>NC_090930.1:120122325-121365241 GCF_040938575.1 Ambystoma mexicanum
CCTTACTACATGAGTGCCATTTGCACACCATGGTCTGAGTTTTCACTGTATTAATTATCAGATGATTCTCGTTTACATAAGTTTCCAAACCATTTAATAAATGGTTTTTATCAGTGCAACTTAACCATAACGTCGCTTTAACAAAGCCTTTTCACCGAATTTCATGGGTTTTTACCAGTGCATGCTATTTTCCTACAACTTACTAATATCATACTTACCCCAATATAGCAACACTTCTGTCCAATTTACAATGTTTCACCTTACAACTCTGCCATTTCCCACCTTCTAGCATCATTTTTAACTCTTCTATACACTTTTTGCAACTTTCTCCACTGTTTTTGCATCTGTCGACGTCCGCAAACGTCTGATATCATCACAGACCTTCCGGACAGTGCCACGTGATCATGCGCTCGCACGCAGCATGATGACGTGTCTGCGAAGGCGTCCGCACTTCCGAATCGGGTCCATGCTTGGAAGACTGTTTGGAACAGCATTTTTTTCGACTGTTCTAGGAACTTTCAAGCTCAAAATGTACCCTTGCACAGCTCCTACACCTATACTTACTCATTATCCATTAACAATCTAGTGCAAAGCACATACTTGGAAGAATATTAGTAAAACTGCTATTTCCCTTGAAAATGGCATCAGATATTGCCCTCCCTCCTCTACAAGAGCCACCACCACCAGCTGGATGACCTACACAACAGTAAAAAAGTGCCGTACTTCCAAAGACAATGAAGAGGACCAAGAAGATGAGGTAGAGGACGTGCCCACCTCTAGTACCCAGAGAGAATCATGGGTGTGGCAGTTCTTTATCACTGTTGGGAATGTACCAAAGGCTTAAGATACCGAAGTGAAATGCACTAAGCAGGAACACGGGGCGTCACGCTGTAGGAAGGACAATCCTTTTCCAAGATTGCCACCATGGAAAGAGAAGGAGGTGCTCCGTACAGAGCCCCTCTTCCCTTTCTATGGCAGTCTGCAGAACCCTATGACCATATTACCACAAGCACATTTTTTTCCCTTTCAAACCCATCTTACTTTCGAATAACTTTACCGGTCCCAGGTGGACATGGCCACTTTAACACAATTTTTCATCCACAACGGGATAACAGCCCGGCAGCCAAAGTTATCGGCCCAAGCAAAGTGTGTCTGTGTGACCCCTGATGTCTGCAGGTTTTAGCGTGTTATAAATAGATAAATAAATAACGAGGACCCCGGATCATTATCTTCCATTACAGCACCTGCAAAAACTACTGGACGGATTTACACCAAAAGCACGCTTTTGGGACAAAGCCACCGCTCCTGCCGCAAATCTGGTGAAAATCCGTCCAGTGGTATGGGCTGTAGGCGTGAGCAAAGTTTTTCCCATTATGTCTATGGGAATAAAATACATGTTGCCCCCCCCCTATAACTTTGCCGCTCTTGACCAAACCTCACCAAACTTTGCAAATCAGAGAGGGCCATATACTTTTTTTTGCAAAGTATGGTGAGGATTCGTCCAGGGGGAGCGAAGTTATAAGCTGCCGAAAAAGTGCCTTTCATATGGGTTTAGCAACTTAACGGTGTCAAAGTTTTGAATCAAAAGGGTCGAATGCCCTTTTGATCGAAACCAAAAGGATCGAAAATAAAAGGATCACATTTTTTTTATTTTTGTTTGGTATGTGAAAAAAAGTTTTTTAAACGAGAAAACGGGGGGTTCGACACTTTTTTTCAGTCCTTTTGGTGTAAAAAAAAGGCATTCGAGCCTTTTGTTTTCGAACCTTTAACCTAGAACCCAACTTAACCAAAACTGCTACCGCAGGCCATGTAATACATTACCATCATACCATATATAAGTTTGTCGTTTTCTATCCATATGTCTCTATACATTTTACTCTATGTATATCTTTATCTATATCAATGTAAATATCATCCCTGTCTGTCTATATAACTTTATCTATATGCATTGTGAGAAACCAGAAGGTGTCTCCCGGGCTATACCCTTGGGATCTGTCATCGAGGTGGCCAGGAAACGGCCACCGCTATTGGATCTAGTTCCTGGGGGTGGACTAAGGAGGGAATATCACCTGGATGGGGGGTCCTCTGGGAGTGGGAGAGAGACACCAACCGGCGAGATGAGGTATCCCCCTTCTTTGATCAACACCTTTTCCCCATCCTACCACGTAGGAAATTCTAAAGCACTGCCCCTCCCCTTTTTCAACACGGACACTTTCGCAAAATGAACAAACACCAGAGCCGTTTACCTGACATGTCCGAATACGAGGGTCAGGCAATGGACGAGAATCACACACACCTGACAGTCCTTTCCCTTCCCCTTCCCCACGGGGATAAAAGGTGTAGCAAGAGAGCACAGTATGAGCAAAGTGAGCTATCCAGACCGGGCCGTTCAAAAGGAGGAGAAAGGCAGCAAACATCGAGAGGCTGACGAGGAGAGACACAACCTTGCCCTTTTTGCCAAAACTCAGCAAAACCTCTGCTGAAGGATTCATAAGACCGAGGACAATAGTCCAAGTGCGTTGCAGCAGATGTCAACGGGGCATGCAGTATATCAACGCTGATCGATCCCCATCTGAGTAAAACTACAGATAACAGAAGGCCCTAGGAGAGCCACCAAGATAGGTCAAAGTGGTCTTATAGGAGGTCAATCAAAATCCCTGTACAGTCAAAAGCCTTTGACACAAAAACTATAAAGAAAGGAAGGGAAGTGAATCCCGCCACATAAGAAAGCAAGGGAGTGAATCCTGTAAAACATTGAAAGTAACTGAAAGTGAAGTTAGCAAGGGTGAACAGGGAAGAGGGATGCTGACGAGAAGGGGGAAAAGTCTAAACTCCCAAGAAACAGTGTGTTGACAAAGGTGAACCCGGCCGAGGGATGTCCACTGGAACTGTTTAAAAAGACAATAAGATTTGTGAGTGAGGAAAAAGCCATAGTGAACCCGGTGTAGGGAGGCTGAAAATTGACACAGAGGTCTGTGCCTGGAAGAGGGGCACCAGGGGTGAGCTAGTATCACCATGAACAACGAACCTGAGAAAAAGGAGGTTCACAGCAAACTGTTGAAAAAACGTTATACAAGAATGATAGAGGAAGATTTGTTGAACGCCATACTAAACCCGGTGGAGGGAGGCCAACAGTTGAGAGGGATCTGAGCCCGAAAAAGGGAGATCCAGGGGTGAAGTCATCACCCAAAGTCCAGTAAGTGAAGGAACTGTTATTGATTTATGGCATACGATTTGTGATGGGTCAGCACCTGGAAGAATCCTCACCCTAAGTGAAACCAGGAAACAAACTTTCCTTTCGTTGAAGGTACTTGTATTTTATTATTGAATATGCCAGGCCCTCGAAGGCAGGAGACTTTCAAGAGAAACCAGACTTGGCCATCAACAGCCCTGAGCGCTGCAAGTGGAATTGTCATCTCATGCCAGGGATGCTCGAGAGACTACTGTGCTCCAGGATCCCACTTTACCCCATGCTCAAAATGTGGGGAAGGGAGAACCAAGCTACAACCATCCTGACATATTATTTGTGAACACTTCTTTCTTTTCTTGAAAGCCATCCCACACTTTTTTTGTATTAGTTGTAAGGTTTGGCAATTGGTTTCTTAGTATAAGCCGTTTTTATTTGACACAATGCCACTAGGACTGCCTTACTTTTCATTTGATGGTCGACGTTTGCTCTCATCTTAGATTTAGATTTATATTAGGTGTTTTTCCAACCTGCATAGAGTTTAATAAACAACCTTGAACTGTGATCACTTGTGTCTGTCTTACTGTTGCCACCATGAGTTCCTTACAGCATGTTTTTATGGCTTTATCCATCTCTCCCCACAAATCTAACTTTATGTATTTGTTTTCATCTATATCAATGTATAGGTTGATTGCTCTCTATCCATCTACTTTTATTCTTCTCCCTCTATGCATCTATCGACTGGTCTGTATAGACGGATCTCAAAGTGTATCTCTTTGTCTGCATCTTTATCTATCCAACACTCTCTATGCATCTGTCTATATCTGTATACATTTGTCTTGCGATCTATCAACATTGTTGTCCAAATCTGTAACTCAATAGACCATTTTACAACCTAAACAAGTAGCCCAAACTCTCTGTCTATATGTATGTCTGTCTGTTTCTATGCATGTCTGTAGTATTGTGATTTTCAACTGTATAAAATGTATTGCATCCTCTAATATGCCATTGGTGTGTCCGAGAAGTGCTGTGTAGATAACTGCCTTTTGAAGACCATAGTCAGACATGGGAGACGTGGAAATAGGATTTATACAATGGGCCTCATTACGACCCTGGCGTTGGACCATGGTGCTATTAGCACCATGGTCCATGCCGGATTCCGCCATGGTGGATGGTGTATTTACTGCCCCATTCCAAGGTTGGCGGGGCGGTAAATCCCCATTCACCATGGCCCCTTCCCCATTCCCATTTTTGGCCCATAGGGCTCAATGGGAATGTGGAAGGCGCTAATTACGGCACCGTAAATTACGGTGCCGTAATTAGCACCAAGGTCCCTTAGCGGGTTGGACTTTAACGCCTGCAAAAAGCAGGCGTTAAAGTGTGAATCGGGCGTTAAGGGTTTAACGGCGCCGCAGCCTTTTACGGCGCTGTTAACCCCTTAACGCCAGGGTTATAATGAGGCCCAATGAGTTTCTGTGTTTTTATACAGCACAGAAAGTGTGTAGGGAGTGGCTAAGTAGCTAGCAGCAACACATAGTTATCAGGTGAGGGAAAAGTTTCAGCGACTAATTTTGAAGGAGGTGGGAGAGTCAAATGATGTGAACTGCTGCACTGAATTTTCTGTGTGTCTAAGTTGTATTGCGGTGGAGGCGGTGATGCATGTTTCCGGTGAGTGTAATTGAGTAGTGTTTATTGAGAAGTGTGGAGGAGGGTGGGCTGTGCCCGGGCGTGATACGGTATTGTTAAAATAACCCAACACTGCCAATAACCAGAGCACATACACCCAAACTCACATCCAACCTCCCCAACACCCAGAGCACAAGCCCTATACCTGGAATCCTTCAATTCAATCACCAAGACTGCGAACCCCATGCACGGTACCCTGGTACCCTCCACCCAAAAGCCAGACCGGAAGCAAAGTACTGCACACCTATTGTTGTCTAGGTGTAAGAACGTAAGTGGTTTTCCCTTGTGTTCGATGCTGGCTGTCTCTATAGATAGGATGCAAGTGCGGAAACACATGAATGCACCTGCCACCTGGCTGTAGATGTTGGTGGTATATTATGAATCGTTAGTATCAGGAGAGTATACAGTGTTGGGGGGCATGCCACAAAAATAATTCATGTTACTTTTCCCCCAGTGCACCTTGGAAAATCAATGCTAAACTATGCCCCTCATATGGTGACTTGACTCCATACCCAATTCCTGCAAAATTCGCACACGAGTGGGACATGGAGCTGTGTGCTCATATTCTGCATCTTGGTCTGCCCCGGGCATTCCGTCCAGCTTGCGGCCTGTAGAGGGACACAAATCAGGCTCCTGCTGTGCCATCCATTGTGCATCTTGTGTGCAGAACAGGAGCATACAGCCACACTGCTGTCTGCGTCGTGCTCAAGGCTGCCGTTCCACAGGTAGTAAGGCCGAGCAGGAACACAGTGCAACACTGCTGTCCAGGACAGGATGCCCAAAATAGTAGCCATTAGTACACAGCAAGAAATTGCTGAATTGGCAGCTAAAAACTCCACTCCCGCCAAGCAACAACAGTCACCATGCTTGAGTCACCACCTATCTAGACCGTAACCTTGGAGGCAGTCAGTCCAGATCCCACCCCCACTGCTGCATGATGACATCCCTTCTGACAAAAATGACCCCAAGGATTTTTGCCACACAAGAGGGTGAGCAGAGGGGGCCCAAGGAGGGTGGGCAGAGGATGGGAGGGAAATAGGGTGCAGGCAGCCCAATAAGAAGCATCCCAGTTTTACTGGAATTAAGGCAGAGATCATTAGCGGACCACCATGCCCTGAATAGCAGTCAGGTATGCGAGAGGAAGAAGAGAAGGTAGAGGAGGGAAGCTTAAATGAGAGCTGTGTGTCATCAGCATTACACTGGAAGTGAGGAGTGAAGGTAGAGATCAAGTGGGCCAGAGGGGCAAGGCAAATATAGAAAAGCAATGGTGATAGGATAGAGCCCTGAGGAACGCTGCAGGTGGAGAATGAGTTGGAGGAGAGGAAAGGGCCCAGTTGCACTTGGAAAGGTTGGTTAGAAAGGAAGGTGGTCAGCCACACTAGTGCATAGTCCGTGATGCCTAGGGTATCACACCGATAATTTATGAGGATCGCATGATTGACCATGTCAAAGGCAGAAGAAAGATTGAGAAGGATCAGAAGAGGCAGAGTTTGAATCGAGGTTTGAGAGTAGGTCTTTAAGGGGGTTGAGGAGAGAAGTTTCTGTGCCTTTGGATGCTCTGAAGCCAGACTGGAGATTGTGGAAACAGGTCACAGATTCAGTGTGGTGGGGCATTTGGGGGATGACCAACTTCTCCAGGAGTTTGCCCAGGAAAGGGGTGATGGAGATGGGGTGATAGTTAGGCAGGCAGGGAGGGTCAGCAGACAACAATTTTACGAGAGGGTGAACAAGGGAGTGCTTGTGGGGAAGTGGGAAAGAGCCAATGGCAAATTAATGGTTACATGAGTCAGCCAAGGCAGGGGCAAGACAGGATATATTATCCTTGATAGTTCTGGAAGAGCAGTGGAGCACCTGTTTGGAGGAGACTTTCATAGAGCGGACTGCTCTAGAGACATCATCTGGTGCAATGGAAGAGAAAGAGGAGAGTATGGGGGAGGGTGTGATTGGGGCCAAGGGAGGCCAGAGTGAAAGGGGGGTTGGAAGAGGAGTAGAGGAGAGTGAGGACATGATGTCCTGAGTACTGATGAAGAAGTGGGCGGTCAGTGGGCGGTCAGTGCAGTGCAGAGGGCCTGGGCGGGAAGAGGAGACTGCAGTAGGATAGGCAGGTTCCTTGCAGATTTGGAAAAGTGCTATTGTGTTATTGATGGCCCCAGAAATGTGGGCTTGGACATGAGTCCTTTTCTTAGAGAGGATGGAGAGTTGATAATGCCCTCGGATCAGGTGGCAGGCAAATTTGCCAGAGGATGTCCCAGAGGACTGCCACTTCCGCTCAGCAACTCTGCACTTGAGGTTCAGAGTGGCCATGTCGGAGTCATACCAAGAGTTACACTTGGAGGCAGGCTTCATGTGTATCCTCATGACAGGAGCAAGGATGTCTAGAGTGTTGCAATGGAGATGGGGAGGTTAGCAAGTGCAGAGTTGGTATGAGTGTCAAAAGTATGGGTGGGAGGAGGAATGAAGGTCGGGCAAATGCAGCGACTGACACACGCTTCATCAGTCCAATGATGGAGAAGGAAATTGGCGAGGCGGGCATAGGCATTGCCGGGGGGACAGGGAGCTTCAGATGGGAGGAGAGGAGAGAGTAGTTGGATCAGGAGAGAGCGCTAGTTAGAGGGTTGGAGAGGGTGATGTCTGCTGAGATGAGAGCATCCAAGGTGTGCCCCACAGAGTGGGTCGGGCCGGAGGGAAGAATTGTGAGGGAAAGAGAGTCACAGAGGTCATGGAAAATTACAGTGGCTGCATCCAGAGAGTCAAGATGAATATTAAAGACACCAAGAAGCGAAGTTTAGGGGAGGTGGTCTGAAGAGAGGAGGAGAGCTCAACCCATTCAGAGAGGACAAGGGGTTTACGTCCAAGGGGCCTTTAGATGGTGGTGAAAGTGAGGGAGAGGGTGCGAGAGACACTCAGCCTACAGACAAAGCATTCAAAGGATGAGTAAGATTGAGTGGGAATGATAATGACAGGGACCCATTCAGGGAAGACAAGGGCAACTCCACCTCCAGATGGGTTAGTCCTGGGCTTGGAGAAGATCATGTAGCTCTCAGGAAGGACAGTGTCAAAAGCAGTAACAGAGCTGGTATTGAACCACGTTTCCGTGAGTGTGAGGACATCAAGGTCAAAGTCTTCAAGGAGGTGAAAGACACCAGAGGAGTGTTTAACAGCAGAGTGAGAATTGAGGGTAGCTAGGTGAAGCTGGTTGTCCCCTTTATTTGTCTTCTGAAGTAGACATGGTACACCTGTTAGTGGGGGCATAGAGGCCAGAGGAGTCGCAGAATGGAGGAGAGATAGGAGAGGGGAGGAAGTTAATGAGAGACACGAGACGTCTATACAGAAGGAGGAGGTTGGGTTGAGAGCTCCGGGCCCTGATAGTGCCATTTTTGTAGACATTAATGATGCACCGAGGTGATGAGAAGTATACCAAGGGAACTTCCCATCTAGTTCCACCGTTAATAGGCGAGGAGATAAAAGGGGATAGGATAGAGATCATATGGGGAGTCCATAGGTCAGGAGAAGAGACAGTGATTGGATTAAGCGCTGGCGTAGGTATCGGCAATGGGGAGGACTGGGTTGGAGGTCAGGAGCTCTTTCCTTAACGTTTTCCTGACAGACTTCTCGAGAGAGAGGTAGGATCTGTGATAGAGTAACAGTTAGATTAGATAGGGGAGACACAGAGCACCATGAAGCCAGAGGGGCTGCCTACGCTTCAAGTGTGTGTGAGTGTTTGCCAGTATGTTGCTTGTAATTTGAGGTCTATGTTTGTGATGTCCAAAGTTTGGGACAGGGATTTATTTTTAACTTTATTTTTCAAGCCGTATGCAACTGGCTGGTAAGCACGGGCAAGGTGGAGATACATTAAGAGTTAGTCAACAGGTTTCCGTAGTGCTTTCAAATTATTGGTCTTGTTATCGATTGCTTTATGGTGAGAGCTGTTTGATTTAAGTGGTTGATGTGTGAAGGTATCCTGTGTTGAGGTATATATATGTTGGGTAACAAGGAAGCCGTTCTCTTATGGTTTTGGTATTGCCTTGATGTGATACCTTGAATCAGTTACAGGTTCCTCCGGAGTGTTGTTGTTGTGTTCTTAGCAGACAGTCGGTAGTAGTGTTTCTGGTTGAGATAGGTTGTGTCTGCGCATGAAAGCTAACAATTGAGGAGTGGTGTTTGCAATGCTTAATGGGTATAGGTTACACTTTCTGTCTTTTAAGCATTGAGGTGCCAGGTTTTTCAGCTTTTCCTGAAATTCAGGTTGTCCTGGAGGGGGCAGATTTCTGTTGGTAGCACATTCCAGTCATTGGCCACCAATGAAAAAGGTGTCTTTCCCTTCAAAATCTTCTACTTTCTAATAGTCTGTCATTTCTTGATCTTGGGTCTATGGTTGGAGATTTTGTTTTGGAGGAATTGTGCTCCTTATCGTTCAAGTGCTGTGTGGGCGATGGAGAGGGTCTTGAATTTGATCTTTTGGGGATTTTTCTTCAAACCGTTGTTATGTGTGCCCTCCTGTTGAGCCTCAGTAGTAGTGTAGCTGCTGTGATTTGGATCTGTTGAAGTTTTCTGTGTGGTAGCCAGGAATACCTAGAGAAATGCTGTTAGCATAGTCAATTCTTGAAAGAATCAGGGGGATGTCAGCCAGTGCTCTGTGTCCGAAGCAGATGTAAGGCATAATCTGTCAGCTAGAACAAAGATATTAGAAGCACTTTTTGACTATTGGATTGACTTGGGGTTCCAGCATGAGTCCACTGTCCATTAATATGCTAAGGACCTTGATAATGAAAAGAGAAAAGATTATAGCAGTGAGCACGTTAAACAACATAATCATTAAGTCATGCATTTCTGCAAAAGCAACTATATCAAGGCAAACATTAAACGTATTGAATCAATTGTACATTACGTGGATTAGAACAAACTTCTACTTTTCCATAAATATATAAATCCTCTAATATTCAATATTAAATCAACTGTGCCCATCAAACAACAACACAAGACAAGCATTCAAACAGTGTCAAAGTCAAGGGCACATAAAAGAGGGTGTGGATCCCATTGTGTTGTTGCTCAAGAGTCCTTTCACTATCTCAATATAACTTTAATCACATATAAGTCAATCAAATATTCATCCACCATGTAAGCTGTTAAAAGCTGTCCAGAGATTCAAGTATCTCTCTTCTCGATCTTGTCTCCGAAACATAACTCTCTCAAACTGAGATAATATCAGCACGTCATTCACCCAATTCTCAACTAGTGTTTTTTTCCATGTTTTTCACACTCTCAGTATCTGATTTGCTGCTATCACTAACACGTTGTCAATCCATTGACTATATTGCCGAGCAATTTCACATCGCCCCTTATTCGATAACAATAGAACTTACAGAGGCATCCTGGGGAAGGAAGTTCATCGAAAATATTGTATCTAATCTGTCTAGCACATCCCCTCAGAACTCTTATGACCCAGGACAGTTCCACAACATATGAATAAGTGTGCCCTTTACCATTGCAGAGGTGTTCCAGGTGTGGCATGCATTGAGACTATCATCATACCCATGTTTTTGGGCTTGGGTTTGAGGTAGTTGGCCGTCATCTATTTGCTTATTTGCTTAAGGCAATTGCTAAGAGTGGTGCTGGAGTTTCCCTCATCGGTCATTTTCTATATTATTTGTGTGTTATCCGCATAGTTGTAACAGGCAACCCCATACGATTTTATGATCTTTATCAAAGGGGTCATGTAAATGTTGGAAAGAATGGCAAGAGATTTGATCCCTGGGGAACTCTACAGGTAATGGACCTTGGTTTCAACTGAAAGGTGTAGCTGGTTGGTTTCTGCTCTGTCCGTTAGGAAAGAACTCATCCATTGCAGAGCTGTTTTATGGAGTCCGATTTCTTCAAGCCTTCTCATTAATGTTCTGTAATTGAAAGTGTAAAGACGACTGAGGTGTTGAGGAGTACTAGTACTGAGGTGATGTTAACATCCTCTGTGATTTTTAGGCTGTCCCAAAAGCAAACTAATGCCAATTCAGTGCCTCTTACAGGTTTGAAACTAACTTGTGTATGGTCGAGTCTGTGGTTTACTGGACTACTGCATACACTACGAGGGCCTGTGTTTAACCTCATGGCCAAAGCTTTGAATTCCGACATGGCCACTCAGCCCTTCATCCTTCTGAGGTTAATACAATGGGAACCATTAAGTTGGGTAACAATAAACACTGGTTATCTGTCAATAGTGCCAAATGCCCCTTTAGGAATGACAAAGTAAGCTCTGCAAATGCATCTGTTATCTAGTAAGCTATTAGACTGTAGGTGCTCCAACTGTTCACTGTATAAGTAGCTCTCTAAAATGTTGGCTGGGTAAGGTATGATTGAGATAGGATAAAAGAGGTCTTCCGGGTCTCCATCTGCGTTTTTAGAAGTGGTTTGACAAAGGCAATTTGAAATGTTTTGGTACAATTCCTGTTTTGAGAGAGCAATTCATGTTAAGTGGCAAAAGTCGAAAGCTGGTGTTTCCTTCTTAAGGGTTTATTTGTAGATGCTTGGGGGCAGGGGTTGATCGGAGAGCCGGGTCATGCACACGTTTCACCAATTTCTTTAAGTTTGGTTTGGATGTTAGTTTAAAGGCATGCATTGATAGGATTGTAGGCTGAAAGTCACCGACTTGGATTTGAATGTTGTTTCCAATTTCACTCCTTATTGCAATGTTGATGGTCTGCTGTGGTTTAAAATGCTTGGTGATATCATCACATAGTTATTCGGTAGGTGAAGGTACTTGACTGCAGGAAGCAGAGTTTGTCATCTCATTAATGATTTGGTAAAGTCATCTTTCTCCGTGAGGTGCAGTATTTAATTGTTCAGAATATTTAGCATTTCTTTGTTTTAAGGATTTCTGCATTGCAGTGATGATCTTTCTTTGGTAGGCAGCCTTGACTCGTAGATTGTAGTGTTTCCCCCATCTTTTTTTGAATATTCAATTCATTTTCTTTCAGTGTCCATAGGTAGGATGTGAACCATATTGCTGAAGTCATTTTTTCTGAGAGGGTCAACGTGCTGCAGTGTCATCAAGGTGTATAGTGATTTAGTTATTCAGTTTTCAAGTGTTGTTAAAAGTGTAAGAATTCTGGTTTATTGGGGATTAGTTTCTTCCAAGCAATGCATAAGTTCCCCCAGGTTTTTAGTTTTCCAGCTTCTCCAGGCAGTGGCTGTGTGCCCTTTGTGACTTTGTAGTTGAGTCATGGGTGTGTTGATATCAAAAGTCATCATTAGATGATTTCTGCCCCATCGCACCTGAATGGGGGGTTATTAGGCCTTCTTCTCAAAAGATTTCATCAAGGGTATGGCTTGCAATGTTTGTCACTCTTTTGATCATTTGTTTGAGGTGAAAGCTTGTCATGTGAGAGCTCAAGCTTTTGAGTCCTGACTCTGTTTGCTCTTCGATCCAAATGTTGACGTCTATGAGGACTGTTAGATTTTTGTATTGTACCACTGGCAAAGAATCCTGAAACGTAATAAGTAGGACGATTAGGTTGGTTTCGTGGTTAAGTGTGAGGTGGATCAGGAGTCCTTCACAGTCCAGGAGACACATGTTGTTTGCAGGTCCAGTGCACTTGTATGAGCTTGAATAGTTGTTGGGGATGGATGTGTGCGCTATTCCCTTATAGTACTCTGACAAACAGGTTTATAAAGAGCATGAACATTCATTATTCGTTAATAATTTTGTGAACCTCAGTTCTGTCTTTAGACATGGAGTGGGCATTGATCAGACTTCAGCGTATCATGTCTCCTGCCTCTGGATCATGTGTTATATAGGATTAGTCTTAATGGCTGTGTGTCATGGGAAGACTGCCTGTATGGCTAATGATGAACTGCCCGGTCTGATAGGCTAAATAAAAAATAATGAAATGTGGTGTGAAAGAGGGTGAGTTACATAGTTAGGAAGCATTGCTTGGCTGAAAGAACATGCAATGCTTGATGGAGACCCTTTAGTGTCTAAAGTTAGCCTATATTGTCGTTTCTGGTATGCCGCCCTAATCTGCCAGCACTGCCATTTGATAACCAAGAGGGGAGGCATGTTCCATCTTTCAGAGGTATTAAGTCTGCCTGCCAATGAGCCCAACTGTGGCAACATTTATTTGTTTTATGTGTCAAAAATGTACGCTAGGTACTTTCTAGTTTATTTATTTTTTATTTTTGTTTGCTCACCAGGGAGACCAGCCCTGAAGAAGGCGGTTAATCTATTCACACTGAAACGCAGCTACTCTGCGTCGACCCTGGACTATGCTAATTAATGTTACAACTTTTTGTTAATGTCTGTTTTTGTGTGTTTTTCATCATTTTAATTATGTTTATGTAATATAGCTTACACAGTCTTTTGTTCTAGCACTTTGTTTAATACTGTTGGTATGCAAGCCTATTTTCTGAACTATGCTGTAAACGTTTGTAAAAATGACACACTTGAGACTCAAGCTCAAACCAATAAAAAATGAAAATTGCTTGATTAATTCAAGCAACTAAGAGTACACCTATTAATCTCAAATGTTCTAAATAAGATGCCATTTTGTGTCAAATGGAATTTGTATAAATATGAACTGCTAAATATATATTGAATTATTGTCTGTCTAGTAAGCCAAAGGTTGCAGACCCCTGGTAGTTGGAACACCGTCTTTTGTATATCAATGGGCCAGGTAGTGGTCATCTTGTCTCTCAAATCATTAATCCATGCATAGGCCAATTGTGGTGCTGGCAATAATTAAAACCTTTTATGGTGATTTTGGATGTGGAAGAAATCGGATGAACCCACTCAGGAAAACCACTGCAAAGCTAATTATTTTTCTGACTGAAATTGTCTGCATTGTAAACCATCCCTCTGTTACCACTGGAAACAGCCTCCAAACGTCCATTAGGGACGTGATTGGCAAAAACGTTTTTGCCACTGGACAAATGATGTACTGTAGTGGAACAAACCACAACTCCCACAAAACAGTGCCAACATACATCATTTATTTTCGCAACACTCAGCAAAGGTTTTGCAGACCACTCCTAATCAAAAGACTGGAAGAATCCATTATTTAAAGCTATGTACTACAATGGCTGACATCTTTCCTCACTGAACGAACCCACATTCCAAAATTCACATCAGTACAAACAAATATGACATGATCAAGCCTCTCCTCACTCCTCTTCAACATCTATATTATCCCCTAATGAAATTCAGCCAGACCCATGGACTGACAGCCTACAACTACGCAGCCGACACCCAACTTATCTTCAAGATAACTGTGACAATGACCTGGACAACGCCCTCAAAAAATACCTCACCGACAGAAATGCCTAGTTGGCAATCAACAACCTGAAACTAAATCCCAAGAAACTGAAATATGAATCACCCCGCAAGAAAACAGTCCAACACAGACATCCCTCACATGGCTCCGGACCATGGGAACCCAACCAGAGATGTCAACGGTGTTCATGAATCTGGGCGTTGTCATGGACAATAGCCTCACCTTGGAACCACGAGTGAAGGCAATAGCAAATAAAATGCTTCTACCTCCTCCAATTTATAAGAGGAATCCTCCCTTACTTCAACTTTGCACCTAGAGCCCTTGCAATCATCTCCTTGGTGTTATCAAGGATAGACTACGCAAATAGTCTATACCTGAGTACTGATACTACAACGCATCCAAAAAACTGCAGCAAGACTTCTCCTGAGATTATTTAAATTAATCATGTATTTCAATAATGGGGGTTTCTGTCATCAACCAAGTTCAAACAGACAGGTGGTGACACAACCATGCATACACCTTGTTGTTTACGATGGAAGGTGAGCTATAATAATGTCTACCTGACTTTCCCAGAACCGCTCAAGACTGTCCAATACATTGCTAACTTAAATGGGTGTGCTAGTCTTCATTTTAGCAGCATTTACAGATTATCATTTTCTTTCAAAGCTTCTGCAATAGCAATGAAGCAGTAATGGGAAACTGCCTTGGCAGAGGCACCAAGAGATGTGCAATGGCTCATGGGGACTGTCCATGTTAAACGATTGTCCCACTATTATAGACACAAGTTATTTCAATTTAAGTTGTTACTCAACTTCACTATACAACACTAACTATGTCTGAAGATATCTGGGGCAGTTGCTCAATAATGTTAATTTCTTGAGCAACTGCCCCAGATATATGACGGTCCAAACTGGCTTTCTTTATATTTGTAGTTGATCTGTCATCCCGACATTTTGATCTAAAGCCTGTTACTGCCATTACAGTGCTAACCCTATTTATGATGCCTGAGTTCTACTTGTTTGGCTGGCTGGCTGCAGTATTACTGCAGTATTACCACAGTGTGGTCTGTTCATATATTTGTGGGACTGGCTTGTCTGATAGCCAAAAGACTTATAGAAAAACATTGGCTAAAGCGCTTTCTGACTGTGGCTGCAGGATCCCTTGTCATGCATTTGGCAGGAAGTGCTTGGTGAGTTTTGTAGTGTAAAATCGGACCTTAGTCTTACTGAGCTCCAGCTTCAAGTGAAACCTAGCAGATATTACATTGAACTCACTGACCACATCACAAAATGAACTTGATCCAAACTGATAGAGGCTTATTATTGATTGAACCTTTGATTAGGAGTACTCTTATAAATCGATTACGATGTATCTGTCCATGACTGAGAAAGAATGTACCTGCCAATGGCTATGCCCTTTTATTCTCTGTTATCATGAAGTTGGGTTATATCTATTGAAACCAAGAAAAAGAATTCAAACAAGCAGTGTTGAGCCAATATTTTGGGCTTTACAGTTGTTCTCTGCATTTATATATATATATGTATAGGCACACACTTGTGTTGTCCAGATAAAGAACGGGTACAGCTCAAAGAAAATGCAGGCTTGAGGGTCGGTCATCATGTGTCTATTATAATGTCAGTGTTTCTCCTCTGATGGCTGACTAATTACTAGCAAATCGCCAGCTGAGTCACAAAGCCTGCAACTTACAAAGCCTGCGATGGAGGCCTGTACACTTCTTTTGATCTCTGTGCTATCTAGCAAGGCATCATCAATAATGTTGAAAACACCTTTAAGCCGCATTCCCAGGGTCATAAACAATGTCCAATAGAACCGTGTAACCCCTAATAATCTATATGCTGCACGACTAAAATGTAGGACATTATCACTCCGAAAAAGAATACAGGCATACATGATATATGATACCATGTGCAGGAGTGCATGTACTGCTTCCTAACTATTGATGAGAACGTTCTGCTATGCTAAGAACCACTAACAGTTTACAAGCTATGCCCATACAAAGAAGTCACAAACATTCAAGTAAAGATGCTAGTTCTATATGATGTATGAAGGGTCTGTAGCATGAAGACGACACACCATTTTTTGCTGAGGAATATTTGATCAACATTCATGCCTCAGCATTTACTTCCAGGACAACTGAAGAAGATTCTCTACTCAGCCCTTGCCTTCAAGGTTCATACTTTAGGTCTTATGTGCTATGCATAGCTCAACCCCTCCCACCGAGCAGGGCATCAAGTTGCATAATGAAGAAATGCCACATGCAGATCAATATGCATGTTTGGGGTTGCGGGAGGGTGCATAACCATAACATAGCAAAAGTCTTGTTACATGACTTCAGCATCCAGGCCCCTTCTAAACTTTCCATAGAGCTTGTAATTCTTTTCACATCCTTCTCCTGCGCCATCTCCACGCGGACCAGAAATAGACAGAAAGGGAGAGCAAGCAAGGGGGAATGGGAGACACAAGAAAAATAAAGAGTCACATATCGAGCGGGAAAGACTAAAAGATAGATGATGCATACAGAGTGGTCTATCTTTTTGGCGCAGCCATGAAAATATCACCAACGCCATTGCTACAGAGAAGAGGGAGAGTAAAGTGGTGCCAGGAAACTGACTTTGTGGTTGTCATGACAACTAGAAATGCTGTGGCATGATCGGCCGACACATTGAATGTTATTTCGTGTTCCATTAAGCCGATGTGATCGAAGTGGGTTGTTTCATTTTTTCCCAATCAGGAGAACTGTACCATGTCACGTGTCTGTGTCAATTTCAAAGCTGAGGCCATGCATTGATCTTTATTTATGGCACACTATTCAAAGTCAGGGTTAGCACAGCCTGTTTCATTTGAGGGGTTTTACAGCGGTGCAGTACCACTGACAACATAGAGAGGTCCTCATAAGAAATCTCAATGTGATTTCTTATGAAGACATCTGCATGTTGTCAGCGGTACTGCACTTCTCCAAACTTAATGTCATTTCTTATGAGAACATCTGCATATTGTTAGTGTGTGACAAATCTACTATAGTGCCCCCAGTTAGTGTGCAATCTGGCTCTGGCTCTGTCAATACCAGGCTAATCAGTCACCTGAAGGGTTAATTGTAACTTTCACACTGATGGAAGTGATTGACAGGAGTATTACCCAATGTGCTTCAATTGACAACCACTGTTTTCTTTATTTCCTTGTGGTTGCTAGGAGACAGAAGGAGAAGAGAGCCAGATCGACGGTTACGAGTGGGCATACTGAAAGACGTTAAAAAGAAAGAGGTGTTATAAAAGTTAGAAGCAGCCCAGTTGCACCGTTGTGCTGAGATGAGGTTCCGTTTTTGCAGTTAAAGCGATCGTCTGAATCGCTCGTTAGAAGAAGGTACGGAGATACCAGTTTTCCCCGATGTAAACAAATTATGAACTGTCAGTGCTGTTGAAGAAAGGGGAAGGAGAACGTTCAAGACACTGTGAGTTGGGAGGAGGGGCGATAATCTATAAGCCCTTCGATCACTGTCAAACTCTTGATAAACTTGGAAAGCCGAGAGAGCAACGCCGAGACAAGTGACGCGGCAAGACTGCTTTCACAGCTGAGAGGGCAGAGTCGGAGTCCAGGCAGCGCTGACGAGTCGCTTCCAGTGGAAGGGGGTGGAGCCCGCTAACTCTCTACAGGCCGTTGCCAGCTGATCGGAGGAAGACATCGGGTAAGCCACATATCCGCAGAGAGTACAGAGAGGAAAGTCAAGGTGTAGAAGGTATGTGAACGTCGAAGACTGCTTTTGTTGGATGGAGGATCAGAATGTAAAATGGACACTGGAAAGTACAAACCTAAGAAGCGCAATCTGGTTATAAGAAGTGAACAGAGAGTGAACGGAACGATGGGAAAGATTTGATACATCAGCAACCAGGGAACAGTGTTAAATTGCCTATAAAGAAAATCCAGATACCCGAGAACGTGATTGAATGTCACTAAATAAGAGAAACATGCTGAAAAGACGGGAGAGGAGAGAATAATCCATAAAGAGATATATAAGTATAAAGACAGAGAATACTTAGCCAAGAGAGCAAGGAGAATTCAAAGGGACACTAAAAACAAACTGAGTTGTAAAGATGAGAACCGAGATGAATTAAAGAAGGAGAGTAAAAGACATTGAGAAAGATATTAGAGACTTACCTGAGAACAGTCCAAGAGTGTTCTAAAAGAAGTATGTGAGTTCCAAGCCGACCGAAGAGAAGAAACGTATCCTTTTCTATAAGAGAAAGATAAAAACAAAAGAAAGTTGTACATTGAATAAAAGTTGTTTCTGAAACAAAATGACACCTACCATCTGTCTCAGGGTACTTATTAGAAAGCAAATAGAGTGTCCACTTTACAATTTGGTGTCAGCAGTGGGATGTTAATAGAACACCATGGAAGAACTCATTTAAACACTGAGTGAAGGTCAACAACTTCTACAACAAGCCTTACAAATTCAAAACCTACAGACAAGCTTTCCAGCAGGCCATACAAGTCCAGCAAGCACAGTTATTGGAGGCTACTAACATATGCAGACATTCTCAAGTACCAGCTTCAGTACTGCAAGGATACTCTGCTGGAGAAGATCCCTCCCACTTCTTTGTGAAATTTGAAAGGGTGGCGAGGAATGCCCAAAGGCCTAATGAAAGCTGGTGCCATTATATCGCACAACTCATGACTGGTGAAATTAACTGTGGGGATATGAAAAGAGTAGTGCTGGAACGCTTAGGTCATGATGAAGAGGCCTATAGGCTAAAGTTTAGAGAGATCAAGTTACAACCGGAAGAGACACCACAACACCTTTTTTATAGAGTCAAAGAACTAGGCGATAAGTGGTTACAGACAACAACTACCACGACCCAAGAAATGACAGAGAAAATTGTTATGGAACAAATTGGTGGTACTGCACCTCTCCAATAAAATACATTGTGAGGACATCTGTAAGTTGCAGTTCATTGGAGAGGTGCAGTCACACTGACACATGTTTTCTCCTGCTCACAATATGTTTGCATTTCCAGTCCCTGTGTCTCTGGTTATAGTTTATTTCATTTTATTTTATGTTTTGTAGCAGTGCAGTACCACTGACAACATACAGTCCTCATAAGAAATCTCAATGTGAATTCTTATGAGTACATCTGTATGCTGTCAGTGGTACTGAACCTCTCCAATCAATTAAGCTGTGTGGATGTCTTTAGGTTGTAGTTCATTGGAGAGGTGCAGTACCACTGACAACATACCGGTGTCCCTGTAAGAAATCACACTGAGATCAAAACTGCACTATAGGACAACTACGTCCAAAGGCTGCAATTATAAAAACAACCAACAGATGTCAATCCTCACTTGCGCTTTTGCTCCTTTTATCCCATGTGTTGTCCCTCATCCCCCCGTGCGCACTCACTCATTTTGCCACCTAACATAATGAAATGTATTTAACTTGTCCCTCTCTTCACATAATACAGACCTTAGCTCTGCAACCTCTGAGGCCACCTGCTCCGCTCTATCCTCCCTTTGTTTAATCTCCACTCTAATTGAAGCTCTGTAGCAGACAAGGCTCCATACACGCCGATCTTAGCTGAAATACAAACTCCCCTAATTAATACTTTCCCATTCAGTGACCCTCAGGCTAGTGGTCCCCTAATTAAGATCTTGAAATTCCTGCGTCTGTTCCCCCAGCAAGGCTCTGAAAGCCAGGTCCTCCAACATGCCATTGCTAAGCCTCCACATCAGGATGCGCACAAACTCAAGAAGCCAGGGAGCATGATTCAATAAGCTTCTATCCAGATAATCCACTGTAGATACCACCCCCATATCCTCCTCCCCTGTGAAAGCATAGTCAATGGAGAGTAGGACCCAAGCACAGCCGAGCAATAAGAGAAGCTGCGCTCCTCTCTGTGTTTCAGCCTCCATACATCGCTCAAGTGTAGATCAGAGGTGACCCTGGCAAGCGTTTTAGAAGCTGTACTGAAAGGCCGTAGATTCCTGCTGTGTGTGTCCAGAACCTTTCCCCACACACAATTAGAATTGCCCAGTCACAGGACCCAATCAGTGGGTTATGATTGTCATGCATATTCTCAAAGAAACCTGTCTGGTCAATATTGGACGCACAAGAGCACCGAAGCAAAATGGAGTGCCCAAAAAAGGTGCCTAGTACTACTACATACCACCAAGTCTGTGATCAAAATTAGAAACCCTCTGGCATACAAAGAAAAGGTGGACCTAACCACTAGCCCCCTCCATTTTACTTCCAGCTTCTTCAATTTCTAGCCCGCAAGGTGCGTATCCTGTAAAATAAAACAGGTTGGTCCTGTGTGTAAGTAGGTAGGAGTATATTTTGCTCCTCTTAACATTATTTATCCCTCTGCTTTTCCAACTAATCTTCGTCAGTAAACCCCCAGTGAGCACTACATCTCCTCAAACCAAGCCCATCCATAAGTCAACAATACTCCCCCTACCCCTCGACTACACCCCCTTGATTCAACTAAAGGTCCCCTTCTGGAAGCCAAGTACCCGAACCCAGCACAGAGCCAGGGAACCCCGACAAAGGGGGTTCACTAGGACCAGCAATACTCTGCTTAGAAGATTGACGAATCCGTATAATTTGCCCAGCTTCACGGTACTCTTAGGCAATTAGTCATCCCACTATGTAAAAGCAAGTATGCGTAACCTTTAAGAACCACAGCACACAACAGTCACAGTCTCATTAGAAAGGATCTCACCATACAAAACAAAAAATGGTGAGACAGCAGCAGCAGCCTCCTCTCAAGACATTTGATCCACCAATCACAGAGAGGAATGGCCCAATCCAAGTATAGACAGGACGTAAGCATGGTTAGTTTGCCCATGCACATTCACAGTCACGAAGTGTGTCCCTGGAAACCACTGGGGCGGATCCAGTCTACCCGTCCAACGCCACACCATTTACTGACAATGTTCCATTCCATTCAACAAAACCTTCTCCGAGAAGGCATCAACCGTCCTGCCAGTCATTATTATTATTATTATTATTATTATTATTATTGTTTTTATTGCGTATGGACCTATCTTCGAGAAGCAACAAAGCACTTTTACAGAGGTATACAACAACACAGATACATAACAGAGCGCTTTACAGAGGTATACAACAATACAGATGCATAATGGAGAGCTTTTCATAGGTAATAACAGAACAGCAATACAGCGGGCGGGTGGGACACAGAGGGGCACAGAGGAGGGGTACAGCTGTACCGGGTGGTGGGGAGGAGTGGGTCAGGTGGCGTCTAGCGAATAGAGGTGGTGCGAGGGGTGATGTGATGGCCTAGGTGTTGAGGGAGAGAGATTCCTTGAAGAGGTGGGTCTTTCGTTTTTTTCTGAATTGTAGAAGCATGGGGGCCAGTCTGATGCTGGCGGGGAGGATGTGCCATAGTCTTGGGGTGCAGGCATAGAAGGCATGTTCTCTGGTCCTTTCCTTTTTGCAGTGGCAGATTTCAAGCCTAAATGTGTCCTGGCTTCTGGTGGTGCACTGGCCTCCGGAGATGCTGAGTTTCTCTGCAAAGTAGCTGGGTGACTTTCTTATAGATGATTCAGCAAGACTTGAAGCGGATTCCTGCAAGCAGAGGAAGCCAGTGAAGGCTGATGAGGGTCGAGGTGATGTAGTCGTATCTGCATATACCCTTGATCATGCGTGCGGCCGCGCATGGGACACTTCTCAGGGGCATAAGGGAGGACAGGAGGCCTTTGAGGTGTGCACTGCCACCATCCAAGTGGGATAGGACCAGTGCTTGATCGGTGGATCTAAAGCTGTCCGGAGGGAGGAAGGGCCTGACTTTCTAGAGGAGAGAGAGCTGACACCAAGCTGTCTGAGCTTTCTTAGCTATGTGTGGCTTGAAGGAGAGGTGTTTGTTGATGTGGAACTCGAAGGACCTGGCGCAGGAGGTGAGCTCAGGTGTGAAGCCCTCAGAGTTCATGGTTGATAGCCAAGTCTGTATGTCTGGGTTTTCGGTGTTGTTAGTGAGGAGTATGAATTTGGGCTTGGAGGGGTTGATCTTCAAGTATGCACTGGACATTCAAGACTGGATCAGTGAGAAGCAGGTTTTGAGCCTATGGTTGTCCTTGATGTAGTCGATCTTGAGGTATAGCTGTGTGTTGTCTGTGTATTGGTGGATGTGGATGTGGATGTTGTGTGTGGCTAGCTCCCAGCAGCTCCATGTATAGATTGACAATCACTGGGGAAATGATGGAACCCCGCAGAAATCCACAGGTGATGGATAGCATTGGCGATCTAGAGGAGTACATCTGAACAATGGGGCTCGCTTGAAGCTTGAATTGATGAGCCATCGCTGCTCTTATCCAACGATCTCCATGCAAGTCCATTCAAACATCTGTGTTCCAGCCAGTCCCATACTGCAGTTGGAGTATGGAAGAAGGAGTCTCCATTTGCCAGCACCTTCTACTTGGCTGGGTAGAACATCATGTACTTGTACTCCAAGACCCTGAGCTTTTTCTTCTTGGCATCGTACCACATATGTTGCCTTTGTACTTTTTGGGTGAAGTCTGGAAAATGAGTATTTTTGAGTGTCCAACCATATACGTCCACCTTTTCCTGGCATCCTGGATTACTGCATCCCTCTCCCGAAAGTTGACGAATTTTGCTACAGTGGTTCAGGGAGGTGCGCTAACCAGTGGCTTCCTACCAATCACCATATCTATCGAGAACTATTTCGAGAAGCCGAGCACTTCCATGGTCTCCTGGTCTCCGATATAAGTCTCTCCAAGAAGAGCCCCAAGCTGTGACCCTCCTCTCCCTCCACTTTTCCAATAGTCCTGATGTTGCACTCCTTGAGCACTACTCTGCTTCCTCTGCTCTTTTCTGAAGAGATCTGGTGGCGCTGGTGAGAACACTAAGTCTTGTCTGCATTAATGCCACTGTGTCTTCCAACTCAATCACCCTACCCTCCACCTCCGTAATGCTTTCACTCACTTTTTTGTAGCCAGCTCAGAACAAAGACACTTCAATGCCCACAGATTGTACCGTGCCATCCAGGGACACTTGATGGCTTCCATTATTTTCCCCATCGAGATGAAATCCTCCACAGGGTACACAGTCCCAGATTCTGGTACCCCCTGCTGTGTCTGCTTGGGCGCCTTGCTTTTAGACCCAACTGTGAGAAACCAAAAGGTGTCTCACCCGCTATACCCCGGGGATCTGTCATCCAGGTGGCCAGGAAACAGCCATCACATGTGGATCCAGTTCCTGAGGGTGGACTAATGTGGGAGAATCACCTGGGTGAGTGGACTTCGGGGTGTGGGAGTGGGATGCCCATTGGTGAAGCGCGGTATCCCCTTTCCTTTAACACCTTTACCCCATCCTACCATGTAGGATATTTAGGAACTCAACCCCCTTTTACAACACAAACACTTTCAGACTACAACCCGCTATGCGAGAAAACAGACTAACACCCGAGCAGTATACCTGCCGTGTCCCAATACAATGTTCAGGTGAGGTCAGACCATCACACACATCTGACTTCCATTAAGCTTCCCCACGTGGATAAAAGGTGGAGCACGAGAGCACACTCTGAGTGAAGCAAAGCACACAAGAAAACAGCAGTTTCGAGACGGCAGCTGAACGAGAAAAGAAAGACGTCAAAAGAGAAGGGGATTGCAAGGAGGGAAGTTCCCTTGACCTTTTCGATAAGGAACTGTTACTTTGCAGAAACCTTGAGAATAGAAAGCATAAGATCAGGAAATCGGGCTCAAGAATCCTGCATTGTGTGTTAGAGATACCCGGGGCCCTCCTGCGTCAGTAATCAAGGCGGGGAGAAGCACCAGCTGCTGTGGTACTGTCCTTGGCTCCAAGAACAAAGCAGCATCAGGGAAATCAACACAGCTAGTGAGTTGGGTAGACTGATACAAGACCGGTCTGTGTTGAAGCCAAGGTTGCAGGCAGCAACATTGTATGGCGAGCGCTAGAATGAACATTGTTAAAACACGTGTGATAAGAGACGCAAGTAAAGTTGAACTGCTGCTAAGTGATTGAACTTTAAAAGCAAGATACAATACCTTTGACAGAGTGGTCCGGCACCGCGTGGATGCTCAATCGAAGGTCTCTGTAGGTATCCAGCTGAAAAGTGGCAAAATCGAAAGTGAGGGAAAGGTTATATCAAGAAGAGAACGAATAATCGTGAATCCAAGTAGTCCTGCGACGGGTCGAGCAAATTCCAGCACACAGTCGAAAGTCTTTGATTTTGATGAAGTAGAGAAAAATTTGAAAAGTAGATAAATGTGGTCCGACAAATTGCAGGTTTTGTGTTAAAGGTGGGTCTGAGCCCAGCGAGAGGGACTCGGGGAGAGGGATCAGGGGGACAGTAAATCACCCGAGAAGTTGTACATGTGAAACCTAAGAAGACAGAAACTTTAATGTGTGTCGTGTTGCATCAGACCCTCTGAAATAAGAGACTTTGAATGGCAAATAGACTTTGGCACAGAAGGTATTTATGTTGGAGTTTTGAACTGTATCCTCGTACTAAAGAAGCCAGAGAGTGGGTTCCATGTAATAATGTCCCCGCAAAAATGTCTCCTGACAAAAAAGTAACTGTTTTTTGCTGAGACATTATTACATTGGACATGCGGGGGACACGCAACCCCTGAATACATTTTTTTACAAGGGGAGCAGGGACATCCCCGCAACCCACCCCCATACATAATGTCACCATATATAACGTCGCCAATGACTTTTCCCAGCAACCTTATTTATGGGGACAGTATGTATGGGGACATTATTACCTGATACCAGAGAGAGTGCTAAGCTCGAGTGTGCTGCCTTGTCCCGTGCTGAAAACGTGGGGAAGGGAAGCCAACAGCTTGAATATCCTGACATATCATTTCTTGAACACTTTCCTTTTGCATAACATTGTTTCCCCACACTATTTGTATTTAGAAGTAAGGATTGGCAATAGGTTTATTAGTATAGGCCCTTTTATTTTGACAGACTCGACTAGGTCTGCGTTGTAATTATTTGATGGTTGTACCTTGCTCCCATCTTTAGATTTAGGACTAGATAGGTGTTTTTCAAACCCAATTGAAGTTCAATAAACACCCTTGAACTGTGATCACTTGTGTCTGTCTTACTGTTTGATACCATGCCTTCCTTACATATGGTGTCAGATGTGGGATGTGACTCAAATGAGACAAATTGGGGAACCCTAAAATTCCAGAAGCTTAGTCATAGAGCCTCAGATCCCTCTATCACCACAAAAGAATCCATAGGCTTTGATATCTGTAGCAGCAGAGAAGCTACTATCCCTCCAAGGAAAAGAGGAATGATTCCCACAGACTTAGTCCTAATATCCCCTCCTGGGTGTTATATACGATGGCCTCCAACATCTGGCCTGGAAGTTCGGTCTACATGTCCTAGCAGGCGTCATAGATCCTGACTTCCAGGGAGCCATAACGGTACTCCTTCAGAATCATGGTGAAACTCCATTTGAAGTTCAACATGGGGACAACATTGCACAGGGAATTCTTGAAAGGGCTCTATTTCCCCGTTTCATAGAGCGTTAACCAGAAGAAACTGAGAGATGTTCCTTAGGCTTTGGCAAGCTGATGAAACCATCTACCGCTGAGGCAAAGAGAGAAGAAGAACCTACCATCCTTCCCAGGCTAGCCTTCGCCCAGCAAAATGTTCCAGCACTCACACAGGCTTTCTTGCAGGTAAATCCTGAAGGGGAAGGATTAGAGAAGGGAAGTCCCTTTTTCTTTCTAAGGCAAGGATTACTGTATAGAAAGGACACCTTCAGAGAAGGCCTAAGTAAAACTCAGTTAGTAAACCTCAAAACCCATCGGACAATTGTGCTAGATATTGCACATTCTCATTTGACAGGGGGACACCTAGGACAAATAAAGACCCAGCGCACATCAGTGGGACATTTTACTGGCCAGGTATCCATGCTGATATAAAGAACTTCATTCAGACATGTGAAATATGTGGAAAAACCTGTATGCATATTCTCTTGCCTGCCCATCTGTAGCCTCTAGACTGGGTAACAAGCTATCTAGTCAACAACAACAAGACTTAAAAGATTTAGCCCCAACATTCCTTGATGTATTCTGCGAGAAACCAGGAAGAGTGCACGGCACATATCATTATATCAGAACTACAAAAGGAAAAGTGGTCTATTTGAATCCATATAGACTCCTGGAAGCTTGTAAACAGATAGTGGTCTAGGAAGTGATCAAAATGCTACAGGCAAATATTATCGAACCCCTTTCAAGCCCATGGTCCTCCCCTATTGTGTGGGTCACAAAACCTGATCATTCCTGGAGGTTTTGCATAGACTTCTGACAGGTCAACACCAACTCCGACTTTGATGCCTATCCTATGCCGTGCATCGATGAATTGACTGATAAACTCCTAAATGTCACCTTCCTATTCACCATAGACTTAACCAAGGGGTACTGGCAGGTCCCGGTTCATGGACCTGATAAGGAAAAGACAGCTTTCACGATGCGCCTGGGACTATTCCAGTTCAAAGTCCTCCCTTTTGGCCTCCGAGAAGGGGCCCCCACCCCTTTCCAATGGCTTATGGACAGGATATTACAACCCTACTCTGATTTCTGTGGTGATTATATTGACGACATAGCCATTTATAGTAAGACTTGGGAAGAACATCTTTTCCATCTGTTTACTATTATGAGAGCCCTCAGAGAAGCCGGCTTAATGGCCAATCCATCCAAATGTAAGCTGGCTCAATCAGCCTAAAATACCTTGGACTACTTTGTAGGGAATGGCAGTATCCAACTTCAATGAGAAAAAGTGAAAGCCGTCCTAGATAACCCCATGCCTAAGACCAAGAGAGACCTCAGAGCATTCTTAGGATTAATCGGTTATTACCGTAGGTTTATCCCTAATTTCTCAGACAGAAACTGCTAGGTTGACAGACAAATTAACGAATGCCAAACCCCAGAAGATTCATTGGACTGAGAAGGATGATGTATGTTACAACAGCTTAAAACAAACCCTGTGCCAGAACCCGATCCTAAAAGTAGTAGATTTCACAAAAGAGTTTGTGTTACAAACTGACGCCTCTCTCTCAGGGTTAGGAGTAGTTTTGTCACAAGTTTGTGATGGATTAGACCACCCTATCCTATTCACTAGTCGAAAACTCTTCCCAGGTGAAAAAACTACTCTGTGTTAGAATTATAGGCCCTTGCCATCAAATGGGCAGTCACTCATCTAAGATACTATCTCAATGGAAGGAAGTACACACCTGTCACAGAACATTCTCCATTAGTGTGGATAAGCCAACGAAAGGAGTCTCACCCTTGAGTCATGCAATGTTTCCTAGACCTGCAACCCTACTGTTTCACTGTGGAGCACCGAAAAAATGGAAGACCAGGGGAACATCGATTTCCTTTCTCGGTTTCCCTGCATAGGGAAAGGGCATGTAGGAACCCAGAAGGGTTCTCACCCACTCGTCCCCGGGGATCTGTCATCCAGGTGACCAGGACACAGCCATCGCTTTTGGATCCAGTTCCTGGGGTGGACAAGTGCGGGAGGATCACCTGGGTGAGGAGTCTTCGGGGAGTGGAAGTGGGATGCCGGATGGTGAGATGCGGTATCCCCTTCCCTATAACACCTTTACCCTCTCCTACCAGGTAGGATATTTAGGAACTCTATCCCCCTTTTACAACATAAGAACGTTCACATGGACAGCCTGCTATGAGAGAAAACAGACTAACACTGGAGCAGTATACCTGACGTGTCCCAATACAATAGTGAGGCGAGGTCAGGCAATTACTGACCATCACACACACACCTGACTTAAGCCACCACACGTGGATAAAAGGCAGAGAACAAGAGCACACTCTGAGCGAGGCAAAGGACACAAGGGAACAGCAGTTTCGAGACGGCAGCTGAGCGAGAAAAGAAAGACAGCAAAACAGAAGGGTATCGCAAGGAGGGAAGTTCACATGACCTTTTGACAAGGAACCGTTACTTTGCAGAAACCTAGAGAACAGAAAGTGTAAGACCAGAAAACCAGGCTGAACAATCCTGCATTGTGTGTCTGAGGTACCCAGGGCCCTCCCGCATCAGTAATCAAGGTGGGGAGAAGCACTAGCCGCCGTGGAACCATCCTTGGCTCCAAGAACAAAGTAGCTTCAGTGAAATCAACACAGCCAGTAACTTGGGAGACCTATCCAAGACCGGTCTGTGTTGAAGCCAAGGTTGCAAGCAGCAACATTGTATGGCGAGTTCTGGAATTAACATTGTTAAAATACATGTGGTAAGAGATGCAAGTAAGGTTGAACTGCTGATGGGTTATTGAACTTTAAAATCAAGATACAATACTTTTGACAGAGTAGTCCAGCACTGCATGGTTGCTCAATCGAAGGTCTCTGTAAGGAATCCAGGTGAAAAGTGGCAAAAGTGACAGTGAGGAAAAGGTTATATAAAGAAGTGAACAAGTACTTGTGAATGGAAGTGATCCTGCGACGGGTCGAGCATGCGCACAGTCAAAAATATTCGATTTTGATGATGTAGAAAAAGTTTGGAAAAGTAGATACATTTGGTCCGAGACCGGCAGAGGGAGACCAATCAAAGTTGTGTGTTAAAAGTGGGTCTGAGCCCAGCATAGGAGGACCGGGGGTGAACAGTAAATTACCCAAGAAGTTTTACATGAGAAATCCTAAGAAGAAAGGAACTTTAATGTTTGTCGTGCTGCATCAGGCCCTCTGAAATAAGAGACTTTGAATGGCAAAGAAACTTTGGGACAGAAGGCCCTGATGTTGGAGTTTTGAACTGCATCTTTGTGCTAGAGAAGCCAGAGAGTGTGCTAAGCTCGAGTGGGCCACCTTGGCCCGTGCTGAAAACGTGGGGAAAGGAAGCCAATGGCTTGAATATCCAGATATATCATTTCTTGAACACTTTTCTTTTGCATAACCTTCTTTCCCACACTATTTGTATTTAGAAGTAAAAATTGGCAATAGGTTTATTAGTATAGGCCCTTTTATTTTGACAGACACGACTAAGACTGCATTATTATTATTTGATGGTCGTAGCTTGCTCCCATCTTTAGAGTTAGGATTAGATATATGTTTTTAAATCCAATGAAAGTTCAAAAAACACCCTTGAACTGTGATCACTTGTGTCTGTATTACTGTTTGATACCATGCCTTCCTTACAAAACGTACTGGTACAGTTTCTGCTGTTGGGCCTTCAGCATCACATGGCCCAAGGATTCCCTACTGTGCCATGCAGCCTCACGCTCCTGTGGGCAATGCGCTCCTGCAACCCCACAGTCTCCAAAACGACTGTCAATGCAAATGACCATTGGCTTTTAGCTCGACTATATATGGTGCGACAGTGTGATGGGGAGACCCTAGGTCCTCCGAGCGCTTCGCTCAGGGCTTCTCCCTAATGTCTCTCAAGTCTGTCATCACTGGTAGAGTCCCAGACTCACTGAGGAGTCATCTCCCTCGTATTATATCATCCACAGGCTTCTTGTGGCAGAGCTGCATTTTCTCCCCTTCACCTAAAACCAATCTAGAGCTAGGAAGTTACACGCACCTTGAGTCCCTACAATCTGATCCCTTAGATGTGTATGTACCAGTAGATCTTAATTTCAGGCATAAAATGATACCAAACGGTGGAGTGGTTATCAGGTCAAAAGAAATCATTTCAGTGTGACCCTGATACATACACATCTGTATAAGACTGGTTTATTCCGTCACTTGGCCAAAAATCAGACAGGCAGATATGGAACCCAGTGAGACTATGATCTGAACAGGGAACCCATGTTCTTTAGCAAAGTAGGTGTCCATGTAGGTGTCAATGTCATTTCCAGTAGCCCCGGAATTAATAATCACTGGTACGGTCAGGTTGCAAGTCCCAGAAAAAAGAAAAAGTCAGTAGTTGATAGATATGCAGGGAAGAGAGGGGAACCCCAGAGCCAGATTTGCATGGACTCGTCGTGGCATTTCATGACCATTTTATAGGCCTTTTAGGGCAAACCTGGATGACATGACCCATCTGGCTGCAATATATAAACACATTATTCATCATTCATCTCTCCCTTTCTTCCTTGGTCAGGGGACCATGTGTGGCCCCTATCTGCATGGGTTCTGGTTGTCATCTCAGCCGCCAATTTGTTAAAGTGTGCTAAATATACCAATAATGGTAATTTTCCTTGAGTCAAAGACAGTGTCATGATCACCACTCATATGGCTCATATGGCCACAACAAAAAAAACTAGTGAAGGCACATAGGAGTGGACTGCATTAATGCACTCCTGGCTTAAAAGCACCACTGTAAGATGGCCGCCAGCGAGTGAGTTACCAATTCCACTAAAATTGCTGACATTAGGGACACAACCTGTCAGCTCTTATCAACACTTTAGCCATTCAGCATGGGCCCAGTGCTTTATAAACCACACCTTGGGCACACGCCAGTGCTTAGCGTTCGTTCCAGATACAGACAGCACGAGTGCCCCTTGCACATAAGCTTACTTGATTACTTACCCGCTCTGCTGCTGATCACAGAGACCTCTCTCTCTTCTTCACAGCTACCAGCTGTTTCCTGCAGGGACCATGTCTGCTGTAAAAAGAAAGGCAGAAGAGGTTAGTTTTGAATGCTGTTATGAATCCTGCAGAGTCATCACTAAACCCCAGCCTAAAGTCTCCTCCCATGTGGCCAGGGGAAGGCAGCCACTACCTGATCCTGATCATGGGGGTGGTATCATGTGGGAGGATCACATGGGAGGAGCGGCAGTCAAGGGGAAGTTGTGACTCCGTTAGGAAAGACGCAGCATTCATCCTCTTCTGAGGATGAGATTTCCATAATACCTAACTATCTATTGGTATGTTGTCACTGAATGATTCCCTATCCTGGAATTACTCAGAGTACCAAACCTAAAGACCCATTTTATAAACATGAAAATGGTACACTCAGAGATCAGGAAGTTCACATCACATCTTCTAGATGTTGTGATTCTGCCTTATATCAAGGTCCAAACCCAAAAGGAAAAACACCAACTACTTTGATAACCTCCCCTAGATCAGAACACACTCAGTTAACCAATCAGATAGGATTAACTAAGAATAAAACAAGTAAGAACACTATGGACTTCCAGTCCCATAATACTCTTAGTACTCAAACGAGGAAGAGGGTCTCAGAGTTAAAGAATCGGTATGAGTGGTCTAGTTGTTTTAATGCAGAACACCTGAGCGGGACCTTTAAAAACTTAAGGCCCTTCAGATGCGATAGAAGCAACAGCGTGAGGGGCAGCAGCAGGAGAAGCAGAAGCACGTAGAAGCAGAAGCTGATGGCTTTGTGGCAGCAGCTGAATGGTGTGTTATAGATGTCGCAGAGTTCGGGCCGAAATGGCCATGCAGAGACGCTCAGTATAAGAGGTACTGAAGCGAGCCACGTATTGGGAGAGACGCTCCCGACATGCCGTGAACTGCTCCGGTGCTACATTCACACCAGAGAGGGTGCAGGGCTGCGAAAGCTCCATAGAAGGTTGCCACACAAGGTGGCAGACCAAGAGGACCTGTCAGAAGCAGAGAGGTCTCAGAGAGAGAAAAGGCAACCCTGGCGAGTCAGAAGGAGACGCCAAGGCATACAGGTGAGTTGGCTTGAGACAGGTGACCCCGGGGTGCTCGGACATAGGCCGCTAGGTAATAAGAATTATTTTGAATACCGAACAATTCAATTAAGGTGAACTGGGTGCAACTCTCCAAATGTCGGATTCCAAATAGGGGAACATTGTAACTCGAATTGCCGGCCCAACTCTCCTAGTGTGGAATTCTAAACAGGGGAACATTGTAGCCCTTGTTGCCAAAGTCAGAGGAGGCGGATATACAGAAGAATTGGACATAACGCCCCTGAACAGGTTACCCATTAAGGAGTTTTGTATATTGTCAAATCATCAAAAGAATAATAGCAAGGCAATTTGGGTACAATTCCCCAAGAAAGAGATGTCAAGTGGGAGATAATTGTAATTTGCACTGCCTGCAGCCAAGAGGCTGTACAACCAGAAAACAAGGCTGCAGGATCATGCCTTTCTTGTATGAGAAACCAAGGAGGAGAGAACTGTAACCTGCATTACCTTAAGCCAAAAGACAAGCAAGATAAGAACGATCCTTTTGTAAGATATGCATTGTGAAAAGATGTAAAGCTTTTGATGAAAGCTAAATGAATATCAAGAGAAGCAGTTGTTGGTTAAAATCTCCTCCTTTATGGTTCTTGTGTGGAGAGTTTGGAACAAGCATTACCACATAGTCCAAAATTATAGTGGTAGGTTTTTTAGCCTGGCAGGTGAATAAACACGGGTTGTAAGTTTTTCGAATTCATCCAATAGCAGTTATTCTGACACAACTAATACCGGTTCCAACACTAACATCAAAGGGCCACCTCAAAGAGGACAGTTTTTTCAGCGGAGGGGGGACGGAGGCAAGAGCACAAAATGGGGCTACCACGCGATGCGTACACGCCAGTGGATGCCACCACCTCAGAATTGGCAAATCCCATCTTTAATTTAAATTCCCATATTCTAACAGCTGCAGAACGGGCCGTCCTTTCGAAGGGACTGTCTTTGTTCCAAACTGCAAAGCAGATTTGTTCCAAACAGAGATCGAGATTCAGAATTTTTTCAGACTATCAGGTTAAAATATTTCTTCCACGACAAAAAGCAACATCCAAAAAAAGACGATAATAAATCGGGGAAAACAACATCTTCCACTTTCTTGCCTACCCAAGCAATGGTATCACCTGAGATTTTGGCATTTGAAAATAAAATCATAAGAGATATCAAAAATCAATGCAAAAATAAAAACATGTACAAAGACAATCTCACAAAGAAAGAAAAACAAGCTCTTAAAGAACTTGAGGATAATACCCTGTTTATTATAAAACCAGCTGATAAGGGTGGAGGGATAGTCCTGTGGGACTCCCTTCTCTACAAAACAGAGGTTGAAAAACAAGTGTTTGATAAACTGGTGTATAAATCCATCACACTTGACCCCACCACCACCATCTTGGAAGAAATAACCAGTCTCATGACACATGCGCTTCATGAGGCCTGGATAAACCAAGAAGAATTTGCATTTCTCATCAACAAATATCCTGTCACTCCGGCATTCTACTGTTAGGAAAGATTTCATATTTGAATGTAATGTTCCCTCCATGTGTCAACAACCCCCAAACTTTTTGCTGCTGTTTAAACACCTGTAACTAAACTTTGCCAGAGAAGCACAGCCCTCTGCTGCACTCCTCTGGGCTTTTGCTCACTTTTTATGGGGAAACTGACATGCCCTTAAGACAGTCAGTACTGGGAGACTTTGTTTCCCTTAGTCCTTTCCTCATGTTGCAACTTTTGTGCAATATATAACAAGTGTACAATGTAACTTACCATACAGTACACTTGGGTCTCTAGTCTTTTCAAAGGCCCTAGAAACTGTCACTGGACTTTTTATGAACTGTGCAGATGTGTCACGGACATGACTGGTGGCAGCTTTCGTTTACATATATTTTTAACCCTTTCTTGCCATGTTAAACCACCTTAACCGCGATTGGCACAAATAGGTGGCCTGGCTCCAAAATGGCCATGCCACGAGGTTCTTTGTCCTGTCCTTTGGCAATCTTGCCCCTTCACCTCCCCCAGGTCGAGCCGACCCGGGTCAGTCCTTATTTGGTCATGCGCTTTCCCGCGAAACCCAAAGCTTTTGCAGGCTTCTGCATGCCTTGTGTGTGTTCCTCCAGGATGTGGGCTGGGATGTTTGTTCCCAATACACATCCTGGGTGCCAGAGAGTCTAGAGTGTCCTGAATGCCTGGGACCACTGTGGTCTGTGATTGGTCCACGTATGGAGTGAGTGCTTGAGAGCAGATCTCCCATTGGGTCCTCTCCGTTTTGGTGCGAAGGGAACTTTGGATAAGAGGAGGCTGAAAACACCACTACCAGGTCAATCTCCCGAGTTCACACCGAACAAGGGATAAGGAGCCAAGTATCCTGCAACAGAAGCCGAGTCAAGGAATCGCTGGGGGCCCGCTGGAAGGTCGGGCACCCTGAGCCCGCTGTCATCCCGTGAGACCCCTCTGCATATGGTCATCCTAGAAGGTCTGCAAAGGCGCTTCAACCCATTGGAATAGTGGGACCAACTATTCTCTGCACCTTCACCAAACCCTGCAAGTAAGCCTCTTCGGAAGTGTCCCTGGGCCAACCAGTGGGCTGACCAGTTTACGCAGGATGTTTGCTCTGTCACCGCCGCCGTTTCGAGGAGGCCCTTGAAACTTGGCATACTGCTAACTCTGTGTCCACGGCACCCTCACACCAAATTTCGTACACTTGGCATTCCCAGGTCTGAAGTGAGGCGAGTGTATCCGGACCAGAGTAAACACGGTTGCCGTGTTGCCCTGCTGTGGCAACGACCTGTGCAAGTTTGCTGCATTTGTGACCCTCTTGCCCCTGAAGCCTGCTGCAGTGAAACTGGACCAATTTTGTCCATTGGCACGAGCGCGTGCATGTACTATTGAGCATAAGGCTCCTCTCTTCGTAGGACTTGGACTGCCTCTTAAGTTAGGTGTATCATCGATGTGGAACTGGGTCTAAAGATTATTTGCAATGCCCGTTTTCCTCCCCACCTAGGTGGTCTACATATTTCGTGCTTTTAACCCGTTAGACCCCAATGGTCTTGTATATATATTGTATTGATATTGATGTAGTGGTTTACTCTAGTGATACTGTGATTCTTTTCTGTGGTCTATTTTACAAAGGGCTTGTAATAAATGTTTATATATTTTCAATATAACACCTGTCTGGAGTAATTTGTAAGTGTCCTTGCTTTGTATGCTCATTGAGGTCTTTCAGTCACACTTACCCCTCTTAAGACTTAGGGCCTCATTACACGGATGGCGGTAAGGATTTACCGGTACCGGTAAAATACTGGTACCAGTAAATCCTTACCGCCTTACTACGAGGTCCCTTTGCGGGTTGGGGGATTTAACGCCTGCTTTTTGCAGGCATTAAAAACCAACCCGCAAAGGGACCCAGGGAGCTAATTACGGTACCGCAGTTTGCTGTACCGTAATTAGCGCCTTCCCCATTCCCATTATGCCCAATGGGGCAAAAATGGGAATGGGGAAGGGCAATGGTGGAAGGGGGAATTACCGCCCCGCCAACCTTGTAATGGGGCGGTAATTCCCCTTTCCGCCAAGGCGGTTCCGGTATTTTACCGGCATGAACCATGGCGCTTATAGCGCCATGGTTCTCCGCCATCCGTGTAATGAGGCCCATAGTCTTGACCGCCTGCCATAGCTACCCTGATTGGTCTGGCTTGTCCAGAGGTTACCCTGTTCCAAGAAACTAGGCTGGCCTTCTGAACTTCGGCCCCTCCAGGACAGAGTACGGAAATCCTTCTTAACAAATTGGTGGTAGCGGTGGGATAGGACTGAAGGTATCCAGTGTTGCATACTAGTGAAGGCATTTCAAGTTATTTTTAACAGTACACATAGTGAATTGTTGTAGTATAACTTTTTAAAGGCCATAGTCCTATCTAACAGTATGGAAACAAGTACCTTGTTAACTTTAAATGCTTCTAAATCAAACACATTAAGGAAGATGTGTGCTGAGAGAGGTGTCTCCTCTCAAGGCACAAAAGTGGAAACGATCCAAATAATCATGGACTGGCAAGAAGCTCAGCTTAGAGCTATAGCTTCTGAGGACAGTGCAGAAGGAGGTGGGGCTGCTCTCACTGGTAGAAGTGATGGTTCTGTCGCTGCACTGATCCACAGCAACCATGAGGACATGGAGGATGTAATGTCTAATGATTCATATGCCAGTGCTGATGGGGAGGCCATACTTGAATTCAAGAAACAAGAACTGCTGTTAAGGCAGAAGGAGCTTGAGTTCAATATGGCCAAACTAAAGATAGAGCAGGCAGAAAAACAGACAGACAGGGATCACCAGTTGGAACTGGCCAAGCTTCAAGTTGTGTCATGATGCCTACCCCCGGGCATCCGGATCGAGTCCATCAGCCCCGGGAGCAGGCATCCAGATGCTCATTAAAACCCCAACAGCCCCGGCTGGGGGCTGTTTGGATTCAGTCCTGGCGCCTTAGGCGCCAGGCTCATCATAGAAATCAGTCCTGGCGCCATAGGCGCCAGGCTCATAGACTTTACTTACCTTATGCAGACCATGCTGCAAATGAGTCCAAACCAACGTGAGGCCTGGATATTTTATTACAGGGACTATTTTTCACTCGGGTGTGGTTCTGGGGAACTTCTTACCTGGGACTACTTTGCAGGCTATTTAAACCACGCCCGAACAGCAGCCCATGCTTTGCGTTATTCTGCATCCAGCAGCGTGACGCTCACCGTGTCTGCAAGTCAGCATCCAGTCTTCTGCCACGCCTGCCTCGAATCCGGAGCTCCTAGACAAAAGGCAAAGAAAGGAGAAGAGGTTAGATCACAGACATTATTTGATTCCTTACCTGATTCCGGACCCAGCACATCTCCAAGCCTGGAAAGGACATTATTTCAGCACGCGTCGCTTCGCCAGCAGCAGCGCCGCGTTATACTCACCAGTCCACCGCATCTTTCGACTCGGCGCTGCCTCCATCATTTTCTTCGTCGAAACCCAGCACCTGGGGGGGAAACAAAAGGAATAACAAGGTGAGTCGAGAAAACCAACAAGGACAATCTCTTTGCCACCATAGGCTTACCTGCTTTACCACCGGAGGTATTATTCTTTAATTCGCCGCATCTTCCTATGCCGCACCTATAAAGGGAGAGAAAACAGCAAGTTTAACTCATGCAACTTTTACCGGACAGTGTTTGGTAATACAGACTCTTACCTGAACGCCATCAGCTGCCTCCAGGCATTATTCTTTTGGACCCAGCTGCAACCTAACGAGGGAATGGAACAAGAGTGAACATCGGACATATTGAACTCTTTGAACTTTATTGACACTGGAGTCAATATTCCTCCGGAACTCCTCCAGTACCTTCAACCCAGTGAAGTAACTGGTATCTACGCACCCCTGCATGCCATGCAGGCTGGAGAGCTCATCATTTAAAAACATAAGGTGAGGTTACCAAAAGGGAATATCGGAGGTGATTAGTGGGGAGAACGAGAACTGTTGGGGGGCCATCACTAAAGTCCACGGGTGGCTAAATCCCTTTCTCCACTTGCAGGAGAATACTTATACCAGTCCAGCAGACAAGATTAGGCGGGCCAGTCCAGACTGTCATCCCTTCACTACGAATCACATTGGTGGAGACCGCAGATGTCCGGGTCCGATCGACGCCCCTGTGGGAACCAGGTGAGTGTAACAGTTGCCAATGGATCCAAGGGTCCTGGACATGGGTCTGGGTCCTCCTCTCATCCAAGGTTTCCAAAAGATCTGCTCAGTGTGTATGAGGAAACGAATGACATTATGGACTGGCTGAATACATTTGAGTATGCATGTGAAGTTCAACAAGTTGACAATGTTGATAAAATTGCCTGGTTCCTTAGCAGACTGCCCTATTCTGGCTGCAATGGCATTATGGAAATGTCAAAAGCTAAGAGAGCAGATTTTACAATGTTGAAGCAGACTCTCATCTAAAAGTTTGGAAAGACTCCTGCCCAATACTTAAAAAGATTCAGAGAGTACAAAAAGAAAGAAGGTGGTACTTGGGTATCTTATGTAGCCAAATCCTTAAAAAACTTGACTGGCTGGGTTGAAGGTTATAAGGTTTCTACCTTTGAAGGTATGATAAGTCTTGTCATGCTCGAACATATTTTTGCATCTTCTTCCCATAAGCCTAAGCAGCACTTGGCAGATTGTAAGGAGATAGATCCTTAGAAGCTTGCCATTGCAGCAGATGTGTGGGTGTCACATAGAGTGTCCCATAAGGACAAGACTTATCCTGGTAAGAAGGAGGAAGGGAAAAAGTCCAAAGATAAGGAGGGTGGGGAAACTGATAAATCTTCCTCCCATAAGGGCCACAAAAAGAAAGATAAGGGTAAGACACAAGAGAACTCACAGGGTAGTGGAGGTCAGCCTCCAAAACAGAACTCTGGTTATAGTAAGCCTCCCTATGTAAACAGACCCAATGGATCTTGTTTTGCTTGTGGAGCAACTGACCACGTGAAGGGGGATCCCAGATGTAAGTCAAAACCTTGGGGGTCCACTTTGCTAATCTGGGTTTCTCCTCCTACGAGGAAGAAGAGATTACTGGAGCATCCTTCTCCTCAGACTCCTTCCCCAGTGGGATAGAAGCTGAGGTAGTTTTAGTTTCCCTGGGTTCCTGGGAGCCTAAAGTCTCAGAGTCTTATGCTAGGATTCCAGATAACACCAAGCACTACTTTAAAGACAGTGTGCTGATCAATGGAGTAGATACTCCAGCTCTTAGGGATAGTGGGTGCAGTCTAACTGTAGTGGATTCTACCTTGGTAGACCCAGAGGAAGTTGCCAGAGCTACTCTGATGCCCACTAAGTTGGCTGATGGCCCACCTCTCATGTTCCCATTAATACCTGTAAATCTTACTATCAATGGTACAGCTGTCAGGATTACAGTGAGCATACAGAGGAGTGTCCCAGGAAAGGTCTTGTTAGGCAATTATTTCAGAGCTTTAGGGCTTGTGGGAGATACTGCGGACAGACCCTGCACAAGGTCTCAAACAAGGGCAGCAATGGCCAAGACCAATGCCCTGCCCCAGCCAAAGGGGAAACCCAGGGCTAAAGGAGTAAGAAAATCAAAAAGAGGGAAAGAGAATATACCCCCAAACTCACCTACCACTGAGGTGGAAGTAGTTGGTCAATCATCCGGATCTGACGAGGAGGTGGTGATGCCTGAAGTGTTTGACCCCAATGACCATCCTGAACTAAAAGATTTATTAGTAGAAGGTGGTTCTGACAGGGAAGAATTGAGTAAAGGCCAACGTGAGTGCCCATCTCTGGAAGGCCTAAGGAGACAGGCCTGCTCCCAGCATGGGGGTGAAACTCCTGGGAAGCATCGGATTTATTGGGAAGGTGGACTCCTGTACAGTGAGCCCACAGAGTCTACAGAAGGAGACCATAGGAGGTTGGTGGTTCCCCTTGCTGTAAGACCCTGCCTCCTGCAGCTGGCGCATGAAGTGCCCCATGCTGGTCACCATGGCATTAAGAGGACCAAGCAAAGTTTATCCATGCATTTCTAGTGGCCCAAGATGGGGGTGCAAGTAGAAAGTCACTGCAGGAGTTGTGCCTCCTGCCAGTTATCTGGTAAGAGTGGCTCAACAATCCAAGCTCCATTGGTACCACTCCTAGTTGTGGGAGTACCATTTGAGAGGGTAGGGATTGACATTGTTGGTCCCCTTGACCCCCAAACATCCTCAGGCAATATGTTTATCCTGGTGCTGGTCGACCATGCCACCAGGTATCCTGAGGCCATCCCATTGAAAACTGTGACTGCCAAGTCAGTTGCAAAAGCTTTACTTGGCATCTTTACTAGGGTTGGCGTCCCTAAAGAAGTTGTGTCTGACAAAGGTAGCAACTTTATGTCCAAGTATATGCAGGCTATGTGGAAGGAATGTGGGGTCACCTATACGTTTTCTTCCGCATACCACCCTCAGACCCATGGTCTGATGGAAAGGTTTAACAGGACCTTGAAAATTATAATAGGGGCCCTGGAAGAACCTCAAAGAAGAAAATGGGATCTTCTTTTACCATGCTTCCTGTTTGCCTACAGAGAGTTACCACAAGAGGGTGTTGGCTTCAGCCCCTTTGAACTTCTGTTTGGTCACCATGTACGGGGACCCTAAGCCATAGTCAAGGAGGGATGGGAGATGCCCACTCCCCCCATTACTACCAACGTAGTAGACTATGTGCTAGGGCTCAGAAAAATGACGGTACTCCTGATGGGTCTGGCTAGTGACAAGTTGAAGGCAGGACAAGCTCTGGTGAAACATTGGTATGACCAGAAGGTTTCCCTCATCAACTTTACACCTGGTCAGAAAGTCCTGATCATGAATCCCATAAGGCCTAGAGCTTTACAGGACAAATGGTCAGGCCCTTACACAGTGGTGGAGTCACTGAGTGATGTCAACTATTTAGTGGACCTTGGAAGGCCTGGACAGGCTCCAAAAGCGTTCCATGTAAATAGGCTGAAGGCTTTCATCCCAAGAGTTGAAATCGCAGCACTGCTATTGGCTTCAGATGTTGAGGAGGAGGAGTCTGAACCTCTCCCTGAACTTTTTCAAAGCAGTCCTTCAGATATCTCCTTTGAGGGTGTCCAAGTGGCCCCTCACCTGACTTCTGATCAGCAGGCTGAGGTGAAAAGTTTGCTTAGGCAATTTCCCCCCCTGTTTTCACAGTTCCTTGGTTTGACACTGTGGTGCAAACATAACATAGACACAGGAGACAGTGTACCTACCGAAAGTAGGGGATACAGGATGTCAGACAAAGTAAGGTCTTACATTAAGACAGAGGTCATCAAAATGTTGGATCTTGGGGTGATTGAACCCTCCAGTAGTCCTTGGTCCAGCCCTGTGGTTTTGGTTCCAAAAGCAGATACTTCTGAATTGAGGTTCTGTGTGGATTACAGGGCTCTGAATGCTGTCACCAAGACAGATGCACACCCCTTACCTAGAACAGATGAGCTGGTGGATACCTTGGGTGCCTCCAAGTACCTCAGCATGTTTGACCTCACTGCAGACTATTGGCAAATAGCCCTTGCAGAAAATGCAAGGAGAAGAGAGCTTTCTCAACTTCAGAGGGTCTTTACCAGTTCAGGGTAATGCCCTTTGGGTTGAGGAATGCACCTGCCACTTTCCAGAGGCTTGTGAATCATGTGTTGAATGGGTTGGGTGAATTATGTCTAGCATATCTGGATGATATAGCGGTTTTCAGTGCCACCTGGGAAGACCATGTGAAACACCTTGGGATTGTGTTACAGGCTCTTCAGAAGGCCCACTTGACCATAAAGGCCAGTAAGTGCCAGATTGGACAAGGATCAGTGGTCTACCTTGGACATGAAGTAGGTGGAGGGAGGATACAGCCTCTACCCAGTAAAGTACAAGCAGTACAAGACTGGCCTACTCCCACTAGACAGACCCAAGTGAGAGCCTTCTTGGGACTCACTGGGTACTACAGAAATTTCATGGCAGACTATGGAACCATAGCTGCCCCTCTGACTGCTCTCACCACTCCAAAGAAACCCAAGAAGGTAACTTGGACTGAAGAGTGTGAGAAGGCCTTCAATGGCTTAAAAGACTCTGTGTGCCAGGCCTCTGTTCTCAGGGCCCCTGATTACCAAAGACCCTTTATTGGGCAGACAGATGCCCCTGACACTGGGATAGGAGCTGTACTATCACAAGTAGATGAGAAGGGTAAGGAACACCCTATTGGATTCATTAGTAGTCAGTTTAAGGACAGAGAGCTCAGATGGTCCAAAGTAGAGAAAGAATGATTCTCTGTTGTGTGGGCCCTTAGAAAGTTGAGGCCCTACCCCTATGGGACCCACTTCACTGTGCAAACTGACCATAAGCCCTTAAAGTGGCTAATGAACATGAAGGGAGAGAATCCAAAGTTGCTTAGGGGGTCCATAAGTCTGCAAGGCTTTGACTTCACTATTGAGCATAGGCCAGGTGTCCAACGTAGCAATGCTGATGGGTTGTCCAGAATGTTTAACCTACCTGAACAAGAAACTCATCCAGGGGTGGATTAGTTCCCCCTGTCCTTAGTCTGGGGAGGGCGAGTGTTAGGAAATATTTCATATTTGAAAGTAATTTTCCCTCCATGTGTCAATCCCAATCTTTTTGCTGCTGTTTAAACACCTGTAACTAGACTTTGCCAGAGAAACACAGCCCTCTGCTGCACTCCTCTGGGCTTTCGCTCACTTTTTATTGGGAAAATGACATGCCCTTAAGACAGTCAGTACTGGGAGACTTTGTTTCCCTTAGTCTTTTCCTCATGTTGCAACTTTTGTGCAACTTACCTTACAGTAAACTTGGGTCTCTAGTCTTTTCAAAGGCCCTAGAAACTCTCACTGGACTTTTTATGAACTGTGCAGATGTGTCATGGACACGACTGGGGGCAGCTTTCATTTACATATATTTTTAACCCTTTCTTGCCATGTTAAACCTTGTTAACCGCGATTGGCACAAATAGGGGGCCTGGCTCCAAAATGGCCATGCCACGAGGTTCTTTGTCCTGTCCTTTGGCCATCTTGCCCCTTCATCTCCCCAAGGTCGAGCCGACCCGGGTCAGTCCTTATTTGGTCATGCACTTTCCTGCAAAATCAAAAGCTTTCGCGGGCTTCTGCATGCCTTGTGTGTGTGCCTCCAGGATGTGGGCTGGGATGTCTGTTCCCAATACACATCCTGGGTGCCAGAGAGTCTAGAGTGTCCTGAATGCCTGGGACCACCTTGGTCCGTGATTGGTCCACGTATGGAGTGAGTGTTTGTGAGCAGATCTCCCATTGGGTCCTCTCTGTTTTGGCACAAAGGGAACTTTGGATAAGAGGAGGCTGAAAACACCACTACCAGGTCGATCTCCTGAGTTCACACCGAACAAGAAATAAGGAGCCATGTATCCTGCAACAGAAGCCGAGTCAAGGAATCGCTGGGGACCCGCTGGAATGTTTGGCACACTGAGCCTGCTGTCGACCCGTGAGACCCCTCTGCATCTGGTCGTCCTAGAAGGTCTGCAAAGGCACTTCAACCCATTGGAATAGTGGGACCAACTATTCTCGGCACCTTCACCAAACCCTGCAAGTAAGCCTCTTCGGAAGTCTCCTTGGGCCAACCAGTGGGCTGACCAACTTATGCGGCATGCTTGCTCTGTCACCACCGTCGGTTCGTGCAGGCCCTCGAAACTTGGCATACTGCTAACTCTGTGTCAACGGCTCCCTCACACCGAATTTTGTGCACTTGGCATTCCCAGGTCTGAAATGAGACGAGTGTATCCGGACCGGAGTAAACGCGGTTGCCATGTTGCCCTGCTCTGGTAACGACCTGTGCAAGTTCACTGAATTTGTGACCCCCTTGCCACTGAAGCCTGCTGCAGTGGAATTGGGCCAATTCTTCCACCCTGAGTGGAGAAATCACCACTGTCCCGTTTGGGAATCCTCACTACATCTCGGGAACTACAGAGTGTCGAGATGTCCTGATTGTCGCATTCGAACCTGCCAGCGAAGTGGACTGTACTGGCGAAGTTTAGGTCTGCCTGCGTCGGGGACCGGTGAGTAATCCTTACCCCAACCGGTAGCCCCTAGTGCAGGAGTCCATTTATATGCACAAAGTGGCCCCTGAGGGCCCCTTTCCTTTCCACCGCTATTGTGAAATAGCGACTCCATCCCAAACTCTCCAACTGCCTCTGCCCTCAAGTGGAGGTCCTGTTTGAATAGTGGGAACTTGTTCTTCATCTCCTCATCCACCTTCCTGAGCTGCTAGAGACCCTTGAAGAGACCCTATTTTGTCCATTGGCACAAGCGCGTGCATGTATTATTGAGCATAAGGCTCCTCTCTTCGTAGGACTTGGACTGCCTCTTAAGTTAGGTGTATCATCGATGTGGAACTGGGTCTAAAGATTATTTGCACTGCCTGTTTTCCTCCCCATCTAGGTGGTCTACATAGTTTGTGCTTTTAACCCATTAGACCCCAATGGTCTTGTAAATATATTGTATTGATATTGATGTAGTGGTTTCCTCTAGTTATACTGTGATTCTTTGCTATGGTCTATTTTACAAAGGCCTTGTAATAAATGTGTATATATTTTCAATATAACACCTGTCTGGAGTAATTTGTAAGTGTCCTTGCTTTGTATGCTCATTGAGGTCTTTCAGTCACCCTCACCCCTCTTGAGACTTAGTCTTGACTGCCTGCCATAGCTACCCTGATTGGCCTGGCTTGTCCAGAGGTTACCGAGTTCCAAGAAACTAGGCTGGCCTTCTGAACTTCTGCCCCTCCAGGTCAGAGTTAAGAAATCCTTCCTAACATCTACTGTCTACCAGAAATACATTAAAATGTTGAGACGCCCCCAGGAAGACCCATTGTGTCAGCGATTGGCTCCCTCCTAGAACCACTGTCCATCTATGCGGATGTCTTTCTAAGACCCTTTCAACAAAATGAAGTCCTTTGTACAGGACTCCACCGCTATTATAAACATCCTTGACACTCTATTCATGGGTCAAGATGACATTTTTGTCACTCTAGACGTGGAGTCTTTATATACCAACATCCCCCAATCTGAATGTACCGCGGCCATGTTTCTTGTCTTGTCCTTCGGAGTTTATAGTTGAATGGATTCATCTAGCACTGACAAAAAACTTTTTCATATATATAATGGAATGTTTTTCAGCAATTACATGGCACAAGTATGGGGGCGTCTTTCGCCCCCGACTTGGCCAATTTATACATGGACCATTTTGAAAATAAATCTGTCTATGCTGAAAACAATCCGTATAAGGAAAACATAATTGCTTGGCATCGCTATAGTGATGATATATTCATGATTTGGCGAGGCAATATGGAAACATTAAATCTTTTTAGCATGTGGCTGAACATTCGGGAAAACACTATCAACTTCACTCTAGAAACTAATAGAGATAGAATTTCCTTCTTGGACCTAACAATTTTCTGCATTTAAAACAATAAAATTGGCACTTGCCTATATAAAAAACCCACCCAAAAAAACACCTTGCTTAAATTTGAAAGTTTCCATCCTCAAAGTCTCAGGGAAAACCTTCCCTTTGTGCAGTTTTTACATATGAGACGTAACTGCTCCACCAAAGATGACTTCAAGAAACACAGTTTGGTCTTGAAAAACATCTTGAATGTGAGGGGCTACCCGTCGCATATCATCCGCCAAGCATATAAAAGAGCTGCCAATGTCCCTAGCAGCGAGTGTTTGATCAAACGCCCTAAGACCGATCTTGATAAAATCACTCATTCTCACCGATCAGTAATGATCTAAGAAAAACCATCATAAAGAATTGGAACATGATTAACACTGAAACCTTTAAAATTGCCACTCCACGTTATGCTTTCAAACGCATGTCTAATCTACGAGACAGATTTGTCCATATCTATCCATCACCAAACATCAATGCTTCCACACAACGTGCACTCTGGAATCTCCCACCAGTTGTGGGACATTATAAATGCGGAACATGTTCGGTATGTGAATTAACACAAAATTTAAAAACCATTGATCTGTATGGGAACAAATGGCATCTCAATTCATTTACAAACTGTGGCACAAAATGGGCTATCTATTGTATAAAATGTCCATGTAACCTTATTTACATTGGAAAAACAAAAAGACCCATAAGGCAAAGAATTGTAGAACACAAATCATGTGTTAAAAATGAAATCTCAGAAAAACCACTTGTAGAACATTTTAAAGAGCCAATCACATGTACAAATACATCTTTTGGTGCATTTTGCAAACTATAAATGCACACCCAGGTGGTGGTGACCGAGATCTTAAACTCCGGAAATTGGAGCAAAAATTGATCTATAGGCTTGACTCTGTCAATCATGGACTTAATGATTGCATCGAGTGGAGTTTGTTTTTACGTAAATAATCGTGGAGGGTCTTCACATAAACATATTCGCCTGAGTCAATGAATCAAACTGCTTCTTGAAGGATTGACAATATATGTATGGGACTGCCCCGAAAGTATTCTCTGTCCATTCAACATGCCATCTGCCCTCTGCTTAAAAATCAAAGTAGTTGGTCTACATGAAAAGAAGCGGACAATGGTATGTTTGACCGCAAATAAATGAAACAGATTTTGTAGACAAAAAAACAGGGTACTTCCCTAATAGTGTGTTTATACACATATAGGTTGTATGTCTACGATGGCACCAGTCCCAGAAATTAAAACCAGATTGGGTCACACCATGTTGTACGAAGCTCCCACGCTGCAACAGAGATCTTTTACGGTAACTTGTTTGCTTGCTAATAGACACCCTGTTTTTTTAGTACGTTTATGGCAAAATTGCTAACGGAAACAAGAAATGTATTCAGTTTATGAATTATACTGAATTGAACCAATTTGAAAAATGATCAATATAGGAATGTTTATAGACATGTGCTAGAAATAAATGCTTTCTCAAAAGAAAACAATGAGAATTTAAAATAATAATGATGTTTAACTAAATAATATGTTTGGTGAACATGTGAACTTGTGATGTGAATATGTATAGATATAATGAAATGGCAGAATGATTCCGGGTCGGAAATATAATAGTTTATAATAGTTTTTATGTATTTATTTCTGTACAAAGATGTATGCGGTTAAATGAAAATCAAGATTTGATACCACTCCAACACAGGAGTTCGTGTGTCCCCTGAAGAAAGTCTTGCACCATGTCCTATCGATTGTATGAATAACTTGAAGGCCTTTTTTCTGACTAAGTGGCAAGGCTGGAAACAGTTGAAAAATCTGTCGACACCCATTTGGTTGTGGGGACTTAGAAAATTGTAATGAATGTATTTTGTTAGATCGCCCACCAACTACTAACATCACTTCATGGTATAATTGATTATATACAGGGGAAAAAAATGGATGTGTCTTCCGCACACAATGATTGCACATGAGAGATTTGTTTGATTTTCTTTGTTTACAATTGATTTGATGTGTATGAATTTTTAGGACCATATATTTCAGGTCTTTTTTAGGTGTTTTTGAATAAATTGTATTTTTTCTATATTTTCCATTCCCATTTTCATCTTTCGATATATGTTTAGAAAGATGTTTATTCACATTGCTTGTCTGATCACAAGTCCCTAACTGTTGGAACATCGAAGGGTAGCCAGCTGGGCTTTTGTTCTGGTTGTGCAGGTGAATAAACCAGGAAAGAACCATTGTAGTTAGTCCTGGCAGGAGAGTGGACCAGGAAGAAGAAGTGATTCAAAGTACTAGGATTGTGGTAAAAGGTTGTGAAGGCAAAGAAAGGTTGATGCCATTGCTTTGTCTTGATAAACTGCTGCATTTCAGGAAGTGCTTATTGAAATCATCCTGACTAAAGTGTTTCTTTTGAAGAGGAAATAAGAGGTGCTTACAATTGATTGGCCTGTTGAGAGAAGAACACTTGTTTTTGATTTGTGAATTTATGTTTGAAAGAGAATACTTTTGTTATCTCCAGCAAGAGGTATTTGGAATGAAAAGACTTGTTTTTTCAAACAGGAAGTTGTGAAAACATTAACAATTGCTTTGATTTCTGAACAAACCTTTGGAAGTGAGACAATCACTTTGACAATTGAAAGGGCATTGATTGTGAGTAAGCCTTTGGAATAGAGATAAACACTTTGCCAAGTGAAAGGAGACATTGAATGAAAAAGTCTTTGTATGATACATTGAATGGAACGTGGTTACTATACAGAAGAATTTTTTTGAAATTGAACTTTGTTCTGAATATTCCTGAATTGATCCAAAGGAAGGGAATTCAACCCTGGTCACAAGGATTACTGCTTATACATTTTGAGTTCAACATTGCATGTTATTTTGTGGGATTTCAGAAAGCCAACCAAAGCTTTTATTTTATTTTGTATATATAAGTGTTAGGGTCAGATACTTTTTGGACACTAGGTAATTATTCTTTAGCCTTAGTTTGTTAGGCAGGGACATCCTTGTTAGGTTAGGAAAAGATAGGCGTTTGTTTGACCCCTTTTTATTTAATAAATATTGCAACTTGTGAATAAACTATACCTTTGTGTCTATCTCACGTTTCTGACCCATCAAAAAGTGCAATGAACACGCACTTCTACAGATTAGGGACTCTCACAGACTTCGGGTGATTATGTGACTAATGCGCGCAAGAACGAAAGCGCAGAACACATTTTATTTGAAAATAGAACATTGCCGCATAGCACAGCTAATACGTGCAAGCACAAAAACATAAAGGATAATTTCTTGAGTTTAAAACAAGAAAAGCATACCGCGTCAAGGGCGCACAAGGCAGAAAACTACTACTTAGAAGCATTGGTAAAGTAATTGTTAACCACTTACCTGCTCCAAGTTAGCCTCAATCTGGCCAAAACTGCACACCAACATGTTGGAAGTGTACCTAGGAGGAATAGATAAGATAATTAATACCAAAGAGAGAACCAGCTTCTCATTTAACCAAAACAAGAGGCATATACAAGCACCACTGCGAGGACAAAGTGCATTACATCTCTGTACAAACAGAAGAAAAGCCACAAAAGGCCAAGAGGCTTGCTGGCAACAGCCGCACTGGACCAGCAAACGTGACGTAATTGGAAAGGAGCCTATCAGCCATATCATTGGATGGTGAGGCCAACCACAGAGGGAAGTCTTGGGAAGTGGGTCTCAGATTTAGATCAGTCCTAAAATAGTTTTTCTTTCATCAGGGGATTCTGTGACACAAGCCACCCCTGCACAATTGCCTCTACCACCAACCCCATCTCTTCTCAGCCTACACACGACTGAGCATTCTCAATCATGCCTCACCTATGAAGTGGTGAGGGGCAGGGCCACGAAGAGTACCAATGTGATGTCCCTGCACGACTGCCCTGCTGGATCTGAAAAATCACTAGATGACATCAAAAACACAGGTAAATCTGCCTTGCTCCTCGTGCTCGATCTCTCAGCTGCGTTTGATCCTGTCGACCATCAGTTTCTCTGTGATCACCTCACCACCACAGCAAATCTCTCCCTGCAGCCACTGACTGGATCAAACCCTTCCTAGCAGACAGATCCTCTCGGTTCTTCATAGACGATCATGCCGCCTCACCCATGCTAGTTACCTGCAGTGTCCCCCAAGGTTCTTGCCTTTTCCCACCTGTACAACATTTATACAAAACCCCTTTTCGATCACATGGATGTCCTCGGCATCTCCTACACGAACTATGCTGATGACAACCAAATTATCCTCCCCTTCGCAGCATCTTTCCACCAAGACACTGCTACCATCACCTCAGTCTACAACATTGTCCAACACTGGATGGCAACGCACATGCTATTCTTAAACGACAATAAAATTGAGATTCTCCTTGTTGGCTCCCCCACCACTCTCTGTAACTTGGATCTGGCCTACAAATCCTTTAACATCGACGGCAACCTAAACCCCATCTCACCCGCTGCCAAAACTCTGGGTGTCTATCTGGATGCTTCACTCGACCTCTCACGTCAAGTTAACACCATCTCCTCCGCTGCTGCCTACACAGCCAAACTGATCAATGACAGTAAGCTTTCCTCTCCATACCCAATTGCCTAACCTGGGCCAAGCCGGACTACTGCAACGCCCTTTTTGCTGGCACTTCAGAACGCAACCTGAAAAGGTTACAAATCATCCAAAAGAATGCCCTACGAGCTGCTCTCGGCCTTACCAAACATGCCCACGTCTCAGAAGCAAGAAAAGACGCCAATTGGCATCTGATCGGAGAGAAAATCAACTTTCAAGATCCTCACCATTGTTCACAAGCGCCGCTCCGAAACTGCACCTGCCTAACTTTCTCAGCGCATGGAAAAATACACCCCCTCTCGCCGACTAAGATTCTCACACGACCACTTGCTCAAAGTGTCCAGCTTCAATCTGCAGGAGGCTCAAGCTTCCCTGTCGTCCCCACCAAGCTGTGGAACAATCTACCCTTGTTCTGGAGAATGGAACCTTCCTATTGTTCCTTTAGGAGAAATTTGAAAACCTGGCTTTTCACCTAAGCTTCTCGGAGCCAAGACACTGTATTACTGCTGAACGTCTTGAATGTACGCCTCCTACTTTCCCCGTTTACCTTTAACTGCACACCCTGTCCCCTTTTCTTAATGCAGCTAGCACATAGATACCTGAGGGTTCAGTGTGCTGCTACAGATACAAAAATAAATAAACAAATAAATAAAGTAAGGACTACAGAGAGGAAATCCAAATCAGAAGCGTGGGCTTTATACGTGGAATCAAACACCGGCTCTCAAGAGCATGGCAAAATCATATAGGACGGGGTCGTCTGCATAAGAAGAGGATTCACCCAAACCTTTGTGGTTGCATCAGGAAATACTAGCGGATGACAAATAAAGTGCCTTTTGCACTGATTAACGAACGTTCTATAAGTCTTTGGATCTCCCAAAAAAACGTTTGGGTGGGGCCAACGAAAAAAGGAATGGGCAAAACCAGAGGCAGGGTCTCCGGATTCCGAGGTGCATGAAGCGGCAGTGCTGGGGAAGCAGGGGCGTCCTCAAACTCATCATCCAGGGGCAATGGGTGCACCCGACTCTGCACTACATCCATGTGTTGATGTAATGACGAATGGGCGACTGCCATATCTGTGCGGAGAGCAGTAAAAGCCTGCAAAAAATCATGGGGTCGATCCCTGGATCCATCACGGCATTGCCGGCAATTTGGCTCCTCAATCTGTCAAGATTGAATGCTTGTCCAGATAACCCCAGTCACCGATACCTGAAGACTGATGTCTCCTTTCACAGGGAGACTTTTCCCCCAAGAGTGCAGCCTACAGATCTCAAAGATAACTTGTCAGGCTAGGGTCTCAGGTGAAAAGTCAAGAGCAACCAGCAATGCTAGTGGGGAAGCAAACACAAAAAAGAGCAAGCAAGTCAGTATCAAAAGAAGTGACTGTAATCAGAACACCATCACCACTCCCTCTCCCCTGTCCCCGGCTTACCTGGTTTTAGGTGTATGAAGCAAATTAATCTAAGACACGGAAAACAGCTCCTACCAGTGATGTTTTTGTCAATAAGCCAGATATCCCACCCGACAGTAGTAGCCAACAGACACCAAAGTCCCAAAGTAAGACACAAGGACCAACCCGGACGGCACAAGGATGTTCCAATCTAATGGAGTAGCGAGCAGGGAACAAAATACCCAGTTCCAGGTACCAGGTAACCAAGGAACTCCAATATCCAAAGCAGATCAGGGGAAATCCAGTATCAATCTGGAATCCAACAGCAGGTATATCCAGGGAAAAAAACACCAGGCAGAAGAACAGACAAGGAGAATCCAAAGAAAAGAGAATCCATAAAAAAACTGTAGAAAAAAAACAACAAACCAGGACACAAGAATATCCAGGCGTCACAACAGATTAGGCACAGCAAGGCAGTGCAGGAGACGAAACTACAGGTACAATAACAGCAAGGCAGGCGATATACAAAGAAACAAACAAGCATGGCTGCTTAAATGAAACCGCAGTGGATCCCCAGCAGTTCCGGGTTGCATCTGGGAGTGTGATGACGCCCCACGCTCCGGCACTCGTAAACCCTGGGAGATGGAGTCCCACACACTGTTGCTTGCCGTATTGCAGATGTGCCGTGCAGCACGATGGGAGAGGCAATGGATGCCAAAGTCCCAAAGGAAAATGCAAGGACCTGATCCGCACGGCACGTGGATGCGCTCTAATGGAGTAGCTAGTAGGGAAATAATACCCAGTTCCAGGTATCAGGTAACCAAGGAAGTCCAGTATGCAAAGCAGTTCAAGGGCAATCCAATAACTATCCAGAAATCCAACAGCAGTAATATCCAGAGAAGAAAAAGCGTCCAAGCAGACAAGGAGAATCCAAAGAAAACAGAATTCATAAAAAATTTAGAAAAAAAGTAACAAACCAGGCAACAAGAATATCCAGGCATCACAACAGATTCTATGTCAAGACGGAGGTGAGTATTATGCTTCATCTTCACTTTATTTCTGTCTCAATCAGTTTCAACAATAAACAACATTTTGTAACGTCCCATATGTATATATATATTTTTTATTTTTTAAACAAAAAACGACATTTCCCTTTCATTCCAGGCCACTTGTAGTCCCAATGTCCTGGCCACGTGATCACAGTCCTTTCACTTTATATTCTCGTCCTTTTCTTTCCTGCTCTCCAAGGAGATAAGTGGTGTTTATTTAGCTGCGCAGTGATAAGCTCAAATATAGCAGCTTACAGTGTAGAGAGCGTGCAGCGACAGAGCGAAAGAAGCAATTTGCTCATTGGCGGGGGGAGGCGCCCCACCTTTGAGAGGGAGGAGCCTCTTCCCGCAATGTGGGAACGGAGCAGCGTTACGTCATAGTACGTGCTTCGCTCGCAAAAGGATACAGAGTTATAGGTGATAGCCGTTAGATTGTAATAAGCGGGGAGAGGTTGCATATACCTTGTGAGCATTCTAAGCCCCAGCAAACGTTCGGAAGCGGAGGAGCCACTTTTCAAAGGTTCCATGTGATAATATCGCCACAAAAATATCGCCATACAAACATTTTGCCATATTTTTGCGCGCGATATTACCCCATGGAACATGCGGGGGACACCCCCGCAACCCCCTATATTTTTTAAAAGGCAAAGGGGGACACCCCTGAAACCCCCCCATCAATTTACCCCATAAATTATCCCCACCAAAAATATCGCCTATGGCCGTTCCCGACGACCATATGTACGGCGATATTTTTGGTGGGGATAATATTACCTGATACCTTTTCAAAGACACACAGATGACCTCACGCTGTGAAACATCAAGCTCAAAGAGCTCTTACCAAAGCCCACGCGCAAAGGGCAATTACTGAAGCCTGCACAGCAGAGCAGTTTTGGTGCAGCCACATAAGAAGCACACAGTGAGAGGTGGAGCTGCCACTGCACCGGATTCAGGTACTGAAGGCACAAATACAGCACAGTAGAATGGCTGAGTTTGAATGGAGCGAGGAAGAAGAAGAGGCTTTCAGCTCCGAAGACCTAGCCTATAGTTTCAAAGAAGTGCTGGGTAACTCACTTGTTGAAGCAGTGGCTCATGGATGAGACCACTACAAGAAAGACTGGGCAAACATTGAAACTTACCTGAGCCAGGAGAAAAGAAGCACCAAAGTAAAAGAATGCGCCTCCACAAGGGCCGATCCGGAAGACCCACTGGGGTGTAAGAAAATCCGGAAGAGAAAAGATTCTTCTGACCCGCCCGGGTCAACCAGATGGGGCAGGAGAAGAGGCCCCGGAGGCTACGGACGCATTCATAAAACTGTGAGATGCATTTTTTTACAAGTAGGGCGTGCTGAGCCTCAAGACGCCCTAACCAGGGGAAGAAAATATGGGGAATGAGGAGCAGAACTCTGAGGAAGAGCCCGCAGTGACCCCACGATCCTCACAAGATGATAGAGGGGACGAGGACGAGGTACAAACCCTGCATAAGAAAAGGCTGAGGAAACTCAACAATACAGAGGACGAAGAGGGAATCTCGGATATGTTTGAGCCAGAGGACATCCGAAACCCAAAGTCCTCAGACTGGCTACCTTCACCGAGAGTCACAAAATACATGACCCACAGATTGCAGAAAGCTCTCGAAAGAGAAGCATGACAATGAATACGGGCAGAATGCCCTAAACAAGAGCTAACGGAGAAAGTGGCCAAAGTGCCAGAGCTCGATCCGAAGATGTTGGTCTTCGTTTCAAAGACCTCCGGAGATTCCAGAAAAAGTGATAGACAGATCCTGGAAGAGTTGCCAGGAGAAGGTGCTGGATATCGCAGGCCCGCTTGCAAAAATTATGGACCTGGCTGAATGAGCACGAAACACAGGAGAAGAAGGGGACCCAGAGGTCCTTGCTAACTGGGCGCAGAGGGCGGTATGTCTACAGGGCAACGGTAATTGCGCAATATCGTCAGAGCGCAGACGGGACCTACTCCTTAAAATAGACCCCAAGCTGGGGGATCTGGCTTCTTACGAGGCATGCCAAGCAGCCCAGGGGCTGCTATTTGGAGAGACCTTCACGAAGGAAATGGGAAACTTCGTGGCTACTTATACCTCCCTGGAGAAAGCCCAGATGTCAATCAAGAAATATTCCTGGGAATAGTGTTCGCTGGGACTGGTCGGTATAGAGGCCAAGTGACCAGTCATTACCAGGGCACGAGAAGGCCTCAGACCAACAGGGCACACTATTGGGAGAACAAACCACAACATACCTTCTTTCCCCTGAGAGGAAGGTAGAGCAGTGGACAGGGAAGAGGACAGAACTTCTCCACAGGTGAGACATGCAAGGTATCCGCCAGTGGGGAGGGAGGACATTACGTTTTTGGGAGAACTGGCACACGCTTTCCAGCAACGCCTGGGTGTTGCAGACAGTCAAAGGACTACAACTAGAATTTACACAGATACCGATTCAGTCCCAACACCCACAGCCCATACACTCAGTGCAGGTAGAGAAAGAGACCTTACACGCAGAACTGCAAAGCTTAGCAGCGAAAGAGGCGACAGAGCCGTGTACCTCAACTCCAAGATTTGTGAGCAACATGTTCCTGGTCCACAAGAAAGACAAAGTGAGACCCGTAATAAACTTAGAGGAAATGAACAGCTGTGTGACATACTACCATTTCAAGATGGAGGGGATTCACCAGCTCAGGGACATTCTCAGGCAGAGCGATTTCCTGACGAGAATCGATCTGAACAACGCATATCTTACAATAGCAGTCCAAGAGAATTATCGTCCCTTTCTGGCGTTCGACTGGGACGGACAATTTTGGCAATTTGCGACAATGCTGTTTAGGCTAGCCTCAGCGCCATGGGCCTTCACGAAATTGATGAGGCCGGTAGTAGCAGCAATAAGAGAAAAGGGAATAAGAATGATAATATACAGAGACAACATCCTGCTGATGGCCGACAGCAAGGAGACGTTGCAATATCAGACCGGCTGGGTGAAGGACCTACTAGCGTCTCTAGGTTTTCTGGTGAACCAAGAGAAATCAGAGGTGACACCAGCGCAGAGGATAGAATTTTTGGGGTTCGTCATAGACACCTGGTCAGCTACACTGAAGCTTCCGGACAGAAAGATAAGAGATATAAAAAGGGAGATTCACTCCGAACAGTAGCGAGAGTAGTGGGTCTATTAGCAGAGTCGATTCAGGCGATATTCCCAGGGCCACTGCATTATCAAGCCCTTCAACGATTGAAAATAAAGCACCACCAGCAAGGTCTGAAGTACTACCAACCCGTAACCCTAGATGCAGAATCCAAGACAGAGTTAGAATGGTGCCTGCAGAATATGGACGCCTGGAATGGGAAGGCCATATTCAGAGATTGGGTCCGACCTAGTGATAGAATCGGACACCAGCGGGAAGTTAGAGACAGGAGGGAAATGGAGCGCAGAAGAGCTCAAGATGCATATCAACTGCCTAGCATTTCTAGCCGGTTTGTTCGCCATCAAGGCATTTACGAAAGGGTGAGTGAATTTGTGTATCCTGCTGAAGATGGACGACATATCAGCAGTCAGATATATCAATCATTTAGGAGGGACGAAGTCCAGTTTACTAGCGGAACTAGCCAAAGATTTCTGGCAATTCTGCCTCGACTCTGGGACCTCAGTAGTGGCGGAACATCTTCCAGGGACGCTAGCAGATTCCAGCGACTGGATGCTGGACAAGGCAATCTTCCACCAGATAGAGGAGTTATGGGGACCAGTACACACAGATCGGTTTGCATCCAGACTGAATGCACAGAACAGCAGATACTTCAGCTTGAGGCTAGACCCGACAGCAGCAGGAGTGCCGCTTGTAAAGGACCGGATGGGGGTGTCTGTACTTCTGCTCTCTATATGGTAGAGGAGAGGCACAGAGGACCCCAGCCAAGATTCTCTATTATTGGTAACGTAGTCGAGCAATCAAGGCCTAGCTTCTCAGGAGGTGATGCAGGCTGGTTCTTAAGTACAGTGTAGTCCCCGAACCCCCACAAAGGAATGTCCACACACTGTATTACTGAAAACATAGGCTTTATATAATTAATATTCAAAGGTATGTACACGATCACAATAACGCACTTTGTACTCGGAAATCAACAATGATAAATATATACAATTCTAAAGTGGTACCACCAATGTCATCAAATCTCATTAAAGTGCATCAACTGTACGGTTAAAATGTCACACAGATCAATAACAAGGGAACCAGCAATAGAGATAGGAAGGAACGCAAGAGGGTTGAAACAATAGGCAGAATACTGGCCCCTACCAATAGACACAGTTCTGTGTGGAGATTACCCCACCTGATTACCCCACCTGGGCAACCTGTAAAATAAAGATATATAGCACAAGCCCAGTCCACATATTGTTCAATAGTCTTATTTCCTCCTATAATGTTTCTACCCCCCCAATGAACCTGGTGGAGTAGGGTGCCGAGACCACGATGTTGATCCAGGCGGTGCTGGTCAGCGACGTCCTGCGAGGATGAGGCGTGCGGGGCTCCTCGGCGATGGATTGTTCAGGACCGCAAAGAGTTTCAGAAGAACTGTGGCCCAACAAGGGTGTTGAGTCGTCGAAGTCTTTGTGGCCTTCAGTTGGCGGGAAACCCACCAGCGGATTCTCTCTGCACATTGGTCATCCTCGACTTTCTGCGGCGGGACAAAGCAGTCGACATTGCGGACAAGGGAGTCCTTCGATTCAAATGTTCTTAGGCAAAGGAGCGGGCAGCTCCGGTCATCGGCGGCACAGCGTCAAGTGGTCCCCACGGCTGGGCAACACAAATTCGACGGGCCTCCAGCGGTTACACAAACCTGCAAACCCTGGTCGACGGCAATAGACTTCGACAGCGGCGAAGTCCGGGTGCTTTTCTTCATTCTCCTCGGCAGTCCCGTCTCGGGTCGGCAGCCTTTCGAGGGTCTGACTTCCAGGGAGCTTCGGCGAAGTTTAGCGGTGCTCGATGGTTCCTCGGAGCACGGGAAGAGGGCGCCTTACCAGGTCCGCGCCTTACCAGGTCCTCTCTTGGATCAGTCTTCGACGAATTGGGCAGCTTTCAGATCAGGTCGAAGCAAATGCAACAGCAAGTTTTCTTCTTCCAGCTGGGCGTCGAGGATCAGCAGTTCCAGTTACTCTTCAAGTGTAGACACAGCTTTTGAACAATTCCCAGTGGTGAGAGGTCCCCAGATATACTATCCTGTCTCTCATCCACGCTGCTGGTTCACACGCAGCAGCCAATCATACAGAAGGGCATTCATGCAGTCAGTCAGCCAATCCGGCACACAGTGCATTCTGGCCATCCTCCTCCCTCTCAGACACTCACAACAAGGAATGTGGACTGGGACAAGTACCAAGCCATTCGACACTACACACTGCATTCAGGCCAGTTTCGGGCAGGGCTGTCTCAGTCTTTGTCTCTCATACCAGAAACCAGACAGCCACAACAAGAAGTGCATATTGGTCACACACTCCATTCACTCAGGTCTCACCCACAGGGTGTACCCACAACATACAGTCACTGGGAAGGCTCCAGCCAGTCTGGACTGGACTTCTCAACAACACCATATATGGAACTTCCACCCAACAGCCAGTCAGGGGGAAGGGACAGAGTCAGGGCTTCCCAGGACTTTGGGAAAACAAGGTAACCGACAATAGAAAGCAAGAGGCCACAGGGGCCATCTTCTTTTCTATCAGGAATCAACTGATTCCAGTGGCAGGGCCTGGGTATCCCAAAATGGAGGATAGTCAGAGCACCTGTCAAATTCAGCATGTAGCTGCAACCAGCCCATACCCTGCTCTGCGGGCCACCCACAGGTGCCCAAAAACATACACTAGGGGCACAGGGTTGTACCCCCACCCATGGTTGCCGTAAGGGTATCCCATGGGTATGTTCACCAAACCAAAAGAGAGAGAGCTGCACCGCCAGGAGTCCCACAAGAACTCCTGCGCGGAAAACACGACAGAACACATGATAAAAAGGCAGTAAAGGACAAGGATACGGAGGCCCTGTCCCTCCGATGCATTTCCAGCATCACAGTCGCCCCCCCCAGACTGAGGTGGAGGGTGCCTAATCTCCCACGGGATAGACACCCTCATCCAGATGGTCAACATACCTTCTGGAAAGGCCATCTGCATTATCGTGACTCTTCCCTGGTCTGTGCTCTATGGTGAAGTCTAGCCCTTGAAGGCTAATGGACCACCTGAGCAGTTTTGGGTTTTCACCCTTCATCTGCATAAGCCACTTCAGGGGCTTATGATCTGTTTGGACCTTGAAGGTAGACCCCGTAATGTAGGGCCTAAAACGCCTAAGGCTCCAAACTATACTGAAACGTTCCTTCTCAACAGTAGACCACCTAAGTTCTCTACCCTTGAGGTGTCTACTGATGAAGATGATAGGATGTTCCCTCCCTTTGTCATCTAACTGGGACAAGACAGCTCCAATTCCGGTGTTGCAAGGCATCCGTCTGGACGATAAAGGGTCGGCTGTAGGCAGGCGCAAACAACACAGGTGCCCTACACAGACTTTCTTTCAAGCCATCAAAGGCCCTCTGACAGTCTTCAGTCCAATTAACCTTCCTAGGTTGTTTGGGTGAAGTCAGAGCTGTCAGGGGTGCAGCTATGGTTCCATATTCCGCCATGAAATTGCAATAATACCCAGTGAGGCCCAACAAGGCTCTCACCTGGTTTTGAGTAGATGGAGTCTCCCAGTCCTGTACATCCTGTACCTTACTGGGGAGAGGTTGGATTTGACCCCCTCCTACCTCATGACCAAGATATGTGACTTTCCCCTGAGCTATCGGGCACTTGTGGCCTTGATAGTGAGGTTAGCCCTTTTCAAGGCCTGCAACACCTTACCCAGATGTGTCAAATACTCTTCCCAAGTGGAACTGTAGACGGCGATGTCGTCTAAGTAAGCCACACAAAAGGCTTCCAGCCCTCTGAGTGCATGGTTGACCAATCTCTGGAAGGTGCAGGGGCATTCTTCAGCCCAAAAGACATGACCCTAAACTGGTAGAGTCCCTCTGGTGTTGAGAACGCCTTTTTTTCCTTGGCATGGTCCGTCAGAGCTATTTTCCAACAGCCTGAGGTAAGGTCAAAGGTGCTCACAAATTTGGCAGCACCTATGGTGTCCACAAGCTCATCAGCCCGGGGCAATGGGTGCGCGTCAGTTTTGGTGACGGCATTGATACTCTGTAGTCCACACAGAACCTCCAATCCTTGGTACCTGCCTGGGAACCTGCCTTAGGGACAAGGACCACGGGACTGGACCAGGGACTGGTTGAGGGTTCAATAACACCCAGATCCAACATCTTGGCGACCTCAGCCTGGATGTGGTTCTTAACAGTATCTGACATACGGTAGCTCCTGCTTTTCACATGCACGCTGTCACCAGTGTCAATCTTGTGCTTACACCACGGTGTAAGGCCTGGTGTCAGTGAAAACAGAGAGGCATACTGCTGGATCAAAGTCTTGCAGGCCCTCTGATACTCGGTTGTCAAATCTGGAAAGAGATGCACTCCCTCCACTGAGCCATCCTGAGGGTTGCTATACAGCAAATCAGGAAGGGGCTCACTCTCATCCTCTTCTTGCTCTGAAGCTAGCAAGAGACATGAGACTTCTGCTCGCCTGTGGAAAGGCTTGAGCCTATTAACATGGAATACCTGGGGGGCTACCCCCGAGGCTCCCATGTCAACCAGATAATTGACCTCGCCCATCTTGGAGATTATCCTGCCCTTGAGCGTTTTATTAAATCTCTCAACCAGACCATTGGTCTGAGGATGGTAAGAGGTGGAGAACTTATAGGCTACCCCGCACTCTTTCCACATGGTTTTCATGTAACTAGACATGAAGTTGGATCTTCTGTCAGAGACAACCTCCTTAGGGAATCGAACACGGGTGAAAATGCCCAGGAGAGCCCTGGCAACCACTTTGGCAGTTACAGTCCGAAGGGGTATAGCCTCAGGGTACCTGGTGGCATAATCTACCAAGACCAGGATGAACCGATGTCCACCTGAAGTGGGAGGGTCCAGGGGACCGACAATATCAATGCCCACCCTTTCAAATGGTGTGTCAACCACTAGCAATGGCCGCAGTGGGGCAATGACACTGCCTCCAGTCTTGCCAGACAACTGACAAGTTGTGCAGGTCCTGCAGTGGGAATCCACTTCTACTCCCATCCGAGGCCAGTAGAAATGGGCAGAGAGGCTCTGCTTAGTTTTCTTGGTACCAAGATGACCGGCTAAGGGCACCTCATGCGCCAACTGCAGTAGGAAGGGCCTGTAAACCTGGGGTACCACCAACCTCTTGAGGGCACCAGGTTCAGGCTTAGTGGGCTCACTAACCAGGAGCTCACCCTCCCAATAAATCAGGAATGTCCTAGGCACTTCTCCTTGTACCTGGGACAGGGCCTGTTTGCTCAGACCCTCGAGAGAGTGGCACTCTCTCTGTCCCTTACAGAAGTCTGCCCGGGAGGGTCCCCCTTCAGCTAACAAGCATTGAAGATTGGATGATCCTCCGGGTTGAGAACCTCTCCCACAGGAGAGTCTTCTGGCTCTTCTCCCACAGGAGTTGAGACGGGGTTTGACACTGGACCCAGTCCGTCCGGAGCATGGATCCCAATGGGTGCTGTGGGATGTATTTACCCATGCCTTCGAGCCCTACCTCAAAACTGTGCAGTACTGACATGAAAACATCATGATGGCCAGAGCTTCCCAGAAAATGCACAGGGAAATGCATGAAGAATAGGCTGCCACTCATTTTTGCCGATGTTATGGGCACAGAAGGACACTGCCTAAAACCACCATTGGACTACCCACACAGTAGTCTGAAACCATTGGGAATGGCAATGCTGATTGCCAAAAGCAAACCCATAACTGTTGGGAATTCATTTTCTTAAATCCCAAAAAGGGGTGCAGTACCAGTACTCACCACTATCAGAAAGCCGGCGTTTTAAAACCACCAGATTTTGTAGAAAACTGAATAAATGAACCCAAAACAGGCCAAAGAAAGACTTACTGAGAGGTGGATCCAATGTAAAGTTATATTCTGAAGTGACTTGAAGGTTTATAACAAGACTGGCTGAGCTGTGGATTTCAGCAGTTTAAGTAAATGTGGACTGAAAGACACTAAAAAATCTAAATGTTCAAATTGACTGAGTGACCTACTTTTGAGTGTCACATAGGTTGAAATTGTTTAAATGTCATAGTTTTAAACTTAGAATCAGCATTCTAGCTGCATATGTAAAAATGTTTAGTTTTATTTGAATGCAGAAAACTGGGGAACAACAAGTGACATTTTATCTGAAACCTGGCTTAAGGAACTGAATTCTGCCCACCAGCCACCCCCATCAGGAGTGAAACTTGAGTCACAGCTGTGTTCCCAGGCCTATCTGCCTTTTGCTGGCCATACTAAGGATATGCCATCTCTCTGATAATTGAATTAAGGGGAGCCCCCACAGAATACAGGAGCTCTGAACAAAGCCCTCTCCTGACTCAGGCAGATGGTTTATTGCAGAGGTCGTAAAAGTAGCTTCCTCCTGAAGCAAAAGGGGGGGGCACTGCCTGTGAGAGCAAGCTGGCTTGGCAGAACTGGAAAAACCAGAAATTCAACCTTGTGCTGGAGGAAAACCACACCCCTTTGGGGCCAGAACATAACTCTAAAAAGATGAATAACTCATAGTACGGACTTGTGAAAATTATTTAAATGATACCATAATTCTTGTGATTTTTCTGCCCACATTGTAAGAGGTTTTTAGAACCAGTGGTATGTTCAGGGGGGTTTTAGCGGAAAAGAGGATATTACTCAAAATGTGTGCATGTGAAAAATCTGACACTTCACCAACTAATGTCCATACTCCTTGCGCACATGTGTGTAAATTTGGGTTAAAGTCCGGTATTGCAAACCAGTTAAAAAGTGCAAAATATTGCCATTTCTGAATGCAAGCTCCCAGGAAGAGCAGAGTTTGAACAGGAGATACCTCCTGTGATATGTGAGGGGTGCAGATGATTTTAAAACAATATGTACCTCTGCAAATATGTATTTGGTTCAAATCTAGATTTGTGTGCAAGTTGACAGGAGGAGTGGACTTTCTGCAGGCTGTAAAATGACATCACTCTGACACAACTTAGCTCCCCCAATCAGGGGAGAAATGAAAGCTTGGCCAATGATAAGTGGAGAGGGGCTGGCTAGTGATGCTGCTCACACACACCCATTTTCAAAACACATAAAAGCAGAGAGACAGGAGAGATAGGGACCTTCAAATCCATTTGCTGCGGGACGCTCTGCTGGAAAATCCATACTTTACCTCCATCAATCTCTAGAGAAAGCTGTGCAGAAAGATCCAGACTTTAAATCCCTCAATCTTCAGAATCCAGAGAGAGAGCAGACCCAGATCACTGTGAAGTGCAGAGACCAGAGCCAGTTTAAAACCTGACCAGATCCGTGGCGAGGTCCATTCTAATTCAAGAATATAGTGTGAGTACCTAGCAAGACTCTGCAGAACCAATCTCTTAGTTAAAATAATATAATTCAATCTATTTTAATCTAAGTAGAACTGTCTCCTAACTGTCACCTGTCATTTGTAAAGCTGTCACTTGTCATTTTCTAGTTGCAAGCTGCACTTGTCTTTTTGAACTTTAAAATTTCAAATCTGAAAAACGACCTTTATTTAATCGCTCATATCTCCGTGACCGTTTGTGCTAGAGACTTGCAGTAACTTTCATCTGGAAGCTGAGATCCTAGGCTTTCCTACGGCCCCAAAACGATAGTGATAGTCCTTGTAGTTCCTCTGTAATCGCGCTCGGCGCATTCGCAAATTTAGCCGCGATTTGACATTTTGCCGCGATTTGCAAATTTCTTCACATGTAAAAATCTGCTGCTGCTTGCCTTTCATTTGCCAAAAATTCGTTTAACCTACCAATTACTCCTAGATCCTTGCTAAAGTGAGCCTGGACTAATATTAACTTGATTTCACCCACCCTGAACCTCCTAGAGGGAATTAAAAGCATTTTAGCATATTTTTCCCTTTATTGCCAGCACATATAAAAGCATTTTGCCTGTGTTTTAAACTTCTGTAGTCTAAGTTGCTGGGTGAACTGAATTACATTTGAATTGCATTTCTGAGAATTGTGTGCCTTCCTTCCATTTCCTTGCATTGCATAAAAGGGGGGGTGAATTGTCCAAGAAAGTGATTACATTGTCTTTTGCTGAAATCCTATCAAGTATTTTCTGTACTGCATTTCATTCCACATTGCATCCATTGGAAACCATAAAAGTATTGTTGCTATCTTATCCATTTCATGTCAACTCCTTAGTGATTATCAAGAAGTGTGCTAGTGCCAGATTCTCCGTTGTTAATCTTTATCATCTCAGATTAAGTGTGATATTCAATTATTAATTTATTATAAAGTGTGATAGATATATATTGCTTTACTTATTAAATAAACCTTTAAACTTGCAAAACAGAACTACTTCTTGGCTCAGTGGGGTCAGGTGGATTCCAAGAGAGGGGTGTTATATAGGGGTAGTCATGCAGAACGCATGAACTGGACATAAAGATATATCAATAAGGGTTTTCATTCAGTATTCTAGACTAGGCGTTGACTTGGCTGTAGTGCTGAATTGAATCCTCTTACAAATTGGGGGCTCGTGCCGGACGTTTGGGTTAGATCTACCATTTGTGCAGATTAATACAGCGTGCCAGCTGACCAGATACACATATCCGGACGGATCACCACGCTGTGTTACGCTGTAAAGCACTCCTCATAGGAACGCTCTAAGAAAAAGGTCTGTTTTGCAAAAATAAAATACTAATTTCTGTAAGTCAGGACAGAGACCAATCTCTAGAATGACGACCTTAGTAGACATGAAAATAGCCAGAGAGCACCTCTTACATAAACTATTTGTGAGAGGTGAATGGACTGAACAGGGCCAGGATGCCTGGTTGCAGGCCATCACGCGACAGGTCACTGAAACAGGGTCAGACCTATGGAGAGATCAGGGTCCATTACATGTGGCCCTGAGTGAACTATATATGGCTCCTAAAGCCAAAGATGAACACAATAAGATTGCCAGGGTAGCGGCATATTTATATTTACATATGGGAGCCATGCAGGACAAATGTGCTGAAGGCCAAGATCTGGCGAGTAGGCAACTGCTGGCATTACAGAAGGCCGAATCTGAGCTGGACTCTTCTGAGCAGAGGCTGCTCAGGAGCCAGGAGTCAGAAAATGATAGTAGGCAATATATCATTAAAATAAAAGAGGATATGGGCATCCTACAACAGGAAAAGACAGACCAGGATACCAGATTTCTGGCCCTGCAGAAGGAGCACCAAGACAGTTTGGACTCCTTACTGCAGAACCAGAAAAAGTTGGAGCAACAGATCAATTTCAACAGGGCATGCGCGGAGCAGGTAGTCACCCTGCAAAGCCAGCTAGATAGAGAGAAAGAGGAGAGCAATAAACTGATTCTGAAAGACCTGGATACCCAGGCAGAGTTTGATGAGGAGCGCCAAAAAGCTGGTGCCTTTCAACGACAGAGGGACGACCTGGCAGCACAGATGCAGGCTCTCAGTCAGGAAAGAGACACTTTAGGCCAGGAAGTCTGCCACTTAAAAAAGGAAATTGAAGAAAATCACCTGGCCCTCCAGGGGCTGGGTGACCTCCAAAAAGAAAAACAGAACTTGGTAGAGCACACCAGAAGGGTGGAAGATGCTCTGGCAAGAAAGGAGCAGGCCAGTAGGGATGGGACTCAGGAGGTAAACCTCCTGCAGCAAAGACTGGCCCAGTTCTCCAGGACCAACCAGGAAGCACAGAGGGAAAATGAGGCCCTCTGTCAACACAATGATAGGCTCCAACAACAGGTAGCGATGCAGGAGAGACTGATAGAGTCTAGGAAGGCCTTGACTGAGGAACTGAAAGCACAAATGCAGGCTCTTGCATTGCAACAGGGAGCAGGGGCGGATAGAGATGAGGTCCGCTGGGAAAGAGAGACTCCTGACCATAACCTCAGGAGCCCTAACACCAGGGGCCTTCATCTCTCCCAGTCCCTGGACTCTACCACCCCTATGTCCCCTGGCGCACATGAGCACAGGGCCACAGGGATGGCAGATTACTATCCAGCTAAAAGTATGGGGCTCATAGGCCAGTACCACTGAGGAATGGAGGGGTGGGCATCCGGGTATGGGCACCCAAGTACAGTACAGTTCAGTGGGGAACCCCAGGAGAGTAGGCCCTTTAGGTCAGTGGGGGGGTACCCAGCAAATCCTGGCAGCAAGGAGGGATCTGAGGACTCCTCTGAGCACCACAGGAAACAGGAGACCAGGTCCCCACATTCTGCCAGCCATTCCCAGGCTCGCAGAATCCGGGAAAACCTGGAAGAACAGACAGGAACCTCTGGGAGCAGTGCCTCTGAGTCAGAGGATGAATGGACAAGGGTTACCCGAACCAAAAAGGCCAATAAGGCAAAAAGGGCCTTGCTTAAGGACCCCTTAAAGCAGATTAAGGCGATCAGGAGCGTCATCACGCCTTACCATAAGAACGCTAAGTATTCTGTTTGGGAGCACTTAGAGTTGTTTGAGCAAATGATGGAGACTTTCCATTTGAAGGACAGCCAAAGCTGTATTCAATATGTAAAGTGGACCTTCTCCCCGGAATACTCCAGTTTCTTTGCGGGGCTGGAGGACCAAAATCATTTAAGATGGTCCACCTATAAGGCGGCCATCTTGAAACATTTTTCCATTCATAGAAATCCTCAAGAGGCTCACAAGGCAGCCTACAATTTGCAATGTGGGGAGGATCAGGCCCCACAAGAGTTTGTGCAAGAACTGAAACGTGCCTTTGCGCAGACCACCAGAAGGGTGCGCACAGACAGTAGAGAATTCATTAATACATTTTTTCATGCCTTGCCCAAATACATAATGACCCAGCTCGTGAGGGATTTTCACGAGAAAAGATCTTTAGATCTTTAGTCATTGAACAGGCTACCCGGATCTATGAGGTGCAGAAACCGGTAGATAGCAAAAGTAATGCCCAGAAAAACCCCAAAGCCAACAGCACCCCTGCTGCTGCCAAGGTGGCAGAGGTAAAGGTCACCCCCGTTTTGGATTTGGAAATGGGGGGGCCTAAAAACCTACCTGCACCTAATAATGCTAGGCCCAGGAGGTCCTCGGGTCAGTCACAGACAGGGAGCCAGGGAGGCAGCCCCACAAATGGGGTCCCTCGCTCTCCTGATTATGTAAGTCCCCGTTACAAGGGAAATCGACCCATCCTGGGTTATGTGTGGACTCCTCCAGCCCAAGGGGGGGGATCCAGCCAAGCACCTAACCCAGGGAACTTCCCTCCCAACTTCCCACAGGAGGGCAGAAATTCTCCAAATCCTGGGCAGAACTTTTTCCCCAGGTATCCACCCAATTTCCAACCCCAAAATCATCCATCCTTCTTTCCCCAATTCCCTGAGCCCAGACAACCTAATCCGGGAGAGGGGAGGCCAAGGGTAGAGGGGTACCCAAATCTTCCCAACCCGGGGTATTACCAGAGGAGGGACAGCTACCCTTCCCGGGATCAGCCCAGGGGAGAAAACAGGGCCCCGTATCAGCCTGAGCGGGTTTCCCAGTTAGAGCGCCAGGTTCAAAACATGGCGCGGGATCTGGGTCACATACTGAGGGCTCAGCGGAACCCTCAGATGGGCGTGCCGGCGCAGAACGGACCCAACTTTGGACCTGGTGCTCCAGAACAATGACGGGGGCAGCACCCCGATAACTCACCGGTTCCCAGGGAGGAGGCACAAGGGGAAGGGGGGTGTAAAGCCTTGGAGGAAGCTTCCTTCCTCACTTGTAAACAGCCCCTGGAAACCCAGGAACCGGAAACAAAATCTCTTGCCCCTGAAAGTCTGCCTCCTAAGGAGCAGAGGGGTGGTAGGAGAAACAAAAGACCCAAACAGACACAGTTTGAGGAGGAGGTACAGATCTTCCAATTTGAGGGAGAGGGATCCTCAGAGGATCCTGGGAAAAGGATCTTCTCCTTCAGAGACGGGGGAACTCCTCCCAAAGAAAAATGGGTCCCTAGGGATGCAAATCCAGACTGGGGAGATGGGGAGACTGAGCTACCGCCGCCCACCATCTCATCCCAGAACCAACAGCAAGAAAATCCCCTGGTTCAAACCCATCCTGGTGACTCCCTCCAAAAAGGGGGGGGTGGCCCAGAACCGGAGCCAGGGGAACCCACAATGGCTCTGATCTCCAGTTGCCAAATTTTTCTTTCAGATTCCCAAGGCTCTCCACAGAATTCTGCCCAAATCTCTTCGCTAGCGATGTCCAAAACCAGAAAGTTAGCCCACCAGTTGTCCAAAAATGTGCATTATCTGTGCCCCCTTGAGGAGAAGGAGGGAAGATACTATGCCCCGGTCCGAGTACAGGGGCAGGGTACAATTTTGGCACTGGTGGACACGGGATCTCAAGCTACCCTTCTGTCCAGAAGGGCCTTTGATGAACTGAATGCAGGAAGGGGAGGGAATTACCAAATTCCTCTCACCTCACTTCCTGGACAACTCCAGAACTTTGACGGGAAGGAAATTCCCGTCGAGGGGACTGCAGACTTGGACATTAAGATCGGGCGACACAAGGTGAAACACCCGGTCATAGTAGTGACTCCAAAGGGCACCCCTTGTTTACTAGGGAATGACCTCCTGAGAAGGTTTTCACCCCTAATAGATTGCGTAAACAAGGTCCTCTGGACCCAGACTAGCCGACCCATAAAATTAAAACAGAGTGTCAACCATGTTAGTTTAAACGGCACCTGCCACATGGTTGAACAAAAATCTGACCAAGTAGAATTTCACTTCCAGAATAGCCAAATTCCAGACGTGACAGTAATAGCAGTAGGACAACAGACTGGTGATGGAGGGTCCTCTCTATTTCTGAAAATCAACCTGCCTTCCAGTCTAAAGTGGTACTCCACGCTGGAAGGAAACACTCTGAGATTCTATACTAATCCACAATCAGAAACTCCCACTCCAATAGTCCAGAAAGATCTGAAATCAGCTCAGAGCCTGGCTGATATTCAGCAAATTGGAGAGCAGTTGTTCATCCCTGTTCAGTTAAATGATGGGAAGGACTCTGTTCTCGCTCGAGTGTGTGTGAACAACGGTAAGAGCTTCATCAGCGAAGCCATGTTTCGCCAACTCCCAAAAGATCCAGCCATTCCCACCTTCAAACTGATAGACAAATGGGAAATGGACCTGGAAGCACCTAATTCCAAACATCTCCTGCCAAGCAGGTGTATGCTTAAAATCTCCATTGGCAACAAGAGCATTGTCCACAATTGTTGGGTCGTGCGAGACGTCCCTGCCGCCTTTTACTTAGGCAGTGACATTCTCAATCGCTTTGCCATTAGTTTGGACCTAATAAACTTCAAAGCTTGGTCCCGATTAGCGGATAATCCCATGGGCTTTGATGATCCAGAAAAAGCATTTAGGTCAGCTCAATTGCTACCTTATGCAGTTGAAATTCAGATCAAAGAGGAAGTCACCATCCCAGAAAGGACCCGACAATTCTCCCTGGAAGTGAAAGCTAAAAGGGGACAAGAGTTGGAAAACCCTGATGCTTACATACATCTAAACGCTTCTCTCCAACAGCAAGGGTTGGGGGTAAACCCAACTCCATTAGTCAACATAGAACATGACACCATTCTAATAGAGGTGGATAACAGCGACTTAAAGAGTATTACTCTAGCCGCAGGCACCATTATTGGAATGGCGGTTGATGACCGACATTTTTCCATCGACTTAGTAAATGAACTGTTAGGACCAATCCCCAAGGACTGTTTTGACAGTGACAGTGAGGACAATACAACACTAGACAGGATTTTTACCCGGCATGGGGGGAACTTCCTGGTGTACACTTCCTGCCCTTATGGTAAGGAAGATGTGACTTGTGACTTCAGGAGGGATGAGGTGATTTTCCAGGTCCATGAGGGCTGCCTTTCCCACCTGAAGCCTCCAGTCCAAATCAGCACTCTGACCAGGGACTTCTCCACCCAGCTGGAGGAGGCCGCTGAAATAGCCAAACCAGAAGTCTTTCCAGGCTTCAGGCAGATGGTGGAAGAGAGAGTCAACCTAGCTGATGCCTGTGTGACTCTGGAACAAAAGCAAAAGTTGAAACAAGTTTTCTTGGATTTCCAAGATCTCTTTGCGGTAGACTCATATGACTGTGGTCGCACCGACATCCACACAACAACAATCCCCACGGACCCTGGCATGACTCCAGTGTTTGTGAAGCAATATCGTTTGCCTCTCGCATCCATGGAGTCCCTTACTGAAATAATTAAGAACCTTGAGTCCAGGGGAATAATCCGTCCAGTCCACAGCACCTTCAATAACCCGGTGCTGGGAATATTGAAGCCAAACGGCCAGTGGAGACTCTGCGCCAACCTCAGGGAGCTCAACAAAGGAGTCCATACTTCCCGATGGCCTCTGCTCTACATTGACCAAGGGCTGGCCCAGATTCAGGGGTCATAGGTATTCACTGCAATAGACCTGACCAATGGATACTGGACTGTGCCTGTCAGTAGGGAGGACCAATACAAACTGGCTTTTACCTTTGGGGGCCAGCAGTATACATGGACCCGGACTCCCTTCGGATACCTCAACTCCGGCAATGAATTCAACATTTTTCTACACAAGGCCATGCCCGACATGGGTGCAAGGGGTAACCTGGCTTATGTAGATGATGTCCTCATTAATAGTTCATCTGTAGAGGAACACATAGCGGAGATCCGTTATGTTCTGACACAGTTGAGGGCCGCCGGAGCAAAACTTTCCTTTCAGAAAGCACAGTGGTGTAGAACCCGTGTTAATTTCTTGGGGCATGAGATTACTCCTCAGGGTCTCTGTCCCCAGGAAAAGAAAGTGGAAGCACTTCAGAAACTGAAAGACCCTACAACTCTGCGAGAACTAAGGAGCCTCCTTGGACTGACTAATTACAGCAGAAAGTTCATTGAGGGCTACGCAGAGATCACCAGACCCCTGATTCATCTCTTGAAGGGAGGGGTCAAGTGGGAATGGGGTCCAGAACAATCCGAGGCAGTAAGACAACTCAAAAGAAGCCTCTCACAAGCGCCTTGCCTAGCTTACCCTGTCAGAAACAAGGAGTTCTTCCTGGAGACGGGGTTCTCTAATACGTGCTTGACGGCAGTATTATACCAAAAGCATGACAAGGTCAATAAAGTAATCTCCTATGCGAGCAAAACCTTATCCTCTGTGGAGGAAAAATTCAACGATTGTGAGAAGGCACTCCTGGCGACGGTGTGGGCATTGAAGAATTACCGCCCGTTTATCCAGGGGAAACACATCATAGTGGAGACTCCACACCAGCCTCTGCAATATCTCCAAAGTGACAGAATCCGGGCCGGAAATGTGAGTAATTCCCGAATTACTTCCTGGATTCTGTCAATGCAAGGCTTTCCTGTGGAGGTCAGATATGGCCAAAACAAGAAGAGTCCCCTCGCGCAAGGTCTGGCTGAGTTGCATGATTGTGCCAGAGAAAACTGTCTCGAGGACGAAAGTCTAAAAATAAAGGACAACACGGAGGCATACCTTAATTCCCCACACAAAGTCTTTGAAGAGGACAAGTGTGAGGGAATGCCCACTGTCTATGTGGATGGATGCTCTTACCATGTTGACAACAACGGGGAGAAAGAACTGGTGGCCGGCGTAGGGAATGCATGGGTGAATGAGTCCCCAGAACCCTCCGCTGGATACAAAATTGGTCCCCGAAGTAGTCAGGTGGCAGAATTGATGGCTGTGCATCAAGCCATCCTCACTGCTGTCCAGCATCAACTCCACGAACTGGTCATAATCACAGATTCGGATTATGTACGGAACGGGTTTGTGGAGCACCTGGTTAATTGGAAAACCAAAGGCATGTTATGTGCTAACAACAAACCCTTGAAACATGGGAAGTTGATCCAAAACATTGATGATCTGGTCACCTCGAATGAGATGACCATCTATTGGAAAAAGATCAAGGGTCATTCCAAAGTAGAGGGACCAGACAAAACTGGAAATGACTTAGCTGATCAGCTGGCCAAAACCGGGGCCATCCAAGGGGATCTAATTGAGATTGAGTCCCTGTTGGGGGAAATCCAGGTCACTGCTATCACTAGGTCCCAGACAAATGCTCACAACGACCTTCCAATTGCACAATGGAGTAAGGAGACCCCTGATGCTGATTTGATTACCGCTCAGAAGGGGGATCCAATAATTGGTAAGTTTTACCAACACCTTGAGGACCCTGAGAACTTTCCCCTGACGGATACCGATTACATTGGGAAAGAGGACCTAAGAGTGTTGATGAAATGTCCAAAAATGTTCCGGATCCAAGACGGTTTGTTGGTAAGGAAATCCAAAGCTGGCCACGATCAGTGGGTGGTTCCTACCTCATTCTGAAGCCTGATGTTAAGTCACGCCCATGATGCGGCCACCGCCGGTCATAGGGGGTTTCACACAACACTGGAAATCTTAAGAGAGGTTGCATACTGGCCACACATGGGGCAGGACCTCGACCAATATTTGAAGGGGTGTCTTGTGTGTGCACAATTTCAGCCATCATCCCTCACGCACCGTGCGCCTCTCCAAAAGAGGGGGATGACACTGCCATGGTCAGATTTACAAATCGACTTTGTAGGCCCCGTGATTCGCTCTGCTAGGGGGAATAAGTACATGTTGACTGTGACATGCTTGTTTACCAAGTGGGTGGAATGTCTCCCAGCCCCAAATTGCAAGGCAGAAACTGCAGCTGCCCTGATGATTAACCACATCTTTTCCCGTTTTGGTCTACCTCAAAGGATTGAGTCAGACAGAGGTAGCCACTTCACCAGTGAAGTAATGACAAAGATGTGGGAGATACTGGGGGTCAAAAGGAAGTTGCATATTGCTTACAGGCCAGCTTCTTCTGGGGCAGTAGAGAGATATAACTGGACAATTGTGAGCATCTTAAAAAAGTTTGTGGCAGATTCTGGGCCAAGTTGGGATATCCGATTACCTCTGGTCCTAATGGCCATCAGATCTACCCCTTCATCTGCAACCAAAATGTCACCATTTGAGTTGATGACTGGACGCAAGATGGTGCTTCCTCAGCATTTGCTCTACAGGACCCAAGAGCAGACACTGATAAATGCCTCCACAACTCATAAGTATGTGGAGAATTTAAGGAAACACCTTCAACATGCTTTTGCTTACGCTCAGCGGAATCTAGAAAGATCGGCTGATAGCATGAAGACCCACTATGACCTGAAAACTTCCAGGAAGGAATATCAGCTGGGGGACCGGGTCCATCTATACAACTTCCAAAGGAACCAGGCCAAGCAGCGCAAATTTTTGCCTACATGGAAGGGACCCTTTGAGATCATCGACAAGATCTCCCCTGTGGCCTACAAAATCCACATCCCCAAAGGTCCTTTGGCAGCGGGGGAAGACAAGTGGGTCCACATAAACCAGTTGAAATGTTGCCATCCCAGGCACTCTCTGCAACAACTGGAGGAATCCTCTGGAATCCTAGCGGGTACTGTCTCAGACTAATTCAGTTCCAACCATAAAACATACCACATCTAGTCTCTAAAATATTGTGATTTGCATGAAACTGTCTCTTAGTTATACTGTTTTTTTTCAAAATAAGAATGTAATGTTTCGTTATGATGAAATGCATATGCTGCCCCACTATCTCAACAGTGGTGGAAAAATGTCTATGAATAGGTATTGCCGCTCTTCCTTTGTCGTCCTAGGAGAAAGAAAACCTGGAGACGGGCCAAGGAGGATGATCCGGAGACTGGGAGGATGACGCAAGGGGGCCCGGGGTACCGCCCAATATTCCCATCAGGACCGGCGAGGAGAACCGATCGACCAGTACCGGATGGAGGAAAAGATGCTGAACTGTGCCATCTATTGGAAGAAGATGAGGAAACATCCCAGATCTTGCGAGTCCCATCAGTGAAACCGAATGGCCATCGCAAGAGGGGGGCTTGTGGGATGTATTTACCCATGCATCCGAGCCCTACCTCAAAACTGTGCAGTACTGACATGAAAACATCATGATGGCCAGAGCTTCCCAGAAAATGCACAGGGAAATGCATGAAGAATAGGCTGCCACTCATTGTTGCCGATGTTATGGGCACAGAAGGACACTGCCTAAAACCACCATTGGACTACCCACACAGTAGTCTGAAACCATTGGGAATGGCAATGCTGATTGCCAAAAGCAAACCCATAACTGTTGGGAATTCATTTTCTTAAATCCCAAAAAGGGGTGCAGTACCAGTACTCACCACTATCAGAAAGCCGGCGTTTTAAAACCACCAGATTTTGTAGAAAACTGAATAAATGAACCCAAAACAGGCCAAAGAAAGACTTACTGAGAGGTGGATCCAATGTAAAGTTAAATTCTGAAGTGACTTGAAGGTTTATAACAAGACTGGCTGAGCTGTGGATTTCAGCAGTTTAAGTAAATGTGGACTGAAAGACACTAAAAAATCTAAATGTTCAAATTGACTGAGTGACCTACTTTTGAGTGTCACATAGGTTGAAATTGTTTAAATGTCATAGTTTTAAACTTAGAATCAGCATTCTAGCTGCATATGTAAAAATGTTTAGTTTTATTTGAATGCAGAAAACTGGGGAACAACAAGTGACATTTTATCTGAAACCTGGCTTAAGGAACTGAATTCTGCCCACCAGCCACCCCCATCAGGAGTGAAACATGAGTCACAGCTGTGTTCCCAGGCCTATCTGCCTTTTGCTGGCCATACTAAGGATATGCCATCTCTCTGATAATTGAATTAAGGGGAGCCCCCACAGAATACAGGAGCTCTGAACAAAGCCCTCTCCTGACTCAGGCAGATGGTTTATTGCAGAGGTCGTAAAAGTAGCTTCCTCCTGAAGCAAAGGGGAGGGGCACTGCCTGTGAGAGCAAGCTGGCTTGGCAGAACTGGAAAAACCAGAAATTCAACCTTGTGCTGGAGGAAAACCACACCCCTTTGGGGCCAGAACATAACTCTAAAAAGATGAATAACTCATAGTACGGACTTGTGAAAATTATTTAAATGATACCATAATTCTTGTGATTTTTCTGCCCACATTTTAAGAGGTTTTTAGAACCGGTGGTATGTTCAGGGGGGTTTTAGCGGAAAAGAGGATATTACTCAAAATGTGTGCATGTGAAAAATCTGACACTTCACCAACTAATGTCCATACTCCTTGCGCACATGTGTGTAAATTTGGGTTAAAGTCCGGTATTGCAAACCAGTTAAAAAGTGCAAAATATTGCCATTTCTGAATGCAAGCTCCCAGGAAGAGCAGAGTTTGAACAGGAGATACCTCCTGTGATATGTGAGGGGTGCAGATGATTTTAAAACAATATGTACCTCTGCAAATATGTATTTGGTTCAAATCTAGATTTGTGTGCAAGTTGACAGGAGGAGTGGACTTTCTGCAGGCTGTAAAATGACATCACTCTGACACAACTTAGCTCCCCCAATCAGGGGAGAAATGAAAGCTTGGCCAATGATAAGTGGAGAGGGGCTGGCTAGTGATGCTGCTCACACACACCCATTTTCAAAACACATAAAAGCAGAGAGACAGGACAGATAGGGACCTTCAAATCCATTTGCTGCGGGATGCTCTGCTGGAAAATCCATACTTTACCTCCATCAATCTCTAGAGAAAGCTGTGCAGAAAGATCCAGACTTTAAATCCCTCAATCTTCAGAATCCAGAGAGAGAGCAGACCCAGATCACTGTGAAGTGCAGAGACCAGAGTCCAGTTTAAAACCTGACCAGATCCGTGGCGAGGTCCATTCTAATTCAAGAATATAGTGTGAGTACCTAGCAAGACTGTGCAGAACCAATCTCTTAGTTAAAATAATATAATTCAATCTATTTTAATCTAAGTAGAACTGTCTCCTAACTGTCACCTGTCATTTGTAAAGCTGTCACTTGTCATTTTCTAGTTGCAAGCTGCACTTGTCTTTTTGAACTTTAAAATTTCAAATCTGAAAAACGACCTTTATTTAATCGCTCATATCTCCGTGACCGTTTGTGCTAGAGTCTTGCAGTAACTTTCATCTGGAAGCTGAGATCCTAGGCTTTCCTGGGACCCCAAAACGATAGTGATAGTCCTTGTAGTTCCTCTGTAATCGCGCTGTAATTCGCAAATTTAGCCGCGATTTGACATTTTGCCGCGATTTGCAAATGTCTTCACGTGTAAAAATCTGCTGCTGCTTGCCTTTCATTTGCCAAAAATTCGTTTAACCTACCAATTACTCCTAGATCCTTGCTAAAGTGAGCCTGGACTAATATTAACTTGATTTCACTCACCCTGAACCTCCTAGAGGGAATTAAAAGCATTTTAGCATATTTTTCCCTTTATTGCCAGCACATATAAAAGTATTTTGCCTGTGTTTTAAACTTCTGTAGTCTAAGTTGCTGGGTGAACTGAATTACATTTGAATTGCATTTCTGAGAATTGTGTGCCTTCCTTCCATTTCCTTGCATTGCATAAAAGGGGGGGTGAATTGTCCAAGAAAGTGATTACATTGTCTTTTGCTGAAATCCTATCAAGTATTTTCTGTACTGCATTTCATTCCACATTGCATCCATTGGAAACCATAAAAGTATTGTTGCTATCTTATCCATTTCATGTCAACTCCTTAGTGATTATCAAGAAGTGTGCTAGTGCCAGATTCTCCGTCGTTAATCTTTATCATCTCAGATTAAGTGTGATATTCAATTATTAATTTATTATAAAGTGTGATAGATATATATTGCTTTACTTATTAAATAAACCTTTAAACTTGCAAAACAGAACTACTTCTTGGCTCAGTGGGGTCAGGAGGATTCCAAGAGAGGGGTGTTATATAGGGGTAGTCATCCAGAACGCATGAATTGGACATAAAGATATATCAATAAGGGTTTTCATTCAGTATTCTAGACTAGGCGTTGACTTGGCTGTAGTGCTGAATTGAATCCTCTTACAGTGCTGTAGGAACAGCAGGAAGAGAAGGAGCTCCCTCCACAGAGGTGGCCTTCTTGTTCTTCCTTCGTCTTGCCTTAGGCCTCGCCTTTGGCTCGGGTACCTGACTCACAGCCAGACCCTGCGTCACCTGTGACCTAGTGACTGCAGCCGCAGTCATGGGAAGACCATCCGAGATCAACCCCAACTCTACTAGATCATTACCTAACAGAATGTTAGCAGGGACATTGTCCTGAACCAAGACAGGAAGCTTTGCTGTCTTGTCTCCAATTATGAGGGTGACTAAGGCTACAGGGGATAATTTGGGAGGCCCACCAGCTAACCTGGTGGTTCTCAGAGGAGCTCCTACATAGTTTTCTGGCTTGAGCAGGATCCTTTCCACCACTGTCATGCTTGCCCCAGAGTCTCTCAAACCAGTAGAAGGCTGGCCATTCTGGAGGAAACTTCTCAAAAATCTACGGGTGTTCTGTGGGATAGTCGCCAGTACTTCCGCATACTGGTCCCAGGCCCCAAGGGACACTAAGGAAATCTCTATAGGAGCACCAAATGTGATCCCTGTAGAGGAGGGGAGGACAGTAGACTCCACCTCAGACATGGGGTAAGGGTCGGTCAGGCTGACAGCCTGTACTCCAAGTGCCTTACCTTTACACTTGGAGTCACCTGTCATGATGCCTACCCCCGGAGCACCAGGCCAGGCCCAGCACCCCCGGAAGCAGGCATCATGCCCTCGGGTAAAAGCCCAGCGGCCTCTTATAGGGGCTCTTTGGACTCAGTCCTGGTGCCTTTGGCGCCAGGCTCATGTTGGACATCAGTCCTGGCGCCATAGGCGCCAGGCTCATAAAGGGAGGTGTTTTGTGCACTTACCTGATGCAGACCATGCTGCATGCTTCAGGCCTCCCTGAGACCTGAAAGGGACTATTTTTTCATAGGGACTATTTTTTCACTCGGGCGTGGCCAGGGAAGGATACATACCGAGTTGGGGAAGGATACATACCTGGGACTTCTTTGGAGGCTATTTAAGCCACGCCCAGATAGCAGCTCATGCTTCGCGTTGTTCTGCTTCCTGCAGCTTAACGCTCACCGTGTCTGCTCCTGCTCCTGGACTCCAGCCATGCCCGCCTCGAACCTGGAAGACCTGCAAGGAAGGAAGAGAAGAGAAAGGTGAAAACCAAGGACTATTTCAAACTTCTTACCTGCATCCGGAATCTTCTCGCCAGCATCCCTGAAGAAAGACTTCCATTTAAAAGCATTGCGTTGCTCGCTGCAGCACCACGCTTCACTCACCTGTCCTTGAGACATCTCCCGGCTCCATCGCGGCTGTCAGCATCGGATGCCACATCTCTGCACCTAGGGCAGAGAGGAAGAAACAAAAGGTGAGCAGAAGGAACACAGAAGGAAAGACTGATTAACAGCCATAATACTTACCGGCTTTTCTTCCACATTTCGGGTCGGCGCCGCCCCGTTGGCAGGTACCGTACCCCGGCCCCTATGGGGAAAGGACAAGAGACATTTCTGGGGAATGATAAGGACATTTAGAGGGATCGCCCTCATCACTACTCACCTCGGCAGTTTAACCCCTCGACGCATCGCCTTCATTCTGCACCTGAAATGAAGGACAGATCACAGGTTAGAAAGACAACATAATGGGGGCCTCACTTGAACTTTGAACTTTCATACTTACGGCACATCGCTCAGGAAAGTCAAGTGGATTTTGCCAGCGCCATTCTGAAAACCAGTGAAGTAACTGAACGAACACGCGCCCCTGCACCAGAAGCCAGTTTATTTCTCATTTTTGGAAAAAGTGTTGTCAACTGGCACAAATCCACGTAAGACTCTCGACCAGCCACCACCCACAGACCGATGGTCAGACGGAGAGAACGAACCAGACCCTTGAACAATATCTACGATGTATGTTGCACCAATCGGAGGGCAATTGGAAGGACATTTTATGGTTGGCAGAATATGCATACAATAACTCGATACACTCTGGAACTGGTCAGAGCCCCTTTTATACCCTATATGGACATCACCCTCGTACTTCAGACTTGGGCTCACCTCTGAGCCTTGAAATGCCCGCAGTGGACCATTTGCATTCTACGATTACTCAAGCCTTCAAGGATGCAACTGCACATTTGCAACATGCGAAAGGGAAATACAAAAAGAATGCGGATCTGCATCGAAGAGAGGCGCCTCCATACCAAATAGGGGATCAAGTATGGTTGGCTACCAAACACCTATCACTCAAGGGGCCTCGAACTTTTAATCCAAGTTATTTAGGCCCTTACTCGATCAAAGCTATAATCAACCCAGTGGCAGTCAAGCTCGATCTACCAGCTAACATGCGGATTCACCCCGTTTTTCATGTGTCACTTTTGAAACCAGTGCACCCAGGAACCAGATTAACAAAGCCACCAGAACCGATTCAGATAGATGGGGAGCCTGAATTCGAGGTGAAGAACATTTTGGATTCTAAGATCTCAAAATCAAAACTTTTCTATCTAATTGATTGGAAAGGGTAAGGGCCTCAGGAAAGGTCTTGGGAACCCAATGATCACGTACATGCACCTCGGCTGATAAAAAGGTTCCATCGGAATTTCCCAAACAAACCGAAACCTCCAGAAGGAACGACCTTGGGAGGGGCCTTGGGGGGGAGTGCTGTCATGATGCCTACCCCCGGAGCACCAGGCCAGGCCCAGCACCCCCGGAAGCAGGCATCATGCCCTCGGGTAAAAGCCCAGCGGCCCCTTATAGGGGCTCTTTGGACTCAGTCCTGGCGCCATAGGCGCCAGGCTCATAAAGGGAGGTGTTTTGTGCACTTACCTGATGCAGACCATGCTGCACGCTTCAGGCCTCCCTGAGACCTGAAAGGGACTATTTTTTCATAGGGACTATTTTTTCACTCGGGCGTGGCCAGGGAAGGATACATACCGAGTTGGGGAAGGATACATACCTGGGACTTCTTTGGAGGCTATTTAAGCCACGCCCAGATAGCAGCTCATGCTTCGCGTTGCCCTGATTCCTGCAGCTTAACGCTCACTGTGTCTGCTCCTGCTCCTGGACTCCAGCCACGCCCGCCTCGAACCTGGAAGACCTGCAAGGAAGGAAGAGAAGAGAAAGGTGAAAACCTAGGACTATTTCAAACCTCTTACCTGCATCCGGAATCTTCTCGCCAGCATCCCTGAAGAAAGACTTCCATTTAAAAGCATTGCGTTGCTCGCTGCAGCGCCACGCTTCACTCACCTGTCCTCGAGACATCTCCCGGCTCCATCGCGGCTGTCAGCATCGGATGCCACATCTCTGCACCTAGGGCAGAGAGGAAGAAACAAAAGGTGAGCAGAAGGAACACAGAAGGAAAGCCTGATTAACAGCCATAATACTTACCGGCTTTTCTTCCACATTTCGGGTCGGCGCCACCCCGTTGGCAGGTACCGTACCCCGGCCCATATGGGGAAAGGACAAGAGACATTTCTGGGGAATGATAAGGACATTTAGAGGGATCGCCCTCATCACTACTCACCTCGGCAGTTTAACCCCTCGACGCATTGCCTTCATTCTGCTCCTGAAATAAAGGACAGATCACAGGTTAGAAAGACAACATAATGGGGGCCTCACTTGAACTTTGAACTTTCATACTTACGGTGCATCGCTCAGGAAAGTCAAGTGGATTTTGCCAGCGCCATTCTGAAAACCAGTGAAGTAACTGGACGAACATGCGCCCCTGCACCAGAATCAGGATGGAGAGTTCATCCTTCCAAACCATAAGTTGAGCTTAAACCGGGGTTTGGAGGAAGTTAGAGAGGAACGAAGGGGGAAGGGGGAAAGGGGGGAGGTAGCACACTATTCTGCAGACTGTTAATCCCCTTTCTCATCTGCAGAACAATATTCCTACGGGCCAGGCAAGCACGATTTGGAGGTCCTGTCCAATCGGTGTTCCGGGTCCTGCGCATCACGCTAGAAGAGGCCACAGCAATCCAAACTAGACTAGCGCCCCCGTGGGAACCAGGTGAGCGTTACAGAACGCGAAGACTTCCTACAAATTCCCACCCAGGCGCTATGGAAACTTCCGAAACTGACCAGTTGGCCCAATTGCTGGGGGAATTACGGGCCGAAGTACACGCCGCTCATCAAGAGACTAGTGCCCTCAGGAGGGAAGTGATTGTAATAAAGGATAGAGCTGATGACCTGGCTAGACAGCTTTTGCAAGGTCAAGCTGGACAGACTCCTTTACCCGGTTCCGGGGGAAACCCCGCTCCTGTGGTTTCCAGTAACCCGGTGCAGATTAATCTACCTGGAAACATGCCGCTGGCCCCACCTGAACGCTTTGCTGGGGACCCCAAACGATTCGCCGTATTCATGAATCAGTGTCGTTTGCACTTCCTATGCAGACCTGGGGCCTTCCCTAATGATCAGACCAAGGTAGCCTTTATGTTGTCATATCTCAGCGGCTGTGCTGCCGATTGGTCAGTCCCACTGGTAACTCAAGATGACCCGATTCTTCGTGATTTTCAAGGATTTCAAACAAGCATGGAAAGGTTATTTGCTCAACACTCCCAGGGACAGGCTCTGGATGACGAACTTCTATCTCTGCGACAGGGCAATCAAGACCTTCTATCCTACATTGCAACCTTCAATAGACTAATTGTGGAAACTGGTTGGCCAGAGGATAAAAGAATCACCTTATTCTATCGAGGTCTACGCGGAGAACTTAAAGATGTCCTGGCACAAGTTGTAAATCCGCCCCAAGAATGCACTGAATATATAGACTTAGTGGTCCAATTGGATCACAGGCTGCAAAACAGAAAAGCAGATCGGTCCAAGTTTGAAACCCGGGTGTTGGCCAAGACCCACGCTAACCCCAAGGGGGCTGATGCCTCGGAGCCTATGCAAATCGGAGGTGTTAAAGGACCCCTAACTCAAAAAGAACGGGAAAGAAGACGACAGATGCAATTATGCCTTTATTGCGGGTCCTCTGGACACTTTCTACGAGATTGCCCGGTTAAGCCGCCCAAGAAGGTGGTAGGAGCCGCTGATAAAATCCTTGGAAACTCTGTATCGGGAAACGACCACGCCCGGCAAGCGTAGGGGTCCGCTTGCCGAGCTTGAAAACTAACTCTCAGACCTTGCATTTCATTGTGCCAATGGTCCTCGTATATCCGGATCAGCCTAAACGGTTGCATGCTATAAAGGCATACATCGATAGCGGGGCTATAGGAAACTATGTGGATCGAGAATTGGTCTCTAGGATAAACCTCCCTCTGCCTCCTAAAACCAACAAAGATGTCATCATCACAGTAGATGGAACCGAAATTGCCTCTGGACCGGTAACACATTCCACAGCTGAGGTGACACTTGTAGGTCCGGATGGCCATCGGGAGGCAGTTGTGTTTGATGTAATCAAGGCTCCACAGTTTCAGCTTATTCTCGGAATCCCTTGGTTAGAGACACATAATCCTCAAATTGATTGGCGAGCGAAGAGAATAACCTTCCCGGATTGTGCACAAACCTGCTACCCAGAAAATCCAAAGATTAATCTAGCATCAGTAACCTCTCTCCCCGTGCAACTACCTCCAGAGTACCAAGACTTTCAGGACGTCTTCCAAAAGGAACAGGCCAACACGTTACCTCCCCACAGATCGTACGATTGTCAAATCGATCTGGTGCCCGGTGCACAACCCCCTTGTAGCAGGATTTACGCCCTTACTGAACCAGAGAATCTGCATTTGAGACAATATTTAGATCAATACCTCGCCAATGGTTTCATTCGCCCGTCAAAGTTCCCGGCATCCTCAGCTTTGTTCTTCGTGCCTAAAAAAGAAGGCGACCTTAGAACTTGTATTGATTACCGCGCATTGAACCAGATAACTGTTAAAAATCATTACCCTCTGCCTCTGATCCCTGAACTCCTTGACCAGGTGAAGGACGCTTGCGTATACACCAAGTTAGATCTGCGGGGGGCTTATCATCTGGTACGAGTAAAAGAAGGCGACGAATGGAAAACGGCCTTCCGTACAAAATATGGACTATTCGAATACCAGGTGATGCCTTTCGGGTTGTGCAACGCGCCTGCAGCCATCCAATTCTTCATGAACGATGTCCTTCGGGAACTCATTGATGTCTGTGTTGTAGTGTATATCAATGACATTCTTGTGTACTCCTCTTCGGAATCTGATCACAGAAAGCATGTCAGGGCCGTCCTAGAGAAACTGCGCCAGCACAAACTGTTTGCCAACCTGGAAAAATGTGTTTTCCATACCACCGAGGTTGAGTTTCTCGGATTCATCCTGACACCTAAAGGGGTCCGAATGGATTCACAGAAAGTGGATGCCATCCTCAAATGGCCATCACCTAGTTTGGTGAAAGGTGTCCAAAGCATGCTTGGTTTTGCCAACTTTTATCGCAGGTTTATCCCGGAGTTTTCACGTGTGGTGCAACCCATCACTGCACTCTTGCGAAAAAATAAACGTTTTGAATGGACCGAGGAAGCCGAACAGGCCTTTCAGGAGTTGAAAGCTAAGTTCACGTCCGCACCTATTTTGAAGCACCCGCGTCCCAATCTCCCATATATAGTCAAAACCGACGCGTCCAGCTTAGCCATGGGAGCTGTCCTGTCTCAGAGAGACCCTGAAACCAACCAACTGCACCCCGTAGCATTTTGGTCCAGAAAGTTCTCGCCGCCGGAGATAAATTATGCGATCACCGATAAGGAACTATTAGCATTAAGTCCGCCTTCAAGGCTTGGCGGCATTATCTTCTCGGCGCCCGGCATACCATCACCGTGAACACTGATCACCGAAATTTACAATATTTAAAAACTGCCAAGGCTCAATCGTCTCGACAGCTCCGATGGGCTTTGTTCTTTGCTGAGTTCGATTTTGTAATCACCTACCGCCCCGGCTATAAGAATGGTAAGGCGGACGCTCTATCCCGAATTGGAATGGAAGAAATAGACACAAACTCAGAACCTGTGCCGATAATTCCCGAACAAAGAATTTTGGGGATAAGCACTTTACAAACCCTTGAAGACATTCAAGCACGAGTGAAACAATTCCTGGACTCTTCAGCCTTACAGGATTGGATCAAAAGGGGGTCCAACTTTTCAGTCAAGGATGGCTTACCATACTTCCAAGGACGCTTATTTTTGCCAGAAAAGGAATTGCAAGAACTGGTTATTTCCCGTCATCATGATACCCTGATGGAAGGACATCCTGGCATTGCCAAAACAGAGAAAAAGGTTAAACGACAAATCTGGTGGCCTTCCTGGCGAAAGGATATTAAATCTTGCGTGATGTCCTGTGGAGTTTGTGCCCAAAACAAAGGTCAAAAGACAAGACCCGCCGGTCTTCTTCAGCCCTTAGACATTCCACCAGCACCTTGGCACACCCTGTCACTAGATTTTATCACGGACCTACCCTCTTGTAATGGTTACAATACTATTCTGGTTGTGGTGGATTTATTTTCCAAAATGGCCCACTTTATTCCGTTGAAAGGATTACCTTCAGCCTTTGTTCTTGCCAAAGAATTCCTCGAAAATATCATCCGTTTGCATGGATTCTCGTCTATACTAGTCTCCGATCGGGGAAGCCAGTTTATTTCTCATTTTTGGAAAAAGTGTTGTCAACTGGCACAAATCCACGTAAGACTCTCGACCAGCCACCACCCACAGACCGATGGTCAGACGGAGAGAACGAACCAGACCCTTGAACAATATCTACGATGCATGTTGCACCAATCGGAGGGCAATTGGAAGGACATTTTATGGGTGGCAGAATATGCATACAATAACTCGATACACTCTGGAACTGGTCAGAGCCCCTTTTATACCCTATATGGACATCACCCTCGTACTTCAGACTTGGACTCACCTCTGAGCCTTGAAATGCCCGCAGTGGACCATTTGCATTCTACGATTACTCAAGCCTTCAAGGATGCAACTGCACATTTGCAACATGCGAAAGGGAAATACAAAAAGAATGCGGATCTGCATCGAAGAGAGGCGCCTCCACACCAAATAGGGGATCAAGTATGGTTGGCTACCAAACACCTATCACTCAAGGGGCCTCGAACTTTTAATCCAAGTTATTTAGGCCCTTACTCGATCAAAGCTATAATCAACCCAGTGGCAGTCAAGCTCGATCTACCAGCTAACATGCGGATTCACCCCGTTTTTCATGTGTCACTTTTGAAACCAGTGCACCCAGGAACCAGATTAACAAAGCCACCAGAACCGATTCAGATAGATGGGGAGCCTGAATTCGGGGTGAAGAACATTTTGGATTCTAAGATCTCAAAATCAACACTTTTCTATCTAATTGATTGGAAAGGGTACGGGCCTCAGGAAAGGTCTTGGGAACCCAATGATCACGTACATGCACCTCGGCTGATAAAAAGGTTCCATCGGAATTTCCCAAACAAACCGAAACCTCCAGAAGGAACGACCTTGGGAGGGGCCTTGGGGGGGAGTGCTGTCATGATGCCTACCCCCGTAACACCAGGCCAGGCCCAGCACCCCCGGAAGCAGGCATCATGCCCTCGGGTAAAAGCCCAGCGGCCCCTTATAGGGGCTCTTTGGACTCAATCCTGGCGCCATAGGCGCCAGGCTCATAAATGGAGGTGTTTTGTGCACTTACCTGATGCAGACCATGCTGCACGCTTCAGGCCTCCCTGAGACCTGAAAGGGACTATTTTTTCATAGGGACTATTTTTTCACTCGGGCGTGGCCAGGCAAGGATACATACCGAGTTGGGGAAGGATACATACCTGGGACTTCTTTGGAGGCTATTTAAGCCACGCCCAGATAGCAGCTCATGCTTCGCGTTGTTCTGATTCCTGCAGCTTAACGCTCACTGTGTCTGCTCCTGGACTCCAGCCACGCCCGCCTCGAACCTGGAAGACCTGCAAGGAAGGAAGAGAAGAGAAAGGTGAAAACCTAGGACTATTTCAAACTTCTTACCTGCATCCAGAATCTTCTCGCCAGCATCCCTGAAGAAAGATTTCCATTTAAAAGCATTGCGTTGCTCGCTGCAGCGCCACGCTTCACTCACCTGTCCTCGAGACATCTCCCGGCTCCATCGCGGCTGTCAGCATCAGATGCCACATCTCTGCACCTAGGGCAGAGAGGAAGAAACAAAAGGTGAGCAGAAGGAACACAGAAGGAAAGCCTGATTAACAGCCATAATACTTACCGGCTTTTCTTCCACATTTCGGGTCGGCGCCACCCCGTTGGCAGGTACCGTACCCCGGCCCATATGGGGAAAGGACAAGAGACATTTCTGGGGAATGATAAGGACATTTAGAGGGATCGCCCTCATCACTACTCACCTCGGCAGTTTAACCCCTCGATGCATCGCCTTCATTCTGCTCCTGAAATAAAGGACAGATCACAGGTTAGAAAGACAACATAATGGGGGCCTCACTTGAACTTTGAACTTTCATACTTACGGTGCATCGCTCAGGAAAGTCAAGTGGATTTTGCCAGCGCCATTCTGAAAACCAGTGAAGTAACTGGACGAACATGCGCCCCTGCACCAGAAGCAGGATGGAGAGTTCATCCTTCCAAACCATAAGGTGAGCTTAAACCGGGGTTTGGAGGAAGTTAGAGAGGAACGAAGGGGGAAGGGGGAAGGGGGGGGCTAGCACACTATTCTGCAGACTGTTAATCCCCTTTCTCATCTGCAGAAGGATATTCCTACGGGCCAGTCAAGCACGATTTGGAGGTCCTGTCCAATCGGTGTTCCGGGTCCTGTGCATCACGCTAGAAGAGGCCACAGCAATCCAGACTAGGCCAGCGCCCCCGTGGGAACCAGGTGAGCGTTACATCACCCCTCTTGTGATCCAGAGCCCCACAATCCCAACAAGTGCGGGAGTGTGGGGTATGGTACTGGAACCACTGGGAGCCTGCTTTGCAGCAGGTGGACCACTACTCGTATTCCCACCCACAGATGACTTATCCCCACTAGATTTTTGGGTCTTAGGAGAGGAGGGTTTAGGTTTACCCGACTGTGACTGCTTTTGGGACTCCTCAGTTTTCTGAGAGGCCCCCTTTTCTTTGTCCTTGTCCTTCCCACTGGAGTCCGTAGGGGACACCCGGTGGGAGACCCACTTGTCAGCCAGCCTAGCCAGCTTAAAGGGATCCAAATGTTCTGGTCAGCAACATACTGACGCAGCTCCGGTTAACAGGCTTCAGAAAAATGCTAAAAAAACAACAGGTAGGACAATTCAACAAAAGTTCTTACCTTGTAACCATCAATCCACCCCATCATGTTCATGTGTGCAGCACTCACCCAGTCAACCCAAGACACATTCTCTCTTTTCTTAATATCCCTGAACCTTTTAAGGTATTGGGTAGGTGTCTTGCCAAACTTGGCAATTAAAGCAGACTTCCTACACTCATACTGACCCCTGTCTTCCACACTCAGCTTCAGAATACAGTCATACCCAGTTTGAGGCACTCTGCTTAACAAACACTTAGCCCAATCTCTTTTGTCAACATCATGAATTGCACAAGCCATTTCAAATGCTTCAATCCATTGGAGGATATCAGAACTCTCCACAAACACACCAACCAAATCTTTCATAAACTTGGTGGCTGGGGACCTGCCACTCTCAACTGGTTTAGCTGAAGTCTCCACTCTAGCTTTGTCTAGCTGGATTCTTTGGTGCTCAGTGTCCCTATCTTTGAGTATCACTTGCTGTGCCAACTCCTCTTTCTTCAACTCAGCTTTGGTTGCCAACTTTTTGTATTGAAAGGCTAACTGTTCCCGTTGTAGCTCCAATTTTAAAAGTTCAATCTTCAGGGCTTCCCCCTGAAGAGCAGTGCTGGGGTTCGGAACAGAGGCAGCAGGAATGGTGGCATTCCCAGAAACAGATTCAGTAGAACCCCCAGGGGCAGAGTCCTCATTTGTTGCATTCCCCCCCTCATCAAGAGTTTCACCATCATTCTGGTAGTCCACCAGGGCAGCTATCAGCACAGCCCAAGACTTATCCACAAAGTCTAACTCTGTGGCTTCACAAGCACTCTGGAGAGCCTCTAAGCTCATCCTAGTCAATTTACCATTTGCAATAGACTCCATTGCTTGTAATGCAGTTATTTTGTACACAACTAAACCTTAATTTAATAAAGTGCAGATATTTTGTATGTGGCACAGTTATACACTGATTCTTAAAACCATAAGCATCCCTCCGCTGCCACCAGTGTAAAGGACCGGAGGGGGGTGTCTGTACTTCTGCTCTTTATATGGTAGAGGAGAGGCAGAGGACCCCAGCCAAGATTCTCTATTGTTGGTAACGTAGTTGAGCAATCAAGGCCTAGCTTCTCAGGAGGTGATGCAGGCTGGTTCTTAAGTACAGTGTAGTCCCCGAACCCCCACAAAGGAATGTCCACACACTGTATTACTGAAAACACAGGCTTTATACAATTAATATTCAAAGGTATGTACACGATCACAATAACGCACTTTGTACTCGGAAATCAACAATGATAAATATATACAATTCTAAAGTGGTACCACCAATGTTATCAAATCTCATTAAAGTGCATCAACTGTACGGTTAAAATGATAGAATCGGACACCAGCAGAGCAGGCTGGGGAGCCCGTGGCGGGAAGTTAGAGACAGGAGGGAAATGGAGCACAGAAGAGCTCAAGATGCATATCAACTGCCTAGCATTTCTAGCCGGTTTGTTCGCCATCAAGGCATTTACAAAAGGGTGAGTGAATTTGTGTATCCTGCTGAAGATGGACGCGACATATCAGCAGTCAGATATATCAATCATTTAGGAGGGACGAAGTCCAGTTTACTAGCGGAACTAGCCAAAGATTTCTGGCGATTCTGCCTCGACTCTGGGACCTCTGTAGTGGCAGAACATCTTCCAGGGACGCCAGCAGATTCCAGCGACTGGATGCTGGACAGGGCAATCTTCCACCAGATAGAGGAGTTATGGGGACCAGTACACACAGATCCGTTTGCATCCAGACTGAATGCACAGAACAGCAGATACTTCAGCTTGAGGCTAGACCCAACAGCAGCAGGAGTAGCCGCTTGTAAAGGACCGGATGGGGGTGTCTGTACTTCTGCTCTCTATATGGTAGAGGAGAGGCACAGAGGACCCCAGCCAAGATTCTCTATTATTGGTAACGTAGTCGAGCAATCAAGGCCTAGCTTCTCAGGAGGTGATGCAGGCTGGTTCTTAAGTACAGTGTAGTCCCCGAACCCCCACAAAGGAATGTCCACACACTGTATTACTGAAAACACAGGCTTTATATAATTAATATTCAAAGGTATGTACACAATCACAATAACGCACTTTGTACTCGGAAATCAACAATGATAAATATATACAATTCTAAAGTGGTACCACCAATGTTATCAAATCTCATTAAAGTGCATCAACTGTACGGTTAAAATGTCACACAGATCAATAACAAGGGAACCAGCAATAGAGATAAGAAGGAACGCAAGAGGGTTGAAACAATGGGCAGAATACTGGCCCCTACCAATAGACACAGTTCTGCGTGGAGATCCCCCCACCTGGGCAACCTGTAAAATAAAGATATATAGCACAAGCCCAGTCCATATATTGTTCAATAGTCTTATTTCCTCCTATAATGTTTTTACCCCCCCAATGAACCTGGTGGAGTATAGTTCTTCGAAGACGCGTCAGAGGATCCTTCTTGAGTGACTCCCTTTAAAGCAGGAGCCACAGATCATCGAGAGGCGTCGAAGATGGTGAACTTGGTGTCGACAGCGTCGATGAGCAGTTCAAGGGTGCTGAGCACACAACGTCGATCCAGGCGGTGCTGGTCAGCGACGTCCTGCGAGGATGAGGTGTGCGGGGCACCTTGGCGATGGATTGTTCAGGACCGCAAAGAGTTTCAGAAGAACTGTGGCCCAACAAGGGCGTTGAGTCGTCGAAATCTTTGTGGCCTTCAGGTGGCAGGAAACCCACTGGCAGATTCTCCTCAGCACGTTGGTCATGCTTGACTTTCTCCAGCGGGACAAAGTGGTCGACGTTGCGGACAAGGGAGTCCTTTGATTCAAATGTTCTTAGGCAAAGGAGCGGGCGGCTACGGTCGTCGGCGGCACATTGTCAAGTGGTCCCCACGGCTGGGCAACACAACTTCGACGGGCCTCCAGCGATTACACAAACCTGCAAACCTTGGTCGACGGCAATAGACTTCGACAGCAGCGAAGTCCGGGTGCTTTGCTTTGTTCTCCTCAGCAGTCCCGTCTCGGGTCGGCAGCCTTTCGAGGGTCTGACTTTCAGGGAGCTTCGGCCAAGGTTAGCGGTGCTCGATGGTCCCTTGGAGCACAAGAAGAGGGCGCCTTACCAGGTCCTCTCTCGGATCAGTCTTCGACGAATTCGGCAGCTTTCAGATCAGGTCGAAGCAAATGCAACAGCAAATCTTCTTCTTCCAGCTGGGCGTCGAGAATCAGCAGTTCCAGTTACTCTTCAAGTGTAGACACAGCTTCTGAACAATTTCCAGTGGTGAGAGGTCCCCAGATGTATTATCCTGTCTCTCATCCACACTGCTGGGTCACACGCAGCAGGCAATCATACAGAAGGGCATTCATGCAGTCAGTCAGCCAATCCGGCACACAGTGCATTCAGGCCATCCTCCTCCCTCTCAGACACTCACAACAAGGAATGTGGATTGGGACAAGTACCCAGCCATTCAACACTACACACTGCATTCAGGCCAGTTTCGGGCAGGGCTGTCTCAGTCTTTGTCTCTCATACCAGAAACCAGACAGCCACAACAAGAAGTGCATATTGGTCACACACTCATTTCACCCAGGTTCCCACCCACAGGGTGTACCCACAACATACAGTCACTGGGAAGGCTCCAGCCAGTCTGGACTGGACTTCTCAACAACACCATATATGGAACTTCCACCCAACAGCCAGTCAGGGGGAAGGGACAGAGTGAGGGCTTCCCAGGACTTTGGGAAAACAAGGTAACCGGCAATAGAAAGCAAGGGGCAACAGGGGCCATCTTGTTTTCTATCAGGAATCAACTGATTCCAGTGGCAGGGCCTGGGTATCCCAAAATGGAGGATAGTCAGAGCACCTGTCAAATTCAGCATGGAGCTGCCACCAGTGCATACCCTACTCTGCGGGCCACCCACAGGTGCCCGAAAACATACACTAGGGGCACAGGGTTGTACCCCCAACCATGGGTGCCGTAAGGGTATCCCATGAGTCTGTTCACCAAACCAAAAGAGAGGGAGCTGCACTGCCAGGAGTCCCACAGGAACTCCTGCGCGGAAAACACAACAGAACACACGATAAAAAGGCAGTAAAGGACAAGGATACGGAGGCACTGTCCCTCTGATGCATTTCCAGCATCACAACGCTTTCCTCCAGGATTGGAGGGGAGAGATGCACTACGCCTTTCCACCATTTATAATGATGAGCAGAGTCCTAGCGAAAGTTTGCAGGGAGAGAGCAAGAATGATAGTAGTAGTATCCCCAATCTGGAAAGCACAAGTATGGTTCCCGACAATGATGGAACTAGTGACCGACTTCCCGAGAGTGCTACCCCAGGATACAATTTTCTCACAGACCCAGTTGGGTCATATTATTCTCTGAGAGTGAGAGGGAAGCTCCCGCTGACGGCGTGCATGATAGCAGGAGACGCTGGAATCTCCCAGGCATTTCGACACAAACTGCTCGGCTCATCGCAGGGTCATGGGCACCATCAACTAGAGAGAGCTACAACGCAGCTTGGAGAAGATGGTCGTGGTGGTGTAAAGGGAGAAGTCTTCATCCAGTTTCAGCCCCTTTGGTAGAGATATTGCATTTTTTTGCATAATTACTCCAAGATAGGAAGGCATATAGGACGATTGGAGTATACAGATCCGCAATTTCAACGGGACACATGCCAATCGTGGGATTGCACATAGGTAAGAATGCAGCTGTGGTGCAGCTTCTTAGAGGAACAAAGTTTAGGAAACTGCCGGAACCGAAATACGATGCCCTATAGGACATGTCAGTAGTTCTAAGACTACTGGCTAGTTGGCCAGGGAACAGACACCTGTCGATGAGGCAATTGTCAGGGAAACTAGTGGTGCTTTTGTGTTTGGTTTCATGTAGGAGAGTCGCAGATGTCAGAGCGCTAGATGTGAATAGGAAAGTGTATAGACCAGAAGGAGTGACCTTTACCCTAGTCAGGAGAACAAAGACAGATTCCACATCAATAGTCTATCCTTATCTGCAGGAGCACCCTAAGTGGTCCCCTTCAGGGATGACACAATTGCTCATAGCACGCAGAAAACCGTGCAAAGCAGTGGCAACAGCCACCATAGCGAGATGGGTGAGAGAAGTGATGCAAGAAGCAGGAATAGATATGGTTACGTTTGGAGCGCATTCTGTGAGGGGTGTGATAGCTTCGAAAGCATTAGCGCAAGGCACAATGTTGCAAATATACTGCATGCGGGACTGGGCCAGCGATACCACCTTTAGGACATTCTATTTCAAGCCTGTGCAATCAATGGCAGCAACAGTGATGACGAGCTTTGTACAAGCATAATGCTCGCCTCCGTCTTGACATAGAGTGAGGATTATCCCTGCAAATAGCGCAGTGAGCCTTGATTTTATTAAAGACAAGGAGGCAAGCATTACTTTCCCGCCCTATATACACGGGAGAGTAGATGTTAATGTATAATATATGCTTTCATGACGGATTTCTCCCAGAATAGGGTGTGTATTTGCCTCCCTAATATGCTTGTTATGTTCTTTTCATTAGGAGATGATCAAAAGAATACCTCAGCCAGATTATTGAGAAACACAAAGAAGTTTGAGGCAGAGGCCGCCAGTTTTATGCAGAGAATATTCAGGACAGTGCAGTGGAGAAAAGACAAACAATGTTTGGACTAGTTCAGAGTTCAGTTCCAATTGGAGGGCATTAAAGAAGAGGGAGAGAACAGGAAGTGAAAGGACTGTGATCATGTGGCCACGACATTGGGACTACAGTTGGCCTGGAATGAAAGGGAAATGTTGTTTTTTGTTTAAATAAGGTAGTTTTTCGTTTAAAAAAGAAAATGAATATGTAATACATATGTTTTCCCATATGGGAAGTTACAAAATGTTGTTTATTGTTGAAACTGCTGGAGACAGGAATAAATTGAAGATGAAGCATAATACTCGCCTCCTTGTCTTTAATAGAATCAGGGCTCCCTGCGCTATTAGCAGGGGTAATCTTCATTAGGCACAACAACGCAGTCCAGGAAACAGAAAAACAGGTAAAAATCAGCAAGGCAGGCGAAATACAAGGAAACAGACAAGAGGCTAAAGTCGCACGAGAATTGTTTGAGGAGCACCGCACACCTCTCCGTGGCTGCTTAAATGAAAGCTGCAGTGGATCCCCAGTGGCTCCGGGTTGCGTCCAAGAGCGCAAGCCTGATGATGTCACACGCTCTGACGCCCAGAACCTTGGGAGCTTTGATTCCCACACACTGTTGCTTGCTGGTCTGCAGATGGCGCTGTGCAGCACATTGGGAGAGGCGCCAAGGACACGGCACTGCTGCGGCCTGCGCAGAGGCCGCCGAGAAGTCTCAATCTAGGCTGGAACCGCGTGAGTCCTGACAACTATACCCAAAGTAAATTGGGAACAATGTGCAACAAGATGGATGCTACAAACAAGAGCAATCATACAGCTGCAGGAGAACAAGAAAAATAGCACACCATATCTAAAAATTAACATGGAAGAAAGGAAGGAGGGAGAAAAGTAGAACAGACCCCAAAGCTCCAGTGAATGGAAAAGTGAACTAGAACTAGACTCATGAAATCACACAGAGCAAAAACAATTGGGGGCTCACTGCAAATCGCTAATATATTGGAAAACAATACGGAAACAGGGGAACTAGGAAGAAAATGGTCAGTCACATCAGGAACGGAGCAACCATAACCAACACAGAGCTCAAGCAAACTGTGGCTTTTATAGAACATTCCAACCACAGATATTCTGCTTTCTCTACCTATCCTTGCTTGCAAGATTGGAGATGAAGCTGTGGGCAATGAATTCTGGAAACGGTAATCGTTAGAATAGAAAAGAAATTGACCTGATTTGTGGAATTTTCTGGATGCTGAAAAGTGACTTGACGCACTTTTCAGCCCTATTTCCGGTACTTTGCGCAGGTCCGTCACGTCCTTGCATTCAGTCGAGCACTTTAATGATAATTAGTTCATCTTGTTATACCTTATACCTTCAAAATCTGCGAGTTGTTTTCACCTCTGTAGGATTCTCCAATCGTCAGGTTGGAAGTAAGAGTCTATCTGATCCAGAGGGTGGAGACACACAGTGGAGTGTGCGATGGAAGGAAGAGTCCATCTGACCCAGAGGGTGGAGACACACAGTGAAGTGTGCGATGGAAGGAAGAGTCCGTCTGACCCAGAAGGTGGAGACACACAGTGGAGTGTGCGATGGAAGGAAGAGTCCGTCTGACCCAGAGGGTGGAGACACACAGTGGAGTGTGCGATGGAAGGAAGAGTCCGTCTGACCCAGAGGGTGGAGACACACAGTAGAGTGTGCGATGGAAGGAAGAGTCCGTCTGACCCAGAGGGTGGAGACACACAGTGGAGTGTGCGATGCAAGTAAGAGTCCGTCTGACCCAGAGGGTGGAGACACACAGTGGAGTGTGCGAGAGCGGAGACACACCGTGGAGTGTGTGATGGAAGGAAGAGTCCGTCTGACCCAGAGGGTGGAGACACACAGTGGAGTGTGCGATGGAAGGAAGAGTCCATCTGACCCAGAGGGCGGAGACACACAGTGGAGTGTGCGAGAGCAGAGACACACAGTGGAGTGTGCGATGGAAGGAAGAGTCCATCTGACCCAGAGGGCGGAGACACACAGTGGAGTGTGCGAGAGCGGAGACACACAGTGGAGTGTGTGATGGAAGGACGTGCGATGGAAGGAAGAGTCCACCCGCCCAGTGTAGTGTGCGATAATCATGAACATCCTTCCAGTACAGACAACAGCACAACTTGGTTCGATTTCTGGAGATGTGGAGACCACGTCTGCTGCACTCGACCTAGGAAATCATTCCTCCTGAATACTTGACCATTCCTTGCAGGCAACTTTTCAGATGAGCTATATCGCTTTAATATCCACTATAGTGCTGTAATGCCCACAGGTCCATTGTGCTATATAAATGACAATAAACATGCTATTGCCACTGATTGTAATTAGAGCCCCCAGCATTCTTTTTTTTTCCCCAGACACCCTTCAGTGTGTTGAGGTTTGTTGCAAAGCCATCCGCCTTCAAGACCGAAAGACAATATATATTGTCGGGTAGAAGCACTAGTGTTTCTAGATCCATTGGGAGTTCCATGGATAAAGGAATAAACAACCCAACATTCATCCAGCAGTTTGTAAACGAAAATGATCAAGCATTTATAGACTGTGTCAGAACTGTACCCCCGTAAATTGAAAGCAACATTAATTTGACATTAATTTAAGAACTGAGGTTAGACTGAGTTATGAAGTGAGATGACACTCTTTGTAGAGATAGTCCAAAACAACATGTTTGTATTTGTTTATTTATATTTTACATGGGTAGGAGCCCGCATAGCTCATGGGCTTCTAGGCACTAGTTACTGACATGTGTTGAGTACCTAGTGTCATGTAGTCTTATTTAGCTGAACAGTTGTGTCTTGAAGGTTTTTCGGAGAGATGTGTGTTTTTTGGTAAATGCAAATGATATTGTTCAACTAAAGTGGTTTCATTAAAAATGGGTTCATGCTTTTAAGATGACACTCACTTCTAGCATCATCTGGTACAGTTATACCTTTAGATCCTGATGACATGTGGGATAACAGCATTGTTTTCCCTGCTAACTAAAATGTTCTGCGAATCTCTACTCTGAAGGGGAGGTTTCTCAACAAGGCACGTGGATCAATAGAACCAATCATTCGAGACCGACTATTACAGTGTTGTTATATTATTTCTCGTCCCTGCAGGTTTTTTCTTCAATCAATCAATCTTTATCTTAATTTCAGACCGGCAAAGTGATAACATCAGAAGTGCCCTAGAATAAAACACTTGCATAGGGCAGCCTGCATGCCAACAACATCCATAATAAGTACAAACACGGTGTAACATATACATACACATACATGATGTCAATGTTTAGCATATGCATAACGCATACATATGTTTTACTAGGTGTAAAGTCCACATGATGGACTAAATCCCAATCAAATTATTATTATTATTATTATTATTATTATTATTATTATTATTATTATTAATATATAAAAATACCTTACGCAATAAAAAAAAAGACTACCCTTTACTAATGGCAAAGACAGTAAACGCACAGGCTACTTAAGTTAGATAAGTGCATTGTATAATAAAGTAGATTATGGATTCCAATGTAGACGTCCTCTGAGCCAATTAGAATGCTCACAATGCAGTCTGTTATCTCAGTTAGTGACCTCATTCCAAACCCTCTGACTTGAGCAGCAGCAAGACAGGTAGCACAGAAACAATGCTCCTTTGCTGTGTAAAGGCAGGCGGGGCCACGAGTAGATTCATTTCAGAAATTAACAAATAGAAACGAAACATAACAAATATGTAACACGTATTGCTTTTCGAGCCATGATAATTAAAATACCATATTAACATGAAAGCTGTAGTACTCGTGGGTGCTATTTGTCTTTCCCCTGTATAAAAGGTTTACCTTTTATGCTGCAGAATCCCATGTACTAATAGCTTTATCAACGTCGTAGGGGGCCCTTATTTCTCGGGATAATGGCAGCCGCAAATTATTGCCCGAAGCAAAATTGGGTGCGGGTCATTATCCCATGATAATTTCCTATCCCTCAGTATATAAGGCTTAATTAATGCTCTGGTCAATCTCCTGCCTTAATTTCTGCAATGTCCCTCAATTTTAAGGCTGGCTCTAAAATAAGAATACACCCGTTTGTAAATAAGTTCTCTATGGGGATTGTCTCAGACAGGGTCTTCCTTTCATCTACTGCACCAGGGCTGCTTTGGAAATGGATGTGTTTGGTAGTGTATTTAGGGTTGGTACCTAGTATTTGTGTATCCTTTTGAGAAGAGTGAGACTACTTGCTTTTTCTTCCATGTAGAATTATTCAAAGGTCCTTCGTTGAATTTCTATAGTTGTACAGTTTCTTGGTTGGCTACTCTTGGTGCCAGGGCATAATGCCATATTCACGAGGATGTGCTCGTCCTTCAGCGAATAGGAGTGCAGAAAACACCCATCCACGTGACCTAAACACCTATCCTCAAAAACAAGTGTGTGGATCTCATCCTTGAGACCCCGCAGCCGTCGGTATATGCCAACACACATGTTGAATGGGATAATTGCGTGTCACTGTTCTCACAGCTCACTCTCTGTGTAGTCTGCTCCCTTCAGATACCCATTGACTGGCAGAGCTGTCCCTCACCACATCACGTGTCGCGGGCTACGCCCACTCTTTGCTCTTGATTCTGCTTTTAACTTCAAAAAACGACACTTTTGAACTTTTGCTTGCGACTCCCAAAATAATGGCCACCACATGTGCGAATGATGGCATACGTTACAGGGCATGTTCCGCATGTAATTCGGCCTTTTATCTTACATTTGTTTTCGGCAATAAAGATGGCGCGAGTCATTTTCCGCAGGTCAGGCCGAGGCCAATCCTGCAGACACGTTTCTTGGTCTTCTGCGCGGGCTGGGCCTGCGTGGAAAGAGGGGGAGGGGTAAATGCATCCATGTCACCAGTCCTCATTAAAGAGTCCCTGTCCTAATCCTTCACAGGCAATCATCGGCTTCTTTTTCATGATAGGAAGCAACTGGCAATGGTGTGCCAGCGGTTACATATCCATTAAACCATCTGTTCAAACTACTGGAATGTATTTTGGAGATGTGTAGGGCAACTCCCCAGAGATCAGACCAACAAAATACAACCCCCTAAGGAAGAAGGCTACGTGCACCCTTTTTCGAGAAAGACAAGAGCTTTCATTTTGTACGCAAAATGGAAAAGTGAACGGCTATTATGAATTCACTGCCACAGAGCTCTCGGTCGTCCTTCGTACAAGATTCAGGTTATAAACACAAAAATCGTCAGTCATGACACACTCAATATACAGGGTTAATCCCCCACCCTCATTGGATACCATCTATGTACATGCTGATGATTACATACAGCCCATTCGTCAATTGAATCCGCTGCCTTCTCTTTCATCTTCACCGCACGTGGGTAATATCCTCGTTCATCTTGGAATGCTGCAAAGCAATTCATGAAATTCAACTGCCACCACCCTACCTTCGACGCTAACCACGTGATATGCACCTGGTTATCAACATGAAGTCACCAGACAACTTCGAGTCCTTACGAACAAACCAGTCCTTTTCTCGTTTCAGACACATCAGCGCCCCCATCGTGCCTTGCCCACTGTGTGGGCATCACTCTTAGCTCTCCCTGGCACAAATCACAGATCATGTTGTTGTCCGCTTTCTCCGTTATCAGTTCTCCCCAAGAGTAAACCTAGTGTCCTACTAATCAATCCAGTTCACAAATGATTTAGGACCCATTTCTCTGCACATCTGGCAGTTGAAATAGAAAGACCGTCATTCTGGGGAGCGTTAGTGCCTTAAATCTTGGTCCATGTTTTGGCAACCCAAGACCTCTGCCCCAATTCCAAGGAATATGACCTTGGTACTGATACCTTCGCCTATTCAGCCAAACACATTCCTGCCTAATTTGTTCTAAGTTACAAAGGAGTGTGGGAGCCCCTTTACTGAGAATGAACATCGGTCAAATACCCTGTTCTATGGAATTTCTTCCACTTGCATATCAGTCTTTGTCCCACCCACAAGAGCAGTCCATCACTGAAATGCTAAGCAAATCTCCTCTGAACAAGAGTACCATCAGCAACCCCAGACACGTGTTGGGACTTATCACTGGGGTGAAGCTGGTTACAACACGGCCGGCGTATTTAGCTCCGAAAGCACCCCAGGAACGGGGACCTCCGACCGGTAACCGCAGACACTCACTCCTACCAACATGCTCACTCTCCACTTTGCATTAACAAACAATAGAACACAGCTACACCCCTCGATCAATTGAGCCTTGTTGCACACATACCTACATTGCTATGAAAACTCCTCAACAGCCTGGTAGAATGCAGCTATACCCTAAAAAAAATGGCCTAGCTGCACACATAATCTCCTACACAAGCCCCACGGCAGCCAGAATGCAGACTTGGAGACCACCCTCCTTGCTGCACACATTTACACAGAACTCTCAAAATTCACTGTACTGCACCTAGCGATACAATGCAGCCAACTCGCACAAACCACTCTGGCCGCACACATGCCAAGTGCACCCAAGCACTAATATGCTACTCTACTCCCTCCACTGACATGGACCACAGTCCCCGAGGGCGTTCAGCCCACAGCGTTTTGAGATCATACCAATGATACATAAGGCGCTATACAAATGCACCATAACATAACATAACATAACTTGCTAAAGAGCAGGTGGATTCCAAAGGAATCCATTAATAAATGAGCCTGCGTGTAATTTTCAGGAAGTTGTTATTTATTGAGAGGGAGAGGAAGCTGGAATATGCCCTGTTTTACTTTCCAGTAGTCTCCTCCTTATAAATGTTGAAAATTGCATGCAGGGGAAACAGCATCATGTAAGTGCAAACGTTGGTGGTCGCCTGCATGCAGTTTTTATTTACTATCAAGCGCTGTAGAGCAAGGCGCAAAGCTATGATGGCTTTCTCTACTGCTTTGGAAGAATGAGGCGATTTTGCATGCTTTAACTCTTATTTTTAAAACTGTTTTGTGAATGTTTAAATTGCATGCCGGGGACCCGAAAGCACATAAGTACTAACGTTGATCGTCCCCTGCATGCAATTGACTCTTAATATAAAGCAATCTCCAAGGCGGAGGGGGCTTAGTTTAAATCTTGTGTGGTAAACAGTGTGTAAAACAATGTGTAAACCCATCCACGCCTTGTTATACCACTCTGGGAGATTTCCAAAAATGTTGAAGGCGGAGAGGAAATGCATTTCCGTCTCGTACATCCCACTATGCCTGCAAAAGTTCTCCATTTACACCGGCATGACATTTTCATGCTGGTGTAAATCAAATGTATTCCTGTGAAATCTTCCTCCTGCTAACACCTGCTAAAAGCACGTGGATTCCATAGAAAGCGTAATTTGGAGGTGACATTTACTTTGTCTGTTTTTAACTTTTCCTTTCTCATTCCACCTTGCAACTGTTGAAAATGACATGCAGGGGGCCTTACAGCACGTACATGCTATTGGTGGGGCTCCCCTACATTTGTTTTTAAAAAGGTACTATGAAGACGGTTTTGCCTGCTTGAGACCCTACAGATTCCATTAGCGGTAACCTGCATGCAATTAGCTTTTATAGAAAATGACTCTCTGATTGCTGTCGGAAAAGTGTAATTTGCAGAGCGCATTCGCTATCACACAAGACAGAGAATAACATGAAAGAGTAAAGGCAGTTTTGCCTGTTTTTACTCTTTTTCAGCTCCATTTTGTAAATGTGCAAAATTGCACGCAGAGGACCTGATGCTTATATTGATTGACCCCTGCCTGCAATGACCACTTTTCACAAAATGAGCCCAACAGGCATTTCTGTTTAGTCTTGGGAGGATAGCTCAAGGGCAACGTGCTCGCCTTGAAAGCAAGTGAACACGGGACAACACAGGTTTGATCCCCTGGTCCACGCTTAGAAACATCTGGGTATTAAGCGCGTTATATATAACATGTCATATCAGGAGAGGCGCTAAAACGGATTATAGGATTGTTGTTATGTTTTGAGGTGTTATGCGGCCCTCGGCTGCCATTTGCAGGGTGTCTTGGCGTTTGGATTATTATTATCATTATTGCAGGAGGCATTTATTAATTTGTTTTTGTGCAGATGGATTTGAATGGGAGCAGTGAAGATGGCCGAGGATGGGACTGGGTGATAAGGTCTAGATGGGCCTGCGAAGGAAGGGTCTTGGGCGATGTTTACCCTTTGTTCAGGATTAGGAACCCACCTTTGCCACTAAAGGCAATGGTTACTGCAACGGACGCTACCAAGAAAAACATTCTCACAGACGCTTGTACACAATATGCGCGTTTTCCGGTCACAAGGACACTTGGCAGGTGGCTGATTAGACTAAACACTCTCTGGGATTTAGGAGGGAGTGTGGCGATAAGTCACGTCGACCTTGGACATGTATTGGCGGCAGTGGCACAGAGAGGTGGGGGTGCAGGACCTTCTAAGGTTTTACATATGCCCATGAATGCAACTGGAATTCACATTGAGTGCATGCTGCTCGGCAACGCTGCGAAAGAACACACCACGTCTAGAAGTGATTGGCCACCTTCCTCTTGATTGCCAAGATCAAAATAGTGTGAGATTTTTTCGTATTTTGCTATTTGCTATGGCACAGCACTTGCTCCAAGCTGCAGCAGGGCGCTTTACAGAGAGCAATTTATCTAGCCCCATCTAAAACATGGGGTATTGTACTGTGTGGGCGCAGGGGTGTTGCTAGGTCTGGAAAAGATCCGGGGCTTCGCTAATGTCGGGACTGTCCAAACTCGGGACTAGCAAAACTTTTCGTTGTAGCCCCTGAGCTTCTATCCTGGACTACAATCAAAAGATCTAGGGCTGTAACCCGGCCCCCCACTCCCAAACCCCCCAGACTCCCCCTATCCCCCGCCCAACAGCACCCACCTAGTGACACCTCTGTGCAGGGATGTCATTTCACCAAAATGCCTGGGGCTGCAGAAGTAAAGTCACACAACCCTTGACCCCTGATGACATCACAGGGACTGATGCCATTTGACCTCACCCGCAAGTGAAATTACAGGTAGTGATGGCACACAAACTTTCACCCATTGACAAAACAGGAAGTGGCATCACATATCATTGTTTCATTGTTCCTGGTACACTAAGGAATACATGGTTATGATATTACTATAATATGATATACATTTCATACACAAATGGATTACCATATGTAGCATTAATATCAGTGTGTACAGGCCCATATTACAAAATTACTGTGAATGTAAGTAGACGTCCAACACAACAACTTGGACTATTGTACATCACTCAGGCTAAACTGTAAACAGAGAATCTCGAAGAGGCCTAAACCCCAAAGCACAGACATCCAATGCCTGCAAGTGTCTGGCCACAGACTGGAAACAGCAACTGACCAACACAACTCAAACCAGGAAAACGATGGTCGGGAGGGTTGTCCAGAGCTGTGCCATTGGGTATGAATGATTTAAAACCTTCCAGCCATCACCTTTCTGTTTTGCTTATTTGCTAAGTAACCCACGGCTTTTTGTTTAGATGGAAAATAGAGGGGAAGTATGAGTTGCAGGTCACAGTAATGGCAGGGTTTTTTTTAAATTTTAAAATGTAAAAAATGTAATCAGAAGAAGCAGCTCTACCACATCACCCCTAGCAAAGCCTGCTGGACCTACAGACCTAGGCTACTCCTCCCTGATGGGACTGAAGCATGTCTGGGGATGCTTTTGGTCTCGTGCAGAAGGGTTGTAGCAGTTTGAGCTGGACTGCCCCTTTTGGGGTGGGACCAAGCCTGATTTTCATATGGTCTTTCCCCTCCTGTAATGGCTTGGCAGGCTAAACAATGATGCTCTGGAGGGTTACCCAGAGCTGTGCCAGTGGTTCTGATTGAAATCTTCCAGCTATTATTTATTTATTCATTTCATTTGTAAAGCACACATACAACCCCTGTGCATTGAGGCGCTGTTGCAGGTACAAAGTTCTAGCCAAGCTAGTGTGGAACAGGCATAGTTACAAACAGATACAAGGTGAAATATGTATAACCTAATGGCAGGTATTATACAAACATACAGAATCATGACAGAGTGGCAATTATCCTACAAAACAAAACCTTAGGACAGTGGGGCAGGAGATCGTGCATGGTGAGTCGAGCAGCCTGAGGTGGGGAGTTCAGGTTTAGGTGAAAAGCTGAGTTTTTAATGCTTTGCAGAAGATCCAGTAGGATTTCTCTGCCTACCTTTCTGTTTTGTTTATTTGGTAAGTAACCCACGTCTCTTTTTGTTAGATGGGAGACAGCGGGAACGTGCTGGAGGATGTGTTGCAGGTCACAGATATTGTTTATTTATTTTAAAATGTAAGCTGCAGCTCCATAACATCACCACCAGAAAAGCCTGCTGGGCCTAGAAACCTAGGTTACTCCTCACCCATGACACCCAATGAGGCTGGAACCTGTATGGGGATGCTTGTGGTCTCATGCAGAAGAGATGTGACCTAGCAGTTCGGGCTGGACTGCCCCTTTTGGGGTGGGACCAAGCATGATTTCCATATGGCCTTTCCCCTTCTATAGTGGTTGGCAGGCAGAAAAACGATGGCCTTTAGGGTTGCCAAGAGCTGTTTCAGAGGTTATGATTTGAAACCCTCCAGCCATCAGCTTTCTGTTTTGCTTATTTGGTAAGTAACCCACAGTTTCTTTTGTCAGATGGGAGATAGATGGGAAAGGATGTGTTGCAGGTCACAGTAATTGCAGGTTTTAAAAAATGTAAATGGCAGCTCCAAGACATCAGCACAAGAAAAGGCCCATTTTATTATTTTATATTTTGCCTAATGCCAGCCTCCTCCAACTTCTAAGCATTGGAACAGGAACTGAACCCATGTTGCACTGCATCCTCTTGTTCCCAAAGCAAGTGCGTTGCCCCTGAGCTATCATTTCAAATATATATTTTGTTTGGGGCAACTTCATATAAATTAATTATCTCACCTTGCGTCTATCTACAGTGTTGAAAAATTTGTTTTGGGCTCTACCCCACTGAGTGACCCCTTTGTTGGTGCAAAGAGCAATTAGGTAACCGATGCACTGAAAAATATATAGAAAATGCGCAAAAATAATTGCGGTAACAAAAAATCATAATTTATACACACACCCAACATAGTGAGTTCCGGTTAGAAACCTAGTCGTCCTATTCAACACAGTTGGCAACTAGACTTTCTTATACATACACCTCATTCCAGACACCAACCACCTTCTGCTCATGACACAATAGATGGCACTCGCCCACACCATTTCAGTGGCCTGCTATGAATACTGCAAAGCTTTCTGTGCTAAACTGCCCACAACACCTACTGTCAAACTGCAGAGGGGACACACCAGCACCACCATGATGTCAGAGCACGGCACAGGAGGGCAAACATTGTCTATATGATGTGAGAAACTAGGGATGTGCGCTCAACACAAACACGCATACAATATTTGGTAAATGGGGTGAGCGTCTGGCAGTCTGATGCCAATACATGGCAAATGGTAGGAGCACATGGAGTATATGATGACAGTAACTGACAAGTGGTGTGTGCTCCTGACCAATGATGTAAGCTTGTCTGGGCATGAAATGGCTATCGCTGGCAAATGATGAAAGTAACTAGGCATATTGTAGCAATGTAGTTAAGGTGATTCGCCTAAATCCAAAGGAAATCTGAAAATTCTATTGCTTATAACGTTTGACTTGCAGGATGGTTTTGACAGATAGTTTGTCATACCCCACCTCCCAACATCCACCCCCTGCCCTAAAAAACTGGACATTTTGGGAAAGATTAGTTGACAAATGAAAAAGTTATTAAGAAAGAAAAAAATGCTCGTTTCAGGAAACTACTGTTCATTTTCCCATACCGATAAAGTCAAAATGTTCTCACGCCGAAGTGCAAAAACCGTTAGGGGGAATTGGACCAAATAAGGAACAACTTGGGCACGAAGCATTGACTTCATTTCTGGGACAGATTTTTGGTTATTCCGTCCAGTAGGTTCTAAATTATTTGACGGGGAATGGGGAGCCCCCTTCTCCAAAATGATAGCTCTATCTTGCATGGTGCTTTGCAGCAGAAAGGCTAATCAGAAATGAAAAGCTGCCATTTTTTTGGGGATGAGCAATGACCACAGTAATATCAAGGGAATGCCAAAACAAACAATGCAAAAAAGGTATTTGGAGGATGAAAAAGGTTGAAATTGCATCAGGCTAGAGGTAGGGAGGGGGACAGAGGACATCATGTGAAGTTGGGGGTAGTCTGTTCGGACGTTTTAAAAATATTAGTGGAATTTCAGTGGAATATCGCGAGATTACCGCGGTGATAACAGAAGACACTCTCGGAAATGAAAATGTGTCACATGAAGCAAAGAGAGAAGAGGAGTAATGGGCGGGCACAGGGAGGTAAAAATCAACTGAGGTAGGTGGAGGGACCTATACGAAAGGAAGAAGGTACATGCCTGTGAGGACTTTCTATCTTTCGAGTATTTTCACAGAAATTGGCACGGGATTACCGCAAGGTTAATGCGTATCGGGGGAATATCGGGGAAATGGAAACTGAGGGAAAAAAATTAATGGGTGAAAATCTGTTGTGATCACATCTTCTAAGAAGGGGGGAATGGGGCTTTGTGCCAGTGGCCCTGGCCATTGGGCCCTAAAGAAACCTATTGGTGCAACCTGTGCAGTGGCCACGGACCAAAGCCGTCGCAACTGGCCATGACCGAAGGCCGTGACTAGTGGGTTTGAAAGAAACCTACTGTTTTAAAATATACAGTGGGCATGGCCAAAGGCCATGCTCACTGCCAAGGCTGAAGGCCATGGATAGTGGGTCGCAAAGAAACCTATTGGTGAAATATGTTCAGTGGACATGGCCGATGGCCATGACTATTGGGCTTGAAAGAAATGTAGTGTATTAAAATATACAGTGGTCACGGGCAAAGGCCATGCTCACTGGGCACATCCAAAGGCCATAGCTAGTGGGCCCCAAGGAAATATATAGGTCGAGCATGTACAGTGGTCACAGCCGAACGCCATGGCTAGTGACCCTTGAATAAACTATGGTATAACAAATCTCTTGAAATTCACTGAAATAACTTTAGTTACGGGACAGTTAAGGTGACCAGATTTAATGCAACAAAACCCTATAAAATTCAGCGGATGTGGGAAGTGATGATCATCTTAACTCGATGTCTCCCCATTGCAAAGCCCATGAGCACACACATAACAGGTGGGATTCACACTGACAAACAACATTAGAGGCTGGCAAGATAGCTCAGTGGGTTGAAAGCTTGCTGCTGTGATCTGTATGTGATCTGCAGGTTGCAGGTTTGAAGCCGACAAGGCCAACTCAGCCTTTCATCATTCTGAGATTGATATAGGAGTACAAACTCTGGTTGGGTGATATTGTATGTATATGAGGTCTATGTAAAGTGCTATGGTGTAAGCACTATTTAAATAACACATCTTTACATCTTTCAGGGTCACAGAGGGCACTGAGTTAAGATGATCATCATCACATCCACTGAATTCCAAGTATTTTGTGTTAAATATGATCACCTTAACTAAACAAAGGTCAATGAATATATACCTATATATGTAGAATAGCCCATTTGATCCAAGTCAAACATTATACACACCCAACTAGTAACCATCACTGGAAGTTCACTACCAGTCCCGAGGCAAATCAGCGAGGCATTGTGGGTATGTAAATTACCCCAAATGCAAACCTTTTTCTGCAGGAAATTGTCTTTGTCTTAGAGGGCATTGCTACTTTATGCATAGCTTAATCAACTCAAGATCGACATTTTGCCAGTCCGCCAGGGCAACTGCATACCTGGTTTCACCCTCATTAGCGATCATCAGTGCAGTATAGTCCTGACAGCCTTGTGGTTGGAGCATTGGGCCATGTTTTTAAAACACAAAAAAGTTATGGTGGGTTTTAAAAGGCTTGAAAAACAACCTTTCACGTGAAATGTGAAAGTATATAAATACACTGTATAGGGTGATTCAAGTTGCCCTGTAGTGAAGGTGAAATCTAGCATCCAGATGTCTAATAAATGTTGAACCTTAGGACAGACAGCACAACATCTTCTAAACAGGATCTTTGGCCTGGGCCCCCCAAAACTGCAAATGTTCGTGCAAATCCATGTTACGATTCAAAAAATGAAAAGGGGGGAGTTTTTCACTTTTTGCCTTGGTATTTCCATGGGGGGAAAAGTCATATTTTTGCTGTCCCTCACAGCACAAACTACTGGATGTATTTTTGCCAAATAATAAACAAGATACGCACAAAGTGCTTAAAGCAAATCCTTTCTTGGTTTGGTGTAAATCCGTACAGTAGTTTTTCTTTTATTTGGTGGACAGCGGACTGCCCGGTACCCAAAAAGGTTGTTATATGTCCCATAATACATTGCTGGATTCATGGCTTTTCATTTCTGAAAACCAGTCATCTTGAAAATCAAGAATCGAATCTGTATTTTATTTGTGAAAAAAATCCCTAAAATCACATAAGGGGAGTGAGTAGTCTAGTTTTGAGGCTAGGGAACATGTGGGCAGTGTAGGAGAGGAGGGGTTGTGAAGGTTTGAGGTCTGGAGATTGTTATGTTATGTTATGTTATTGTGACTAGTACCGCACGCCGCTGCCCTTTTTCATGGTGCTCAGGCGGATAGGAAAAGGAAGGGAGTTGTGGTGGTTAGTTAGTAGGTGTTACGCTCACCTGTTATCCCCGGGGGCGTCTGGAAGGCTCTGAGATCTGGAACCCTGGATGCGTAGTTGCCCAGTGCTGAATAATAAATCTTAGTTATTTGTAGTTATTTGTATGTTGGAATCGAAATAATATTATACCTCCTATTGCATTGTTTGAATGTGTGTTGGCCTACGCCAAGTTGTCTAAAACATCGTGTAAATAGATTCCGCGGCAAGGTCTTGACCTTAACGAAAACTGTGTAAATCGCCATCTTGGATTTAGCCGCCATTTTAGGTTCTCTTGTAATGTGGAAGTCACCCTGAACACCAAAATGGAGGCCGAATGACATTTCGAGTGAGATTCTGGCCATTGTGACCTCCGCACACATGAATAAGTAATATGCCTGCAGGCCACTTGTTGGGGTCGCGAACTGAGACCTTGTCCTATCCCTGACCTATGTGTAAATGAACAACTGTATCAGCGGAACTGATCAAAATGCATACATTATGGGATTGACCTGGCAAGGAACCCTAGGCCTGGTCCTAAGAATGGTTAACCCACGAGGGGTTTGGCCAGAGCAGGATAAAGAGTATAAAAACACGAGTATCCCAATGTATGGTCTCTCTCACTAACGCAGTGAACTCTCGTTGAAGTTCGTTCTGTTACTCTAAGAGCCGAATAGCTATCCGTTTGTCAATTGACTTTTGGTAACTGTTGTAGCTTTTGAATAAAGCACTTTGTATGTTCTTTGTAACCTGTGTTGGTGTGTTTCCTTTGGGCTTCCCGGCCTCATATCAATTTCTTTGTTTTCACAGTTGGCGCCCGAATAGGGACCCTCAAGATTGATGCCGGATCATTGAAGGTTGACGCAGACTATCGAACCGGGATCGGACGGTGTGATTCTGCGGGCCCGACCGATCGAGACGCGATACCTCGGCAGCGCTGCCCGATCCGATCCTTGGACGATAGTCGTGTGGTCTGACACGGCATCTTGACGTGGGTCCAATTTTTGAGGCGGGCAGATTTGCCGAAACCACCAAACACAAGGTAAAATTCGTTAGGTAAGTTCTTTGATAAACCGTACGGTCCTCCTTAGGTTTGGTCAGGTGCAGTCGTGACCCGGCTCTTAATTTAAATCAGACAATTTGAATTTGGCGTATTGTATCTGCAGACACAATTATTGACCAGGTAACACCAATTTTTTGTGAAATGCCTGGGAAATTGTCTAGCTTCTTTAGGGCTCTGTTCCACAGCGATCGACAATCCTTGGAATTTAGCCGCCCGGCACCACAGGAGGGGTCGCCGGCATGTACTATGTACTGTAAGTATGGCATTGGAAGTATAGTATTGTCATGATCTCTGCTTCCAAAAGGTCAGTGTTTTCCCAACTCCCTTGGAAGCAGATCCATAACCCAGGTTCCGAGTGCCAACCAGTCCCAATTGGGACCTTTTGGACCCAGTCCTGGCGCCAGTGGCACCAGGCTCATAAATATGCCCAGTCCCAGCGCTGGAAGCGCCGGGCTCATAATGCTTGGGTGGACTTACCTGCAGCAGACCATGCTGCTTACTTGCCTGCCAGTTGAGCCTCTGATCCTCTTCTGTTTGGAACTACTTTTCCTGTTGGGTGGGGCTGGAGCCACTCCCTAGATTCAGAACACTGGAACTCTTCTGGAAGGCAGGAACTCTTTTTTTACCAGGAACTCTTTTCTTACTTAGGCGTGGCTGTGGAAGGAGATACCTAAGCACTACAGGAGGCTATTTAAACCACACCCGGTGGATGAATCTTGCTTTGCGTTATTCTGCACCCTCTGCAGCAGAACGCTCATCGTGTCTTCTGCATCCGGTCCTGGGCCTAAGGGAAAAGGCTTACCATCCTGAATCCAGTCTTCAGCAACACCTATAAAGACAAGAAAGAACAGGTTAGCATTCCGGCATCTGAAAGGCAAAGGCTTACCTACTCTTTGTGCGCTCCGGAGGTCTTCACACTGCATTCCGGCATCTGAAAGACAAAAGCTTACCAACTCTTCGCACGCTCCGGAGGCCGTCGGCGCTGCATCTCGCACCTGAAAGACAAAACAAGGTGCGTTTAAAGACATTGGGGAACTTTAATACTCACGTGCCATTACTCCTTTCCACATCTAACCCAGTGGGTATCCCGGCACCCTGCAGCCGCTCCGAACTTGTACCTGCAAAATAAAAAGACAGTTAGAGCGCTTCGTGAAGCTGGCAACAAGCGCTTACTTACGTGCTTCCAGGCGCTTCTATTCATCACACGGGCTCCATCTTCAACTCACTTCAGCCCGTCATCCGCCATCGCCGGAACCCTGCAAAACAAGAGACATCATTATTACAGACTTTAAAGACATTTGAGTTACTCGAAACTTACCGTTCGTGCAGTAAACGATGGACAGCAGTCCTCTGAAGTCAAGAGGCCTGCGCTACCTATCCAGTGAAGAAACTGGTTACAGCACCCTGCCCCGAGGCAGATGGAGAGCTCGGCATTCACTTACCTAAGGTGAGAGCGTTAACCTGTGGGGGTCTACAGGAGAGGAGAAGAGGCAAGAGATAGGGACACCCCAATAACCCCAGTTCATTAACCCCGTATTTTCTATCTGCAGACATCTTACTCTGCACGTCAGGCATACAGGGCACAGAGGTCCAGCCCAAAGAGCCAACCGGGTGCTGCACATCACCTTTGAAGATACGGTAGTCGCCCAGTCAAGACCGGCGCCTCTGCGAGAATCAGGTGAGCGTTACAGAACGCAAAGCCTACCGCAAAACTCTCGCCCAGGCGCTATGGAAACCTCGGATACTGACCACCTAGCCCGGTTACTTGGGGAACTAAGGGCAGAAGTGCATGCAGCTCGTCAGGAAACGAACGCTCTAAGGAGGGAACTAATTATTTCCAAGGAGAGAACAGATGATCTTGCTAGACAATTGCTACAGTCACAAGCCGGACAGACCCCGCTACCCGCATCAGGGGCAATTCTTCCTTCAACATCCTCTATGAATCCAGTGCAGATCAACCTACCTGGGAATGTACCTCTGGCTCCGCCCGAACGATTTTCTGGTGACCCAAAGAGGTTTGCGGTATTTATCAATCAGTGCCGGTTGCACTTCTTATGCCGGCCAGCAGCCTTTCCAACTGATCAAGCTAAAGTAGCTTTTGTACTTTCGTACCTTAGTGGCAATGCGGCAGACTGGTCGATCCCTCTAGTTAATCAAGATGATCCGGTTCTCCATGATTTTCAAGCCTTTCAGCTTAGTATGGAAAAACTGTTCGCAATACATGCACAGGGGCAGGCCTTGGACAATGAGCTTCTTTCGTTGCGACAGGGTAATCAAGACCTTTTGGCTTATATTGCATCTTTCAATAGACTAATAGTGGAAACTCAATGGCCTGAGGACAAAAGGATTACGCTGTTTTATAGAGGTCTACGTGGAGAGCTCAAAGACGTTTTAGCCCAAGTAGTGAATCCCCCACAAGACTGTTCGGATTATATAGACTTGGTCGTTCAAATAGATCACAGACTGCAGAACAGGAAGGCCGATCGTTCCAAGTTTGATGCTCGAGTATTTTCCAAACCGCCAACTCCTTCCAAAGGAGTAGACTCCGGGGAACCCATGCAAATAGGGGGTCTGAAAGGTCCTCTAACACAAAGGGAGCGGGAAAGGAGAAAACAGTTGCAATTATGCCTATATTGCGGAAACTCAGGGCACTTTCTTCGAGACTGTCCGGTGAAACCTGCCAAGAAGGCAGTAGGAGCTGCAGTTACCACAGTTACAAACTCTGAGCAGGGAAACAACCTCGCCCGACAAGAATAGAGGTCCTCTTGCCGAGCGTGAAAACCAGTTCCGTGACCTCGCATTTCGTGATACCTATGGTCCTCATTAGCCCTGATAATCCGGGTCGATTACATGCAATTGAAGCTTACGTCGACAGCGGTGCCATCGGCAATTATGTGGATCATGAAATGGTTTTGAGGATGAATCTAACTCTTTGTCCCAAGGCTGTAAAGGACGTCATTACTACGGTGGATGGTACGGAGATAGCCTCCGGGCCAGTAACGCATACCACTCAAGAGGTGACGCTAGTAAGTCAAGATGGACACCATGAGAAGATCGTGTTCGATGTGATCAAGGCCCCTCAGTTCCAGATTATTCTAGGAATACCTTGGTTAGAGAAACACAATCCTCTGATCGATTGGCGAGCAAGAACGGTCCAGTTTCCAGAATGTGTCTCTACGTGTCACTCTCCACCTGGTGTTGCACTGGCAGCAATTTCTTCAGAGACTCCCCAGTTACCTCCCGAATACCTAGAATACCAAGATGTTTTCCGGAAGGAGCAGGCTAACTCTCTACCTCCTCATAGGTCTTATGACTGCCAGATAGACCTGATACCTGGATCTACTCCTCCTTGTAGTAGAATTTATGCCCTCACCGAGCCTGAGAACCTTCACCTTCGACAATACCTGGATCAATACCTGGCAAATGGGTTTATTCGTCCCTCCAAGTCCCCTGCCTCTTCAGCTTTGTTCTTCGTTCCAAAAAAGGAAGGAGACCTTAGAACTTGTATCGATTATCGCTCCCTGAACCAGATCACCGTTAAGAATAGATATCCGTTACCTTTGATCCCTGAACTCCTGGACCAAGTCAGAAAAGCATGCATATATACAAAGCTGGATCTTAGAGGAGCTTACCACTTGGTACGAGTAAAAGAGGGCGATGAATGGAAGACGGCCTTCCGCACCAAGTATGGGCTATTTGAATATCAGGTCATGCCCTTCGGACTTTGCAATGCCCCGGCCGCCTTTCAATATTTTATGAACGATGTCCTCAGAGAGCTCATAGATGTGTGTGTTGTTGTTTACATCGACGACATTCTCGTTTATTCTTCATCGGAATCTGAACATCGGAAACACGTGAAAATGGTCCTCGAAAGATTGCGTCAACACAAACTTTTCGCTAAGTTGGAAAAATGTGTTTTCAACGTGACTGAAGTTGAATTCTTGGGATTCATATTATCACCTGGCGGAGTGCGTATGGATTCAAAGAAGGTCGATGCAGTTCTCAAATGGCCATCACCATCCTCCGTAAAAGGTGTGCAAAGCATGTTAGGCTTCGCTAACTTTTACCGCAGGTTTATCCCCGAGTTCTCTCGAATAGTCCAGCCCATCACTGCCTTGTTAAAGAAAAACAAACGTTTTGAATGGTCTACCGAGGCGGAACAAGCTTTCCAGGATTTGAAGACTAAATTTATCTCTGCACCAATCTTAAAACACCCTCGCCCCGAACTCCCCTATATCGTGGAAACTGATGCTTCAAGCCTTGCCATGGGGGCAGTTCTATCACAAAAGGACCCGGTAACCAATCAGTTGCATCCCGTGGCATTTTGGTCCCGCAAATTCTCGCCTCCTGAAGTCAATTACACGATTACTGACAAGGAACTTCTGGCTATCAAGTCTGCCTTTAAGGCTTGGCGGCATTATCTGCTGGGGGCCCGACACACCGTTACTGTGATTACGGATCACCGAAACCTGCAATATTTGAAAACCGCAAAAGCCCAATCCTCTAGACAACTCCGTTGGGCATTATTCTTTGCCGAGTTTGACTTCATAATTACCTATCGACCTGGTACCAAGAACGGTAAAGCCGATGCCCTTTCTCGGATGGGAGTGGAAGAACACTTGATCAACCCTAAACCTGTACCAATCATTCCCGAACAAAGAATTCTGGGTGTAATCACCACAGAATCCATAGAGGAAGTTAAGGATAAAGCCAGGCAACTTGTAACTCCAGCAGACATACAGAATTGGCATCTGCAGGGAAAGGACTTTGCAGTAAAGGACAACTTATTGTATTTCCAAGAACGATTATACCTACCCAGCACAGATTTACAGAAAAAAGTAATCTCTTGTTATCACGACTCTTTAATGGAAGGTCATCCCGGTATAGCCAAGACCTCAGAAAAGATCAAGCGCTACTTCTGGTGGCCGGCTTGGAAAAAAGATATCAGAGACTTTATAATGTCCTGTGGAGTATGCGCCCAAAACAAGAGTCAAAAGGAAAGACCAGCAGGCCTCTTACGCCCTATTGACATCCCACCTCGCCCTTGGCATACGCTTTCTATGGACTTCATCACCGATCTACCTCCATGCTCCGGATACAATACGATTCTAGTAATCGTGGACTTATTCTCCAAGATGGCGCATTTCATTCCGCTCAAAGGCTTGCCAACAGCAGCAACTCTGGCCCGAGAATTTCTCGAAAACATCGTCCGACTGCACGGTTTTCCTTCGGTTCTAATTTCGGATCGAGGTAGTCAATTTATTTCTCATTTTTGGCGAAGTTGCTGTCGGTCGGCGCAAATTGATGTGAGACTATCGACCAGTCACCACCCTCAGACCGACGGACAAACCGAGAGGACCAATCAAACTCTGGAACAGTATTTACGCTGCATGCTGCAACAAACTGAAAAAACTTGGAAAGATATCCTTTGGATAGCCGAGTATGCCTACAATAACTCTGTCCATTCGGGAACTGGGAAAACCCCGTTTTTTCTTTTGTACGGCAGTCACCCTCGAACCTCGGAGTTGGATCCCCTCCAAGATCTTGAAACACCAGCAGTAGACTACCTGCATTCTACAATCACCCAAGCCTTTAAGGAAGCTGTTTCTCACCTTCAAAGGGCTAAAGAACAATACAAGAAAGGAGCAGATCAACATCGGAAGGAAGCCCCTCACTATCAAGTAGGGGATCAAGTCTGGTTATCCACCAAATATCTATCTCTAAAAGGGCCACGCACATTCAACCCAAGATACCTTGGTCCCTATTCCATCACTACCATAGTAAACCCAGTAGCGGTCAAGTTGGACTTGCCCCCGCACATGAAGATACATCCGGTCTTCCACGTCTCTCTATTAAAACCCGTGCAACCTCAAACCCGACTAACCAAATCTCCAAAACCTATCCTAGTTGATGGAGAACTCGAGTTTGAAGTCAAAAGCATTCTGGACTCCAAGATCTCCAAATCTAAACTATTCTACCTAATTGACTGGAAAGGCTACGGCCCCCAAGAGAGATCCTGGGAACCTGCTGAATATGTCCACGCTCCTCGCCTAATCAAAAGATTTCACCGAACATTTCCTGACAAGCCAAAACCCCCGGAGAAGCCCGGTTTGGGAGGGGCCTTGAGGGGGGGTACTGTCATGATCTCTGCTTCCAAAAGGTCAGGGTTTTCCCAACTCCCTTGGAAGCAGATCCATAACCCAGGTTCCGAGTGCCAACCAGTCCCAATTGGGACCTTTTGGACCCAGTCCTGGCGCCAGTGTCACCAGGCTCATAAATATGCCCAGTCCCAGCGCTGGAAGCGCCGGGCTCATAATGCTTGGGTGGACTTACCTGCAGCAGACCATGCTGCTTACTTGCCTGCCAGTTGAGCCTCTGATCCTCTTCTGTTTGGAACTACTTTTCCTGTTGGGTGGGGCTGGAGCCACTCCCTAGATTCAGAACACTGGAACTCTTCTGGAAGGCAGGAACTCTTTTTTTACCAGGAACTCTTTTCTTACTTAGGCGTGGCTGTGGAAGGAGACACCTAAGCACTACAGGAGGCTATTTAAACCACACCCGGTGGATGAATCTTGCTTTGCGTTATTCTGCACCCTCTGCAGCAGAACGCTCATCGTGTCTTCTGCATCCGGTCCTGGGCCTAAGGAAAAAGGCTTACCATCCTGAATCCAGTCTTCAGCAACACCTATAAAGACAAGAAAGAACAGGTTAGCATTCCGGCATCTGAAAGGCAAAGGCTTACCTACTCTTTGTGCGCTCCGGAGGTCTTCACACTGCATTCCGGCATCTGAAAGACAAAAGCTTACCAACTCTTCGCACGCTCCGGAGGCCGTCGGCGCTGCATCTCGCACCTGAAAGACAAAACAAGGTGCGTTTAAAGACATTGGGGAACTTTAATACTCACGTGCCATTACTCCTTTCCACATCTAACCCAGTGGGTATCCCGGCACCCTGCAGCCGCTCCAAACTTGTACCTGCAAAATAAAAAGACAGTTAGAGCGCTTCGTGAAGCTGGCAACAAGCGCTTACTTACGTGCTTCCAGGCGCTTCTATTCATCACACGGGCTCCATCTTCAACTCACTTCAGTCCGCCATCCGCCATCGCCGGAACCCTGCAAAACAAGAGACATCATTATTACAGACTTTAAAGACATTTGAGTTACTCGAAACTTACCGTTCGTGCAGTAAACGACGGACAGCAGTCCTCTGAAGTCAAGAGGCCTGCGCTACCTATCCAGTGAAGAAACTGGTTACAGCACCCTGCCCCGAGGCAGATGGAGAGCTCGGCATTCACTTACCTAAGGTGAGAGCGTTAACCTGTGGGGGTCTACAGGAGAGGAGAAGAGGCAAGAGATAGGGACACCCCAATAACCCCAGTTCATTAACCCCGTATTTTCTATCTGCAGACATCTTACTCTGCACGTCAGGCATACAGGGCACAGAGGTCCAGCCCAAAGAGCCAACCGGGTGCTGCACATCACCTTTGAAGATACGGTAGTCGCCCAGTCAAGACCGGCGCCTCTGCGAGAATCAGGTGAGCGTTACAAGTATTTAATGATATTTGGCACAGACAGACCAGACATGCCTCCGAATTTCAGTGGCCAATCAACGGTAGTTTTGAGATCCCCCGTATTGAATACTTAGAATCGATCTTGTTAAAGAAGAAGGCTAGACCAGCAGCCTTTGATGTTTTGCAGAATTGGAAAAAAGAAGCATTACAGCAGCTTAAAAGTAGGGATAAACATGCACGTCGTCATAAAACAAACGCCGAAAAAGCATTATTATATGATAAAGAAAAGCGTTCAGTATCAGTTAAAAATATGGATAGAGCTTTTTCACTCGGGATCCAGAAAATGTACCCCTCTAGAGATTTCCATGTTTCTGAGGAATTTATCGAGATGTTATTAAACAAACGCAGGCCTGATGCCTCAGCGCCACCTCCGTATGCTCCCATTTTGGGCGCTCTGCCCATTCCTGCTGTCGTTCCTGCTGTTATTCCTGTTCCCCCTGTACAACCTATTGTTCCTAGTCCTCTGGTTGTTGTTCCTCCACCTAACGCACCGCCCCTTCCTTCTACACCGATAGTTGCACCTTTATTAAATTTACCTACACCTCCACTCCCGAGTGGCCCCGTATTGACTGAAGTCAATCCAGGTGCAGGATCAAAGATTGTCACTCGTAGTACTGTTTCTGCGGATAAGAAACAGGAATTGTTTGCATGGGCTAAGCATTGCATGGAGAAAGGTGATCAAGTTAATGTTTTTTCCACATTATCTAATTTGAATAGTTTTCCCGAGAAAAATGTTTTTATCGAAGGTTTGGGGACTCATTTGCGTGTGATGTGGGGTAGATTACAAAATTCAGATCTTCCACAAGGAGTGAGAGATCTGAATGCTTTGGCACTTTCGAGGGACACAGAGCAGAAAGTATATGGGCATGTTGAAAAATTGTTCGAGTTTAGGAAAGACTTTGAAAAGTCACGAGATGAGGACGACGAAGACAATAAAATATATGTACAGAAACGGTTCCTTCCGTGCCGTAGATCGGCACCTGAGGAAGTACGAATTTGTACTAAAGATGCGGTTCGATGGATCTCGGATTCATCAATTCCGCCAGATGAAGTATATGACACGTATAGTCAGTATACAGTAGAAATGCAAAGAAAGGTAATTCAGGTGATGGTACAGCACCTGCAAGAAGATTGTGTAAGAAAGAGGGTTAGTTGCCCCATAGAATTATTGGGGATTTGTAAAAGGGCTTTTTCGCCCGATACTTCTACAGCTGTCTTAGCGCTCGACTTGGCCCTGTTGCTTAGTAAGCGGCCGGAGGTACCTATATTTCAGTTGCCTATGAGAGAGGTTCCTCCGACCTTTGTCCCAAAAGTTGAGATCCCCGCCAACGCTGGGACTGGTGCCCCCGCTGTGGATATCCCTGCACATTATGTATCGCAATTTGTTCACGTCCCGTTTTCACGACAGGAAGTGAACACAATTAGACAATCAGTTCCCGATATCAGGAAAAACCCGATGGGGTTTTACAAAGAAATAGAGTCCGTCTTGCAGTCCTCTGTGTTCACCTTGAGTGATATTGACTTGTTATTCCCTGTACTCCTACCCGTAGATGTATGGAAACAGGTTCGGACAATAGACGATGTGCCGGGGTTGGGAGATACGTGGGCTAATATGATTAGAATTGATGGGGAAAGACCAGCTGGTGAGAAACCACCACAGGTAATACTTACTTTGCCTGATAGAATTGTCGCAAAACTGAAAACTATAATTCCAGAGAAAAGAATTATTTGGGACAAGCTTACGGCCTGTGTCCAAGGAAAAACTGAAGGCGCCACCGAATTTTTTAATAGATTCGAGCAGGTATTTTCTGACTTCAGTGGACAGGATTTAGGTACAGAGTCGGGGAAAAGGTTGTTCGTGGACAAATTTGTACGTGGATTGTTACCTGACATCCAGTCACAGATTATGTCCTCTGAGAGCGCTTGGCAGGCAAAATCTTAATCTGAGGTTTTGCACATGGCTCAGTATTATGAGAACCGTGTTAATAATGAGAAGGAAAAAATTGAAAAGAGGAAAGGAGATTTGAAAACCAAAGTATTATTACAGCAAATTGTTAGAAACCCCAGAGGAGGCACGACACAGACTAGAGGTCAGTATGTTCCAAAAGGAAATGCTCCTTTGGGTCCTGTGAATATTAATCAATGTGCTTATTGCCGCTAGGAAGGTCATTGGCGAGCACAGTGCCCTGTCCTTCGCCAGAGGTAAAACAGTACGTTTGGGGTTATGGGTAGACGACCTATGGGCCGCCCTGGAGCAGGGGGCCCTGATAGAGGTCAGCTTTTACAAGATCCTCAGCAACCTTTTTCACGGGAAAATCAGACCTCAAGTGTGGACTCGAGGAACATATTTGATCACCCTTCTGCTGCCTACCTTTCTGAAGAGCTTCCTTTCGACAATACTCTATTTCATTAGGATTGCCCGAAGCAGGGTTTGGAACCTTCACCTATTCCCGTTAATCAGAAAGGCCCCTACGTTGAACTATTAGTAGGGAATAGGAAACACCAGTTTTTGATTGACACTGGAGCGCAGAAGTGCTCCATTGATCATTCTCGGGTTCCAAACATCCCACTGTCAGGGCAAACAAATGTTTCCGTAGGGTTTTCTGGTATACCAACTGCCTGTCCGGTTTCTGCACCGGTATCTGTTTCTTTGGGTCCCTTTACGGACCATTGCCCTTTTCTTCTCACTTCAAACTGTGGAGAGAATTTGCTGGGGTTGAATTTGTTAAAGAAATTGAATGCAGTAATTCATTGTTCTTCTGATGGAGTACGGCTGACGGTTTCACCACAGCAACTTCCTAATTCTCAGTTTTTGATTCGACCTTTACCTCCTGAGTTTAGCATTGTCCCGGAATGTTTGTGGGCGGTGGACGACAATGATGTCGGGGTGTTACAGATTGAGCCCGTTAAAATAGTCCTGAAACATGGAGTGAAGCTGCCACGCATTCCGCAGTATAAAATATCAGCTGAGGGCGAACGTGCTTTGAAATGCATTGTCTCCGATTTTGTGCATCGTGGGGTGATCGAGGAGATTACAGGTAGTTTGTGTAACAGTCCGATCTTGCCTGTATATAAGAAAGGTGACAATGCAATTCCATACCGGTTCATAATTGATCTTCGTGCTATTAACAGAGTGGTCGCCCCACAATTTCCAATTGTGCCCGATGTCACGACGATATTAACAATGATCCCTGCTACGGCTACGCACTTTAGCGTTGTGGATTTAAAAAACGCTTTCTTTAGCATTCCTATACATAAAGAAAGTAGATATCTGTTTGCGTTCACCTTGGGGGGACGCTCAATTACATTTACAAGGGCACCTCAAGGGTATACTGAAAGTCCCAGCATTTATAGTAGAGCTTTGAAAGAGCAGCTCGACACCTTTGAATTGCCACCTACTTGTACGCTGCTTCAATATGTTGATGATTTGCTTTTGGCTGCAGACTCTGAGAGTGCTTGTAAAGAAGGCACTGTACTGTTGCTTGTTCATCTAACTAAAAATGGTCACAAAGCTTCGCTTAAAAAATTTCAATATTGTTGTCAGGAGGTCGCCTATTTAGGCTACCTCCTGTCAAAGGAGGGGAGAAGATTGACACCTGAAAGAATAAAACACATTTCTGGCATGTCTGTTCCAAATACACAGAAGGAAGTCAGAGCCTTAATAGGTATGGCTTCTTACTGTAGGTTGTGGATCCCGAACTTTTCACTAGTGATAAAACCGATGTTGGCTTTGACGAAGAAGGGCATTTCTCTGCCACTGCCATGGGAATCGGAACATCAACGATCATTTGAGCTTCTCAAAACCGCGCTATGTTCTGCACCGGTTCTGGGTACTCCAAATTATGACAAGGCCTTTGTGTTGTTTGTGCATGAATGTGACGGATGTGCTTTGGCTGTGTTAACACAGGAACACAGAGGGAAGAATAGGCCGTGCAGCTACTACTCCTCCACCCTTGATCCTGTCGCATGCGCTTTGCCAAAATGTTTGCGCGCTGTCGCTGCTGCTGCCGCGTCTGTAAAACAGAGTGAGGGGATGGTCCTAGGCCATGATTTGATTTTGATGGTACCTCACTCTGTTGATATTCTATTGAACAAAACCCAAACGCAACACCTCACTTCTGCGCGGTTAACAAGGTATGAACTAATCCTGTTTGCCCCTCACATCCAAATAAAGAGGTGTTGTGTTCTTAATCCGGCTGAACTCTAACCTTTCCCGCAAAACACTGTTTGCGGTGATGAAGAATTACATGACTGCCTGTATACCACTGAACAAGAAACGAAGGGCAGGATAGATCTCATAGATACTCCTTTGGATAATGCAGAAGGGGAGCTGTTTTGCGATGGCTCCTGCTTCAAACTTTCGGATGGTACATCTACAGCTGCTTATGCAGTTACTACATTGAGCAAAGTTGTCGAAACTAAGAGAATTTCGCATAACTCCGCGCAGGCCGCAGAGATTATAGCGTTGACCCGAGCTTGTGAACTTTCCCAAGGGCGTAGAGTAAATATATATACTGATAGTCAGTACGCATTTGGGGTGGCTCACAACTTTGGAAGGCTCTGGTCGGAAAGAGGGTTCCTGACCTTGTGGAAACAGAGAAATTGATATGAGGCCGGGAAGCCCAAAAGGAAACACACCAACACAGGTTACAAAGGACACACAAAGCGCTTTATTTCAAAGTTACAAAGTTACCAAAGTCAATTGACATGCGAATAGCTATTCGGCCCTCTGACTTACACACGAACCTTCAACGTTAGGTTCGCACTGAAAGTGGGAGAGACTGATCATCGGGATGCTCGGGTTTTTATACATTTTGTGCTGCATTGGCCAGCCCTCTTGCAAGTTAACCATTCTTGGAACAACGGCTAGGGTTCGTAGCCAGGTCGAACACGCAATTTCCATGTATTAGATCAGTTCCGCTGATACAGTTACATATTTACACCTAGGTTAAACAGAGGACAGGGTCTTAGTTCATGACCCTAACAGGTAGCCTGTGGACATATTATTCATTCACATGTGCGGAGGTCACCATAGCCGAAGTCTTACTCGAAATGTCATTCGGCCTCCATTTTGTGATTCGAGGTGACTTCCACACTGCAAGAGTACCTAAAATGGCGGCTAAATCGAAGATGGCGGCTTTCACGATACGTTAAGGTCAAGACCTTGCCGCGGAACCTATGTACATAGTATTCTTTTTGGCGGCTTGGCGTAGGCCAACATATAGTCAAACAATGCGATTGGGGTCACAATACTATATCGATTTCCACAGACCCTCCTTTTGGCCTATGCCAAGTGCTAAAACATAATTTCCTAATACTTTTGAAAATACTTGAAGGCATTATCATCCATAGGTTCCGCATCATTGTCTGAAATGTCAATAGCCATAAAGTTATTCATAAGAACTTCTTGCAACATGAACTCTTTAGATGCTGTCTTCGGGGTGTATATTTTACGCCCTACTGTGCTCATTACCTGGGCACAACATCCCCCCATCATTCCGCATATACTCGGGAGGCATTGAAAACAACAGCAAAGAAATAACAGAGTCCCTAAAATACCTAAAATAACAGAAAGCACCTTCCACCCCCAAGATCGTAGAGAATCCCAAAACCAAGTACTAAGGCTCCAGTCTCCTACAGGGATATGGACTTCAGAACTAAGAGTGTGTAAATTCTGAATTGCTTTAAATATTGTTGGTGAAGAATCTGGTACGAAAACACAGCAAGCGGACCCCACTAATTTACATACTCCACCTCGTTCAGCTAAAATGACATCTAATGCCATTCGATTTTGAAGTGCTACCAATCTTATCGCCTTTTGCTCTAAGGTCATATTGTAAAGTATGTCCGTGGTCCGGTTGATCGTTTTCTCCAATACCCTCGCTAATCCCCTAATGTTTTCTGAATTTGCTATTTGTCCCCAGAAGGGGACAACTGATTTGGCTATATCCCCGAATACTTGTCCAGGGGTATCTCCATCATTATCCCGTCGCGGGCGAGCCTTAGATACCTCTAAGGTACTGGCTATAAACACACCTGGTAACAATATCCCTAAATAACAAGTCCCCTGCCAATCCTTGGGCAACCAGGGAAAAGCTAAACTACCACAAACAAAATAAACGGGTCCCCCTACATACAAAGGCCTATTTTCCCCAGTCAAATTTACAATATTTACACAAGGCTCAAAATCTCCCATTGGCCTAGTGCCATTTCTTTGTACACAGAAAGGGACAGAATCAGGACTGTGATTTACAGAATAAGAAGGAGGCATGGCATCCTTATTGCCTATCGGAGCCATCTTAAAAGAAACTAGATTTTGAAAAGGAAAAGAAAGTTTATCAGACGGCCTAATAGAAGCGATATTAGGTCTACTCCTATTTGCGAAAAGCGAGCATCCCAGGGGAGTCAATTCACGTTTTTCAAATTCATTCAAATTAGTGCCATCGAAGTTCCCTGAGATGCTCTCATTCCATCGGCCAAAGAAGAGTGCTCTAAGAGAGGCATAGCAGGAAGTCGTTAGAGGTAGGGGATGTATATACCATCCCAGTCCCTTGTTCCCATGTTGTGGTAAGTGAGTGCAAATCCAACAATTACTCCTATTAAAAATAGCATGCGTAGCATTCATCACTATCATCAAAGTGTTATTATGATATTTCTGTCTATGCTGAGAGTCCCTAGGGGACAGAGTGTGAAGGTGTACAGAGGGAGTCAAAACAGTTGGTACAATTTTGGTCGGTAACAGAGGCTTCAAAGGATAGATTTCTTCAAAATACCAAAGTCCCACGGCAGCAGTTGCAAAACTAACAATAATCAAAACAAGAACACAACAGTACGTTTTCAGGGCCCAGGCACATTGTCCATTGTTCGATTTGGTCACCTCCTTATCTAATAGTTCAATACGAGGAGCAGCGGTGAAGGCGGCAGGCATCATGGTTATCCCGATCGTCAGCCCCAATGTTCGTTGCTGGCGGCACTTCGGCCGCGCGACTTCTTAGTCCTTCCCAACCCTAGCCAACAGAACCCTCCTTTTCTTTGTTCCAAAAAAAGGAAAGACAATAGTATTTCAATCACTCCTTTTTCTTCCAGATGCACAATACTCGTGCGGCGATTCTATTTTCGTGGTCGAAGGTTGTACCTGATGGTACCCAAGTTTGCTGAATCCAAAAGCAAAGTATCGTCGCTCCCTGAGGGGAGCGTCGCGTCGGTGGCGACGGAAGTCGCAGAACTTGAAACAAGAGTTTCCGGAAGTGATCGATCAAGAGAGTGCGGAGACAAGATGGACGGCTCCCCGAGCTCCTCGGGCTCATAGAACTTCTCCGACGCACTCACAGCGCTGCCTGCTACTCCGAGATCAGAGATCGTAGCATCAGCAAGGGGTTCTGTTTCTTCTGTAACGTGTGGCGTCGGGTGAGGGATCTTCTTCACATGTGTTGCATGTACCCAGTTCTTCTTTCCTGCCACCCGCACTGCCGTCCTGGTGACCAATAAAACCTGGTAGGGTCCCCGCCAGCGAGGCGTGAGACAGGAAGACCTTTCGTAGGCCTTTACCAGGATCCAGCTGCCGGGCAATATATCGTGTCCTGGGCCCGTAAACTGTACAGGTAAGGCGGCATTCACCTGGTGGTAAATGAGATACAGGTTTTTAGTCAATTGATTACAATAGTCTATGAGCAATACATTCTCCACATCCCTCAGGGCTTTAGGTTTAGGGAGACCCCAAATATTAGCAGGCCTTCCCATTACTACCTCGAATGGAGAAAGCCCTAGTCTGGGGTGTGGTGCGCATAGCTAACAACACAATAGGTAAAGCATCTGGCCATTTTAATTTAGTGTCGGCACATGTTTTTGCAAGTTTGTTTTTCAAAATACCGTTGTGTCTTTCTACCAACCCCGCACTTTGAGGGTGCCTAGCTGAATGAAAACGTTTCTCAATCCCTAAGGCAACACATATTTGCAACATTACAGCTGCGATGAAGTGTGGGCCGTTGTCCGACCAGATTATCCTCGGGAGCCCAAATCGAGGAAAATATTCTTTCACCAAGATCTTTGCGGTAGTCATGGCGGTAGCATCTTTGACAGGGAAAGCCTCGACCCATTTGCTAAAAGCACAAATGATAACAAGAACATATTTCAAGTTATTACATCGTTCCATTTCAATGAAATCAAGGTGAATGGTTTCAAAGGGGACAGAGGGGTGCCCGAAACTTCCCCTTGAAGTCACTGTCCCTTTACCCACATTGTGTTGCAGGCAAATCATACAATTCTGAACATATCTTTTTGCTATTTCCAAAATTTTGTCATTCACCCAAACCTGCTGTAATATCTTCGCAATTTGCTGGGCACACACATGTGTTGGACCGTGTGCCATTGTGACCATTGCTAATACATAAGAATCAGGAAGTAACCATTTCCCGTCAGATGTGTCCACCCAACACCCTTCGTCATCCAATTTCCCCATGCCTTCAGCCCATTTCCTAGATTCTTCAACAGAGGCATCAGTCTGAATATCTCGCACAGACCCAATGCCTTCATCTATTATACAACCATCTCTCACTTCCCTCGAGGTATACATGTCTGTACTAAGGTCTGTGGCTGTTTGTCTAGCTATCGAATCTGCAAAAGCATTTCCTTTGCCCACATCGTCTATGACCTTCCGATGTGCTGCACATTTCATGATCGCTAGTTGTTCAGGGAGTGAGAGTGCTGAGAGTAGTTGTACTATTAAGGGGCCATGCTGAATCTTGGTCCCGTGTGAGGTCAGAAACCCTCTTTCCGACCACAGTTTTCCGAAGTTGTGAGCCACCCCAAGGCGTACTGACTATCCGTATAAATGTTAACTCTATGCCCTTGGGAGAGCTCACAAGCACGGGTCAACGCTATAATCTCTGCGGCCTGCGCGGAGTTATGCGGAATCCTTTTAGTTTCTACAATCTTGTTCAAAGTAGTAACTGCATAAGCAGCTGTAGATGTGCCATTCGGAAGTTTAAAACAGGAGCCATCACAAAACAGCTCCCCTTCCGCATTCTCCAAAGGAGTATCTGAGAGGTCTATTCTGTCCTTTGTTTCTTGTTCGGTGGCATACAGGCAGTCATGTGATCCATCATCGCCGCAAGCAGTAGTTTGCGGGAGAGGCAAAAGTTCAGCCGGATTGAGAACACAACACCTTTTAATTTGGATATGAGGAGCAAATAGAACTAATTCATACCTGGTCAACCGGGCAGAAGTAAGGTGTTGTGTTTGAGTTTTATTCAATAGAATATCAACAGAGTGAGGTACCATCAGAATCAAATCGTGGCCTAGGACCATCCCCTCACTCTGTTTTACAGACGCAGCGGCAGCGGCAGCAGCAACAGCGCGCAGACATCGCGGCAAAGCGCATGCAACAGGATCGAGGGCGGAGGAATAATAGCCGCACGGCCTATTCTTCCCTCCATGTTCCTGCGGTAACACAGACAAAGCACATCCATTACATTCATGCACAAACAACACAAAGGCCTTATCGTAATTTGGTGTACCCAGAACCGGTGCTGAACACAGCGCGGCTTTGAGAAGCTCAAATGATCGTTGATGTTCCGATTCCCATGGCAGTGGCAGAGAAATGCCCTTCTTCGTCAAAGCCAACATCGGTTTTACCACTAGGGCAAAGTTCGGGATCCACAGTCTACAGTAGGACGCCATCCCTATCAGGGCTCTGACTTCCTTCTGTGTTTTTGGGACAGACATGCCAGAAATGTGTTTTATTCGTTCAGGTGTCAATCTTCTCCCCTCCTTTGACAGGAGGTAGCCTAAATAGGCAACCTCCTGGCAACAGTATTGAAATTTCTTAAGTGAAGCTTTGTGACCATGTTCGGCTAAATGAACAAGCAACAATATAGTGCCTTCTTTACAAGTTTTCTCAGAGTCTGCAGCTAGGAGCAAATCGTCTACATATTGAAGCAGCGTGCAAGTAGGTGGCAATTCAAGGGTGTCGAGCTGCTCTTTTAAGGCTCTACTATAGATACTAGGACTTTCAGTATACCCTTGAGGTGCCCTTGTGAATGTAAATGAGCGTCCCCCCAAGGTGAACGCGAACAAATACCTGCTCTCCTCATGTATCGGAATACTAAAGAAGGCGTTTTTCAAATCTACGACACTAAAGTGTGTAGCCGTAGCAGGGATCATTGTTAAGATTGTTGTTACATCAGGCACGATTGGAAATTGTGGGGCCACTACCCGGTTAATAGCACGAAGATCTATTATAAACCGGTACGGAATTGTATTGTCGCCTTTCTTATATACCGGCAAGATCGGACTATTACATAAGCTACCTGTAATCTCTTCGATCACTCCACGATGTACAAAATCGGAGACAATGCATTTCAGAGCGCGCTCACCTTCAACTGAAATTTTATATTGCGGGATGCGCGGTAGCTTAACCCCATGTTTCAATGCTATCTTAACAGGGTCGATGTGCAATATCCCGACATCATTGTCGTCTATTGCCCACAAACATTCTGGGACAATGTCAAATTCGGGAGGTAGAGGTCGGGTCAAGTATTGGGAGTTAAAGGGTTGCTGTGGTGAAACTGTTAATCTTATTTCGTCAGGGGAACAATGAATCACTGCGTTCAATTTCTTCAACAAATTCAACCCCAGCAAATTTTCTCCACAGTTTGAAGTAAGAAGAAAAGGGCACTGGTCTGTAAAAGGGCCCAAAGAAACGGATACCGGCGCAGAAACCGGACAAACAGTTGGTATACCAGAGAACCCTATAGAAACATTTGTTTGCCCTGACAGGGGGATGTTTGGAACCCGCGAATGGTCGATGGAGCACTTCTGTGCTCCAGTGTCGATCAAGAACTGATGTTTCCTATTCCCCACCAATAATTCAACGTAGGGGCCCTTCTGAATAACGGGAATAGGTAAAGGTTCCAAACGCTGCTTCGGGCAATCCTAATAAGGCAGAACTTCATCAAAGGGAAGTTTCTCAGAAAGATAGGCGGCGGAAGGGTGATCAAATATATTTCTCGAGTCCATACTCGGAGTCTGATTTTCCCGTGAAAAAGGTTGCTGTGAATCTTGTAGAAGCTGACCCCTATCAGGGCCCCCTGCTCCAGGGCGGCCCCGTGGTCGCCTACCCATACCTCCGAATGTGCCTCCTGACCTCTGACGGAGGGCAGGGCACTGTGCTCGCCAGTGACCTTCCTGGCGGCAATAAGCACACTGATTAATATTTATAGAATTTGGAGGAGTATTTCCTCTTGGAATGTACTGACCTCTAGTTTGTGTCGTACCTCCTCTGAGGTTTCTGACAATTTGCTGCAACAATACCTTAGTCTTTAGGTCACCCCTTCTTTTTTCGATTTTCTCTTTTTCATTATTAACCCGATTCTCATAATACTGAGCCATATGCAAAACCTCTGACTGAGATTTTGCCTGCCAAGCGCTCTCTGAGGACATAATTTGTGACTGGATGTCGGGCAACAATCCACGCACAAATTTGTCCACAAACAACCTCTTCCCCGACTCTGTACCTAAATCCTGTCCACTGAAGTCGGAGAACACCTGTTCGAATCTATTAAAGAATTCGGTAGTACCTTCAGTTTTCCCTTGGACGCAGGCCGTAAGCTTGTCCCAAATAATCCTTTTTTCTGGGATTATAGTTTTTAATTTGGCAACTATTCTATCGGGTAAAGTGAGTATTACCTGGGGTGGTTTCTCACCAGCTGGTCGTTCCCCATCTATTCTAGTTAAATTTACCCATGTATCCCCTAACCCCGGCACATCATCTATTGTTCGTACCTGTTTCCATACATCAACAGGTAAAAGCACTGGAAACAATAAATCCATGTCACTTAAGGTGAACACAGAAGACTGCAAAACGGATTCTATTTCTTTGTAAAACCCTGTCGGGTTCTTCCTGATATCAGGGACTGATTGTCTAATCGTGTTCACTTCCTGTCGAGAGAACGGGACGTGAACAAACTGTGATACGTAATGTGCAGGGATATCCACCGCGGCAGTACCAGCCGCCACGTTGGCGGGGATTTCTACTTTTGGGACAAGGGTCGGAGGGACCTTTCTCATAGGCAACTGAGATATAGGGACCTCCGACCGCTTACTAAGTAATAAGGCCAAATCGAGCGCTAAAGCAGCTGTAGAAGTGTCGGGCGAAAAAGCTCTTTTACAAATACCTAATAACTCTGTGGGGCAACCAACCTTCTTCCTTATACATTCCTCCTGTAAATGCTGTACCATCACTTGGATTACCTTCCTTTGCATCTCTACCGTGTATTGACTATATGTGTCATATACCTCATCTGGCGGCATCGATGAATCCGAGATCCACCGAATCGCATCTCTGGTACAAATCCGTACTTCCTCAGGTGCTGATCTTCGGCACGAAAGGAACCGTTTCTGCACATATATCCTATCGCCCTCATCATCCTCGTCTTGTAACCTTTCAAAATCCCTTCTAAACTCAAACAACCTATCGACATGCCCATATACTTTCTGCTCTGTATCCCTCGAGAGTGCCAAGGCATTCAGATCTCTCACCCCTTGTGGGAGATCCGAAGTCTGCAATCTACCCCACATTACACATAAGTGAATCCCCAGTCCTTCAATAAAAACGTTTTTCTCGGGAAAATCGTGCAAATTAGATAATGTTGAAAATACATCAGTTTGATCACCTTTTTCCATGCAATGTTTAGCCCAAGCAAATAGTTCCTGTTTCCTGCCTGCAGGAACAGTACTACGAGTCACTATTCTCGACCCTGCACCGGGATCTGATTTAGTGTACACAGGACTCCCCGGAATCGAAAGTGTAGGTGAACCTAACAAGGGTGCAGGGGAAAGAGGTAATGTAACAGACGAAATAGACGGAGGAGCGACAACTAAAGAACTAGGGGCAGTAGGCTGCGCAGGAGGAGTAGGAATAGCGATAGGAGCAATAGCAGGAATGGGCAAAGCGCCCACAACGGGAGCATACGGAGGTGGCGCTGAAGAATCAGGCCTCCGTTCGTTTAATATTTTCTCGATAAACTCCTCGGAAACATGGAAATCTTTAGAGGGGTAAATTTTCTGGACTCCGAGCGAGAAAGCTCTGTCCATTTTCTGGGTTTCATCTAATCGTTTTTCCTTGTCATATAACAATGCCTTTTCGGCATTCGTTTTATGACGTCGTGCATGTTTATCCCTACTTTTAAGCTGCTGTAATGCTCCCTTTTTCCAATTTTGTAACACATCAAAGGCTGCTGGCCTAGCCTTTTTCTTAAGCAAGATCGACTCTAAGTATTCAATACGGGGGATCTCAAAACTACCATTGATTGGCCACTGAAATTCGGAGGCATTTCTGGTCTGTCTGTGCCAAATGTCATTAAATACAATACTACCAATACCATACTTACAGTACATAGTACACGCCGGCGACCCCTCCTGTGGTGCCGGACGGCTAAATTCCAAAGATTGTCGATCGCTGCGGAACAGGGCCCTAAAACAGCTAGACAATTTCCCAGGCATTTCTCAAAGAATTGGTGTTACCTGGTCCAATAATTGTGTCTGCAGATACAATACGCCAAATTCAAATTGTCAGGGTTAAATTAAGAGCCGGGTCACGACTGCACCTGACCAAACCTAAGGAGGACCGTACGGTTTACAAAGGACTTCAACTAACGAATTTTACCTGCGTTCGGTGGTTTCGGCAAATCTGCCCGCCTCGGAATTGGACCCTCGTCAAGATGCCGTGTCAGACCGCACGACTATCGCCCAAGGATCGGATCGTGCAGCGCTGCCGAGGTATCGCGTCTCGATCGGTCGGGCCCGCAAAATCACACTGTCCGATCCCGATTCGATAGTCTGCGTCAACCTTCAATGATCCGGCATCGATCTTGAGGGTCCCTATTCGGGCGCCAACTGTGGAAACAGAGAAATTGATATGAGGCCGGGAAGCCCAAAAGGAAACACACCAACACAGGTTACAAAGGACACACAAAGCGCTTTATTTCAAAGTTACAAAGTTACCAAAGTCAATTGACATGCGAATAGCTATTCGGCCCTCTGACTTACACACGAACCTTCAACATTAGGTTCGCACTGAAAGTGGGAGAGACCGATCATCGGGATGATCGGTTTTTATACATTTTGTGCTGCATTGGCCAGCCCTCTTGCAAGTTAACCATTCTTGGAACAACGGCTAGGGTTCGTAGCCAGGTCGAACACGCAATTTCCATGTATTAGATCAGTTCCGCTGATACAGTTACATATTTACACCTAGGTTAAACAGAGGACAGGGTCTTAGTTCATGACCCTAACAGGTAGCCTGTGGACATATTATTCATTCACGTGTGCGGAGGTCACCATAGCCGAAGTCTTACTCGAAATGTCATTCGGCCTCCATTTTGTGATTCGAGGTGACTTCCACACTGCAAGAGTACCTAAAATGGCGGCTAAATCCAAGATGGCGGCTTTCACGATACGTTAAGGTCAAGACCTTGCCGCGGAACCTATGTACATAGTTATCTTTTTGGCGGCTTGGCGTAGGCCAACATATATTCAAACAATGCGATTGGGGTCACAATACTATATCGATTTCCACAACCTCACATGGGACCAAGATCCAGCATGGCCCCTTGATAGTGCAATTACTCTCGGCACTCTCACTCCCTAAACAGTTAGCGATCATGAAATGTGCAGCACATCGTAAGGTCATAGATGATGTGGGCAAAGGGAACGCTTTTGCAGACTTGATAGCCAGACAAACGGCCACAGACCTTAGCACGGACATGTATGCCTCGAGGGAAATGAGAGATGCTTACATAATGGATGAAGGTATTGGGTCTATGCGAGATATTCAAACTGATGCCACAATAGAAGAATCTAAAAGGTGGGCTGAAGGAATGGGGAAACTGGATGATGAAGGGTGTTGGGTGGATACATCCGAAGGGAAATGGTTGCTCCCTGATTCATATGTATTGGCAATGGTTACGATGGCACACGGTCCTACGCATGTGTGTGCCCAGCAGATCACGAAAATGCTAGAACAAGTTTGGGTAAATGACAAGATTCTGGAGATTGCGAAGAGGCACGTCCAGAACTGTATGATCTGCTTACAGCACAATGTGGGTAAGGGGACAGTGACTCCAAGGGGAAGCTTTGGGCCCCCTTCTGTTCCCTTCGAGGTCATTCACTTTGATTTTATTGAGATGGAACGATGTAATAATCTAAAATATGTTCTTGTAATTATTTGTGCCTTCAGTAAATGGGTCGAGGCTTTCCCTGTTAAAGATGCTACCGCCATGACCACTGCAAAGATTATGGTAAAAGAATTCTTTCCTCGATTTGGGCTCCCGAGGATAATTTGGTCGGATCATGGTCCCCACTTTATTGCAGCAGTAACTTTGCAGATATGCACAGCCCTATGTATTGAGAAACGATTTCACTCAGCTAGACATCCTCAAAGCGCTGGGTTGGTGGAAAGACACAACAGTATTTTAAAGAATAAGCTTGCAAAAACATGCGCTGATACCAAACTAAAATGGCCAGATGCCTTACCTATCGTGTTATTAGCTATGCGTACCATACCTCAGACTAAGACTGGGCTTTCTCCATTTGAGGTAGTGATGGGGAGACCTGCTAACATTTGGGGTCTCCCAAAACCTAAAGCCCTGAGAGAGGTGGAAAATGTATTGCTTGTAGACTACTGTAACCAGTTAACTAAAAACCTGTATTTCATTTATCACCAGGTACACTCGGCTTTACCTCTACGGTTCACGGGCCCAGGACACGATATACAGCCTGGAAGTTGGGTCCTAGTGAAGGCCTACGAGAGGTCTTCCTGTCTCGCGCCTCGCTGGCGGGGACCCCACCGGATGTTATTGGTCACCAGGACAGCAGTGCAGGTGGCTGGAAAGAAGAACTGGATTCACGCGACGCACGTCAAGAAACTTCCTCACCCGACGCCACACATTACAGAAGAAGCAGAACCCCTCGCTGATGCTACAGTCTCTGATCTTGGAGTAGCAAACAGCGGTGTGAGTGCGTCGGAGAATTTCTCGGAGCCTGAGGAGCTTGGGGAACAGTCCATTTCGTCTCCACACTCTCTTGAAAAATCACTTCCGGAAAACACTGTTTCAAGCTCTGCGACTTCCGTCGCCTCCGACATGTCGCTTCCCTCAGGAAGTGACGACACTTTAATTCCGGACCAGACAATTTTGGGTACTACCAGGTACAACCTTCGACGAAGGAAATAGAACTACGGCACAAGTTTTTCGTGCATCTGGAAAAAGGAAGTGATTGGAAATTCTCTTTTTATGAGAAAGTTCTGTTGAACAAAAGGTATTCTGCTGGCTAGGGTTGGGAAGGACTAAGAAATCGCACGACCGTAGCGTCGCCAGCAACGAACATTGGGGTCGTCGATTGAGGAACTACGATGCCTGCGACCTCCGCTGCTGCCCCCCGCATTGGACTTGTGAATAAGGGGGTGACCAAATTGGACAATGAACAATGTGCCTGGGCCCCGAAAACGTACTGCTGTGTGTTGATAATGATAATTGTTATTTTTGCAACTGCTGCTGTAGGACTTTGGTATTTTGAAGAAATCTATCCTCTGAAACCTTTACTACCGACCGAGATTGTACCAACTGTTTTGACTCCCTCTGTACACCTTCACACTCTGTCCCCTAGAGACTCCCAACATAGACAAAAGTATCATAATAACACTCTGATGATAGTAATGAATGCTACTCATGCCATTTTTAATAAGAGTAATTGTTGGATTTGTACTCATTTACCGCAACATGGGAACAAGGGACTGGGATGGTATATACATCCTCTACCTTTAACGACTGCTTGCTATGCCTCTCTTAGAGCACTATTCTTTGGCCGTTGGAATGATAGCATCTCAGGGAACTTTGATGGAACTAATCTGAATGATTTCGAGAAACGTGAATTGACTCCCCTGCGATGCTCCCTTTTCGCAAATAGAAGTAAACCTAACGTCTCTTCTATTAGGCCGTCTGACAAACTATCTCTTCCTTTTCAAACTCTAATTTCCTTTAAAATGGCTCCGATAGGCAATAAGGATGCTGTACCTCCTTCTTATTCTATAAATCATAGTCCTGACTCGGTTCCCTTCTGTGTATAGAGAAATGGCACTAGGCCAATGGGAGATTTTGAAGGTTGTAAAAACATTGTAAATTTGACTGGAGAAAACAGGCCTCTGTATGTAGGGGGGCCTGTTTATTTTGTTTGTAGTAGTTTAGAATTTCCCTGGTTGCCCAAGGATTGGCAGGGAACCTGTTATTTAGGAATATTGTTACCCGGGGTATTTGTAGCAAGTACATTAGAGGTTTCTAAGGCTCGCCCACGGCGAGACGAGAACAGAGATACCCCATGGCAAGTATTGGGAGACATAGCGAAATCAGTTGTGCCCTTTTGGGGACAAATAACAAACTCAGAGAACATTAGGGGATTAGCAAGGGTACTGGAGAGAACGATCAACCGGACCATGGACATACTCTACAATATGACCTTAGAGCAAAAAGCAATAAGATTGGTAGCACTTCAAAATCGGATGGCATTAGATGTCATTTTGGCAGAACGAGGTGGAGTATGCAAATTAGTGGGGTCCGCTTGCTGTGTTTTCGTACCAGACTCCTCGCCAACAATTTTTAAAGCAATACAGAACTTGCATACTCTCAGTTCTGAAGTACATATCCCTGTAGGAGACTGGAATCTTACCACTTGGTTCTGGGATTCTTTACGATCTTGGGGTTGGAAGGTGCTTTCCGTTTTTCTGGTTATTTTAGGGATCCTGCTATTCCTTTGTTGCTGTTTTCAATGCCTCCCGAGTATATGTGGAATGCTAGGGGGATGTTGTGCCCAAGCACCGAGCGCAATAGGGCATAAAATATATGCCCCGGATACAGCATCTAAAGAATTCATGTTACAAGAGGCTTTGATGAACGACCTAATGGCTATAGACATTACAGACAATGATTCGGAATCTATGGATGATAACACATGGAGTTATTTTCAAAAGTATTAGGAATGATGTTAGCACTTGGCATAGGCCAAAAGGAGGGTCTGTTGGAATCGAAATAATATTATACCTCCTATTGCATTGTTTGAATGTGTGTTGGCCTACGCCAAGTTGTCTAAAACATTGTGTAAATAGATTCCGCGGCAAGGTCTTGACCTTAACGAAAACTGTGTAAATCGCCATCTTGGATTTAGCCGCCATTTTAGGTTCTCTTGTAATGTGGAAGTCACCCTGAACACCAAAATGGAGGCCCAATGACATTTCGAGTGAGATTCTGACCGTTGTGACCTCCGCACACATGAATAAGTAATATGCCTGCAGGCCACTTGTTGGGGTCGCGAACTGAGACCTTGTCCTATCCCTGACCTATGTGTAAATGAACAACTGTATCAGCGGAACTGATCAAAATGCATACATTATGGGATTGACCTGGCAAGGAATCCTAGGCCTGGTCCTAAGAATGGTTAACCCGCGAGGGGGTTGGCCAGAGCAGGATAAAGAGTATAAAAACACGAGTATACCAATGTACGGTCTCTCTCACTAACGCAGTGAACTCTCGTTGAAGTTCGTTCTGTTACTCTGAGAGCCGAATAGCTATCCGTTTGTCAATTGACTTTTGGTAACTTGTAGCTTTTGAATAAAGCACTTTGTATGTTCTTTGTAACCTGTGTTGGTGTGTTTCCTTTGGGATTCCCGGCCTCATATCAATTTCTTTGTTTTCACAGTAGGGTGAGTATCCGTCCTGCGTTTCTTGTGCAGGGGCACTTGATGTTTGTTGGCGAGCTGCCCGAGTTGCTTCACTGGTGCAGTACGCCTTCCTTGGGCCCAGGCCTGCTGTGACCCCGAATCTGCTGGTAGGCAGGTAGGTTTGTTAATTGTAAGTCTTTGTTCTGTTTATGGTGTGAATTCATTAATGTCTTTATCTCCTTCTTTTCAGGTGCGAAGTTCTTGATGCTGGCATGCCAGATGGAGAGGCACTTTTTCTAGGTAAGAGAAAGCATGAAGCGCAGCGCCTTTATTGTCTTTTAAAGCTAACCTGTGTTTTCTTCTTCTTCTCACAGGCCGCTGTGGTGCTGCGAGTGGATGAGAGCACGATGAAAAACAGGCCCCCGGAATCCGTTAAGGTAAGTACAGCGCTGTGTGGTTGTTTAATATTGAAAGCAAACCTGAATATGTCTCTTTTCCTTTGCAGATGTTGCTGTGGTGCTCCGGGTGAAAGCGTGGCGTAGCGCGATGGAATTCAGGTAAGACTGATGGAATTCGATGTTTTGGAAGCGCGCGTTCTAATATTGTTTTTCCCTTTCTCGTTCTTGCAGGTCGCAATGTTCGAACAGCAGTTGTGGTAGCGGTTCGCCGGAGGTCCTTAAGCTAGTACTCACAGGATGTTTCTTCTTCTCTCGGTTTCCACAGATTGCAGCCCAGTTGAGATGCTGAGTGCTGGATGGTGTTTTCTCAGATAAAGCAGAATAATCTTGTTCTTGTTCTTGCAGGATTACAGGACGATGCTGAAGACCAGGAGCTGGACACTGTGAGCTGCGGGTTGCAGAATAACTCGAAGCGTGTTCTGCAGTCAGGGTGTGGTTTATATAGCCCAGGTAAAGTAGTACCGGGGAACGTAGTTCCAGGCCTGCCACACCCAAAACACTTGACTGCATGGCTTGTTTCTTAGAACTAGACTGTGTTGGTGCTTCCATGTTGGCCCATGTACATAAATGGGACCCAGTTTGAACAGCACTTCCTTCCTACATATGAGCCTGGTGCCAAAGGCACCAGGACTGGCTCCAGGAACCCGTTTGCAGTGGTTGTATGTCGGTTTTTCATGTGTTTTTGAGTGTTCTGTAGAGTTGATAGAGTGAATGTAGTTTGGGTTTTATATGGCAGGGTTGGGTGGTGGGATGCAGAGAGTTAGGTTTTAGCAGGGTTAGTCAGGGGTTGCCTGGGTTGTTTTGTGTTGGGTTAACCCTTGAGCTTAGTTTTTTAGAATATTTCTTTGGGTGGTCATGTTTCGTAGTGTTTGCTTGCGTTGCAGCGGTGGGTTTCTCTGGTGTTTTCTTCAGCTGGGTGTGTTAAAGAGCCATGTATTTGTTAGTTTCCTGAATTGTAGGTGATCTTCTGTTGTTCATATTTCCTTTGGGAGTGAGTTTCAGAGTTTCACCACTATACAGGAGAATGCTAATCCCCTGAATTTTTGTTTTGCGTATCATTTCGGTTAGAGGCCAATGTCATTGATGGATCTTAGTTCTCGTGTTCGTTTATACGTGGTGATTTCGTCTCCTGTATGAATTCTGCTCCTTGGCTGTGGATCACTCTGAATGTTATGCAGAGAGTTTTAATAAAGATTTGTTTTTGACTGGCAACCAATGCAATGTTCTTAGCGCTGGGGTGATGTGTTCTGTTCTAGTGAGCCTAAGGAGTAGTTCCTCATGAGGTATTCTGGCATTCCGTGGTACATGTTGTTGGCGTAGTCTATTCTTGACATGTCGAGAGAGATGAGGGTGAGTGTTCTGTGTGTAAAGGAGAAGAAGGGAAGTATTTTCTTGATTGTGTGTAGTTGAAAGAAGCATTTCTTAACTACTGCACTGAATTGTGGTTCTAGTGTTAGTTTGTTATCCATTGGGATTCTAAGATTTTTGACCACTTTCAAATGGTTCTGGTGAATTTCCCAGTTCCGTGGGCCATGGAATGTGATGGTTGTTCAACAGGTTGATGGGTTCGATGATGATATTGGTTTTGCCTGGGTTAAGTTTAAGGCTGTTGGTGCTCGTCCACTGATTTAGTTCAGTGAGTGTTGGGTTTTGCTCTTTGCTGACGTTGATTTTATAGATGACTAGAGTATCATCTTCGTAGCTGTAGCAGGTGAGGTCATGTTTTTTGATGAGGTTGATTAGGGAGGTCATGCAGACGTTGAATAGGAATGGGGACATCAATGAGCCTTGTGTGACTTTGCATGTTCTTTTCTGAGGTGCTGACTTCAATGGCGCTATCCAGGTTGTTTCTGTTTTTTCTGTCAAGAAGGATTTTAGCCAGAGGAGAGCTCTGTTGCCAATCACAATATCTTCTAGTGCTTTGATGAGCGTGTCCTGGTTGAATGTGTGCCGAGATATCGAGTAGTATTAGTGCTGAGTTGACGTTGGAATCTGCATTGGTCTTTAGATCGCCCCATATAGATAGATAGTACAGTTTCCGTTTCTCTCATGGGTCTGAAGCCTACTTCTGCCTAATCTAACAACCAGTTGTTTCCTAGTATAGTGGAGCCAAGCCACAACAGGCCGCGGTACATGAGAGATTGGAAAAGGTAATACTTGCAGGTTCCATCATGCATCTGGCCAGCAGAGACAGTGGTGTGCAAAAAAGAAGGAAGCAAAACAAAGAGGCAAGCTGTGCCTTTTCCAGAATATGAAAACCATGTGCCCATACAACCCCAGGTTTCAAACTTTGGATAGGGCGACCATACGTCTCTGTTCCCATCACACAGTCCATCATTTGATTTCACTTTTCAACTCACTGTAGTCTGGTACTTTGGTGCACTTAAAACTCCCAAAATGCAATGAAACGTTAAATAAAAAGAGTTCAATGGATACTTGGGGTCCAGAGACATAGAGCGATTGAGATCCTTTGTTTTGTTAAGTGTTTTGTTTGAGGAGAATTGTTTTCAGTGGAAAAAGAAATCAGTAAATACTTAAACATTACAAAATATTGACATGTGGGAAGCACAGTGAATACATGTAGGGCGTCAGAGGAGTATTTTAAGTTAATTTAGGAAGCAATCCCTATTTCTAATAAAATACAGGGATTGCTTTCTGTGAATTAACCTCCAATGTGTGGGAGGATGGTATTAGGGGGCTATTGTTGTTTGCGGGTGCTCTTTTCGCTTAAAAAGCTTTCGTTTGGTTAATGGCATTGAGATAAACATGTGCAACCGAAGTTCGAGTGGTGCAGATGCATGTTTTCAATAGCCTTTGGTTTGATTGGAAAAACATGTCACGTGATTTAACTGTGAAAATCTCAATTTTCTCGGCACGTCAGCATCTCTCCATCACTTCCACATCCCTTCTCCTCGTCCGAGTGTTTACCTTTGAGGTGCTGCTTCCTTCTAGGTACCCTCTTTAAAGCTCTTCCTTTTGTTGGCTGTGCCCCTCCTTGGAAGGTATAATCTCCCTTCCTACCCATGAAACTTCAATTGAAACCTCCATGGATGCTGTATAGGCGCCTTTCCCCTCTTCTCGAGGAGATAACAGTGTTCTCCTTCTGTCCGATCCAATAGGGCATTTCGAAGTTGAAGGAACTGCAGAGTGAAGGGTTTGTGAAGTCATGGAGGCAGTTCAGAAGGCACGACGGCCTTGCACACTTAAGTTTTATGACTGCCAACTTCGAAGCATGGTATGGCAGCAAGAATCTCCTGCCCGTTGAGTGTGGGATTCTGGTGATTTTGTAATTCCTTTATCAAGGGGTTTTGAAAGGCCTGGTTGGTCCTCCTTAAGAGCTAAATGTGCAGCCATCAGGAAGTTTATAGAGCATTGGTCTCCTCCTCATTTGGAGTGTGTTTCTGGTATTTGAACTCCTTAAGAGCTTTGCCGTATCACAGCCGGTGGAATTGTCAGGTGACCCTTTCATGGGATTTGCCTTTGGTTCCAGGCATGTTTCAGAAGGCTCCTCTTGAACTTATAGGGTCCATTGAGTTGAAATGTTTTTACCCTGAAGACCACCTTTTTGGTTGTGGTGACCTCAGCCATGAGATTAGGTGATTATATGTAGACCCCCCTTTTTGAAAGTTTGCAATGAGCTCTCATTTTCCACTGTGACCTGACCTTTGTTCCCAAGGTATCCCCCAGGTTTTCCAGGTCCAAGAAGATACTACTGCGACCTTCTATTTGGATCCCTGTTCACCGGGAGAGGAGGACAGTCACTGCTTGGATGTGAAAAGGGCTGTGCTGGAATGCTGTGCCCGCATGAAACTAATCAGAAATATTGATAACTTACTGGTGTAATTTGGAGGAGGTAGCAGTGGCCAGTAAGCCTTCACGGTGACCATTAGTAGGCGGTATAGGAACCTTATCCTGAAGATATTTGATCACTTAGGCCAACGTCATAGAGACCCTGTTTAGGGGAAGTCCACAAAGGGGTGGCTGCCTCTTGGTCCACTGTGAAGGTGGTGTCTCTGCAAGACATTTGTATGGCTGCCACATGGATCGGTCCCAAAACATTTATTAAACACTATGGGCCTCATTACAAGTATAGCAGTAAGTGGTACAACTGTTACTGCCAACTTTACCACTATGCCAAATTATAGCTGCCAAAACACTTTGCGCTTATTCCACTGGCAGAATTACCTAGGAATTACTGCCAAAAAACCAACGGAATTACTGTCAAAGAAACCAAAATCCATCACTGCCACATTAAAGTCCAAAAACAGCGGAATCACATCCAAAAATCGCCAAAAACACAGCACAGTTATCTCAACAAAAAAGGTGGAGGTAAATGCATACAAGTGTCACAAACCAATGCCCAGGTGCACCAGATCAACTCAGGTGGAGAATAAAAGGCCCACACCCAACCCCAACACACATACAAGCAACATGCAGCCACAAGCAGATGCAGATTACGAGCTCCACAACCTGCTACTCTACATCGAGCTACAACAGCATGCTGGCCACAGCAGGGAAGGAGACAGGCGCAACAAAGGTGCAGGAGACGTATGCTGCAGAGGGAATCCATACCTTGTGTCCACCCATCCCCATGGACACTCACGGACAGCCAATTAGTCATCTTATACCGATTGGACCGACCAACCATCGCCACCCGCTCACCCTGGGACAGACAGAACTCAGAGTGCCATTGCCATCAGAACAGCCACCCCTCCACCCCTGCTGAAGCTTGTGGCAGTTTTACATTTCTTTTGCACAGGTGCATTCCAACACACGGTTGGGGCATTGCATGAGATGTCACAGCCCACCTTCTCCAAGGTACTGGACCAAGGCATGGATGCCCTAATGATGCACATCTGCGCATCTCCATGCCCATCACCCACACAGGTACATGCTGCCAAGGCAAGGTTCTACAACCTTGCCCTTTTCCGCAACACCATTTTGGTAATGGATTGCACCCATGTGGCCTTGGTACCCCCATCTCGCCCCAGGCAACAGAACAGGCATACCACAACCGGAAACAATACCATTCGATGAATGCGCAGAACACCTGCGATGCCAACCTCACCATCAGTCACTGCTGTGCCCAATATCCTGGGGCCACATAAGGCTCACTGATTCTGTGCAAAAGCCCCCTACCTGCGTACATGGAGAGGCACAGAGAACAGCACACCTGGCTTGTGGGTAAGTAGCACTCAGACCTGAATGCCAAAAGCACTGACACACACCTAGGGTACGTAACTAGTAGTATACTGAATTAACTACAAGTCCCATAATGCAACATTATGAATACACAGAACAGGCCAAGCATCCTGACTCACCCACCCCGGGACACAGACTTGAACCATGTGACAACACAGCACATCCAGCCATGGAAGGCAGCATCACTCAATCAGGGCTACGTACAACCCATGTAAGCATTGTTATGCACCCTACATGGCGTACTGCAACACCATAGTTGAGCAGTGCATTGCCAATGTCACAGCAGTGCCCGACACCACATGACTGCCAACTCCCACAACGTGAATGACTGCAAGTGAACCATGTAGCCCAAGTCCCAGCAACCTTGATGCACTCAAGGTGCACCTGCCCAACCACTGAGTCATGCACATGGGGGTATACAAGTCAGTACCATTAACCTGTTCCCCGGGCCCACACACTGCCATGTCTCACAAAGTCCATTCATGTTTTGCAGGTGACGCTGGATACCCGCAGTTGCCATGGCTAATGACCCCTGTGAGAAACTCTGCTACACCACAGGAGATTAAGGTGCCTACATCACACAGCCAGTGCACTGATGTACAGCCCCCAAAAAGTTGGCAAAATCGTAGTGGTCTGCGCCATGCTGCACAACATGTGCATAGGTAGGAATGTTGAAATGCCCGTAGATGAGAATAATGATCCCCCCTAGTTCTGATGAGGAAGACGCTGGAGGAGTGCTCAGGGCACCACAGGCCATACTTGGGGATATAAGGGAAGAGTGGCACTGACAATGCAAATGTGGAAATTGCACTGAATGAAAACCCTCAAACTGATCACGATTCAAGTGTGTTTATTTCTGGCAATAAAGGAACCCCCGCCCCAGCCGCAACACCAACACTCCATGCTTACCACCCATTCCCAACACCAATTGCCACCCCCACCCCCATCCCCAGGAACTACTCACACTAGCGCTTACGCTTATGCCCCTTGTCCGCAGGCCTAGCAGCATTTGAAGCACGCTATTGTGAGCACCTGCTCGCCAATGACACCTCAGTAGGGGTTGCAGACTGTGAGCTCACCTGCACGCTCCCTCGTAGATGGTCCATGCTGAGGTGTATGGCTCTCAGGGATGAGGGCAATTGTTCAGCCAGCTCCCACACCCTCTGGCTTGTGAGGCACAGGCTGGCATTGCATGTCACTGTGCTCCTGCAAAGTTGGTAGATATGATATGATATGGCATATGTAACGCGCCTATACACAAGTGTTTCAAGGCGCGATGAGGCAGGGGGGAACAAGGGGAGACAGACAACGATCCTACTAGGCCAGGTGTCATTCCGATTGCGCAAGTGCAAGGGTAGGGGGACTGGGAAAAGTGCAAGGGGAAGGGGAGAGGGGAAAGTGCAGTACATGGTTAGTAGAATACAAGATAAATAATAGGGCCAGCTGGTGGCAAGTGCAAGGAAAGTGCAGTGCATGGTTAGTAGAATACAAGATAAATAATAGGGCCAGCTGGTGGCAAGTGCAAGGTAAGTGCTGGGAGAAGGGGCTGTAGGATACAGAGACAGTCCTGTAGTGCATGTAGGCAGTGCAGGGAAGAGTGGCTGGGCCAGGACACGAGATCGGTGAGTGGCCCAGTTGCAGATTCAGTGCAGGTTCAGTGATTTTAGCAGGGGAGAGAAAGAGGAGGCAAAGAGGAAGGTTTTGAGGTGCTTCCGGAACCAGAGATGGTTCTCCTCAAGTTTCAGGGAGACAGGAAGGCTGTTCCAGAAGGATGCCCCTGCTGCGGAGAGAGATCTACCCCCAGCTCGTTGCTTGGAGAAGCGGCTGACCCTGAGGTAGTTGGAGGTGGATGAGCGAAGAGCTCGAGAAGGAAGATATTTAGGAAGAGAGAGTTGAAGGTATTTTGGCCAAAGGCCCCAGAAGGCCTTGTGGATAATGCAGAGGGTTTTGAACTTAATCCTCGCAGCCACTGGGAGCTAGTGTAGCGATTTTAGTCCTGGAGAGATACGGTCCCTGGGCTTGAGGCCAAGGACAAGTCTCGCAGTCCTGTTCTGGATAAGTTGCAAAGGGAGGAGAGTAGAAGCAGGAAGATTTAGATAGAGGCTGTTACAGTAGTCCAGCTTTGAGAGAACCAGAGCTCTGGAGACAGTGAGCTTCTGGGGGAAGGAGAGGAAAGGAAGGATACCTCTGAGGAGGTGTAGCTGGTAGTGTGACTTCTTAGAGACGTCAGATATGTGAGGAGAGAAAGAGAGTGTGGAGTCGAAGATGACCCCAAGTTTTTTTGCCTTGCAGGTAGGAGCAGGAAGAGGACCAAGGGAGGCTGGCCAGAGAGCAGCAGGGAAGGAGGGAGTGGGTGTGCTGATAAGTAGAATCTCAGTCTTACTGGCATTAAGGCAGAGGTCGTTGGCGGCACACCATTCCTGGATAGCAGAAAGACAGTCAGAGATGAGGGAAGGGGAAGAGGAGGCCGAGGGTAGCCTGAAAATGAGGCTGGGTAACATCCGCATAGCACTGAAAGTTGGGACAGAGAGCGGCGATGCGGTGAGCAAGAAGTGCCAGATACTGGTTGAACAGCCAGGGGGAGAGGTTAGACCCTGGGGGAAACCACAGGTAAAGAAAAAGATGTCAGAGTGGAAGGAACCCAGTTGGACCTGGGAGGGTCGATTGGAGAGGAAGGAGGTCAGCCACGCCAGAGCTTGACCAGTCATACCCAGGTTATCACGGAGACGGTTGAGCAGGATGGTGTGGTTGACAGTGTCAAAGGCAGAAGAGAGGTCGAGCAAAATGAGAATACAAGGGGTTTTAGAGTCAAGGTTTGAGAGCAGGTCCTCACGGATGTTCGTGAGAGCAGTTTCCGTGCTTCTGGCAGCTCTGAAGCCAGACTGATGGTCATGAAGACTACCAACAGATTCAGCATGGAGATTAAGCTGGGAGATGGCCAGTTTCTCCAGGAGCTTTGCCCAGGAAGGGAGTGATAGAGATTGGGCGATAGTTAGCTGGGCAGGAGGGGGCGGAAGAGGGTTTCTTAAGAAGGGGGTGGACAAGGGAGTGCTTAAGGGGGGATGGGAAGACTCCAGAGGCGAAGGAGTGATTGCAGAAGTCAGCCAGGGCAGGTGCCAGGGAGTCGATGTGGTCCTTGATAGTTTTGGAGGAACAGGGGTGGACCTGTTTTGATGAGACTTTCATAGATCGGACTTGTCTAGAAACCTTGTCAGCAGAAAAAAGGGGAAAGGCAGAGAAGGAGGGAGGAGGGGTGGCTGCAGAAGGGCCAGAGGGAGAGCAGGGAATAGAGGAGGGGAGGTGATAACAGGAGAGTGAGGACAGGATGTCCTGAGTTTTTGAAATGAAGTGAGAGGCCAGTGCCGTGCAGAGTGCCTGGGAGGGGGCAGGAGAGGTGGAGACTGCAGCAGGGTTGGCCAGCTACTTGCAGATTTTAAAAAGTTCGGCCGAATTGTGGACCATGACAACTGTCTCAAGGCCCTCTGGATGCAATCACGCATGGCCTCAGCAGGAACAGAGGCAGGCTTGCATATCCGCCTGCCTCTGTTCCACCCGATCCAGACAATGGCAGATGGCCTGAAGTGTGGGGACAGGCACTGCTGTTGGTGAATGTCTTCTGACATGTTCCTCATGCTACCCTTGAAGGCGAGCATTCCCGGCCTGCTCTTCGGATGACTCCTCCACATAGAGTAGGGCACGGCGGGATGCACAATGTGATGGTGGTGTGTGCAGTGGGGAGAAGCTGCGCAGGGGGAGACTCAGGTGAACAATGGCAGATGGGGGAACGTAGCTGGCTGGGTGCAGGGGAGACACCCTCATACTGGTCGTCTGCTGTGCCTGCAGTGGCCTGTTCTAATTGCAGGCTGTCATCCACACTTTGCCCCACCTGTGTGTTAACAGTCGGATGAGCTGTTGTCATGTCCTGGTTTGTTGCTGGTGGCACTGATTGCACAACTGAGGTCTGTGGTGGCCCTGTGGGCATGTGTGTCTGGACGGCTGGAGTGTCCGTCAATGGCCTGCTGGACTGGTGCCTCCTTTTGGGTGGAACACTCCCACTCCCCAAACTGCCTTGGCCTGGCTGCTTGCTGGCTGTGGTTGGTGCAGGTGTCGTGGAGGGATCAGCCTCCTCAGTGCTTTCCTGGGTGTCTTGCGTTCCTGTTGGGGCAAATTGATTTGTGTGTTACCACATTGGTGCTGAGGTGCCTGGCAAATCATCATTAACTGTTACTTGTACTATGTCGTCACTGTGTATTGGGCCTCTTGAGGTGACTGGCATCATGTCTTGGCCACTGATTACATGGCATACATTACATCTGGCAGGCCAGGTGCGGGTTGGCCAGTTCTATTTGGTCGTGCATCCCTGGGATGTGTTGGGCTACAGGCTGTCCTGTCCAGTGGTGCGGCATGAATGTTGGTGACAGCTTGGTGCAGTCAGGTGGGTGCAGTGCATTTGGTTATGTGTGGGTCAGGTGGCCATGTTGTCAGATATGTACTCCGCAATGTGTATTTACATGGGGCATTGTAGTGGAGGGGCTAGTGGCTGTGACACAACTATCCACTGTTGTGCATCCATGGGTATGGACATGTCACAGGGTTGCATGGTGGTTATGTTGCCTGTACATGGGTCACATGTTAGGGGGGTCTCTACCCACTGAATCATGACATTGTGGCCAGATGATGCTTATGGATGGTGATTGCTTGCTGGGGTTCACTTCACTTGTGTGCATGGCAGTGTGTGTGTTCGTGGATGCTTGCAGGGTTGTCCATTTGTGGGAGCATATGTTACTGTGCTACTCACCAGATTCTGCTTGGCTGCTGGCTCCTAGCTCGGCCGTGCCCATGCCCTTGATCCCAATCATGTGCAGGATGCCACTGACCATGTCCTCCCACAGTGTCAGTTGTGAGGGTTCCACTGACCCACACCTCCAGTGACAGCTGTCTCTTGTTAGTGGATGGAGAGGAAAGTCCTGACCCTGACCTTAAAGCCCTTCCACCTCTATTTCATGTCCTTCACCTCATGCTTTCCTTCACCTCATGTTGGATGGCCACCACCATGTCCTGGATTTCCACCTATATGCTGTTCTTGTGCTATAGGCTGGTTTTCCTGTGCAATACCTCATACAGCTCCTCATAGTGGGTGACCACTCATTTCTGCAACACAGTGAGCTCCTGCTCAATGAATTTAGGTTTCCGCTACCTCATATCGGGCATCCTGCCTTTGCGCTTTCCTGATTACGTGTTTGTCCTTGGTTGGCACTGCTATCTTGAGATATTCAGATGGCACTGCTATCTTGAGATATTCAATGGATTCTGATTTCCAAAATGGCAACCGCAGTGCTTCCTTATATAGCAATGACGAATTTCCACCAGCAGAATTGTCGCTGGCAGAAATTCTGCTAACCGCCATGGCAGTAACGGTAATAACGCTGAATTCTTGCAGAATTTAGCTGTTCCACGGGTTGATCCATTGGTTTGTGCGCGCCCTCGCCAGGTTGTAATTCAGTGGAAATTCTGTGGGTCCTCCGATTTAGAGTCAGTCTCATGATGAGGCCATATAAGTTGAATTTTGATGATCCCAAGTCAACGTCGTTAGGGGTAGGGTTGTTGAAATGTGGTTCCCATTGAATATGGACTTCACTGTGTTCAGATGCACGAGAATGTTTGGTAATGTGCTATCTGTGCATTATAATCTGTGTCCGAGTGTTTTTATGTCATTGGCCACTTTCTGCCTTGATTGGGTATATCTCAAAGGTAAGTACTGGAATGAAGAGGGACATGGAGGAAGTGATCGGATTACTTACTGTTAATCTTCATTATTCCTATTCCTACTGCTCCTTGTCCCAGTATAAGATGTGGAAATCCACCCCTGCCTGGGCAGGAGTTCTCTTCCCCCGAGCAGCTAGAACCTGCAAGGATCACCAGCGTCAGGAGCAACCAGGCAGCGTGAAGCGTATCCTAAGCAGAGCCGGCCTGAATAGCAACTCGACTGCCCACATCGATCTCTTCGTAGGTAACAGGCATCCCGTATTCTTAGGGAGCCCACCCCTGAAGTAACCTGCGAAACCGCCACCTAATTTAGCTGACCGCACTCACACTGCGTGGACTCTCCCTCCTGTGTCCAGCAGCATGTGCAAGGCTTCCCTAACATGGCCGCCACCACTGTGAGAATATTTTTGTTAAGCTTGGTTGCCTTGCAACCCCCAACGACAACGTCCTATAGGACTGCTGTACCACCGGAGGCAGAAGCCGGCACAACACCTAAGGCCCTATCCAAAGGCCAGAGCCTGTCTGTGCATAGCCGTGTCGCCGGGTGTCTGGGGCACGAGATACTGCATTTGCAGTCTCCACATCCTGCATAACCCTGATGGCTTTGCGTTACTCCGGCCAGCGAGATGAGAATGTACAATTCCGAAACCATCTTCAACTCACAGCGGTAAGAACAGCCTGCATCTAAAATATTAACCACCCCATCTCCGCACAACCGTATGTACAGATTCATTGTTGTAGTCTTGGCAGTATGCGTAATTGAAAACAGCTGATCTATGCTTGATAGTCGAAACTGCCTCTCAAACGCTACTGCACACGCAACCCTAAAAGCTCATTGTCTGATTGTATGCGCGTCAGCCATTGTAACTCCAGATCATATGCCGGTTAGGTGAAAGCATATTCCTTCCTGTTTTGACACATGGTCCTCGCATATCCTGTAGCCTTATCTAGCGCACACAGTTGCATTGTTTTAACTCAAACTACAGTATTCCATATTATCACCTGCCAACAAGCAAAACCTCATTGTTTGATTGAATGCACATTAGCCATTGAAAACTGTTGATGTATACCTGCTAGATCAAAAAGCAACCCTGCCCTTCTAGACAAGTAAAACCTCATTGTTTGACTGTATGCACATTAGCCATTGAAAACTGTTGATGTATACCTGCTAGCTCAAAGTGCACCCCTGCCCTTCTAGACAAGTAAAACCTCATTGTTTGACTGTATGCACATGTGCCATTGAAAACTGTTGTGTCATACCTGCTAGCTCAAAGTGCATCCCTGCCCTTCTAGACATATAGCCACTATATACTCTGCAACTTCACTCACTTAGTGATGCAATAAGCATGGACTCAGATCTGCCAGCCTCACACTGTCTCTACACTTGACTGATCCTACTCCCTAGTCTTTGAGCCTTTATCTCCACACTAGTACGCCTTATCCTAAGTACTATAAGTACTATGCTAAAAGCAAGCTCGCACCCTATATTTATGGTGAACCTGCATATGGTTATCTATACCATGGCGACACTACTACCCTTCCGTAACGCTACTACACCCAACACTCAGCTTCCCTCCTTCTCACATGGACAAGCACAGATATCTAACTCCTCAGTCCCTGAGAGCTGCCTCTTCTCCTCTACTCTGATTTACACACTTCCTCAAAACCCACTCAGGACCTGACATGCTCTACCACCCGCAGGAACGATAGACTCGGTTCTCGCACCACCACTAAGAGCACTACTCGCAACAAGCTTCCTCTGCCTAACTCCATACTAGTTAATCTCCTCCTCTCATCTTCTCACACACTCGTCATCCACATCCTGTACAGACCACCTGGCCCTAGCTCCTTCTTGGAGGAAGACATCACCCACCTACTCTCCCAGAACACCAAATCCAACTCACAAATCATGCTTTTGGGTGACCTAAATCTAGGCTTGCACGACAGTCAAGACACAAATGCCATAGCCTTAAAAAATGCCATCACTGCGTATCTCAGATCCAATGCATTGCAAAGGAAGAACTTCGGATTGGGTAGCAGATCTGAATTGTAATACAAAAATTCTCTCAAACTCTCTGTGTGCTTGGTCAGACAATAACATCACCTCTTTCGAGATCCAAGACACCAGACAACCATCTCTCAAGGACCAACGAGCACCTCCAGCCTTAACCAGAAACAACCACCTGATCACCCTGGAGAATCTACTTCCATTAATCCATCCTATCACCAATCCGCAGAAGAATGCTGCGTTGGACCCTGCCAAACTCGTGGACCTGTGTAACCAGAACCTCCTGAATGCCCTTGACCATATAGCCCCACTTAAACTGAGGAAATCTAAACCAGTTGCACATCTAAACAAATGGTTAACACCTGAGCTGAAGGCATTACGTAATACCAAAAGAGGTGCTGAAACTACATGGAAAAAAAAAACATCACCTCAGAGTAAGGAAAACTTCACCACTACCGCCAATATCTATAAAGCCGCTACTCTAAAAACTAAAAGTGAGACGTACAACAACAAAATAGGTAGCACCAGATCTAGCACCAAGGTGATTTTTTACTATCCTCAAAGAGCTGGAGTCTCCTATCTCCCCACCGGACCTGTGCATTAAAGACGCCCTATGGTGCTCTAATATCCAAAAGATCCTACTGGACAAAATCGCAACATTACAAGCTAGAATTGAAGCAAAAAGATCCTGCCTTGCTACCACGACCAAATCCAGCGACCTAGATGCTTCATCTGCCAAACATAGTACCTACATAGTACCTACAAACATATGCCAGCTGAACTAAACAATCTCTTTGAATTCACCCCAGTCACGCCTAAAGAGGTGGAATCTATCATTGCTAGCCTTAAGCCTTCCAGATGCCAAGGGGACATCTGCTCTGTCAAAATTATAAAGGAGGGAGCGAAAGAACTTGCCCCCTTTATAACTTCCTTTATTAATACTTCATTTGCCTCCTGCACTGTCCCTAAAAGCCTCAAAGATGCCTGGGTCATGCCCATCATCAAAAAGCCTAATCTCGACCCCAGCATCCTCACAAACTACAGACCGATCACAACAGTGCCCTTTCTCTTGAAAATCCTAGACAAGGCTGCATACATCCAGATACACAACCACCTTGAATCTAATAACCTTCTAGGTCTCAGGCAATCTGGGTTCAGACCTAGACATGGGACTGAGACAGCCCTCCTGGATTTAAAAATCCAAATGGATGAGGGACAATGGAAAGCCAGCCTTACTCCTACTACTCGACCTGTTGGCAGCGTTCGACTTAGTCGACCACAATATATTAACCATTCATCTCACCAGAGCAGCCTCCTTCTCCACCAAAGCGGCAGCTTGGGTCAATGCCATTCTCTCTGACAGATCCATGAGATTGTTCTCTCCAGTTGCATTTGCAGAACCTTCTCCAATCACCTGCAGAGTATGCCAGGGCTCATGCTTCTCCCCTACCCTCTATAATATATTCACAAGGCTTTTGTTTGATCATCTTGACAACCTTGGGGTATCCTGCACCAAGTACGCAGATGATACCCAAATACTCATGACACTTTCCGGCAGCTGCCACACAGACTCAAAACTCCTAAACTAAATTTACTGCAAAATCCAAGTCTGGATGTCCAAGTATGGCCTTTGTTTGAATGACGACAAGACTGAGATTCGGCTAATCGGATCTAAACAGAAACTTAACAAGTTAGGTCCGCAATACTCCTCCTTCAATATTGATGGGAACAACATCAAAGTAGACAAGGATGTTAAAACTTTAGGATTTTATTTGGGCTCCTCCCTCTCACTCCACAGACAAGTAAGTGCCACAGCATCATGAACTGCCTATACTTCTAAACTAATACATGCGTGTAGAGCTTTCCTGTCCACCTATAGTTGCACCACCCTGGTAAGAGCTCTCATACTCTCCAAATTTGACTACTGCAACACTCTATACTTAGCCACTAGTCAGAGAAACTTACACAAACTACAAGTAATGCAAAATACCGCCCTCTGAGCAGCCCTAAACATTCCCCAGTCCAATCACATCTCACACACCCAACGGAACACCAACGTGCTGCCTATACAAGACAGGATCACTTTTAGAACTCTGATGATCACTCACAAGTGTCTGAACAACTCAGCCCACAAATACCTGGATGACAAATTCTCCAGAAACTAATCTACTAGACCCACTAGAGCCAACTATGCCCACTGCCTGAATATACCTAAACGCAAGCTGTCTAAAGTCAGAAGACCTAGTTTCCCAGTCTTGGCAGCCAAGAAATGCAATGCTCTGCCCCCTGTCCTAAGAGCAATACCTTCATTCCCATCCTTCCGAAATAAGGTGAAAGCATGGCTCTTTTCCCAGTCTAATTAATGCCATACATCTCCTGCCGGATGATCGCCTTAACCACTCGACCAGTATGTTCACAGTCTGTACCTATTTCTTCAGGTCACCAACCTGAAGATACCACTTCAGAGCTCTAGCAGAAGACCTGAACCCTGCACTTACTTACTCTCTAACCTTATTTCGTCTGTATACTTAAGACGTGTCCTACGACGTGTCTCTGCAATAAAATTCCATAACCTTTGCCTTGCACTACATGCCCTTCCACTTTCTCTACATACTTGTCTGTAATTTACCCACCAGCCAGTACATTACCTGCACTGGTCTAGACCACCACATACATAATACCTAGCTATACTGTTGTACGCCTCTTGTAATTTGGCGACTTGAAATGTAACCAGGAGTGGTTTTGTTAATTTGGAGTAAATCTGTCCAGTAGTTTTTTTTTAAAACGACCAAAAAGTAAGTAAAAAAAAATTTGTGATATCTGTCCTGTCTGTGGACCCATTTCCCTGTTCGGTCCGTGGACAGGACTCTGATTGGCTTAGAGGGCAATGTGGTGTCCAAGGACATCAGACACGCCCACTGATTGGATGGTGAAAAGCGTGAAGTGCGTCAGATTTTTGGAAACTCCCACCATCTTGGATTCACGGACAGCGGCCAGTGTCTGCCGATATCGCAGTAAAAACATAAAAAGCACAACATTGCACTTGGCAAACCTATCAAATAATCTCTGGGGAGGTGTGGGGTGATGAGGATGGGGTGGGATATGGCTGCAAGAAGCAAAACAACAGGTGTTTTTCACCGCGTACAGTCCGGATGTTCGCGAACAGTCCTGTGAAGTTCGCGGACACTCCTGCATTACAGGGTGTTCCTCTTCCCAGTACTCCATTACCCGACATCCCGCCTCGTCCCAGTACCCCATTAGTAATCTTCTGCATTACCCCCACCTCCCTCTTAATCATCTCCGCACCCCAATAGCAATTCATTGCATTACCATCACATTCCTCTTCCTCATCCCAGTATCCCATTAATAATCTGTTATTTTATCAACACCACTCTCGTCCCCATACCAGTACACCATTACTTGCTTCCCTCCTCATCATACTTTATTAACCCCATATTGCGTAGCTGAAGCACACATATTGATAACAAAGGATATAACATCAGTTATGTTATCAGAAGATAAAAAGTAGAATTATAAGTGGTGGGAGGTGTACCAAAACCAAACCCTTAAATTCTGTCAAAAAAGTTGAGTGCAGGGACAGTTAAGGTGAATACATTCAGTGCAACAAAACCCTTAAAATGTAGTCAAAAACTTTATTTGGGAGTGACGTTAAGGTGACGATTTGATGCAACAAAAAACCTGAAATGGTGACGATTTGATGCAACAAGAAACCTGAAACTCAGGCGGCATTGAAAGCTTTGTCAGCCTAACTATGAGGCACCCCTGCACAGCTTTTGTGCACACTGATAACATCACAATTGACATCTGTGATGAACTGACATATGACCTCACTTATGGCATCATCAATTAACTTATTCACCTTATATGTCCCCTTAACTAACGTTTTTCCTTGAAAAAAAATATATCTATATATATACAATGAAAAAAGTTGTTAAGAGGGACTTATGGTTAAGTTGCGCTACTAAAAACCTATCAAATTCAGTAAAAGAGAGGTTATGGTTCAAAGTAAAACCGAAAAACCCCTGAAATTCAGCAGTTATGGTAAGATAAGCAACCATAACTCGCGCCACCGTGCACTGCTAACACTAACACCCAGGACATCAAAGATGACATCACAATGTCATTGATGACATCACTGATGACATCACATGGCTGGCTCTCCCTTTTTTTCCTTTACTGACATATCTAAGCCACATAGTTTTCTTCAGTAACAGTCAGGAAGTAAAAATTGAAAAGGTACTATATTTGTAGACTTAGGGTCAAGTCATATCATATGAAATATATATATAGCGGAAGACACAGGCTTGAAAGAGGGAAATCCTTTCTGTGCATGAAGATAATCATTAGAGTTATCAGCACTTTCTCATAGTTTTATTTTTATTACTATACCTTCCCTGTATATGCTCATATTTGTATACATTGTACTCACACTCCTTTCCTTAGGGTTCACTGACCTCGTTTGATACACATACATACAGTAAGTAGCAGCTTTGAAACAGAGCAATCATTTCTCTGCATAAAGATAATCAGTTAGGTTGTGAACTCTTTCTGCTACTACTTCTGCTTTTTTGCTTACTTCACTTTCCCTGTATATACTCATATTTGTATGTGTTGTTGTCTCTTTGTGTTTTGTCTGTAATAATGTAAATATGTATTAAGTGGGTTTTATTAGCTACTTATTACATGTTTCACAGTACGCAAAACTCTAATAAGAAAGCAGTTATCATTTCATTATTCTACATGGCAAGATTATGAATATTGCACCTTCATCATGTATACTGCACACACTGCCTAAGTTTCTGCATGAGTTGCTTAGTATACTCGATAGAACTTCATAATAGAATGCTATTTATATCAATGCATTGCTTAATACAGTAATTAGCTCATGATATTTATTCAAATGATCCTTGACACTTTTTGGTCAACATTATAAGAATCCCTCCTGCAGAGTTTTCATGAAAAGTAAATGCACATGTGATGTCATCAGTGATGTCATCAATGACATTTGTGATGTCATCTTTGATGTCCTGGGTGTTAGTGTTAGCAGTGCACGGTGGCGCGAGTTATGGTTGCTTATCTTACCATAACTGCCGAATTTCAGGGGTTTTCCGGTTTTACTTTGAACCATAACGTCCCTTTAACAAAGTTTTTTTACTGAATTTGATAGGTTTTTAGTAGCGCAACTTAACCATAACGTCCCTTTTTAACAAAGTTTTTTCATTGAATTTCATAGGTTTTTATTAGCGCAACTTAACCATAACGTCCCTTTAACAAAGAATTTTTACTGAATTTCATATGTTTTTAGTAGCACAACTTAACCATAATATCCCTGACTTTATATACATGTAACATAGAACATACCCCTAGCTAGTGATTTTGATGTCCGCGGACTACCGCCATGTCCGTAAATCTGAGCGTGGTGAATGTAAATTTAAATAGTGTGCCCCATTTCCCCTTTGAGGTTGGCTCTGAAAAGAGCCATTTTTTGGGGGTTTTTTGCAGATGCTTGACAGACACCTGTTATTTTGTATTGTTTTTTTTATTTTTCTTACTTTACTCCTAAAATCTTCACATAACCTTCTCCAAAGCAACCCTTACATTCCAAAACAGAATGGCATTTCCCATAAAAGATAAGGAAATGCCATCTTCTTTAAAATAAACAGCATTAATGGAATCAATATTCTCATTATTACAGAAGAACATACCAGCAATAAGCATGAAGGCACACACGCCTCGGTTGATTACACGCCTAGCATTGTTTTGCTGAGGGCAAAAAACGGAACTATTGTCCCATATTGCCCTAGGTACTAATCCAGAAAAAATTACTTTGGCATTTGGAAGGATGTTCATTACTGCTTGAAGCAAGTGTTCCAAATCTGCCAACAAAGCAAGGGCACTGACATAGCCCAAATGGAAAGCACCATAGTGCAAAACTACCACATGGGGACTGTTCATCCTGCCCATATCTTCGCAAACTTGTACAATTCCCTGTACATTGCAATCAGGTACAGTGCTCCACACCACCTCCACTCCTTTAACATCAAAATTCTTTGCAACATGCCTGCATTGAGCATACTGTTGTAAACCATGCACAAACATATCTCCAAGCACCAACACCCTGACTTTCTCCACTTCTGCCATCTTCACTACACATAGTCTCTTTGAACACAAATCCACAACCTCAACATCTGATTGGCTGATCCCTACAGTCTTCTTTCCATGCTGGATTTGCTGGAAAACCCCGGATGTAGCACGCCCTGTCCGTGGACCGCGTAACTCTTAGACAGCCCTTCTACCATTTCCACTTCACTCTCTGTGCCATTCCCTCATTGGATACAGCTAAGCAGGCACACAATACGGAGAACGTCCTCAGAACACCCCCATTTTGTTTATTTTCGAACATTTCAGGACACCGCGAGTGTTCTTAGAACACATTCAACTTGCCAGCGGACAATACGGACAACATCCTCAGAACACCCCCATTTTCTTTATGTACGAACATTTCAGGACACCGCGAGTGTCCTTAGAACACTTTCAGCTTGACAACGAACAATACAGACAACGTCTTCAGGACACCCCCTGCGAACATTTCCAGGACCCCACGAGTCTTCTTAGAACACTTTCAACACCAAATCCATTCTGTTTTTTTACGAACATTTCAGAACAGCCGTGTTGTCCGCAGAAAAATCGAACACAACAAAAGCGTCTAGCACATAAAAAATACAGAACATTGAACCTATCTCATACTCCCCCACCCTCCCCAAACACTCTTACGCACCAACACACTCCACTAAATACAATTTTTAATCCAAGTTTCACCACGCTGTCCGCGGTCGTCGGCGAATGCAAGATGGCGGGCGCCACAAAAAATCTGACACGCTCCACACCCCACGCCATCCAATCAGCGAACACGTTGCATGTCCGCGGACATCACGCAAGCCGCCCGGCCAATCAGGGCACTGTCCGCAGAGCGAACCGGGAAGTCCGTCCACGAAGTGAACGGAGATATCACTAATTTTTCTGCCTTTCATTTTGGTCATTTAAAAAAAAACGAGTGGACGGATTTACACCAAATTTGCAAAAGCACGCTTTTGGGAGCAAGCCCCCGCTCCTGCCACAAATTTGGTGTAAATCCATCCAGCGGTTTGGGCTGTAGGCGTGCGCAAAGTTTTTTCCCCATTATGTCTCTGGGAAAAAACAAATGTTTTGGGACCCCCCTATAACTTTGCCCCCCCTGGACCAAACCTCTCCAATCTTTGCAAAAAAATTCAGAGTGGGCCATATACTTTTTTTTGCAAAGTTTGGTGAGGATTCGTGCAGAGGGAGCGAAGTTATAAGCCATCCAAAAAATGCGCTTCCTATGGAAACACCAACTTAACCATAACTACATGGACGCTACCGCGTCCATGTAATATATATATATATATATATATATGTAAATATATATATATATATATATATATATATATATATATATATAAAAATATATATATATATGTTACATGGCCACGTGGCCGTGTAGTTATGGTTAAATTGCTGTTTCTATAGGAAGAGCACTTTTTGGGCGGCTTATAACTCCACTCCCCCTGGACGAATCCTCACCAAACTTTGCAAAACAAGTATATGGGTCACTCTGGAGATGTTTGGGTCAGGGGGGGAAAAGTTATAGGGGGGGGTCCCAAAATATCTTTTTTTCCCATAGACTGAATGGGGGAAAAACTTTGCGCACGGCTACAGGTGAAACCGCTAGACGGATTTTGACGAAATCTGCGGCAGGTACAGGGGCTTGGTCCAGAAAGCGTGCTTGCAGTATTTTTCTTTATAATTATCAAAAAGTAGGTCTGAAATTTTTTTTGATATCTATGTTCACTCCGCGGTCCCACTTCCCTGTTCAGTTGACGAACAAGATACCGATTGGCTAAGGGTTTGACGAAATGACCGCGGACATGCAACATCTCTGCCCATTGGTTGCTGTGAGACGTGTTCTGCGTCAGATGGTTTGGATGCGCCCGACATCTTGGATCCGCGGAAAGCGGAGCAACAACCAGCGTACACATGCTTTTTTCATGAAACTATTCTCCTGTCACAGAGCATTGGGAAAGGTTCAGACAGTAAGACATGGGTGATTAATGCATTTGTTCTGGGGGTCGGTCGTCATGATGTAATTTCTATGGACACCTTGTACACACAGTAAATGTGGGGTGTAATAACGATAGCACTTCAGTCCAGGTAGTGGACAGGAAATGTGTAACTGTTGAAAGCACACGCGTATTGGTAGGCAACATTGAAATTGACAACATGCCGTGAATGTATTATTTTTTCCAATGGCTGTTATTATATTCATTCATACGCCGCCATGGGTGGCACATGATACGGTGGTTGTGGCCAGATCCTAGAGTCTTAAGACATGGGTGATCAATGCATTTGTTGTGGGGGTCGGTCGTCATGATGTAATTTCTATGGACATCTTGTACGCACAGTAAATGTGGGGTGTAATAATGATAGCACTTCAGTCGATGCAGTGGACAATACATTTGTAACTGTTGAAAGCACACGCGTATTGGTAGGCAACATTGAAATTGACAACATGCCGTGAATGCATTATTTTTTCCAATGGCTATTATTATATTCATTAGTACGCCGCCATGGGTGGCACATGCTACGGTGGTTGAGGCCAGGGCATAGAGTCTGGGATGCATGGCCGTCGGCCGAAGGCCTTACTTCCAAGAATGTAGGCCCTGGCCTCAACCACCGCTGCATGTGCCACCCATGCATACACCCGTAGTGTTGCGTTTTGATTGGCAAGTTGTGGGGAGTGCGTGCAGTCTTGGGTGCATGGCCGAAGGCCATGCACCCAAGAACAAAGTGGTAAGTATTAGACGTGGAAGACACTGCACACCCACCCCATGTAAGATCCACAGACATACATACAGCTAGCAGTGAAGCCTCTGGGCAGACGCACTGAAGGATAACACACCTACAGAATAACCCCCACTACCACACATCACTGAGGTGGTTGTGGGGAGACCCTGCACTCTTGGGTGCAGGGCCGAAGGCCATGCACCCAATAATACACTTATACCTACTTAATGACGTATGTTCTATGGCCTGCTTGTACGCACGGAAAATGAGGGGTCCAATAAGGCCAGTATTTCAGTACTTCCAAGACTGTAGGCCCTGGCCACAACCACCGCCGCATGTGCCACCCATGCATACACCCGTAGTGTTGCGTTTTGATTGGCAAGTTGTGGGGAGTGCGTGCAGTCTTGGGTGCCAAAGGCCATGCAGCCAAGAACAAAGTGGTAAGTACTAGACTTGGACGACACTGCACACCCACCCATGTAAGATCTACAGACAAGTATACAAATAAATGGCAAAATCCCAAATTTTTGTTTTCGGGAAGCAATTCTCAAAATAGGATGTTTATCAGGGAGCAAAAAATGTGCGTCAAGCACAGAGAATTGAAAACCCCTCACTACTGCGACCCGGGAGGTGGTAGAGATTGACCGATTATCTTCACATACAATTTAGCAACACCATATTAATATCACCAAAATACACATTGCAGTGAAACTAATTGAGGCTAGAAGGCAGTTAGAACAATCCAGATAAGGAAAAATATATATACCTCACTTTATTAATAAATATTAAAAACAGTACATATTCATACAGCAATGCATCACGAAAAACACAAAAGACATCTGTCTATACAATAGGACATACAATAGTGAGAGTGGCGATTTTATCAGTCCTACTTTCACATTAGAAAAATGTGACTGTAGCGGTTATATTTAAACGCTGTTAGAGAAAAAGAGTGTCGACATGGTTTGGACAAAGGTCAGATTGGACACGTTCTCAAGTGTCCATTCAGGAACAAGTGAAATGGCCATCTTCAGGACAAAAATTTCTTTATAATGAGGCTGAGGTGTAGTTTGGATGAGGCATCATGGATTTAATTCCACTGGGTCGGGTGTGCTGGAGTAGATGCAAAATTTCATCCGTCTCAGAATTATTTTACATACGGCTGGCGGCACACTGGCGGCACAAATCGTAGAATCTATGGCAAAGTTCACCACGTCAGTTGGTTTAGTCACCAGCGCCCTTTCCACTGTGTGTTAACACTGCATCTTTTAATTCCGCAAAGGAGCTGCATGGATGGATCAAAAGTGACCACAACAAAAGGTGGAGGTGTACACCCCTCTCAGAAGGCTCGTAATATATCTGCCGTGAGCGGAAAAGTAGCAGCCCCTTGTATTAGTTACACTTGAAACCCCGGGCGTCTGAGCGTCCGATTGAAATGCTGGGAAAGTTGTTGGCACATGTGTCCAGTATGAAGCAATAATACGAAGTCCGTAGGGATCTGGGCCTCGGAGGTTCAGAGATCACTCGTCCGCTTCGGGTGCTGGCTAAACTCCAACTGATCTACAGACATACAGCTAGGAGGGAAGCCTCTGGGGAGAGGTACTGAAGGATAACACACCTATAGAATAACCCCCACTACCACACATCACCGAGGTGGTTGTGGGGAGACCCTGCAGTCTTGGGTGCATGGCTAAAACCTATGCATGCAAGACTGAAGTCATAAGCAGTGGAGTTACAAGTCAATATGGGTGTGGTGGATTGCGCTAGTTGTGTTGATGCCCTAGTGTCTTAACTTCACGGCTGCAGACGATGGTCCGAAAAGTAAATTTATAAGCAGCGATGGTTGTGAATAGGAACTATACTCCTTGTACCATGGCTGTAAGGCGTAGGTGGTAGGTTACTCACCGAAGATGGAAGGGCAGCCTACAGGCACTGCAGCATATTAGTACCATAGATTAGACGTGTAGATTCCCATGTGTAGAAAATGCCTGCCAATATACTTACTCCTTACTTTGGTCAGAATCCACATACATTTTTTTCATTGTCTATCGTACTTGGCGGAAGTATCACTTTTTCCATTTCTGTGATGAAAGAAAAAGGTGTGTTAGTGTTTGCATTTTTTTTTAAATTTACTACATTTCATAATAGGATGGAACATTAGTTTCCTATTTAAGGAAACCCGCGTCCCCTGCACACTATCAACAAGAGGCTAAAAGCCTGTATACAAGTTTTAATAGGTACAGTCAGTAGCCTAGTAGTTTTCACAGTTTTTAAATAAATTTCATTGCTTTGTTTAGCTCACAAAGTTATTCTTAAATCATTCAATTATTTCTTGACAACTTTTCTGTTTATCCAACAAACAGTAGTTTATTCATTTTATAACAACAAATCATAAATCACAATTTAATGTGGCCCAACGTGTTTCGAGTATCAATTTTCACTCTTCATCAGGGGCAATGTGTTCTGTATTCTTAACATTCAATACAATTTCTGTAGAAAAAAGTAATACATTAATTATCTAATAATATGTATTCATGTTTATACTTCTGAATCAAAACAAGGTACTTCATTAGTTAGATAGGAGTACAAAAAATGGCATCATCGCATGTTTTCAACCAATAACATAAAACATAGAATAAAACCTAGACTCACTTCACGATGTCATGTAGGACACCCCCAGTAGTCTTTTAAAGGCATCAGTGTGAACTGGTTGTAGTATTCTAAAAAAGAGAAATAGCATGGCTATATTATAAAGAAAAGGTCAAGCCGCCTAAGAAAAGGTAGCCTTAAAGGATACTTACAGTACAAGAAGGTGACTGCTGGTAAGAGGTAGAGTATGGGCATTCTCCATCCGCACCCGAATGCCGGATAAGAGTGGTATGTATATTTATAGTCGCGAGTGACGTCACCCGCGCATGCGCGTGATGACGTCACGTCGCAAGCTCCAATTCTGATTGGATTTAAGTGTAAACATGGTCGCGAGTGACGTCACCCGCGCGTGTTGCGTGATGACGTTGACGCGACCAACCTCACACGAAATAATCGTGTAGAGGGAATCATGGGAATTGAAGTTTGTTTTCCCATCGTACTGTATGTCAGACGGCAGCATCTGCTAGAACGCAGAATATGTTTTCCTACTGGGAGGCAAAAGGTGGTAGTCCGCCTCGTTTGTCTGTAGATGAATCTGTATATGTATGGACGCTCCCTAGATGCACTAAATGATCGTGTATGAGTGTTTCTGTGTGTTACTCAAAGCTTGAAATAGTTGAAAAAAAGTGTTGAAAAAAAGTGTTATTGCACATAATAAATGTCGCTGTGACCAGTGGGAGAGTGGGCAATGTATGTCCACAACCTAACTAAGTGTTGTTAGTGAGATAGAATAAATATTAAACAAAATAATAATAATTTGGTGAGCAAGTAATAAAAAAAATAAGATAAATCATCTTAAATACAAAAGAGACTCCGATGCATTTTCCAAAAAATGGTATCAGAACACAAATAAAACTGTGTATCTAGATGAATCTGACCCATGAATGGGTGTACATTCTAAAAATCAAAGTATACACTTGTAATAATTTTATATGTCTATTATATTCCATTTGAACCCAGAATTTGAAGGGTTTTCATCCTCTTTGGTAACAACGTGTAGTTGGACATGCTACAATTTAGGGAACTTATTGAAAATCAATTATATTAAAAAACTGTATGGTATTAAAAATCAGGGGTGGTCAAAGGAATCAACAAATAAGAGAAGAGGTACAATGGCTGTGTTTCCAGATAAGTATACAAGCTCACAAGAATGGACCCAAATAGTATTCCTCATTTAACCCTACAGGGTACATGGCGTCTAGTTTTTGTATCCAATACAACTCTCTTTGGGCTAAGATTTTTTGGAGATCACCTCCTCTTGAGAGTGGGTGGACCACTTCAAGAACTAGCATTCTCATTTGTGAAATGGTATGTTTTTCATCTCAATAATGTCTGTAGACCGGTGACTTCACATTTTTTGTTCTTATGGAGGATTTGTGTTCTGTCCACCGTCTTTTACTTTCCGGTTAGATTTTCCAACATAATATTTTCCACAGGGACAACAAATTGCATAAATCAAATTTTTGGTATCACATGTTGCGTAGTCTCTCAAATTTATTTTTTTGCCTGTGTTGGGGTGTCTCACTTGATCTCCTTTTATGATATTATTGCAATGTTGGCAGTGTAAACAGGCGAATGTACCTTTTTTCTGCTTCGTATGAGTGGTCTGTGTTGTTCTTTTTGGTTTTTCTGCTTTAATCAGTTGGTCTCTGATGTTTCTACCCCGTTTGTATGCCATCATAGGGGGATCTGGAAAGAGTTCTTTTAAAGTATTATCTGTCTGTATGATATCCCAATTTTTGTAGCTGATCCTTTTGACTTGGAAACTTTGGCTTGAGTACTTTAACGTATGTATTAGATTTTTGCTTTCCTTCTTTGTATTCCCTTGGAGGAGGTCTTGTCTTTCTTGTAAGTTGGTTCTGACTATGGCTTTTTCCACCGTCTCTGTTGGGTACCCTCTTTCAAGGAATCTCTGTTTCATGATATCATATTCATTCTGAAGAGTAGATTGATCTGATGTTATCCTCTTTAGTCTTAGTAGTTGACTGTAAGGTAAGTTTTCTTTTAGATGTTTAGGATGGAAGCTGCTATTATGAAGGCAACTGTTGACATCTGTCGGTTTTCTATATATCTTTGTCTTGAGTGTTGTACCTGAGCGTGTTAAGAAAGGAAGAAGGCAATATGCACGGAATCTCACAGTGTACAACTTCGAATCTAAATATGTGCATACAAAACCCAAGACTTGTGTATACTAAAACCCAGGAGAAACAATAATACCTATATATGAAAAGGAATGTGGGGTAAGCACTTAGAACCTCCTTATGACTGAAAGGAAAGTCGTCAAACTCCTTACCCACTATGCTATTACAGATACTGACAGCGCTAAACCCACGTAGAGGGCAAGCAAGGACAGGATCTGTGAGCTGACACTCTGGATGATACAGAATAAGGAACTTAGAAACTGTACTCACGAGGACCGGAAAGACCACGTGAATGTCAGTAAACTCACGGACCCAGTTGATCAAACAGGAACCCTGAAGGCTATAACAGCAATGGGTGGAGGAAACTAAATACATAAAACCCTAGTCAAGGGGCGAGTAGAAATAGTGATATAAAATAGTGAGGAAACAAAAAGGGCATTTACACTGGGACTAGTTACAATAACACCAACACCTAATAATCCATGGGACATGAATGCAGAAGTGAGATGGAAAACATGGAATGGATCCCAATAGAAAGTAAGGATCAGGAGCAGGGGAAATGATATCACAAAAGGAAACCTTGAGGCAGGAAGCTGAATCTATAAAGGGAAAGACTAAAGCATCAGGTTTTTCAGTAGCAAAGGACAGCAACAAAGAAACAGAAAACACAGGCGAATTGGGCAGCATTAAAGGGTAAAGCACAGAGACAGGCTGCCTGCAGACAGAGGAAGACAGAAAGGGAAATCCAGTGAGCAGAAAACAATTAAGCACAAGAATACGAAATCCAGGGCAGAGGAACAAGAAACAGGAACTGGGCACTAGGCACAAAAGCTAGGAACAAGGAACAAGGGACCAGTCACAACAGGAACACAGCAACAATGACCAGCGCTGGACTGAAGCAAACTGAGGCTTTTAAAGCTGCTTAACGAGCACACCCCTCAGGCGTGCCGCCTGCTGCACCTGCAGCCACAGGTGTTGCCTATCCTCCACCCAGCCTTGTCCTGCAAGGGAGGAGGTGAAGCAGTGAGCCAGGCATTCTGGGAAGCATAGTCATTTGATTAAAGTAGCAGTAGCATGCTGGCTGCCAAAAACCTGGAATGGATCCGGAAGGGAAGTAATTTGGGAAATAAGGTTTTAGCGCTCCCAATTCATCAGGACACTGTAGCATAAGGTTCGGAGGAAATGTCCAGTAGGGAATAAACCCCAAAACATGCCCCCAAGTGGCGGGAACGGGAGCGAAGGGAGCGAGCCGTGACACTATACCCCCTCCCACGGCCGACTCCAGGCGGCCGTTACTCGCACAAAACATCTTCTTTCCATGACAGGAGCGCTTTGTCTTCAGAAGTGGCACTGACGGAAACGATGACCCACGGGCAGAAGCAGAAGGACTGGAATGAATAGAATCAGGCTGCAGTCTATAAGAGCCATAGGCAGGTTTTCGGTGAGGAAGAGACTCATGGGTCGAAGAAAGGCATGAAGGACTTGCAGGACCTGAAGCAGATTTGGAATGTCCAGGAAGCTCAGTCTCTGGGAGCGAACACTCATACATCATTGAGGAGGGAGGCAGGCTGGTGCAACATGCTTTGGACAATGATTGATGCTCTGGTAGCCCCCCTGCTGAGAGTGGACACACAGGAGGTGAGAAATCAGCAGGTTTCAGGAAATGTTCATGTTCAGACAAAGAAGGTGGCGGCCGAGGTAGAGGTTCGGATCTTCTCTCATCATCCATTTGATTAAAGGCCTGTGGTTGAGGGTGACCAAGGTTCGACTGCATCTGTCCCTTGCCTTGGGGGCCTGGAATTCCAATGGGTTGTACGAGGTTGGCACTCCTGGTGTCAGTCATGTAGCCACCTTGTTGCACATGGAATAGAACCGCAGGAACGTTTGGCATACCGATAGGAGTGATAGACGCAGTACTTGGCACATCAGGCACATTCACAGCAGGAGCAATAACGGGCACATTTTGAACTGCAGCAGTCATATCCTTCCTTTGGCTACTAGCACCCGAATGGTGCAGCAGTTGGGGGGCCGTGCCCGTCCCTTCCTTCAGGCTCATGTGGGATCCGGCAACAAAAAGGCTGTCAAGCGGCTGATCCAAACCGGTCCCCAAATGTGAACCGTCCTGTCAATAATGATGTGAGTCATCATAATACTTATAATTGAAACAACTGGCAGGAATCCCCCAGGGACGAACCGTTACTTCTGTTCCTCCTCCTCCTATGACTGGCACCTTCCTGCAGGGAAAGACTCCTCTTCTTTCAAGCGGAGAGAAGAAAGTGAAAAGTCTCCCAAGTACTTCTTCCCCCCCCTAGATAAAACCAGGCAGGAGAAGAAATCCTAGGGAAACCCTCTGGGGAAGAAAACCCTGTGCCGAAGGTAGCAGTATGATGTCTTCAGTTGCAGACGGAGGTTCCGGTGCAGTCCGAAGGTCGTTCGTCTTGAAAGAGAAAGAGACTGGTAAGTATCAGCAGGTAAGTGAATAGTGGATATGTAAGATTTAGAGTAACGTAAATTACCCTTAAACAGGAACGATGTGTGGGAAAAGGTGCCAGTCAGCCTCAGGATACTTCTATGATTATAAAAGAGGTTGGATGAGAAACCGTGGGAAAGCAGAAAAGAATAATGGGAAGCCACGGGGAAGTCTTTACCTGAGAGGCTAATAGGGCGGAGCTAGGAGTTGTTATGGTGTAGCAGAGTCTGGCGTGGGCGGTCGTAATGTCGGGGTGACTTGTACCTGTACCTATGCGAAGGAAGATAGCATAGTGAGCCGGGAAGGAAGGAAAGACGGGAAAAGATATTCCGAAGAATATCGAATTAAGCTTACCGCGGTCCGGAGCAAAACCGGAAGGCATACTTGGGTTAAAGAGGGACGGAGTCCGTGGAATCGGGAGAAAGGGAGGCAAAGGGAGCTGCACTAAAAGGGCGAGGCAGAACAGGAAAAGAATTAGAAAGCTGAAATGTAATGTATTTCAAATCGTATAAGGAAGCCTAGAAGCGAACTTACGTAGCGTTGTGATAGCGGAGTAGCAACGCAACTCTGTGCTGATCTCGGAAACAGATATACCAACTCCTGGGCAGGGAGGCAGCACTTCCTGGAAACCGGGTTGTGCAGAGGCTAGACCCGCAACTCCGGTTACGGCAGCCATCTTGTGAGTAAAAATGGCTGACACCCGCCGTCCTAAGGTCCATTTATGCCACAAGGACCACCGTCCTCGGAGGGGCGTGACAGTATGCCCCCTCAAATGCCCCGGGCCACCCGGTTTAGCCGGATGGGACCGGAAAAACCCGCGGACCAGAGCCGGAGCATGAACAGCCGATGCAGGTTCCCAAGAGCGATCAGCCGGAGAATACCCTTTCCAGTCAACCAAGAACTGCAGACGTCCCCGAAAAAGACGAGAATCACAAATACCAGCCACTTCATATTCGGGTCCCATCGGGGTGATGACAGGAGGGGGTACACCCATCCGTGTTTGGGAAAAACGATCCACCACGTCTTTCTTCAATTGCGACACATGGAACACCGGATGAATCCTGGACCAAGACGGAGGGAGCTTGAGCTTGTAAGCAGACGACCCCATTCGTTGCAAAAAGCGAAAGGGACCGAAGTATCTCGGGGACAATTTGGACGGCACCAGATGACGAGGTAAAAATCGAGAAGCCAACCAAACGACATCACCTGGCACCAAACTTGGAGCTGGAGTGCGATGTCTATCAGCAGAGCGTTTGACACGGGCCTGGGCCTCCAGAAGAGAGGTTCTGGCTGTCCGATGTCCCATCCGAATAGCATTGATGAGGAGATCCACATCGGGAAACCTAGATGCGGAGACCGGACTGCTGGGAAAACACTGAGGGTGATATCCGTAGGAGCAAAAGAAGGGCTAAACCCCAAGGCCGAGTGTCGAGAGTTATTATACGCAAATTCCGCCAAAGGCAACAAGGAACACCAGTTATCTTGTGAGGAGGAGATGTAACAGCGCAAATAACCCTCAAGGGTTTGATTTAGACGTTCCGTCTGACCGTTTGTCTGTGGATGGAAACCTGAGCTCAATGCCCGGGAGATATGCAAACTCTTGCATACCTGCTGCCAATATCGAGACGTGTATTGTGAACCTCGATCAGAAACGATGGTCTCTGGAAGTCCGTGAAGAGAAAAATCTGTGAAAGAAAAATCTTTGCCATCTGGGCTGCAGTAGGAATCCGTGGAAGGGGAACAAAATGTGCCAATTTTGTGAAGTAATCGATTGTGACCATGACAACTGTACAACCGTCTGAGGGTGGCAAATCGACAATAAAATCTGTGGAAATCATTTGCCAAGGACGGTTAGGGACTGGCATTACTGAGAGAAGACCCGAAGGGGCAGATCGCGGGCATTTAGATTGCAAGCAGATGGCACAAGCGGATACGTAATCCATGATGTCTTGAGTCATTTCCGGCCACCAGAAATTACGCCGGACCAACTCTTTAGTATTAGCCACACCTATGTGACCGGCCAGGTAGGAGTCGTGACAAAGATTCAGAACCGTTCTTCGTAATTCACTCGAAGGGAGGAAAAGCATCTTGTTATTATACGCACAACCTTGGACCAAGGTGAGTTTCCAGGTCGCCAGAAACTGTGGATTTGACTGGATAAATCGCAAAGTTGAGTTAGCCACGTTTTGTAGAAATGTGGTAACCACCTGCACGAATGTAGCTCTGGGAAACAGAAGCTCTGCCCGGAAAGGCGTAGAGGAGTTATAATCCTTTCTAGACAAAGCGTCAGCCTTGAGATTGACTCTCCCGGGAATAAAGGTGAAAACAATCTCATACGGTGAAAAGAAGTGTGCCCAACGTGCCTGTCGGCTATTTCGGGTTTGAGCATATTGCAGGACGCGTAAATTACTGTGATCAGTCCGGACCTCCACTGGGTGTCTTGCCCCCAATAGTAGGTGTCTCCACTGTTCAAATGCCCTTTTTATAGCTAGGAGTTCTTTTTCAAGCACTGAATAATTTATTTCAGAGGGAGACAGTGTCTTTGAAAGGTAGGCTATAGGACATTCTATTCCTTGGTCGTTTTCTTGGAGCAGAACGGCCCCAAGGGCCTGATGAGAAGCGTCAGATTCAACGATAAATCTCTTGGCTTGATCTGGGGAGATCAAAATGGGTCCTGTGAGGAAGCGTTCCTTTAGTCTCTCGAATGCTAATCGTGCCTCCACTGACCAAAGGAATCGGACATTCTTTTTAAGAAGAGCCGTCAGTGGGAGTATTTCTTGAGAATAATGTGGGATAAAACGTCTGTAAAAGTTAGTAAATCCCAGAAATCTCTGTAGATCTTTGACGCACACCGGCATAGGCCAATCGGTAACAGCTGAAACCTTCCTAGGGTCCATGGCTACTCCATTTGCCGAAATTATGTATCCTAGATAGGCAACCTGGTTTCTGTGAAACTCACATTTCTCTAATTTGCAATAGAGGTGATTGTTAAACAGTCTCCGTAGGACTTCTTTAACGTGCTGACGATGTTCTGATGGAGAGGTAGAAAAAACCAGGATATCATCTAAATAGACGATAACTGTGTGAAGAAGAATGTCTGAAAACAGGTGGTCCATAAAGCGTTGGAAGACCGCGGGGGCGTTGGACAGGCCGAAAGGCATTACCCTGTATTCATAATGTCCCAAAGGAGTACGGAAAGCCGTTTTCCACTCATCGCCAGCTCGTATACGGATGAGATGATAAGCCCCGCGGAGATCCAGTTTTGTAAAGATGGTGGCTCCTTTAACGGCATCGAGTATATCTGGTATGAGAGGCATGGGATAGCGATCAGGGATCGTGATCTTATTCAAGCCCCGGTAATCGATACATGGTCTGAGTTCCGTAGACTCTTTCTTGGGGATGAAGAATAAGGAAGCTCCAGCTGGTGAGGTGGATTCTTGAATAAGACCATTACGAAGATTCTTTTGCAGATATTCCATAAGAACTTCACGTTCTCGCCCTGATAGGACATACATGCGGCCGAAAGGAATCGGTGCCTCAGGAACTAGTTCCAAGGCACAGTCATCCCTCCGATGTGGAGGTAGTTCTGCATATTCCGAATCAGAGAAGACCATTTGAAATTGTCTGTATTCGAGGGGTAATTCCTGTATTTGGTTCAACATAGAGATGGAACCCGAATTTTCCAACATGGAGATAGTAGGGCGAAATCCGACCGCTCCCTCCAACAGACAGTGCGTCAAACAATGTTCAGAGCCCAAAAAAACAGTGCCCGCCTTCCAGTTGATGTAAGGATTGTGAGCACGAAGCCAGGGTAGCCCTAGAATTACTGGATAGTGAGCTGTACGGATTACATCAAAAACTATAGTTTCTTGATGGGAGGAGATGTTCATCCGCAAAGCTATGGTTTGTTCCTTTATGGGTCCTGAAGTTAACGGACTACCATCCACTGACTCGACTGGAATTGCCAAGGTCTTAACCGAACATGGTATATTATGAGTGGTCTTCCAGAGGGTATCAACAAAATTTCCCGCGGCCCCGCAATCTATTAAGGCTGTGACCGGAATGGGATCCGAATCACCCCATCTGATCTGGACCTGCAAGGCCAACATAGTAAGATCGGGGATCTCTGTTACTTGTGATGGTATCATAGAGAATGAGGAACCTGTTACTGATTCCCTAGCCGCGGTTCCCCTTGCGGTTGGGTAATGGCGTTTCCCTGTCGTTTGGTTGGGATGAGGGGACAGTCTTGAACTGCGTGTTCCTTGGACCCACAATACATACACAGACCCTTAACCCTACGTCTATTGCGCTCTTCGGGAGTGAGACGACCTCTGATAGACCCTATCTGCATGGGTTCTTCCGTAGGAGATTTCCCTAAGCTAGGAGAGTAAGTAATGGGGTGTCTCACGGAACGGCAGCGACGTCGTTCTTTTAATCTTTCTTGCAGTCGGTAGTCCAACTGCATGACCATGGTTATTAATTCTGCCAAATTTGGAGGTCTGGGTACTCGGGAGATCTCATCCTTTAACTCTTCATTTAATCCTCTACGGAAGATAGTGATCAGAGCATCGTCTGCCCAAGACGTGCCAGCAGCCAACTGCTTGAAATTGGTGATATAGGATAACAGATCTTGAGATCCCTGTTTGAAATCCAATAATTGTTCTTGGGCTGAAACCGTGATTTCTTGCCGGCTGAACATGGCTCTAAGGCTGTTCAAAAAGGCAGGGTAGGAATCTAACAAGGCATTATTTGTAGTAACCAGAGGCGTGGCCCATGCTAAAGCGGGACCTGATAGATTGGCAATCATGTGGCCCACCTTATCACGATCGCTCTGAAAAAAGGCTGTCTTGAAAGAGAACTGAACGGTACAAGCCTCAATAAAGGCCTTAAGTTTATGAGGGTTACCATCGTATAAACCCCCTGGAATTGGCCCAGGAGGTATCTCAGAACAGCTAGGGACTCTGCCTACCTGTTGCCGAAGATAGGCATTCTCTTGTTTTAAAGCCTGCACTTCAGCCGTTAACGCCTGTACTGCAGTGACTAATTGTTGTTGTTGAGAGGCGTCCATATTTCCTTGTAACTCTGAACCCCTGGGTTAACCTGCTCAGAATCCAATTAGAGAATTAATAATAATCCTTTCTGTTATAGGGGGCGTTGCTAACTGTCAATAATGATGTGAGTCATCATAATACTTATAATTGAAACAACTGGCAGGTATCCCCCAGGGACTCACCGTTACTTCTGTTCCTCCTCCTCCTATGACTGGCACCTTCCTGCAGGGAAAGACTCCTCTTCTTTCAAGCGGAGAGAAGAAAGTGAAAAGTCTCCCAAGTACTTCTTCCCCCCCCTAGATAAAACCAGGCAGGAGAAGAAATCCTAGGGAAACCCTCTGGGGAAGAAAACCCTGTGCCGAAGGTAGCGGTATGATGTCTTCAGTTGCAGACGGAGGTTCCGGTGCAGTCCGAAGGTCGTTCGTCTTGAAAGAGAAAGAGACTGGTAAGTATCAGCAGGTAAGTGAATAGTGGATATGTAAGATTTAGAGTAACGTAAATTACCCTTAAACAGGAACGATGTGTGGGAAAAGGTGCCAGTCAGCCTCAGGATACTTCTATGATTATAAAAGAGGTTGGATGAGAAACCGTGGGAAAGCAGAAAAGAATAATGGGAAGCCACGGGGAAGTCTTTACCTGAGAGGCTAATAGGGCGGAGCTAGGAGTTGTTATGGTGTAGCAGAGTCTTGCGTGGGCGGTCATAATGTCGGGGTGACTTGTACCTGTACCTATGTGAAGGAAGATAGCATAGTGAGCCGGGAAGGAAGGAAAGACGGGAAAAGATATTCCGAAGAATATCGAATTAAGCTTACCGCGGTCCGGAGCAAAACCGGAAGGCAGACTTGGGTTAAAGAGGGACGGAGTCCGTGGAATCGGGAGAAAGGGAGGCAAAGGGAGCTGCACTAAAAGGGCGAGGCAGAACAGGAAAAGAATTAGAAAGCTGAAATGTAATGTATTTCAAATCGTATAAGGAAGCCTAGAAGCGAACTTACGTAGCGTTGTGATAGCGGAGTAGCAACGCAACTCTGTGCTGATCTCGGAAACAGATATACCAACTCCCGGGCAGGGAGGCAGCACTTCCTGGAAACCGGGTTGTGCAGAGGCTAGACCCGCAACTCCGGTTACGGCGGCCATCTTGTGAGTAAAAATGGCTGACACCCGCCGTCCTAAGGTCCATTTATGCCACAAGGACCACCGTCCTCGGAGGGGCGTGACACGTCCAGCCCGTTATCCTGGTTGGCTACTTGTTCGATGTCTGGGCCATGGCGGATGGTATCCGTCTCCCACTTGTAACACTCCAGGCAAGTCCAACGGCCTTGCATGTAAGGCCCTCCCGAGTCGTGATCCAGCTTGATGTTTCTGGCAGAAGATTCAGACTCAGATGTAGCATATGCGGGAGGTGCTGATTCTACAGTCAAGCAGTTGGGAGAATTAACTTGTGTAAGAGGCAGGCCTTCTGGTGATCCTCCTGAAGCATAAGAAGGGCAGATTGGACGTTCATCCGTAATAAATGGTTGTGATTTAGGAGGTAGCTCTGAAGTAGATGAATCTGCAACACGATCAAACAGAGCAGACAGGTGCACCTCCGATATTGGCAGTGAAGCTGAACAGGATACAGGTTTTTCATGAACTGAAGCCAAACTAGCAGTAGGCTCTGGGACCGAAGACAGGCACTTAGGATGTGCTACCGGAGGCTCCATGGCTGAAGGATAATCCGCTGGATGAGTCACTGTAGCCGAAAACAGGCATGCCAGAGGAAATTCAGAGGCTGAGGGCATGCAAGCTGGAGCCGTCTCGTTAGCTGATGACAAACTTGTCAAGGTCTTTGACTCTGACCACGTACATGGTGAAGGCTCTTGAGTGAATGGCAGACATAGCAATTGTTCATTGATTGAAGACACGTTAGACAATGATGACTGCAGAGCCGTGGACTGGATAATCGAAGAGTCAATGGTTGTAGGAGGACAAACAGAAGTCCCAGAAGTCAACAGACACATTTGTGGCTCAGGAATGGAATGCACCTTTAGGGCGGTTGACTCCTTGGCACCAGTAACCAAAGACTGAGCTGTAACCATGCCGTCCCTCTCCTTAGTGGATGACACAGAGTCTCTTCCTTTGTAAAAGTCAAAATCAACCAGAGGAATCACCATAGTAAAGTCTCTGTTAATCAGGATTTCGTCAAATGTCCATTCCTCTGACTTAGCTTCTGAAAGTGGCATATTAACAATCAACAGTTCAGGAATTGCCTGCCGGGTCTTTGGTTCAGTATACTGTGGAATGAGTCCATCAAAACATGAATTTTGTACTGTCTTTGACTGTTCATTGAGAAAAAAATTGGCAGAAGAAGGAGCGAACACAGAGGTAGCATCGTTTTCCACATCAGCTTGAATGTCTACTTCAGTCTCAGCAGCTAGATCAAGGGCTGAACCTAAGCCTACAGTAGTGACTGATTCTGTGTATGCCACCATTGTGGATTGTGTTTGGGAATCAGAAGCATGTATGTGTTCAAGCTCAGAATTATGGCTGACTGCTAAACAGGAAATCTTAGGTAAAGGAGTGGCTTGTAAATCTTCAGTTAACGGCAATTCCTGACAAACGGTAGAACAATTGTCAGAACCTGTGCCCTGAATAAGTGTTGTGCTAGAAAGAGAACTTTCACTCCCAATAGAATCTTCATATTGACAAGTATCATGACCTACAAAAACCTCCGCACTCAGGGATTGAACAGTATTCACTTCATCAACGGATAAAGTTTGAGGTGTATTCAGAAAAGACCGTAAAGTCTTATTCTCCTCTAGTAAAGTAATGTATTCTTGTTTTAACTCCTCAAGTTCAGCTTTTAGCATGCCCCGCCTTAACTGTACATCCCTATCAGTAGGCACAGGGGAAGGCATGGTGGCATCAGGGCTGGATCCTGCCCTAACCATCCAGGTGTGCACTGATTGTACATTGTCATTTGCTGCTTGCAGGTTTTGTGATCTATACTCACTCTTACCGACTTGGTCTGTGTTACCCTTAAGCAGACTACTGACATCAGACCTCTTGACATTAGGGACTACAGTAAGTACTTGTGCAGAGGAGTAAGCAGTTGACTGAGGGCTGAAAACAGAAGATATGCAATGAACCCCTCCATTCTTTATGTTTGAATCATGAAACTGTTCAATCTGAGGTAAAGCACAACCGGAATCATGGGGTTCAACAACAGACGTTCTCGTGTGGAATAAATCTAACAGTGTGTTGTTTTCCGCTGCTAAGGCTTGTGCGGACATAGAATCTGGATCAAAATTAAAGACAGAACTAGGATCAGTCAATGTACGATGGGCCATCCTGTGGGTAAAATACTCAGCACGTAAATACCCATTTGTATCAAGGAGTTCCTTTAAGTCAGGATCAATGATTTGATTGTCACAGGTAGACTTAGGGGAAACTTTCTGTACTAACTTGTTAGTGACCTTGCTGCCTTTCTTTCTTAAACTGGCTATATTCAGACGGGAATAACAGCGGGTCATTCTGTTAAGAAAGGAAGAAGGCAATATGCACGGAATCTCACAGTGTACAACTTCGAATCTAAATATGTGCATACAAAACCCAAGACTTGTGTATACTAAAACCCAGGAGAAACAATAATACCTATATATGAAAAGGAATGTGGGGTAAGCACTTAGAACCTCCTTATGACTGAAAGGAAAGTCGGCAAACTCCTTACCCACTATGCTATTACAGATACTGACAGCGCTAAACCCACGTAGCGGGCAAGCAAGGACAGGATCTGTGAGCTGACACTCTGGATGATACAGAATAAGGAACTTAAAAACTGTACTCACGAGGACCGGGAAGACCACTTGAATGTCAGTAAACTCACGGACCCAGTTGATCAAACAGGAACCCTGAAGGCTATAACAGCAATGGGTGGAGGAAACTAAATACATAAGACCCTAGTCAAGGGGCGAGTAGAAATAGTGATATAAAATAGTGAGGAAACAAAAAGGGCATTTACACTGGGACTAGTTACAATAACACCAACACCTAATAATCCATGGGACATGAATGCAGAAGTGAGATGGAAAACATGGAATGGATCCCAATAGAAAGTAAGGATCAGGAGCAGGGGAAATGATATCACAAAAGGAAACCTTGAGGCAGGAAGCTGAATCTATAAAGGGAAAGACTAAAGCATCAGGTTTTTCAGTAGCAAAGGACAGCAACAAAGAAACAGAAAACACAGGCGAATTGGGCAGCATTAAAGGGTAAAGCACAGAGACAGGCTGCCTGCAGACAGAGGAAGACAGAAAGGGAAATCCAGTGAGCAGAAAACAATTAAGCACAAGAATCCGAAATCCAGGGCAGAGGAACAAGAAACAGGAACTGGGCACTAGGCACAAAAGCTAGGAACAAGGAACAAGGGACCAGTCACAACAGGAACACAGCAACAATGACCAGCGCTGGACTGAAGCAAACTGAGGCTTTTAAAGCTGCTTAACGAGCACACCCCTCAGGCGTGCCGCCTGCTGCACCTGCAGCCACAGGTGTTGCCTATCCTCCACCCAGCCTTGTCCTGCAAGGGAGGAGGTGAAGCAGTGAGCCAGGCATTCTGGGAAGCATAGTCATTTGATTAAAGTAGCAGTAGCATGCTGGCTGCCAAAAACCTGGAATGGATCCGGAAGGGAAGTAATTTGGGAAATAAGGTTTTAGCGCTCCCGATTCATCAGGACACTGTAGCATAAGGTTCGGAGGAAATGTCCAGTAGGGAATAAACCCCAAAACATGCCCCCAAGTGGCGGGAACAGGAGCGAAGGGAGCAAGCCGTGACAGAGCGTTCAATTGTGACATCAAGAAAATTCACCTCCGGTCTTCCTATCTCCATGGTAAAACCGATTCTGTCATTGTAGTTGTTGAGAGATTCTGCAAATTTCACAAGTTCACTTTCAGTTCCATGCCAAATCCCAAAAATATCATCTATGTAGCGTCTCCAGCATTTGATCTTGTCTCTCCATAGTGGATTTTCTAATACAAATTTGAGCTCAAACTGGTGCATAAAAATATTGGCATACGATGGGGCCACTGATGAGCCCATTGATGTTCCAGAAGTTTGTAGGTAGTATTGGCCATTATATCTAAAGTAATTATTATAGAGGATGATGTTGATCAGTTCAATTGCAAAAACTTTTTGTATATGTACATCTGAATGCCGAAGTAAAAACTATTCCATGGCTTCTATGCCATCTTTGTGAGGGATTGAAGTATAAAGACTATTGACGTCCATTGTGAACAAGATAAGTTCTTCCTCCACTAAGTTTAAAGTGTTAATTATACCCAGAAAGTGAGTGGTATCCTTTAGGTAGGTCATGGTTTTTTGTATTGAAGGTTGTAATGCAGTGTCCAGGTAAATTGCAAGAGGTTGAAATATGCTGTCTGTTCCAGCTACTATTGGTCAAAATGGTGGATCTTCTTTGTTTTTATGTATCTTCGGTAACCCATAGAACACTGGGGTCACTGGATGTTTCTGTATAAGGAAATAAGCTGTTTTCTCACTTATCCAATCCATATCCATAGCTTTGTCAACTACATTTTTGATAAGGTCCTTAATGTTCAAAATCGGGTCACCATCTAGTGGTAAGTAGGTCTTGATGTCATTGAGAAGTTTCAAACATCCTGTATTGTATAAATTAGTGTCCATTAACACTAAGGCACCTCCTTTGTCGGCTTGTTTTAAGGTCAAAGTATTATCCTCTGCTAACTGTTTAATCACCAATAGTTGATGTTTACGGATGTTGCCGGTTTTTGGTGGTTCATATTTAATACGTTTTAAATCCTTGGTAGTCTTTTGTTTGAATAAATTAATTAGTGGATGATTCACTTGTGGATGGAAGTTACTTTTGTTTTTAAGTTCCAAGTATTTATGTTTATATACTGGTTGTAAATTATCCTCAATGTTGTTAAAAAAGACTTTCAGTTCCATTTTTCGTATTAATTTGAACAGGTTTACTTCTTCCTCAAAAAAGGAGGTTTGGTTGGTAGGTATGAATGAGATTCCTAGATTTAATGTCTCTAGTTGGGTCGTAGTAAGAGGTTTGGAGGATATGTTTATTACCAAATTTCTGTCTATTTCTTTTTTTGTCGCAGTTTTCTTCTTTCCTCGTCTTGTCTTGTGCCTCCTAAAAAGGAATCTGTGGAGTATGTGTTGATGCTCTTGCTGTAGGTTCTTGTATGGATTCTATACCACCAGTTTCTTGTTCTCTTGTTGGTCTTATCGTAGTCTGTCTTCCAATTCACCACTTGTGACTTCACTGCTGTCGTTGTTATTTGGCTGCTGGGGTTGTCTAGGTGGTCGGTTTTGTGGAGTCCTGTTATTAGAGTAAAACTCTTGCCAAGTGTAGACAATATCTCTCGCGTAGTCCAATGTATCCCTTCTGAACTTCCTGATTTTCCTTTGTTCAATATCCTTTCTGTAACCCTCAAGTTTAGTATTAGTGTCCTCCAAAATTGTTTCCAATTCGGTTTTTGTTTTCAATTTGGATAACTGTTTTGTTACCTCATCTATTTCCTGTTGTAGATTGTTAACTGATTTTGCTAATTCCTCAATTGTTAGTAGGATTAAATCCAAAGAACATTTATTTAAGATGTGCTCCCACCTAGTTACAAAATCCTTGTTTTCTTTGCATAAAGTAGGTCTAAGGTATACCCTTAGACCTCTAGGGATGCACTTGGTTTTAAAGTATTGCGCTAATGTAGTTGCATGAAGTTTTTGAGAAATTTCTCGTCTAATCAGACGTTCATGTTTTTGAATCAACCGGTCTGGGTTCTCATTTATGAGAGTTTCTTTACTTGTTTCTATAAATCACAATTTAATGTGGCCCAACGCGTTTCGAGTATCAATTTTCACTCTTCATCAGGGGCAATGTGTTCTGTATTCTTACCATTCAATACAATTTCTGTAGAAAAAAGTAATAAATTAATTATCTAATAATATGTATTCATGTTTATACTTTTGAATCAAAACAAGGTACTTCATTAGTTAGATAGGAGTACAAAAAATGGCATCATCGCATGTTTTCAACCAATAACATTAGTTTAAGAGATTTAGTCTTGTAACAAAGGATGAACTTATTCACAAAATGCTTGGGAGCCTATTGAGTTTGTAGACAATACCATCAATAGAATCGGAGTGTGATTGGTAACCTATTAAGAAAAGAAAGTGGGGAATGGTGTAACAAGATCCTGTTCCTGTGCTATTTAGACATGTAAGAACTACAATGGTGACAAATGCCAAGCACCCGTGGTGATTTATGAAGTGTAGAATAAAACCTATACTCACTTCAAGATGTCATGTAGGACACCCCCAGTAGTCTTTTAAAGGCATCAGTGTGAAATGATTGTAGTATTCTAAAAAAGAGAAATAGCATGGCTATATTATAAAGAAAAGGTCAAGCCGCCTAAGAAAAGGTAGCCTTAAAGGATACTTACAGTACAAGATGGTGACTGCTGGTAAGAGGTAGAGTATGGGGATTCTCCATCCGCACCCGAATGCCGGATAAGAGTGGTATGTATATTTAGTCGCGAGTGACGTCTCCCGCGCATGCGCGTGATGACGTCACGTTGCGAGCTCCAATTCTGATTGGATTTAAGTGTAAACATGGTCGCGAGTGACGTCACCCGCACGTGTTGCGTGATGACGTCGACGCGACCAACCTCACACGAAATAATCGTGTAGAGGGAATCATGGGAATTGAAGTTTGTTTTCCCATCGTACTGTATGTCAGACGGCAGCATCTGCTAGCGACCATGTTTACACTTTACACTTTAATCCAATCAGAATTGGAGCTCGCGACGTGACGTCATCACGCGCATGCGCGAGTGACGTCACTCGCGACTATAAATATACATACCACTCTTATCCGGCATTCGGGTGCGGATGGAGAATGCTCATACTCTACCTCTTATCAGCAGTCACCTTCTTGTACTGTAAGTATCCTTTAAGGCTACCTTTTCTTAGGCGGCTTGACCTTTTCTTTATAATATAGCCATGCTATTTCTCTTTTTTAGAATACTACAACCAGTTCACACTGATGCCTTTAAAAGACTACTGGGGGTGTCCTACATGACATCGTGAAGTGAGTCTAGGTTTTATTCTACACTTCATAAATCACCACGGGTGCTTGGATTTGTCACCATTGGAGTTCTTACATGTCTAAATAGCACAGGAACAGGATCTTGTTACACCATTCCCCACTTTTTTTTCTTAATAGGTTACCAATCACACTCCGATTCTATTGATGGTATTGTCTACAAACTCAATAGGCTCCCAAGCATTTGGTGAATAAGTTCATCCTTTGTTACAAGACTAAATCTCTTAAACTAATGTTATTGGTTGAAAACATGCGATGATGCTATTTTTTGTACTCCTATCTAACTAATGAAGTACCTTGTTTTGGTTCAAAAGTATAAACATGAATACATATTATTAGATAATTAATTTATTACTTTTTTCTACAGAAATTGTATTGAATGTTAAGAATACAGAACACATTGCCCCTGATGAAGAGTGAAAATTGATACTCGAAACGCGTTGGGCCACATTAAATTGTGATTTATGATTTGTTGTTATAAAATGAATAAACTACTGTTTGTTGGATAAACAGAAAAGTTGTCAAGAAATAATTGGATGATTTAAGAATAACTTTGTGAGCTAAACAAAGCAATTAAATGTATTTAAAAACTGTGAAAACTACTAGGCTACTGACTGTACCTATTAAAACTTCTATAGAGGCTTTTAGCCTCTTGTTGATAGTGTGCAGGGGACGCAGGTTTCCTTAAATAGGAAACTATTGTTCCATGTATGTATTCCAGCCTAGATACCAAGGCTGAGCACCTCTCCCCTGCACCTCAAATTACTTATTATTCCTGATTTAACTACTTTGAATCATTACTATATACACTCAAAATATAGGTGTGCATGGTGATAATCAAACTTCTTGTTATTACGTTTCCCCCAAGGGTTGGTATCACTATATTGTTGCCTGCACCCAAAATCTAATATTATGTCATTCTCCACTATAAGTGGTCTAACAGACAAAGCAGCAACCACATTGGCTTTTTCTGATGAAGAAGCTATCAGAATTTTGGGTCTGATTAAAGAAACAAGTAAAGAAACTCTCATAAATGAGAACCCAGACCGGTTGATTCAAAAACATGAACGTCTGATTAGACGAGAAATTTCTCAAAAACTTCATGCAACTACATTAGCGCAATACTTTAAAACCAAGCGCATCCCTAGAGGTCTAAGGGTATACCTTAGACCTACTTTATGCAAAGAAAACAAGGATTTTGTAACTAGGTGGGAGCACATCTTAAATAAATGTTCTTTGGATTTAATCCTACTAACAATTGAGGAATTAGCAAAATCAGTTAACAATCTACAACAGGAAATAGATGAGGTAACAAAACAGTTATCCAAATTGAAAACAAAAACCGAATTGGAAAAAATGTTGGAGGACACTAATACTAAACTTGAGGGATACAGAAAGGATATTGAACAAAGGAAAATCAGAAAATTCAGAAGGGATACATTGGACTACGCGAGAGATATTGTCTACACTTGGCAAGAGTTTTACTCTAATAACAGGACTCCACAAAACCGACCACCTAGACAACCCCAGCAGCCAAATAACAGCGACAGCAGTGAAGTCACAAGTGGTGAATTGGAAGACAGACCTACGATAAGACCAACAAGAGAACAAGAAACTGGTGGTATAGAATCCATACAAGAACCTATAGCAGGAGCATCAACACATACTCCACAGATTCCTTTTTTAGGAGGCACAAGACAAGAAGAGGAAAGAAGAAAACTGCGACAAAAAAAGAAATAGACAGAAATTTGGTGATAAACATATCCTCCAAACCTCTTACTACGACCCAACTAGAGACATTAAATCTAGGAATCTCATTCATACCTACCAACCAAACCTCCTTTTTTGAGGAAGAAGTAAACCTGTTCAAATTAATACGAAAAATGGAACTGAAAGTCTTTTTTAACAACATTGAGGATAATTTACAACCAGTAAATAAACATAAATACTTGGAACTTAAAAACAAAAGTAACTTCCATCCACAAGTGAATCATCCACTAATTAATTTATTCAAACAAAAGACTACCAAGGATTTAAAACGTATTAAATATGAACCACCAAAAACCGGCAACATCCGTAAACATCAACTATTGGTGATTAAACAGTTAGCAGAGGATAATACTTTGACCTTAAAACAAGCCGACAAAAGAGGTGCCTTAGTGTTAATGGACACTAATTTATACAATACAGGATGTTTGAAACTTCTCAATGACATCAAGACCTACTTACCACTAGATGGTGACCCGATTTTGAACATTAAGGACCTTATCAAAAATGTAGTTGACAAAGCTATGGATATGGATTGGATAAGTGAGAAAACAGCTGATTTCCTTATACAGAAACATCCAGTGACCCCAGTGTTCTATGGGTTACCGAAGATACATAAAAACAAAGAAGATCCACCATTTTGACCAATAGTAGCTGGAACAGACAGCATATTTCAACCTCTTGCAATTTACCTGGACACTGCATTACAACCTTCAATACAAAAAAACATGACCTACATAAAGGATACCACTCACTTTCTGGGTATAATTAACACTTTAAATGTAGTGGAGGAAGAACTTATCTTGTTCACAATGGACGTCAATAGTCTTTATACTTCAATCCCTCACAAAGATGGCATAGAAGCCATGGAATGGTTTTTACTTCGGCATTCAGATGTACATATACAAAAGGTTTTTGCAATTGAACTGATCAACATCATCCTATATAATAATTACTTTAGATATAATGGCCAATACTACCTATAAACTTCTGGAACATCAATGGGCTCATCAGTGGCCCCATCGTATGCCAATATTTTTATGCACCAGTTTGAGCTCAAATTTGTATTAGAAAATCCACTATGGAGAGACAAGATCAAATGCTGGAGACGCTACATAGATGATATTTTTGGGATTTGGCATGGAACTGAAAGTGAACTTGTGAAATTCGCAGAATCTCTCAACAACTACAATGACAGAATCGGTTTTACCATGGAGATAGGAAGACCGGAGGTGAATTTTCTTGATGTCACAATTGAACGCTCAGGTACAACACTCAAGACAAAGATATATAGAAAACCGACAGATGTCAACAGTTGCCTTCATAATAGCAGCTACCATCCTAAACATCTAAAAGAAAACTTACCTTACAGTCAACTACTAAGACTAAAGAGGATAACATCAGATCAATCTACTCTTCAGAATGAATATGATATCATGAAACAGAGATTCCTTGAAAGAGGGTACCCAACAGAGACGGTGGAAAAAGCCATAGTCAGAACCAACTTACAAGAAAGACAAGACCTCCTCCAAGGGAATACAAAGAAGGAAAGCAAAAATATAATACATACGTTAAAGTACTCAAGCCAAAGTTTCCAAGTCAAAAGGATCATCTACAAAAATTGGGATATCATACAGACAGATAATACTTTAAAAGAACTCTTTCCAGATCCCCCTATGATGGCATACAAACGGGGTAGAAACATCAGAGACCAACTGATTAAAGCAGAAAAACCAAAAAGAACAACACAGACCACTCATACGAAGCAGAAAAAAGGTACATTCACCTGTTTACACTGCCAACATTGCAATAATATCATAAAAGGAGATCAAGTGAGACACCCCAACACAGGCAAAAAAATAAATTTGAGAGACTACGCAACATGTGATACCAAAAATTTGATTTATGCAATTTGTTGTCCCTGTGGAAAATATTATGTTGGAAAATCTAACCGGAAAGTAAAAGACGGTGGACAGAACACAAATCCTCCATAAGAACAAAAAATGTGAAGTCACCGGTCTACAGACATTATCGAGATGAAAAACATACCATTTCACAAATGAGAATGCTAGTTCTTGAAGTGGTCCACCCACTCTCAAGAGGAGGTGATCTCCAAAAAATCTTAGCCCAAAGAGAGTTGTATTGGATACAAAAACTAGACGCCATGTACCCCTTAGGGTTAAATGAGGAATACTATTTGGGTCCATTCTTGTGAGCTTGTATACTTATCTGGAAACACAGCCATTGTACCTCTTCTCTTATTTGTTGATTCCTTTGACCACCCCTGATTTTTAATACCATACAGTTTTTTAATATAATTGATTTTCAATAAGTTCCCTAAATTGTAGCATGTCCAACTACACGTTGTTACCAAAGAGGATGAAAACCCTTCAAATTCTGGGTTCAAATGGAATATAATAGAAATATAAAATTATTACAAGTGTATACTTTGATTTTTAGAATGTACACCCATTCATGGGTCAGATTCATCTAGATACACAGTTTTATTGGTGTTCTGATACCATTTTTTGAAAAATGCATGGGAGTCTCTTTTGTATTTAAGACGATTTATCTTATTTTTTTTATTACTTGCTCACTAAATTATTATTATTTTGTTTAATATTTATTCTATCTCACTAACAACACTTAGTTAGGTTGTGGGCATACATTGCCCACTCTCCCACTGGTCACAGCGACATTTATTATGTGCAATAACACTTTTTTTCAACACTTTTTTTCAACTATTTCAAGCTTTGAGTAACACACAGAAACACTCATACACGATCATTTAGTGCATCTAGTGAGCGTCCATACATATACAGATTCATCTACAGACAAACGAGGCGGACTACCACCTTTTGCCTCCCAGTAGGAAAACATATTCTGCGTTCTAGCAGATGCTGCCGTCTGACATACAGTACGATGGGAAAACAAACTTCAATTCCCATGATTCCCTCTACACGATTATTTCGTGTGAGGATGGTCGCGTCGACGTCATCACGCAACACGCGCGGGTGACGTCACTCGCGACCATGTTTACACTTAAACCCAATCAGAATTGGAGCTTGCGACGTGACGTCATCACGCGCATGCGCGGGTGACGTCACTCGCGACTATAAATATACATACCACTCTTATCCGGCATTCGGGTGCGGATGGAGAATGCCCATACTCTACCTCTTACCAGCAGTCACCTTCTTGTACTGTAAGTATACTTTAAGGCTACCTTTTCTTAGGCGGCTTGACCTTTTCTTTATAATATAGCCATGCTATTTCTCTTTTTTAGAATACTACAACCAGTTCACACTGATGCCTTTAAAAGACTACTGGGGGTGTCCTACATGACATCGTGAAGTGAGTCTAGGTTTTATTCTACACTTCATAAATCAATACATATTATTAGATAATTAATTTATTACTTTTTTCTACAGAAATTGTATTGAATGTTAAGAATACAGAACACATTGCCCCTGATGAAGAGTGAAAATTGATACTCGAAACGCGTTGGGCCACATTAAATTGTGATTTATGATTTGTTGTTATAAAATGAATAAACTACTGTTTGTTGGATAAACAGAAAAGTTGTCAAGAAATAATTGGATGATTTAAGAATAACTTTGTGAGCTAAACAAAGCAATGAAATTTATTTAAAAACTGTGAAAACTACTAGGCTACTGACTGTACCTATTAAAACTTCTATACAGGCTTTTAGCCTCTTGTTGATAGTGTGCAGGGGACGCGGGTTTCCTTAAATAGTAAACTATTGTTCCATGTATGTATTCCAGCCTAGATACCAAGGCTGAGCACCTCTCCCCTGCACCTCAAATTACTTATTATTCCTGATTTAACTACTTTGAATCATTACTATATACACTCAAAATATAGGTGTGCATGGTGATTATCAAACTTCTTGTTACTACATTTCATAATAGACAGTTAACCTTTTTTTTTTACCCTCATATTTAGTTTACAAACCAGTGTACTGTGCATTGCGCTCAGTTTCTGTGTTTGCTTTTCTAATCCTTGGGTCTGGGGAAAAAAATCCTTGTCAGATTTAAAAAAAACTTCATTTCCTATGGTACTAACTACTTCCTTTTTTCCTTTCAGTGTTTTCTTCATCTTTTTGATCAATGTTATGTTTGTTGCTTTCCTGCCCATTTTTAACAACCGTTAGATACCTCTAGGCGTATTCTAACTGTGCATTTGTTCCTACAGATTTGTGATACTCATTCATTTGTGTCGTTGTTATATCCTGTTTCCTTCATCTTCCCCATTAATGTTTTGTTTGTTGCCTTCCTGCCGATTTTTAACAACAGTTAGATACCTATAGGCTTATTCTACCTGTGCATTTGATTCCAACGATCTGTGATAATTATTTATGTGTGTCATTCTTCCATCCTGTTGGGTAGTTAGATACGTGCGGGCGTATTCTGTTTGTAGTCTTTCACATAATTTGTTGCCAATCGTGAAGTACACATTTTTTCGTAAATTTTGTCTTCAGGAACATTAAATACGCATTTGTTAGGTTAGTTGGCAACCTCTGCTTTAGAGTCATGGTGCTATCATTACATTCAAACCATCCAGAATTCTTCTTAATGTATGCAGTGTAGTGACCTGCATTGGTTGTAGCTCCTGCATGGTAGATTATTCCTACTGTTGTAAAGGTTTTCTTTCTAAGTGACACTTGACCATGTGTGAATCCAGTCAGTTTGCAGTTGTTTTTGGTGCCATCTGCATTATAACGTAGAAGCATAAGTATTATGTAGGCACTATGTGATTGTATCAGTAAGGTGGAGCGATTGTCTGAATTGCAAATACTACATAATCTGCTATGGTTTGCATTTTGTACAAGTTGCTGAAATGGAATGCTCTCACTATTTGGTATGGAAACATACACAAATCGCTCACTTGGCATTTCTTCCTGTATCACTTTGCTACAGAGAGTGCATGTATGTTTCCACATGTACGAAATTTGGAAAATTTCATTTATAGATATGCTTTTGTTTTCCAATACTAATAGTATGTACATTAGAAAGTCTTGTGGATCTTCTTGTGAGTTCATAGTGAATCTCACCATTCCAGCACAGTCGTCCAATTGTTGCCTTACTCCATGAACACTGTATGTGTTGTCAGGATTGCTTGTTGCATTTCTATGCAGCACTAACATTTGCAAACACAATTGGTCTGTACTGTGCAGGTAAATATTGTTAACAATTGGTGGCAATTGAAATAGAATAGTCATTGCTACATTTGCATAGAAACTTACCCCACTTTCATTTGCAAATTTGAATGGGCCAGCAAGTTCTGTATCTGAGTGCATTTTTCGGTTTTTCTGTTGCTTCTTTGCCGACGTCCCTGGTTTACATTCCCTAATAGATTCTTCTATGTTTGCTGCAATTGATGAAATTTTAGCTTCTTTTCTTTGCGGAATTTGCTGTTGCATTCTGTTGCATTTCTGTTTCATTTACTTTTCTTTTACCACGTTTCACTTTATCTGGAACAGGGCATTGTTTCAGATGAGGGGTGTGCAGTGAACGCAATCTATTGTATTCTAGAATGCAAGGAATATCAGCTTTGACTTTACTTGAATCAAAGTTTATTAGCAATAGACTGTCAAGTGTACGTAAGCGTGATAATGCTACGTAGCTCATGCCTTCCATAAACACTGTGTTTCCTATATCTATCAATGCTTTCTCTAGGGTAAGACCTTGGGATTTATGAATGGTAACTGCATTTGCAAGAGTTAGAGAAAATTGCTCTCTACGTACATACTTTGAACAGAAGCAATCGAGCAATTGAGCACCCTATCCTTTTCACTTCTGAAACTTTATCAAAGCGAATATTTACAAACTGAATGTTGCTATCACATGCGTGTGATTGAAAGCCAACAACTGTGCCCAGTGCTCCATTAACTAGCCCTTGCTCTACGTCAAGGTTACGTTTAAGCATTACTCTACAATTTAAGGATAATTTAAATATTTATTCCAACCCAGCTGGGTTGGAGATTGAATTTTCTAAACTATTTAATCTTGTTGTGGCTTGCTCACACATGGGTACTGTCATACCATGAATGTCTAGTTTGTCTGTGGCGCTAATTTCTATTAGTGCTTGCATTTCTTTCTTTAACATTGTTTCATTGAATTTGAAACAGCTTGCAAGAGTTGGCATTAAGGCCATACAATTGACATTTTTGTGTGCTATTTGTTCCATAACATCAGTTGCACATGCATTATCGCCATAAAGTGCATGTATATGCCGGTTTTTCAATACAACTTGTGCTTCTTGCGATAATACACCAACTCTAATACTTTTTAAGATGTTGGCATAAGTGAGATCTGCAGATTGCCGCATGTTCTCCGTTAATTCTCTGTATTGGAAATGTTGCCAAAGGTAAACATTACCTATGCTACCAACAGTTTTCCGGCAGAGTTTGTGGCCTAAGGTTTTAAAAATCGGTTCACCTTTCACTGGTGTCAATTGTAGAAGATCTCCAAAAACGATAATGTGTTTCCCTGCAAAGAGTTCTTCGTTATTATTTTTAAGTACTTCTTGCAATCTGAGATGAATCAAAGCCAACATTAGGTTGGAGACCATGCTCACTTCATCTATTAGTAGCATTTTCATTTGTTTCAATACTCTATGTAATTCCATTGCATCTTCTGCAGAAAGTTTGCAGTAGGCAAATGTATTTTGATGCTCTACTTGAAGCAGTAGTAATCGGTGTAAAGTCACACCGTCACACCGCCTATGTTGTAGGCAGCTTACCCTGTGGGGGCGTTACAACAGCTGACAGTTTGTTGTTTGGCAATTGTTGAAGGAACTTGCTGATGATTTTGATTAAGAATGTTTTCCCTTGCTATGGGGAGGGAAACAACCCAGAATTGCCCTTCACACGCGACACAGATCAGGGTGGTAAACGAATGGATACACGCAGACCCCACACTACTACATATCCGTATTGAAATAGAGACCATGTCCCCAACAACCCCGCTGCAGATCCTGTATGCCACCAACAACCAACTCCCGACATTACCAAAAATGACGCTCCATATCCGCCGTGCTTGGCGGGACACACACAAACTGGTCGGCTGGAAAGGGAAACCAACACTATCCCAACCCATATGGCAGAACGCGCACCTCCCGGAAATAGTAAAAATAGGCTCTTTTGAACATTGGCGAGCGAAAGGGATACATACACTAGCACATGTGATCCAGGGGGGTGACCTCCCAGACATTGAGACCATGTCCTCCCGCAACATATTCCCTCCAAGGTCACCTCTACCCTCTATCAGGCCCTCAACTCCTTCGGGGCTACACAACTCGATGGGCTCAAAGAAAGGTGGGAAAGGGACTTAGGTGAACTGGAACCTGAAGACTGGATAGATGAATTAATGTCCCCGAGGGAAATTGGGATAGAAACTAAGCTCAGACTAATACAACTGAGAATCCTTCATCGCTCTTATTATTCGCACATTGCCATGGCCAGATGGGGGGGATCCGAGGATGGGACATGCATTAGATGCAAAACTGAGCCGGCCACCTTCTACCATATGATCTGGGACTGTCAGGTGTTACAAGTCTTCTGGGGAAACTGTGTCAATACGATCTCCACTGTCCTGGTGACTCCAATTCCTAAGGATCCCAAAATGGCACTTCTGGGCATCTGGGGGGAAGTGGTCTTGACAAAATATGAAAAAATGTTTTTGGCGGTTGCGCTGGGGGCAGGCAAAAGACTTATGGTGGCTAAATGGGGCTCTGCAGACCCACTTTGCCCGAACCGCTGGAGCAATGAACTGGACAGATGTGCAGTTTAAGAACGCCGGATCTATAACGTGCGGGGTTGCCCCCGCAAATTTGAAAAGATATGGGGTACATGGCTCGATGCTCACTGAAATCCACCCCCCACATCCCCCTCGATCCCTCCTCCCTCCCCTCCCCCCCCATCCTTACCCTCCCTTGACTGGTGGATGTAAATCAGAACCTGTGTTACCAATATATTTTTGTCTCGCAACTGTCTCACGGCCCCTTGGCCCTGCGGTGCCCTTGCCGCTGTTGACACTGCCATGTTTCTTTTTCTGATGTATGCTTATGATTAACGTCTAAGTTTTCGTTGTGTTGTCTAAATTCAATAAACAGAGTTATAAAAAAAAATGTTTTCCCTGATCCAGCTTCACCACTGACATACAGCAGTATAGGTTTGTAATTTTGGCAGGTGCATTCTTTATTTTCGTGTTGTACCCCATGTGCAATTTGTTTTGTTGCATCTTCAAAAAAGGTGCGCTGATCGTTGTTAAGTTTTTCTTGTTGTACAGTTACGTCTTCTGTATCTTCTTGATACTGAAACATGGTGTTTTCTACTTCTGCCATAGCTACTTCAGCCTCATTTGCTATTAGTAGTTGTCCTAATGGTTCTTGATTTCCTCTTACAGAAGGTTGACTACTGTCGGAAGAGTCTTTATCTAATTGGGCCTGAAGTTCTTCTTCCTGTTGCTGCTCATTGTGTAACATTGTTTTGTACTGCATAAAGTTCACATCGGTGATAGTGCTTTCATTTGCTTTGAAAGCATCTTCATAGCACTCATAACTATCTAGTATGTCTTCCTCTTTTCTCCATGGTTTGAAAAGTTGTAACAGAGACATGTAATATAGTTCTTTCTGTTGAGGAGTTTTTAATGACAATTGCACATGATTAATTAAGCTTCGTTTGTTAAGTTTCACTAAGCTCCCTTCACAATCGGTCACGCTATATCTATGTTTGCTTTCATCGGGTTTTACATTATTTTTGTATGCAAAGTTTTGAGCTATGTGGTATAGACACATGCTTTCCAGAGTGGTATCCTGTTCGGATAGTATGTGACCAGTAAATTGTTTTTTAGAATGTCCTGGCTGTTGGGATCATTTCTGGCAATTGTTTCTATGTCCTCATATGATTTTAGCACTCTTTTTCTAGATTTTGCAGGACCAAGACTGAGCCATACTATGTTGTCTGGTTTTCCATACAAAGCAGTGCCGGTTAAACGATCTGCTGCTTCAAGGCCCCACATTCTCTATGAGAGAGCATTTTTATGCCTAGGCTGTACAATTTCTGTGATAATGTTTTGTCTGATGCTAAGTCATACCAGAGGTCTTGAAGCTCTGTTTTTACAGCTTTTGTTAAGTAGGCTGTAACATATCGTGCAACAGCAGTTGAATTGTCTGCAATGTACTGCACATCTATGTTTGCATTCCATAATAGGGCAATGATTGCATTGTAATCATTGATATATTTTGATTCTTCCGTTCTTTTTATGTAATACGTGTTTTTAGGTGGTTTACCTTTAACACTATGTCGAACTGAAGACATGTTTCTGTAACTGGTCTAGGGAAACCAAAGCGGCATTAGGTGTAGTATTTACCTTTGTTTTTGTATTTGCTGCGACAATATTTGCCACATTTGTGTCTTTGAAATTGTAAAATATGCCCATGCAGCTCACTATGTGTCTGTTGTGAAGGGATTTCACATGTGGCATATTTTTGGATAAACTGCAAAACAGTGCTATCACTGTCGTGCCCAAATTTCAGTGCAGCTTTGATCCATAACAGCATGTGAATATGTGGTGCTCCTCTCGCTTGATATTATTTTCTCCAAAAAAAGTGTTGCACTTCTCCAAGGGGAGGAACAGTTTTATTGCAAATAAAGTGTAGCGTTGTCATGAAATGATGATGGAAATATCTTGAGACATTAACTGGATATAGAGATCAAAGTTCTCCAGGTGTTAATATATCTATGTTGTTTTTGTTGCTGTTTGCTATGCGTAGGAACTCATGTAAATCTTCCCATGCATATTCTGCACAACTTAGCGTAACAAACCGAGTTGGTGGTCCAAGGTTTCTGATCATGCAAAGCACGTCTCCGTGCCGTCTGATCCAGTATTCCTTTGTACCACACATGTTTGCAAACAAATTTGTTATACTTGATTGTAAAACCTCATCTTTTTCTTGTACTTTTGTATTAACTGCGTAGCTGACATATTTTGAATGTGCGTTCCAGATTTAAGAATGTGTGCAACTCCATAACATAGTGTTGCTAATTCACTTTCATAGAGTAGTTGGAATATGTATTCCACATTTTGTCTAAATCTGGGATCTTGCGAATACATTTGCAATGAGCGGTATTCTGATGCCCTAATCTGAGTGGGTCTATCATCATATCTTCCACCTTTGCCAGTAGGAAATAGCAGTGGAAAAGCATGTGCTTCTATACTTTTTTCCCAAATTGGTGACCCTTAGGTTTGTCGCATATGGTAAGTTTCTAGTGCATCATCTATGCTTTCATTGGAATGCAATGGATGAATTTTGTAATGGTCCAAAACAATGTTCCCTCTAAGCTGTGCGCATGTGCACTTGCCCAGCTTCCTTTGGGTGCCGGACAGAAGATTTTTAGCAGCGCACACAGACGATTCTCACCTATTCAAAAAGATTTAATAAGGCACAAGCCACGGAAATTACCTGACATTTTCTTCCTCTTAAAATAACTGGTCTTGATATTCTTCTAATTTGCATTACACTACTATGCACCTAAAATCCATAAAAGCAAAATACAACACAAGAGGTTAAAAACTAATATGAAAAACAGGGTCCATGAACAGAAGAATCTAACCAAGATATGCTTGCACACATTAACCGAAAATGTTCACTCTCCACCCATGAGTCCTAAATCTGACTCTACCACACATTTACCTTATGACTCTAACTTCTGCCCCAGAGTACATTAAGATACTACTAGACAACCTTGACTCTTCCTCTCTTGGCTCTGCAAAAGGTTAGGAAGGGTATGGGCGGAGGCATCACTCCTTGCGGGTGTTGAACAAAGCAGCACATTTCAGAGACCAAGTCAGATGTTTCGGCAGTACACTGAAGGAAAGGTGTTGCATGTTTGCTAAAGGATAGGAAATTCTAGTATCCATATAGACAACAGCACCTTCTTTTTCTTGCTATGCTCAACTGCTGGGGGTACAAGCAGGGCTCTAATCAGAGTTTGCTCCCTACTTGGAGTCAAATGATTTTTCAGGGAATAAAAAAGTAATTAGCTTTGGCAATAAGGCTACTTTCTGCTTATTAAAAGATGTTCTTTACCCTTAATATTCCTTTTGAGATCGGGCATTAATATTATTAGAGTTCCTTCCTATGCCAGTGCTTTACTGGTCACTAATTCGAAAAAATATCAGTGGAGCTTTGTGGGTTGAAGCAATGATATGTTCATTGTTTCTCATTTTTGTTAGGCACATTTTGCATTTGTAGGGAGTAAAATTGCATAGTGCATATGTCTCTTAGCTCTAAGGCTGGTGTTATCACTACCCACAGGAGAACACAAGGTGGATAGTAAGCAGAGGCACAGGAATTTTTGATCATCATATTCTAAGGTGTAGTTATTCCGATGCAATTATCCTTACACAAATTATTAGAAGCATGTTCTCCTGGCCCTTGAATTACTTAATTAAAGTACCACTTGAACTCCTTTCAGAATGTTTTTGATACATTGCTTTTAATTGCCATTATTCCATCGGCAAATGTATTTTGTTTAGTTTCTTGACAGCCACATCAGTTATGGCAAGAGATATTTGTGTTTTGTAATACAAATGAGTGACTTTCCAGTGGCATAAAACATACAGGTTCTCATTACGACTTGGGGGGGTATCCTGGCTTAAATACACCAGAATACCGCCCAAACGAATTACTGTTATTGCCATTTGGTCTGGAGGAATTTCCGCTGGATTACAACTGGTAATGGCGGTGTAATTCCCCATTCATATTGAGTCCATATTGAGTCCCGTGGACTCAATGTGGGTTTTTTTGCGGAATTACTGCAGCGGAAATTCAGACGATTTCGGCGTGGAGTTGGAGGATTTACCCACAGGATTTTCCTGGAGGCAGATCCTCCCCGCCAGTCCCAAAATTGTAATTTGGCATAGTGGTAAAGTTGGCGGTAATGGAGTTACCGCCAACTTTACCACTTACTGTCAAACTTGTAATGAGGCCAACATATTTTCTCTGCGGCGAAGTATTTTTTGCAAGGTACTGTGGCAGATATTGAAGTCTTGGACTGGTTGATGAGTTTTCTGCATAATCACATATGACATTTAATTTTAGCCAATGTGTTTGGAAAAAGCTTTGTAAGATTTTTAAAGAACTGCAGTGGCTGGGAAGAAGAAATTCCAAACTCTCTTCTGCGCCGGTAGCTCACAAATTACCTTACCTAATTAGTTGCGCACATAGAAAATAATGTGCGCACACCAGCCAACCGGTTCCGCACATAGAGAAAACTAATTAGAGGGAATATTGGTCCAAAAGAGTGGATACTGTAGCTGGATACAGAAGTTCGAATTGTCCAGTTTCTGATGGCTCTTGAATTATTTCAGTTGTTTCCCTTAAGCTTTCATCAATATTTATTTCCTTGTAGTACTCATTATTGTCATTTAGATATTGCAATGCTTGTCTAACTTTGTGTAAATCCACTAATTGTTGCCAAATTTTTTTGTCCTTTTTTGGTACTCCATTTACCAAGACTATTAAAGAATGCTCTATTGAACGTTCCACTCCTAGAGTGTGTACATTTTCCGTTAGATCTAATGGCAAGTAAACTACTTTGCCATGAATGCCTTTCACCAATTCAGAGGAAGGTAATTTTGCTGTTTTTGGATGAAGGCTTATAATTGCTTGAAATGGCTGAACTGTTTGAATTATTATGCTCTCATACAAATTGAGCTGTTGCAGGATTTTTGGTAATGGAAACAATTCCAAATTATTTGTAATAGCACGTGAAGGAGTGTGGTTGTTGTCTAATTTTGCAGTACAGTAATTGTAACATATTAGGCGATCAGTTATTTCATATTTGTTTTCAGTTAAAAGGTACAAAGCTAATTCAAACCATTTAGAGTCTTCATTGTTTTCTATTTTGTATGCTATGTCCACATTTTTTGTGTTCCTTTTGTAAAACGTTCTGTGGCAACACACACAAACACGTGGTTTGGTACTTCAGCCGATGACCTTTTAAATGTTACTATTTCTTTTCTGTATGTGTGTAATAGAAGGTTGCTATGTGAAGAATTGTCGCTACTATGTTCTAAAACTGTTGCATTTACCACGTGGCTCTCACTTCCAAAATACTTTTTCTAAATACGGTCCATTTCTTCTTGTAAATATTTGGGTGTACCATGCAGAAGAGTGGTATTTAAATTGCCTAATTCTGAAGCTGGACTTTTTGCATAGTATATTTTATACACTAAATTTATTACATTGGAATGATGTACTGATATTCTTTTGATATCATGGCAGGTACTTTTGCAAATAGGCCCAGAAATGCAGGCTAATGAATGTCCTTTTAGTCCTGTGTCTTTCCGCACTGCACAAATATCCATATTTTGCAGCACTTTCATTTTACTTTTGTCTTTACCTTTTACATATTGATTGAGGAACTGGCGTAAAGATTTGAAAGCTTTGTTTGGAATGGCACACATTGATGTGCACGCCCATTTGTATACTGGACGGTGTGATTCTGCTGAATCGAGAGGTAATTCTGAGTTTTCAGGAGATCGTTTTGTAAGCAGTGTTTCTTGTTCCATGATGGTAGTATTGATTTTCTCATACCCTCGTCCACTGCTATGGATGGCAATTGTGTTTGTTTGATTTTGTTTGTATGCTTCTTCATTAAAATATGGCTCTGTGGTTGTTGTGTGACTCCATTCACCACCACAAACATGCAAGAAATTATTTTTGTTCACATTCCGTTTATTGCTGAGTTTCTTTTGTAGTTTGGTACTTAGTTTTGTTAGTGCTTTCATCCTATTTAACACTAATATGAACAACTTCCTTTTGAGAAGGATTGCACTGTCCACGAGTGCTTGTAGAATTAACTTTCTACGGTATGTTTTAAGGGGTGAGGATGATGTTGGTCCTCTTCTTAGTAGATTCTGAAGGACTCTGTGACTAAACATTTTTACTAAAATACTTTTTTTACAATGGGTTCTTCTTACACTATCAGGATTATTAGGAACATTGTTAGCTGTACTGGCAGCCGTTTTTTTGACAACATTTCTGTAATTTTGTGACACTTTTTGATGGAGGAGGTACAGTTTCGATAGTTGAGACTTCCTTTATTTTGTTACCCAACTACATTAGCTGGTTTGTACCAATATTCTCTACAAACTCTACAACAGGTGGATGCTTACATTGGGCACCATTATTTTTATTTGCTCTAATTCTGCGTTCCTTTCTACAGAGTTGCTTTTTGGTAGGCATTCTTTGGTGTCTGTTGTCATGGTGTGTCAACGTACAGTGAACTCTAACAATGATTTGGTAAGGCTACTTTACTGTTTGTATACTACTACAATGTGCTTCAGATGAGAATACAAAGTGGCCTACTTGTGACGAGAACCATTATTAATAACCAAAATGCCAAAAACTTGCTACAGCAACTTCTTTTCACAATCTAACCTTCTAAGGATTACCTATGTTATTTGAGTACCAAACTCACAGGGATTTGTCAGCTATTCTGCCTGTTATTCTTTGTTCAATAAATGGATATTTGTAGGTAGAATGGTTTACAAATCAATGCTCACTTTGGTTCCCAAAATAAACAAATAACCCACGCAGCCTCTTTAAGGAGTAGTTATAATATAAAGGTTGTACTGTACTTACTTTTTTGCGCAAGACAACCAGGTTTCTTCGGATATGTCGTCTGCAGTGTAGATGCTGTTGATTCTCAGGAGAGTAGTCTTCACTGCTAATTAAAAAACAAAATCAATTACTTTGTGTGTTTACAGCAGTGATGATATGCAGACATTATTTGTGATTCTTTCGTCAAAGCATTGAACTTTCATATTTCAACCGTGCACATTTCACTTCACTCTGTGGAGTCTTTGCATAGTACTTGCAATATGGTACTTGAAAGTCCTTCAAAATAACTAAAACTTTTAAAGGTATGGAAAAAGTGTACTATGCATAGGAGAGAGGTTTGTAAGCGATAGGGCACAGTACTAGATGGGGAAACATTTTCTACTTGTTAATGAAAAGCACGATGTCGAAAAATCGGGAGACCCTCAGAAGGAAATGTCACCACTACAATCGGGAGCGTTTACTATTCTTATACGATCACATTGCAAGTAGCATTACTGTAGGCCGTACAGAGTACACAACTCCGACATTTTCACATACAAAATTGAGGTCTGCCCTAAATGGGCATGCTTGCAACGTATGTACAGGTTAGTTGGAAGACAGTAAGCAGTCGTGCGATTTGTGAATGACAATTCGGCAATCTTACACTTTAAAGGGGGAGCGTTGTTAAGTATTCCCTATGGACATTTAGCGGCATTATTTTGTCTAAATTAAATCATAAGGCTTCGACATGTTCTCTGATTAAAATATACATACCTATGCTCTATACTGATGCATGTGGACACGCTTGGAGCTGTATGTAGAAATTTGCAATCCTTGCACAGTAGCTTGTGTAGTAGGTGCTTTGCAATGGTATGCGGCTTCCATTCAGAATCATAGACAGTAATTTTGAATTGCGCAATGTTGATGACGGAGTTAAAATTAGCGATGTTCTATGTAATTGGTGGATGATTGTGCGACTGCTTAGTTGTGTCCAATGAGGGACTTGCTTTGGTACTGCTGTAGAAAGGGTGGAAGGACTGGGTAAGAGTTACGTGCCGCACGTAGGCAACGCTTGTCCGCTGATAGGGCGTGTCACATACGGTTTCTACAGCAAATCCTGCATGGAGAGGTGACTGTAAGCATCAGCCAATCAGATGTTCACATTACTCTTTTGTGTCGAAAGACGGTGCGCACACTGAAGATGGCAGAGGTGGAGAGGGTCAGGGTTTTGATGCTTGGAGACATTTTTGTGCAAGGCTTACAACAGTATGCCGAAAGTAGGCATGTGGCACACCATTTCGATGTGTGAGGAGCGGAGGTAGGTGGTGTGGAGCGCTGACACTGATGCCAATACTGCGGCAATTCTGCAAGTTTGTAGAGACATGCATAGAATGACCACTCCTCATGTGGTCATTTTGCACTACGGTGATTGCCATTTGGGATACGTGACTTCACATACTTTGTTGGCAGATTTGGCACAGTTGGTAGAAGCACTCATGACCATCTTCCCAACAACGAAAGTAATTTTTTCTGCTTTACTCCCGAGAGTACAATGGAACAACACTTCTGTTTTCTGTCCAGATCAAAGCACCGGCAGGTGTATCATCAATCACGGCATGCGTGCATTCATGCTACGAGTTAGTATGTTTTTTTGTAGCCACGATAACATTGCTCCAAGCAATGCGCATTACTTTGAAGGAGATGGTGTTGTGCTATCTTCTTTGGGAAATGCGATGTTCTTTTGGAACATAAGGCTTGCAATAGAGAAGGTTCTGTAATGTTTGCAAGAGTAAAACAAGGACAAAAAAATACAAAAAAATACATAAAATACCAGATGTCTGGTAGGTATCTGGCCAAAAATAAAAAAAAACGGCTCTTTTCAGAGCCTACCGTAAAGGGGAAAAAGGGGAATAGTACTTTAATGTACCGTCGTCATGCTCTGATCCTGTACATGTCTGCGAAATGGCAGTAGTTAGCAGCCAGCACATATCACCACCGGGGATTGAAGGGTCGAGCCGCATGTAAATGAGAATGAGTGGAGCTAGGGATTGTTCCATAAAGTTCAGTAGGTGTGTTCTGACCAACGTACTTTAATAAGACCGTCTTCTCCCTCACAGGAGACCACACAGCCATGGCTTTCCATGCTCGAAAACAGATTATCTGGATTTTGGTAGCTCTTGAATACATTGGTTGAAGGTGCATGCAGAAAGCTGCAGTTTATCTACAAATCTTGGATTTCATCATGCGGAAGTGCGTGGAATGAGATGGCTGGACTTGGTACCTCTTTGTGTTACTTTACTGACAGAGTGTCCTCCAGATATACTGATCATTCATTGTGGAGGAAACAGTTTAGGCCATGTATCTGGAATTTCTTTGCAATTTGCAATGAAGGAAGGACTCGCAAAGCTCATGGACATGTTTCCAAATTGGCAAAAACTTTTTTCCTGTATTGCCCAAAGACAAATATGGCTGCGTTCTTCTGCGTTTGGTCCACAAATTGAGAAAGCGAGACGCAATGTGAATAAAGCTGTGTGTGCATTTTTAAGAGATGTTGGCATGTCCTCTTTCCACAATGAAAACATTTTGTTTCGCAGCACTTTCATTTTCTGCAGAGATGGAGTCCACCGTTGGCAATCAGATTTTTCTTCGCAATGTACAAAATGCATTGCGACCTCTTTTGCAATCACACTAACCTATCTAACAATCCGTTTTCCCCAATCCACTCTTTTTGACCCACACAACACACCACCGAAAGGCTCTTTTCAGAGCCGCCACTTACTCCCAAAGTACACTTTATTGCGTTTGCTCTGCTTGCACCCTCCCTTTTTTCCTCTACGACTGTCCGCAAACTTTTTCAGAACTCTGCAGGGGTCTACGACCGTCACTTCATAGTTCTATTGTTATACTGAGAAAGGCGGCTCCGAAAAGAGCCTTTTCTGTAATTTTTGTTGTTTTTACGTTCATTGCTTAACAGCACACACACTAGGAGAAGAGGCCAAAGGAGGGTAAGGAAGGGACACCAGCCACGGGGATAACAAAGGGCAACTGAACAGAGAAAGATGTAGGGTGAGCTTTTTTTTGGTAAGGAGCAGATCTTCTGGTGCTCGGTGACTGCAGCCTCAAAAGCACTTTGAAAACTCTCCCCCCTGCAGAGTACTGCGTCACAATACGTGCACACTACTGTCACCTTTGAAAGGTAAGGGTCCACAGCATTGCAAATGGCTTGTGAGGCAGCTGTAGGGAGGCGATCCCCCACAGGAGTGTCTCGTGTGGTGGGAGGATCGGATAATGAGGATGCTGTGGAGGAACTCAAATGACTACGCTCTTCACATGGCACCACCTTCCGAATTTCGGCAGTGTGGAACAAAGTGAGGTGTCGTTTCATGGTTGTGGTACCAAAACTTTAAGCTCCAAATCTCCCGCGACTCAACACCACCTCGCACTGGTTACACTTCACCAGGTTCACATGTGCTTTTGGTACTTTCTCATAAACGGAAAACAACCGCCACACCCACGCCTCCCGCCGAGTGCTCCTAGTGCGGAGTTCCTCCACTTAATTCTCTTTCTCCTCTTCTTCCTCAATCTCTACATCCTCACCCAAATATCTCTCTGCAGGCCCTTTGGGGAAGTGGTGGTGATGGTGGTGAGTGTGGGTTTGGGGGTGGTGCAGAGCAGCCATGGAAGTTATACCGATTAGTTTCCTTTTGGTCACTACAGTAGTAAAGGCAGCACTCCTCAATCTGCTATAGCTAGAAGGACAATGAAGATGCGCTCGGGGGTGTGGCCTTTTGTAGGGGTGCAGGGGTGTGCCTCGTGACCGTCTTCATCCCTACAAAGCGGTACGCAAATTTTACACAGCAAGTCCTGACGTGCCCTATTGTCTGGGATGTGCAAATTAGTCCCCATGCTCAGCGTAGGTGCGGTCACATGATGACGTCCTCAACACATCCGCCCAGTAATGAAAGTCCCCTGGACAGCAAATGCAAAGAATCAAACGTGCGCATGCGCACAAGTGTGCTACGGACAGTGTTTAGGTTCTCAAACTACTTCAAAATGGGACACAAGTGAGACGGACATTTTGTTTGCCTAAGAACTTGCCGCCCACCGCGCCGGTTCTACGAATGACACCATTTTGGCTGCGCCCGATATGGACCGCTATACTGTCCTTCACACACTCCCATTTTCCTCATTTACACCCATTCTGGACATCTGGTGTGTTCTACGAACATGTATTATCTCGTTTCCAAGCGGTACGGCGAGGTACTATATCTTTTGGACACCCCTTTCTGTTTATGTACGCACATTTCAACAGATGGTGCAGTCACACATCACATCCGTCTTACTTGACATTAGACAGCACCCACATTCCATTCCTTGCGGATAGGTCGAACAGGCGCGCTGAAGGTGAACATTTTACGTCTTTTTAAAAATATATTCTACACACAAACTCTTTCTCTACAACTACTGTACAAAAACATTTCAAACACACACACATCATTCTAAAGAAATAGCGTGGGAAGCGGACACTGAAACAAATATGGGGGAATTATGATTCAACACGGGGTGGTTATAAGGAGAAGATTTGTGAGGGGAAGAAGGGATGGATATTTCGTCAAAACGTCTATTTTCCTGTTCAAGGTTTGGGGATGGTTCAGTAGGGAATGGAGAAGCAGGGCAGGTGCAGGTGGGGCAATGATAACAAACTTTTCCTCTCACACAGTCCTCCACAAACTCCAGTAAACTTTGAAAATTGTCGTTCAATATGTCAATTTTCTGCTCTATCCTTTTTATCCTGTCTTCTCTGTCTCGTTTGTTGCCCTTTCTTCTTTTCTTTCCTGGTCTGTTAAAAAAAGAAATACATAAGTTGAATGCCTCTAAAATACTGGTCACTATTTTGCATATGCAGAGCACTGTGTACCATTATTGTCGCTGTCTTCAGACATTTCCTCATGTGGGAAATACTCCTCCAGCCACTCCAAAGTACTAACCATTTCTGAGTCAAAACAATAGAAAGAAATTATTATTTCTGCACCACATACCACAAAAAAAAACTCACCCATATAAAAAAATGACCTGCACTCACTCTTTTGCTGTAATCTCCCTTCGTCCTACTGCGTCCGTCCACTGCCGAGTTTCGGTGAACTGATTACGCTGGTAGCATCCTTTCTTTTTTATGGTACCATCCACTTCATTCTACATGGTTATTAAATGTGTCGTTTTCTTTTCCCAGCTTCAGGTTTCCATATTTACTTATTACTACTTATAATATCTTGATGTCCTTCTTCTACGTTGCACACTTTTTGTGTAAGACAATAGTACATTTTCAGCTATCCCCCACCTCTTTGGGTAATGTTGATCCTGTCCAACCCTGTCCGCAAACAGGCGCTCAGTCCGTCCCTTTCCAATATCAATAGGGAGGGGGTTCTGTATGTTCTATGTTAAATGTATGTCAAGTACGTAGATTATACTAAATATCTCTCAAAATCACATGATTACAGTGTATATTCTGCTCAATGACTTCATTGCCGCAATTTCATGCTTAAGTTCCACCTTCCAAAAACCTATACAATCCCCTACACAAAAAACTTTGTTAAGGGGATGTTATGGTTAAGTTGCCCTCCCAAAAACCAATGAAATTCACTACAAAAAAAACTTTGTTGAGGGGACGTTATGTTTAAGTTGCCCTAACAAAAACCTGTGCACTTCACTAAAAAACCTTTCCTCCTCCCATTTATGCTTCAAATAAAAACCGAAAAACATCTGAAATTCGACAGTTATGGTAAAGTAAGCCCCCAACCCTGCCACCACCCCTGTGCACTGCTAACACTAACACCCAGACTATGAAAGATGTCATCTCAAATGTCAATGCTGACATCAATGACGACATCACTTGTTTAGCCCCTTTCTTTTCCTTCCCTGCCATGGAGGTGTCCTAAGGACACTACACCTGTCCGTACTGTCCATAGAACATCTACACACATGCGCACCACACCCATAAGTCCTACGAACATCGCCCCTGTCCGTAACTGTCTGTCTCATGTGTTTAATTAGTTTGAGGACCCGAACAGTGTCCGTAGAACAACCGCGCGCATGCGCACGACCGTTCCGGTGCATTTGGTGTCCTGCGGACACCTGTTCCCTTCGCGGATGTGTTTGCGATGTCATCATGTGACCGCACCCACGCTGAGCGTGGGTCCTGATGTGTGGACACAGTCCGGGTCCCCAAACATTTGTAAAGTACTTTTTCAGGCAATCCAAAGTAGTTTATAGTAAAAATTCACCAGAGCACATGTCCCAGACAATGACCCTGGCTTTGTACATACATGGAACTTTTTGAGCCTTTTTGGGGTGCTCGAGCTGTCCGCGCACAGCGCGGCTGTCTGCGGAGCACGCCCCTGCACCCCTATAAAAGGCCACACCCCAGAGCTGATCTTCATTGTGCTTCTGGCTATTGCAGATTGACTTTTGCTGCTTTTGCTGCTCTTACTGCGATTATTCCTCAACTCTGATGGCATCCATGGCTGCTGTTGCTACATCTGCCTCAGCACCACCCCATTCCCCTCCACCACCACCACCTCCCCAAGGGCCTGCAGAGTGGAACAGGCGTGAGGATGTAGAGGAGGAGGATGAAGAGGATGACGAGGATGAGGTAGAGGAAGTCCCTACTACTAGCACTCGCCGTGAGTTTGGGTGTGGCGATTGTTTACCATTCATGGTGACGTACCAAAAGCATGTGGGAACAAGGTCACCTGCAACCAGTGCAAAATGGTGCTGAGTCGTGCGTACAGCTTTGGTACGACATCCATGAAGCGACACCTAAGGTCGATCCACGGTAGGGCCATTCGCACGGTTGTACTTTGTGATCAACGTAGTAGGTTGAGTTCCTTTACCACATCCTCCGTTTCTTCTCCTCTCACCACAAGAGACACTCCTTTGGGAGAGGGCATCCCTCCAGCTGCCTCACAGAACATTCACGATGCTGTTGACCCTTACCTTTCGAGAGTCACAATATTGTGTATGTACTGCGATGCAGTACTCTGCAGGGGGGAGATTCTTCAAAGTGCTTTCGAGACTGCGGTAACGGAACACCAGAAGACCTGCTACCTACCTAAGTAAGGCCCACCCTACATCTTCCTCTCTCCACCTGCCCTTTCTTATCCCCATGGTCGGTGTCCCTTCCTTACCCTCCTTTCCCCTCCTCTCCTACAGTGTTGTGTGTAAAAAAAAAAAAAAATATATAAAACAACAAAAATCCCCCCCCAAAAAAGGCTCTTTTTAGAGCCGCCTTTCACAGTTTAAAAATAGAAGTGGCAAATAAATGGTGCAGGTGCCTGTGCATTTTTTAGAAGTCTGCAGACAGTTCCCGGACATCTAAAATTTTAGGGTGATGCCCTAGCAAAACCATTGCATTTTCTCTGTCAGGAAGCGGTGGCTCTGAAAAGAGCCTTTTGGTGGTGTTTTTATGTGTTTGAAAAACCTGAAATGGTCAACACCTACTGCAAAATGGATGACTGTAATTCCAAAAAAGGTTGCAATGCATTTTTTACATTTCTCAGAAAAATCTGATTGCCAGCATAAGTAAGATGGACTCCATCTCTGCGAAAAATGTATGTGCTACGAAACATAATATTTTCATTGTGAAAAGAGGACATGCCAACATCTCTTTGAAAGGCACAAACAGCTTTATTGAAATTGCGCCTCGCTTTCTCCATTTGTGGACCAAATGAAGAAGAACGCAGCCACATTTGTCTTTGCACGATACGAGAAAAAATTACTTGGGAATTTGGAAACATGCCCATGACCTTCCCAAGTCCTTCTTTCATTGCAAATTGCAATGAAATTCCAGAAAAATGTCCTAAACTGTTCCCTCCACAATAAATTATAATTATGCCTGGATGATGCTCTGTCTCCAAAGTAGCACAGAGAGGTACCAAGTCCAGCCCCTTCATTCCACGCACTCCATGCCAGTGCACTCCCACATGACGGAATCCAAGATCTACAGCTACCCCACAGCATTCTGCATGCACCTCCAACCAATGTATCCATGAGTCTCTCAAAATCCAGATCTGTTTTCTGAAACACACAGCCATAGCTATCTGTTCTTCTCTCAGGTAAAAGACCTTCTGACAAACTCTCTCCTTACACAACACACCCAGTCAACTTTACTGACCAATCCCTTCCTCTGCTCATTCTCATTTACATGCCTCTCCACCCCAAAATCCCTGTATGTAATACGTGCTGTCTGCGGACTACCGCCATGTGCGCGGACTTATCGAAAGATCTGAGCGTGGTGAATGTAAATTTAAATAGTGTACCCCATTTCCCCTTTGAGGTTGGCTCTGAAAAGAGCCATTTTTTTGTTTTTTTGCAGATGCTTGACAGACACCTGTTATTTTGTATTTGTTTTTGTTTTTTTCTTTTCTTACTTTACTCCTAAAATCTTCATATAACCTTCTCCGAAGCAACCCTTACATTCCAAAACAGCATGGCATTTCCCATAAAAGATAAGGAAATGTCATCATCTTTAAAATAAACAGCATTACTGGAATCAATATTCTCATTATTACAGAAGAACATACCAGCTCTAAGCATGAAAGCACACATGCCTCGGTTGATTGCAACCTAGCAATGTTTTGCTGAGGACAAAAAACAGAACTATTGTCCCATATTGCCCTAGGTACTAATCCAGAAAAAAAATACTTTGGCATTTGGAAAAATGTTTATTACTGCTTGAGCCAAGTGTTCCAAATCTGCCAACAAAGTAGGTGCACTGACATAGCCCAAATGGAAAGTACCATAGTGCAAAACTACCACAAAACTACCCCATGGGGACTGTTCATCCAGCAAATATCTTCACAAACGTGTACAATTCCCTGTACATTGCAATCAGGCACAGTGCTCCACACCACCTCCACTCCTTTAACATCAGAATTGTTTGCCACATGCCTGCATTGAGCATACTGCTGTAAACCATGCACAAACATATCTCCAAGCACCAACACCCTGACTTTCTCCACCTCTGCCATCTTCACTAGACACAGTATCTTTCAACACAAATCCATAACTTCAACATCTGATTGGCTGATCCCTAGAGTCCCCTTTCCATGCTGGATTTGCTGGAAAACCCCGGATGTGGCACGCCCTGTCCGCGGACAGCCGTGGTGTCTGTGGACCGCGTAACTCTTAGACAGCCCTTCTACCCTTTCCACATCACTCTCTGTACCCTTCCCTAATTGGATGCAGCTAAGCAGTCACACAACCATCCACCAATCACATCCAAGACCTCTACATCTAACTCCATCATCAGAGTTCAGCACTTCAAATGTACTGTTGATCACTCTGAGTATAAGTCTCATATCATTGGAAAGCACCTACTACTAAAACTACTCTACAAGTCTCCAAGATTTCTACTTGCAGCTGCATGCATAGCCACATGCATGAATACAAACTACAGGTAGGCATATTTTCTGCACAATACATGTACAACTCTTATAAATGCATATAAACAGAGTAAGTGCTACTTAACCTGTATAACCTATAAAATTAACTTAGTGTCATTTTTCCCATCTGCTATAATCAACTGTGACTTCCAAAACTGTCTATTTCTTTTACACACACAGCTTTCTAAAAAATAATAATATTAGAAGATGGGAGAAATAACAGTAACATTGTAGAAAACACTTAGTAGTGTATTATAAAATTACACACAGCCAGGATAAGGCCATGCATCTTCATACACTCACACAGATAGACACTATCATTGAAAAGCTCCCAGCTGCAATAACACCACTACCTGTAAATCACATCCTTCTGATTTAGTACCCACATCTTTACAAATGCATGCATTCCATGCTTTTCTATACAGTTTCTGCCATTTACCTTTGTGTGAGAGCAAGGGGCCATCCTTTACTTCTCAGTACAAAACTCGGACGAAGTGCCTCCAGTAGTGGGTTCGCCCATTATCTTATGCGATGTTAACTTTTGCGTAGATGGGACCACTGAGCAGGACACGGGGCATCCATTTTTGTACCCCCTTTTTGACTCCATCTTGGTGACTAGGCCTCACTGCGATAGTACAAAAACGCTTCTCCTCCCTTTCTCTCAGCGGCCAGGCGCGCAGGGCACATGGCCCCCACCCTCGTTCTCACTCTGACTGGAAAACTCAGTGGTTCCATTCTCACGCTGATGCCGGAGGCATTTGCAACACCTAATAAATGTAACACATTACTCTTCCTCTGAGATCACTGTCCTGCATGTGAACCAGCATGAACTAAGCACATAGCTTGTTCATATCCACACCCTCGCCAGTGTAAACTGCCATTGTGACCCTCTGTCCTTGCGAGATATTCCTTTCATGTGCCAGACCACTGACCAGGCCATGATGCCCACCCAGCAGATCCCCAACTAACATTAGACCCCTGCTGCAGTATATTGTTGCCTACCACTAACAAATGCCACATACCAGAGATTCTTGTGAGCACAGACCCACACTTCAACCAGTGTATTATAGTGGTCAAGACCCTTAACCTAAGGCCTGTATCATCCAATGTTATTGATAGTATAGATATATGTGTGACTTATATAGAGACATGATAAACTACTGAAAGACTTTGAACAATTGTTATTTAGTGCATGCATTTTTGAGAATATATTATGTTAGCTTAGATAGTGACCACCCTGCTTCACAGTGACCTGACCTTCACCCATTCGGAGCACAGATTTCTGACGTCCATCCTCCCGCCAACCAAGCAACCAACCCGGAGGAAGAGATGCCACCCACACCTAAGGCACCACACGTACTGACCAATCCGGGACTAACGTAGTATCCTATGTTAGTTGCGTCACTTCGCTTATAAGTGCTCTCAGAGATCGTTTGAATGCCATTCATTAGATAAACCTTGCCTTGAACTCTCGCAGCCTGCTCTCTTTACCTTATTCCACATCCGGGGTGTGTCTGTTTTATTCTTTTGCACGTGTAAGACGGGGAGGGCACATACATTTGGTGACCCAGTGCAACGTGATTTGGAGAGGTGCCTCGAGGCCTGCACCGTGCGGCGTGATCCGTGACGCCCCCCAGCAAAACCATCGCCTCCGTGGCCAACCAGCCTGGGCGCACTACAAGAAAGGGTCAAGGGTTCCTGGATGAGGAATACTCGACTGAAAAGCTGCTCGCCGAGCCGGGCCACGGCTTGGTTGGGGTGCGGACCTGACTGGGGTCAGACCGTGAACGGTGACCCTCGGATTACCTGACTGAACACGTGAGTGCCAGTTGCGAAGGTTTCCAAGGAAAGGTAAGGGGGAAAATAAGGGAACAAGTGAACAGGTGATAGTGGGTTATAGCCAAGAGTAGGGGCTGTGTGAGTGGTGCTGAGGCATTTTCTGATCTGTCCTTTATATGGCCATTAGGTTTTGTGAAAAGTGAGAAGAAGTAGCGAAGAGGTATCCTAGCCCAAACGGGGTAGGAGGCGGCGCCAAGTAGCATTGTCTTGTCCAGTGGAGATAAATAAGTGAAGATAAAGAGAAAATAGTAGGAGTCTTGTATATTGAGTAGACTCGGAGTAGATTATTTAGAATATTCTTTTTCCGTGTAAGCAAGAATTCTTTGGAAAGAGTAAGAGGGTGTAAGAGGGGGGGAGTGAATGAGAAGAGTAGGTAAAACGGGGAAGGGTAAAAGGATTTGGTAATGGGAACAAAGGGGAAATAAAGGCGCGCAGGTAGTGCATGTTATGTGTTATATGTTTTTCGCTTCTTGTCCATTTTTTGTCGCATATGTCAAAATATTGTAAGTAATTTGTTGGTAAGGGGTATACATGCGAAAGTGAACTGTTGAAATTGGAAATGCAATAATTACAAAGGTAACATTGAATATTGATACACAATAACTGCCAATAATTGAGAAACACTTCACATATTGTTGATCTATTCAAGGGGACAGGTGGTTGGAGGGTGTGATTAGAGGGATGCTCAGGTGCAAGCGCAAATACAAGTGAGGGGAGAAACATCGTCATGGGGGAATAACACCGTTAGCTCATATTTGCCAGCATCTCCCACTATATAGTGATAGGATACAAAAATACCACGATCAATGGGTGACAGAGATAAAAGGGGACAGCGTGACACCAATTTGGCCAGAGGGAGGGTCGTTTGACAAAAGGGTGTTAGATTTAGTGTCCACGCACTTATTGGCGAGATATAAGGGTAAACAGTTGCAGAACAGAAGGGAAGTATTGAACCTGTGGCGAGTGTTCGAGGAAATTGCCCCTACAGCAGAGGTAAGTACAGAAAAAACAATCGAAAAACAGAAAACGCAGGAAGAGGTAAGCGGAACGCCAAAGGGTGAGTGCACAACAACCACAGCTGAGAATGACATAACCAAAATATACCCCTTAATGACAAGACCAGCAGTAGGAGACAACGAGCCTCTGTACATACCGGCATGCCCCACCCCCACTCCCTCAAACGGAGCAATAGCCACAGCACCACCGCCATATGACAAAGGAGGCCTTTATGGCCCGACAAGTGCACCCCCTGTGAACTTAGCGCGATTAACCAGAGATTTAGACCGCCAGCTAGTGCATGCACAAATGGAAATAACGCGGCTAAGGGCACTGTGCGACCGAGGCCAAATGTTACCGGGGGAGGGGAAGTACCACTGTTGTCCGTGGCAGATCTCACACCCCCGCTAAGTGCAACAGGGGAATTAGCCCCAGCGACGCCAGAGCCAGCACAGTCCGTACTTTCTCAGGGAACACCTACATCACAAGGGTGATGAAAATAATTGCGATCAGGAGAGTTCCTGTTCCATCTGACCAGTGAGAATTATACGCCCAGCCACCCAAGAAAGCCAGCGCGGAGAAGGACAGGAGGAGAATGGCGAGCAAGAAGAGGGAGTAGAGGAGGTGTGGAGCGATGTAGAGGAATACGAGGAAGGAGCAGGAAGACCACACTATATCCCGTGGGCCCAGATGGATAAAAACAACTTGTTGAAACTCCTCCCCCCACTTGCGAGAGGGGCGGGGAAATGGATACATGCATTCGAGAAGAACACGGCAGGAGTACCGTTGGCGATAGGTGATGTAAAAACTTTGCCAGTGTCTGCCGTTGGTGATCAAGCAGACGCGGTTTGGGAAAAGGCGGGATAGCAATGAGCTGTGACCTCCACGATGGATCACCCTTTAACAATCTTCGAGCACAAATATGGGACGCATTGCAGCGCACATTTCCAGACATTCCAGATTTACATTTAGTAATGCAATGTACGATGGAGGAGAACAAGGATCCTACGCAATTCATACTGCGGGTGCAAGACTTGTGGAGAAGCGAAACTGGTATGGCGTGGAACCAATCCACCGCCTTGTTCTATTTTATCATCAAGAAAGGGCTCCCGAAGGAAGTACAGAAGGCCTTGGACAAAATAGCTGGGATTGAAGCCAAGAGTTGGCCTGAGATAGAAATGGAGATAGCTCAAAAAAGGTTGGCAGACGAGGCAAAACTGGTGCAGAACAAATTAGTGAAGGTCGCAGCCATAAACGCCAGTGTAACCGCTGATAGGGAGAACGAGGGGGATGAAAGTGCGGGAAACAGACCAGTTGGGATAGCAGCGCTGTGGGCAGCAGGAGAACAAGGACCGTGGAACGGAGAAGAGCCACACAGAGGACCACAGAGGCAAGAAAGACCGGCGAGAGGAAGAGGTGGGTACCGTGGCCAGAGAGGGGGGTTCGGAGGTATGGGGAATAGAGGATTCGGTGGGCAAGGGATGAGAGGGGGACAGCAAGGGTCATGTTGGAATTGTGGGAGATGGATAAGACTCTAGGCCCTGGCCAAAACCACCGCAGCGTATCACACCCATAGAATCAAAATTTTAACTGTCCACAAATAAAGGTAGAGTGGATGCATAACCCATAAATTGTGCAGAAGACCCAGTGTACGAACAGATGTTAAGACCTAAAGCTGCCTGTCCATGGTTAGGGAATTGCCCATCAAATATATATTATTGAGATTAATGACCAGGCATATTCCTTTTGCCTTCTAAAATGTACTACTGTGCTTAATAGTTTAGTAAAACACCAAGGAGATAATGACAGATAGAAAGGAATACAAGTACACTAAAGATGTTGGTTCATCAGTGACACTGCAAGAATCATCTGAGGGGTAAAATGGGATTAGAGATAGGCACAAATATAATCAGATGAATCATCACATCCTCTGCTCTCAAGATATCGCTCAACAAGGACAGAACAGACTTGGATAAATAATATGCGAAATTATCTGCATTTCAGGAACACTTGGGCATGATCCAATGAGGTGGAATTGGTCAAGAAGTTTGCTTTATCTTTTATTAAGTCTGCCCTAAAGAGGGTTAAAATGAATTAAACATTTTAACTGGCTATATGGGCTACTGCATTGCATTTTTTATGTCTGCGGACAGCCGCGGAGACCGCGGACATGACGAACACACCAGGGGTGCCTGGCACCTAAACAAATACAGCATTTGACCCATCTCTTACTCCCCCACCCTCACCAAGCACTCTTACACAACAGCACACTTGCCAAAGTTGTATTTCTCCCCTGTTCGTTGCCGCACTGTCCGCGGATGTCCGCAGATCCAAGATGGCGGGCCCATTGAAACGATCCGACACACCTCACGCCTCATTCCATCAAATCAGCGAACTAGTCGCGTGTCCGCAGACATGATGCAAGCCGATTAGCCAATCAGTGTCCTGTCCGCAGAGCGAACAGGGAAGTGTGTCCACGGAGCGGACATAGATATCACTAATTTTTTGTGACCTACTTTTTGGTCGTTTTAAAAAAACTACTGGACAGATTTTCACCAAATTTACAAAAGCACGCTTTCGGGAGCAAGCCGCCGCTCCTCCCGCAAATTTGGTGAAATGCCGTCCAGTGGTTTGGGCTGTAGGCGTGAGCAAAGTTTTTTCCCCATTCAGTCTATGGGAAAAAAGACATTTTGGGACCCCTCCTATAACTTTGCCCCCCCTGAACCAAACCTCACCAAACTTTGCAAAAGAAATCAGAGTGGGCCATATACTTTTTCGCAAAGTTTGGTGAGGATTTGTCCAGGGAGAGCAACGTTATAAGCCGCCCAAAAAGTGCTCTTCCTATGTGATTAGCAACTTAACCATAACTACACAGCCACTACCGTGGCTGTGTAATATATGGGATACATTACTCACCGTAATCATATTTCTGATGCTTGTATCTGCTTAGATTCACATGCTGTGCATAGGCTGACATCTAGTGGAAGCTGCAGAGTATTACAGTTTGTTTTTCGGAATTCGAAAATGGGCGTTGACCTAGGGCGTGCCAGTAATACTATCCCTAGTGTGACGTCCACTGTACCCATGATCCCTCACGTGTGTAGGACCCTCAGATTGTATTTATTCTGACATGAGGTAGCATGAGGAGTAGCATGAGTACAGAGTATCCAAGAAGATAGATAGATAAGACTACAAGTATCCATGCGCCTTCTCTCAGAGAGGAGGAATGGCGGGCGCATGTGAATCTAAGCAGATAAAAGCATCAGAAATACGATTTCGGTGAGTAATGTATCCCTTCTGAGGCTTGTGGAATCTGCTTAGATCACATGCTGTGCATAGATTAGCAAGCAGTGTTAGAAGAAGGAGGTGGGATGTGAGAAGGGTCATGAGCGAACAAATGTCTTAGAACCGCTTGTCCCACTTGAGTATCTGTCTTGGAATGAGTGTCAATGAAGTAGTGCTGAGTAAAGGTGCTCCATTTAGCTGCTTTGCAAATGGTGTCAAGGGGTACATTTGCAATGAAAGCCAGAGTGGCCCGAGTGCCGCTTGTAGAGTGGGCTCTTGGCGTAAAAAGCAGGGTCTTTTCCGAAAGGGAGTAACACAGCTGGATACATTTGACTATCCATCTAGAGATGGCACCTTTAGAGACGCAATCTCCTTCTCTGCCTGTAGCTACGGAGACAAACAGTTGATCTGTTTTTCTTAGCTGTCTGGTCTTGTCTACGTAGTAGAGGACCGCTCTTCGCACATCTAGTAAGTGTAGTTTCACCACAGCAGAGCTTTTGGGTTCTTGGAAGAAGGCCGGAAGCTCAATGGACTGGTTAACATGGAATTTTGAAATGAACTTAGGTGAAAACCTAGGGTCAGTTCGTAGAACCAGTTTATACTTATGAACAGTAAAGAAAGGATCCTGCACTGACAGAGCCGGAATCTCACTGACCCTTCTTATGGATGTAATGGCTACTAAGAAGGCACTCTTATAAGTCTGCTGTTTGAGACTAGCTTTATGCATGGGTTCGAAGAGGGGGCTGTTGTATATAAGTTCTTATATTAGTGCCACAGAGGCCAGCAATTCCATGTTAGAATTCTTGTATGTCATCTGCTATGGAGTGTTTTTGTATGTCATCTGCTATGGAATGTTACTGCTATAGAATGTTGTTCTGTAACCACTGTCAGTTTGACTCTGGAGATTGCCTGTGTTGGGGGTCTCACTAAGCTGCTTAAAACAAATACAATAACGTTGTTTCAACTCAATGATGTTATTACTTGCTTTCAACCTTACAATGGCGACGAGGATGGGATGGTTTGATTATCCCTATTGAAGCTGACCAGAAGCAGAGACCCCCGACGACCGCCCCGTAGCGCTGAGAGGCTGCGTTACGCTGGGCTACAAGGGTGCAGAAACCGAAGGAAGGAAGGAACGGACGTAAGGGAGACAACCTTGCTGGTGGCTGTCTAATTTTGTCTCTCCTGTAACGTGACTGCGGAGCGCTGAAGCGGACTCTATTATACAGGGGTTTTGACGCCGTCATTTCTGCGTACCGCGACTTGCCTATGAGTCGGATCGCGCTCTGGATGGTTTAGGAGTCCGTGGGGAGAGAGAGTTATCGTGCAACGGTGGACCAGTTCGCAGCGTAGGAGGAGGTGCTGCAGCCTCGATCCGCGAAGATACGCGTGCGGTTGTGGCCCGATGAAGCAGCGCGGTGGATGCGAAGCCGAGCTGAGGAGCCTCCATCCGAGAAGGTGCGTGTGAGGCAGTGCCCCGCTGAACCAGCGCGGCGTATGCTGAGTCGAGCCCCAGGGCGTCCATGTGAAGCGCGGCGTATGCAGAGTCGAGCTGCGGAGCGTCCATCCAAGAAGGTACGTGTGAGGCGGAGCCCCGCTGAATCAACGCGGCCGCTGTCGTAGAGAGAGGCTCGCCGAAAACAAAGCTAGCCATTGGACACGGCGCGTGGCCTACCACGCCCTACCCATCACGTGGGACGCATTATCAAGAAGTGCTATTCCTTCTGAACGTGGCTGTGGCGCTGCGCGTTATTTTGCCCTGAACGTAGCTGTGGTGCTGCGTTTTGTTTAACTGTCTATGGGATTTCGGTATACTAACCCTTAGAAAAGCGGAACTTTTGTGAACATTGCCCAGGGCCCCTTGTGGGAAGGCAAATTTTGGTTAGGACCACTGTGAAGCACTGAAGGTGAGAAACAGCACGTTGTTTTCCTTGGAAGTCAGTTGATCACATGGATATTTGATCACAGAGTTCATTTCTTGTCTAATCTGCTAAGAGCAAAGGAACTGGACAATAAACCTGCAAGGGTTTGTTATTATAAACCCAGGGTCATTTTCCCATGCAGCATATATTGTTAGCACTGTGGAGGAGTGTTATCTGGTGGTACTACTAACTAGTGTGTAAAGAGGCTATCATAGTAAGACTATATCTGGAACAGAGAACATGGCACTGTCTGGTGTTCCGGGTCCACAAGTGTTCATGCCCTTGCCGGGTCCCCCAAGAATTAAATGGGCACCCTGGAAAAAGGGTTTCCTTCACTATATTAAAGCTACATGCGGAAATGGCATGTCTGTTGAGCGAAAAGTAGCTATGTTAATGCATTTTCTGGGTTATGAAGGGCAGAGGATATATGACACTTTGCCCGATGTTTCGGAGTTAGATATAGAAGAAGGCGCAAATGACTTTGATCTTGCTCTGATCAAACTTGATAAGAATTTTGAGGCTAAGACCAGTACGGTGTTGGAAAGATATCATTTTGGCATGAGATGCCAACATGAAGGAGAATCTGTTGAGGACTATATAACTGCCTTGAGACACTTAGCCTTGCATTGTAAATTTGGGGGTGGTTTGGAGGAACACATAAGGGATCAGTTTATGATACATTGTGCAAATGATAAGATACGTGAAGAGATCTGGTTAAAAGATGACCCAAGTTTAGATGAAGTTATTGGCATTGCAAAGAGAATTGAACACACACTACAATGTGTGGCAAAGTTGTCGGTAAAGGAAAATAAGTTGCCAGTAGGAACTGAAGTGTTAAGGGTGGGAGGTAAAAAAGGATTTTACCCTAAGGAAAAGAAGAAACAAAAATCCAGACCCAATAGGCGTTATGAAAATACCCAAGTGAAAGGTGGGGGGGGGGGGTGAGCAAGCCAATAATCACACTCAGAAGGAAAATTCCCAATTTAATGCAAAGAGGGAAGAAAAATTGTGTTTCCGATGTGGGAGTGCACGCCACCTATCAACATCTCCCACATGTCCTGGGAGGCGTGCAAATTGTAATATATGTAAAAAATGGGGTCATTTTGAGAATTGTTGTAAAAACTATCGAATGGGAGCGAGTAGTAAAGGAACACTTTTCGTTGAAGATTATGATGGTCCCTCCTCAGAGGAGGCGGATATTTCTGAGAATTAAATTGTTACGGTTCATATGGTAAAATGCTTAGAAACTGATGAATGTGAGCATCTCTCAGCATGGATAGAGCTGAATGGTTGTCATGTTAAAATGCTTGCTGACTCATGTTCTAAGATCACCCTAATGTCTAGAATGGTTTTTGAAAATGTGATTGGAGGTGCTATTGAGCATTCACACCCGTCTGATAAGACCCCTGGGGGATATAATGGTGATAAAATAGAGATTTTGGGATGTTGTGATGCAGAATTCAAATTTAAAGGGAGGGTGACGCATGGAAGAATATATGTCACCAAGAGAGGAGAAACGTTATTGGGTTGGAGGGAGCAAAGAGGGTTAAAATCAAGTTAGATCCCAATGGTGAAGAACAGGTTCTCAATGTATTGCACCCTCCAGAGTCCAATGGTAAGAGAGCCAAATGTGAAATGGTAATGAAATATCCTGAAGTGTTTTGCGAAAGGGTAGGATGTCTCAAAGGAATGGTTCATAAGATTGTGATAAAAGAAGGGAGTAAACCAATTGCCTCAAAGCTTAGGCCATTACCGCTGTCGGAAAGCCATGCGGGATGAATTGGTAAAATTGGAGAAGGAAGGAATTATTGAGCCGGCCAAGGCAGTAGAGTGGATTTCTCCCGTGGTGGTGGTGAAGAAGGGAAATGGAGATTTGAGGGTGTGCATCGATTTGAGAGAGCTCAATCGCTGTGTGGTGGCGGATCGTCATCCTCTACCAAATTTGGGAGAGCTTTTGAGCAGGATTGGAAGTGCAAAATGTTTTGCTAAGCTTGACATGGCAAGCGCTTATCATCAGATTGGTTTGGATGCAGAATCACGCAAGTTAACTGCTTTCATTACGTATGAGGGCATATACCAATTTAAGCGCATGCCTATTGGATTGGTATCTGCTTCCTCGGTGTTCCAGAAAGTGATGGACAAATTACTAAAGGAAGTCAATGGAGTATAGTGTTTTCAGGACGATGTTCTGATTTGTGGGAAAGATGAGGATGAATTGAGAAATAGGCTTCATGTGGTCCTAAAGATATTTAAGTCGAGAGGAATAACTTTGAGGGATGAGAAGTGTGTTTTCATGACTCAGGTAGTAGAATATTTGGGTCATGAGATATCAGAACAAGGTCTCAGACCAAAAAAGAATTTAGTGGAGTCTATTGTGAAAACTCAATCACCAAAGAACAAGGGTGAGCTGAGGTCATTTTTGGGTACTCTTGAATTTTATCGTCACTTTGTGGAGAATTATTCTGATTGCATAACGAATTTGAGGGCATTACTGAGGAAAGGTACTGAATTTGTGTGGAGCAATGAATGTGAGAGAGAGTTTGAGGAGATGAAGAGGAAAATCGATATGGCAAAACCATTGTCGATGTTTGATACCAGGAAGAGAACAATTTTATCTGTGGATGCTAGTGACGCTGGCATAGGAGTGGTTATGCTACAGCCAGATTTGGATGGGAAAGAGATGGATGCATGCGTCCCGCATGTTGAGGGGAGCAGAGTTAAACTACTCAGTGCTGGAGAAAGAAGCTTTGGCATGCCACTGGGGAATTGAAAAAATGAAGAATTTTGTCTGGGGACGGGAATTTGTTTTAAGAACCGATCATAGACCTTTAAAATCAATTTTTGAAAACAAGGGTCTTGACAAGGTATCAAGGAGAGTAGCTGGATGGGTAACTAGACTACAGTGTCACAAATTTGTAATTGAGGTGGTTGCAGGTAAAGAAAATGTTAAGGCTGATCATGCCTCAAGGGTGAAGCTTGAGGATAATGTGGCTGATAATCACAGAAGTGTGTGTGGGGAAAATGATATGGTGTTTGCTACTGTAGAAGGTGTTATACTGAAACAAGAGTGGATTCAGGCTTTAAAGTCTAATGAGATGTGGAGACGGATTATGACTTTTGTAGAGAGTGAATGGCCAGAGAAAAGACTATTATCAAGTGAAGAAAGGTCAATGTGGGAGGTGAGGAATGAATTATCAGTGAAAGGAGAGTTGTTATACCGCGGGGACAAATTGGTTGTTCCCGGATGTTTGAGAAGTAAACTAATAAGTCGTGCACACCAAGGTCACATAGGTGTATGTAAGACAAAAGAAGTTATTAAAGTTGACTACTGGTGGCCAGGGATGGATCGTGAAATTGAAAAGCTTGTGGGTGCTTGCACGGACTGTATCAAGTCAGTGAAAAACCTCCTTGCTGTATCCCAACCAATGGGGAAAACTAGTACCCCAGCGGGTGTGTGGCAAGACCTGTCTATGGATGTTTTGGGTCCATTAGATATGGGTGCGGGTAAAGGAATGTTCATTCTCGTACTGGTCGATATCTTTTCTAGATGGACTGAGTTTAGGATTTTGAGGGAAGTTACTTGTCAACGGATGATAGAATTCTTGGAAGATGTTTTTGAAAGGGAGGGTCTGCCTAGAAGCATCCTCACTGATAATGGCCCACAATTCGTGGGGAAAATGTTCTTAGAGTATCTTGGCAAATGTGGTGTTAAACATAAAAAGACACCCTTATACTACCCTCAAACGAATGGGATGGTTGAGAGGGTCAACAGATCGATTATGGAAGCTATTCGTGGAGCGAATGTGAGTGGTCTTGACAGAAAGGTAGCTGTGAGAGATAGATTGTATGCGTTAAGAATGGCTCCACAAATAGAGACAGGAATCAGTGCTTTTGAATTGATGAGAGGACGGAAAGCTAATACTTGTGTAGCACCTGCATGGTTGGGCAGGGCAAGAGAAACGGATGCAGTGGTGGATGGTGGGAGGAAAAAGATGGATACCTGCAAAAGTAGGTGGGTGAAGAGAGTTAATGAGAAATATCCAAAGAGGAAAATTGTAGTTGAGATTGGGGATTTGGTGCGTATAAGAAGGGCGGTTGTCTCCAAGAAGGGGGAGCCACTCTATTCAGAACCAGTTAGGGTGACACAAATCTACAAAAATGCTGTATGCGTGGAAGGTGGTCAAGTCTGGAGTTTATCCAGAGTTGCAAAGGTTAAAAGATAGATGTGCAATTCCAAATGTGTCCCAGATAATAGATGTTGCATTTCCAATGTGTGGCATCTGAAAATATTAAATCATTTTTTGATGTATAATAAAGACGTTTTTTTTTAAGGGGAGGGAGATGTGGTGTATATAAGTTCTTATATTAGTGCCACAGAGGTCAGCAATTCCATGTTAGAATTCTTGCATGTGATCTGCTATGGAGTGTTTTTGTATGTCATCTGCTATGGAATGTTATTGCTATAGAATGTTGTTCTTTAACCACTGTCAGTTGGACTCTGGAGAGTGCCTGTGTTGGGGGTCTCAATAAGCTGCTTGAAACAAATACAACAAAGTTGTTTCAACTCAATGATGTTATTACTTGCTTTCAACCTTACAGGGGCCCATGAGTTTAGCAAGCACCCATTAAGGACCCACCCTGGTGGTGGGTTGGAAATTGGAGGGTGAAGTCTCTTCACCCCTTCCATAAAGGCTTTGACAACTGGCACCTTCCACCATGACACCTTGTTATGGGAGGTGGTGTATGCTGATAGTCCTGCCAGGTGTACTTTGAGTGATTTAAATACCAATCCTGCATCCAATAGGTGGAGCATTTAGGTAACAATATTAGAAGGAGTGCAATCAACTGGGTTGATTTGTTTATTCTGGCACCAAATAACGAATCTTTTCCACTTATCAAAGTAACAGTGTCTTGTGTTTAGTTTCCTTGATTCTTTCAGAATATCCATGCATCTCTGTGGTAGATTGAGATGGTCAAACTCTATGACTTCAGGAGCCATGCTGCCAAGTTCATCGAGCTGGGTTGAGGAGGCACTGTTTGTCCTTCATGCTGGGATAGTAGGTTGTGCCAGCACGGGTGTCTGATGAGTTCGCACACTTCCAGTTTGCGCAAGTGCAGGAACCACGGTTGTCTCGCCCACATGGGAGCAACTAGAATGAGCGTCATCGATTCCCTGTGCATCTTGTTGACCACCTTCCTCATCAGAGGGGTTGGTGGAAAAGCTTAGGCAAACATCCCTGACCAGTTCATCCATGGGGCGTTCCCCATGGAGCCTGGCTGGGGGAACCTGGATGCGAATCCGGGGCATTGTCTGTTTTCGCTTGTGGTGAATTGGTCTATAGAGGGGAAACCTCACTGTGAGAAGAGGTCTCCCACGACTTCTTCGTGTAGAAACCATTCGTGTTACTCTGGAAGGGGGTCTCTGCTCAAAGCGTCCGCTAGTGAATTGAGATCCCCTGGAACATGTTCAGGTAACAGGTAAATGTTTTGTCTGAGTGCCCATATCCAAATTTTCTGGGCAAGCCTGTACAAATTTGGTGAACGAGTGCCCCCTTGTTTGTTTATGTAAAACATTTCAGTTGTGCTGTCCATTAGGATATGTACTGACAGGTTCGATAGGTGGGGTTTGAATGCTCGAAGCGCTCTAAAGACTGCCAGGAGTTCTAGCAGGTTGATGTGATTCTTGGCCACTGTTTGAGACCAGAGACCCTGAGCTGTGTGGTGAAGGAGGTGTGACAGGGACGCATCTGTAGTAACTACAGCCTGTATTTCTGGATCGTAAACGCGTTTCCCCTTTGACAGGTTCTCTCTTGTCCACCATCGAAGACTCTGTACTAGTGTTGGCGAAACGACCACTAGATCGTCCCACTGACCACTTGCCTAAGACCACTGTTTCGCCAAGCATTCCTGCATGGGTCGCATGCGCAAGCGCGCGTGGAGAACCAGGTAAATACATGACGCCATCATGCCTAGCAAACACATCGCTTTGCAAACCCTTATCTGACTACCGGACTGATATTGAGGAATTTGCAGTAATAGATTCCGAATTCTTTCCTCTGATGGAAAGGCCAACCCCTCCTGAGTGTTTAGGACAGCTCCTATGAACTATTTGGAGGTGCTTGGCACCAGGCTTGATTTTGTCTCGTTGATTGAGAAGCCCAATTCGAAGAGGAGGTTGATCGTTCTTTGGATGTTGGATCTGCAAATTACTGGGGTCTCCCCTGTGATGAGCCAGTCGTCCAGGTAAGGGTACACTGGGATTGCCTCCCCCGCATAGCTGCGCCGCCACCACCGCCAGTACCTTGGTGAATATCCTTGGAGCCGAGGCTATACCGAAGGGCAGCACCTTGACCTGGTAGTGCTGACTCTCCACCTTGAAGCGCAAGAATCTTCTGTGCGCTGGAAACATGGAAATATGAAAATAGGTATCTTTCATATCCAATGTTGCCATGTTATCTCGTCTTCTTAGTAGGGGGATTACCTCTTGGAGTGTAGTCATGCAAAATGTTTGAGGCTTGACATACTTGTTTGCAGGGCGTAAGTCTAATACTGGACGCATTGTTAGATATATATACATATATATGTATTTACGAGGCTTGTGGAATCTGCTTAGATCACATGCTGTGCATAGGCCGACATCTAGTGGAAGCTGCAGAGTATTACAGTTTGTTTTTCGGAACTCAAAAATGGCCGTCGACCTAGGGCGTGCCAGTAATACTATCCCTAGCGTGACGTCCACTGTACCGATGATCCATTACGCGTGTAGGACCTTCAGATTGTTTTTTTCCGCCATACTTGTATATATATATATATATATCCAAAAATGCCTTCACCAATCCCTCATTGTATTCCTGAGCCGCACTCACAAAATGAAGATGGAAGTTCCGGTACTCCAAAAAGACAGCACCTCAGTCCAGAATGTTAAAATGTCCTTTTTATTGTTTTTATTGTTGAAAATAATTTTAAAATAATTGCTTGAAGCCCACGCCTAGCCTGCGAACAACGGATAGCCAGCAATCAATATGACGTGTTTCGCTACAACTGTGTCTAATTCCCATGGAGACAAATGAGGACTCAATCTACCTCCCATTAACTCTATATTGGGTCGGAATTCCAACTATGCATTGATGTAGTTACTCAATATTACACTGCCCCAACACGCTCAAGTCAATTTGTCCACAATAAATAATAGATAGCATCTCTGCATATTAGTTCAACTGATGCTTTTAATTAAAGATTTGACAATATCATAAAGTGCAGGGTGTAATCTCATATGCCAATTATATCCATATCCTACACTGGCATCATAAAGTGCAAAGTGTGATCTTCTGTACAAAATTTGATATCCAAATCGCATAATGACATCATAAAATGCATAGTGCAGTTGCATGTACAAAATTCGATGTCCATGTCATACAATCACATCATAAAGTGCATAATGCAGTTGCATGTGCAGAGGTATCATGTCCCATATTTTCTATTTGACTGACACGATTACATGAGCATTTCAAACCAATACAGATTTCAGTTTCCTGAATTATACTTTGCAAAATAACAGAGCATACTTCAGACATATGAAAGATATGAAAGTACTGCCAACTTCTATTGCTTACATCATCACATCATCAAGAAGTTCGATAAAGTGCCTAATGCAGAAAAAGTCCCTCAAAAATCGGCATACACAATGTAAAGTTCAATTCAATCCGTTAAGAGTGCATAGTTCGTCCCCATATTTGTATACTTTGTCTATGGAATTGAAAGTATGTTCTTAAACTATCCTGATCTGAGCATATGCTCCATAATACTTAAAAATAACCTAACTGGATATCCTGTTGCTCACATTCTTAGATGATATCATCAATTGCATCTTACCTTATAGAGTGCTTAGTGAACTGAAAATACAAATTGTCAAATTGTCAAATTTCATGCAACAGTGTACTTGATGCAAAATTGCATTTTGAGGATCAAAATTGTGCCATTTGTTAAATCTAAAAAACTCCCTTAAATTAAACTTCAATGATGGGAGCTATTAAAATATTACAAAAAGAACAAAAAGAAAGAGAATTGCTTCATTGACACAGGTAAAGGCATTTCCATGCTAATCACCCACTTGCAAACAAAGTATACATTAAGTGAAAAATGTCATCAAGATGATTAGGAAGAAACATAAATTTGCATTCAATACCACTACAAATGGACTAAAAAGACACAACAGGTTTTTACTCTCAAATTCAGTGATGTTACGGGTCTCCTGTTGCCTCAAAAGTTTTTCCGTTACCTCCCCTGGGTCCAATATTGATTTGTTGCAATCCAAAAAAAGAAAAGTCACATAGCTTCCCATCATATTTCTCCCAAAAATGCTTAGCTATGGGGGATGCAAAATCTTTGTTTTTAATTGCTCTCACATGCTGTAGGACCTGTATCTTTAACTTACATTTGGTACTCCCTATGAACCATTTATTACATGTACATTTGAGTGCAAAAACAATGTACTCTGACTCACAAGTAAATAGTCTTGTTTTAGGACAGGATGTTGGTATAGGGAGCATTCAACCGCAAATTCGCATATCTTGCACTTTGTGCATCTGAAGAAACCCCTGCTCCTTTGTTTAAGCCTAGTCTGTTGATTCGGGATTGCTTCGGGTGCCATGAAACTGCTCACTAGCTTATCTTTAATGGACTTGCATTTCCGAAATGAAAAGTTGGGGTTGGCACCTAGTAGTTGTTTTAGATCATTATCAACGATGAGTGAGTTCCAATGTCTCTGAATAATGTTTTTAACTGTCTTGGCTGATTGTCCATAAGTCAGGCATGTTATTTCTATGCTTCCTCCACTCTTTTTTATGTTCTTTTGATCGAGTAGTAGTGACAATCTATCACATTGGCGTGCATTCAAATACGCCCGTTCTATGATTTGTTTGGGGTAGCATTGTTTATTGAAGCCTCAAGCTGTAATTTTACTTTCTTTGTCATACGTCGCGATCTTGGAGCAATTCCTACATAAGAGAATAAATTCACTGTACAGAATGCTCCAAATCAAGTTATTACAATGTGCGCTCTTAGCATGTAGTGGGGCATTCACTCCCGTGGGTTTTCGGAACAGTTGGGGTTTAATTTTGCCATCTTCTATGAAGACCATAACATTCAAGAAAACCACCTCTTTCAGACTGTGTGTCTCTGTGAATTTTAGATTGAAATTGTTAATATTCAAATGTTTCACAAAGTCTGTCCATTCCATAGAAGTCGCTTTCCATATAAAGAATAAGGCGTCAATGTAGCGATGCCACATTATGACTTTATTTGGGAACATCTCATTTTCTTCTTTCCAGGACTCATATTTTTCCCAGTAACCCATCGTAAGGTTAGCATATGAGGGGGCGAAAGTTGTACCTATCGCAGTACCTTGTTTTTGTTTGTAGTATTTTTGATTGAAATGGAATACATTATTAGTCAAACAAAGGCGGATCATGGCCAGAATCATTTCCGAATGTCAGGTATAATTCAAAGATCTGGTGTTGAGATAGTATGCACATGCCTTAATACCCTGCTCATGTGTTATTGAGATATACAATGATACTACGTTCATCGTGGCCAAAATGTAATTGGGTTCACATGGTAACTCAGTGATTTTTGACAAAAAGTCTGTAGTGTCCCTTAAATATGATGGCAATGTAAATACAAAGGGAAAAAGTGATTTGTCGATGTATTTTGACATATTCTCTAACAGATGTCCTGTGAGAGTAACAATAGGTCTGCCTGGAGGTCTGCTGATACATGTATGGACTTTGGGAAGAAAATATATCGTTGGCACAGTTGATTGTGGTTTATAAAGAAACTTGATGTCCTTGTCTTCCAACATTCCCTGTTCTGTCCATTAATTAAGAAAATCTTGTACTTTGAGCTCTAGATTTTTCGTTGGATTCTCTGTCAATTTCTCACAACAGGCCCTGTCATTAAGTTGTCTGTTGGCCTCATGAATATACTGATCTCTGTCCATGAGTACAATATTTCGGCCTCTGTTAGAAGCCTTAATAATGCATTTAGAGAGAAGACTTAATTCCCTGAGAGCTTTGGTGTATTCATTTACCATATTGGGTTTGTATTTCTTTAATTCTTTTGGCCTTATTTTCTTCAGATCTTCTATGACAAGGCTCTGAAAGGGCTATATCAAGCTCCCTGTTATTATGGGTGGATTGAATTTAGATTTTGCCTTGAGTTTGCTCTATTTGTACCATTTCTTATTTATTTTCAAGTCTTCCAGATCAGTCTTGATGTCATCAAAAGTGGCTTCTCTACCGTCTTCAAGGAACATTAGAGTGTATAGTGTACCTAGATCTTCCTTGGTCACTTCTGTCCTCCCTCCTTGTTTTATTTTTGGTTTTTCTTTGGTGGGATTAGTGGCAAAGAATTTGGTTAGTTTAATTTTATGAACATATTGGTTCAAATCAATCCTGGTTTGTGGATAGTCAAATTGTGGAGCTAGACAAAAGTTGAGGCCAAGGCTTAAAAGTTATTGCTGTGCATTAGTGAGAGTGTGTTTCGATAAGTTAATGATCGACATATTCAGACTGGCTTGTAATGTCTCATCATTTACTTCCCAGAGTGCAGAAGTCTAACTGAGATGTTCTTTGGCGAGTTGTTTGCCCCTCTGCCCCCGCCACATGTATTTAAATAAATAAAATGCTTAGGTATGTTTCTGTACTCAGCTGATGCAATATTCACCAAATTTGTGTTAGGATCGGCGGCTTGGTCCCGAAAGCGTGCTTTTTTAAAAATGTCAAGTTACTTCTTTCCACCCCCACTTATCTTCACACAGGGCACAACGGTTTCAGTGTCAATGAACAGTTAATTACCGGCTCAGACTCTTAAGAATGAAACGCTGTAGGACGAATGCCTCATCACAAGCTAAAACTGAAATTAGGTGCTGTAATAATGCTACTACACAATCTTATGCCATTACAGGGACTCTGCAATGTAACAAGTTTGCCTGTGTAATCGATTAGATACTGTTCTTATACCGTGCAAACCTCTCATTCCATCTGACACAAAAATGCCTTTCCAATTTAAAGAAAGACAGCTATCTATGCATTTAGCCTTTTCATTGACCATTAATATGTCACAGGGACCTACTGCCCCTTCCTGGAAGTGATCAGTGGTGACCATTAATAAGTCCCAGGGACCTACTGCCCCTTCCTGGAAGTGATCAGTGGTGACCATTAATAAGTCCCTTGACATTTTTTCGAATATTTGCGATAGTGGAAGGTCAAGGTGATCGAGTGTAACCGTGCTCATTCTGTTTGTTAAAATGATAGCTGTTGTTGATTTGTAAGGGCACACAGAAGTGCACTTTGCCATTTGGACAGCAGACGGCAGCCTAACACTGATAAATTGCTTTTTTAAATTTGGTGAAAATCCGTCCAGTGTTTTTTTTTACAAAGACCAAAAAGTAGGTCACAGAAAATTAGTGATATCTATGTCCGCTCCACGGACACACTTCCCTGTTCACTCCGCGGACAGGACACCGATTGGCTAATCGGGTCGTGTCATGTCCGCAGACATACGACGTGTTCGCTGATTGGCTGGAAAGAAGCGTGAGGTGCGTCGTATTGTTTCAATGCGCCTGCCATCTTGGATCTGCGGACAGTGCGGCGACGAACGGGGAGAAATACAACTTTGGCAAGTGTGTTGGTGTGTAAGAGTGATTGGGGAGGGTGGGGAGAGTAAGAGATGGGTCAAATGATGTATTTGTTTAGGTGGCAGCCACCCCTGATGTGTTCGTCATGTCCACGGACATAAAAAATGCATTTCTGGATACTTTACTTTAGTATGATATTGGTTTTGTGTTGTTAGTAAAGGGTTGATTGTAATTAATATCCCGTATAAGTAGCCCATATAGCACAGTTAAAATGTTTGATTCTATGGGAGTGTCATGCTGCAGTGGTTGTAGCCAGGGCCTAGCATAACACACCTATAGAATCAAACATCCATCACATATGCACACATCTATGCAGTGCAGTAGCCCATACAGCCAGTTAAAATGTTTGATTCTATAGGTGTGATCTATGGGTGTGATATGCTGCGGTGGTTCTGGCCAGGGCCTAGAGTCGTGGGTGCAATATCAAATATTTGCAAATCTATAGTTTGTGTACTGTTTGATTTGTATAGTTTGTATGTGAAGTTTTAGCTATGGCATGTCATTAAGATTATAGAGTTTGGTAACAAGCACTGCAGTATACCATTTCCACGGAAGTAAACATTTTGTATTGTGGTGTATGGTTAGATGTTTGCTTCAATGGTTCTGTTATGCAGCAGTATTTATGAGTTCTATTATAATATACTTACTGTTTGATTTTTTGTGATTGGATATATTTTATTCATGAGTTGGGTAACTAGAGCAGATATTCTTTTTCAATGTCTGTGATAAAAGAAAAGAGCATGTTAGTGTAGGTATTTTATAAAGACTTATTACATTGCATAATAGACATTTCAGATTTTTTTCGACCCTCATATTTAGTAGTTTACAAACCAGTGTACTGTGCAATTTGCTCAGTTTCTGTGTTTGTTGCTTAAATCATTGGGTCTGTGGGAATAAATATCCATGTTGGATTAAAAAAAAACTTTTTTTGTTATGGTACAGTACATTTGTTTGTTTCTTTTCAGTGTTCACTTGTTGTTTCTGGCTAATGTTCTATCTGCTGGCTTCTTGCAGATTGTTAGATACCTGTTGTCAAATTGTAACTTGTTATAGTTTTTTATTTATATTCTCATGTTGCTGATCTATCTGTTGGGTTGTTGCAGTTATGTGGGGCTGTTCGATACATGTTAGCGTATTCTAATTGTTTATTTCTTCTTATAATTTAGTGGTATTGATTTATCTGTTTGTTGTTGTAGAATCTTGGGGCAGTTAGATACCTGTTGGCGTATTCTAACTGTTTATAGTTTTTTAATTGAAGTTTTATTAATGTTTATGCACAGATAAGTTATTATTGGTATTGATTTATTTGTTTGGTTGTTGAAAAATCTTGGGGCAGTTAGATACCTGTTGGCGTACTCTAACCATGTATTTCTTCTTATAATTTGTTTGTATTGATTTATATGTTTGGTTGTGGCAGAATCATGGGGCAGTTGATACCTGTTGGCATATTCTAACTGTTTATAGTTTTCTAATTGAAGTTTTGTTAATGTTTATGTTCAGATTACTTATAAAAGTTTGGTTTTAAGAAGATTAAATAAGTGTTTGTAAGATTTGCTGGTAATCTCTGCTTACAGTAATGGTACTATCATTACATTCAGACCATCCACATTTATTTTTTATATATGCAGTGTAGTGACCTGCATTGGTTGTGGCTCCTGCGTGGTAGATTATACCTATTGTTGTGAAGGTTTTCTTACCTAGTGATATTTGAATCCAGTCAGCTTGCAGTTGTTTTTGGTACCATCTTCATTGTAACATAAAAGCATTAGCATTACATATTTACTATGTGCTTGTATTTGTAAGGTGGAGCGATTATCTGAATTGCAGGTAGTACATAATCGGCCATGGTTTGCATTTTGTACAAGTTGCTGAAATGGAACGGATTCACAGTTAGGTATGGATACATACATGAAGCGCTCATTAGGGTTTTGTTCCTGTGCCACATTGTTGCAGAGAGTGCATGTATGTTTCCAAATGTATGAAATCTGGAAGATTTAATTTATAGGTATGTTTTTGTTTTCCAGTACTTGTAGTAAGTACATTAGAATTTCTTGTGGATCTTCTTGTGAGTTTATAGTGAATTTCACCATTCCAGCACAGTAGTCCAATTCTTGTCTTATTCCATGAACACTGTATGTGTTGTCAGGATTGTTGCTTGCATTTCTATGAAGGACAAACATTTGCAAACACAATTGGTCTGTATTGTGTAGGTAAATGATGTGAACAATTGGTGGCAATTGGAATAGAATATTTATTGCTACATTTGCGTAGCAATTTACATCAGTTATATTTGAAAATTTGAATGGAACAGATAATTCTGTGTCCAAGTAATTTCTTCGGAGTGTGTTTTGCTTCTTTGAGGACGTACCTGAGTTACTTTGAGTATTAGCTTCTTTTTTGGTTGTAGTAATTGATGAAGTATTATCTTCTTTTTCTCTCTTTGGAGGATTTGCAGTGAGATCCTATTGCATTTCTGTTTGAAGTAGTTTTCTTTTACAACATTTTACTTTCGTAAATATGTTTTTGGATGGGGTGTACAGTGAATGTAGTCTATTATATTCTAAAATGCAAGGAATGTCAGCGTTTATTTTACTTGCATCAAATTTGATTAGAAATAGTCCATCAAGTGTACGTAAGTGTGATAGTGCTACGTAGCTCATACCTTCTTTAAAGACTATGTTCCCAATATCTATCAATGCTTTTTCTAGGGTAAGACGTTGTGATGTGTGAATGGTAATTGCGTATGCTAGAGTTAGAGAAAATTGCTCTCTGCGTACATACATGTCTTTGAAAAAAAGGAATCGAGCTGTTGAGCGTCCTATCCTTTTTACTTCTGATAGTTTGTCAAAGAGAATATTGACAAACTGAATGTTGTTGTCACGTGGGTATGTTTGAAAGCCAACAACTGTACAAAGTGCTCCGTTAACTAGTCCGTGCTCCACGTCAAGGTTACGTTTAAACATCACTCTACAGTTTAATGATAATTTTAATATTTTCTCCAAACCAGCTGTGTTGGAGAAAGAGTTTTTTTAAGGTATTTAGTATTGATGTGGCTTGTTTACACATGGATAGTGTCATACCTTGTACATCCAGTTTGTCTGAGGAGCACATTTCTATTATTGGTTGCATTTCTTTTTTCAACATTGTTTCATTGAATTTTGACCAGCTTGCAAGAGTTGGCATCAAGGACATACAAGTGACATTTTTGTGTGCTAATTTTTCCATTCCATCAGTAGCACATGAATTGTGGCCATACAGTCCATGGATGTGCCGGGTTTTTAATATTGATTGTGCTTCTTGAGGTATTCCACCAACTCTAATACTTTTTAAAATGTTGGCTTATGTGAGGTCTGCAGACTGGCGCATATTTTCAGTTAATTCTCTGTATTGGAAATGTTGCCAAAGGTTGACATTTCCTATGCTGCCAACAGTTTTACAACAGAGTTTTAAAAATAGGTTCACCTTTCACTGGTGTTAATTGAAGAAGATCTCTGAAAACAATAATGTGTTTTCCTCCGAAGAGTTCTTCGTAGTTTGTTTTGAGAACGTCTTGTAATCTGAGGTGAATTAAAGCCAACATTAGGTTGGAGACCATGCTCACTTCATCTATTAATAGCATTTTCATTTGGTTTTAACACTCTGCGTAGTTCCATTGCAGCTTCTGTAGAAAGTTTGTAATAGTCTAATTTTTTTGGTGCTCTACTGGAAGGAGTAGTAATCGGTGTAAAGTGACACCGCCTATGTTGTAGGTAGCTAAACCTGTGGGGGCAGTTACAACAGCTGACAGTTTGTTGTTTGTCAATTGTTGAAGGAACTTGCTGATGATTTTGATTAAGAATGTTTTGCCTGAACCAGCTTGACCACTGACATATAGTAGTATAGGTTTGTAATTTTGGCAGGTACAGTCTTTATTTTCATGTTGTACACCATGTGCAATTTCTTTTGTTACTTCTTGAAAAATGCTACGCTGCTCATTGTTCAGTTTTGATTGCAGTACAGTTACATTTTCTGTATCTTCTTCATAGTGAGACATGGTATTTTCTACTTCTGTCATTGCAAATTCTGCCTCATTTGCTATTAGTGGCTGTGCCAGTGTTTCTTGGCTTCCTGTTACAGAAGGTTGACTACTGTTGGGAGTTTCCTTATCTAGTTGGGCATGGAGTTCTTCTTTGTGTTACTGTTCATTGTGCAACATTGTTTTGTACTGTGTAAAGTTTACATCGGTAATAGTGCTTTCATTTGCTTTGAATGCGTCTTCATAGGAGTCATAGATATCTAGTAACTCTTCTTCTTTTCTGCATGGTTTAAAAAGTTGTAGTAGGGACATGTAATATAGTTCTTTATGTTGAGGAGTTTTTAATGACAATTTGATATGATTGATTAAGCTTTGTTTGGTAAGTTTCACTAAGCTGCCTTCACAATTTGTCACTCTGTATCTACCTTTATTTTCATCAGGTTTTATATTATTTTTGTATGTGTTTTAGGCTATGAGGTATAGATACATGGTTTCCAAAGTGGTACTCCTGTTTGGTTAGCATGTGTCTAGTAAATTGTTTTTCAAAATTTCATGGCTGTTGGGATAATTTTTGGCTATTGTTTCTATGTCGTCGTATGATTTGAGAACTCTTTTTCCAAACAAAGCAGTACAGGTTAAACGATCTCCAGCTTCATAGCATCCACATTCTCTATGAGTGAGCATTTTTATGCCTAAGCTGTACAATTTCTGAGACAGTGTTTTGTCTGATGATAGGTCATTCCAGAGGTCTTGAAGCTCTGTTTTTTCTGCTTTGGTCAAGTAGGCTGTAACATATCATGCAACTGCAGTGCAATTGTCTGCAATGTACTACACATCTATCTTTGCATTCCATAAGAGGGCAATGATTGCAATGATTGCATTGTAATCATTGATATATTTTGCTTCTTCTGTTCTTTTTGTGTAATATGTGTTCTTAGGTGATTTACCTTTAACACTATGTCTAACTGAAGACATGAAGTTTTTCACTTCACCTGTTTCTGTAACTGGTCTAGGGAAACCAAAGCGGCATTTGGTGTAGTATTTCCCTTTGTTTTTGTATTTGCGACGACAATATTTCCCACATTTGTGTCTTTGAAATTGTACAATTTGTGCATGAAGATCATTATTTGTTGCTTCTGATGGAATTTCACAAGTGACTTATTTTTCGATAAACTGTAAAACAATGGCATCGCTGTCTTGACCAAATTTAGGAGCATCTTTAATCCATAAAAGCATGTGGATATGTGGTGCTCCACTGGCTTGGTATTCTTTTCTCCCAAAGAAGTGTTGAACTTCTCAGAGAAGAGGAACAGTTGTATTACAAATAAAGTGTAGCATAGCAATGAAGCGATGATGGAAATATCTTGAAACATTAACAGGATCTAGAGAGCAAAGTTCTCCAGGTGTTAGTATATCTATGTTTGTTTTGTTTTTGTTTGATATGTGTAGGAAATCATATAAATCTTCCCATGCATATTCTGCACAACTTAATGTAACAAACCAAGTGAATGGGCCAAGGTTTCTTATCATACAACGTACATCTCCGTGACGTCGGAACCAGTACTCTTTAGTACCACACATGTTTGCTAACAGATTTGTAATGCTTGATTGTAAAACCTCATCTTTTTTTTGCACTTTTTGTAGTATTTGCGTAGCTGACATATTTTGAAAGTGGGTACCTGATTTCAATGTGTGTGCAACTCTGTAGCATGGAGTTGCTAGTTCACTTTCAAAGAGTAGGTGAAATATGTATTCCACATTTTGTCTAAATCTGGGATCTTCAGAATACATTCGTAACAAACGGTATTCTGATGCTGTTATCTGTGTGGGTCTATCATCGTACCTTCCTCCTTTCCCAGTAGGAGAGAGTAAATGTGTTTCTATACTTTTTTCCCATATGCTAATTGGTGTTCCTTTGGTTTGTCGCATTTGGTACATTTCTAGTGCATCATCTGTGGTGTCTTTAGCGTGTAATGGATGAATTGTATAATGATCTAAAATATTGGATACTGTAGCAGGATCTAGAAGTTCAAATTGACCAGTTTCTGGTGACTCTTGAATTATTTCAGTGGTTTCCCTCAGGTTTTCTTCAATATTGATTTCTTTGTAGTATTCATTATTGTCTTTCAGATACTGCAAGGCTTGTCTAACTTTATGTAAGTCTACGAGTTGTTGCCGATTCTTTTGTCTTTTGTAGGTACACCATTTACTAAGACAATTAAAGATTGCTCTATTGGACGTTGCACTCCCAGAGTGTGCAAATTTACTTTCAGATCTAATGGTAAATAAACTACTTTGCCACAAATGCCTTTCACTAATTCAGAGGGAGGTAATTTTGTTGTTTTTGGTTGAAGGTGTATTATTGCTTGAAATGGGTTCACTGTTTGAATTGTGATGCTGTCATATAAATTGAGTTGTTGCAGGGGTTTTGGTAGTGGAAATAATTCCAAGTTATTTGTGATAGCACGTGAATGAGTTTGAATGTTGTCAAGTTTTGTAGTGCAGTAGCTGCAAAGTATTAAGGGGTCAGTTAATTCGCATTTGTTTTCTGCTATAAGGTAGAGAGCTCATTCAAACCATTTTCAATCTTCATTGTCTTCTATTTTGTATGTTACATCTACAGTTTTTGTGTTACTTTTCTAAAACGTTTTGCGGCAACACACACACACATGGTTTGGTAATTCAGCGGATGTACTTTTACATTTTAGTATTTCTTTTTTGTATGTGGGTAGTAGAAGGTTGCCATCTGTACAATTGTTGCTAGTCTGTTGTAAAGCTATTGCATTTTGTAAGTGGCTTTCACTTCCAAAATATTTTCTCTGGATATGCTCTATTTCTTCAAGTAGGCCTTTGGCTGTACCATGTAGAAGATTGTTATTTAAATTGGCTAGTGCTAAAGCAGGACTTTTAGCATAGTATAGTTTATAGACTAGATTTCTTATAGTTGGATGATGTGGTGATATCATTTTGATATGATGGAAGCTGCTTTTGCAAATAGGTCCTGAAATGCAGGCTAATGAATGTCCTTGTAGTCCTGTGTATTTGCGCACTGGACAGGTATCCATATTTTGTAGCAGTTTCATTTTGATTTTGTCTTTGCCTTTCACATACTGATTGAGGAACTGGCATAAAGATTTGAAAGATTTTTTGGCAATGTTACACGTTGCGTGCACGGCTATTTGTATACTGGACGTTCTGGTTCACTCGAATGGAGAGGTGATACTGCGTTTTCTGGGGATATTTTTGTAAGCAGTATTTCTTGTTCCATTATGGTATTATTAAGTTTTTCATAACCTTGGCCATTGCTATGTATGGCAATTGTATTTGTTTGCTTTTGTTTGTATGCTTCTTCATTGAAATATGGTTCTGTGCTCGTGGTGTGCCTCCATTCACCTCCACAGATATTTAAGAAGTTATTTTTGTTGACATTCCGTTTATTGAGAAGCCTTTTTTTGTAATTTAGTAATTAGTTTTGTTAGTGGTTTTATTCTGTTTAACACTAAAATAAATAACTCCTTTTGAGAAGGATTGCACTGTCTATGAGAGATTCTAAGATTAATTTTCTACGGTAGATTTTAAGGGTTGTGCATGATTTGTCTCCTGTTTTTATAAGATTCTGAAGGACTCAGTAGCGGCACATTTTTTCTAAAATACTTTTTTTGGTATGGTTACTTGCCACTACATCAAGATTTATAGGAGCAGTGTTAGCAGAAGTGGTAGCTGAATTCTTGTTAATCACTTTCTGTTTCATTTTACATTTTGAAAGAGGAGGGAAACTTTTTGTACTGGAAGCTTGTTTTATTTCGCTTAATTACTTTATTAGAACTTTTGTTTGAACTTTTTATACAAATTCTGCTAGCGATGGATGCTTATTTTGGACAATTTTATTTTCATTTGCTCTACTTCTGCGTTGCTTTCTGTGGACTTCCTTTTTCTACGGACTTCCTTTTTGGTAGGCATTCTTTGGGGTCTGTTGAAAAAAAAAGAAGGTATGGGTTGGGCTGTTCTGCAATGTATGTGTGGTGTGTGCATGAGTGTCTGAGTATGATGGTAAGGATGTATGTGGTGGTATGTGATTGTGTATTGGGTAGCTACAACTAGTTGGGAAGGCTATTTTTGTATTTGTGTGTTACTATACTGGGGGTCAGATGACAGTAGAAAGTAAATTAGTGGTGAGGAGAAGCAACAATACTAAATCTAATTGTTTAGAATTAAAACAGTTCTTTGTTCTGCAATACTAAAATTCTAGGGGCTGAGTTATGTCATTTAAGCGCCAAAAAACAGGATTTGTGCACCATTCTGTCTGCAAATTCCTGTTTAACAAATGGGGATTTGTGGGCATAACGGTGCATAAATCTCTGTTTATTGGCGCACAAATACGATGAATCAAACCCACAGTGTGTTTGAGTAACAGTAAGAATATTATGGTAGTATTGTACTTACTTTTTTTGTGTGGAACGAGCAAGTTTCTTCTGAGTTGTTTTTTGTACTTCAGATGCTGCTGCTTTTCTGGAGAGTGTTCTTAACTGCAATTGTAAAGGAAAGAAGTTAGTAATTGTGTGTGTTTATAGCACTGATGTTAATTTAGACGTTGATTTTTATGTTTTTGTAGTAGTATTCTTGTTTGATATCTGAACATAGTGTGAGCATGCAATTTCCTTTGACTACATGTAGTCTTTATATTTTACTTTAAATATGTTAGTTCAACATGATTTGCATATTAGTAGAATAGTAAGTGTATGAAAGTCACTTGGTTTCTTAAGGCTCTGTTATTGAATGTTAGGAGATAGAAGAAATAATGATATACTTATTTTGCAATTTTTATAAGGTAGATGGCAGAAACTGTAAAGAAAAGCATTGGAATCTATGCATTTCTGAAGGTGTGGGTAATAAAGCAGAAGGATGTGATTTGCAGGCAGTGGTGTTATTTCAGCTGGGAGCTTTTCAATGATAGTGTCTATGTGTGTGAGTGTATAAGGATGCATGACCTTATCCTGGCTGTGTGTAATTTTATAATACACTACTAAGTGTTTTTCTACAATTATACTGTTATTTCTCCCATCTTTTAATATTCTATGCATTTTGTACATTTCGAAGAAATATCTGATTGCCAGCATATGTAAGACGGACTCCATCTCTGCAAAAACTGTATGTGCTATGAAACATAATATTTTCATTGTGAAAAGAGGACATGCCATAACATCTATCAAATTAACACTATGTATATGTATATTCAGTAAAAATAACTTTGATAAAGGGAGGTTATGGTTAAGTTGCGCTACTAAAAACCTATGAAATTCAGTAAAAAAACGTTAACGGGATGTTATGGTTAAGTTGTGCTACTAAAAACCTATGAAATTCAGTAAAAAAACGTTGTTAAAGGGACGTTATGGTTGAAAGTAAAACTGAAAACCCCCTGAAATTCGCTAGTTATGGTAAGCTAAGCAACCATAACTCGCGCCACCAACGTGCATTGTTAAGGCTAACACCCAGGACATCAAAGATGACATCACACATGTAATTGATGACATCACTGATGACATCACATGTGCATGTAATTTTCATGAAAAGTCTGTACAAGGGATTCTTATTATAATTAATGTTGACAAATAAAAGTGTTAAGGATCATTGGAATAGATGTCATGAGCTATGTAGTGCATTAAGCAATGCATTGATATAAATAGCATTCTAATATGAAGTTCTTTACAGTATAATAATGTACTCATGTATAAACATAAGCATTGTGTGCAGCATACATGATGGAGGTGCAATATTCATAATCTTCCCATGTTAAATAGTGAAATGCTAAATGCTTTCTTATTAGAGCTACTGTGCAACATGTTATACGTAGCTAATGAAACCCACTTCCTATATAATTTTATTATTGCATACAAAACAGAAAGACACAACAACACATACAAATATGAGTATATACAGGGAAAGTGAAGTACGTAAAAAAGCAGCAGTAGAACCAGAAATTGTTCATAAACTACCTGATTATCTTTATGCACAGAAATGATTGCTCTGCTTCAAACCTACTATGTCCCTAGGTATACCTATCACATGATGTGACTGCACCCTAAAGAGAGTAATGTGAATACAAATAGGAATATATCCAGAGAAAGTACAGTAATAAAAAAAACTGCAGAACAATAAGAAAGTGTTGATAAGCTTACTGATTGTTTTGATACACAGAAAGCATTAGTATCATTTAAGTGTGTATTTGTCCTATGTATACGTTTCATATGCTGTGAGTGGACCCTAAGTGAATTATTGTAAGAACATATTTGAAGTATAAGTCTACAAATATAGTATTTTTTTATTTCTTTGTTCCTAACTATTACTGGGTAAGATCTATCACTAAAGGAAAAAACAGCGAGTCAGACATGTGATGTCATCAGTGTTGTCATCAATGACATTTGTGTTTTCATCTTTGATGTCCTGGGTGTCAGTCTTAACAATGCACAATGGTGGCGCGAGTTATGGTTGCTTAGCTTACCATAACCAGCGAATTTCAGGGGTTTTTCGGTTTTACTTTCAACCATAACGTCCCTTTAACAACGTTTTTTTACTGAATTTCATAGGTTTGTAGTAGCGCAACTTAACCATAACGTCCCTTTAACAAAGTGTTTTTACTATATATATATATGTATATTACTGGGCCTGGTAGCTGGCCAGTAGTCAGTAGTTATGGTTAAGTTGCTAAACCCATAGGAAGAGCACTTTTTGGGCGGCTTATAACTTTGCTCCCCGTGGACGAATCCTCACCAAACTTTGCAAGAAGTATATGGCCCACTCCGGATTTATCTGCCAGGTTTGGGGAGGTTTCGTCAAGGGGGAGCAAAGTTGTAAGGGGGGTCCCAAATTTCTTTTTTCTTTCCATAGACATAATGGGAAAAAACTCTGCTCACGCCTACAAACCAAACCGTTGGATGGACTTTCACCAAATTTGCAGCAGGAGCGGCGGCTTGGTCGCAAAAGCGTGCTTTTGTTAATATGGTGTAAATCCATCTAGTAGTTTTTTTTAAACAACCAAAATGTAAGTCCAAAAAATTTGTGATATCTGTATCCTGTCCGCGGACCCATTTCCCTGTTTGGTCCTTGGACAGGACTCTGATTGGCTTAGAGGGCAACGTGGTGTACACGGACATCGGACGCGCCCACTGATTGGATGGTGAAAAGCGTGAAGTGCCTCCGTTTCTGGGAAATGCCCGCCATCTTGGATTCGCGGGCAGCGGCCGGTGTCCGCAGACATTGTGTTAAAAACATATTAAAAAACACAACATTGCAATTGTCATACTTATCAAATAATCTCTGGGGAGTTGAGGGGTGATGAGGATAGGATTGGATATGGCTGCAAGAGGCAAAAAAACTGCTGGGTTTCACAGCGAAAGTCCGCGAACAGTCTGGATGTTCGCAAACAGTCCTGTGAAGTCGCGGACACCTCTGCATTACAGGGTTGGTGAAAAGCAGTTCTTGGATGGCTTATAACTTTGGCGCCACTCAATTAAACTGCATGATATTTTGCACTTATATTCCAAATGAGTCTGCAAAGTTTGGTGGGATTCTGTCAAGAGAAGGCGAAATTAGAGGGGGGTCCCAAAATAATATAAAGGCTTATAAATGAGGTGCCATTTGACAAATCTACACTTAAATTGGGGAACTGATAATAGATCTAGGTATAAATGCTTTTGCAAAGTTTGGTGGGATTTTGTAAAGAGGGAGCAAAATTAGAGGGGGTCCATTTGTCATCTTTGATGTCCTGGGTGTTAGTCTTAGCAGTGCAAGGTGGTGGCGCAAGTTATAGTTGCTTAGCTTACCATAACTGGTGAATTTCTGGGGTTTTTCGGTTTTACTTGTAACCATAACGTCCCTTTAACAAAGTTTTTTCATTGATTTATATATTTATTTATTTATATATATATATATATATAGGAAAGTTCATTATTTTAGCCAAGTCACTCATTCGACAACGCCATCTAGTAGCCATCACTGGAAGTTCACCGCCAGTTCTGAGCCGCAACAGCAAACCATTGTGGATGCAAATTAACTCAAATGAAAACCTTTTTCTCCAGGAAATGCTCTTTGTCTAAGAAGGCTCTGCTACTTTATACATAGCTTAATCAACCCAAGACAGACATTTTGCAAGGTTGTCAGAACAACTACATACCTGGCTATAGAAAAAAAGCTATATTTACAGCTACAGTGACATCGGGGGTGAAACATCACTGGACATGGCTGACTCCCATCCATGCAGTAACTGGGACTGACCCTGCTTAGCTTTAAAGCAAGGTAGCAGCTGGCACCCTCAGGCCACGGTGACAAATACATGAACACAGGTTACAAGACCACTTAGAGCAACATGGCCTAAGGGGCAAGCCATTTCCTCACTTTAAAGCTGAGCAGGGTTGGTCCCGGTTGCTGCATGGATGGGAGACAGTTCACAGCCCTGGATGCCGTGTGTTTACTTAGTTTGAAATAACACACATCAGCCATATACTATATTTATAGTATCATATTTATAGTGTTCTCTAAGGGTGACTGTGCATTGAAGTCTGATCATGTGCACAATCATTCTTATGAGATTCAATCCCTCTGCTTCTAAAATTCTTTCAGCATCACAAGCTTAATATGGACTCGGACCCCAGAAGAGTGACAGAATGTTTCTCTCAACGGATCCTCAATTGAATCATGCTTGCCCCACTGGCTGATGCCCCAAGACTCATGGGCAGGCGTTGTGAAAATGTGTCTTCTATCCTCCATGACCCTTGCCCGTGTTCTATCACTCATGGCTCCCCAGGCTTTGGCTGCTGTCTCTGCGACAGCCATGTGCTAGACACAAATTTGAGCCAGTGAGACACTCCCATAGGCTCCCTCCATAGAGTCTCTTTCATAAAACTGTTCAAATTGCTTATGTACAAGCATGGTGCCAGTCAGTTCTAGCTGATACTAAGTTGTCTGGTTTGCACACTTCTCTGCCCATTTCAAATAAGCAGATACTGGGTGGTCACTCAGTTGTGGTCCTGCCTCGTTCATCACATAGTTGGTACTTTTCTTGCAATGGTTCAGTCCATAATTGGCTCCTTAGATCTGACATTTTTACCAGTCGCACTCAAGTTGTACAGCTACTTTAGATTCGGTTCTCTCCCTGTTGTGTAGATCCCACATGCACTATGGAGTTACCGCTACTTTATGTTTACCTTGCAACATATTTTGTCTGTCCTGGCCATCACCCACCTCTTGGTACTAGCTGTCCCAGAAATGTACCAAAATGTCGACCATGTACGGCGACTTTGGTACATTTCTTTTATCGACTCCCATTACTGCGCCCAAGCAGAGTGGGGGTTGCAGGGGTGTCTCCCTTTCTCCTTGGACTCTGTAACAGGAGTCGGGAGTTGAGGGGGTATCCCCCACTTACCACTTTGGTAAGCGGGGGACAAAAAAGTGTAAAAAAAAAACAAAAGCACCCTGCAGCATTAGCTCTGACCCATGTAAGTGTGAGGAACTGATGCTGCAGGCATATCAGGGAGTTAGTGGCGCACACAGAAGTGTTCTGCCGTAAAGGTAAGTGGGGTGGGGTGTTCGGGTAGGGCAATGCAGGCCAGGGGCCGCAGGAAAAGTGATCCATCTGATCACTACGCTGCGCCGTGATTGGCGGTAACATTTTCGTCGGCGCAGTTACGGACAGCGCAGTGATCACATAGATTTGTTGCTCCTAGCACGATTGATCCTTGGGGGCGGAGTCCATGCAGCCGCACTTTGTGAGTAGACTTCACAATGTACTCTCGAAGCATGTTCATTCTCAAGTGTACATTTCTAGGTTCCCCCAGCACACGCCTCATTACGAAGTTACCCCACATGTCAGACATCCATGATTGCTACATAGGTGAGTGTGCAGCCTAGACCCAGTGTGTTAAAAAGGCTGGGGTGAAGGTCTCAGACCAAGAATTGACTAAAAGCATATACGGGATACTTTGATAAGAACATATGCTATATTTGATTTAAGCCAAAAGTCCAATAAGCGACAATACTTTTTTTCTCACTTTGAAATTCCAATGCTGCTAGAATAAATGTATGAGTCATGATTACAAACTTTTCAGTGTTAGAGTGTGTATTGATAGAAATGAGCGCCAAGCTGAATGTGCAGTTTTCAAGCACACAACCATTTTCTTTGATATATTTGTGAAATATTTTTGGTTCTTCTAATGTTATCAACATGCTCTTTGTATGCAAAGCAACCAGGTGGTGCTATTTTTCATTTCCACTTTCTTAAAGGGCTACTTCGAAAGAGTACTATAGGAGCGTAAACCACTGTCCATCTTGGAATGATGACCTGGTTTGGGAAAATGATTTATATGGTTAATGGTTATTCTGGGATGGATAGGTTTTGCTCAGTAAGACAAGTGAAACATTCTTATAATGATTACAATATATAATGAAAGTAATCATTAGAAATTAAATTGTAGAATGTAAAAAAGCCAATTTTTAATATTAGTACAATTAACTTATTTCCTTTTTAAATAGCGTCTTTAGTGAAGGATTCACATGATTTTTTCTCTCAAAATGTCTTTCCTTCTTGAAAAAGGTTGCACACAGATTAAAACCAATCATCTGTTTTTTTCTGTGCGCACCATGGAATTGTTGCATTATGTCCAAGCACTAATAATTGACAGGTAATCGAAAGTAACAAACACAGGTGTAGACTCTGCCTTGTTCTCTGGTCCTACATTAGGTTTGTCTGAAGCCCAAGCTCTCTGTGTCCCGCTGATCTACCCCTCTACCCCTCTACATACAATGTGCTCTCTGTGTGATAGAGACATTCCTGCAGGACACGCACAATGACAATGTATGTCTCCAAACACCAGTGCTTTCACATCTTAGTGGGTGCCTTTGTCGCAGCTTCTCACTTTCTAAATTTAGCCATAAAAACACAGTCCACCCCTCCCCCTTCCAAGAGGCCTCTATTTCATCTCTGGTCATGATGCTGTCAGCAACGACAGGGTGGCTCCATCATATGAGCACCTGACAACATGACTCTCGCCCACAGATAGGGAGACAGACACACAGGAGACCATATTAAATCTCTGTGGAATTCGGCAGCAGGGACCTGTATTTTGGCACCTTTGCATGCACAGGTCCCAACTGTTAAATTTTCCTCATTTGCACGGCATGTACACTGACTTTTGCCCTCCCATTTTGCATTCTGCTGGGCAAATTGAGTAAACGCTAGGCATTGTTTACAATGGATTCCTTTGGATCCCGCTTGCTTTATGCTGGTGCAAAAGGCCGTCAGACTCCATAGGAATCCACAGCACTTCCATCACCATGAAAATCCATGCCGGTGCAAATGCTGGAGTATTTGTATGGAAAAGAGGAAAGGACTGGCGGAAACGTAAGTTAAGTTCGGCCCCTCCGTCCTCTCCACCATGCAAATACATTAAAATGGGGCCTGACGTGAATGGAAGGCTTTTACACCTTCCATTTAAGTTAGGCTCACCTACAAAATAAGCTAATAGCGTGAAACAGAAAGGTAGATAGAAAGAACCACATGGGGCGTGGGGGTAGATCGTGCTCTGTTATGCTGGGTACTGTTATATCTGGTCCCCCTGGGCCCACGCAGGCACTCACACAGACCCGGACACACAAGAACACTCGGGACGCAATGCTGCTTGCTCCGCGTCCCGGCGGGAACTGCCGCACGAGCGCACTTTATTAAACTACGCATGCGCGGGGCCACAACGAGGCCCACGCATGCGCAACAACCAAACGGAGACGTCACATCCCTTTTTAACTTTAATCAACATAAAGTAAACAGTTGGGCGCGCATCTACCTGCACGCCGGGTGCACGGGCGGACATATGACCGCCCGAGAGTCTCACCTTGCCTCGTTCAGCTCAGTCACGTGAGTCCAGGACATAGTCCTTGAGATGCCCGGGCAACCGCCGCTCACGGCGAATAGGGTACCTTGGCGAGGCGGGAGGCGGAGTAGAAACCTCATGTTCCGGTCTCGGTGGTTCCTTGCCCTGCACGCTCTCCTGAGCTCCTGGCGGACTGGCCTGCCCGCTCTCCGGATCTCCTGGCGGATCAGCCTGCCCTGCGCTTTCCTCGGAGGTCCCATTCTCAGCCGGTCTTTCAATGCGTTTGAAGAACGACCGGTCCGCGTGACTGTTCCTCGGTCGCAGGCTGCCGTCACCATGGTGCCCTTAACATGCGTTACCTTCCACGGGCGCGGCTCGAAGGGCAGGGACAACTTCCCCTCGGGGTGCCTGTTCCGGACCAACACTCTGTCACCCACTCGCACCTCCTTTCTTGCAGACCCCTCCTTTCACTTTCTTTGTCATTGCACCTGGCCCGTTCATCCCTGACACCCTCATCGTCTATCACTCCGGGCAGACGGCCATCCTCCTCCGGTAGCATTCCCCTCGGGCATCGCCCAAATAGTGCTTCGGCTGGGGCCACTTTCGTGGATTGGTGTGGCGTCGTCCGGTATTCCCTCAGAAACTCCACGAGCTTCCTCTCCAGGTCTTCACCGCCGCAGGCGGAGATCCTCAAGACCTTGTTAAGAGTCCGCATCATTCTCTCAGCCTCTCCGTTGGCCCGCGGCCAGAGCGGGGACACCCTGCGATGCCGGATCCCCCGTTCACGGAGGTAAGTTGCAAATTGGCTGCCGGTGAACGGTGGCCCATTGTCCGAGCACAGGAGGTCTGGAAATCCATGGGTGGCAAACATTTTGTCTAGTCCCTTTGTTGCGAACTCTGTCGCCATCGACTGTACCACCTCCACCTCGGGGTACCTGGACCATTGGTCCACTGCCACCAGGAAGTACATTCCCCGACCAGTCGAGCCAAAGTCCACATGGACAGTTTCCCATGGTCTGCAACTACGCTCCATCGACCTTATCGGCGGAGCTCTGTCCCCCGGGGCCGCCGCTTGACATTCGATACACCTCCTCACGAAACTCTCCACTCGCCCCTCCAAGTCCGGGAACCATACTTTGTTTCTCAGCCGAGCCTTCATTTTGACAATCCCCTGATGGCCGATATGGGCAAGTTCGAGAGTCCTTCACCGCAGTGCCCTTGGGATAACAATTTGCCGCCCTCGAAGTATGAGTCCATCGTCCGCGACTGAGAGTTCATCCTTCACCTTCCAGAGCGCTCGGAGGTCACTCTGAGCCTCCGCTTGACGGCGGGAGTTGTCCTGCAGCACTTCCCTCCACTCGCCGCTCCTCACAGCATTCTTGACTATGGTGAACACCTCATCCTTGGAGCATTCCGTTGTCATCTCCAGCCTCGATATTGCCATTGGAAGAGACCCTTCCACCACCTGACACAACAGCCCGTGGCACTCATTCGCCCCAATGTCGGTGACGGAGTTCTCCTTGTTGGGATGGCGCGACAGGTAGTCGGCCAGGTTGTTCGTGCCTGGTTGGTATACGAGTTTCACCCCGTACTCCATCAGGGCCAGCATCCACCTCTCGATCCTGGGGGGCGGCTTGGACGACCCCCCAGCCAGTATGGGCAGGAGCGGCTTGTGGTCCGTTACCACCACTACAGGTTTGCCCAGTATGTACAACCGGAAATGGCGACAGCCCCACAGGACGGCTAACGCTTCCCGTTCAATCTGAGAGTATCTCATTTCCGTGTCCGAAAAGGCCTTTCTCGCATATGCGATGGGGCGCATGTCCCCACGTTCGTCAGGCTGCATCAGCACCGCTCCCACTCCTACCGGACTGGCGTCAACCACCACCTCTGACTCCACTTTGGGGTTGAAATAGGCCATGGTGTCTCCATCTGATAGGGCATTTTTCAGAGTCTGGAATGCCTCCTGCTCATTGGCTCCCCATTTCCATGCAGCGTCGTTCCTCGTTAGCACTCTGAGTGGTTCTGCCAGCGACGCTAGCCCCTTGATGAAGCGCCCACAATAAGTTACCATCCCCAAAAAGCTCCTCACTTCCGTAGGTGACTGGGGGGGCGGCTTCCTTAATGTCCTTCACTTTGGCGGGGTCGGGCGACACACCGGCTGCGTGGAATATGAACCCAAAGAAGCCAATGCGGTCCTTGAAGAACTCACATTTCTGTCGATGAAGGGTGAGCCCTAGGTTCTTCAACCTCAGGAGCGTGTCCTCCAACCTCTTCATGTGCTCCCGTTCAGAGTCCGCGAAGACTAAGATATCGTCGCTCATGTTCAGCACCCCTTTAAGGCCAGCCAAAGCACCTCTGATGGTGTTCTGGAAAACTTCGGCGGCCGATGAGATGCCGAAGCTCAGTCGTTTGAATTGGAAGAGGCTGTCATGCGTCGTAAAAGTAGTTATGAACCTGGAGTCCGGGTGCAGTTCGAGCTGGTGGTAGCCCGCTCGTAGGTCCAACTTCGAGAATACTCCCGCCCCCTGAAGCTCTCCAATGATGTCATCCAGAGTGGGTGTAATGTGCCTTTCCCTCTTAATTGCAGCGTTTGGGTGGCGCATGTCTACACAGATTCTCACTGCCCCAGGCTGCTTTGGCTTGGGGGCCACCACTATCGGGAACACCCAGGGCGTCGGCCCCTCCACTCTCTCAATAATGTCCATCTCTACCAGTGATCGGAGTTCCTCCTCCACCTTTTCCCGCAGGTGAAACGGGATCCTGCGATGCTTGAGGGCCGTCGGTCTGATGGACTCGTCGATATGCAGGCGCACTGGGGGTGCTTTAAGTTTCCCTATGCCTTCGAAGATGCCCGAGGACCTGTCCAGCAGTGTCTCAATGTCTATCTGGTATACACCATATGCAAAGTGAACCAAGTTCAGGGCCTCCGACGCCGCGCAGCTGAGGAGCGAGTGAGGGCACACGTCAGTGACAAAGAATTTTGCCTTGATGCTACTACCCCCTTTCGACACAGGTGACACGAACACACCCTTGAGTGGCAGCGGGGTGTCTCCTCCAAAAGTAAATATCTTCGCCGTGGACTTGTCTAGTGTCGGCGGACCTGGAAGTTTCTGGTAGTCCTCCTCTGCCAGCACGCACACAGAAGCACCTGTGTCTATGAGTATCTGGGTCGGCACCCCCAATATGTCCACCTCGCACCTGGGCTGCCTCCTCCTTTTGCTCTCCGAGGCAATGTTGGATATGAAGAATACCTCTTCTTCGTCCTCTTCGTCTTCTTCCTCTTCCTCGGCGATCTGTAACTTCCGTATCTCCTGTTCGAGGGCAGCAATGCTGCGTTGTATTCTGAATCCGCCACCTCTCGCTCTCGCGGGACCTCTCTGGGTGGGTACAGGGGCCGGTGCACGGCACATGCGAGCATAGTGTCCTAGACCATTGCACCGCCCGCACGACCTCGTCTTGGCGGGGCACTCCTCAACATGCGGCAAGTCATACCCGCAATCCGGACAAATCGACCCAGGCGTGGACGGGTACCTGTTCCCCGAAGCCTTCGGGGCCCACTTCTCTTTCAGCTTAGTTCTCTTGGAAACGGCAAAGGCCTCCTCCCTTGCATTCGGCCTGACCGCTGCGTCCATACTCGCCCCTCTGGATTCCCGCTAGCTCGTAAGTCCTCCCACTGTCCAGTATCTGCTGCAGTGACCATCCTGGCTCCCTCAGCACTTGACGTCGCAATTTGCCCGAGCTGCAGCCCTGGAGTACCTGGTTTCTAATCATCAGTTCGTCGTTGTCCCAGCGACACGTGCTGGCAATCAATCGAAGTCTGGCACAGAATTGATCGAGAGATTCCTCCTCCCTTTGCTTCTCTCTGCAGAAAAGGAACCTTTCGTAGTCGACATTGGACTGTGGGATGAAATGGTTTTCCAGCGCGGTCTTGACCGTGTCATACGTGACCACCGGTATGGCGAGTGATTCATAGATGCGCATAACGTCCAGGCCAGCTGAATATAGAAGGGTCGCCCTTTTTGCGTCGTCATTCGAAGTCCCCGTCGCTGTAAAGTACATTTCCAACTTCTTGACCCATAGGAGCCACCTGGGACCCAGCTTAGACGGGGGCCCTGACATGTCGAATTCCTGCATGGGCAGTAGCGATCCCCGTTGTGTCCTCACCACTCTTGTTGCCACTTCAGCTTCATCCTCGCTGCCTGACATCTTCACAGGTCGCACAGGCACCTCTCGGTGTGATAGAGGCCGCTAACCTGGCTGATGTGTTCTTCCGCGCACGTTCCGCTGTGTCCAATCAGCAGCTTCGTGCCTGGCTTTTGTCAATTTTTTTTTTTTTTTTTTTTTTGGGTTGTCCCCAGATTGCTGGGGACAATCAAAAGTTCCAAAAATTTCCCTCGTGGCAGCGCACGAGCACCCTTTCAGGCCGCTACTGCCTCGAGTCGACAAACGTTCTCGCTCAGCCCACGTCGTGCACTCTCGTGCCGACGACGTGTGTCCTACCCCCACATCCGTAGGGCAAACGCTGTGGCGGCGATCCCACCCCGTCGCCAGTTGTTATATCTGGTCCCCCTGGGCCCACGCAGGCACTCACACAGACCCGGACACACAAGAACACTCGGGACGCGATGCTGCTTGCTCCGCGTCCCGGCGGGAACTGCCGCACAGGCGCACTTTATTAAACTACGCATGCGCGGGGCCACAACGAGGCCCGCGCATGCGCAACAACCAAACGGGGACGTCACAGGTACAGCTAGTACCTTTAATTTTAAATGAGTACCTGAACATAATGCGGTAATATGTGCAAACGATGGAAGCACCTGTTGAATGCTGGCAATGCCTGTCTCTATGGGCATTTGTCCCTGTGGTCACATTGTCACTGTGTGCGTCCATAACTCAGACTAATGCTTTCAACCACAAATCAGGCAAACCAGAATGCACAGAGCCATGAGTGCTTGCTTGGCGTCTATGCAAAGCAAACATATTCCACTGTGATTCATGGTCTCGCTGAACTCCCTGTCCTCTCTGGCTGCCCTCTCCTCTACATCACCCTGAAGAAGCCAACATTATTGTTTTTGTCAACACTGGTTTAAATGGGACACGACACGCTATAAACCATGCAATAGCCGTGAGTACAAGAATGGTTTCATGCAAAAGACAGCAACAATATAGCAAGTCTTTCTTTCCAAGGCGCTCCTGAGGGCCGGGTCAAGGGAGCAAGTATGTGCATGTGGTTGGAGCCAGAGAAGCACCAAGCGCTGCCATGACCTATACTCCATTCCCGCTTCTCTCATGCAATGGCGGCGCCTGACTCTCTCAGGCTGAAGCTGTAAAATGAGAAGCAGCCTGTCCCTCTCCCTATTTTCTCAGAGCCCACATCTGTTTCCCTTCTCGTTTGATCTTTTACATCCCACTGGCATCTCAAGCTAGAGTACTGTACTTTATTTAAAGAAGGAAGCGCATAAAAGAGGCATCATGAAGGCTGCTTTTATTAGCGTTTCATGTGCAATAACTCAGCTCTAGGGCGTTGCCACTGAGTCATTCCGAGGTAGTCTGGTGTTTCCATCTGATAAAGAAATGTGCTTGTATTGCAGACTTATTCTTCGTTCCCGATGCTTTCCTTTTTTGGTATAATTGTTCTGGGGGGGAAAGAGTATGAGTCTGCAAGACCAGATGAAACCTGAACTGTTATGCTTTGAAAATCCCACAAAAGCGTCCTTTTTGTGATGTGGTCACGTGCTGTGACAGCAACCTTCTGCCGTTGCGCGTATTAATGAATAAAGGGGGCGTTCCTGCATCACAGCAGTGTGCACCTTGAGCCGGATATGGCAGGACCATATGGCATGTCCGTGTGTTATTTTCAGGGACGGGTAGGACAAGTCCTGCATGAGGGGGTCCTGGGGCAATGCAGAACACAACATTGTCGACGAGGATGCAGCTGATTTTTATCTCCGGCAACCTGATCCAACGCCTGTCAGCTGCGTCGATCATCGCCGTAAGGAAAACACTGACATTTTGTGACCCAACGGTATCGGCTTCACACGTGGAGTGCTTTTGTGCCGTGTGGGCACTTTTTGGAACCCACAAGGGCTAAACACTACAAACAGGGCCACAAGGGCCCTTTCAAAAACAAAAAAAAGGAGAGCATTTTTTTTTCCTTTTTTTCGCTTTTTGTCATCCATCAGTATTTTTCTCAGCCCCACTGAGTTATTGTCCGGAGGGGCTGCCTGCCCTCACACCAGGGCGTGGTCACCTCAAAGGAGCATAGCTTGAGCACCACAGTGCCAGATATCCTGGAAGTGCATCAGCAGGTGCAAATCACTGCCTTCTTTTGCAAAGGGGGTGCCTGTGAGATCTTCAGCCATGAGCGATGAAGACTACCTCCAGGGAGCCAGGCAAGGCGCTGCAAGGCCCCCTTGGACGAGAAGGTTACCACGCCAACAAGGCACACTGGCCCCAATGCCAGAATTTGACACTCAAGCAATCCCTTGAAGCTGGGCCCGAAATGGTTGCTCTGGATGGAGAAGTTGGACATGTATTTTAGAGCATCCGGCGAGACAGATGATGAGGCCAAAATTGCAACCCTCATATACTCCGATGGGGCAGAGAATGCACAAAATGTTCAAGTCACTCACTCCCATCGACAACTCCTATCAAACAGTAAAAGACAGCCCCAAAGAACACTTCTTGACACTGACAAAACAGAACTATGAAAGGTTCATTATGTGAGAAACCAACTGATACAAGAGTGCGCTTCAGGGAAGCTATGCCATCAAGTGCTGCGTGAGCCTGGTCTGTCATTAGCCCGCATTCTGGAAATGGGCAGATCATACGAACTGGTGGAAAGCCGCACAACAAAGATGGATGCTGAGATTCGTTCACTGAAAGTGGAGGACGTGGGCACCATAGGGCGCCCGCAAAATGCTGGTTCTGCAAGTCCCAGATGGAACACAAGGAGAACTGAAACACTGCTGCCCTGCCCATTGTGTGGCTATGACCTTCCGGACGCTGGGGAATGCCCAGCGAAGGGGAGAGTATGCGGACGCTGTGGAACAGCGGGCCACTTCGCGTGGATGTGTAAAGCCCCAACACCTGTGACTATTCCCAGAGGACCTAGCAGGAAGCCTAGTGACACTGCACGGCGACAGAGGCAAATAGCGGACGTCGAACATATGTCACCAAGTCAACAACTGGCAGAAGAGGAAGAAGAAATCTTTTTCATCTCAAGCATAGACTCCATAAAGAAAAAGAGGAGACCTGTCCCTACGAAGCACTCCTGGGGCCTCCAGCGCTGTCAAAAGCCCAGGTGAAGATCTTCACATTTGGCGGCACCCAACCAATACCTTTCAAAGGCATGTTTGTCACCAAAGTGGCCCACGAAGGGAAGGAGATAAGGTCCAAATTCTTTGTCACCGACATAAGCACTCACTCACTAATGAAGTGTGTGGCAGCAGAGGCCCTTGGGATCGTACATTTCACTTTTAGCGTGTATGCCAAAGACATAAATGAGGTCCTTGGGAGGTGCAAGAGGGTGTTCGAGGGCATTGACAAACTACGGGCCGAGCCTGTCAAGCTGCACATCGATGAAACTGTACGTCCGACTGCACTGAAACACTGTTTGATCCCTTTTCATCTCAGACAACAGGAAGAACTCAAAGTGCAGAACCTGGTGATATTGGAAATTATAGAAAGAGTAGAGGGGCCCATGTTAAGATGAACTCTGACCTGGTTGGCAGTTGTTCAGAAGGCCAGCCTAGTTTCTTGGAAAAGGGTAACCTCTGGACAAGCCAGACTAATCAAGGTAGCTATGGTAGGCGGTCAAGACTAAGGGCCTCATTCCGAGATTGGTGGTAGTCATGGCGCTATTTGCGCCATGACTGCCACCAATAATGGGTCCGGCACCGGTGTAGTTCAATGTGTACTTACCGGTGTAGTCGGACCCTGGCAGGACCGGTAAGTCCCCATTGAACATGCCATTATATGGCTCAATGAGAATGGGGAGGGTGCTAATAACGGGCTCACGACTTGCAAGCCTGTTATTAGCGCCCTGGTCCCTTAGCGGGACCCATAAGGGACGTGTTGTTGGACCACATGTTCCTTACGGTTCCCTCCAAGGCACCTCGGAATATGACGGTTGGCAGATTACCGGCACCAGTTTCCTTACCGGCGCACGGTATCCCTTACCGCCCTACTCGTAATGACCCCCAAGTCTCAGGAGGGGTGAGGGTGATTGAAAGACCTCAATGAGCACACAGAGCAAGGACACTTACAAATTACTCCTAGACAGATGTATATATCAAAAATATAAACATATTTATTACATGGCCTTTGTAACTCAACACACAGTAAAAGAATCCAGACAAAGCTATCAAACCAACACAACACAATCAATTCAAGATATATAAAAGCCCATTGGGATCTAAAGGGTTAAAGGCACGAAATATGTTCACAACCTAGAGGGGGAGGAAAATAGGCAGTGCAGATAGTGTTTAGTCCCCTTCATCATCCAACACACACCTAACTAAGAGGCAGTCCAAACCCTAAGAAGAGAGGAGCCTTATGCTCAATAGTACATGTAGTGTAGGTGCATGCGGTTGTTCCAAAGGCCAAACAGGGTCTCTTCAGGGGTCTCTAGCAGCTCAGGAAGGTGGGTGAGGCGATGAAGAATAGATTCCCACTATTCGAGGAAGGCCTCCACTAGAAGACAGAGGTGATTCCAAGGTTCGGGAATAGATCGCTAGTTCGCACTAGCAGTGGAAAGGAAAGGGACCCCCAGGGGCTACTCGTGCGTAAAAACAGGTGGAGGCGGTAGGGGCCACTGGTTAAGGTTACTCACCGGCCCCAGGCGCATTCTGGACCAAACTTCCCAAGTTGGGTCCACTGCGGCTGCAGGTTCAAATGCGACAAAAAGGATGTCTCTGCGGCTTTCAGTTCTAGTGATATAGTGAGGATTCCTAAAAGGGACAGTGGCAATTTCTCCGCTCCTAGTGGATGGATCAGACCAGTTTCACTGCAGCATGCTACACGGCCAAGAGGGTCACAAATGCAGCGCACCTGCAAAGATTGTTGCTGCGGCTGGGCAACACGGTAGCTGCGTTTACTCAGGTCCTGGCACACTCGTCTTACTTCAGGCCTGGGAATACCAAGTGTTCGAAATTTGGTATGAGGGTGCCGGGGACACAGAACTAGCAGTTTAGCAAGTTTTGAGGGCCTCCTCGAAATGACAGCGGAGACAGAGCAAAGTTCCTGCTTAAGCTGGTCAGCCCACTGGTTGGCCCAGGGACACATCCGAAAAGGCTTACTTGCCGGTTTTGGTGAAGGTGCCGAGAATAGTTGGTCTCACTATTGTAATGGGTCAAAGCGTCTTTGAAGACCTTCTAGGACGACCAGATGCAGAGGGGTCCCACGGGATGAGAGCGGGCTCAGGGTAGCAAACCTTCAGGTGGTTCAACAGCAGTTCCTCGAATCAGCTTCTTAGTTTCAGGATACTTGGATCCTATCCTTCGTTCTGTGAGAACTCCAGAGATTGATATGATATGGGTGTTTTTGGCCTCCTCATATCCAAAGTTCTCTTTGTGCCAAAACGGAGAGGACCCAATTTGAGATCTACTCACAAACACACACTCCATACGTGGACCAATCACGGACCACAGTGGTCCCAGTCATTCACAGCACTCCAGTCTCTCTGGCACCCAGGATGTGTATTGGGGACAGACACCCCAGCCCACATCCTGGAGGCACACACACAAGGCATGCAGAAGCCCGCGAAAGCTTGGCATTCCGCGGGAAACTGCATGACCAAATAAGGACTGACCCAGGTTGGCTCGTCCTGGGGAAGGCAAAAGGGCAAGATGGCCAAAGGACAGGACAAAGAACCTCGTGGCATGGCCATTTTGGAGCCAGGCCACCTATTCATGCCAAACACGGTTAACGATCTTAAAATGGCAGGAAAGGGTTAAAATTACATGAACAGATAAGCGGCCACCAGCCCCGTCCATGACACGTCTGCACATCTCCCAAAAAGTCCTACGAGAGTATCTAGGGCCTTTTGGAAATGACTATGAGACCCAAGTGCACTGTACTGTAATGTACATTGTGAACTTGTTACATGATGCAGAAAAGTTGCAACATTGGAAAAAGACTAAGGGACACAAAGTCTCCCAGAACTGACTGTCTTAAGGGCATATCAGTTTCCCCATAAAAAGTGAGCGAAAGCCCAGAGGAGTGCAGCAGAAGGCTGTGCTCCCCTGGCAAAGTCAGACTAAGGTGTTTAAACAGCAGCAAAAAGTTTGGGTGTGTACAACTGGAGGGAACATTACATATAAAATTAAATCTTTCCTAACAGCCCACCCCATGGCTATCCCCCATCCTCATGGCGAGCAAGCCAAAGCAACCATGGTCGGTACGTATTTGTGTCGACATGAGACTTCCTAATCAGGCTAATAAGCGCAAACGACACATCACCTCGACTGTTGACGACATGGTGGGAGAATTACAGGGTGCAAGAGTGTTTTCTAAGCTAGATCTGCAGTCCGGGCACCATCAGCTGGAGCTCCACCCAGACTTGCGTTACATTACCATCTTCACAACCCACCAAGGCCTCTACCAATACAAACACTTAAGCTTTGGGATCTCTTCCATAGCGAAGGGTTTTCAAAATGTTATCCTTGGAGCGTTGGCAGGTCTTGAGGGGGTCCTCAATCTCAGTGATTACATTTTGGTCTACACGTCGGAGGCTGAACATGACACGCCTTGAGAAGACTCTAGTGAGAATTCAGCTCCTTGGGCTCACTGAACATCGCGAGAAGTGCGAGTTCCTGAAGGATAGAATAGAATTCTTCAGATTGGTATTTCATGAGGAGGACATCTCCCCGGTCCTGCAGATCATTTGCGACATCAAGGAGGTGAGCCGGGCCAGGAAAAATTGTCGGAAATTAGGAGCTTCTTGGAGATGGTGACATATTGTGGTCACTTTATACCTAAGCTGGCGACTCTCTCTGAGCCCCTCAGGATGCGGACAAGAAAGGACAAAGTATGGGAATGGACGGCCAAAGACAAGAATGCCTTCTAAACCATCAAAAGGGCCCTCACAGGAAAGGAGTCTACGGCATTCTTTGAACCAAGGAAGTAATCAGAGATAATTGTCGACACCAGCCCAGGGCTGGGAGCAGTTCTGTCGCAACAAGATGCGCAGGGTCAGATGAGACCAATTGCATACACCAGCCTGGCGCTAACCAACACAGAGCAATGCTACTCCCAGATCGAACAGGAAGCCCTGGCCGTCCTATGGAGATGCCTACATTTTCAGATTTACATACTGGCAAACCTGTCACGGCAGTGACTGACCACAAACCGTTACTCCCCATCATGGCGGGATCCTCGTACAAGCCCCCCCCCCGATGATTGAACGATAGATGCTGGCCCTGATGGAATATGGGGTGGTGCTGCCATACAGACCTGGAGCCCACAATCCAGTGGACTACCTCTCGCGTCTTCCGAGGAGCGGAGATGGGCAAGAAGATATGGCACAGGTAGTGGTCTAAGTGGTCTAAGTGGTCTAAGTGGTCACAGGTAGTGGTCTAAGAACATGTTCGCTTGGTGGTGGAGGTCGCCAAACTGGTTGCACTCACTGTTCAGGAGGTAGCAGACGTGTCGAACAGTGACAAGTGTTTTCAGGTGGTCAGGGCGGCCAGTGGCGATAGGAAGACCATCCTGTCCAACCGCTGGAGTCGAGATGCGTAACAGGACCTGTAGCAGCTATGGCGAGTAAAACACGAATGGTCAGCAAATGAAGAAGGACTGATCTTAAGTGGGCACCAGTTAGTGATCCTGCAGGCACTAGTGGGAAGATCGATGGAGCTGGCACACTGTGGCCATTGGGGAACGGTCAAAATGAAGTTGAGGCTATGGCTGAAAGTCTGGTTCCCGGACCTGGAGACAAGAGTGGATGAGTATATATCGGCAACTGCATCTGGTATCAAGCAACTGCCCCAGTCAACAAAGAGCCGGGGATAGAGTACACGCCTCGCAGCAACCAGCCGTGGGACATTGTCCATGCAGACTTTGGGTCCACGGGCAGGGGGATGGACTTCCTAGTGATGATTGACAAATGGTCTCAGTGTCCTGAGGTCGAGCTAGTGGAGTCCACATCATGTGACCAGGTTGTGCATGTCATGGAGAACATGTTTGCAACACGTGGCTTCCCCAGGATAATATGCTCAGACAATGGGCCGCCAGAACGTTTTATGAGCACATTGAACAAAGTGGTCCGCATAGCGCAGGGTCAAGGCAATTAACTAAGGAAACTCTGTACCAATTCCAGAGGGAATACTGATCAACACCTGACCGGTCCACTGGTGTGGCCCCAGCAGAGGCACTTTTCCGGAGATGCCTCCAAGGACTCCTCCCAGAAGAGATAGAAGGCCGACCCCCGGGGACCATTGATGATGAGAGAACGTCAGAGGATGGGAGAATACATAATAATGAGGAAAACCTCCAACGGCATCTGAAGCCACTAGTCATAGCCATTGGAGATACAGTACTGGTGCTTAATCATCAGCCAGAAGGGAAATTATCCCTCACCTACAAGCCCTCCCCCATGGGGGTGGTTCAAGTCAAAGGCTTGATGGTGACTGCCGCCGATCACAGGGGGAAATTGACTCGAAACTCCGAAAAGTTCCCCTGACTGGAGCCTCAGGGGTGGAATGAACACCAGAAGGTAGAGCGGAAGACGAGATGCCAACACCAGGCGCAGCAGAAGGCTATGCCACTGAGGAGGCAAGCGGGAAAAGATATCCCAGATGAGAAATCAGAAGATGCCCTGCAAGATTCCAAGACTATATAATGGGGGACTGGGTTTGAAAGGACACGGTCCAAAGCACGCCACCCAATGTTGCCCATTTTTGGCCAAATCCAGTTTGGTATTTTACCATGTTTTGCAATGTTTTAGACAGTCATGCTTACACTGACTCCATTGGGAAAATGTTTATTTTATTGTTATGAAAAGGAGGAAAGTGATGTGCTCACGTGGCGCGACGGCAATGTTCTGCCGTTGCGCGTATTAATGAATAAAGGGGAATGTCCCGCACCACAGCAGTGCACGCCAGGAGCCCGATACGGCAGGACCTGCGTCTGTGTGTTCCTTTCAGGGACGGGTGGGACAATGCCTGCATGCAGATCACAACACTTTTAACAAAGACTTGTGCATCCACCACTCCTTGCTTCAAACAATCCACTCCCCAAAATGCTATCGATTAGCAGTAGGAATTGTAAGGCCCGCCATCTATGGGGTCATGTGGATTAAGAGACGTATGTAGTTTTGGAGGGAAGGGTAGAGTCACAAACAGCACCTTTTAAAGGGTTTACTAGCAGGCAGTATCATGACATAATAAAGTGATTTCATAGGCAGAAACTGCCCTGACAGAGCTTTGAGGATGGAGATTACTGTCCTTTGGTTGCTGGAGTGTTCCAACCAAGAAACACTTGTGTATAGGTGCGTTATAAATGCCATATCATATCTTATGATATCATATCAAGAAGTGGGGAGAGGAAGATTTCCCTCTCTTTGACAAGACTCCATTACCTACGGGGTGGCGGCCATTAAGGTGCACCCAGCGTGGCAGGGGTATTACTTGCCTCCCAACCTTCTGGTCACTCAGGGCATAACTCCGGGAAATTATGTCCCTGAAGTAGAGGCTGTGTTGCGAGGGTGTTAGCGACAATAAGGGACTTATTTATTTATTTGTCACGTGCCAGAACCGGCAGGCATCAGGGCCCACATCAAGACAATGACGTTTCTGAGCACAGGAAATGACTGACATAAGGATCTATTCAGGCAAGACCTTTTACTTTAATAGTAGAGTTTTCAGGTGTTTTCAGAAGGTCAGCAGGTTTTCTTCCTGGTGCAAGTCCTTAGGGAAGCTGTTCCATGCCTGAGCCGCTTGAACCGGGAATAATCGACCATTCCCCTTTGCACGTTTAGCTCTGGGGTAATTAGGCGATGGGTATTCCTTGAGTGCAGGCATCTACATGGTTCATATTGTTCGACACTGTTGAAATTCTACCTAGAAATCAAAAGGAAGGTAGACAAAAATTGATGCAGAGAAAAGTGAGTGCAGCATTGAACATTTCTCGAAACCAAGGAAAAGAAAGAAGGAAACACCTTCATACAATACAAATAGCTAAAAGAAACACACTAGGTGGAGTATATGTGTGACAGAATGTCATCAGCTGAGGACAGGACCAGGATTTTGTAACTTTTATTATCATTAAAAAATCCAGGAAATTCTGTTTCAGAAAGGCAAGTCTGTTAATCGTAGCCCTCCCCCATTCAAAATGCTCCATGCCAAATTATAGAACATGCACCTGCCTTGCTGTAACCAGTGCACTGTCATCTGCAGAACCCACTCTGGAGTTACAAATAGCAGAGTTAAGTGCAACATGTGCTTCCATGATAGCTGCTGGGACAAAAAGGCAGAGATGGCATTTTAAACATCTGCACCTCTGATCACTATTTTGATAATTGTTTTATCTAGACAGTCTGGTAGGATCTGTAAATATAGGCCATGCCTGGTTTGGTATGGAGCCTGCTAGAATAAAAACAATAATTAAGCCACAGCAATTTGAAATCTCCCCAGAGTCAGCTACGTGAGCAGGCAGGGCGGACATATATTGGCATCTAGGCTGACTGGCTCCACAGCAGCCATGCGGAACAATAGCCAGTATGCTGACCCTTTGATTCTTCAGCAGGAAGGGAAACACCTCCCCTAGGTCAAACATTCTTCCAAGAAGAGATCTCCAGCAAACAGAACTTCAGAGGCAGTACTGACATGACAAAGCTAGACTCGCAGATCACTGGAGTCCCTTTTAATCTAGCAGGCATGGGAAGGAGGATGTGGTAGAGCAGCCAGCAAGGCAATGTGGGCCCAGAGACTGTTCCAAATGTCTTGCATTCCTTAAGGTTCTCTTATTTTTCCATTGTCCCCTCCATTTCCTGAAAGCAAGGTACTCTGGACGTGACGTCCTATGCAAAGGGTACTTGTTACAACAAGGGGATTGGTCCCCTTACAGCAGGCTTGCTTTGGACCAATCCCATGTGGCTTTAAAAGGAGTAGTGCACCCCTTCATTCTTGATTCTTCTCTTTACTTCACCAAGAACAAGAAGAATTCACCCAGATCTCTTTTGGGGATACAGTCTATACCAAAGGTCATTTGCCAGGGAAGTGAAGAAAGAAGTCATACACGGTAGAAAAGAGCTCTGTCCCTTAATCTTCCCCAGGGAATGGTGGGGGTAACTGCTGCTAGACCAATGCCCCAGTGTGGCTGCACTAGAACCAGGACCTTATCACTGGAGGTGAGGGATCCCCTGCAGGTGCCAACCAAGCTCCCTGGAGTGGAATTCACCTGGCCTGAAGCCCTGTATTGGAACTCACAGCAACCCAGATGTTTAAGAAAAGATGAAATCCTGTTTCACCCCCTTGAGCCAGAAAAGGAACAACAGTACTGGTTTTGATAATCCATGCACTTGGACCTGCTTATCTGCTTCTTTGAGCTTTATCAATGTCATTGCACACCAGTGAAGATCACTGCCAACTTCGACTGGAGTACTGTCTCACTGCTGAATCCCAAGCAGCACATCATTTCAGCAGAACCTCATTTCAGCCCGAATTGAGCACTAACTTGTTCCGTTGGAAACCATAGAGACACACTACAGCCTGACCCAGCGCAATCATTGTTTGGAACAACTCAAAGATGACTGAACCTGTTGGGACCCATCGACTCTTGTAGTCTTGAGTGCTGACTCCATCCACAAAGAGCCATCCCAATTCTGACACTCCTCTGGATCAATGCAACTCACTCCATCTCAACACCAGTCCAACCGCAGTATCGTGCATGGAAGCCACGGCTCGATGTTGTCGAGTGTCCAGGACAATAAAATAAGGTGCTGTCAGCACATTTGGGACCATTGGGACTTTAAACCCCTTCTCTGCCTTTTATTTTTTACAAGACACCTTCTTGAAAATTGGCATTGTGCCAATTGAGTGCCTTAACACCCCTGCTCAGCTACCCAGATTGCTAGTCCACAACAGCTGCCATTTTCTGTCTTTCTTTGCAGGCGTGAGTTTTTGCTTAGGTTTTTAGTTATTTGCATTTTTATTGTTTAATTAAAAGCATATATTGTTATGGAATCTTGATAGGAGTATTTGTACAATTGCTGTTTGGGTTGCTACTGTTATCAAATCACATCCCTCCTGAAGATATAACCTGTCCGGACGTCAGTACTCCTGCAGAATAGTAGTCATTACACCACAGTACGCTACAACCAAAAAGCAAGACACATTTTCTGAAGAGCTATTTCACAGGATGACAGCTTTCTTGAAGGGAGAGTTGATATTAGTAGGAGATTATAACTGTATCCACAACTACATTGTGGAAAACTAGGAAACAGAACTTCTTATGCTGTGCTCCTATCTTCTGGAACTGCATCTCAGTGGTAATCCAGACTGTTTCAAGTCTCCTTCTGTTTAGGAAGGAACTGAAGAACCGACTCTTCCAACAACACCTTGTTGTAACCTAGATTCTGGTTGTCTTGTGCACACCCACATCTGTAATTGTACTTAGAAAATTATTACTAAATTTAACTAGAAGACTTGTTAAATTCTTGCTACCAATGTTTTGCTCTATGATTTAAAAAAACTCTGGTGCACCCGAGCTAGGTTTACCCTACAAAAAAGATCTTATAATAATATAGTTGCTCTTGCAGCCGGGTGTGGAAATTGCTATATGTGGCTTCTATAGAGACAACTCCCACCTTAGCTTTGAAGCCGAAATATACAGTTCAATCATGCCATCCAGTTTAATGAAAGCCCTTCTAAGACTGTTCTTTCCCGATAAGGAATGGTATATTGTGGGTAGGAATACCCAGGACATAATCAACCAAGAAACTGACCTGGTGGATTTGTGCAGAATGGAAGGGTCCCTAGTTGGGAGCAAAGCATTAAGAATAGATCAGGCTTATATGCAAAAATGTTTGGAGAACTTTGGGGATAAGTTCAACAAAACTAATTTAGCAAACTTTCACAGCTCAAAACCCCAACTCTGGGCGAGTAATCAATTATTAAACAGGATCCATTTAAGGGGGGTGCAGAGAAGGACCACTGAATTTCAACCTAGACTTTGACCAGAGTGCATTGCCCAAAGTTGAATCCTCCAATCATAGGTTACGATGTAAAGTATACCCAGAAAAAAATAGCCCTACATGTGAATGGAGTCCTTTATATCCTCAATAAATGAGTGAATCACTGCCAGAAACCATAAAGGAGTTAAATCTTCTTAAAGAGGTATCAGACATCTTGATGAACTACCCACAATCCAAGGGTTTGAATGTCTTGAACTGGATACAACAATAGCAGCACTTGAGAAGAAATAACAGCTACACTGAGGCAAGAGCAACCTTGAGTACCTGGTGTCACAGGGAGGATGCAACAGACAATTTAGGGCACAATAAACAGTATAATACTGTGCCAGGAGGGCCTGGGAATTCCGATAGAAGCTATGGGGACACCACCTAAAGACAAAATCGGAAGTTCTATGAGAGGGATCTGTAACCTCTGGCTCACCAGATGTGTTGGACTATGATTGAAATGATCCCTCACCATTGGTTATGCTGGCTAGGGCTGATGGGAGTTATAGTGCAAAACACCTGTAGTGCCAAAGGATGCAGTGCCCTGCTCTATGATAACAGTGAGAGTGCAAGGTGAAAATACACCCTGTGGAATGGTCTATACTGATAGGACATAATGTCCTGGCCTCACAGTACAGTTCCTTACTGTAATCAACAAGATCTCAGGGTTTCCATACCCTGGAAGCACCCTTTAATTCACCACAGTCTCTGCGTATTTAAAGGGCACTGTATGCCTCTTTCCTGTCTTTGAAGTTGCTCAGAGGAGTCTCCCTCCTGGGATCTGTAGCTATGGAACCAACACTCAGCCCTTTGGTGATGACATGTTTTTCGACAAATACTTCGTCTTTTTCAAATCAGGGCTAGTAATTGTCATTGCTTTAATTATCCTTAACAGCTTTTTTCATCCAGTCATGGGTTAATCCCTCTTTTCCTCCGTTTTTGCTCAGATGATGCCTTTCAGTCCTCGTGCACATTGAAAAAGACATAGGGCCTCATTACAACCCAGGCGGTAAGTTACCGCCTGGGCCGTGGCTTTACCACCATGGCGTAAACTACGTTTACGCCATGGTGGTTGGCGGATTTACCGCCCCATTCCAACCTTGGCGGGGCGGTAAATCCCCATTTTCCCATTTACCCTTCCCCATTCCCATTTTGCCCCATAGGGCATAATGGGAGTGCGGAAGGCGTTAATTACGCCACCGTAAATTACGGTGGCGTAATTAACTCCATGGTCCCTTAGCGCCATGGATTTTAACACCTGCTAAAAGCAGGTGTTAAGTCCGCCATGGCGCTAAGGGACCTCGTACTCAGGCGGTAAGGGTCGGCGCTGTTTACGCCGCCGTAAAACCCTTACCGCCTGAGTCATAATGAGGCCCATAGTATTCGTCGAAACACGTTTCACCACCAAAGGGCACTGACTTTCTACATAAACCAACACTATGTGAATCAAAATGAAATTGTGTGGTATTTCTTTTATTTCCTTCAATGGAGTTCAAATTAATGGGCCCATGATCACACCCCAAGGGTAACCTTTTTCAAAATTGCCCTTTCCCAATGGAGTAGAGGAATCAAGGACTCCATTGTTACCCCGGTGTATGCGACCTCTAAATTCAAGTGCGTGAACTAACAAAGAGGGCGCAGAGTTCTACTTTACAAGTACCTAAAACAGATTCCTCACACTCCTATAGATCTACTTCTGTTAATGGTCTCTGGCCCTTGCCAGCTTCAGGGTTATAACCTCAAGGACGATCCTTACAGAAAACGCTCCTTGATGTCTAATTCGTCTCAGGGACTGGACTAGCGTGCTCAGTCACCTGATTTACGTTGGCATACACAGAGAAGAATGATCCCTCTCCATGATCAAGCTCCAGGACCTGACCTGAGGGGAAGCCCACACTCCCTAGAAGTACAGTTTCCCATACAAAACCCTCCTTTTCTGAATGCGCAATGTGCTTCTGTTCCCTGTTACTACCAGACTCCTGTCACCGTATTATGGCCGATCTTCCTGTGCCTCCCATATAATACATCTCATGGTAGTCTTCAAAGAACAGGTTTGCTGAAGGGTTGGCTGTGGGCTTGCTGCATGTTTGGATATGTGAGCTTGGGTGGACTCTGGGGAGTCTCCCATATTCCAAATGCAGTGGTTGCATCACACAGCGGGTGGCTTACCCCGACTCCCAATACCCACCTATCCCTCCCCATGACCATAACACCATTATTTGTGACTCCATCACACTTAGCATTAAGCTAATGTCCGCATTCAATGCCCTGTACAAAGAAAACATATTGGGTCCTCAGTGTGAACTGCTGAGTGACGTAAGGTTGGCCCATATTGAAAATATCTCGACTGGGGGAAATAGCAGTGATAAAGATGCACATACTACTCTATCATTTTACTGTTCATGCACTTGCCTATCGTTATACCTCTTGGTCAGATAAAGCAGCTATAAAATATAATCTTCATGTTTATGTGCCAAATCTAAAATCCCAGAAGACTGTTAATGAAGCTGAACTTTAATGGAGGATCCAGGGGGTTGCAGCAAGCTTCTCTTCACAATTTATGCTTTGGATGTTTCTTCCAGTGGTCGACTCTCCTCTGGTCCCAAAGCCCTTGCCTTTTAAGCAAGTTTCCCATTCATTCATAGCCTAGGTTGTCAATCACACAGCAGGATGGCTATCCTTTCAGGACAGCCAGCCGTCCAATCAGGACTGGCTTCGTTCAGGCACTTCTAGAGACAAAGGACAGGAGAATTTTGGGTCCCTCTCTCCCTTCCTGCCCTTTCAGACACACTGTAGCCAGGGGCGGGCTTCAGGGCTGAAGCCCGCCAAAGGCGAAATACACAAAGGGCTCAAATCTGTCTCAACGCACAGAATAAAAGCCAAAAAAAGACCTCTCAAACAGAAAATGGCAAAAAAAGAAGACAGGGGCCATTTTGACAACATTGACACCCATGGGTGCTGTACTGCGGCTGAGGGTGCAGCCTGCGGTAGAAAAGCACACTGGTAGTAAAACGTAAACCACTGCCACCAGCCATTTAAAGCAGTGAGGGTAACAAAAAAAGTTACATGAGAAAGTAGGATAGCGGGCTACAAGGTATTCCCCCAGCACTCCACATAAAATCGTGTGTGCTGGACCTACAAAGAGAAAAGGTAAGTAAAGTACATTTCACTTTACTATTCTTGAGAACCATAGTTCACCCAAGGAAATGTATTTAAACCTTAAGAGAAAAACAAAGGATTTCTCAGAGACACTGCACTGAAGGTGCTGTGTGTCACTATACAAAAAGTAGATGCCTCTAGAGTTTGTTAGACTCCAAAAACAGTGAAAACATAAAATCAAATCAGGGAAAAACACATGAGAGAGAGAGAAACAGGTCCCACTCACTCGAGAGTTAACATTAAAATGTCCTAAGTCCAGCAAAAGAGCTGGGGGTCTTTAAAGTTCAGGGGAATTAGCACAGAAATTAAAATTCTCCCTAACTAAGGTTAATAGAAGACGCCCACAAATGAGGACATCAACCCTTTATCAGGAACATGACCAGGACAAACCAGACATTAGAATGAGCTGTAAATTCAGTCCAGGCTTGAGCTAGTGACACGTCTGTCGGAGGTGTCCTGTGGTCATGTATGGAGAAGAGCTCCCAGGTCACCTATATGTACTACCGTGAAAGAATGTTCATATAAAATATGATATATGGGCTATCAGACCCTGCAAAATCTAAGCCAGATCTTCTTTGACTTTTGTCAGCTACGATGGAATCGTTGCTGGGCCCTGGATACTATCACTTACATGTGGTAACGGTACCTGGTAGGGAAGATACACCAGAAGCAAATCCTGACCACGTTTAAGGATGTCACAGCATCCATCTGCCCTTAGACCCCCTAGTGATAATACTAGACCATGCATATGAAAAAGGCTTGTTTGTTTGTTTGTTTATTTGTTTATTTATTTGGTAATGCGCTCCGAGCCCGTGGGCATCTGGATGTATTAAACATCTGCCAGACTGCTGCAGGGTGGCTACTGGAAACCAGCAGAAGCACCTGCAATTGCGAAACAGTGAATAGACATTTGAAACACTATAATAAGAGACAAGATTGATGTGTCTCCAACCACAAAATTAATTAGCAATTTAGAACCTGTACTTTATTTATAGACATTGCCAGCAGAGGTGCATGTCCAGATGTGTAATCCTCCAGTGTCCAATACATTTCATTGTTAGGTTTGGGGTAAATGGGGTAAATGTGCTCTAACTGTGTAGGGAGTCTGTGTAATGAACTGGTAAAAGGGAGGTCTGGCTTACATGGATGTGGCCTTCGTTCAGGGGATTGTATGTGCCACAGTGAAATGATTTTGCTTTAAGATACGTGTCACCTGTTTTATCTGCACTGCACCAATGGACTAATAAAATAAAACATATAGATGGAGAAAAAAAACTCATGACAAACACAATTGCTTATGAGGGGGTATGTTGGTTCAGGTTCTATGGACATGTAAAACAGACCCCCCACATGGTCCATTGCAAAACATAATTAGAAAAAGGAATACAATATTGGAGAATTATGGGTCCATGTTTCATTGAAATGAAAGACAAACCTCATGATACAGTGTACAAAAGACATAGACAACACAAGACACATATATTGGCACATCAACCTAACGAGAAAACTTGATGAAGAAATAGAAACACATACAACATGGGAGGGACCCAGTTTGTCTATATTTTCTGTAAATCAAAGGATGTATGCAGTGCCAGAAGTCATTCAGGAGGGTACCGTAGTGTATATGTACATGTTAAGCAGAGTCAAAAAGTGCAGAATGGTCTAAAAAGAAAAAAAGTTTAAATAAAAAACAATATTCTTCGCTTAATACAACTATAGTAACATACTTGATAATTAAAGAAGGGAAGTGTCCCAAATAGTCTTTGTTTGCATTTTAGGTTCTCGAAAACTTAGAGAAATCAAAGAAGTGTTGCACCAGTAGCAACATATATTGGAGCAAAATATATTGGCATGTCCACTTCCTCAAATAACCCAGAATGCTGTGTATTAACCAGATCCAAGAAGAAAAGAGTTTCCAGGAGACAACTTCCATATGCAGAAGATGCCAGTTTTTATACTTTTACATGGTCCTTTCATTACAATTAAACATAGATACTTGGAAGCGTTTTTTCTTTTGTACTTAACCAGACCTGTGACTTTACAAGGTTATAAATGGATGCTTTCACAGGTATAAGGGTAAGCAAATTAGAAACATGTCTGGGTGACTCCCCAAGAATAAAATGTGACAATTTCCAACTTCATTCAGACATTTGCAGTTCTTTCACTATATCTCAGGATAGCTTCATGAACCCTGGCTATCAGCACAAATCACTGTTCATTGCTCAATTGACAAAATATGACCACATTCATATTTTCTACGACATTAACCTGCTAGAAGGACAAACAGTCCAACAAATGTTACTTTAAATATAAATGTAACATTTGGACAGAGCAATTTGATGCCATATAAAATCAGAAATCAGGCATCAACATAATTTTAAAGGATGTAAGCAAAGTAAGTAATATTATTATTATCAACAATCACGATCACTTTTAAGTAGTCGTTTGGCAATTTTTAAACCGTCAGTGCTAAAGTTATAGATAATCTCCTCTTGGAAAAAAGGCAATCACATTTAACTTATCTACTGCCTAACTATGCACAGGATGGACAAATTAAGATGCACTCAAATATCTAAAAACAAGCCTATCATCCCGAATTGAAACGTATAACAGTTTACTGAGAGATTGCTAATGCTATTGGATTGTTAAAAAGAGCACAGATCTGAGGAAAACCCTTGCACCAATGATGGTCCACCTAGGAACTTCGAAGAATGCTAATTACCCTCTAGAAGCACAGAGGACATGCACCAAATATCACTCAAAGGTTAAAAAAAAAAACTCAATCCTCACGTAATTCGTAAAGAATATACAACTTTTGTGGCATAGAGTTTGCACATTTTCACTGCTACCCCTGAGGCGTTACTATCTAGCCAAAATTGAGCCAATCATTTTGTATGGCCTGGACTTATGTATCCACGTTAAACATCATACAAGGGAAGCTATGGAAGGAGGTGTTGGGCCTATCGATGACTATCCTGAGTGCAGTCATAAGACATGAGCTGTGTCTTGTTTCTCTAAAGTCCAGGTACATTTGGAAGCTTTCTGCGCACAGAAAAATAATTGACTCCCCCCAAAAACATTCTCTTTATGAGAATGTACATCTAGCCATGCATGCAGAAAGTGTCCCCTCTATTCAAGAGTTTAGAGAACGGATGAGTTTAGTACTGGCACATAATGGGGCTACCGAGGAAGATCGTGTGCAGCGGGCAGGGAATAGTAAGAAGATTTTGTATAGGACCGATTGGAAGGAGACAGCCGATTGCATTGCTTCTTACTCAACCTATGAGGAATATATTCCCAATACTTTCATGCAAGAGAGTGTTTACCGCTGTATCTTCAGTGATTTCCTTGTCCTAACATTCGCATGACTTATATGCACTTTAGGTTAAACCAACTCCCGATCCTCGACAGAACTAAGCATTGGAGGGACTCCTCACTGTTGCTTATTAATAATCCATCCGACAATAACTGTAGGTTTTGTGGAGTTTAAGATTCTTCTGAAAACCTGAGACACTTGGTTATCGTGTGCCCTTATTATGAGGAAAAACGTATAATATGATTCAAGGAAAATATTGTTAGCAGTTCGGAAGTGTCTAAGAATCTACTCTGGAGCAGATGCATGTGGGGCACTAGGACTTCTTTGGTCCTAGCCCTAAATGTCTTTTTAAATTTCATTACAACTGAACTGGATAAGATAAATCTGAAAAGTATATCATGATTATATTGTGATAGGTAGATTCTCAGAAACTGAATTTTCCTTTTTTTAACGTGGAATTTGATGCAAGAAAAATCTTTTTATGGTTTTGATTACTTATGTTGTGTAAGGTTTCTTGTAAACTATGTATGCAACAATAAAAAAAAAAAAATATATATATATATATATATATTCAGTAAGAAAACTGTTAAAGGGACGTTATGGTTCAAAGTAAAACCAAAAACCCCCTGAAATTCGGCAGTTATGGTAAGATAAGCAACCATAACTCGCGCCACCGTGCACTGCTAACACTAACACCCAGGACATCAAAGATGACATCACACATGTTATTGATGACATCACTGATGACATCACATGTGCATTTACTTTTCATGAAAACTCTGTAGGAGGGATTCTTATAATGTTGACCAAAAAGTGTCAAGGATCATTTGAATAAATATCATGAGCTAATTAGTGCATTAAGCAATGCATTGATATAAATAGCATTCTATTATGACGTTCTATCTAGTATACTAAGCAACTCATGCAGAAACATAGGCAGTGTGTGCAGTATACATGATGGAGGTGCAATATTCATAATCTTGCCATGTAGAATAATGAAATGATAACTGCTTTCTTATTAGAGTTTTGTGTACTGTGAAACATGTAATAAGTAATTAATAAAACCCACTTTATACATAATTACATTATTACAGACAAAACACAAAGAGACAACAACACATACAAATATGAGTATATACAGGGACAGAGAAGTAAGCAAAAAAGCAGAAGTAGTAGCAGAAAGATTTCATAACCTAACTGATTATCTTTATGCAGAGAAATGATTGCTCTGTTTCAAAGCTGCTACTTACTGTATGTGTATCAAATGACGTCAGTGAACCCTAAGGAAAGGAGTGTGAATACAATGTATACAAATATGAGCATATACAGGGAAGGTATAGTAATAAAAATAAAACTATGAGAAAGTGCTGATAACTCTAATGATTATCTTCATGCACAGAAAGGTTTGCTCTCTTTCAAGCCTGTGTCTTCCGCTATATATATGTTTCATATGATATGACTTGACCCTAAGTCTACAAATATAGTACCTTTTCAATTTTTACTTCCTGACTGTTACTGAAGAAAACTATGTGGCTTAGATATGTCAGTAAAGGAAAAAAAGGGAGAGCCAGCCATGTGATGTCATCAGTGATGTCATCAATGACATTTGTGATGTCCTGGGTGTTAGTGTTAGCAGTGCACGGTGGCGCGAGTTATGGTTGCTTATCTTACCATAACTGCCAAATTTCAGGGTTTTTTCGGTTTTACTTTGAACCATAACGTCCCATTATGTCCTTGGGAAAAAACAAAAGTTTTGGGACCCCTCCTATAACTTTGCCCCCCTCCTGGACCAAACCTCTCCAAACTTTGCATCAGAGTGGGCCATATACCTATTTTGCAAAGTTTGGTGAGGATTCGTCCAGAGGGAGCGAAGTTATAAGCCACCCAAAAAATGCTCTTCCTATGGAAACACCAACTTAACCATAACTACATGGACGCTACTGCGTCCATGTAATATATATATATTTATATAATAATTGCCATTGAAAATATATATATATATATATATATATATATATATATATATATATATATATATTTTCAATGGCAATTATTATATAAATATATATATATTACATGGACGCAGTATATATATATATATATATATATATATATATATATTTTCAATGGCAATTATTCAAGCCAAGATTCTTTTTGCCAATTAAATCAAGCTGGCTGCAAAGTTGGGTAAGCAAAGCTTTCCAACTTTGCAACAAGGAATATCCCAAACCCGCCGAACCTATAAATAAGTAATTGTTCACAACTTCAATGATGAAAATCATCATTCAAATTAGATCTTAAATCAATAAATGTACACATCTCCATTTGATTCCACCTAAACATCTGATGAGATCCACTCATCAATCCCATGTGTTTTGATTTTCAGAAATTCACTCACGACGAGTTAAAAAATATAGTTAATTAAACTAATCCCACTTCATGCACCAGAATTCCGTGTCCCTCTAATTGTTAAGGATTGTGATGAGGACCTGTTGATATTTTTAACATAATTTCTTAATGACTCCTTGAATCCAGGTTGTATTCTACCTGTCCTAATACTGTCATGAATTATGCCCTACTCAAGAAAATAACTATTGACCCTTATATACCATATTATTAGCACGCAGGGTCGGGTGAGCAACCAATCAGGATGCTTGGATCGCAGACTGAATCCCACGATGCAAGCCCACATTCCAAGCAACCTGATGGCTGCATCCCCCTACCGCCATCTTCCCTCCCACCCTTCCTTCCCTTCAGGTTAAATTTCCCATCCCTCTCACCCCACACTCACCTTTTTTCATCAGTGGCAGTGTCGCCCATCGCCGCCCCTGCTGCTGCTGATCCGTCTCCCTCCTCGCCGCCATGGAAATGGAAGCAGGGCTCTGTATGGAGCCCCGCTTTCCTGATCCATGGCGGCCATTTAAGAAAGTATTTTCTTTCATTGAATGGACCACCACAAGGCGTTCTGTTCATTGAAAGAAAGTACAGTGCTCTTAGCACCCTGGGATGCCGGATTGGCAACCCCAGGGTTCTAGAGAGAGAGGTTAAAGGGCTTAGCGAGATAGGGGTAAGTGATAGAGACAATGTTTTGACCATTTGGGTGGCAAAAGGGTCGATTGGAGCGCAAGATGGGTTGGCACTCCTAAGGGTGGGTGGGTGCTAATTCAATACGAGAGGAGGGGACAAGTAGTCGAGAGCAGGAGAGGTCAGGGAAAAGTGGTGGACTGAAGGAGGATTGGGGAGGGAGTGAGAGGAGGACTGTGAGAGTGAAACAAATGTATGCATTTTAGAGGAAAAGTAATAAGCAAAGTCATTAGCAGAAAGGGAGGTGGAGACCTATATTGGCTTGGGAGGTGTGGTCAAAGACTGGAGGGTAAATTAAACTTTGCGGGGGTGATTGTGAGGGGAGTAGATTAGGTTTGTGATCAAGAAGGATTTGGCAGAGTTCAGTCCAGAGGTTGGAGCAGCAAGTGAATTTTTTAGGGTATGTGCCAGCTTGACAGTTGACAGGGCATGTTTGTTGTGAGGGTCTACATTTCAGACGTTTTACAAGGCTGATGAAGGGGTCAGGAAGGTCTGAATGTGGAAGCAGGATAGTGTGTGTCAAATTAAGTCATAAGAGCTTAGTGAAAGTCAGAGAAAGCGTTGTCGAAGCAGGAGTAATGAATTGGGGAAAGAGACAGAAGAGCTGTCCTCACATCATCAAGGTAAGGAGCCTGCCTTTTCTCTTAGTTATTGAAGATAGGAGATGAGGAGTATACGGTGAAAGGAAACAGATGTTACAGGGAACAATGAAGTGATCAAAGGTGGGGGAATGGAAAAGTCAGAGGAGGAGTGTGAACTAGAGAGAAAGACAATGTTAAGAGGGGTCCCACCAGAGTGGGTAGGCTGACTGTCGAAGGAGTACAGAGAGTGGCCAGATAGTAGGGAGTTAAGTTAAAGACAGGCAGCTGCAGAGGGTTTGGGAAGGTTAAAGGCCCACAACAGGTCTGTTGCTAGGTCTGGAAAAGATCCAATGCTACGCTAATGTCAGGGCTGTTGGGACTTGGGGCTAGCTAGCCTTTTGGTTGTAGCCCCTGAGCTTCTATCTAAGGATACAACCAAAAGACCCGGGGCTATAGCCCACACTGTCACCCTACCCAACAGGTTTGGAAAAGTGGGAGAAGGTAGCAGAGTCACTGTATTAGAGTTCTGCTAATGTCGCAGAGTCATGAGGGGAGATCCATTTTCCTACAATAGCAAGAAGTGAAAGTTGATGGTGTGAAGAGTCGAAGTGATCAATGATGTTAAAGATTTGTTGCAGAGGGATTGCACATTCCACAAGCCAAATGAAAGAGTAATACGAGGTGGGAGAGGTGAGCAGGTGCTGTGTGGTTGGCAATGGGGGTAGATGAGGGTACAGATCATGGGAGGACAAAAGCATCATATTTAAGGGGTGCGGTTGCAGGGGGGAAGGAGGATGATGGAGATGCTGGAGAGTAATGTAGAAGTTGGAACAAGTTGAAGCTCAAGCATATAAGAAAAAGGAAGTAGAAGAGTGAGCTGGAGGAGGAATGGAGCAAATTCAAAATGCATGACGAAGGCTAGAAGAAATAGGCAAGCAAAGACAATGAAAAAAGTGTGCCGCACAAGAGAGAAAAATGGTAGGTTGGCGAGCAGAAAGGGAAGGCGTGGATGGCTAGCTGAGAAGAAACAGGTGTAAGTTCTGTATTTAAAGTTTGGTTTATTGGCATTTTATAAGTATTTATAAACCTCAAACTCCTCCCGACGCCCTCCCCCATTTCCCCATATAGGTAGCAACAGTATCTAGGCATTGCTGAGGCAGACCAACTGTATTTGCAGCACTGCATATTCTACACAGTACTTCGCCCCAACTAGGCTCCAAGCATTGTCTCAAAGTAAGTCAGCAGAGGTCGATCGCTAGTAAAGATTCAGGTGCCGGGACTCTGTTCAATCTCACTTTCCTCTGCTGCTAAATTGTTTAGGTATGGGTGGTACCCCTCCTTATTTTCTTAGGACATGATGACGATGGGATAGTAGCGATATAGTCCTCCTCACTCTCACATGAATATGCTATGGCTTTCATCTACATTTGTTTTGTCGGGACATGCCGGTTTTCCAAATCTGAAGCATACATTTTTAGTGAGCAAGCATGATATGTTAAATAGCCTTCGGGTCTCGACTGAAGCCTTACCAATATTCCCCAGAAGCACTTTACCAGTGCTAAGGGAGGAGGTATTTCTGTCATTTCTGTTAGAACATCCGCTTCCTTAGACCAGAATTCATGTTTATAATGGCAGGCACAGAACACGTGCATAGAGTCGGCCGGTGCTCTATTGCATTTGGAACAGGCTTCACTGGTGCCATTGATTAATCTAGCTACATTTGTCGGGGTATAGTGTAGTCTGTTAAGAACCTTGAACTGTATCAGGCGGTACCTGGCATTGAGGGATACTTCCTTGGTAAGAAGACAGTATTGTACCCATTTGTCATCGGTTATCTCCCAACCTATTTCCGAATTACTTTACTCTTATATCTTTGGGCCGGTCGTAAGGGCCTGTGGCATCGTGCTATATATTGCCAACACCAGTCACCGGCCTGTCTGGTTCTGTGTGATTGTGTCAACCAATTTGTGTGTTTCCGATTCATTCAGAAAAGTAGGCCATGCCCTCCTAGGTGCAAGTTCTGCGTTGGGCTAGAATGGGGCAACCGATAACCAAAAGCTGAAACAGCAATGCTCCTTGATCCTGTGAGGCAACAGAAGCTCAGCAGTGATTGGATAACCAATGGGTGGAGGGATCCGTACACATGGCATTAGAAGTCAGGTAAAGGATGAGCATGGTAAAGTCCGAGCTTTACCAGGGGTTCTGTCCCTAGGGCCCTTTCCAGCCGCAACAGGCCCAAGCAGGGACCTGCCCTTTGCTGCTTAAGGACCTTGCTGCAGATGCCTGGGCTGCACGCCCAGGAGACACTAATTAAGGGAGGCGGTGTGTCACACTTGGAACCTGGGAACCAATCAGGAACCCAAACTTCCTGGGTGTTTTAAGCTTAGGAAGCTTTTTCTGAAGGCAGGATCCTCAGATGGTGCCCAGGGTTCACTGTCTAAGCAAGATGAGGCCATGAATACAAATAATAATAATGCATTCAAACTGAACGTCCAGCGAGTCACATGTCCCTCAGGAACGTACAAACAGTGCTCCAGATGGCTGTCCACACTTGCAGGTATTAAGAAGAAATGAACATTTAAACAGTTTTTGAAAAAAACAATAAAAACTATTTATTGGGGCGCATGCATTGATTACATTAGTACGATGTGGAAAGGCAGTATGGCAGAATCACATGAGGACAGAGCTCTATGGCTGATGAATCAACAGGCAACTCGAGGCCCAGAGTATAGCGTTAAAAGGGAGTTAGCTTTTAGAGTAAACATAGTGTAGGGTAGGCTGAAAACAAGGCTATAGGGAACTCAAATAATACAATGGGGAGCAAACTCAACTTACTTAAGGACTGTAGTCCATCAATTCACACCTTCATGTCTACTTGGCTCTGCACCAGGCTGTATCACTGCTCAGTCACCACCTGAGATTCCTACTCCATTCCTTTGCCCCCGTCTTTCACTAAGTACTGCATTTGACCACTCCTTTCTCCTTCTCACAAACCTCACCCGCCACTGCGCACTTCTTGCACACGAGAAGGTTCTCCATTCATGTTGTTCCCTTATAAATGTGCTTCTGGTCTTCAAATCCATGGACTAGCCCTTCCCCCCCTCTTTCTGGCTGACATTTTTTCCTGCAAAGCTCAACTTGCTCTCTTTGCCTCCCACCCTGCTATCACTAATTCACCCTCCCAGTTCCCTTCCATTGGAAATCCATATCTCTGAATTCAAGAGCATTGCTGATATTTTGCATTTCAGGGATGCTGGGAAATTGCTCACCTCTAGAGACCACCTCTAGCCTCGTTCCACCCCCTTGATCACTTCCCTAGTTTCCAACTTCAGCCATCTACACACATTCTTAACTATTAAACTATATGTGCTTATGTGGTGTGAGATAGCTGGCCATGTCTCCCTGACTACACATGTCCCAATACAAGGATCAGGCAAAATCAGGCAATTGTCCCGAATCACACACACCTGACGGCCCTTTCCCTTCCCCACATGGATAAAAGGTGGCACAAGAGAGCAAAGTACGAGCAAGGCAGACCGCACAATGAAACAGCTATCCAGACCAGGCAGCGCAAGAGGAGGAGAAAGACAGCGAATATCGAGAGGCTGACAAGGAGAGACACAACCTTGCCCTTTTCGGCGCAGATCCACGAAAACCTCTGCAGAAGGAATCATAAGACCAAGGACAATAGCCCAAGTGTGTTGCAGCACATGTCAGTGGTACACGCAGCGTGTCAACGCTGATAAGCCGGCCACAGGGAGACTCCTGCTACCGTCGACTAGCCTTGACTCCAGCTACAAGGAAAGCCAAGCGGTTCATCACAGCCAGTGAGTCGAAGGGAGAACCAATAAGAACCTGGTTGTGGTGAATGAAAGTCGCAAAGTGGCAACATGAGAGAAGTTTCAAAGAACTATAAAATTCTCAAGGGGAGACCAGCTGCAGAAGGGGACCAGCACCACATGGCTGCTTCTCCGAGAATCTCTGGTCGATCGCCATCTGAGCAAAACTACAGATACCAGAAGGTCGTAGGAGTGCTGCCAAATAGGTCAAAGTGGTCATACAAGAGGTCAAGCAAAATATCTGTACAGTCGAAGCCTTTGCCCTAAGAACTGTAGAGAAAGTAAGGGAAGTGAATCTCGTAAAACTGAAAGTAAATGTGAAGGTGAAGTTGGCACGAGTGAACCCGGAAGAGGGATGCTGACGAGAAGGGGGCAAAGTTTAAAGTCCCAAGAAACAGTGTGTTGACAAGAGTGAACCCGGCCGAGGGATGTCCACTGGAACTGTTTACAAAGACATTGAGATTTGTGAGTGAAGGAAAAGCCATAGTGAACCCGGTGGAGGGAGGCTGAAAGTAAAAGAAGGGTCAGCGCCTGGAAGAGGGGTAGCAAGGGGTTAACTCATCACTCGAAAAAAGCCAGAGTGATCCTGGTGGAGGGAGGCTAAAACCAAAGAGGGGTCTGAGCCCGTAAGAAGGGGACCAACGGGTGTATCCATCACCCGAGAAATACATGAAACTGAACTTTGTGTTTGTTTTTACTTTTTTATATGGTAACCCTATCAGGCCCTCTGGACGAAGGCACAACAACCACAGAAGGCCTTGATAAAGATAGGATCTGTTTTGGGATCCAAGTCCGGAAGAGGGAGATCCAGGGGGTGAAAGGTTATCACCCAAAACCACAAAGAACAAGGGCCAGCGCCCAGAAGAGGGGTACCCAGGGGTCAAGAATCCTCACCCTCAGTTAAACTAAGAAACTACCTTTCATGCTGTTGAAGGAACTTTTGTGTTAACATTTGACTACGTCAGTCCCTCGAAAGCAAGAGACTTTCAAGGGAAATCAAATTAGGCTGATGTCTGCATACAATGCTTACATTGGTGAGATTTTCAGTATTTCCAAAAGACTTTAGACTTTAGAAAACCATAAAAATGGATAATGATCTTGCATCTTGTCTACTGCTAAAGCCACCAATCCCTTATGATATAATAAAACCTTTAGTCTTTTGATTGACACCAATCTCACCATGGGTCTTCATATTGTGGATGTAACTAAAATAAGTACTTTCTTCCTTTCTTCCTTCTTTCTTCCTGTGTGAAACACATTCCGGTCATGGTGCAACAAGTAGGGTGGGAGGTGGAGAGTGCTGTCCTCTGCAGCCTTGTTCACTTCAGGTCGGGTAAGTGCCAGGCAGAGGAGAGTGAGTAAGTGGAAGTAGCGTACACCCAGTTAGACACAAATGGACATTTCCCCTGAGTGAAAGGTACAGTGAGCTAAAACGTGCTCTTAAATTCTCCTGAGTCACAACCTTCCAGAGGAGGTTATTTTGCTGTGTTCATTGTCAGTATAGGGGCTCCCACATATTTGTCAATGTTGTAATGCTTGGCATTTAACCCTAAGTTACATAGGGTAAGCCACACATGGGCCCCTTGCTCTTGTTTAGAGTGGCACATATGGCAGATGTGGAGCAGGTGCAGGTGGATATAGGTCACCTGGCCTAAGGCCCGCCCACCTTATGGTTGCTGCTCTTTTTCCCACTAAGCAAGCCCCGCCCACCTGGTACCTTGCCGGTTGCTGCTCCTTTTCTCTACTTAAGGAGCCCTCCAGCTTCTTTTCCTTTGCAGATCGGGAGCATGTGCAAGTGTATCTAGGTCACCTGGCCTAAGCCTTGCCCAACAGGTGCCTTCCTGATTGTCGCTCTTTTTCCCCACTTAGCAAGCCCTGCCCACCTGGTGCCTTCCTGGTTGCCACTCTTTTTCCCTACTTAAGGAGCCCTCCAGACTCTTTTCCTTTGCAGATGGGGAGCAGGTGCAAGTAGATCTTGGTCACCAGGCCTAAGACCCAGCCACCTTCTTAGCCCTACCTTTTCCTTCCTGCTCTTAAATCTTAGAAAATAGATAATAATTTGGCATTTATATAGCGCTACGAACCCTCAGGTATCTGAGCGCTGCTTGTTATTACCCACGGTGTGTGGTACTCATTTATCGACCTCGGTAGGATGAAAGGCTGAGTTTGGGCCCGCCGGGATTCGAACCTGCGTTAGCAAGCTCTGCACGGATGTCAAAGCGAGCGCTCTACTCGCTGTGCCACTTGACCGGCGTCAAGATCAAGGGTGTCTCTCGCCCGGGCGTCCGAAGCGAAGGGCAGACAAAGAAAAGGGAAATTCCTGTTTGGACCTGTTCGGTGGTCTGAACATAGACGTCATTGATTCACAGTGTATCACCCTTTCTAATAGTGTCCCTGAATCATGCTGTTCCATATTCATCTTGTATCCAGGCTTGCAACATTATATGTTACTACTAACTTCTGCAATTGTATTCGTTCTCCCCTCTTGCTTCTCCACTCTTTTTGACTGCTTACACTCAGTTCTCTCCTCCTCTCCCTTTCTCCCTTTTCCTATCTCCGCCCCTCACCCCCTTACTTTGTTCTATGCACTTACTCTATCAGAATTGTCTCTGGACCTAGTATGATAGCAACCTGGTCTGTCTCCACCCCCTCCCCTTGTTTTTTCCTCCGCCCTACCTCCATCACTATCTGAAATGGCGTCAGGCCTAGTACGATAGCCGTTTGTTTTGTTCCTCCCCTACCTTTCTGCACCCCTCTCTGTCACATTTGTTTTCTCCGGCTCTACCAGAAATGTCATCAGGCCTAGTACGGTAATCGTCTGTCTGTTTCCATTTCTTTCCCGCTCTCCGCCTCCCTTCCTTATCTATGTCATAGCTCTTGCACTATCTGAAATGTCGTCAGGCTGAGTACGATAGTTAATTTCACATCCTTACTGTTCATTGCATGTAAGAATGTCATTGTTTTTCCCTTGTTCCCTCCCTTGCCTTGAAGCGCTTTGAAACACATTGTGTATAGGCGCTATATAAATAAACTATCATATCATATCACATTCACTTCACTGATGAAGCCCAACAAGGCTGAAACACGTATCTGTGGTTCCTGTTTGTACTCTTGTTCAGAGAAGAATTGCGGAGCATGTTGGTACTGGACTGCCCAGTGAGTTGGATCAGACTGATGTGCAAATGGATATTCCTCTGCAGTGAAATGTGCAGTGAGCTAAAAAAGAGGTTCTAGACCCTTCTGGGTGTGACCTTTTTCCATATAATAGGTTATTTCCCCTTTTTTGTTCTCAGATGAGAGGCTCCCACACCTTTCCTAATTTTGCAAAATCACCTTTACTCATCACTTTTTATGATCTGTGTTGTAAAAAAGTACATAACACCTCCAAATCACGCTTTGCAAACAGCATTTGCTAATGGAGCCCCGGGAAATCTGCCTGCTTTTAACAGGTGCCAAATAGAGGCAGATTCCAAAAGAATCCTTGGGGATCATTTTAATGTAAATACAGTTTGCATGCTGCGGACCACCAACGTTGGGAACTACGTCTTGTTGGGGCCCCTGCATGCAATTCCCAGTATTTAAAACAGAGTAAAACAAATCATCTTTACTCTTCCCTTTTGCGCTCTGTTTAGGTAAAAAGTAGAACAGTGGGCCTCATTATAAGTTTGCCGGTCCGGGAACTACAGTACCAGTATGCTTCCCGGTACCGTAGTTCCCGCACCAGCAAACTACGAGTTGTGCTCACGGGTGCCTTTCTGCCCGCCAGGTCGGACCTGGCGGGCAGAGCGGCACCCGCAAGCACAGCATGTCGCATGCACCGGCACCATTATAAACGGTGTTGGTGCGTCCAACCTCACCATTCCCATTCAGCCCCATGGGGCCGAATGGAAATGGGGAGCCTCTTTTTTCTGGCGCCTGCAAATGGGCAATTACCGGGTCTGGCAAGGACGCAATGACCCGGTAATTGCCCATTTGCGGGTGCCGGAAAGAAAATGACACTGGCAGCAGCCGTGCCTGTATCACAGGCACAGCTCCCGCCAATGTCATAATGAGGACCACTGTCTGCAAACTATGCTTTGCAGGCAGTGGCCCTAGTTACCCAGTCTCGAAAAAAAAGCAACAGCTAATGGCACCTTTTCCGGACTGTGTCACTCTGAGTATGCCGTTAGGGGCCGTGAGATAACGGCAGGCCAGACCTGGTGGTAGTTCATGCCCCTACCGGCAGATAACTCACTAAATCACTGGCACTGTTACAAACAGTGCCGGTGCTTCAGTGTTCCCATTCCCGTGGAGTCTTACGAGACTCCACGGAAATGGGAACTTACAGTTCCGCCACCGCCCGTAACATCCCGGTATTACCAGCCAAGGTTGCCGCTACCAGTGGCCTACCGGCATCCTCATAATGTGGGCCAGTGCTTTATAATGGATTCCTATGGAATGCACCTGCTATTTAACATGTGTAAATGCGAGGCAAATTATATAGAAACTCGCAGGTTTTGCGCATGCAAGCGTAAAACCAAGTGTTCTTCCAAGATGGAGGAGGAAAGCAAAGCAAAGATGCAACCTGCACTTTGCACCCATAGTACACCTTGGAAAGTCACGGAAATGGGGAGAGCATTAAATGGAAGGCAAAAGCATAATGCCTCGCTTTTACGCCTCCATTAACACCATGCCCCATTGAAAATGACCCCCATTTGTTTTGCGTCTGGATGAAAATCATAGACATGTGTAAAACGAAGTGCACTTAAAAGACAGAGGAGGAAAACATGTTGGACCGCTGAACTTTGCTTTGTGCGCCTTCTCTACCTTATAAGCATGGGTGTTGCTAGGTCTGGAAAAGATCCGGGGCTACCCTAATGTCGGGACTGTTGGTTGTAGACCCTGAGCTTCTATCCAGGGCTACAACCAACAGACCCGTGGCTATAGCCCCCTCTGCCCCCCCCCCCAATAACGCATCTGCTTATAAGCACTTTAAAACAGGCAAGAGCGGGAAATGTATGTGAAAAGGCATTACTATGTTCTTTTATGCCTTACTTTTCTAGTCTTTTCATTATAAAAGGTCTCCCAAACCTGTTATTTCATTGAGATTTCCTCTTCCTCTCTGACGTTTGGTGAGTAAACACTTGATCACGTGGCTGCCAAGAGTTGTTGCTAACCAGTATGTTCAATATCCTTTCCGACACAAATGCCAACCTCCAGCAGATGGTACTTATTGAAAAATGTATCAAAATATCAGCGCTCTCCAGCTTTCCTGTAAATCTTACATCTACTGTAATTCAGATGAGAGCCTTTATTCGGGGCTCTCAATACACCACTTGCTGGTTAAATAAATACCTCCATTCTTCCTACACAGAGAGGGGGACTTCTTTGTGGCACACCGTGAATTTGCGCAGTGCAGGCCTCAGGTCTGCCAGCGCCCTGTGTGAGATTTGTCGGACTGCCGTATTATTGGTGAAGTCTGATTTTGCGCTTTCGATCCTGTCCTGATTGGATTTACTGCCATGTTTGACCTGATGCCCTCTTTCTGAGATGTCAAACGGTGCAATTTTTTGCCAAAGATGCAAAAATTAGCTCAGACTTCGATAGTTAATTGATGTTTGCGTTGGAGAAAATAAAAAGAAAAAATTGCATGCTGGGGGCCACTATACTTTAGCACGTTGGTGCTGTTGGGTCGCCTGCATGCACTTTTCAACTTTCTTTAACTGTGTGCAAAAGTACATTCAAAACAGGCAACATCGCCTTTACTCTTTACTTCTACAATCCATTTTTATAAAACACAAGCAAAAAGTGCTCAAACGGGTTCTGTGGACAGACGTGACAAAACTCTCATCAATTGTTGAAAATCAATGATCATGTAGGTTGCTGTTCCGATCCGCTTGTCGCTTCGTATGCTTTTCACCCCGAAGTAAACTGCACTGAGAATGGGCGCATGTGGCTGACTGACATTCCCTAGAGGCAGCAGACGTTGGGGGGGAGGCTAGAGTTGGTGTTCTGCTGCATGCTGGAACCTTCGCCTCACCCTGGCGTGGTGTAGTTCGTTGCAGTGCATTGCAGTGCAAATATCTCAGAAACCGTACATCCTAGGGCCACGAAATATCGAGTTTTGTCCTTGTGTCGAGACAGGTCCTTCTACAACCACTTTGATGTTTCTCTGATGTCAGGCAACCGTCTCATGAGTGAAGGTGCTGAAATCCAAGGCATACAGTGGGGTGTCCAAATGCTATGTAGCCAGTAATGTCCGGAGGGAGGGTCCTAACAGTTAACTCTGCAACATTTGGTGCAGATTGGTGAAACAGTGTGGAATTGAGTAAGGGCCAAAGCTTTGCATAGCCACAAACACACTCATGTTGACTTGTGCTGAAATCCTGGGAAAGGGGTGGGGTGTCCACATGTCATGTAGCCAATATTATCTAGAGGGTCCTAACAGCTATGCAACATTTGGTGAAGATTGGTGAAATGGTGAGGAATTATATAAGGAACAATGTTTGCCAAGCCACAAACCCACCCATTTTCACTTTTATAAATACAGATGTAAATGCCACCTGCAAATAACATGTTGCAGACAGCATTTACAATGGATTCCTGTGGAATCTGCGTGCTTTAGTGGGTGTTAAAAACTGTTAATGACATGGGAATCCATTCCTTTTACGCCTGCCTAAAATCCCACGCAGTCGTCAAAGTGTATGTGCTTTGAAGTCGGAGCAGGAATGCACAGTAGGTATATTAATTCTGGTTGGCTTATTCTCCAACTTCAAATGGAAGCAAAATGCAACAGGAATGTATGATTTTAAAATAAAAGTAATTTTCTAAGAGGACACTAAAAGCGGAGAAGAAGTGAGCATCCATGATGCCCACCTCCCACCCTGTTAGGGAGAATTCTCTGTTTAGGCTGAATTTCCTAACCTAGTGAGTCCCCCAGCAGCTTTGCTGGATTTCTGGAGTTTGTTTTTATCCATCCTGCCAAGAGTGAGACTCTTTTCTCCCACTCTTGGACATGAATGTGGTTAATTCCTTTGAATGTCAATGTGTTCTATGGGCTATGGGGTCTTTTACTCCATAGGGTCTCATGTGTTTTACTATGTGTGTTACACCGCACCCTCTGTGCCGTAACACTCGGGTGTCCTAGAGGATCTCCACCATAGACTCCATACCCTGGGACTGACTACTGTCTCCCAGGGCATGTAAAGTCACCATTGGCTTTGCTAGACCTAAATTTACTAACAGAACTAGTACAAACCATCCTATTGTGGACGTACTGGTAGGGGTAATTCGATTACCCGTGGGTCTGTTGTTCGAGGGGGCACTGTCCCGTCCCCCCTCGTCGAGTTTTGGCTGGTGGCAGTGGAAACTACTAGTTATATTCAACCCCGAATATAATTCTATTGGATTCTTCCCATTGTTGGAGGCTAATACTTTTTCACGTTAGTCTTTAACATACCGCTGGTTTATTTGTTTTAAATAAATCTACTGGATGGTATTTTCTGCCAGAACTCGGTTTTTAAAATGGCGTATGTGTTCACCTCTGAAACTCCGAACCAAAGGTTGAGCCCTTTGTTCCACTTTTGGCGGGCTTCTGCACAGAGGCCCTCCAAAGTGGTGCCATTCTGTCTGGGTACCACATGGGGCGTGGGAGGGGGTTTAGGCACCCTGGACTGAGTTGCCTTGCCAACTCAAGTCGCACTCTGGTGTGATTGGCCCAAGTGGTGAGCCACCCTGCTCACCACTTAGCGTGTTTTGATTGACAGCTATGCTGAATGAATGGGGGTTTTCTGCATAAAAGCAGGGATTTTGGTACTGGATCTTCAGAAGTCACCACAGGACCTAAGAATCCGACGAGGGTAAAGCTGAGCCGACCTGCAACAACGACACCTCCGGTGGAGCCCTGCTGAACCGACTCACCACTTCCCAACGACAGAGGAGATCTCCCGGCCAGAGAGTCTTCTTCCCCCGACTGGTGGGAACAACCAGTCCCCTTTTCTTTTGTTTTGCTTCCAAGGCGTAGTGGTCGGATTGCCCGTGCGGAGCACCCCGGCAACTGGATAGCCACTAGCCCGTACCGCAACCAAAAGGTGGTGCCTTGTGACGGAGCACTCCGCGGCCGGTCTCTTCCCTGGTGGTGCAACGATCTTCAACTTTTCCGTCGACGACGAGACCATCTCATCTCTTGGTAAAGCCCCTACCTTCCCCGTGGGTCTCCTCCAGACCGTCATAACTTGCTGTTCTAAAGTGGTCCAACTTTTCTGTGACAATTTGCTACAAAGACTTGAAGTGCATTTCCACTGTGATACTTTTTGGAACATATCGCCTGGCCTCTCTCCGAGTGCGCCTGGCCTCTGAACTTAGTGATCTACAGTAGACCCTGACTTACTTGCCTTGCATTTGCTTCGTAAAAGTGTTGGTACCGAGTTGGTTTCATACCCTGCCTTTTCTCTCCCATTCTAACGAATATTATAGTGCCATCTAGGTTAAAGCATTCACCTCTGTCTGCAAATAAGTGGTGCCGTTGAACCTAGACTTGTCGAAATATTGTTAGGGGATTGATATACTTATAGTAATTGTAATTAAAGTTGTTTGCCGTATTAGTGCCAGTGTGTTTTTCATAGATGTGTTTTTAAAATAAATAACTATATATATTTACACCAAAGCTCTGTTCCCTGTCTGCTTGTTCTACTGTGTAAATTGCCCTATCTTGTATACTCCACATACTGCCTAACTCTTCTTGAGGGAAGTCTGACTGCTCAGCCACAGCTACCAAGTGAATCTGTGTGGTACAGACTGCTACCAAGTGGGTTTACTGCCAAACACCTGTAGGCCTAAATCTTTTGCAGTGGTCCCAGAGGGAACTGCACAGGTTTCTGCTTAACACACCCCTTTTAACATTTAATGAACAAAGGGTCGTAACTTAACCTTTTATGCATTTATAAAATATATACCATGGAAGTATGAATTCCTACTGTGTGCAATACTTTTCCATTTTGAAAATGAGGCTGCAAATGTATAAAAAAATTGAAAAAATGGAGGAAGATGGAAATCTGCATATCGTAACACCCATTTCTGGAAATTGTCCCTGTCAACTGGGTGTATTTTCCATTATTAAGCAGTTTATAGAGTTATCATAGACGTTAGTTTAGTTTAGTTTAGTTTATTCATTTGTATTGCGCACCAGACCCGAGGGTATGAGGGCGCAGGAGAAACAAGGTTATTCACAGCTTGGTTACATGTTACAATGCAGTACAGTAATTACAATGGTTTTATGGATACAATGCGGTAGATACAATAGATAATAGATGATTGAAGCAGTCATGAAAAAGGCAAAAGTTTACGGATTTACTAATATACATATTTACAGGTAGGTAGCGGTGAGGTGGGATGAATGGAATTGGCGGTCATTGTTCTTTATCCAGTGTATGTAGTTGCGGCTAAAGTGTGTGTAGGTTTGGGGTGTTCTTAGAGAAGGTGGTAGGGAGTTCCAGTGTTGGGCTGCTTTCACCTGGAAGCTGTTGCCACCCATTTTGGTGTGATTGAATCTGGGAACTGTGAGAAGATTAGCGTTGGAGGTTCTAGTAGGTCTGTTGGAGGTGTGTGTCGACTAAGTAGCGGGGGCAGCGTTGTTGAGGCATTTGTGCGTTAGTGAGGCTACTTTGAGCAGGTCTTTATCTGTTGTCTTGATCCAGTTATGGGCTCTCCTAATGTTGGAGATGTGTTCTCTCTTGGGGATGCTGAGCGCTGCTCTGAGAGCGTTGTTTTGTAGCGTCTGTATTTTGTTAGTAACCTGTTTGCTGGCTCCTACGTAGAGGGCATTGCAATAGCCCAGTTTTGATAATACAAGGGCTCTGGCTAGGGTAATGCAGCTCTGGGTGGATAAGAAGGGGTGGCTGCTCTTATAAGCTTACATGTGTAGGCCGTGGAGGATGCCATAGAGCTAACCTGTTTGTGGAAGGAGAGGGAGGAGTCAATGTATATTCCTAAGGTTTTTACTTCCTTAGCTACTTTGATCGGATTCCCGTCTATAATGAAGCTGGTGTAGTTGTGGTCCAATTTGGTTAGATTTGCAGTGGAACCAAGTATAATGAGTTCGGTCTTGTCATCATTCAGGCATAGACTGTGAGATGCCATCCATGCCTGGATGATGAGGTACACCCTGTTCACCAAGGCCAAATCATGGTTGTAATCTCCCGTCAACGGGATGAGGATCTGGGTATCATTGGCATAATTAGTGTAGGTGATACCCAGACCATCTAGATCATCAAACAGGGGCTTCATGAACACGTTGTACAGTGTAGGGGAGATGCATGAGCCCTGGGGGGTTCCACATGTGATGGGGATGGGGTCGGCGATAGCAGTGGTGGAGAAGACACGCATGGATCTGTTGCTAAGGAATGACTCGATCCAGCCGATGGCTTCTTGGGAAAAGTGGGCAGCTGAGTCCAGGTGATTGTATAAGATTTTGTGATCAATTAGATCAAATGCTGCGGAGAGGTCGAGGAGAAGCAGTAAAGCCGATTTCCCGTTGTCTCTGAGAGTGTCAATTTGAGCCTTCAGGTCGATGAGGGCTGTTTCTGTCCCGTGTTGGGGTCTGAAGCCTGATTGTCGGATACCAAGGAGGTGGTTTAGTTCAAGGTATTTTTGGATTTGTTGGTAGGCTGTCTTGTCTAATATCTTGAGCAGGAAGGGGACGGTGGTAATGGGTCTGTAGTTGGTGGGAATGGAGGGGTCCAGAGAATGCTTTTTGAGAAGGGGGAGGATCCAGGTCTCTTTGAGGTTGCCGGGGACGGTACCTGAGGAGAAGGAGGAGTTGATGAGTCTTGTGATGAATGGCGAGAGGTCTCTTGCCGCATCTTTAATAATTTGTGGCGGCAAAGGTCGCCCTGACAGTTAGATGGTTTTAGGCTGAGAATGATTTTTTCTACTTTGAGAGTGGAGACTTTGGAGAAGCTAAAGCGGGAGGGGTTGGGCAGAGGGTGTTGGGGCGTGGGGCACGGGGTCATGTTGGTGGGGTTGGATGGTTTGGCTAGGGAGTCTTTCTTATTTTTGATTTTAGTTTGAAGGCTTGTGACTTTGTTGTTAAGGGCATTTTGGACACTGGTGCACCATTGTTTGTTCTTCACACAGGTGTCTGGGGTTAGCACAGGTGTTTCCAGTTCTTTAATGATTGTAAACAACTCTTTGGTGCTGGAGTTGGATTGAGCTATTCTCAGGTTGTACGATTCTTGTTTGGCGGCTATGATTTCTTTTTTGTAATTGGACGTTATTTTATTGAGCAATATTTTGTTGTGGTCTGGCGGAGAATGTCTCCAAGCTTGTTCCATTTTGCGTTTTTCTAGTCTAAGGGTTTTGAGGTGATTGGAGAACCAGTGGTTGAGATGCTTTTTCGGTTTACATTTTCTTAGTTTTAATGGTGCAATGGAGTCTAAGGTGGTGCACATAGTTTTTTTGTAGCCTTCTACCAGGTCGTGAGGGTTGGAGGAAGCAGGGAGTTGGTTAAGAGTAGGGAAGATGAGAGGTATCAGTTTTTCCACTCTGATATTTTTTTTACTTCTCGTGGGGATGGCTGAGGCTAGCACACTGTTGGTGATGGGGCTTGAGGCTTCGAGGGTAAAGGAGAGGAGATGGTGGTCGGACCATGATTGAGGGGAGTTATCGGTAATGGAGGCTGCGCAGTTGTAGTCTGCTACCCAGTCGAGGGTTCTCCCTTTGTTGTGGGTGGGGCCAGATACTTTTTGGGTAAAGCCAAATTCAGAAAGTGTATTATTGATGAGGGTAGCCTGGTGATCTTTGGGGTCTTTAAAGCCTAGGTTGAAGTCCCCTAGGAGAAGGCTTTGGGAGGTGTTTTTCAGGTTATTGGTGAGGATGGTGCTAAGGTCTTCCTCGAAGGATCCTAAGGGTCGGGGAGGCCTGTAGAGTAAGCAAACGGATATCGTTTGGGAATTAGTAGTAGGCAGCTTAGCAGTGAGTGTTTCACAAGATGTAAGTGGGTAGAGGAGTCAAGTCTAATGTTGAGGTGTGTTTTGGCAATTACGGCCAGGCCACCGCCTCTAGATTCTGTTCTATCCGCTCGGAGGATGATGTAGTCGTCGGGGATGGCTATTGAGAGGGCTTGTCCTGCGGCTGCGTGGAGCCAGGACTCGGTTACGGCTAAGAAATCTAGATCTTCTGCTAGGATAAGGTCTGCTATGTCTGTAGCATGTGCTATTATACAACGTGCGTTGATAAGGGTGCCTTTTATGAGTGCGGCAGTGGTTTTGGTGTGGGTGGAGATAGTGGCTGTGTTGTAGGTTTTGTGTTTGGGTGCAGTATTAGGTGGGCTGGTCTTAGAACTTTCCAATGTGAGGTTGGCGCAGGTTGCTAATGATAGTGGAGCGGTTATTCAGTTTGGACTGGATAGAGTCCCTGGCTCGAGGCTCGTACAGTTTAGGTAATCTGGACCGTAATCTGGTATTTCTTTCTGAGTGGCTGCATGGTAGGGTGAATTGGAACGGCATGGTTGTGGCGTGGGGCTCTACGGAAGGTGGTGGAGTGGTGCCTACGGTGGCCAAGCTCAGGGTGGAACTAGAAGGACTAGAGGAATTAATGAGGTGGAGAATAGTTCTCAGCAGCATTGTGAAGATGCCTGGTAGGAACATTTTGTTGGTGGTGGATGGCAATCAGCAGATGCTGCATATGTGGCTAGGATGTACACGGAAGGCTTTTTAAAGAGAGCTGACACGATGCCTAGATTTGGAGTACAGCGTAAGCTGACACAATACGTAAATGGACTTTTTAGAGTAAGCTGACACAATGCCTAGATATGGAGGACAAAGTAAGATGACACAATGCCTAGATTCAATTTGTAGAGTAAGCTGACACAATGCCTAGATTTGGAGTACAGAGTAAGCTGACACAATACCTCAATGCACTTTTTAGAGTAAGCTGACACAATGCCTAGATTTGGAGTACAAAGTAAGCTGACACAATACCTAAATGCACTTTTTAGAGTAAGCTGACACAGTGCCTAGATTTGGAGTAGAAAGTAAGCTGACACAATGCCTAGATTCAATTTTTAGAGTAAGCTGACACAATGCCTAGATTTGGAGTACAAAGTAAGCTGACACAATACCTAAATGCACTTTTTGGGGTAAGCTGACACAATGGAACAGGTAAAACACTTCAACATCGACGAGGAGGCAAGGCATGGCATGAAGAGTTGTACATAAAATGCGCATATGATGGGCAAGTTAGCATGTCCAAAGTGCGAAATGTCATTTAGATCCGTGCATGATAGCATATGGTACCTTTGGAGTACCGGGCGTTGGTGGAGCACGGGATACAGTTTCGTTTTGCGTGCATGCATGGGGTTGGTGAGGGAGGAGGTTTTTTTTTTCTTGGCTTGCGTGCTATTTGGCAGTGAAGAAAGTCAGTTGAGGGGCTGTGCTGTAGCTGGGAGGGGTGGGGATCAGGCCACAAGCAACGCGCACAATGTGTTGACTTGCTGTAAGGAGGAGGGAGGTTAACAGGAGAGCATATGAGTAGGTGAGCATCTCACATGGTTGACGCAAGCACCATAGCACGGCGAGCACGGCCAATGCTCGGTCAGGCTCAGTCAGGAGGAGTCTTTGTTGCCTTCGTCGGGGGCCGGCTTCGCCTGCCGGTGCCCCCCGATTGGATAAGAGGCAGCAGGCGACCAATCACAGGGCAGCAGGCTTCTGAGGCTTGTCAGAGAAGCAGAATAGGTTGAAGGAAGCAGCGGCGGCCATCTTTAAATTGCAAAAACCTTGTGTTTTTGCATTAGCAATTCTAGAAGGTGTGGGCTTCGTTTTCCGTGGCCATTAAGCAGAGAGGGCTGCTGTGCTTGGCAGAACTGAACAGAAGGGGGGCCTTAAATTAAAAATAAATTCAGGCAATTTTCAGCATGGTGAGGCAGAGATGCCTAAAAGCAAAAAGGTGTAGCCTCCTGGCTTACCTAGCATCAGGCAGGGCTCGAGGCAGCATGGGGCTGCTCTTGCAGCTGGTGGTCGAGGGCGCTCCTGTTCGACCTCATGGAACCCAGGAAACATTAATCACCCCATTCAGCATGTCTCTGCTCTTGCCTGCTCTTCTAAGACTCCCTTGATGAAAGGTACAAATATCAGCAATAGCAAAGGTTGCATATAAATGGGACTCAGCCTTACATTGTTGGATCCAACCAAACATCAAAGGTCAATTGGATGGTGGTTTTCATCCTCGCCAATGTATTTGTCATGGAGGCCCCACAAGCTTCTACTCTTCACCCCCTGCTATGCTGGTTCCTAAGAGACAGTGCAGGTGGTGAAAAAGGGACACACGGAGGCCATGCACCACGTACAATTGTAGGTGGGAATCTGCAACTACAGGGTGTATTCCATCCCATTGCTCCAACTGACATCAGCATTGCTCTTACTGTCCCTTTGGTTGTAATATGTGTCACAAAGTCTCTTTCCTGACCTTGAGGACTGAGAGTGGAGTGATGATGTATGGGGATTTCAAAACCACCTATACTACATCCCTGCACTAGGGGAGGTGGCAGTCACAGACATCCTCTCCAAAATATTAGAAATGTATGGCCTCCTACGGGAAAATCACAAGAGTATTGCAACACTTGTCCTCCATACAGATGCTCATGGTTATAGCTGGGATGTTCAGGAGCTTCCACCCCTTAGCCACTACTAAAATGCAGAAACCCTAAGGGGATCCTCACCAGGGCATTCACACCGCCAACCTATGCTAATATGCTGAATCCCCAAGGGTGTAGTTAAAGGGATGTCCATCACCCTATGATCCCTACACATATGCCAAACCACTAACTGAGTAGTTACCTACATTACTTGTACTCATACCCCCAGCATGCCTAATCCAACCAGTGACACAGACTGAAAAAGGGGGATGTCATGAACCTAGGATGACTCCTTACACTGTGGCACACGGACTCAGAGAGCCCCTTGGGCTCCCCAGACAGACCTACACATCTAGCCTAGAAATGGGAGCCTCTCCCTTTAAGGTATAGATTAGCAGCTGAATGCCTCTGCATGAAGTCCCGCTCCCTCCTTCCGGTATGTTGGGAGCCTGAGACCGTGCCATACCTGACACCAGCAGTTGTGACCATACCACAGGGAATACTTGAAAGAAGATACGTGAACTGGGACATCTGACTCAGCCCTTTAAGACGAGATAGCAATACGTAGAGACAGATGGAGATGCAGAATATTACTCAAACCTCAATAATCAAAACTGACTCAGGAAGTTGGCAAATTGCAACTGTTTTAATGTCAATTATCTAAAACAGGAAGTTACAATGAACATCAACACGTTCGCTCGATCTTCACACTCAATTCAACACATATAAAAAGCAGGTTATATACTACAAACCCGTCATCATTGACGTCTACCTACGTTGCAAACTACAAAAACCTATTTGCAATGGTGACAGGCTTACAAGGAACATCTAGGTATACGTTCCATACTGGTCAGGCAAGGTGATTGTGTCTCTAAAATTAGGTGGGATAACTAAGCCCTCCTTTAGTGCAGGTCACTACGAACGTCATCAAATACACAACGTCCCATTGGTTATACAAACTATAGGGCTCTCTACTACGTGTCCCTCTATAATTGGTTGGCACCCTGGTACCCCTCTGTAATATTCCACCTATGCAAGCAGTACGCAGGCTGGCACCCAGGTACTGGTGGGCTGGTCATAACCATAGCTTCCCACCAATTAGCCCTGGCATCCATCATCACACTTGCAGCCTAGTAGTCAATTAAGGCTTTGAACTCGGCCTTGAAAATGTTCTCTGTGCTGGAGAAAAGGAGGGAGTATAACATACTCTGTCTTCTTGGTTTTGATACAGTTCATCATAGTGTCTATTTTCATGTGGCCACGTGACTGTCTTACTGTATTTAAAATACTAGTATTTGATGAACCTCTGACGTCTTCAATGTTCTCACTTAAGACAGAAGGTTTGTTCTTTTCACACGTTCTATAATTGTTCGTACGCAGATCCAGGGCCAAAGTGGCCTTGACTTTTTGGTGTTGATCCAACCAAGCCTTTTTTTAATCCACCTCCATGGTTCAGTTTTCGATTTCTAACTGCGACACACTGAAAAGGTCTTTCTGCTCACGGAATCCTGCTCTGCTAAAGCGCGTTTGTGGAATCATCCATAGTCCTTACATTTCCTATGTGTATATGTTAGCGCATTGCCGCAATCTATTCACTACATAGCCAGCCTTAAAGAATACTTTGTCTACTTGCATTGTACACTTATAAAATTACTTTATAACTTCTTCATTATTTCTGTTGCATTAACATCTTCATTTCGAACCCGAAATGTTGCATATCTTTAACACCTCCTCCCTTGCTTCTATAGAATGCTTATGTTCTCTCATCTCTGCATCTCTTCCTGGTGCGTCAATTCTGCTCTTCATAACATCACTAGTCTTCCCTTTTGCTCAGTTTTCACACTTCTTTGGGGATTTGATTCAAATGGGGATCTTACTTGCAGGATTCTCTTTGGTATAGGGATTCTCACTGGTGTTGCATGCATCTCACACTCTGGCTCCAACATATAGGCAGCATAGGGGAGGAGCTTTGGGTGGGGGTACTTGGCTCCATCTCTGCATACTCTCTGAGAAATCCCTTCTAATGATGAAGTTAAGAATCAAGTAAACTTCCATATGCGAAGAAGAGGATTGCACATGTGTGACGCACTGCAGAAAAAGCAAGCCATTCAATAACTGTACAGATGCAGCAACGCAAGTAAACTAAGGGACCTTAGAAGTTGGCTATACGTAGTGAATAGACTGCAGGCATAGCCGCCATTGTATAGAAGCTGGACATTGGTTTCATGAATTTAGTAATTTCGGGCTCATGGAAAAGAAGGACCGAGAACTGTGTCTCAGCAAGAATTAGCTGAGATCGCAGACTTGAATGGTGAAGCTGTCTGGCCTGGTATCAAAGTTGAAGCAAGCCAAGGCCGGTTCTCAAGGCACTGAACATGAAAAGCGGAATCATCCCTTGTTAATGTGCAAAGTAAGGACACCAAGCGTGCCAAATTTTATTCATTTAAGACATTTAATTACTGAAAATGGACCAAATTGTGGTCTACTGTCATGTGAGCCAAGTCTGGGAATAGAGTTGGGCTTGGAGTTCTAGAACAAGCGATAGTGCCTGCCTCCTTGAAGTAGAGGTAGCCATAAGTTTTCCACCTGACAGTAGAGATCCAATCATAACCGAACCTAATATAGAAGGTATACTTAGATGTTCTTTTAATGCATAGGTGGTAGTGAGCTTATATCAACATTTACAGTTAATATTTATTATATTCAGAAACAATTCAGTGATCCAATAACAATTCATTTTATTCATAGTATACACAATTATAAAAAGGCGAAACATTTCTATTGTATGTTGTCGCAATGGGTGATCAGTATAAAATTTTGTCTAAAGACAGACGGAAAATCTTGTGACATCAAACCCTTAGTCTATTAGGGGAATTATTGTATTGCAGACATTTGCTCAATATATAACTAATTCAGTGGCTTTTGCCAACTTGAAATAGTTAGTGCCCTTTTAGGGGTGTTATATAAAATATCCCTAGTTTTTATGCTAGGTTTAGACTACTCGACATGTTTAAGTTCTCTGAGATGGTTAAATGACCTTTCTTCAGGAGGTGTGTCACTTTTTCGTAAAATTTAACATTGAAACCATTATTAATACAGTTGCTTCTGTTGGTGAAAAAATGTCACTCTTATTGAAGATACCCAACACTTGTATCTGTAGATTTCAACTGTGTCTGTTGATATAAAAAAACAGAGAAAAATGTAATAAGCTATTATTGCTTTTATACGTTTATATTTTAATTATATAAAAACTAGAACTAGGGAAATTCATTATCTGGTCCAGTTGGTGGATAGAGTATGAGGAGATGTCCTAAGTTAAGCAGGGAATTCCTCATTGCCAGTAGCTGAGCTTTATGAGATCTAGCTTGGCCTGTAAGATGAATTTACATAGACTTAAACCTTGCTTGCTATGTGTTGCACAGTAATCCCTATACGATCTCCAAAATGTACAATTAAAGTAGAGAACGGTATCAAAACATACCTATTTCAGAGTAGAGCTTAAGATCTTTAAATGCATTGTTTTTTATTCAATTCAACTTCGATCTATATCTCAATTCTGTATGGTTTAGGTTGAGAATGACTAAAATCAATCGGTAAACTTTCTGGAATCAAAAAATTATGATAGAAAATAGTCGATCATTTAGGGGCTTGATAGATATAGATTAGACATATAGTATACTTGTCTTAGAGTATAAGGTCTTCAAAATGACATAAATAACTCACCTTTTGTAGTTTACGTGTGGAAACCCACATGGAAATCTTTCTAGTGAGCCGGCGTTGGCAGCTATGCAATAGTTTCTATATTACCACATTGGGTGCCTGCCGCTTAGTTCTTCAAAGTTTTCTAAACGGATTAGGATCAAGATATACAATTTAAGTATTGCCCCTCTCGTTGTATTTAACTCATTATTTACTTGGTAAATAGATAGTTCTAACTCTTGGTAATACAAATCGAACCGTTAGCAATCGGCGTTCGTGTGCCATGTTTTATCTTGAGCTGCTACATTTAGAGATTACTATCATTAGTTACAATTGTACAATCTAATTTATGTATCTAGATCTTTATGAGTCGGGCTCAAGTCTATCGAAATTGCTTACCTTCGCAGGTTGGATCATCCTGTTTGTATTGCTCGAAATCCATACAAGTGTGGATACTCTAACGTTAATGAAACGCTGCGGTCAATGTTTTTAAGGTTCCGCCATCTTGGCTGAGGGTTAGTTTATTCTCCACAAGGCCTTTTTCTGTGTTTGTATACGCTTTCCATTACAGAACACTAGTATTCATTTTAAATGACTATCGCTCTTTTTGAATAAAGGCCTTAGATCGGTTTTGTAAATTGCTGACCTTATAAACGTAATAGGTATTTCGATTGTTTCTATGTAATTAGTCTTAGCATGTGGTGTAAATTTAAGGAAACATACTTGCATATTTAGAATATAGGTTCATATTAATTTCACAATTCTGATTCAATATACAGGGCTAATTTATCCAAATGGCACCTGAATGTAGCACACTAAGGATGTCTCTGATAGTGTGTCAGGAAAAAATGATATAAATCAGGGTCAGAGTTTCTATAGAAAGTTATTAAACCATTTCTGAATTTTAACGAGATCTGCTCTAAATGGTTTGTGGATAATATCCAGTTATATTTTATGCCATTCAATTGCTTCATTCATCCCATTTTCATCACTTTTGGTGAGAAAAATAAGTCTTTGTTCTTCTTCAAGTAACATTTTTTTTTCTTGTTTATATCATTCCCTTTTAAAGTTAGAAGGACTGTCCAGGAGAAATCGTCACTCGTATGATTTACATCCACAAAATGTTTGACCATAGAGGCTTGGGCTGTTTTGTTTCTTATACAGCTTCTGTGCTCTATAATTCTCATTTTCACTTTTCTTATAGATTTTCCTATATATTTCAACTTACAAGGACAAGTGATCATGTATAAGGTTCATTTATGCTTCCCATCCATATATGCTCAATGTGGAGTCGTGGGCTAGATATATTGACGACATTATAGTAATCTGGCAACGTACAGAGACGGAGGCAGCTAATTTCCTTACTTAGTTAAATCAATGTAATATACACCTACAATTCACTATGACTATTAACAAACAAGAAATCAATTATCTAGACTTGACCATTTTCCATCATCAAGATGGAGTACTATTAGTTAAACCTTATCATAAGAGCACCGATAAGAATTCTCTATTAGACTATACGAGTCATCATATAAAACACTTGAAGGACAATTTGCCCTAAGGACAATTTTTACATTTAAAAAGAAATGGCAGTCAGAAAGAGGCCTACAAAAAGAAGCTATGAATTTATTTAACAAACTCAAAGAAAGAAACTACCCAAAAAAACTAATAAGAAAGGCAGCAAAATGAGCCTTTAATAATAACCGAGAAGCCCTTTTAGAAGACAAAGTGAAAAAACCTCTAGACAAAAAAATAGTAAGCGTGAATACGTTCATCAATCTAAGTATCTCAATCACTAATGTCATCAGAAAACATTGGAAATTCTTCGAGAAATCAGACGTGAAATTAGACTGTCCTCTTTTTGTGTATCGCAAGTCCACCACCATAGGGAATAGAGTGAGTGGGACTAAACTTAAAGGTAAATCAACACAAATGGACACCTTAACAAAAACATGGGGCTTGGGTCCTATTAAAGGACACCACCCGTGTGGTAACTGCTCCATGTGTAAACAAACTAAAAAATCTAAGGAAATAGATATAGGGTTGAACCCTCCATGGCAACAAACCAATTTCTCGAATTGTAATTCAGATTTTGCCATATACATGAACACTTGTCATTGTAAGTTGAAATATATAGGAAAAACTATAAAAAAGTGAAAATGAGAATTATAGAGCACAGAAGCTGTATAAGAAACAAAACAGCCCAAGCCCCTATGTTCAAACATTTTGCGGATGTAAATCATACGAGAGACGATTTCTCCTGGACAGTCCTTCTAACTTTAAAAGGGAATGATAAAAACAAGAAAAAAAAATGTTACTTAAAAAAGAACAAAGACTTATTTTTCTCACCAAAAGTGATGAAAATGGGATGAATCAAGCAATTGAATGGCATGAAATATAACTGGATATTATCCACAAACCATTTAGAGCAGATCTCGTTAAAATTCAGAAATGGTTTAATAACTTTCTATAGAAACTCTGACCCTGATTTATATCATTTTTTCCTGACACACTATCAGAAACATCCCTAGTGTGCTACATTCAGGTCCCATTTGGATCAAATAGCCCTGTATATTGAATCAGAATTGTGAAATTAATATGAACCTATACTCTAAATATGCAAGTATGTTTCCTTAAATTTACACCACATGCTAAGACTAATTACGTAGAAACACACCTTGAATAAAAAATCGAAATACCTATTACGTTTATAAGGTCAGCAATTTACAAAACCGATCTAACACCTTCATTCCAAAAGAGCGATCGTCATTTAAAATGAATACTAGTATTCCGTAATGGAAAGCGTATACAAACAAAGAAAAGGGACTCAGTGGAGAATAAACTAACCCTCATCCAAGATGGCGGAACCTTAAAAACATTGACCACATCGTTTCACTAGCATTAGAGTATCCACACTTGTATGGATTTCGAGCAATAGACACAGGATGATCCAACCTGCAAAGGTAAGCAATTTCGATAGACTTGAGCCCGACTCATAAAGATCTAAATACATAAACTAGATTGTACAATTGTAACTAATGATAGTAATCTCTAAATATAGCAGCTCAAGATAAAACACGGCACACTAACACTGATTGCTAACGGTTCGATTTGTATTACCACAAGTTAGAACTATCTATTACCAAGTAAATAAAGAGTTAAATACAACGAGAGGGGCAATACTTAAATTGTATATCTTGATCCTAATCCGTTTAGAAAACTTTGAAGAACTAAGCGGCAGGCACCCAAAGCGGTAATATAGAAACTATTGCATGGCCGCCAATGCCAGCTTAGTAGAAAGATCTCCACATGGTGTTCCACGCGAAAACTGCAAAAGGTAAGTTATTTATGTCATTTTGAAGACCTTATACTCTAAGACAAGTATACTATATGTCTAATCTATATCTATCAAGACCCTAAATGATCAACTATTTTCTATCATAATTTTTTGATTGCAGAAAGTTTACTGAGTGAATATTAGTCATTCTCAACCTAAACCACACATAATTGAGATATAGATCGAAGTTGGATTGAATAAAAAAGAATACATTTAAAGATTTTAAGCTCCACTCTAAAAGAGGTATGTTTTGATACCGTTCCCTACTTTTGTACATTTTGGAGATCCTATAGGGATGACTGTGCACCACATAGCAATCAAGGTTTAAGTCTATATAAATTCATTTTACAGGCCAAGCTAGATCTCATAGAGCTCGGATACTGGCACTAAGGAAAATCTCTGCTTAAGTCAAGACATCTCCTCATACTCCCTAGTTCTAGTTTTTATATAATGAAAATATAAAAGTATAAAAGCAATAATAGCTTATTACTTTTTTCTCTGTTTTTTATATCAACAGACACAGTTGAAATCTACAGATACAAGTGTTGGGTATCTTCAATAAGAGTGACATTTTTTCACCAACAGAAGCAACTTTATTAATAAATGTTTCAATGTTAAATTTTACGAAAAAGTGACACACCGCCTGAAGAAAGTTCCTTTAACCATCTTAGAGGACTGAAACATGTTGAGTAGTCTAAACTCAGCATAAAAACTAGGGATATTTGATGTAACCCCCCTAAAAGGGTCCTAACTATTTAAAGTTGGCAAAAGCCACTGAATTCGTTATATATTGAGCAAATGTCTGCAATACAATAATTCCCATAATAGACTAAGGGTTTGAAGTCACAAGATTTTCCGTCTGTTTTTAGACAAAATGTTATAGTGATCACCCATTGCGACAACATACAATAGAAATGTTTTGTCTTTTATAATTGTTTATACTATGAATAAAATTAATTGTTATTGGATCACTGAATAGTTTCTGAATATAATGAATATTAACTGTGGATGTTGATATAAGCTAACTACCTCCTATGTATTAAAAGTTTGAATAACTCAATATAAATTAGAGTTAGCACTAAGGTGGTCACATTGGGTTTCCCTCTATTAAGTATAAAGATACTTAGATGTTCCCCATGAGGGTATCACAATCACTCGTAGGTTTCTCTTATTTGCCACGGAGCATGACGTCGAGCGAACGTCCATTGATGTCCGTTGTAACTCCCTGTTTTAGACAATTGATAATGAAACAGAAAAACGTTGCCATTTTCCTGAGTTTTAGAACACTGAATTTTGTGGAAAAAGTGGTCCTGGAGAGGTTGTGGGTGCGCACCTCTAAAGTAGAAAGAACCTTGGTTAATAAATGCAATATGGAGATGGCTGCAGCCGTGTGGTTAGGCTAGTGATTTTCCACTATCACCTATATAGAAGCTGTATCCTTGGAAGATGCTAGCCTCACTGACTGCGCTCATACAAACCTGATATACAACAAAATTGTATTCATTGGTAAGGTTTAGGATTAGAAAGTAAAGATGAGAGACACTTTGTAAGTGTATAAAGTATAGTGTCTGTATTTTAGATACGACAGTAAACAATTGTATTGATTGCATACATTGTTGTCTCAACAAAAGGCAATTATACATTCATGAAAAGAAATTTTTCACGCCTTGTAATCTCAACAAATGTCAATTATACATTCATAAAAATAACTTTGTCACGCCAACACGTGTTTCAACCTAACTAGGTCGTCTTCAGGGCGTAAAAACAATAGTGGTTGGCACAGCAAACATTTTGTAAAACCAATTCTTGTTACAAAAAACGGGTCTGGGGAGTAGACAAACACAGCGAGGTTTGTATGAGGGCAGTCAGTGAGGCTAGCATCTTCCAGGATACATCTTCCTCAGTTTGTTCGATTATTTGGTGCCAGTTATTCAGCATCCCATCCACTGAATGCGTCTTACCCAAAGGGCTCTTAGCTCACGGGGTAGCACTGTGGATGGTTGAAAGATCCAAACTAGTTTGTCTCTAGAGCTTCGGACGATCGTCATCCTCCGCCATCAAGCTGGAAGATTGCGGGGTTTCATGTGGAAAGCGGTCACATGGAAATAATCTTGTAAGAAGAACCGAGACAGTGGGCAGGACCCCCTTTGATGAAATCCCTGCTCGCTTTCCACAGGGAGGCTCTGGGGATGGAAAGCAAAGTGATCATTTGGAGGAGGAGACGATACTGAAGGTCTCGAGTCCATTAAAGAACAAATGGTGAGTAGACTAAGGGAAATGGCAAATTAAGGGGATGGGATTGTGATAATTTTTAAGTGATAGGAAATAGTGTGTGAAGAAGAGATAGCGCCTAGAGTCCTTAACTCAAGGGAGTTTCAGAAGGAGACATCTCAAATCCAAATGGGGGTAGGGAAAAAAAAATATAACGCACAAACAGGTTCGTGTAAGGTGACGTCTCAAACTCTTTACAGGGTATAAGAAAACGCAAGAGAAAGAGAAGGTGCTCATGGGTGTTTGTTTTTTAATGTATAAAGACGACTAGTCTCTGTGTTGTTTGTTAAGTAGAGATATCGAAGAACGATAGAAGTTGTGAGGGGCTATATTAACTACAAAGTGGAGAGGTTGGTACCAATCCAGATGTAGAGATAGTTAACTGTGAAATTAGAGGCTTGATTGGCGATTGTTGATGTGCGCTCATATTTGTTGTTTTAAGGCGTTGGAAAAAAGTGGTGATTTACGCAAATGTATATAGGCCGTTTTATAAGTCTGGTAAGTATTGACAGTCAATTGAGACTTGTTATCATGGGAGACACTCCTCTTATGCACTTATGCAAGACACTTCCAAAACACATGCCCAAGCTCAAACAATATAATGCGGGATGGGTGAAAGGCACGGCAGAAAAGATGTTCATGCCGTGGCCACAAGGGGGATCGTTGTCAAAAGCGGTATTGCAACAGATGATCACATACTTGCACGCTGCGTACATGGGGAAGACATTTTTAAAAGAAGGCTAGCTATTCTAGAGCTCTGGAAAATGTACCAGGAAGAGAGAGATGATCCGCCACCTGAGGAGTGGATGCTTAGTCAGCGGAAGGAGGAAGGTGTTGAGCCTCAGCTGCCCTTACCTAACCTGAAGTAAAAGGTGATAGCACGGAAGAAATGAAGTTGTACCCTTTAAAGGAGTTGAAAGCATTAAGGGAGTGAGGCATAGAGAAGATAAGGAAGAACAAGATAAAAGGGAAAGGGAACGGGAAAAGAGATTGAAAGAGGATGAGCAGAAAAGGAAGAACAGGGAGTGGCGAGAACAGATGTATCAGGAGGAGCAAGAGAAAAAAGAAGAGCGGGCAGAAGAGCAAAGAATGTATGACAATAGACAGAGAGTGATAGAAGACAGGGATAGAAAAGGAAGAGCGAAGAGGAAGAAGCGCAGATACAAAGGGACGAAGAGAAAAGAAGGGCAGGAGTAAGGAGGAAAGAACGAAGGCAAGAGGAAGACAGAATTAGAAGGGAGACGAGAAAACAAAGGACGTTAGATGAAGAACTAGAGCAAAGATGGAGACAGAGGGATCATGATATTAGCCTTATTCGTAAGGAACCAGTAGGGCCAAGCATAGCAATACGATGGGGCAGAACAGAATACTTCCTTCCAATAAAGGAAGCAATGTCAGGGCCATCTAGAGTAGTATGGGAAGAAGAAAGCTTTATTATAGGAAGCATCAGAGATATGATTGATAAGGCCTATCAAGAATTAAAAGAAGGTAGCAAGTATGGAAGTTGAGGGAGGAGGGATCAATCCCCAGCATGTCAATCATGAAGCAAAGAAGACATTCTGTTCAGTCACAAACATAGAGCACTGTCCTTAAGCAGGCTGAACTTAGACCAGGGTGAAGGGGTGAAGGGGAGGACAGTGATGCTTCTTGGGGACAAGATATGTCAAATGAGGAAAGAGTCCATCCTTGAGACAGGATGGGGGACCGCGTGCGGCCCTTAAGGAAGCCTGCAGTTATATAAAGAAGTAAGGTGGTCAGGTTTGGAACAACCTATAGATCCCATAGCATATCCACAGTGTCGCTGAGGACGTTGTATAGTGAGAAGGAAGAATCACCACCATATGTGAGTAGGTTAAGATCATTACCATCGAGGAGACTGACAGGGACGATTGTCCCTGCCATGGATAGGTTGACAATGGGAGCCAACTGCAGGTACGGTTTGTGCAGTTTCCCTTATTGAAAAAGGGGACGCGAGACCACAGTATATTCCATGGCTGCAGATGGACAAGAATAATTTAAGTTGTATGCTCCCGAGTTTGACTTTGGGTGCTGGTAAATGGATATATGAGTTAAAAAAAATGACAGGAGGTAATACGTTGGCCATAGGGAACATAAAGGGTCTCCTGGCACCCATCCTTGGAGAAAGGGCTGATGACATATGGTGGAGAGCAGGATATTCAAGTGTGACAACACAAAACACTGCGCATGATGGAGTACCAATTAACAATTTCAGAGCAGATGTTTGGAGGGCTCTCAGGGCACAGTACCCTGATACATCAGAAATGGGTTCAATTATGACACGTAAAATGAAGGAAGATGAAGACCCTATTGCTTACGTTCAGGATATTCAAGAGAAATGGCAACTTAAAACTCGCGAACTTGAGAAAAAACTGTGGCATTATTTTACCACATTTTATGTCAGGGGTTTCCTGAGCCAGTACAGAGACAGATGAGGAAACAGGTGGGAATGGAAGCAAAACCATGGCCTGAGATACAGTTGACAATAGTGCATCACTGTCAGCTATTGCGGGAGAAAAATAGAAAGAAAGATGAGGCTAGGAAAATCGAGGAAGCCAAGTCAGTTCAGAAGAAATTGTCAAAATATGCCATAGAACGGGCGGTATTGACGAGCAGAGAAGGATTGGGAATGCAGGAAGCAATGGGTACATCGCAAGCAAATAATCAGCGCCTGGTGGACCAAAGTGGATATGAGTTTGTGCCACGAGGCAGAGGTATGGGTTATAGAGGAAGAGGGGGATTCCAGAATAATTAAGGTGGGTTTCAGAATATACAGAATGAGAACCAGAGCACCCAGGGAGGATTTAACCAAAGAGGACTAGTCAGGTGAGCACCGCCAGTATGTTGGACTTGCGGGATGACAAGGCACATTGTACGCGTATGTGGGAGCTAAAGGAATGTACAGAATGGACAATTCTCAAGAGGGGGGACAGCTTATCCTCCACCATATAGCAAACAAGCTAGGGAAGGGCGTGCCCTGATCACACAGTATAGCAGACACAAGTGCCTCGAGTGCAGCAGGTACAGCAACCAGAGCAAGTGCAACTGAATACACCACAAGGGTAGTTGCAACAAGCCCCCATGCAAACACAGCAGTATGCATACACAGGACAAGTACTGACACCCAGAATAGGAGGTGTCACTGTGGTAGGAGGAAATCCTTTCAATGGGACGGGGATGAGCCTATACCCACAATAGGTCAGCTCACAGGGCCACTTGATGTGTTCAGTACTATCTGTGACACCAGAACCCCAAGAGGAACCAAGGGTCGATGTGATGATAGGAGGCAAATCCTTTTCTTTTCTAGTACACACTGGGGCTACTTGTACATGTGTAAAAGAGGGAAAATATCCAATGTCGGGAATTGCTGTAAATGCTGACGGGTTCTCTGGAGCTACTGTTAGAACTGATATAATATTGTTTCGTCCTCATTGTATATGTTGGCCTATGCCCAGTCGCTTTGCGAGGAAATTCGTATTACAAGGTTGTGATCTCAAGTGAATCAAGCCTCCATTTTAGGTTAAAGCCGCCATTTTAGTTTATTGTATAAAGTCACCATGTAGTCTAAAATGGCCGTCTCGTGTGCTCTTGTTCTTGCCTTAACCCCTTTAACCTCTGCAGGAGAGTAAATGTCCAACCTGCCTTCAGGCTACATGTTAGGGTCATTACTTGAATCAGCGATGTTAACCTACAAGTATACAAGAACAATAACGCTATCCAAAGACGACATGTGAAACATTTGTTTGATCTGTATTAAAGCAATGTGTAAAGAGTGTAACGTTAAACTAGAGAATAATAGTGTGTGTTTGTAAATATGTTGAAAACTAAACCGCATGCACGAGATATGTAAATTAGGAAACAAACCTGGCACGACCCTAGCCCAGTTCATAATTAACCTGAAAGAGGCTGGACATCGTTAGAACGAAAATGTATAAATACGCCGATGTCCAGCTAGCAATTCCTGTTCACTGCTCACATGGTGGTCTCTGTGATGTATTGATGGCCAAATAGCTATTTGTGTACTTTGTTTGGTAACTGTTCAGTTTTGTAATAAAGATTCTGGGAATCTTTTCTAGCCCGTGTATTTTCCTTTGCTTAATAAAAGCCTTAATATTGTATTTTTATGATTCCACACTACAAGCCGAGTTATTTTTACTGACAAATTACTGGTCTCTATAGGAGAGTGTTCCTTTGTTATATTCACGACAGACACCAGTCAACATTTTGGGAAGAGATTTAATGACAAAATGTAACATGACAATTTCATTTACTGATCAAGGGATTGTGTGCTCCACTCCAGGGATACAATATTTATATGGGGGCAAATGTATACTATCATTCACAGGGCAAGTGACTTTGCGAGGTGTTCCAGTAGATCCAGAGGTTTTTCTGTATGGGGGGAAGCATTTTACTGACATGGCTGCCTGGCTTAGTGGGAAAATAAATGGTGAGAATACCTGATGAGTTTTTGTTCAGATCACCAATACCTATGCACAAAGAGGGGGGACAGACAATCAGAATAGAATTAGAAGCAGCCATAGTATGAAGGGAAATAGTGATGTTTGAAGCAATGACAATGAGGGCATACCATGGAGAACAGTGATAGCCCTCGAGGAAGATTACAGAGTAACTGGCATCACTGATGATGACAAGTTTAGGGAAGATCAACCAGATGATGAAGTGGTGTTCCTTATGAGCATCACATGCTGGAAACAAATAGAAAAGAGGGAAGTCCCACAGCGAATGGCGATAATACAGCAGTGCCCAGCATATTTTCAGGAGGACTTGGAGAAGGTACCAAGTATCCTTTTGACTACAGGCCCTTATGACATAGGTTTATTAAAAGGAGTAGGGGAAGTCAAAATAAAGTTGAATCCAGCAGCGATTTTACCTCGAGCAAGACAGCACCCCATGTCTGAAGAGGCTGATGAGGGTATATTTCATGATGCCCTAGGGCGACCGTGCGCTCTACAAATTCAGGTAACATAACATAACTATCTATGCACTGATGAAACAAGGTATTCGGGGGCCATTGGAATCATCATGTAATACTGTAGTTTATCCGATGAAATAATCTAAAGGAGGGTTATGGAGATTTATACAAGATATGACACTGATTAACCAGGTTGTAGAGGCAAAGTTTCCTTTTGTTCCTAATCCGGCGACAATACTAAGCACGTGACCACTGGGAGGCAGAGCGTTGCTAGGGTTCTCGCATGGGAACTACAGGACGCTTAATTTCGTGACAGACACTAGGCACATCTCGCTCGCGCATTGGATTCGTTTATCAGTAAACCACTCTTTGCTTCTGCCGTGGCATCTAAATCTAACAACAGCATCTTACTAAACCTCCCTGCGGCCGCGGAGCGGGCCGCTGAGTCAGGACGCTGAGTCTTGTGGTCTTTGGGCTCTGAGGGCGACGAGGGCCCAACGGCCCGGGTAGACGAACATGGACTCCATCAACAGAAAAGCTGGTAGGTGATTTGATCTACTATACTTTATCACCCGTTCATCTGCCACGTTGATTAAATACCAACAAGCAACTGTCGCTAGTCCCTACAACTTTGGGAGACTGTAGGGGCCCCGCCCCTTTGATCCCACTCAACGTGATAAGACCTACCTTGCCACAACTCAATTTAACACTCAAGAGTGCGGCAATTCTATCAGCCATAGAACGGCAGACTGTGGGGGCACGCCCCTTTGATCCCGTTTTTTTTTTTTGCGTAATTATTGTGACAAACATCAGCGTAACTGAACTTCATATCAAGAAAAATGAATTTGCAAGCAAATTCAAACATGTTTTTCCCAGACCCAATAATTAATAGTAAACTGCGCCCCAACACGAGACAATGTGTCAAACAAGATAAACAACCCGCTCCTACCAATGTGAATCAAGCTCTCGAACCTTCCATACTAGATGTCTTGCGCAAAAAAGAAACCCCAAAAAGAAGCCCGCAACAACTCCCTCCTAAAGTTCTGATGAGGGACTTGAAATAGACATAGACGAAGCGAATTTAGCTCAACAAGAAGCTTGCGTAAATGAGAATGAGTCCTCCATACAAGAACTTAGAAGTGCTCCTCAGGACATATCAAGTTGTATGACGCCACAGGTAACTAATGAAGAACAACTATTGTTCACTTTAGACCAAGGAAATAATAACGCTAACCAACCAATTCAAACCACTATTGATTTGGCTACTGATGACCCAAAGGCTACTCATAAAACTATGAAGTCCTCTCCCTTTGCCACTCTATCAAATCCACCTACACCTATGCCGCAGCCCTTGGGACCAAACTCGAAAGAGCATGACATTGAGATGGCACAATGGCTGCGGCATAGGTGTAGGTAAACAAGCAAAATTAAGATGGTTGCAGTCCTACACAGCCCAGCCCAGAGCCTTGCTAAACCCAAACAGAAAAAAGAAATGCTTCAATCCAACCCAAGGACAGCCCGTCTTTCTTTAGACATCACCGAAATCGAGTCCTTGCTTGTAAACATTGAAAAAAGAAAAGAAGTATTTAGAGATCCTTATCTACAACGACCAATTAATCAGCCGACGACATCTACCCCGACTATGAATATAGCACACCACTATGATATTCCTCCACAGATGAATGAGCCCTCCCGTCAATCGTCAAACAACCCAAAGCACGTACGCGGAAAGAAAAACAAATGCGACTACGAGGATGCTGATCCCCCTGTGTCAAAAAACGATGCTCAATCTTTACATGATGCATATGACCAAGAGCCTCCTAACAAATGCTTATGTCTCTCACCGAAGGCTCAAACAACCCCGCGCATACCGACGACGATGGTCGATTTACAGAACATCCTCACAACCATCATGACTCAAGCAATGATTCCATTCTGCAAACTTTATGAGGCGGCCAATGATACCATCAAAGATCAAGCTACCCTCCTAGCCCTAATTTATACAAAACAAATTCATCTTGAAGCATTTGTCAATAATATTAAAAAATGCTTAGATCGGGAAGCAGAGCGCTCGCACCAATGGCAAGCAAGATTGTTCGAGATGACATTAGCCGAAAAAGCTGAGAAAGCTATGCTTATCTCGACTCCGCTTGCTCTGATGAAGGCCCAGTCTCTTCATAATCCTAATCCTGTTCAGGACCCTGAAACAAAATTGCAGCAGCTGAAGAGTACACAGCCAATAATAACCCCATTGGTAAGTGTCGACATTCACCCTCAACCTGTTGTCAGCAAATCTCCCCCTCAACCAAACATATGCAAACCAATAGATACCTTTGAAATCTTTTCTAATAATAAATCTGGAAACCAACCAGCATTCATCAAACAGGCTATCAAACCCAAAAATACATGAGCGAAGGACAAAAAGCAAACAGGCTCTCATGACTTTCTAAGGCACTGTAAACTCACGGGACTCAATGAAATAAACCCTGACTTAAAAAAGAGTACCATCAATGAGGAAAGAACTATTGAACCAATTGTGAATATTGATCCTCACCCACCTGCTAATCCGATTCAAGAGCATTCCAACTCTCCAGAGGAGGAAATAGAGGAGTTACTGAACCTTACTACTCACCTGAATCATGAAGCGTCAGACAACAACAATGAACCAATATTAATAACATTGGACGAATATCACACTACGCAATCTGATGACTCAGTGACGATCAATCTAGATTGCGAAACCGTCTCAGACGCAGAATCTTGTTATACAGGTGACATTACTGATATCTCGGATGCCATCTCAATCTATTCGATCAACACATCACGATCAACTGATGATTCGATTTACAGTGAAACATATATCTCTGAAATGGAAAGAGAGACTCATGAAGTACAACAAAAAGGATTAAAGAAAAAACGCGCTACGGTTACCTATAACCTGCCACAAATTATAGATCCTTGGGAAAAAAAAGTGAAATACATCCTACGAGTAGCTTGTATTGAAAACAGACGACCGCAAATTACACTCAATAGGACTAACCTATTAAGACTATTTCAGGTATTTCCAGAGTTAAAATCAATACAATCACAGGAAATTAAGACAGTGACCTTTGAATATGACAATGAGTTGGATAAAGTACTGATCGAATTTTACAACCCAGACACTATGAATCGGATTTTAAAGATGGCTGTTCCACTACTATCATTAGGATTTGGGTGTACAGAGGCTACCATAGATACAAAGAATATAATAAAAAAGACTCAGGATCATGCACGCTCACAGACCCAGACCAACGACTATACTGATGAACACGACGCTATCTATCCTTTTCGTCGAGTCTATGAAGATACGATTCTGAACTCTACAAATAGTTCCGACGTTCGATTATAACCATTAACACAATCAACTCTACACACATTGACGCTATGTTCCTGGAACACAAGAGGATCATCTCATCTGTTTGAATCACTAGATCCTGTATTGGAATCCTCTCAAATTATATGTTTCCAAGAAACCTGGCTATCTCAGACACCTGTGTGTGATGGTTATATAACTGTTCTTAATCCAGCCATAAAAGGATCAAGAGGCCGACCATCGGCGGGACTATTAACGCTAATAAAAATATCCCCCTTGTGGAAAATTATTGAATCTGAAAACATCAACCCTTGGACTCAATTGATCATCATATCTATTGCAATAGAGGGTAACGTAAATCCGTCATCTTCAACTCAAACTCAATCACTGAATATGACGGCAATTATTAATGTATACTGGAATCCAATAGCAATAAATGATGCTAATTTTCTGGATGGCGTCTTCCTGACAATTGACAGAACAGCCGCAAAATTACCCAAAATCAGTTTTATCATCTGTGGAGACCTCAATATACATGTGTATACTACAGAAGGCGAAAGGAGACAATTTCAACAATTATCAACAAGAGCACAACGGTGGACAAAAGAAATCGCCATGAGGGACCTTGAACTAATAAATCAACCGCATGATAAACTAAACTGCTTGCTGCCATCTTGGGCAGCTAGAAAAACGACGGCAATTATTGACTACATATATCTGTCTTCAGATATTAACAATAAGCTAGTAGGCTACCAAGTATTCCCTACCTCCAAAAGTGACCACCTAATGCTTAAGAGCTCAGTGGCAAGAGGAAATGCAACACATGCGACCACCCCCTCTACTTTGCTGGAAATAACAGGAGCAACACCCAGATTAAGAATCAGCAATAATCAGCTGGCTGCTATTCCACAGATTTTCCAACAAACACAGATGTCAGACAGAACCAAAATAAACTATGAATGGATTCTAATTCCATATCATACGAAACAATGCATGATAGAGAAACCAGCCCATTGTCATTATTACAACTCAGAAATAGCAGCAAAAAAAATTATCTGCTGCAAAATATTCGGAAGTGGTCAAAGGATCCCACTGTAAAAAATCTCAAAAAGATCAAGAACGCCAAGCAAGCATATAGAAATTGGAACAAAACTAATGCTTCCAGGGTACAACAAGACGATGCAGAAGTCATGCTAGCTACTTTGCGCAATAAAAATCTGAGATCCCTCTGGAATTTGCTAAATAGCAATCCAGGACAGCAGCGTTTGATGGTAGACAACGTCACAGAAAAGAACTGGATCGCACACTTTACGAATCTCTATAAATCTCGACACCAAATTGAACACCTGGATCAATCCATTAGTACAAACACCTGGACTATTACTTGGGAAAAAGAGTAATTCATAGAGATGATTAACAATTTAAATGTATCAAGAACACCCGGTCCCGATGGACTTTCCAATGCTGCCCTCAAACGAGATCCAGAGACTTGGGCAAGTCTGTTGGATCACATTCTAACCTTGGTCAACCCATTAAAGATATTACCCACCACTTGGTCCAAAGCGCTACTGATACCGATCTATAAACAGGGCAACAGAGATGATCCCGCCAACTTCAGACCCATTGCCCTGTTAGACCCTTTGGGCAAACTATTCGCAAGATATCTCCTTAAAAACTTGTCCACTTGGGCCAAAGTGACCAACCGCTTCGATTCCAGACAAACAGGATTCACCCCAAAAGTAGGGACGAATGTGAACCTATTCATTTTAAATGTTCTAAAACATGAAGCACTAACATCTAAAACCGCCCTCTATGCAGCTTTTATAGATCTGCATATGGCATTTGATGCCATAAATAGGAACATTCTGTGGAAAAAGTTGGCGAGTTGGAAATGCCCTCCAGAGATATTGGAACCCATTAAGCTACTCTACTCCAATACTACAATTTTGATTAGATTAACGAAAGAAGGAACCACCACTGATGAAATAACAACTTGGCACGGACTAAAACAGGGCTGTCCATTGGCAGCAACGCTATATAATCTATACACAGCTGACTATTCTGCCAATATCAAAACATACCTTCTGAAACCACCGAAAATCAATTCAGTGCCGATTTCATATTTGATGTATGCGGATGACATAGTCCTTCTCGATAAGACACCTGTAGAGCTACAGGAAAATCTAAGTATGACAGAAACATACATGAAAGAGAACGAACTACAAATCAATACCAAAAAAACCAAAACTATGTCATTGACTACCTATCGAAATACGAAATTTGGAAATAAGATATCAAATTTTACACTGGATAACAAGTCACTGGCTAATGTATCTACTTTCAAATACCTGGGAGTTGTGTTGAACCAACATAAGGCAGAATCAGCCTGGGCAATCACTTTAGAGACTAAAATTCACTTGTTGGCTCGTCAAGGGGTGATGCTTCATAAGCGTTTTGGCAAATTTTCGCTGAATCCAATTATAGCCTTCTATCGCCAGAAAGTCGTCCCTATAATTATCTATGGGAGTGAAGCTATGATTACATCTACCCTCATAAACTGGCAAAAGCTTGAAGCTTTATTTTGGCGCAAGATCTTGCATCTCCCCAAGAACTTTCCTATGCCACAAATTCGCTTTGAAGTAGCATTGCAATCACTCACCTCATTAGTTCTCTGGAAACAGCTAGATTTCCTACGAAAAATCATGAATGGAGAACAAACAACTGCTTTACAAATCCTACAGGAAATCCCTTAGGCGATGAATAATGCAGTGCTGAAACAGTGGAAGTCACGACTCTTCTTGGCCATGACAAAAGAAGACATTACGGTTGAAATGCTTATCAAACGACCACAACGTGCAAAGGTTAAACTGCAACGTAATGATTGGCAGAAAACATCAGAAGATAAAACGAGGTATAACATGAATTTACTTTCATCATTTGATACACGAGCTCTGAATGAACTGCCTCAGTATCTCACACTTTTTCCTGACCCCACTATTCGGACAATATTCATGAAACTTTGTTTCAACATTCTCCCGACGCGACAAAGACTAGCTCAATTCGTAAAATACCAAAAGATGAACAATTCTACCGATATTGCAAGGACATAGATGCCATAGAATCCCTTAAACATCTAGTCATGGTATGTCCCGAATTATCTGTCAAGAGAGCCCTTTACGGGGGAGCATTTAACATCGCCCAGCAACAAAAGGAAGGAGATAACAGATGGCTTAAGCTGCTTCAAGGCAAAAACAAAAAACTAATCTTCACAATTGTTCAATTCTTGATTGACATTTTAGAATATAATCAAAACTGAAGTGCTCTTCTTGCTTTTGTGTTATTGTCTGCACCTTTTTTAAACGTTGTAAATTAATGAAATGTATATGAGAATTTAAATGAAAAGTTTATGTATAAACTGTATCATTTAAAAAAAAAAAAACTAAGCAGTATCACAGTGCAAGTGCAATATTTTACGGTGATCAATTTAAAGAATGCATTTTTCTCGATCCCATTGCACAAATATTCACAAGACTCGACTTACACATTTGCCCCAGGGGTACTGTGAGTTCCCAGCAATCTTTAATAGAGTCTTACAGATGGATCTTGGCAATATTGATCTTAAGAGTGCGGTGGTGCAGTATGTGGATGACATTTTAATATGTAGCACCATGAAGATGATTGCAGGCAAGATTCTATTCAGTTGATGGCTATTCTAGCTCACAAGCGATATAAGGTAGACAAAGAGACGTTGCAATACTGCCAAGAAGAGGTGTTACACATAGGCAATTGATTTCACATGAAGGAAAAAAGGAGACACCTGAAAGGGCCGAGGCAATTATGAAAACCACAAGGCCAAATACAGTTTCTGTGGCCATGCAACTATGTTAGAGACTGGCTCTTTGATTACAGTTCAAACACGGGACCCCTTTTTCAAGCTTTTAAAAAAGCACAACTGTATAAAGTAAAAATAGAGTGGAATGAAGAAATGGAGGAAGGGGTTGATAAATTTAAAAAAGAAATTTGTACAGACCCAGTTTTGGGAATTCCCAACTATGCTGAGGAATTATATTTATTTTCGCACACAAATGGGACAGTCATGACAGCAGTGCTTATACAGCGACCACATTGGGGTACAAGCCTTTAGCATATTACAGTCATGAAAAGACACTTTCCGTGCAAACAGTCATTGCCAGCCAGCGCGTTCGCAATTGGGCTGCTCTATGACTTTCTTTGTGGTGCATGCTCTCTTTGCCCAAGGGCACATTGACATCTCAAAGAGCTTCAGCATATGAGGTAATGATTTTGAATCCAATGATTGAAATTGTCAGATGTAAAATAGGGAATCCTGCCACGTTTGTAGCTGAGCCAATAGCAGATGGTGATCATGTGCGTGACTGTGCAAATTATGTTGAATTTTATGATGATATACCCAGTGTGAAAGAAAATGCTTTGTCAGGAGGGGAAAGTCTCTTTATTGACTTGTGGGGAAAGGTATTCATACGGTAGAGTCTTGCTGCAACGATTGCGGAAGACTGGTTAATTCTGAATTTGCTAGAACACGTCGCATTCTTTATGGTAAATTGCATCGAGTGTCAAAAATGCACTGCTTGGCATATTCTAAAAACAATTAGAGGGGTAATACCTCGACCGACCGGTCCATTTCAGCATTTACATATTGATTATTTCAATATGCTGCAGGTTTGTAAAGGATATATGTATTTATTAGTGGTGGTGTGTCTCTTCTCCAGGTGGATCGAGGCAGGTCTGTGTACACACCCTGATGCCACTTGCACAGCAAAGTTTTGAAGGCGAGAAGTCTTTCCAAGATGCAGTGTGTGTGAAGTGCTGAGATGTGACAATGGGCCATATTTTGGTAATTAGGTTTTTGTACAGAGAGGGCTCTTATTAAATATTAAACAAATGTTTTCTTATGCTTATCACCCACAAGCAAACAGAATATGTGAGAGACTCAACGGCATCCTTAGAGAAAGGATTGGAAAGATTCAAATGACCTTGAAGATGGGATGGCTATATTGCCTACCTTTAGCTTTATGTGCCCTTCGGAATCAGCCTGGTTCAGACCATCACCTCACCCATCACAAACTAGTGACAGGACGTTGAAGGAGAACACCTCTCACACCTCCGTCTAGGAGTAGAAGTGACGCCCAGAGCGTAGCATAGACTTTAGGTGATGAACTGCATGATTATTTGACATGTATGACCTCTAGCATATCTCACATTTTAGATCAGTTCAAGCATCAGAGGGTCGGTCTCAGAACACAGATGAAGACAATTCAACAACCGGATCAAGTGAACTTTTATTGGCACCCAAGTTATATGTTGGAGATTTGATTTTAATACAAAATTTCACCCGGAAGTGGCATGAGCCATGTTTTCATGGCCCCTTTTGTGTTTCAATTATAACCCCCTCAGCTGTAAAGGTCCAAGGAACAGAAGCTTGGATTCACTTGGGCGATGTAATGGCCTACAAAGGTGAGACCCTCCCTGCCACTGTTGCCGATCCAGACGCAAGACAAGAAGAAGAATTTCAGCATGTGCAGACTTGATCGATGACAAAGAAGAAGGATGATAAGGCAACCAGTTGATAAATGCAGATTTTGTATTTGGACTAAGATTTGAACAATCACTCCTTATAGATATTTTAACAGGAGTTCCAACCCTTGCTGAGAATCTTAAAATTTAGAAAAAATAACTTTAGAGATACATTGAAGCATCAGAATTATGCCTAAGCATCAGTTCTTGATCAGAAATTGGAAACAAGCTCAATAGCCAGATTCTTTTTGTGGTGCATACTTGTTCAAAGATGTTGACCCCTATGGTTCTCACTGACAGTGATGTTAATAGGCTTGTGCTTGCTGTTTTCATATTTATACTTCAAGCTTATCCTGCTCTTGTCAAAAGAGACACTGATATCCACACTTTTTTACAGGATTCTAAGAATGCTCCTGTAATTAGAAGGCTCCTCCTTGCTATTATTGAAGAGATTGTGCAATTGCGAGTATAACGAATTTTGACAAATGATATTAAAAATGAGAAATTTTGGAATTGGCACAGTTTTAGACGATGAGCAACAAAGACCGAAATGTCACAAAAGAAGATTATGTTTTGGTGTATAATGTATGCCTGCACAATCACACTCTTTGTCTTTCTATTTCTCCTCTTTCACAGTCTCTATCACCTTAATACTCTTACTAAGACAGAAGCCCTCATGGTTCCCCCCACCACAACAACTGCTCTTGATTTAGTTATTTCCACTGACACAGGGGCCCCAGGGGGAGAAGTGCTCTTGATGTGCTTCGTGAGTATTTCAGAACTTATGCATTTGAGAGACATAAGAGAAGTGCAGAGAAAGATAATGAGGGGAAAAATGCCTATCTAGACAACGCAGCGCACGTAGGTAATAACATGTGGCATCAACACATGAAAAATGTGGGGGAAAGAACATCTAAGGATAGTTGCTATGCCTGCACTCTCATACCCTATGAAATGAATGAAACACAAACTTTAATTTCCAGAGAGATTCCAGAACACAATGCCAGCTGTCTTGCAGCATGTAAGACCCGAGGACAATTTCAAGGAAGCTGGGCTACTCTGCGATGGAGATTAAATAGTCATTTCTGTTCCAGGATGATTATAGGAAAAGCAACCTCGATGGGAGAGCAAGATGCTTGCGTATCCTGCAGATGGACAGGAAGAAGTAGTCATGAAAGAAGTGAAGAGAATGGAATGCCCTGATATAACCAAGATAGCTGGATCACCTGGATGTAGGGAAAGAACTCAAGTTTTAGTCTACGGACAAGTAAAATCCAAGAAGGGATGGGAAGCAGGACTGATGTCCTGTGCAGCTCATCTACTGAAGTCAGAATATGTGCAAGCGGTACAAAGAGTAAATGATGGCTGATTGAAGTCATGGACGAAACATGCCAAACTGCTGACATGGGTAGAAAATGAATTAGGCCCAATGATCGTGATTTCATTGGTGAATGCAACATTGTGCTTTCGAAGAGAAGGAAGAAATTGTGTGGGAGAAAACAAAGGCTGCAAAACTACAGTTGATGTCTCCAGAATGGGAGCAGGGACAGCTTTTCTAATGGATCGATATTGGGCTTGTGGGCTAAGGACCTATATGAAACTGTCCAAGGATTGGGGAGGAACATGTTTCTTGGTGCTCATTCATGTCCCAGCCTTGGTGATTCCTCAGAGTGACCTGAATATTGGAGAATTTCCAAAGGTAGATGCTCATTTAAGAATAAGAAGATCGCTTGGATTTCTCAATCAAACCCGAATAGAGAACCACTTCTCAGCCTAGTCAATAGAAGCATTTAAGGCCATTTCTTACGAGCATAGGTTGTTTAGTCAGACTGCTATGATATTCACAACTATCTTCATGTCTGGGATCCAGACAATGGCCAATGCCAAATGGGGGCAAATTACCAGATGGGAGTCCTGCAGACAATCAATACGACCATAAATGGATTCAATGCTATCAAGGAAGAATTGAGGGCCATACGATTGATGCAATAAAGGTAGCAGGCGCCCCTCTCTCGAAAGAACATGGCATGATAACCTGTTCAGTGGTTATTAACTACTTTGAGAGTTCGCAGCCATCTGCGTTTTCCTCACTGTACCTTTCACAGATGGGAAATATCCCTTTGCATATCAGTCTTTCTCCCACCCACATGGGCAGTCCAGCACTGAAATGCTATAGCAATTCCTTTCTGAACAAGAGTACCAACAGCAACCCCATACATGTGTTTCAGACTTGTTGCACTTCTTCAGTGAGGTGAAGCTGTGCCTCTCTAAGCACAGTGAGCAGGGAGTCCACGTCTGTTTGCCCCCAGGTAACTTAGGGTGATCAACCCCAAGTTCCTTCCAAAAATACCCTAAAGGTAGCAGGTGCCCCTCTCTCGAAAGAACACAGCATGATAACATGTTCAGTGGTTATTAACCACTTTGAGACTTTGCAGCCATCTGCTTTTTGCTCACTGTACCTTTTACAGATGGGAAATATCCATTTGCATATCAGTCTTTGTCCCGCCCACATGGGCAATCCAGCACCGAAATGCTATGGCAATTCCTTTCTGAACAAGAGTACCAACAGCAACCCCATGTACATGTTTCAGCCTTGTTGGGCCTTCTTCAGTGAGGTGAAGCTGTGCCTCTCTGAGCAAAAGTGAGCAGGGAGTCCACGTCTGGTTGCCCCCAGGTAACTTAGGGTGACCAACCCCAAGTTCCTTCCAAAAATACAATAAAGGTTGCAGGTGCCCCTCTCTCGAAAGAACACAGCATGATAACATGTTCAGTGGTTATTAACCACTTTGCGAGTTCGCAGCCATCTGCTTTTTGCTCACTGTACCTTTCACAGATGGGAAATATCCATTTGCATATCAGTCTTTGTCCCGCCCACATGGGCTGTCCAGCACCGAAATGCTATGGAAATTCCTTTCTGAACAAGAGTACCAACAGCAACCCCATACACGTGTTTCAGCCTTGTTGGGCCTCATCAGTGAGGTGAAGCTGTGCCTCTCTGAGCACAGTGAGCAGGGAGTCCACGTCTGGTTGCCCCCATATGATTGATGACCTTACAGAACAGATATGTCCTTGACATGATCACAGCGATGCAAGGAGGAGTTTGTGCCATAATTGGGCCATCATGTGGCTCGTTCACACATTCTCATGATGACAAGAATGGGACCTTGACAGAGGCCATAACGTTGTTGACAAATCTGCACACCGAGGCCCATATTCTCATCTTGGCGCAGTGAAGGTGCTAAACAGCATGATTCACTGCGCCAAAAGAGGACGCCCAAGCTCCACTACTATTCTCAAGTGGGCCTGGGCATCCTCATGGAGCACGACAGTGATCTGTAAGGCTTGCGCCTGTTTTAAGGTGTTACGGGCGCAATCCAATCTAGGCAGCATTTTTGTAAAATACTGACAGATTTGCTATTTTACGAAAATGCTGCCGTGAACACAGATTAACACGTTCCTATACACCAAACTGAGCAGCTTCAACATTGCAGGATGTTGAAGCTGCTTACTGTATTGTATAGGAAAGTGTTCATATACACCTTTATGGTGTATATGAACACTTTAATTTAAAGGGAGTAGCTTCAACGTTGCCTGCTGCAACGTTGAAGCTGCTCGCTTTGGTGTAAATGTAAGTGTTCATATACACCCATGAGGTGTATATGAACACTTTCATTTAACGCAAAGCGAGCAGCTTCAATGTTGCAGGATGCAACATTGAAGCTGCTAGGTTTGGTGTAAATGGAAGTGTTCAAATACACCCGTGTGTTGTATATGGACACTTTCATGTACAACACAAGGGTGTATATGGACACTTTCATTTACACCAAACAAGGCTTCTTGTGGCACTCCTCCAGCTTAACGGCACCAAAAGGGTGCCACAAAAATAGGCTTCCAAAAGCCAGTTTCCAACCCATCCCAGCAACTGCCACATATATTTCGAAAGTGGCGCATTCCTTCCGACTTCGGAGGAATGCGCTGACTTCAGAATAGGTCTTAAATACCGAAAAGGTTGTTAAGCCTTTTAACGTCCTTTCAGTACTTAACACCTAGATGAGAATAGGGCCCCAAGATGCAAGACGAGACACAGGACATTATAGATGACAGTTGGTTTGCATCTATATTTTCATGGATTCCGCAGTGGATGCCAAACTTCTTCAAGTTTCTTGGAGCACTATTGCTCATGGTGATGTTCGAATTCTGTATAATCAAGATAATAATCGCCCAGTGCAAGAAAATAGCGAAGAAGGCAGTAGGAATTAAGATCATGATCGAGGCCCTCAGAACTTGGTATATCGCTAGCTCTATGTTCACGGCACCCCCACACCGAATATTGTACACTTGGCATTCCCAGGTCTAAAGTGAGACGAGTGTGCCTGAGCCAGAGCATACGCGGTTACTGTGTCACCCAGCCATGGTGACGACTTTTGCAGGTGTGCTGCATTTGAGCCCCTCTTGCCCTTGAAGCCTGCTGCAGTGAAACTGGCCTGATCCATCTACCAGGAGCAGAGAAATCGCCACTGTCCCATTTGGGAATCATCGCTGTATCTTCGTCGGTGAAAGCCGCAGAGCCGTCCAATTGTCGCACTTGAACTTGCAACCGAAGTGGACTCGACTACCGAACTTTGGTCCGGAGTGCGCCCGGGGTCGGTGAGTAATCGCAACCCTAGCTGGTGGCCCCTAGCGCCTCCAACCATTTTTATGCACAAGTGGCCCCTGAGGGCCCCTCTCCTTTCCACTGCTAGTGCGAACTAGGGAACTATTCCCAACTCTTGGAATAGACTCTGCCCTCAAGTGGAGACGCTCCTCGAATAGTGGGAACCTATTCTTCATCGCCTCACCCACCTTCCTCAGTTGCTACACACCCTTGAAGAGACCCTGTTTTGCCCATTTGAACTACAGCGTGGGCTTGCATTGTATGTACATTTGAGCATTAGGCTCCACTCATCTTAGGGATTAGACTGCCTCTTAGGAGTGTGTTGGATGCAGAAGGGACTAAAGACTATTAGAACTTCCTGTTTCCTTCCCCGTTTAGGTTGTGGACCCATTTCGTGCATTAACCCTTTAGACCCCATTATTGTTGTATATATGTATTTAGATAGGATTGTGTTGGATTTGTAAGTATTACTGTGATTTGATCTGTGTGTTTGAAACTCAAAGGCCTTGAAATAAATGTATGTGTATTTGTAATATATCTAGACTTGACTTGGAGTGTTTTGTGAGTGTTCTTTACTCCGTGTGCTCATTGAGGTCTTTCAGTCACCCTCATCCCACCTGAGACCTATTCTTGACCGCCGCCAAGCTACCTTGATTGGTCTGGCTTGTCCAGAAGGTTACCCTGTTCCAAGAAACTAGGCTGGCCTTGTGAACCTCCGCCCACCAGGTCAGAGTTCAGAAATCCATCTTAACACCCGGCATTGACCATTCGGATAAGAGACAGCTAGCTTATTATGCTATGACTGAAGATGGAAGAGATGGAATCACCAAACAAGTGGAACTAAAAGGCCCCCTGGACAAATGGTTTGGCACAAAACTGAAAGACTCGGATATGATTTTGGCGAACAATGAGGCACCCAGTCGAGCCAAATTGGTTCATCGCAGTGCGGATAATAGTAATTGTCCGAAGAGACAAACTGATAATATATCAATACAGCAGTCACAGCCTTGCCCTTTCAATTCGGGAATAAAAGCAGGGTCTAAAATACCTATCCCTGCACTAATTTTGATCCCAATTCTTATGCTGTTTTGAATAATTTCGTAAAAATAGAAGAATTATTACCTTCCATATCCATGACACATTTGGGTTTTACTCTAGGTTCAAAAGATAATAGTCAAAGTTGATGAAGCAGGTTTTGACGAAGGCTGTACAAGTAGGCGCCCAGATGAAAAAAATCGAATACAAATACTGTACATTTTCTCTGCAGCCTCTATTATTCTTTCCTAAAATGGAAGTGATACCTGGTCTTTCATATGGAATCGAGCTTAATCACAAACTACGTTCACTTACTTTTGTTAAGATTGAGTCTTGAGTATGGAAACGAGCACTGGGCCTACCTGATTGTGTACCCGTGACCTCATTAAGGTTTGAGATCTAAGAATTGTAGCACTATACAGAATGTGTTTCTTTCCCTTGGATGACTCTCTGTCTGCCAATTTGGCACATATCTTGAAATCAGGGCGATATAAAGCTGCTGCTAAATTAAGGCTAAGAGTCGAAACCATCCTATCCGCTGTGGATTTAACAACTGAGGACCTTATAAAATATCTGCATGAAGTCAAGAAGTCTATAATAAGATCCAATTGGATAGCCACAATGACAACAATGAGGCAATACACTTTGTGCACTACAGTTTGTCACCATTGGATAAGAGCCTGGGGAGATTACCAAATGACTTGATGAAGATCCCAAACTAGGCAACCCAATTCCTACAATATAGACTCAATCTTCTCCCAGTAGAGAGATGTGTCAGGTCAGAGGGCAGGAAAATGAAAATGATGCTAGATGCACTCTTTGTAAGGATATAACAGCAATCCAAAAAAGGAAGCACATCATACTATATTGTACAGCATTGACAGGAGTGAGAACCCAATATTTGAGTCGTTGTACTCATAACTCTGCAGTTTTAGATACTGAAAAAAATGTTAACAGAATTTCTAGCGGGGAGGAAATCCTAGCTACAATCGGTATGCTATTTTTTTTAGATGAAGCAAATTTGAAAAATGTAAGATATCATTAGTCTATGTGTGATGGTGCTATATGTGTTTTAGATAACTTTCTGTTTTATTGTTGATAATTTGTTATGATTATGTGATGTTTTGAAAGGTTTTTATTCTTATAATGAAAGTATATATCATTTTGTTTAAGGTTTTCTTAGTGCATTTAGGATCACACAAAAAAAATAAAAAGTTATTTCTGCTGATGCAAGTCAAAAGGTCGCTTTTGTATTGCTACCCTTTGCATATTGTTTTACTCCTGTGACAAGACCAGTAACCAGGCCTTGTCCAGAAGGGATGTGAACTCCTCTCATCTGGGCTTGGGAGGCCTACCAGATTGCCATCCAGAGGGAGCCCTATCCATGAGTTGAAAGGTGGCAGCAGAGAGGGCCCACATTCGTGTGCCCCCTCCATTGTGGCAGTGTATATCTCTACAGACCCTGATTTCAAGCCATGCCTCATTAATACAATATTCACAAGTGTTTTTCTTGTGCTTTCAGAACAGACCTGTTCAAGATAACCAGCCAAGCAACTGTTAAAATATCCAAGAATCCAGTGGAAAAACAACCTACCTTTGAAAATGAAATTTTACAGAGACGCTGCACTCCTATAGTCGCAAGAAGAGGCATCTCGAGGGGGAGAGAGAGAGAGAGAGCAAGCCACAGGAGAAAGACGAAAGCCACTGTGGCAGCCAGAAAGAGTGCTGTTCTGGCAGTAAATGCCAGCAGAATACCACGCACAAAGAATGACCCCCTAGGCCACCAGAGAACGAAAGAGGAACAAAGCCTCTTATTGCATAAACATTCTACTCTTACTACAGAGCACGTGGGGACATAAATTGCTACCTCGACCCTGGTAAGCTGCCAGGCACATTATGCAGCGAGTCCACACAAGAGAGTGGGCTGGGCTTAGACCCCTTTTCAAAGTTTTCTCATGTACATCCACAGCCCAGAGAGGGGAGAGTACTCCAGATTGGATAGGGAAAAGCAAACTATCTCTAAAGAGGAAGGGATTTTTAGGGGTGTAACAGGAATCAGTAAGTGTGGGTTTACAGGGTGAGGTTAGAGGTGGAGGATGAGCAATAGACCAGCAGGAGGAAAGAAGGAGTGGTGGCTTGCGGAGGAGATTTCTGGAGCATGTGAGGTATTGGTTTTGAAGTGAAAGTGGTCCTATAATTTGATTGTGTGTGTTTATGTGGTGTGTGAGTGCTTTGCATTTCCTAAACTTTAAAAAACCTATAAAACAAGATGGCCACCATGGTCTCTTCTCCTTTTCCATGGTGGCCATTGGAAGCAGAGTGTCCCCGGTGCAAATTGGGGGCACAGGGAGGTGGGGTAAGGGACCATGGAGGAGCACTTACCTGCTGCCTGGCAAAGAAGATAGTGGACTCCCTCTTCTGAAATGTCTTGGAAGACAGGCTTCAACCTGAGCTTCATGATTGACTGGGAGGCCCTCTTCTCCCCCCGCCCCCCATGGCGTACTAAATGAATACATCACTATATATATATATATATATATATATATATATATACATTTCTCTCATTATTATTTACTTTATTTGTACTCAATTTAATGATTTTGAAAGGATAAATGGCTCAGCAGGGATTACAACGTGTACTGTAGGCTGAATTCAGATGTCTTTAATCCCTCCAATCAATTTTACTGGCATCTATTCTCTTGTGATGCAAATTGTGATTTTCTGTGGACTCTCATAAATGAAAACCTTGGATATTTTTCATATATGTTCTTTACTAAGTTGAGAGCACATTGTCCACTATTTCACAGTGTGTAAACTGTGTGTTTTTTTTTCAGGGACAGTGGGCCTCATTCCGAGTATGGCGGTAAGGGATAGCGGCCACCGGTAACGAGACCGGTGGCGGTGATCCCTTACCGCCATACTCCGAGTTCCCTTTGCGCCCTCGCCCTTAACGCCTGCTTTGAGCAGATGTTAAAGTCGAGGGCGCAAAGGGGCCTCCAAGCCAATAACGGTGACCGTAATGAACGGTCACCGTTATTTGCATCTTCCCCATTCCCATTGAGCCCTATGGGGGCTCATTTGGGAATGGGGAAGAGCCTTGGTGAATGGGGAATTACCGCCCCGCCAACCTTGGAATGGGGCGGTAATTCCGCCATCCACCAAGGCGCTGCCGGTCCGGGTACGGCGTCAACCAAGGCGTTAATAGCGCCATTGGTTAGCGCCGTACTCGGAATGAGGCCCAGTGTAAAGTTTGCATTTCTATTTCCATCCAGGAAATCATTCATCCAATTATGTTTTAAATTACTCTGATTTGGCCACATCAGGTGCACCGTATTTACAGTACATTTCTATTCAACACAACCAAGCATTCATCCAATCACGTTTTTCGCTGACCCTGACTTGGAAGAACCAGGGACACCATGAAAGGATGAATACAGTTGGCATTGGCTCTTACAGAGCAAAGAGCTCTTCTCAGCTGGACAACTTTGATAGTTCAGTTACCATGGTAACAAGCCATGCCATTGCCAAAGGTAGGTGGAAAGCATTCGATAGCAAACGGGCAGGGGATGTCCTGGCCACACTTTACCTTATAATTCTGAGCCTCACTTATCCCACATATCTTGCATTGTGGCTGCATTGTATACATTAATTCCCCTAATGCTCAGTTTTTATTGACTATTTTAAAGTCTTACCATAAAGGTCTGCTTGTCATCTTAATTTAGGGATAATTTTGTATGGGGGGAAAGCTTGGAGTGTATCACTTACTCTGGAAGGACAAAGGAGTGGGGTGCGATAAGTAAGTGTTGAAATGTCGAGTGATTCTCTGACCTGCCAGCATTGCACCTTCCCCCACCACCACTGAAGAACTTAAAATAGTCAAAGTGCACCAAAGTGTGGGCCCCTCAGGACCTTCACGATCATCATCAGGCCCAACAGGTCAGGTACATGGCAGACAAGACAGAGAACAAAGCGCAAATGGACAATGATAAAAGGGAGTCTTCAGACCATCCTCCGACACAAGGTATAGGAAGCAGAGTGAGAAGGTGAGGAAGAGGAAGAGGCAAAACAAATGGATGGACATTGTTGAGGAGCATTAATCCAAAGCTCCAGTCAACGTGCATCTGTGCCTATTGGAAATGCATTTTGAGCATTTGACAGAACTTTGCTCACACACCTCTCCGCACACACACACACACACACACTCCACCCCGATATTTAACTACACAGACACATCCAACACTTCACTGCACAGACACGTACTCAAATACCCAGTTTTCCAAAACTGCACTTCACCCATCACTCACACCAGCACTGAGCTGTACACATATGCATGCACAGTCCACACACACGCGCAGCCAGAGACATATTTACAACAAGCCCGACTAGGCCCAGGCCAGCAGATTGCCAGAGGAGTGGCATTTTATTGCATTTTCTTTCAATTTACTGGCTGTCAGTTTTTATATATAACTCCAATTATGTTTTTTCAAGTTGGCTGATGCATAACACTGTATGTAACTTCAAGCTGTTAGCAGTCGTTGCACTTTGACAGCTGAGGTTTTTGATGCCCAATCTTTTACATATGCTTGATATTTGCAAAAGCTTTATTGCTAGGGTAACTTTTGTTTATTTGAAACAAAAACAAAAAAAGGAAACGTGTACCAAACCAAGTGTGCTTTAGGTATTTAGTAATTCAGTCATGCAACTGTCACAGACATATAGGACAGATATGAAGCTCTAGTCTTTCTTATCTTCCCAAATTGCTCTTTAGTATGCAAAACAGCCAAAACATAATTGGTTTTATTGGTGCTACATTATCTTTGGAGTTCTTTCTAATCAATACACAAATGCACTGTGTTAAGCAACACTTTTATATTCAAATAGATGACATACATTTTTTAAACCATTGCAAAAATAAGGGATATTCCTTAAAGAAATAATTACGACCCAGGCGGTAAGTATCGAACATTACCGCCATGGCGTAATTTACGTTTACGCCCTGGCCCCATGTCGTAAAGTGCGGCACATTCCGACCCATCGCGCATGAGCATTACGCCATGGCGGTAATGTAAAGTACGAGATGCTGTAAATGACCCCAAAACGGCCCCTACCGGCATCGCACGCCGCGCAAGGTGCACTTCCGCCGCCCATCATAGCGGTCACCGCAATTAGCGGTCACCGTAATTAGCGGTGACCATAAATAAGCGGAACCGGAAGTAGCGTCATTGCGGCGGAACGGGAAAGAGCACGGCGGCCATCTTTAAAAACACAATCCATTGCCATCCTCCCCAACCACTCCACATCCGACCCTGAGACCTGTCATAACCCATTACCCACCCATTTACCAACTTGAAAATGCCAAAAGCTGTCAAAAAAGCCTGCGATCGGCAGCGCCAGGACCGCTTCTCTCGTCTGGAACTCACCATGCTTGCGGAGACCATCCAGGACAATGCTGCGGTAGTCTTCTCCATGCAAATAACCAGGCCGGCAATTGCCAAGAAGAAGGCCATATGGGCCCTGGTGGCAGAGCGGGTCAGTGCGGTGGGAACCGTACCCCGCAACGTACAGCAGTGTAGAAAGCGGTGGGAATACCTGAGGCTCCGCGTCAGGAGCATCCTCTCGGCGAATAGGAACCTGGGCACGGCAACCGGGGGAGGATCTGAATCACCCATCAAATTGCAAGCATGGGAGGAAATCTGTGCCTCCACTATTGGAATGGAGAGCATAGAAGGAGTAGGAGGGATGGGGAGAGGAGCCCCAACATCAGGAGATGCAGGTAGGTGGCTCAAATCAAGCCATGCAAAATTCAATCATGTGAAGTACAATGTTGCCCCATAGTGCAAATGCAACACAGCAGCAGGAGACTGCCCACAGACACATCCGATCTCCACCCTGTACACATGCAGCCTGCACACCCTAATTGCCGGCACCCACATACCTCCATGCTACTGCCACACAAAAGGCAGACAACCTGTATGCCCCTGCCTCAAATGTGCTGCATGTACTAACTGATAAGATGCCATTCGTCACAATGCAGGCCCAATGTCCGCTGACCCATCAATAACACTATCCCTCCTTTGCTCCACCACAGGCTCAGATTCAGACCCTCAGGATGAGGACACCACTGCCTCCACAGCCACCAAGAGGGCCAGGACAACTGTGCCAAGACCGCAAGCCTCCACCTCTGCCGTCCTGATGAAAACACCACAGCAGCCACAATCCCTGCCAGGGAAAGAGGACAGGGCACTGACAGCCACCACAACTGTCACCACAGAATCAGCAGCAGCGCACATTACACAAATCGTGCCCACCGAAGGGACAGGCTCTGCTGCAAGCAGCACTCTTGGCGAAATTGCTGCCATTGCAGCCTCCTCCGATAGTGAAGCTGGGATCATTGAGGAGATTGAGGATGCAAGCCCCACTGCCCACCTACATTCCCCCTACATATCCCTAAGCAGCCTGCATGCGGATGCCACACAGGGGCAGTTAGAGGACGAGGATTGGCCAGCCACCCCATCCCCGCTGCTGGAGGTGAGCAGCCCAATGGGTATGCCAATGCCATTAGTCATGAGCCAGAGGAATAAACAGACCCTGGATGAGATCGTCACCCGGTAGCAGCAACTATCCTCGCTCCTCAATGAGCACATTGCAGAGTGTGGGGGGGCAAAGGATGCAATGGAGAGATGTGCAGACAGAGTCACGGCTGCCATTGAGTCCTCCACGAAGGACATCTGCACAGAACTCGCCGCTGTGCGGCACGTAATCTCAGAACTGGTGCAGACCATTCGGGACATGCGTCCAAATGTGCATGCAGGAACCTCCTCGTCAACCAGCTCGGCACAGAGCAGCCCCCTCCAACGATCAGGGAGGAACCTGCGCAGCACGGGCAGGGGTGCCCCGGGGGCCAGGGGAGGGGACTGTCATTAGTGGCTGGACAGTGGAGAATTACTGCATCACACACTGATGCACAGATTCACCCACACCTTCATAGGGATTCCAGGGGGGAGGGGGGAGTGGGTGTGTTGGGATGTTCAGGGGGGAGCGGGGGAAGGGGGTGTGTTGGGGTGTTCATCGGGGAGGGGGGAGGGGAGAGTGGGTGTGTCATACCTTTTCACAATCATAATACACTTTTTCGTTTAGCACAAATCAAATGTGTGGACATTGCTCATTGCGTATGTGTGCTTTATTGTTGTACAGTCCACAGTGTGCATGTCCCAGACACACACAGTGCCCCAAGTGCCGTCTCCATGTTTCACGCACACGCCGTGTGTGCTAGAAGCATTGGTCAATGAGATTCTGACGCATTTCACGCCCCTCCTGTGCATCGCTGCCTCCTTGAGGTGCTGCCCCATACCCACCCTCATCATCCTCATCGTCAGGTGGTTGCAGTTCTGCGTCAGGGGGCAGTGGCACATTTCATCTGACGCACATATTGTGTAGCATGACACATGCCATGACGATCTTCGCAACCTTCTCATGGCAGTACAGGAGTGCCCCGCCAGACCTGCTGAGGCAGCAGAAACATGCCTTCTGTAGGCCGAATGCCTGCTCAATCACCACACGAGTACGTGCATGGGCACGGTTGAAGTCCTCCTCATGCTGGTTCTGTGGGTTCCGGACTGGTGTAAGGAGCCACCTCTTCAGGGGATAGCCTGCATCACCTGTAAGAGGGCAACAATGTATGTGTCAGGGATGAGATTGATTTCTGGACATGACGTGCCACCATGCCTTGCATTCAACTGTTACTTTGCACCACTTTTAGTTGCGCTAATGGATTCACACTATGCAACCGGTATATGTTCATGGCTCTCATGTACAGTTTTACATGCCAAGACACAATGCGGGGGGGGCAAGTGCCTTGTGAGTGCCCATCCACTGTGTCCGTTCAGGCCGTTTCTTTAGGTGACCTGGCACGTGTCCTGTGAGGTCAACGCTCACATGATTGCAACATTGCTGTCTGCCTCATTATGACCCCAGTGAACAATACTGATGTCAATAGGGACAGTTTGTGGGCCTTGCTGTCTGTGTTGTGGTGTATTGATGTTCCTGTCCGTCATGTGCCTCCTTTGTGCGCAGTTATGGGGGCAGGCCTTTCAGTTGATGGTGTTTGGTGACGTGCATGTAGGTGCTTTTCGTTGGAGTCAATGTCGTCACATTTTGTACAATGCACTTGCAGATGGTTGTGTCATGGTTGGGAGACACCTTCATTCCCATGTTAGGGCTGCTTAGGTCAGGCATCATGTATACAGTTGTCAGATGACGTAAGTGCTGCCTCAGGGTATGATCTGGCTACTGCTAGTCGCAGCCAGGTGAAGTATGCATCATCCCCCCCTTTCTGCCAGGTGAAGTATGCATCATTCCCCTCCCTTTCTGCCAGGTGAAGTATGCATCATTCCCCCCCTTTCTGCCAGGTGAAGTATGCATCACCCCCCCCTTTCTGCCAGGTGAAGTATGCATTATTCCCTCCCCCTTTCTGCCAGGTGAAGTATGCATCACCCCCCCCTTTCTGCCAGGTGAAGTATGCATCATTCCCCCCCTTTCTGCCAGGTGAAGTATGCATCATCCCCCCCCCCCTTTCTGCCAGGTGAAGTATGCATTGGTACGTCGATCACCTACCCACTTCACATTTCCATGCTCATGACATTAGACTCACCGAGTAGCCAGCCTGCATGTCGCTCCGTGTAGCGTGGTATTGTGGAGTTCCTCAGGACCACTGAATCATGGGTTGATCCGGTGAATCGGTCACAACAATGTGTGAAGATCCTGTTGGAGTCACAGACCATTTGCACGTTGATTGAGTGAAATAGTTTACGGTTGCAGTACGCTACCTCCATGGAATGTGGGACCACCAATTCCACATGGGTGCAGTCGATGGCACCAATGCAACCAGGTATGCCGGCTAGTGCATGGAAACCCACTTTGGTGTTAGCAATCTCCTGGGCAGACCGTGGCAATGAGATGTGGTTGTCTGTGTGCTTGAGGAGGGCATCGAGCACTTGGATCAGTGTACGTGAGAATAATCGTTGTGATATGCCATGCAAGTGCCCCACTGTGTGCTGGTAGGTGCCTGTGGCCAGGAAGTGGAGCACGGACATTACCTTCAGTAGGGGGGATGGCGGTGGGTGTTTCAATCATGCTGACGATGTCGTTGTGTATCATGTCCACAATGGTGGTGATGGTGTCCCGGTCCAGTCGGTACAGGGTGTGGATCTGCTCAGCGGTGAGGTTGAATGGAATGGCTCTGATGCGTGGGATTGGGGGCTGCCTGCGTGGTGCCACTGGCCGTGCTGGTGGGGCTTGCTGGCCCTGCCTTGCCCTCCTTCTCCTCCTGCGTCTCCTCTGTGCAGCCTCTTGTTGTTGTTGTTGTTGTTGTTGTAGTTGAAGTTGTAGCACTTGCATTGCTATCAGGTCCTCCAGCCCCAACATTGCTAGTCCTATTGGTATCATTGTGGAGTGTGAATGGGTCTGGGAAGGGGTTGGGTGTGCTCTTTTTCTACTTCCTGAGTCTGTATTGCCTCCACCTGTGCTGATTCTGTGCACCTGTGGCAGCTGGATTCACTGCACAAGGCCCTTTACAGTTGGTTCGCGATGACGTCATTAGCACCATGGCGGTAAGGTACTTAACGGGCTGGGTGATGGCGTTAGGTGCATGTCCGCTTGGGTCGGCATTCGCATACCTTTGTGCCATGCCGGTAATTACGGTGTGGGAGGGTGCGTGCGCGCGTACTTGGTGCAGTTAGCGGCAGCGTTAACTACGATGCCGCTAATGGCATCGTAGTTAACGGTCACAGGTCATGATCGGACCTAGCGGAAAACGATGGCGGTAAAAAGTTACCGCCATCGTTTTTCACTTAGCGCCAGGGTCGTAATGAGGGCCAAAGGCTTTAAAATGATGCATCATTTTACAATATTAAACACATGCCTATGCTTAAGTCAAGCACACAGTTCCCACAGGTGGCAATGAAATGATGTTCAGAAGCAAGCACTAATTTGACTCCATGGCCCTAAATTTCAGTGACATAGAGAAGTTAAAATGGCAAAGAATATATCTGAATGCGCAAGTGCATCAAGAAACCTGTGAACGGATACCCAAAGCCCTAGAAGTGTGAGAACAAAAACTGGGTGCCAAAAGTGCACAGTTTCCCAGCTGTAAAGGAGTCCCCTAAAGATATCCATTCCCCCATCTTGACAGAAGCCGCTCAGTGCTAAGCAGAGCTAAGCAGGCAATGGGCATCCCTGCTGGGTTTATCATGTGTCTTTGATGAAATTCTGCTGCACGCTCAGTACTACCAGGAGAACCAACTGCAAAGTAGGTCACACAATGCATACCTGTGATGCTTATAAGTAATCTTTACATTAATGATATTGTATATACAAGGTAGGACTTTTACTGTGAAACAGTACTTCAAATGAGAGCAGGATATCTAGATCTATGCCCACACATCTCAGAATGTGCCGATGTGTTGTACAGTCCAAACAACTCTACGGAGTCACAAGTTAAACTTCAGTCCTCATGTGTAGCAGAAGGTGACAGAGTAAAGTACTTCACAGCCAAGTTTAAAAGCGAAGAAAGCCATCTTGTCAAAATGTCATCCGTAAATATAATTGTAGAGGCAGAATAGACATACAATTTTGACAGATTTGAGATTGAAAACACAAATGAAAAGCAAAACAATTCCAGAGTGTGTGGCCCTGATGGTTTGACCAATGGTTTACTGAAAAATAATGCTGTGTTTGTGGTCTTAGATCCTATTTAGACTGTTCACTCAGGTAGTAAGAATGGGAACGATTCCAGTGTCATGGAAGGAGGCAATTATCTTTCCCATCTTTAAATAGGGCAAAAGAGAAGAACCCACTATCTATCGACCCATATCACTAATAGATACCTCATGAAAAGTATTAGCTACGCTCGTATTAAAAGATCTTACTAAGTGGGCTGAGAGCATTCAGAGGTTTAGTCCGCTACAAACAGGTTGTAGGACAGGCATAGACACAGTCCTAAGTGGCTTAGCCCTGGCTGCGTGTATGTCTCAAGCTGGTGGTAACTCAGGAAGAACGCTATACGTGACGGGCCTTGATCTTTCCTCAGCCTTTGACAATGTAGACATAGATACATTGTAGAGTAAATTGGTGAGGTGGGGGATAGATCTGGGCTGCCTATATGTCGTGCTCTTTACCAATGGAGAAGGGGGTTCGTCAGGTTTGTGTCATCGCCCCCACCCTGTTCAACTTGTACATAGATGACCTCTGGGAAGTAAGCATGGGGTAGTGTGATTTCCCGCCAAAATGTGAAGGACTTAGAATTAATAACATTGCATAATCTGATGATTTAATCTAGTGAGATTTCACTGCGGATTTGCAACAATCATTAAATGGTGTAGCATCTTATCTAAGTGAGAACAAATTGGTGATCCATCCTGCAAAATCACAAATAAGGACCATCAGTGGTAAAAGAAAGAGGAAAAGGTACATTTGGGCAGTAAATAACATAGAAGTGGTAGAGTCCGACTCCCTTCCCCGCCCCCTCCGCCACACTTGTCCCCTCTCCCCTCTCCCGCACCTGTCTGCGCACTTGCTCGATCTGAATGCACCGTGCCTTGAAGATCATCTATCTGTTTTTCCCTTGTCTCCCCTCCTTGCATGGTGGTGCCTCAATGCACTTGGAAAAACTGCAGAATCATTGTCAGACCTATTTGCTGTTATCTACACTGTTAATTGTATTATATGCACTTGTACCATGCACCCACTCTGCCTGTGCAGACTTGTATCATTCAGAAATTCAAGGGTTCTGAATGACTTTTTTTTCGCCTTGTTCCCTCCCTCCTTGAGAGCTTTGAAACACTTGCTTTGTTTACAAATACGCAATACCAATACCAAACAATACCACTGTGTTACCTGGGCTTTGTATTCTCCACAGCAAATGCGCTTGATAGGCACACAAAGAGAAAGTAAGATCGTGTATAACACTGATGAAGTCCATAAAACACAGGCTATGCGCCTTTTCACTCATTCCTTTAATAGATTTGTATCATCTGAAGGTCACGTCCATGGTTCTTTTTGGAATTGAATTGGTTATTCTCAATAATAGAAAATATTAAGATTGCCTCGAGGGCTGTATTTTGAAAGAGGCCCTGGGTTTTCTGAAATCAGTGCCCGTTAGTGATATCTGACTAGAAATAGGTTTACCATCTTGTTGGGTACAATATATGAAAACAGGTTTTTCCTTGTAGATAAAGGTGACTAATGTGCTGACATAATGTGCTTGGACTCACAAGTGGGTAATGAAAAAGTGGGATAAGATAAGATAAATGACATTAAGAAATTGTACAGAATAGAGGTGTTTTATATGTATCAATGAGAGACACAAGACCGTATCTGCATACATCTCCTTTGCAGCAGTTTCACAATTGGCATCTAAGGTTTACATTCAATTGTCTCCCAACTTTAGACATCATAGGTCCAAGATTAAGAACCCCTAAACAATGTAGAAAGTGTAGACTGTGAAGTTCGACTGTTTAGAGTCCCTATATCATGTTGTCATGGAATGTTCGCAGACTGTTTCCTTTCGGTAACATTTTTGGGACCTTTTGTACATACAACATCAGCTGCGATACCAATGAGCCTGTGGAATAGGTTGTTGACTGGCACACAAGTGGCCCTTTTAGTGGCCTTGGTCAGACTCTTGATAATAATATTTGAAGAACTGCAACTAGTGGCAACTCAAGGAGAAAGCCTTCTCGAGAGTCTTCAGTAATATGAAGTCCAAATGTGGGATATAGATTTTTGTCTTTGGTCTTATATTTTAAATTTGACACAGGTTTTACATGAAATCTTACGGAATGATTTTAGTAGAGTACTTTTATATATGTGGTTTTAGATTATTTCATTGACAATGTGAATGCATTTATATCATGTGTAAGGTGTATTTGTGAACATGAATTTATTGTATGATGAACAGGGTTTAATATTTCATGTTTTTTATGGAAGGTATTTTGTATACTATGAATGCAAATAAAAAAATAAAAAGGAAATGACCTTAAATGCAAGCTGGCAAGACCCATAGCCTAAACCACACCCACAAAAGTAATATTGTGCTGGAACGCTGATCCATTGCTCAATTTTACTCTTGGAGTTGTAGTAATGGGTCTGTTATTAAGTTCATAATTAAAACCACATACTAAAAAAATGGAGCACAAACCAGGCAAGAAGCAACGCTGTTTATTACAGTTGGGTGAGCACAAATCAAACAGAACAGTGGATCAGCTCTGATCGAGGAGCTGACATCTGAATGGACTACAGCGAATAGTTTTTTAACAAGAAATACAATAGTGAGAAGTTAGGAGAAACACTTGCAAGTGTTCGCTTTTTATGTGCTTCCCATGGATTTTATTGGTTTGCAATCTCCTCTCCTTTGATAGATACATTAATTAGTGAGAGCGTCATTAAAGCAAACAGTTCAATAGCCTCCCATCACCTCACCTCCCCATGTGGTACCACATTTTATTGGCAACCCACCCTGGAACATTTTGTAATTAATGAAGCAACATTTATGCTGACCGCCAGAACTCACTGCCTTTGGTCAGCACCATTGAGAACAGGACACAAGACACCCTGCAGCTGGTGGGAAAGGGGACATTCACACAACACCTGTTAGATAATGACCTTTGCGAGCTCTGTGGTAGATACTTTGAGGGCTGGCCACCTTGTCAGAGTTCAGGAATTTACTGTCTGATTGGTCATCCCAGGAATGCCACTCCATCCAGCGTTCCCTTCCCACAGCTGCCTGCCAATAGTATTAGCAGTCATGTGACCGGCACACTGCAACAGAGCCCCCCTCCACGCTGCTGTGCAGGGTAGCTTGTTACATCACCCAGTTCTGGTTGTGTTTATTCTCATATAATGAGTACAATAAGCCTTCGTCCCCCTTTGCACATACCTGTCACGTGTTTTACATTGAAAGTTCCCAGATCCATCCTGCCCGAGGGATTCCTTAATAGGTGTATTTGTGATTGTGTTATTTCTATCCCTCCCTCTTTTTGCTAATCATAAAGTAGTTTTTTGGACCAAATTAATGTCCCATGTATCATCATCCACTACCATTTCCAGTGAAGTCCTTTATACAGTGTGTTTGTGGCTTCGAGTATCTGTGTTTAGCCCATGTGGCGACCCCCACATCTTGTTTTCTCCCGAAGTTGGTAGATGCGCACCCCCTATCTGGCACAGAATTCTAACATTTAAAACAATCCCACTTCCATCGATGTTTCCAACCTTTCATCTCCTATTTGCTTACGCACCCACACCCTTATTACCCTGGTCAAATACTCACCAAAAATCTATATTTTTGTCCCATCAGGTGAACACTCCCTGCATAATGTATGGTAAGTCTCTAAATCTGGTGGTGGAGCTGAAAATATCATTTCTTCTTCACTCTCTCTCTCTCTCTCTCTCTCTCATTCACACTGTGGTGATCCTTATCTAATATCTTCTTGACCTGCATTTTTTGCATTGCCATTGCATACCCTTTCTTGTTTTAGTGGCATTTACACGACTGGATGTGCAGACGTCTGATGCAGGTGACGATGAGCATCGCGACGATCAGAGGGACAGTTACCTTAAACAAGGCCACAAGCCAGTTGGGGTCCCAGGCGAGCAACAAATCCAACCAGGAAGCTTGTGAAATGTCTTGTGTTTCTTTCGCCATTTTCTCGTGAACCGTACTTATTTCCTCTACCGCCTCTGTGATTGTTCCATTTGTACCATCACTGTCGGGATTTGCAGTACAGCATGAGCTTCCTATCTTATGGAACACTCCTCCCTTCATTACAGTCATAATATCGAGAACAAAACGATTTTGGAGGGTCAACAACCGTAGGGCCCATAGTTCCTCATGCACCACATTGAGTCTCTTTCCGGTTGCATTTGCCAGTTGGAGCAAGTAGGTTGTAGCAGGTGATCTGCAGCATTTTTCATGGCTCCAGCTTGCACTCCACGAACCAGAAGAGAAGTAAAGAAAATAGGTGCTGAGGTGAACAGTTTCAAATGAGATGGAATTTTCTCTAGGCTCATCCAGGTCAAAGCATGTATATAATTATTCCAAATGTTCTTACATCTATCGTTTATTTTCTTAACCACCTTGTCTTCAAAGCCTACCAGCCCTTCTGCATGGCACTGTGCCATCCCTCTTTCCCATTTTCCATTGTGTAACACCGAACCCTGGATTTGCATTAAGTTTCTGGTGTGGCACCAGAGCACATCATATTACGTGGAGGTTTTACAGTTTATTTATTTTATGGACAGTGGCCATCTGCTTTCCCTTTTGAACCCCCCCTGTTACATTTTTCAGAATCATTAGCTTATTTTTCTCCTACTTGGCCATGCTTTCCAGTTGTATGAAGATGTCCTTGAATGCCTCCTTTCCCTCATCAATGCACGTTACCTCTACCGCATGTGCCTGGAACAAACCTCTGGTTTTGCAGAAGGCCAGATGTACCAAACACCCTCCCTCTTTGGTGGTTACTTCTTGGGGTAAGAATTGCTTAGGTGTACCTGTGAGGTGTGGACTCAGTGAGCACACATAGCAGGTATCTGTGGTCTGGGGCTGGTGGAGCGCAGCGTCGACCCCTCGGCTCTTTCCATCCAGAGCGAGGTGAGTCTAGCTGCAGCCCCTGTATGATAGTGCTAACGTGCGGCAGTAGTAAATTGTTGATTTATTTATTTACATTTTTGGGCCCGTTCCCTGGTGTCTACCTCTCCCCTTGGTGGCCCATTTCCTGGTTGCTGGTCGTCCATCCCTCCCTCCTGGCTCCCATCCCGCCACCCTGCCCTGATTTGCCCAGACGAGAGGACTCCCCTCCATTACTAGTCTCCCTAGGGCAGCCCTCTGCCCGGCAGCCCATCGGCTAAGGACCTGAGGCAAAGGACAGCGCCTACAGAGACGGCGCTAGGTCGTATCTGCAGGTATCCGCAGGAGAAGCAAGAAGCCGACAACAAGTAAGTGTGGCAAGCGCGGGGCCTGTAGCAATTACTTCTCGCCATACTACCCTACCACTCATCTAACAAAGCATTACCAGTGTAAATTCATTATATCTGTAATATATTTGTATTTGGAAACTCTATCCTATACATGTGAAATGTTGAATTTAGAAGTGCCCCCAATAGCCTCTCTGTGAACTTAGAAGTGTGCACAATAGCCTCTCTGTGAAAGTTGAATCTAGAAGTGCATTTAAAAGTTGAATTTAGAAGTGTGCCAAATAGCCTCTCTGTGGAAAGTTGAATCTAGAAGTGCATTTACAAGTTGAATTTAGAAGTGTGCCCAATAGCCTCTCTGTGGAAAGTTGAATTTAGAAGTGCATTTAAAAGTTGCTCTTAGAAGTGTGCCCAATAGCCTCTCTGTGAAAGTTGAATTTAGAAGTGCGCCCAATAGCCTCTGTGAACTTAGAAGTGTGCCCAATAGCCTCTCTGTGTACTTAGAAGTGTGCCCAATAGCCTCTCTGTGAAAGTTGAATCTAGAAGTGCATTTAAAAGTTGATTTTAGAAGTGTGCTCAATAGCCTCTGTGGAAAGTTGAATTTAGAAGTGTGCCCAATAGCCTCTCTGTGGAAAGTTGAATTTAGAAGTGCATTTAAAAGTTGCACTTAGAAGTGTGCCCAATAGCCTCTCTGTGAACTTAGAAGTGTGCCCAATAGCCTCTCTGTGAAAGTTGAATCTAGAAATGTGCCCAATAGCCTCACTGTGAAAAGTTGCATTTAGAATTCTACCCAATAGCCTCTCTGTGAAATTAGAAGTGTGCCCAATAGCCTCACTGTGAAAAGTCGCATTTAGAACTCTACCCAATAGCCTCTCTGTGAACTTAGAAGTGTGCCCAATAGCCACTCTGTGAAAGTTGAATTTAGAAGTGTGCCCAATAGCCTCTCTGTGAACTTAGAAGTGTGCCCAATAGCCTCTCTGTGAACTTAGAAGTGTGCCCAATAGCCTCTCTTTGAAAGTTGAATCTAGAAGTGCATTTAAAAGTTGATTTTAGAAGTGTGCTCAATAGCCTCTGTGGAAAATTGAATTTAGAAGTGTGCCCAATAGCCTCTCTGTGTAAAGTTGAATTTAGAAGTGTGTTAGGCAGAAACCTGTGCAGTTCCCTCTGGGACCACTGCAAAAGATTTAAGACTACAGGTGGTTGGCAGTAAACCCAATTGGTAGCAGTCTGTACCACCCAGATTTACCTGGTAGCTGTGGCTGAGCAGTCAGACTTCTCTCAAGAAGAGTTAGGCAGTATACAGAGTATACATAATAGGTCAAAAGAACACAGTAGAACAAGCAAACACTGACCAGAGCTTGGTGTAAAAGAGATATAATCATTTATTTTTAAACACATCTAGTTAAACACACTGGCACCAATATTAAGCAGTTCAAAAACACGGTCACTAAATGATATACGCTCCCTTCAACGATTATTAGACAAGTCTTAAGTAAAGCAACACTTATTTTCAGACAGCGGTGAGCGCTTAACAAAGATGGCACTCTAATCAATCGGTTAAAAAGGGAGAGAAAGGCAGAGCAAAGATAGAACAGGTCCCAACACTTTTGGAAGAACACAGTAGGAGAAGAAGGCAGATTAAAACCGTAAAGTCAAAGTTAACAAGGCTAACAGCACTTTAAGAGGCTCCGGTCGAAATGTGTCCAAGGTCACACGGTTCAAAGTGCCCAAAAGTCTCGCACAAGGTTCAGAAAGAGTTGGACCAACAGAAAGGGACCAGTTAGATGGTCAAGGCGGCCAGCCCAGTCCAGAAGGTTAAGGGATTATTGTTACCTTGTAGAAATCTTTAGAAAGGGAGGCCTGGCGGACACGGTACCTTAAAATGGTGAGAACGCTCCAGTGGGGGCAGTTGTTCCTGGCAGCGGGTGCAAGTCGGTGCTTCGTCCGGGGGAAGAGAGGATCTCGTCGGGGAGGAAAACAGGAGTCCGTTGCACTGCCAGGGAAGAAACCAGCCGCAGAGTTCTCAATTAAAAGGAGCGGTCCTTTTATTCGCGGTCCAGTGGTAAGTGGCTATCCGGTTGCTGGGGTGCTTGGCACGGGCAATTCGACCACAAGACGTCCTGGGATGCGAGAAAAGAAGGTAAACTGGTTGTGCCCACCAGTCAAGGGAAGAAGACTCTCCAGCAGGGAGATCTCCTCTGTCGTTGGGAAGTGGTGAGTCGGTTCAGCAGGGCTCCACCGGTGGTGTCGTCGTAGCAGGTCGTCTCAGCTTCTCCCTCATTGGATTTTCAGGTCCTGTGGCGACTTCTGAAGTTCCAGTTCCAAAAGCCCTGCTTTTATGCAAGAAACCCCCATTAATTTAGCCTAGCTGTCAATCAAACATGCTAAGTGGTGAGCGGGGTGGCTCACCACTTGGGCCAATCACACAAGAGTGCGACTTGAGTTGCCAAGGCAACTCAGTCCAGGGTGCCTAAACCCCCTCCCACACCTCTTGTGGTACCCAGACAGAGTGGCACCACTTTGGAGGGCTTCTGTGTAGAAGCCCGCCAAAAGTGGAACAAAGGGCTCGACCTTTGGTTTGGAGTTTGGTTTGGCAAACACAAACGCCATTTTAAAACCGAGTTCTGGCAGAAAATACCAACCGGTGAATTAATATTAAATAAATAAACCGGCGGTATGTTAGAGGCTATGTTAAAAAAGTATTAGCCTCGAACAATGGGAAAATCCCATAGAGATATATTTGTGTTTGAATATAAAAAGTAGTATCCACTGCCACCAGCCAAAACTCGACGAGGGGGGACGGGACAGTGCCCCCTCGAACAACAGACCCAGGGACAATCGAATTGCCCCGACCAGTACGCCGACAATATGATGGTTTGTACTGGTGCTGTTAGTAATTTGGGACTAGTAAAGCCAATGGTGACTTTACATGCCCTGGGAGACAGTAGTCAGTCCCAGGGTATGGAGTCTATGGTGGGGGGTCACTATGACACCCCGGTGTTACTGCACGGAGGGTGCTGTGTTACACACCTAGAAAAAACATATGAGACCCTATGGAGTAAAAGACCCCATAGCCCATGAAACACATTAACATTCAACACCACAAATCATGTCCAAGAGTGGGAGAAAAAGAGTCTCACTCTTGGCAGGAGAAAAAAACAAACTCCAGAAATCCAGCAAAGCTGCTGGGGGACTCACTAGGTTAGGAAATTCAGCCTAAACAGAGAATTCTCCCTAACAAAGTGCATTTAAAAGTTGCACTTAGAAGTGTGCTCAATAGCCTCTCTGTGAAAGTTGAACTTAGAAGTGTGCCCAATAGCCTCTCTGTGAACTTAGAAGTGTGCCCAATAGCCTCTCTGTGAAAGTTGACTCTAGAAGTGCATTTAAAAGTTGATTTTAGAAGTGTTCTCAATAGCCTCTGTGAAAAGTTGAACTTAGAAGTGTGCCCAATAGCCTCTCTGTGAACTTAGAAGTGTGCCCAATAGCCTCTCTGTGAACTTAGAAGTGTGCCCAATAGCCTCTCTGTGAAAGTTGAATCTAGAAGTGCATTTAAAAGTTGATTTTAGAAGTGTGCCCAATAGCCTCTGTGTGAAAGTTGAACTTAGAAGTGTGCCCAATAGCCTCTCTGTGAACTTAGAAGTGTGCCCAATAGCCCCTCTGTGAACTTAGAAGTGTGCCCAATAGCCTCTCTGTGAAAATTGAATCTAGAAGTGCATTTAAAAGTTGATTTTAGAAGTATGCTCAATAGCCTCTGTGAAAAGTTTGAATTTAGAAGTGTGCCCAATAGCCTCACTATAAAAGGTCGCATTTAGAACTCTACCCAATAGCCTCTCTGTGAACTTAGAAGTGTGCCCAATAGCCTCTCTGTGAAAGTTGAATTCAGAAGTGCATTTAAAAGTTGATTTTAGAAGTGTGCCCAATAGCCTCTCTGTGGAAAGTTGAATTTAGAAGTGTGACCAATAGCCTCTCTGTGAAAAGTTGAATTTAGAAGTGCGCCCAATAGCCTCTCTGTGAATTTAGAAGTGTGCCCAATAAGCTTCTATGTAAAAACTGAATATAGAAGTCCGCCCAACAGCCTCTCTGTGAAAGCTGAACTTAGATGTACGCCCAATAGCATACCTGTGAACGTTGAATTTAGAAGTGTGCCCAATAGCCTGTCTTTGAAAGTTAAACTTAGAAGTGCATTTAGAAGTTTTCTGGAGTGGTGGAAGGACTACAAATTGAAATTGCGGAGTTCCTTGACAATAACATGGGCTCGGTGGATAGATGTTCCACGGTATGGGAATCCTTTAAGGTCTAGGCTAAGGGGACTCTGCTATCCAAATCTGTGGATCTTCTGAAGGGGGTCAGAGCTGAACTAACGTGAACTGAAAATGAATTGGGGCAGCTGGAGGAAGCTTATACTCGTACACATGATAAGGCCACTCTAGCTGGGATACAGGTACACCTCCAGGAATTTGGCAGACTAGCTGCTAGGGAAATCCAGTATATGACGGCCCCGGTCTGAGCCCGTAGATATGGCGAGGGCAACAAGGCGGGCAGGACACTGTCCAATTTATTGAAACAAGACAGGCACCCCAACCGAATTACTAGCATACAAACATCGTGTGGTGAGATTTTGCTGAATGAGCGAGAGATCAATGGCGAGTTTGCTAAATTCTACCAGCAGCTATATAGCAACAGAGACACTAAGTCAACCACGGAAATCAAGGCATACCTAGAGACGCTGACGATGCCGAAACTCTCTGAAGAGACCCGCCTGGCAATGGACCAACCTGTCACTGCCGAGGAGATTGCTGAGGCGATTAAGGACTTGGCATCCAATAAAACTCCAGGGTCAGACGGCTTGGGTGCGGAATTCTATAAGGAGTTCCGTGAGGAACTCGTTCCACGGTTGCTACAGGTTTGGGAGGAAACCCTCCAGTGCAAAATACTGCCCCCGTCTATGAGAGAGGCCTTGATAACTGTTCTCCCTAAACCGCGCCGCCCGCCCCTGGACATGTCGTCCAATAGGCCACTCTCTCTTATTAACACGGATGCTAAGATATTTGCCAAAGTGCTGGACAATAGGCTTCTACCGGCAGTCCCTACACTTGTTCACCCTGACCAGAATGGATTTATCCCCGCTAGATCTACAGCCCTTAATCTTCGCAGACTTTTCGGTATCATGGCCCAAATAGACCCGGGTAGGAACGCAGTTGCCACATCATTAGATGCCGAGAAGGCCTTCGATTCTGTGTCCTGGGCATACTTGCTAGCAGTATTGGAGGCATTTGGTGTTGGCCCTAATTTCATTAGATACGTGGAACTACAATACACAGAACCTGGGGCTCGGGTGTTGACCAATCAATCAATATCGGATCTGTTCCTATTGGGGAGGGGCACCAGGCAGGGTTGCCCATTCTCGCCCATACTGTTTGCCTTGACAATAGAACCAATGGCGATTGCAATCAGGCTTAGACACTCAAACAGGGGCATACATCTGAAGGGCGCTACACAGCTAATCTCCCTATATGCGGACGACACGCTTTTATATATCCACGAACCAGAAAACAACTTGGCACCTATTATGGCGGAGATCCGGGAATTCACTGCACACTCGGGATACTCCATAAATACAGACAAGTCGGAGGTTTTCCCTCTCACATTGGCAACAAGGTGCCCCGGTACTCTATGTGGTCTAAAGTGGTCGGAGAAGTCTATTCGATATTTGGGGATACTTGTCTCACGAGAAAAACACACGCTGTACACAGACAACCACGATAACACACTACAAGCCTTGAATACTAAACTACTGCTATGGGACCGCCTGCCGATATCATTACATGGTAGGATAGCGGTTCTTAAAATGATAGTCCTGCCCAAACTATTATACCTATTTGTGAACATCCCGATATGTCCGGGACAACCCTTCTTTAATAAACTTAGATCAATGGCGACGACCTTTCTCTGGAATGGGAAGACTGCAAGAATAGGGTGGGAAAAATGACTGAACCATACTCCTCAGGTGGCATAGCAGCACCTGACTTCGAGCTATACTATTATACTGCCCAAGCCCAATTCTCGAAATACTGGTATTCCAAAGACGAGCGCCCCCCCATGTGGCGATAGAAGACCTCACCACCTCCCCCACGAATATACAGTCTGTAATTTTTGACGCACACTACAGGGACACATGTGACTTTAACCCGGTGAACTGCACGATTGGTGCATGGAGAGCTATATTCAAAAGACTGGGAGTGTTGTCCCCCTATAACGCTGTGATCTCCCTCTGGTATTACAATGGCGTGCCACCAACACACGACAGCAGATTGCGTGAGGCCTGGGATCCCAATGGGGAGATGAGACTGGGCGACATGTTTGTCGATGGGAAATTTGCGACCCTTCAGGTGATCACAGGGGCGTTTGGTAGGGGCCCACTTAGGACACTGCAATACTATTGCATGAGATCTACCTTCCAGAAACAGTGGGCGTCTTTTCCCGATGAACCCCCTACACACCCTTGTGTGCAGATGATAATGTCTGGAGACCGTCTGAGGATTTCCAGTCTGTACGCTGCGATACAAACACACTCCCCCACGACTAACCTAGTCAAAAATAAGTGGGAAAATGATCTTCAAATCCCCATAGATGACAAGACTTGGGACAGATAGTGTTCCCTTACCAAGAAAGGTTTCCCTGAACGCTGGATTACGCCTGATCTAGTTCAAAATTATAAACAGATTACACTACACCCCGGCCAAAATAGCCAAATCTGTGCCAGATAGTACTGGTGAATGTCCCAAATGCAAGGCGGATCAGACCAGTTCGTTCCACATGTACTGGGGATGCCCGGTGCTGACTGGGTTCTGGAGGGAGGTGGCGGATATCCTTAAAGAAAGTACACAAATCCCCCCGACATTAACCCCGCAGAAATATTTGTTCGGGGACATAGGCAAGCGCTCCGAACAGGTCAGGAGGCTATTTAATGTCTCGTGCGCAGTGGCCAAAACATGCATTTTACAACAATGGAAGAGTACTGGGCCACCCACTGTGAAACAGTTCCTGCGGGAACTGACGTATGTCAATGAGGCAGAAGAACAGTTTGTCCTCACCCGCCCAGTGATGAGTAGACCCAAAGATATTTGGGGACCATTCAGAATGTACCTGTGTGACATGATTTCTGATGACGATGAAACTATTTAAATGTACCACCTCGAGGAGATGTATACCATGTGAACTGCTTTCCTCCTTTTTTCTGTTTATTTCTGCCTGTAATATGAAGATGTAACTGTGTTATGTATTTTTGTGACCACTAATAATAAAAAAAAGTGTTAAAAAAAAGTGCATTTAGAAGTTGAATTTAGAAGTGGGCCCAATAGCCTCTCTGTGAAAAGTTGAATTTAGAAGTGTGCCCAACAGCCTCTCTGAATTGAGAAGTGTGCCCAATAGCCTCTCTGAGAATTTAGAAGTGTGCCCAATAGCCTCTCTGTGAAAAGTTGGATTTAGAAGTGCACCAATAACCTCTCTGTGAATCGTGCCTAGTTAAACCAACTAATCTCCCTAATAACCTCTCTGTGCAAAGTTGACTTCAGAATCATGCCTAATACCCTCCCTGTATAAAGTCGAATTTAGAAGTGTACCTAATAGCACCTAATAGCCTAATATCATCTATGTGTACAGTTGAAGCTAGAAGCGCACCTAATAGCCTAATATCATCTCTGTGCAAATTGAACTTGGAAGTGTGCCTAATAGCGTGCCCCCACTGAATTTAGAACTACAATTAGAAAGCCCTCCCAACTCCACCTAAAAGTCCAACTAAAACCATAACTGGGGTGTTACTACTTTCGACTTCTCCTTAATAGCTTACCTGTATTCCAGCTTACTAGAAGCCACTCACAGCCAGTGATACAGCCGAACCAATAAAGTCCAATAAACTGTAAGTTGCACTTGAGACTACACCTAACAGCTCGTACTAAGCATGAGTGCACCCACTCCACCAGAGTCTGTCGGAAACGACCACCGTGATCCGCCCCCACTCCCCGATCAGCCTTCCCTCCCGCCCCCCCTTCCCAAATCATCCCACCCTCCTTTCCACTCCCTACCACTCGCCTATCCAAACACCAAGCCAGAAGGGCGCGATGGCGAGCCAACCACCCTAAGAACACTCCTCCCCTGAACTCCACCACTGACCAGCGTACGTTAACCATGCCCGCTCCCCTCACTATCATAGTGGGCACACCCCGCTCCGCAAACATCCACCCCCTGCCTTGCCCACAAACGCCCACCACCTTCCCCCCCGAACGCACCCTTTCCCCTCCCTAAAAAATGCACGCCTATCCTTAGCAAGAACCAAAGCCGCATCCCTCTCCCCATTCTGACCCCCCTACCCTCTCCCACACTCCAATCGCAATAAAGAAACTAAAGAGGAATTGTACCTGGTCCCCCTCAATCTCTCAGCACTCTTCGCCTCCCCTGTCTCGACGCACCACCTCTTTCCCTCAATCACCTCCTTCCCCCGTAGCTTCACTCTTCCTGAAACCCCTCTCCCTCGACTTCTCATCAACTGCAACTGAAACTCCTAACCGCCCACACCCCACCTTCAAATCCCCCGAGCCAAACCCGATCATCCTAACACATGCAGCCACCCAACCCCGCCCGAAACCCGCCAATTCTTCTGCTCGCCCACTATTCCCATCGATCATCTCCCACCCTACCCCTCTCCCTTTCCAACTTCCTCTCTCTCCGCCACCACCCTCTTCCACTCCTGCTCCGAGACCATCCTCACCTCCCGATGTGAACTGCATCCTATTTAATGCCTGATCCGTAGCAAAAAACAGATACTGCATCTTTGACCTCCTCGCCTCTGACAAACCAGATCTGGTTTTCATCACCGAAACTTGGTTCTCAGACGACTTCACCCAAATAGCCAGTGAAGCCTCCCCTCCCCCGACTACTCCCTCATCCCTCTGAACCGTCCCTTTAGAGGAGGCGGAGTAGCATTCGTCTTCAAGTCTCTCTTCCACGCCTCAATCATCGACAACCAATCTTCCATTCCTTCCTGCGAATCACTCCTTGTTAAACTATCCCTCTCCCCATCACTCTCACACAGCTTCCTAATAATCTACAGGCCCCCTGGCTACGATAGACAATTCGCAAACAACCTCTGCGACTCTATTGCCACCCTTCAACTAAACCATCCCAACCTCACCCTTCTTGGAGACTTCAACATATGGCTCGACGTCCCCACCAACCCTATGACTCACTCTCTGGTTGACGGTTTAGACGCAATTAACCTCCAACCCCACATAAATGGCCCGACTCACTATAAAGGACACACTCTTGATGCCATCTTTAGCTCCAACACCCAGATTCATTTAAACCCCCCCACCCTTATCATCTGGTCCGATCACTTCATTCTCTCTTTCGCAATTCACTCACCTGACCCTCGTCCCGTACTCGAATCTGAACCACCGAATCTACGCAAATGCTGGAAAAAAGTAATAATCGTCCCGGACCTAGCCGACACACTCCTCCAGTCTCCACCATCTACCTGCCAATTCAATAAACAACTAACCCCTGACGCCTTTGACTCATGGCTCAACGCATCTCTAATGCGGCTCACACCCGCTTGCAAACCGTCAACCCGCCGTGGCCTCTTCCCCAGATGGTTCACTCCTGAGTTGAAGACCACTAAACAACTATATAAATACCTAGAACGCAAATGGCAGAAAGACAAAACCAAGGAGAACAGGGCCACCTTGGCCCGACACCTCTATCAGTACAAGGCCGAAATCCGGAAAGCAAAAAAAGCCCACTACAACTCCCGAATCCAAAACTGCAAAAACCCAAGCAAAGAACTACACAAAATCATCTCTGAATTCACCAAACCGGCTTGCACCACGACCGTCCCGACCCCCTCACAATCACTGTGCGACTCACTCTCCCTCCACTTTTACACCACGGCTCTCGAAAGAACAAATACTCTAGCCACCAAACTGGCTCTCTTACATCCACCAGGCAATAACCCCCCCATATTGGCCAGCCCACCAGCTGCGACGACTACACAACCAACGTTCGAATCCTTTAGTCCAATATCACCAGAGCAATTTCTCAAACTCCTATCTGCCTGCAAACCATCTGGCTCTCCGCTGGACCGTTGCCCGGCCACAACCCTCAAAGAGATTTTCGCTTCCACCTGTGCAGGAGAACACGCAAGATCCATCATAAATGCCTCCCTGTCCTCTGGTATCTTTCCCGATGCATTCAAAACGGTTCATGTCAAACCGCTAATTAAAAAACCTTCCCTCGACCCTCTCGAGCCCAAAAACTACCGCCCCATCTCAAACACCAGATTCCTTGCCACACTCATTGACCGAACCGCCTACTCCCAACTAAATGGCTTTGTCGAAGCCAACAATCTCCTAGACCCCGCACAATCAGGTTTCAGAGCCTGTCACGGAACTGACACCACCCTAACCTCAATCTGGGATGATCTTAAAATGACGGCAGACTCCGCGGGATGCACCGCACTAATCCTTCATGACTTATCTGCCGCCTTTGACACAATCAATCACTCAATCCTCCTAGACCACCTCCACTCCCTAGGAATTCGTGGAACCGCTCTTAAATGGATAGCTTCATTCCTCAAAGATAGATACCAAATAACGATACTCTCCACCTATACCTCCCAAGCCCGACCAGCCGACACGGGGTTCCCACAAGGAGCCTGCCTATCCGCCCTCCTGTTCAATCTCTACCTGATCACCCTCCCACCAATAATTCGTTCACACAACATCCTGTGTTACAACTATGTTGACGACACTCAACTAATTCTAAAACTAATGAACTCAAAACCCAACTCCTGACCTCACCTGGCCTCCTGCCTCCTCAACATAGAACTCTGAATGACCCAAAGCCACCTCCTGTTAAACCCCTCCAAAACGGAAATCATGGTATGTGGCAACTCCGAACTTCTTCCGCACCGGCTCCCCTGGCCACCCGCCATGGGCAACTCACCGATCCCCTGCAACTCAGTGAAAAATCTTGGATGCACCCTTGATTCTGACCTAACACTCTCGCGCCAAGTCAACAACGTCTCAAAGTCCTGCCACTACCACCTTAAAACCCTTAGGCGCATCATTCCATATCTCTCCTATCCCAACAGACTCTCTGTGGTCCAATCAATCGTTATATCAAGACTGGACTACACAAACCCCCTATACCTCGGAGTCCATGCGTACCAACTGAATAAACTCCAAAGGGCACAAAACGCGGCAGCCAAAATGCTACTTGCGCTCGGCCCAAGAGAACACATCTCACCAGCCCTTAAGACGCTTCACTTGCTTCCAGTAGCCTGAAGGGTGACTTTCAAAACTTTATGCATCTCCCATCGAGCACTGCATAAAACCGGACCTCAATATCTTCAAGACAAGCTAAAACCCTATCACCCCCCACGCACCCTAAAATCAAGCTCAGCTGGCCTCCTTGTTATACCTAAGACAGACTCAGTCAGGTTGGGTGGATCATCATTCTCAGCCTTGGCCCCCACCCTGTGCAACTCGCTCCCACCCCACACCCGCCTAACTGAGGATTTAACGTCTTTCCGCAAACTGCTGAAAACCTGGCTCTTCCCCTAAAACCAACCGGTACCAAACCAACCCAAACAGAATAAAAGCATCTCAATGACACCAATCCAACAAACTACCAGATGCGAGAAACTGACAACTAATAACCCTGAATATAAACTAGAAGGACAAACAGAATTAAATGAGTAAAGTAGATCAAAACAGTGAAGTGGATAATAAGAATAAATCATAGGGAAACAGTAAAGAGATTAAACTGCTGAAATGGACATAATGCATGAGGAGCAAACAAAGTGAATGTCGTGGATAAAATAGTTAGAATGGATGAAGCGTGTGGAACAGATGAATGCGCTGAGTGGAAGAATGCATGAGTGGAAGAACAGATGACTATATAGATCGAATGAGTATGTAAACCAAATGAGTATGTAGATCGGATGAGTGTATAAAATGGATGAACATGTTAAGCGATTGCGTGTGTAGAGCGGGTGCTTGTGTAGAGCGGACGAGCGTGTAGAGCAGATGAGTGCGTAAATACAAAGAAGCGAGTAGGACGCATGAGTGCGTAGAACAGATGAATGTACAGAACGGATGCGCGTAAACCGGATGAGTATGTAGAGCGAATGAGAATGTAGAGGGGATGAGTATGTAGAGCGGATGAGTATGGATAGCAGATGAGTACGGAAGTGAGGAAAGTGTGTAGATCGCTGGAGCAGATGAATGTGCAGACCTAGCGAATGTATAGAGCGGATGAGTGTATAAAGCGGATGAGTGTATAGAATGGATGAGCGTATAGAGTGGATGAGCGTATAGAGTGGATGAGCGTATAGAGTGGAGAAGTGCATAGAGCGGATGAGTGCATAAAGCGGATGAGTCCATAAAGCGTATGAGTGCATAGAGCGGACGAGTGCATAGAGCGGATGAGTGCATAGAGCGGACGAGTGCATAGAGCGGACGAGTGCATAGAGTGGACAAGTGCATAGAGTGGACGAGTGCATAGAGCGGACGAGTGCATAGAGCGGATGCGTGCATAGAGCGGATGAGTGCATAGAGCGGACAAGTGCATAGAGCGGACGTGTGCATAGAGCGGACGAGTGCATAGAGCGGACGAGTGCATAGAGTGGACGAGTGCGGGGAGCAGATGAGTGGAATGCGTGGAAAGCACGAGTGCATTGAGCGGATAAGTGCATAGAGAGGATGAGTGCGGGGAGCGGATGAGTGCGGGGAGCAGATGAGTGCGGGGAGCGGATGAGTGCGGGGAGCGGATGAGTGCGGGGGACGGATGAGTGCAGGGGCTGATGAGTGCATGGAGGGGATGAGTGCGTGGAAGGGATGAGTGCGTGGAGGGGATGAGTGCGTGGATGGGATGAGTGCATAGAGGGGATGAGTGCGTAGGGTGGATGAGCGCATAGAGTGGACGAGTGCATAGAGCAGACGAGCACATAGAGCGGACGAGCGCATAGAGCGGACGCGTGCATAACAACAGACGAGTGCATAAGAGCAGATGAGTGCGGGGAGCAGATGAGTTGAATGCGTGGAAAGCATGAATGCACAGAGCGGATGAGTACATAGAGCAGATGAGTGAGGGGAGTTGATGAGTGCGGGGAGCAGATGAGTGAGGCGAGCGGATGAGTGAGACGAGCGGACGAGTGGATACGTTGAATGCATGGAGATCACGAGTGCATTGAGCGGATGAGTGCATTGAACGGATGAGTGCATTGAGCGGATGAGTGCATAGAGCGGATGAGTGCATAGAGCGGAGGAGTGCATAGAGCGGATGAGTGCGGGGAGCGGATGAGTGCGGGGAGCGGATAAGCACGGGGAGCGGATGAGCGCGGGGAACTGATGAGTGCGGGGAGCAGATGAGTGCATAGAGGGGATGAGTGCGTGGAGGGGATGACTGCGTGGAGGGGATGAGTGCGTGGAGGGGATGAGTGCGTAGAGGGGATGAGTGCATAGAGGGGGTGAGTGCATAGAGGGGATGGGTGCATAGAGGGGGTGAGTGCGTAGAGGGGGTGAGTGCATAGAGGGGATGAGTGCGTAGAGGGGGTGAGTGCGTAGAGCGGGAGAGTGAGCAAAACAGGTGAATGCATAGTGCATGTGAGAGCATAAAACGGACAAGTGCGTAGAGCGGGTGAGTGAGCAAAACAGGTGAATGCATAGTGCGTGTGAGGGCATAAAACGGACAAGTGCCTAGAGCGAACGAGTGCCTAGAGAGAACAGACGTATTGCATAGAACAGACGAGTTCCGTAGGGCGGATGAGTATATAGAACGAATGAGTGCAGATTGCATTACGCAGTATGGATGAGTGCGTAGAATGGATAAGTACGTACAGCTTCCAAATACTTAGAGTGAACGGAACGAGTGAAGTATGTAGATGAATTCTATATGGATAGTACAAATTATATATGTGAATGGAACTGATCACATATATGGATGGAACGCGCGCTGGATGTGGATGGAACGGGTGACGTACGTTGATGGAACGGCTGACATATGTGGATAGAACGGGTGCCGTATATGGATGGATCGGGTGCCGTAGGTGGATGGATCGGGTGCCGCATGTGCATGCAATGGGTCACATAAGTGGATGAAACGTGTGAAATAGGTGGATGAACGGATGAATTATGAAGATGCTACGGGCGAAATTTGTAGACGCAGTGCATAAAACAACTTAAAATACATGGAATGGCACAGATGAAATATGTAGACGGAGTACATAAAACAACTTAGAATACACGAAACAGATTGAAGTAAATAGAGCGGTTTTGAGTGCAAGTGGCGGACAGTCGTGCGAGTGGCGGACAGAAGTGCGTGTGGCGGACAAGAGTGCGAGTGGTGGACAGGAGTACATACATGAGTCTCACAGGAATGCATGCATGAGGCGGACAGGAGTGCATGCATGGGGCAGTCAGGAGTGCATGCCTGGGGCAGACACGAGTGCATGCGTGGGGCAGACACGAGTGCATGCGTGGGACAGACAAGAGTGCATGCGCATGGCAGACAAGAGCGCATGCGCGGGGAAGACACGAGTGCATGCGGGGGGAAGACTAGAGTATGTAGGGCGGACTGGAGAGCGTGAGGCGGACTGGAATGCAGGAGTGCATTGTGCAGACCGGAGTGTGTAGAGAAGACTCAGGTGCATGGAATGAATAAGAGTGCATGGAACGGACTGGAGCGCATAGAATTGTGTGACGTACATAGTACGGTTTGGAATGCAGGGAACGTTTGAAAGAGCATATAACCCATCATATCACACCACCACGCTTACTCTCTTCTTTACACCACCACTCAACTAGAACACAGAGATACTATGACACCATTCGGTATAACTGTTCTCATACCAACATCCGCCGCTCACTCCCCATCATTCTAAGTAAACACTGCTGGTTACACACCCCCCAGCCAGGCGTTCTCCTCAGGCCTAACGCAGCCACATTCGGTCTGGATAAATCCTGCCAGAACGAACACATACTCCTGATCTCTCAACCACCACCACACCTACTGCTAAAAGCAGCTTTCACACGAATACTGCACCAGCTGCACACATACCCGGTGCTCACATGCACCTTTGACTCTATCTACTCTCCCTACTGACCTGAACTTCGGTTCCCAAGGGCGTTCAACCTACCAGCGCCTTCAGACCATACCAATGGTATACAAGGCGGTATATAAATTCAAAATAACATAACATAACATGACATAACATCATTGGTGCTCCCCGTCCCACTTTCTTCATTTCCCCATACCACATACTTTCTGAGGCCAGATCTACTCCTTCCCCGATAGTGTTTAATAATGTCAATGTGTGCTAGTCGCATGTCTCTTTCTCCAGCTGCCCCCCTCCTCCCACTTTCTCTTCCTTTCCTCTTTTCTAGACAAGTCGGATCTATGAAAGTCTTGGCAAAACAGGTTCTTTCTTGTTCGTCCAAAACCATCAAGGACCACATTGACACCCTTGCTTCTGCTCTGGCTGACTTCTGCAACCTCTCCTTCAGCTCTGGAGCCTTCGCCTCTGAAGCAGTCTCCTGTTCACCCTCTTCTCAAGAAACCCAGAGCCGATCCCTCATGCCTGGCTAACTATCATCCGAGTCATTCCATCACTCCCTCCCTGGGCAAACTCCTGGAAAAGCTGGCCATCTCCCAGCTTAATCTTCACACTGATTCTGTTGGTTCTCTCCATGACCATCAGTCTGGCTTCAGAGCTGCCAGAAGCACAGAAACTGCTCTCCTGAACATCCGTGAAGACCTGCTCTCCAACCTCGACTCTAACATCCCTTTTGTCCCCATCCTACTCAATCTCTCTTCTGCCTTTGACACGGTCACCCATGCCATCCTGCTCAATTGTCTCCGTGATAACCTGCGTATCACCAATCAGGCCCTGGCCTGGCTGACCTCTTTCCTCTGTGATCAACCCTCCCAGGTCCAACTTGGGTCCTTCCTTTCCTCTGTCTCACTCTCTACCTGTGGTGTTCTCTCTCCCTGACTTTTCAACCAATACCTGGCACCCCTTGCCCACCCTATTGCTGCTCTCTGGCCCAACTTTCATTTCTATGTGGATGACACTCAGCTCATTTTCAGGCTTCCCTCTGCCACCTCTTCTCCTTGTATCATCTCGGACTGTCTGTCTGCTATCCAGGAGTGGTGTGCTGCCAATGATCTCTGCCTTAATGCCAGTAAAACAGAGATTCTCCTCATTGGCACACCAGCACCCTCCTTTCCTGTCTCTCTCTGGCACACCTCCATTGACCTTCTTTCTGCTCCCACCTGTGAGGCTAAGAACCTCTGGGACATCTTCGACTCCGCACTCTCTTTTTCTCCTCACATCTCTGACGTATCAAAGAAGTCAAACTACCAACTGCACCTCCTCAGAGGTATTCGTAATTTCCTCTTCTTCCCCCAGAAGCTCACTGTCTCTCGAGCTCTGGTTTTCTCTAGGCTGGACTACTGCAACAGTCTCTTTCTAAATCTGCCTGCTTCTACTCTCCGCCCTCTGTAACTCATCCAGTACAGGACTGCGATCGTATCTCTCCAGCCCTGAAATCTCTTCATTGGCTCTGAGAAGATGCAAGGATTCAAGACCCTTTGCATTGTCCACAAGGCTTTCTGGGGCCTGGGTCCACAATACCTTCAACTCTTCCTCCGTAAATACCTCCTGAGTCGAGCTCTTCGCTCCTACACCTCCCTCAGGGTCAGTCGCTTCACCAAGAAATGAGTTTGGTGTAGATCTCTTTCCTCGACTGGGGCCTCACTCTGGAACAGTCTCCCCGCCTCTCTGAAACTTGAGGAGAATTATCTCCGGTTCTGGAAGCAACTCCAGACCTTCGCTGTTCTTCTCCTCTGCTGATCTGTTCAGCTTTGGCAAACCGGCACTTGGTTACCCTCTGATTTTTGGGCCCAGGTCCCTGCCCACCCAGCCACACACCTGCACTGTCTCCTGACAACTCTGCACTTGGGTCTGTATCTGTAACCCTACAGTCCCCTTACCTGCACTTATCAGACACCCCTTGTCTGTGCCTTAACCTTGCACTTGCCAGTTCACAGGCTGCACTACCAGTTGTTGTTTTATGCCTTGCTCAGTACTTTCCACTTCTCCCCTCACACTTGCACTTTCCCCCTTCCCTCTCCCTGGCACTTGCACGTTCTCAATATCACTGGGCCTAGTTAGATCGTTGTTTTTGTCCCCCTTGTTCCCCTCCCTTGCCTCATCGCGCTCTGAAACACTTGTGTATGAGCGCGATACAAATAAAATATCATATCATATCATACATTTTCATTTCATTTCCAAGGGTTAGTGTCTGAAATTGAACGTGAAGGAGTGACAGGCCGTGCACTCTCCTTCCCATTACAATTTAATGCAGTCAGGTGGTGATCTGCAGAAGCTGTGTTACGGAGGGTAAAGAGTGCAAGAGGTAGGCAAAAAAGCCAAAGTTGACACATAGGGCCTCATTATGAATCATGCCGGTAAGGGAAAAATGATGCCAGTATGTAAATACCGGCATCATTTAACGTTCCGTAGCATTCTGACCCGCAAACCCGGTATGAACAGCACCGTTATTTACGGTGCCGCTAATAGCGGCATAGACGCGTACACGCGCCTCTTCAGGTAGTAAATGCCGGCATGCCAGTAATAGGGGGTAATCACAACCCACGCAAACATGCAAATACCGGCATCGCGAACACGGTAACAACGGGCTGCATGATGCCGGAAAAACAGGCATCGCGGACCACCCGCAAACAGCAACCAAGATACAAGGCAGCTGCCACAGGTGCGCACAATCCCCACAGGTGGAGTCAAAGGAGGCTGCGCCAGTATGAACTGAGCACACCCACACACCACAACCCCCCCCCCAGGTGTAGGCAATGCAGAGTTGGCCAGTACAAAAGGAGCACACCCACACTCCACAACCCCCCCCACAGGTGTAGGCAATGTAGAGTGGGCCAGTACAAAAGGAGCACACCCACACACCACACCCCTTCCTACACCAAAATTCTACCACTAGCATTTGCAATCATGGCGCAGGAGGACATGCCTATACTGCTACAACTACAGCAACAACAACAACAACAACAACAGCAGCAAGAACAGGCAGCACAGAGGAGACGCAGGAGGAGAAGGAGGGTGAGACAGGCCCAGCAATTACCACCAGTGCAGCCACCAGCGCCTCGTAGGCAGCCACCAATCCCTCGCACCAGACCCAGCCCATTCAACCTAACCCCTGAGCAGATCCACACCCTGTACCGGTTGGACCGTGACACCATCACCACCATAGTGGACATGATACAGAACGACATTGCCAGCCACATACAAATACGCACTGCCATCCCCCCACTACTGAAGGTGGTGTCTGTGCTACACTTCCTGGCCACAGGCACCTACCAACACACAGTGGGCCAGCTGCATGGCATTTCACAACCACTATTCTCATGCATGCTGAACCAAGTGCTGTATGCCCTCCTGAAGCACGCAAGCACCCACATATCCCTACCACGGACTGCCCAGGAGATAGCCGAAACCAAAGTAGGCTTCCATGCACTGACAAGCAGGCCCAATTGTGTCGGTGCCATCGACTGCACCCATGTGGAATTGGTAGTCCCCCATGCCACAGAGGCGGTGTACCGCAATCGCAAGCAATACTACTCCATCAATGTGCAAATGGTATGTGACTCCAGCAAGATCATCACTCATTGCTGCGCCCGATTTCCTGGATCCACACATGATGCCATGGTACTGCGCAACTCCACGCTACACCGTCACAAGGAGCGACATGCTGGACCACGTGCCTGGCTGCTCGGTGAGTTGCACAACAGGCCCATGGCCATGCTGTGGGGTACTCATGTGTGCAGAGCAGAAGGGGGGGAATAGTACACCTGGGTGGGAAAGGGGGGGATAGTACACCTGGTTGGGAAAGGGGGGGGATAGTACACCTGAGTGGGAAAGGGGGGGGTGGCAATAGCCAGTGAGTGTAGAATGAATGCAGAGCTAAACACTCCTCACCTTACACAGCCAAACTGAAAATGACACATTACTGGGCCACATATCACAAATGATGCAAATGGATGACAACAAGTAAGAGGCACAACCAGGCCACCATGGTGATGGCAAGCAATGCATGACTGAATAGGATGGCAACTGTGCCAATGCGGCCAGTGTGACCATGCATAGCAAAGAGTATACTGCATGAATTGGAGGCTAAACATTGTCGCACTGCCACAGCACATCTGCCTCAGCATGCATGCTTACACCCTGCATCATCTATTCAACCCCATCCAGTGTTCCACACCTCTTTACAATATACATTCCATATAGGTGACTATTTGGTACACGTACAGGGACATGTGCATGCTCACACCTAATAGCTGCTGCCATGACCGTGCTCCCTGAAGGTGTCAGTTCAGAGTGACACACACATATTTGTATCTGCCTGCAGGTGATGGAGGATATCCCTTGAGGCCGTGGCTACTTACCCCTGTGCGGAACCCGCAGAACAGCCATGAAGAGGAGTACAATCGTGTGCACACTCGAACCCGTGTTGTGATTGAGCATACCTTTGGCCTGTTGAAGGCGCGGTTCCGCTGCCTAAGCAGGTCTGGTGGGGCACTCCTCTATAGGCCTGAGAAGGTGGCAAAGATCACCATGGCCTGTGTCATGCTGCACAACATGTGTGTCCGAAGGAATGTACCACTGCCACCTGACATTGACATGCATGGCCCCGGTGTGGATGAAGGTGATGGAGATAAAGGCGAAGGAGCCCCCCTGCCAGTACGTGATGCACGGGACGGCCATGCTGTACGCCAAGCACTAATGGACGAATACTTTTAAGAAACAGGGACCATGAATGACTTTTGTCAGTCAGACACTGGGCCAATGTGAACATGCACAAAGGGAATGTTGTAATTTGGACACTGAACACCGTAACACATTAAATGGATGCACACCAAAAATTACAATGTCCAGCCAGGGATTGTTCTCCAGAAAACTTGTGTATTATATGAAAGTGCAAAACTGTGCCCACTCCCCCCTCCCACAATCCCAAAACAAACTCCCTCACCCACCCCACAGATCCCAAATGTCCCCATATGCGCAACAAACAGTGTTGCCTTCACCAATGTTACTCCTCACATTTTTTTCAATTTTCAGAAAGTCACTTTTTGGCGACTTTAGGGTCTGGGGGTTCCATGGCCATGCGCTGTGCGCTCCTGCGCGTTAAGCGCACAGGGCTAGATTGAACAGAGGTGGAAGGTGTTGACGTGGTGGATGTGTCAATTGTCAATCCCCTTGCAGACCCATAGTGTGGCTGCTGCACTTGCCTGATGTTGGCTAGTAGGGCCTCGGTCAGTGACCCCATGCACTGCCTGAATGCAGACGTGGACGCCTCCACGGCAGCTGTATTTGCAGCAATGGCCGTGGCTATGGCCTTCATGACCTCATTACCGGCAACGACCTGTTGCTGCATAATCTGCAGCATCTCGTCTTAGCGGGCCTCCACCCTTGCAAGACGGACCTCAAAGGTGATTTCTGTTGCAGGTGTACCGGTGGCTGGTGGGGTGGTGGAAGGCAGGGTGGTTGAAGGCAGGGTGGTGGAAGGCAGGGTGGTGGAAGGCAGAGTGGTGGAAGGCAGGGTGGTGGAAGGCTGGGTGGTGGCAGGCACCTGCGTGGGGCCCTCGTCATGGGCACTGTCGTCCGCGAAAATGCTGATGTCCGAATCTCCTAGGCCAGAGTCATGGAGACATGGGTCATCCAGGCTCTCTGTCTCCACAGGGGGGAGGAGGTGCCAATGGGTGTTGGGCTGGGCAATCCCAAAGATTCTTCGGCCTCTTCGACCACCTCTGTGGACACAACGTCCGTGGTGGCCGGTGGCACAGCTGGCACTATCGCAGCAGGTGCACCCTGCAGAGATGATGCCTTGTGTGGCACACTGGGAGTGGTCGCAGGCAATTTTTCAGAGGAGGGGGTTGCGGTGGCCCTGGTCCCCTTGAGTGCACTGGATGTGCTTGCCCCCCTGTCCTGGGTTCCACCTTCCTCATCGGTGCTTGGGGGATAGAAGAGATGCAGGTCATCAGTGAGATTGCCAAATGGCAACTGTGATTTGTTGCAGTGTAATATCTTGATACATTCAGGCATGATTTCATTTCTGTTGTGTGGCATTTGGTGTACTGAGGGGACATGTTGGCAATGATTGCATGGCTGGTGGCAATGGATTGTCTAGGTGGGGGGGGCATGGGCATGGATGGGTCATGTTGCACCTCTGTTGGGTTTACATATTTCACGCAGCATGCATGTGGTGCAGGGGATGGCAATCAGTATTCTGTTGGTGAGTTGATGTTGCCTTGGGTAAAGGAATTGCCTTGCCTAATCGGACCCCCACCTCACTTGTGTCACATCATGTTTTGTTATTGGTGGATGTGATGGTTCACTCACCTTCCTCTGTTGTGGTAGCTGCCCCGAACTCCTGCTCTCCGATCCCCTCTATGGATTCTGGATCGATGAATCCACTTGCAATCTCCTCCCATGTGGTGAGCTTAACAGGGGAGTGTGTGCCACCGCCTGTCGCCATTGCGGCCCTCCGGTTCTCCACAAGGATCTTCCGGACACGTAGGCCGTCCCAGCGCTTTCTGCAATCCCGGACACTCCTTGGGGTGCACCCCACTGCTGTTACCCTCTGCGCAACCTCCTGCCACACCTGTTTTTTACGCGTTTGGGCCGCATGCTTCAGGTCCATGCTTCGGATTATGTCAGCATGCTGTTGTAGGGTGTCCGCTAGCATTGTCAATTCTGCATCTGAAAAGCGCTGCTTCCTCTTCCTTTGTGAGCTTTTTCCAGTGGCCTTTGACATCCTGGTTGTGTTTTGGCACTCAACAACACGGGTGTAGTGGTAGTAATGGAGGATGACAATGGATTGGGTTTTTAAAGATGGCCGCCGGCCCATTTCCCGTTCCTGCGCGATGACGTAATTTCCGGGTCCGTTTTTTGCGAACACGGTAATAACATGACGGTATTACCGTGCCGGTATTTACGGGTTAGTGTGAGGCGGTAGCGCAATGGGCGGGCCCCGCGATGCCGGTATAGGGGGCTTGGAGGCCCTTTACCGGCATGGCGGTATTGCCACTACCGGCATGGGGGAACGCGCGTGCTTGCGCACTCGTGATGACCCGCAATTAGCGGGTTCATATGTGCACGGACACGCTCATTCCGGCATGCCGGTAATGAACCCGGTTTTACCGGGCAACTCGTAATGAGGACCATAGTATTTGTTAGCTTTGGCCAAGCGCTCTTTTAATAGGCCATTTATCCATTCCACAGCCCCATTTGCCTGCAGCTGGTAAACTGTGCAAAGTTTGTGTTTAATTCCTAGAAGACATAGTGCCTCATTACGACCCAGGCGGTAAGGGGTTAACGGCGCTGTAAAAGGTTGCAGCGCCATTAACCCCTTACCGCCTAATTACGAGGTCCGTTTGCGGCTCCCTACCTTAGTGGCTGGTTTTTACCAGCCGTTAAGAATTGGACCCGTAAAGGGACCTTGGAGGTAATTACGGTACCGCAATTTGCGGTACCGTAATTACCGCCTTCCCCATTCCCATTGAGCCCTATGGGGGTAAAAAAGGGAATGGGCAAGGGCCGATGGTGAATGGGGAATTACCGCCCGCCAACTTTGGAATGGGGCGGTAACTCCGCCATCCACCATGGCGCAATCGTTAAAATACTGGCGTCAACCATGGTGCTAATAGCGCCATGGTTAACGCCTGGGTCGTAATGACCCCCATATTCTCTCCTCAAAGAGATCATTGGCGAAGTGCTGACCATTACCTGATCTTATCTCTTCACATACGACTCATCTTGGGACTACTTCCCTCACTAAAAACTTTGCAGCATTCTTTACACAGTGTCCCGCCTCAAGCCAAGGTGAAAACGGACATGCTACTACTATTAGGTAGCTGTAGGAGGCACATCCCTTTTGCATATTGACATAGTCGATATGCAAGTGCTGGAAGGGCCCTTCCAGCTGTGGTACCTTTCCCCTTATCGTCTTCAATGTGTGACCAGACAGAAACTGTTTGCAAACCATACAATTTCCCACAAACTCATTTACTCGTCCATGGATGTTTGGAATGTACCATCCCTCACTCAGTTCTGCTGCTATGCTTTCTTTGGACACATGAGTGGGGACATGCAGCTGTTCTAAAGCTACATTTAACAATTTTCTGGGCAGCACAGGCTTCCATATGCTATTTTGATGCCAAATCAGGTCTGTTGGTGACAGTGAACACGCTCTGTGTATCCATAATTATATTTCCTCTTTTGACACTTCTCCTTGAAATCCTATTATGCGTACTCTGGGGATCATGCTGAAACAAGCCTCCCTTTCTTCCTACCCACCCTTCTTTCTTTCTGCTGCAGTGGCACTCGTTCCCCTTTCTTGGGGTACCTCAGCACTCCCCTTCCTCTGGTAAATATGCAGTTGCTTTTGCTGCTCTGTCAGCCATCTTGTCCTCATTGATACCCTGTTTTGTTTTCCTGTATGGGAGGCACATTTTATTATCGACATCTCTACTGGAGCTTTTAATGCCTAAATTAATTCATTTAATAGTTCTGCATGTTGCACAGGAGAACCATCACGTCCTTTCCCATTGTGCTAGCCGCTCCACCCCTCTCTGGCCTGACTCCTTCCCCTCACCCTGTGAGGCAAAAACCTTGGGATCATCTTTGACTCTACTCTCTCTTTCTCTCCACACATCACAGACCTTGGCAAGAAGTCCAACTTTCAGCTCCATCTTCTCTGTGGCATTCTACATTTCCTCACCTTCAGCCAGAACCTCAATGTCTCCAGAGCCCTGATTCTGTCTAGGCTTGACTACTGCAACAGCCTCTTCATCAATCTGCCTTTTTCCTCCCTTCACCTCCTCCAGAATAGGGCTTCAAGACTTCTCCTTGGCCTCAAGCACAGGGACCGCATCTCTAACCACAGGGATCAAATTCAAGACCCTCACAGATCATTCACACGGCCGCCTGAGGCCTGGGACCTCTGTACATCCAACTTTCCCTCCCTAAATACCTCCCATCCAGAGTCCTTTGGTCCTCTGTTTCCAACTCTCTGTAAGTTCTCGTATCAGACAGTGGGAGCTCGATCCCTCTCCTCAGCTGGCTCCTCCCTCTGGAATGACCTTTCTTCCCCCCTCCGACTTGAGCTGGACTGTCCAAAATTCCAGAAACTTCTCAAGACTTTCCTTTTCTCCGCTACGATTAGGGACAGGTCCCTTCAGAGTCATACAGGGGCCAAACCAAACCCCACCAGTTCCTGCATCCTTTTTCCTAGCACTTGCTCTCGGCTCTGTTCTCGACCAGCCCAACCTGGTCCTCCCTTTCCACAGTTCTCATCCTCCCTTCCCTCATTTACCCTGGCACTTGGCACTTCCCGGACTAGCCCAACCTGGTCCCCCCTTCCCACATCACCCCTTCTTCCCCTTGCCTTCTGCCACCCCAGCACTTTCCACACCCTTACCTGGGGGCACACCACTCCCGCTACCCCCCATCGTGCACTTTACCAACCTTCTCAAGAACTTGCATCATAGGATTGTCACAAGGCCAATATAACCGTTTCTTGCTTAGTCGAAGTGACATAGGCAGAATCGGAAAATGTATTTGCTGCATGCCCCTCCATCATTTTTAATGTTCGTATCATGGACACTAATTCTGCTGCCTGTGCTGTATAGTGTGAAGGCAGCCACTGATGGGATGCTACTGCATACTCCCCACCCCACCCCACCAGTATGCTTTCTTCCTGTCTCTGGGTCAATGCTATTTCTTCTTCTTTTACCTGTATGCCCCCTTCCATCCTGTCCATGTGTGCTGCACATTCATGCACGTAATCCCCTTCCTATTGGTTCTGCTAGGTTGATTGCTGGGTTCGCACTTTGACACCTTACAACCTCTATGGCATGATTTGTTAGTATGTCCTCATATCCTGATGCCCTTTCAGTGGTTAGTGGGATTTTTGATATCTCAAGAACAGCAAATAATGAGTGTCCACATAGAATACTATGGGACACCCCATGGTAATCGATGATGCTTTCTCAATTGCAATCGCTGCAGCCACAAGCGATTGTTTGCAAGGGAAGTGTCCTTGCATTACTGGGTCTAAGCTCCCACTGTAGTAAGCTAGTGGTTGATGTCCCTGCAGCTTCTTTTGTATGAGGACAGCCGTCATCACTGAGCCATCTGAATGCAAGAACAAATAGAATTTCTCGATATAGTTTGGTGTTGCTAACGCAGGTGCGTGTGCTAGTGCGTCTTTTAGTTCTGCGTAACACTCATGCATGTCAGATGTCCATTTGTTGTCCATCTTCTCTTTCTGCATATTAGCAGGTCATCTACATCATCAATCACTGTGCTGATGTTTGCACATTACATAGATCCATTTGTCAGTCAGTCAAACAAGTTTATTCGGATGCAAAAAAATCCATCAAACACAGAAACAACATTACATACATCCAAGAAAAGATTTCACAATGCATAAACAATTCCATAAAATCATGTGCAAGACCATAGCAAACATACTTTAAAACGGGGTGCAATAGCGTAATATCGATGGATATCACAACACCACTAATCCAAGGATTAGGTCACTTCCCAACACAGACCGAATAATGAAGTGACAGAGGGAGGCAAATTGGTTTGACCACAACCAGACCCAAAATAAGGTCGCGGACTGCGCCCGTTGGTCCTCCCAAAACTCCAATCCCAATTCTCTATGGATTGCAATACAAGCCGTGGAGTTCGGGAGCCCCAACAGTCTCCTGATAAACTTATTCTCCTTAATTTGGATGTCGTCAGCCCTCTGAAAAACCCAAAGAGGGGCACCATACATTGTGACTGCCAGGGTTTGGGAAACATAAATCTTGGAGATCACTTCCATGGGCTGACCCCTTCACCTTGACATGAAGCGGAAAATACCCCCTATTTGCTGGCTAATTTTTACTGATTGTTTGGCCAGGTGAGCCTTACCCGTTAGTGCTAATCCTTTTGTGTTATTCTATTAAAGATGATAGGTGATTCACAGTACCCCTGGGGCAAACAGGTATTTTCAAATCTTATTCTTCGATACATGCAGGCAGTCAGGTATCTTGAATCTGGGTGCAAGAGTATAGAGAAAAAGGTGTTCTGCAAATCAATAACTGTCAAGTATTTTGCCTTTGCTGGTATATTACACGATATTGTGGCAGGGTTTGGACGACAGGAAATTCTGCTTCTACCATTTCTTTTAGGGGATGCAAATCCTGAGTGTAACGCCATGACCCTCCTTTTGATTTCTTCATTAGGAAGATTGCTGTATTGCAGGTGGATGTTGATGTCTGAATTATGCCTTGTTGCCATAAGGCGTGCAGAGTGGACTATAGCCCCTCATCTGTTTCCCTGGTCAATGGGTATTGTTTTGTCCCGGGCAGAAAGGCCCCTTGTTTCAGTTTTATTTATACTGCTCCAATCCTTTCAGTAACCCTACATCGTGAGGTCCCTTTTTTCCGTAACCTATCTGGTACCTCTTTGACATCTCCCTCTGTATGTTTGTTTTTCTTCTTCACTAGCTGTGTCAGAATGGGCACCAGTTTTTCCACTACCTGAACTGGGCAAGGTATCCATATCTGGAACCCCATTTCTTCCTTGTCATCAGCAAACAGTTGAACATCGGACACTCCTGTAATTGTCAATGTGGAGTCAATGTATAGCACTATTTGCCACTCCATGTTGTCAACTGTGCTACACAGAATCACCATGGCCTTGCGTATTACTGCCTCTTCCAACTGTAACACTATTGTCACCTTTAAGTCATCCTTCTGGCACTGTGGTGTGAGTATGAATTCTAAAGCCAGCCAGAACACCCTCCCCTGTATTTCAGGGACCCATCCTAGCAGAACTTTGACCCCTTACAGGAACATGCTATGATATAGTGGCTGTGCATGCAAGGTGTTTCTGTGTTGTGTTCGGCGGGATGGGAAATGGATTCCCTCCTACCCCACTCATTCCTGTGTAGTGGGGCACCACGTTTTGCCCCAGCACCACTGTATTTCCCCTGCTACTGTGGGTGGCTCGGTCACCGCTGGCAACATTGCCCCACTGTCAGTTGTTCCTTCATGGGGCTGCACTGCCCCCCACTGTGCTTGTATCTGTACTGGCGGCCTCTATATCTGCTGCCACTGGAATCCTTGCTGTTACTCTACTTGGGTTTCCCAGGCCTGTGCCTGTTGCAGAAACAAACAAATGTGTGCTACGTGTCCCATGTTCTGACATATGTAGCGGTTTCCGAAGACGATATAACCGGTTCCTCGATACCCACCCTTCCTGTATGTGGAATCCCTTTTCCCATAGGGAAGTATCCCCTATGCATGTAGTTCCCCTGTGGTAGCATTCCCCATTTTGGTCCATACTGTGCATGCATGTACCCTCCTTGTTGTGTTTGTCCCATGGGAATCCCTCACTGCAGTGCTGGTGCCACGGCAGCAGTGTTGGGTGCTAATAATGCTCCTTCCATAGTGTATTTAGCCAGATTCTTTTTTACTGATTTGTTTTCTGCCTTTGCAGCATTCTCCGCTGCCTGCCTCTCACTTTTCTACTTCCTTTTACAATAGTGTATTATTGTGGCTTATTTCTCGGGCCAGCCTTTACCTTCTATGTCCACTATTTTGTCTAAGTATGTCTGTACCTCTGTTGGCAATCCTTTCACTAGTATGTGATAGAACAATGGTATACATTCGTCCCAGTACCTTCGTGTTGCTTAGGTCAATAAATACTTAACTCTCTTTATATATTCTGCTGGATCGTCTTCTCCTTTCATTTTATGAGTCATCACTGTACCTAGGTCATAGCTGTCTGATACATGCTTCTTAGAACTTCCAAGACATGTGCTCGACAATTGTTAAATGGAGCTCTGTCATGAGCATTGGAGCTCAATTTCACTCCTTTGTAGCCCGCCTGATTCTAAATTTTGTCTGCCTGTTCTCTTATGATTGTGACAAACAAACCTTTCATATCCCCAATTGCCAGCGTTACCACTGCTGTCTTATTCTCGAGGGTCTGTATCCATTTACTGGCCCCGGCCACGAGACAATGTAAACTACATATTAGGTTATCCCGGTCCATTGTTTGCCAGGGCACATAACGGGCTACCCCTCGTCCATTCTGTAATAATGGCATGACCCTAGTTTTTGGTCCTGTGCTTCCTCCCTTGACAGCTTGTGATAACCAAATGTTTACCTTCCCTTCCTACTCCGTAAGGATGTGGACCAATCCCTACTACAACTTTCACCGTCCTGTCATCTCTGCTCTTTTCTTCCCCTTCTCTTTAGTTTATCGAGTGTCAATTTGTCACTGACCCCATCACTCCATTCAGCTCCTAGTGACCCTTTGTCTGAAGCTACGTCGTCCCGTCCCACTCATCGTCTTTTTCTGTTGCCTCTTCTCTGTTCTCCACATCTAGTTTAAATTGTATTCTTCACAATACCCATCCCCCTTGTCTCCTTTGTTCTTCCACGCACCTCCTCTTCGATTACCCGTTCTGCTTCACTGAATAGTGCATCGAATTTCTGGCACATGTTCTTTTCAATGTCTGCTAGATATTTTCATTTGCCCGGAGTATCCAGTTCCTCTCTTTGACCCTCCTATTCTTTTTCTCCTGTGCTTTCGCCAGATCCCTCTTAGATGTTTACCGCTGTGGTTTAGTGCACCATATGGCTGGTCATAAAGTGGGATATAACCTGTAGGGTGGGAGTGGTGAGCTTGGTCCATCCCCTCGCATTGTCATTTCTTCTTTCTTTAGTTGTCCTCTTTAGTCTTCTCGTATAGTTTCCAGAGACCAATATATTCTGCCTGCTTTTTAGCTTAGAGCCTTTATATTTTGTTAACAGGTATGAGAAAGTATTCTCTATTATTTTACAGTCAAACGTCCCTTCTCCTGGCCAGGCGTGTAAACACTGTCCTGCAGTCTCCTCTGCCCACTGGAAGTTGTATTTTACTATTTTATTTCAATACTGGGGCTGTCCATATATGCCATTATTCTTCGTATTTATTCCACTATTCTGTATTTCCCCCTTTTTCTGTTTCCCCCAATTCTCCCCCTCCTTAGTTTCCAAGCACACTTCAATATTCACTCTGGCCCTCTGCACAGACTCAACCAACCCCTACACTCCGCTCGTTCACAGTGGCCCTCTCCACAGGCCCAACAACTCACTCGATGTTAGTACTTGACAGCCCTCTCCACGGGCTCACTGTTCCCTTTATTAGTGCAAGAGTGTCCAGTGTCTACCGATGCACAACTGGCACACTCCTGCTCTTTACGAGTGCGAAAAGCCTGCTGTTTTACAAGATATACCTCTGGGTGCCCACTCGTCCACCATGAGCCTTCACCATTCAAAAACTAACTACCACGTGCACATCCCTCTCTATAAAAAAAACACAATTCATACCCCAATGACGCAACTATACAATCACACGTAATACGCAACACTCCTGTCTACCAGAGTCTGACACACACACCTCCTGCTCTACCGCAGGTGTGCCCACACCAGGGCCCACTCCCTATCAGTTGGTACGCTCTAATATCTAAACTACTATCGCCGATTGTCCTCCCTTCTCTTCAGGATGTGTCCTATACAGCATAAGAACAATCTATCCCTCCCCCTCTTACTAGCATACACCTATTGTGCAGTGTCTTCTTGCATGGTTATACTTGCGTCTTGGATACTCTCCAGTCCCCTAGGCACTGAGCCTCCACCACGGGCTCGTCCTTCCACTGAAACGCGGGATGGCTTTCAGGACCTGGCAGACATTTGCAAACTCTGCATCTGCAGGGCCTCCTCAGTGATGCTCTGTGAACAGGCATGCAGTTGCCAGACCCCTGTCCCCACGGAGGTTGGCCTGCATACCCTCAGTAGTCCAGGGAGGACAGAGACATCTCCCTGGGGCCTCCAAAGTGTAGTAAGGGGTCTGCTATTTAGTTCATAATAAAAACCATGTACTTAAAAAATGAAGCAAAAACCGGGCAAGAAGCAACAGTGTTTATTACAGCTGGGTGAGCACAAATCAAACAGAACAGTGGATTAGCTCTGATCTAGAGGTTGACATCTGAATGGACTACAACAAAATGGTTTCATAACTAAAAATACAATAGTCGGAAGTTTGGAGAAACACTTGCAAATTGGATAATTTGTTTTTTCTTTGCTTCCCAGGGATTTGATTGGTTTGCAATCTCTTCCCCTTTGATAGTTACATTAATTAGTCAGAACATAATTAAAGCAGACAGTTCAATTGCCTCCCATCACCTCACCCTCCATGTGTTACCACATTTTATTCACAACCCACCCCCAATTTTTTTTTATTAATGAAGCAACATTTGTGCTGACCGCCGGACCTTTAATACACTGCACCCTGTAGCTGGTAGGAAAGGGGACATTCACATGATACCTGTTAGATAATGACCGTTGTGAGCTCTGTGGTAGATACTTTGAGGAGTAGCCACCTCGTCAAAGCTCAGGAATTTACCGTCTGATTGGTCCTCCTGGGAATGCCACTCCGTCCAGTGTTTCCTTCCCACAGCGCCTGCCGATGGGCATTGGCGGTCATGTGACCAGCACACTGGAATAGAGCCTGCCTCCCCAATGCCGTGCAGGGAGGCTTGTTTGGCTGACCGCCCTGCAGTTACATCACCCAGTTCCAGTTGTGTTAATTCCCATATGACGAGTAAATTGAGTTCCTCCCCCTTTTGCACATCCCTTTCGTTGTGGTCACATGTTTTACATTGAAAGTTCCCAAATCCATTGCATCATGGGAAAAGTTGGTGAATGGTGTGTGCCAGCCTGGGAATATGATGCCAAGGTCTATGTAAATTGTAGACACCAGCCAACAAGCCATTTTTTTGCAATGGTTGTGGGGATGTTTTAATAAAAGCACAAAACCGAGTTACCTTATTGTTTGTGAGGCTCTGTGTAATAAATGATGACATCAAGGAGTATAGGGCAATTTTCTGAACAACTTTAGACTAAAAATAAATGTTCACACAAGGTAACAGAGGTGCCATTTATGTCACAGCATGGTGTTTAATGGCTTGTATAATCAGAGTTGGGGGTTTTGTAGAGTACAGCAGACATCAAATGTCAATCACTGAAAGAGTTACAACAATCGCATAAAAACAGTAGGGTAATTCCCATCCCCGCCCTACACCCAAAAATATATCAAATGTATTACCTATTTTTTGTTTTTTGTTTGATTGATGTTGGCATAACTGCTATCGAATGCATGCATAAAAGGGTTTTCTTAAACTTTAAAAAAAAATACATTTAAATGTGAGGATTCTCAATGCTAAGTGCTCTATTTGTAGCAAACTCGTGTCGTGATCGCTGAATATATATACCAAATACGCTGTATGTGTCACTTCTATCTTAGCAGTGGGTGCAGAGGAACTGTTGATGTCTGTGAAATGTTTTCCAAATAAATATGCTAATAATCCTGAAACTTCTTGGAGTGTGATAACAGGTGCTTATTTGAGATTGCTCTCAAATAAGAGGCAACGGCAGAATTTCTAAATTTATCGAGAACAGAAAAAATCTAGCCTCGGATAAAACATTCTGATAAAATCAATAGCGTATCTTAGGCTGGAGACATGAGGGCTAGTAATTTCATGCAAGCCCACTAGTTTTCACACTCCCTAACATATTTCAAGGAAACCTTTACTTTTTGAGGAATGGGTCTTATGCCTGCATCCTCCTGAGTTCTAACAAGCATATATGAGAAGATACCAAACCATACCACCTATAGCAATATTTTGGGTCTGGTAATTGGATGGTGATGTAGTTAGGGGTCCGCTAATTAGTGCATAATAAAAATCACATACTCAAAGATGGAGAACACACTGGACAAGAAGCAACACTGTATATTACAGCTGGGTATGCACAAATCAAACAGAACAGTGGATTAGCTGAGATCGAGAGGCTGACATCTGAATGGACTCTGAACAATGGTTTTATGACAAGAAATACAATAGTCGGAAGTCAGGAGAAACACTTGCAAGTTGGTGGATTTGTTTTTTTGTGCTTCCCAGGGATTTGATTGGTTTGCAATCTCCTCCTCCTCGATAGTTAGAATAATTAGTGAAAGCGTCATTAGAGCAAATAGTTCAATAGTTTCCCCATCACCTCATCTCCCCATGTGGTACCACATTTTATTCACAACCCAACACCGGGACATGTTGTTATTAATGAAGAAACATATGCGCTGACTGCCAGAACTTTAATACACTGCCATTGGTCATCACCATTGAGAATGGGACACAAGACACCCTTCAGCTAGTGGGAAAGGGGACATTCACATGATACCTGTTAGATAATGACCTTTGCAGACTCTGTGGTAGATATCTTGAGGGCTGGCCACCTCATCAGAGCATAGGAACTTACCGTCTGATTGGTCCTCCCAGGAGCACCACTCCATCCAGTGTTCCCTTCCCACCGCTGCCTGATGATGGGCATCAAAAGTCATATCACTGGCACATTGGTACAGAGCCACCCTCCCTGCTACTGTGCAGGACAGGTTGTTTGGCTGACTGCCATGCCGTTACATCACCCAGTTCTGGTTGTGGTAATTCCCATATGACAAGTAAATTGAGCCTCCTCCCGCCTTTGCACATCCCTGTTGTTGTGGTCACGTGTTTTGAATTGAAAAGTTCCCAGATCCATCCCGCCCAAGGGATTTCCCACTACACATATTTGTGACTGTGCTATGTTTGTCCCTCCCTTCCTTTAGCTAATCATAGAGCAGTGTGTTGGACCAAGTTTACATACAATATATCGTTACTTCCTACCACTCCCGGTGAAGTCCTTTATACAGAGTGTTTGTGGCTCAGTGTATCTGTGTTATCCCCATGCGCTCACCCGCCTGTGCATCTTCTTTACGCCTGCCGTTGGTAGCAGTGTCCCCCTATCTGGCCCTGAATTAGCACCTTTAATCCACTGGCCTCAATCATAGACCTGAAGGGGTCTCAGGAATACCTGCAGCAGGATCACTGGCAAGCAGAAATCATATCCTTTACAGGGGTGTGCAACCTGTGGCTCTCCAGATGTTTTGGACTACAACTCCCATGATCTCTCACCATTGCCTATGCTGACTAGGTTTGATGGGAGTTGTAGTCCAAAACTTATGGAGAACCAAAGGTTGCAGACTCCTGAATCAGGCCATGTTCCTGAAGCCATTCTACGGGGAGTGAATCAACAGAAGAAAATGACATGACTTGCCATGTGACCCAAAATTACATCTTAAGTGTTGGTAATGACTTTTTGGGGCGCCTGCCTCGGCTTGGTCGTATTCCCCTTTTCGTTTCATCAATTAAACCCTATTGTCATTAAATATATTAAAGAGACTTTCCTACATCTAAGGACAACAAATAATTGTTAAGATTCATTCCATGTATTATTCGTAATTGTGCTTAATGCCCTTAAGCTGAAGGGCTATAATTAAAGCAAGTCATTTTCTTCTCTAAAAATGGGAAATTATCCCAGGTTTTTTGTTATGTCTTTGCTGGAACAGCTTTCTCCTTCATCTGGTTATGAAATGAGCTTAAGCAGAACACGGAGTTCTCAGGAAACCATTAGCACTTGTTCAACTGAGATGTAGGTACAAACATTTCTGGACTCCATTATAACTAACGTACCTTTATCCAGATGCATGAAAAAGTGAGGGAAATGGAAGCAAGCCCACACAATTAGTAAAGTATAAGCTGTGACCAGGAAAATATTCTGATCTGTGTGTAATGTATGTTCATGTTGTAAGCCATTCCTGGTCATTTCCACAATGGCTGTTCATGAAAAATAGAGCCAAATATTATTGCAGTTTCAGTTTATCCAGGCCATAGATGAGGTTATTGCTGATTCAACTGATGATTACACAGTCGTGACCAGATCTCACTGAGTCATATTGACTGTGTCACTGAGGCAGAAACTACCTTGGCACCCATGTCGTAAATGAGGATGACAAAAAGATTACTTCATTTGTCCGCAATTGTCACAATTGTCACAGTCAAACACCATGACTAGCACTCCTGCTCGGTTGAGTTAACTAATTGACAACAGAAGGATGCAGCACAACTTACAGGCAGGGACTAGGAAGCATTAAATGTGACCCACCACTGCTTTGCAAGAATATCCTCTGAACTCACAGACATACATCATCACACAGCAATGGGGTTATGATGAATCCCCATGTCTGACAGCACCAGACAGGAATCAGACAGATGTGCACTAATTACGTCAACACAACAAACGTGTAATTGACTGGAAGGACCTATGGAATTCCAGCATTTAGAAAGAACACTACCTCACACACACACACATACTCGCTAGTGATGGTGCAGGCCATTGGGGTTCTAAGCCACTTGCCATTACTGCCTGCACATTACCCAAGAAAACACACTGTCCCTCCAACACACACCATCACATTCTTATAAGAAGGCGGGGCGTCCTAAAAGCACCATAGCCCACTTTCAAACAGCTCCATATATAATCACATAGATGCACACACACACATCATACCAACTCCAGACTGTACAGAAGCCAAGGGGCAAACAAACTACTGAGCCCCTGAAAAAGATGTGAACTGTAAGACGATGTGGAGGGTTATCATGTTTTCGACTCCCCATGATGGGACCGTTCCTTTTCTGCCGCTCAGATATACAGCCTGGCTTCTTACCACATTCGATACAGTTATGCAAGCACACAAGGCCATCAGTGTCACAAGGATGTGTAATGAGTTTACAGAATAGATCTTAGTCTAAGAGGTTCGTTTAAGACAGAAACGTCCCCTGAACAAACACCAAATATCACTACAGTCAAATCCCAAAATTCCGGCACAAGAAAGAGGCTGTTTTTAATCTGAATATTCTGTTTTAATTTAAATATTAAATCAAAACATTTCTAGGTCTTCCCCTACCTTTCAATGGAGGGTAATTTAGCTACAATATTCCACACAAATAAAGGCAGCTTGACTACAGAAAAGAAATAAACCCTATTATGCCATTAATATTTGCTTTCACAATAGACAACGACATCCGTTAGTATAAAATCAAGGTCCAATAACTATTCTAGACAATTACAAACATATATCTCCTCTCCAATATGGACATTAAAATAATCACTGCTTGCTAGCATCCCATTTCAAAGAAATTACAAAACGTTGCAATAACTTGTAATCTATATTTCACTTAATTTTCTCTAACACCATTGACAACAATTGGCAGCGGAGAAAAACATGGGATTCACATATAACTTTGTTATTTTAGGAGTAATTCTACTCTAAATGTAGGGCCTTGTTGGTTTATAGTTTGGACATCTATATAACAATACATAGTATGGTATGTTGGCTATTCTGTCTATAGGCTTGGGTTTACGATAGAACCTTTTATTTTAGCGGAGTGCAAGACCATATTCATCTAAAGATTAAGAGAAGCAAACAAGTATAGATTTGCGATAGAAAAGGAAACAACACATCATTTTAATTAAGCAATATAACCCGAGCGGCGGGGGCATTACCGACTCAGGTAATGACCCGGGGCCCATAGTAGATGGAACAGAATCCCACGGGCCAACTCAGAAGGTGGACTCAGGGGAACCACCCCAGGGCAGGTAAGGGATCAGGAACAAGGCAGCAAGGGAGGGGGAACCCCTTCCCCAGGACAGGGGAAAGGAGGAGAGTCAAGATAGCACAACAGCGTGGAAAGACGATCCAAATCAAACCGCGTCGAGACGCAGTTGGAATGAATGGCTGGGCTCCTTATATAGGGCTATCAACACCTGGGAGGCTTGGAACGCAAGCCGTGCTGTCTCCCAGGCATTGGTATGCCCAAAGAGAGGCTTGAACCGCAGGTTCGTTCGAACCGAGCGGCCTGTGGACCACGCATGCATATGGAGAGCGGGACACGGCCGCCCGCACATGCGCAGACCATCGCGCACAGAGAACACAGAAGCATCCGAGATCAAGGACAACCCCGTACCCCCCACACGGAAGCGCGGGTACATCCGCCAGGATGGGGCGCGCCGCTTCAGGTAAGGAGACCCCAGGGCATGAGGCGTGACAAGCTTGAGTAGGAAGATACTTCAAAAGAGAAAGCTGGAGATATGTTGGCCCCAGGCCCCAGACGGCCTTGTGAACAATGCAAAGGGTCTTGAACTTGATCCTTGCAGCCACTGGGAGCCAATTGAGAGATTTCAGTGCTGGAGAGAGATGATCCCTGGGCTTGAGGCCAAGGACAAGTCTTGCAGTCCTGTTCTGGATGAGTTGCAGAGGACGGAGAGTAGAGGCGGGCAGATTTAAAAAGAGGCTGTTAAACTGGTGAAGCCTAGTGAGAACTGGAGCTCTGGAGACAGTGAACTTCTGGAGGAAGGAGAACAATAACACCTATGCTGCTTCCTTGTGTGAGGGTACAGTATATCTCCTCTTGTGATTGCTGTGCCTAAGGAGATAGCAGTTGCCCCCAATTATGCCAATACCATGCCCACTTGCTTGTCTTTGGTTTGTCTTTTAACAACTCCAGGCAGCTCTGCCAAGAAAGATCTGCTCCAGTCTGTCTCCTGCTTCCAAAATCCCTCTTATGAAAACTTGTTCAGCCTTGGAAAAAGTGTATGCATTAAGCTCCATCTGCGAAGGCCTTCTTAAGTAGACTTAAGACTGATTATCATCTGGTACATCCCGATGGATTCTTAATCAGCACTTCTCCTGTCAGACAAGCTTTTTTCCTCTGCAGTTCTTTCCAAGCACACGCTATTTCCTATGAGGGCGGCCTCAAATGCCTTATAAACTCAATCCATGCAGCATCATTTGATGGAGCATTTTCTCATTGAATGGCACAATGTTTGAAATCACAGTCACAACTCGATACAGATACCGAAAAAAGTAGAGTAGCAATGACAAAGATTATTACTAAACTGGCAAATGTTCTGAAGGATGATGAATTATGGAAATAAAGGTAAATCAAATTAAATAATGATGTCCCCTTGGCTTTGCAGGGTATGTCTGTTTCTTTGCACAGTGAGATTTATCCACAGTGCCCATACCTTGCTATCTAAAATAACTAATCCTATGTCTGGCTGACATAAAGTATTTGACTATTGCTCTAGCTATACTATAGATATACATTATAGGGCAGCATTCGCTGCTCTAGAGTTAAGGTAAAACCGAGTTATAAAGGAAATCCCAAAAATGAATTGTCGTGTGACAGATGTGACTGAAATTTTGCAAAAAGAAAGTTTGTCACGGGACGAAGACCCCTGCCCTCCCCAGACTGGGAATTTTCATAAATATTCTTCCAAAAAATAATTATTAAGAAAATAAAAAAATCAGTTTTGCAACCTAGTAAACCTAGTCGCCATTCATTTTCCCATTGACAAAAAAGGTCAATTTTGTCAGGACCGCACAGATAAAACCACTGGATGGATTTGGATCAGGTCCAAAACATCTTGGGCACAAAGCGTTGACTCGCAATCCTTTTGTGGTTTTTCCATCCAGTACTTTTCCAAATATTTGACAGAGTTAGCTATATCTCTGGTAAATTTCCAAGAAACCGAGTGCAGCCGGTGTACAAATCATACAGCTGCCATCTTTCTTTTTTTTACAATGCGAGAGATGTAACCTTGGTTAGCTGAAAAGGTAAAGCATTTCTACTAATTTATTATGGTTGATTTCATTTTTCTTTTATGGATTGTTCTGTTGAACTATTTTAATATGTATAGTGACATTACTTGTGTGTATTTATCAATGTATCACAATAATAATACAAAATAAAAAAAAAACAGGACAATGTAATTTCCAGGTGAAAAATCAGGAAAGGACCTTCAGGGTAGAGGTGGGGGGGGGAGTAATAGGACACCTAGTTACATTTATGGAGTTGGAGGAGGTGTAGGAACTGAGTTTGCAACACAAAGCTTTTCTGTAACCTCGGCTATTGGACAGAATAGCCACAAATAGCCAATTGTTTATAGCAAACTGCATCACAGAAACAGCCAGTGATGTGTTGGGAATTGATGAGGGCAGGGGAGGTGAGGAGGCTATCATGAGAGTAACAGGAGCCAACACACATGAGGGTGGCACTCGGTGAGGGTCTGGGAGGTTAGGGAAGCATTTTTGTGTTTTGCAGTTTTTCCTGATATGCGCAGGTATATGGACTACAAATTAATAACCGAGAGTATAACCAAGGGTATTTGAAGTTCATAGCTGCAGTTATAGAAAAAAAGTGAAACAAATATATGAATATATATTTTATCAGCTACAGTGACGTTGGGGGTGTAAACTCACTAGCCATGGCCAGTAACACATCTCGGACTCCCAATCCTGCAGAAACTGGGACTGACCCTGCTTAGCTTCACAGTGAGGAAGGGGCCGCCCCCTCAGGAGATATTGCCTAATAAATGAACACAAGTTACAAGACCACTTAGAGTAACATGGCCTGATGGTCTGAAAGCCAGACATGGGGGTGAGGAGGGAAAATGATGAGAGGGCAATTAAGTCATGAGTATTTTCCCAGGTTGTGGCAAGAGAGGTTGCAATCCTCTGGTGCAGTTATTTTCCTCTGATTGTGGCTGCTTTTCAGGACACATGTGAGTGGACAGCGTAACTTTTTTTTCAGAGGGTGGACGCAACCCTTTGGTGTTTTTTGAGGTTGGCAAGCTACCTCAAGTATTTGGCTACCAGGACTTTACTCAGGTTTTAATGTTCCCAGTGCAGGCACTTACCCACAAGACCACAAGCACTTGTTTCGTATTGGTATTTTGCTTTACAGGGAATATTTCACTACAGATTGCTGGGTTTAAAAGGTGAAAAACCTTTAATACCTTTCCAGCATATTTATTGGAACATGTGCTCTCAGGTTATTTTTCTGGTGTTCATTGCTTTTTTAAAATACATTTGTATATTTCACTTTAATTTTCATTGTCTGTGGCACATTCATGGGTGCCAGCTTTTTATTTTCGCAATGGGGGCATAAGTACCTGGTCACATGTTATTCTTGCAGTCATCCTTTTTTTTCTTCCCCTTTTACATGTTGCTTAAATGCCGTTAGTTGGGCTTATGTGATGTATCACAACAGTCACCTAGAGACCGGCTATAAAAAAAGGGGTTTGTAGCATGCTGCTTACTAAAGTGTGTGATCCTTAGCAAATAATTTAAACTCACAGCACATTGTCTAAAAACATTGTGAGTTCTCAAAGCCTGCCATCTTTTATATATAACAAAAACACTGTCAAAACAGGTCAAAATCAGTCTGTGATTGATGAACATCTTTGAGCGATGGGTTCCAAGTTTTTTAAAATATCGATGGCCAAAAGCTAAGGCTAATGGTCTGGTTGTGTTTTAAAATGGACATTGGCCACGGCTGAAGGCCATGGCCAATGGTGTGGAAAGAATCTATGGAATAACAAAACCCTTGAAATACAATGAAAAGTTAATGATCGGTTAAGGTAAGAAACGTATCGCAACAAAACACCTGAAATTCAACGCATTGGGGAACTCAGGACCGGCTTAACTCAGCGCATTCCCGTTGTAAAGCCCAAGAGGACATATTTTGTGAAAAGAAGGGATTCACTATGCCATGGAAAATGGCATTATGGGGGATATATTATTATAGGGGAGATCACAAGCACGCGGTGAGTTAGTTAATCCGGTACTGAGTTCCCCAATGCATTGAAATTCAGGGGTTTTGTGGCGATAAGTTTCTTAACTTAACTGATCAAAACTAATGTTATTTTCATTTATATATATATATAGTCACTGAAAAAACTTTGTTAAAGGAACATTATGGTTAAGTTGCACTAACAAAAATCAATGAAATTCAATGAAAAAACATTGTTAAAGAGATGTTTTGGTTACAAGTGAAACCAAAAAAAATAAACGTTGAAATTCACCAGTTATATTAAGCTAAGCAACCATAACTCACGCCACCTCCATACACTGCTAAGACTAATACCCATTACATGAAAGATGACAACACAAATTCAAATGTCATTGATGACTTCATCGATGATATCACATATCGAGGCCACTTTTTTTTGTTCGCTGATATATCTAGCCCATGTGGTTTTTTTAAATGACAGAGACAATATAAAAATCAAAAGGTGTTACATATGTAGACATTAACCTGATGTTTCCCTCAGATTTGTATGCATTGTGGGTCTTCATATGTATTGGTTATACTAACACAAGTATGTAGTAACTCATTAATTATTAGCTATTAGCTATAAGCTATAAGCTATTAATTCCATGTTCATCATTACTCAAAACTCTGATAAGGTATCATTCATTAATTTACTATCCAAAATCACTAGATAAAAAATAATGTACTTTTATAGTGCATGCTGCAGCCATTGCCTATGTGTATGTATGATTAGGTGCCTGTATTAACAACAATGCTCTAATATCAGGTTTTGTTCAGATGAGTACATTCTTTAATACATTAAGTAGCTCATGATAGGTCTCCCGATGACCCCTGACATCTTATTACTAAAATGATAAACACAACCCGTTTTAGAGACTTTATCAAAATGTATTTCATGTGCGGTGTCATTGGTGATGTCATCAATGACATTTGTGATGGCATCATTCATGTCCTGGGTGTTAGTTGTATCTGTGCACGGTGGTGGCACAGTGGTGGCGCAAGTTATGGTTGCTTAGCTTAACATAACCAAGGGATTTTTGGTTTTACTTGTAACCGTAACATCTCTTTAACAAGTTTGTTCATTGAATTTCATTGCTTTTTATTGGCACAACTTAACCCTTTAACAATGTTTTTTTCCAATGAATTTCATGGGTTTTTACTAATGCACCCTTAATCTGCTATAAGTTCCTTATATTATACTCACCCCCAATGTGGCAGATATGGTGTCCGCGGATAGTGCGGTAGTCCACGGACATCAAACGGCATTCACAAAGCCCAGGATTTTAGGAGAGACCCAAAAAAAGTTGTACCCATCAACCAACAAAAAGATGCACATAACATCATTACTAATATTTACGACACGCAAATATACCTTTTTGTAGAAACAATTACTTCAAACAATACTAATAATGTTTTAATTTAGCATACATTATAATGGAATGCACCAATCAGAAACCATAACTGTACACTTCATATAATCTCTTCAGTAGAACTCTGCATATAGATTGAGAAACACTGGGTGCTTATTGAAAAACAAATTCTCACTAAATAGTAAGTGCATTGATTTTATTTCTCTATTATTAGCATTCATTATATAAACAAGGCAGAAGCACTTTTTGTTCACAGAAATGGCAAACACACTTGAGTGGTTGGAGGAGAACTTCCCAAAAGAAGAAATGAGTGACGATAACATCTCCAATGGTACTTAATACATATTTTAATGTAAACAAATAATGTAATTTGTACACACCTTACTAAAATAATAGTTTCTATTTTTCTTGCAGTACATAGTTTTCATGAAGAAACCATGCGCATTTGAATTATACACAATCCAATGAATTACAAAGAGAAGCCCTATCCCCAACTATACATAATCAAATTATGAACTTGTCTACAACATTCTAAAAATGTTAATCAAAGATGCTTTGATGAAACCTTACTTCCTTCCTCCCCTCATGATTATTGTACAGAAATTCCTAATTCTTCTATTTATGTTTCCCATTCCGATACCCATTTCTTTCTTAAATAAATGTTTTCTTATACTGTAAATATTTGTGTAAACTCCTCTGATGGCCTTCTAAAAAAAAGTAATAATTAGGATTCCGTGGCCACTACGTCTGTCTGGGGTGTCCGCACTTAAAATGGAGGTGCCCCCCGGACAGGCGTGATGTCCTGACATGTCTGGTTTCATATGATACACTATGAATTAGTCTGCGTACACCGCGCCTGTTCTACGAACAACTAGCGCATGCGCCCTGTGATTCCCACCAGAAGGAGGACCGCGGATGGCCATCATGTGACCGTGCAGCATGACAGCGTGTCCGCGAACGGTGTCCGCAGCCCCGGACAGTTTAAACATGCATTTTCCACCATCTACAGTGTTTCAAGCTGAAACTTTACTCTTCCACAGCTCCCAGACCCATTCTTGGTTGATCTTTCAACTGTTTACAAATTCTCAAGCCCTTTTTGTGGCTCGGTTGTCCGCAGACAAAGCGACTGTCCGTGGAGAGAGTACCAGCTTGCAGTTCCTGAGTTCCTGCTGTACAGATCTGTTTTATGGAGACCATCATGGCATCTGCTATGGCCACTTCTGCTCCCCAACCACAACCACCACAAACACTATCTGGAGGGCCTGGAGAGTGATACAGAAGAGGAAGATCAAGAAGAAGATGATCTTCAGCCCCCAGATTGAGTCATGGTGTGGCAATTTTTCACCACTGTAGGGGGAGTACGAAAGGCTCAAGCAGCCAAAGTTCAATGGACTGAGTGCAAAGTTCTACTCAGTCGTGGAAAACTAGGTGTGTACTTGCGGGAGACCACCTCCATGCGGCGCCTCAGGGGGCACGGAGGAAGGTGGTACCTGTCTCAGGGAAAAGTAGGTTGATGTCCTCTACCCCATCTTCTTTGACTGCTCCTGTCACCACAAGGGATACTCCTTTGGGACAGAGGAACCGAGTGGCGGCTTCACAGGCCATACAGAACACTGTTGACACTTACCTTTTGAGGGTCACAGTACTATGTTTGTACTGTGAAGCACTGATCTGAAGGAGAGAGAAGTTTCAGAGTGTTTTCGAGGCTGCAGTCAAGGAGCAGGAGAATCACTGCCACCTACCTGATTAAGGCTTGCCCAGCATCTCCCGCTCCCCACCTTCCCCTTCATTCCTGTGGTTGGTGCCCCTTCCCTCTCCTGCAAGAAAAATAAACATAAATTACAAAACAAAAAAAATCTAAAAAAGTTTCCATTAGGATCCATCTTTGACAGTTGAAAAATAGAATTGACCAAAACAATCATAGGCTCCCGTGCAGCCTGCACAGTCCTCCAACAACACAGTAGTCCGTGGGCATCTGAAAAATTCCAGGCATGTGGTGGGGGCACAAAAATCATTTTCATTGTTTTGCATAAAAAAATGGAGGCTCTTAAAAGAATCTTTTTTTGTTTTTTGCTTTATATGTATTTTTTAATTTTTTTTTATACACTGAATTAAGAAACATTTTACTGAACTTAATTATTTCTTCTTACTTTCACAAAAACTGCTTCAAAGCATTTGGAATTTTTTCTAGAAAAATCGGATTACCCACATCAGTCAGATGAACTTCATCTCTCCGAAAAATGTTGGCAATATCAAATTTAATGTTCTCATTATGAAAAGATATCATGCCACCATCTCACAGAAAAGCACACAAGCTTTATTGACACTATGCCTCACTTTTTCCATTTGCAGAATAAATAAAACTCAAATGCATCCACATCTGTCTCTGAGTAATACGAGACATTTATTTTTCTCGAATTTGAGAAAATGTCCTTTAATTTTCCCAATGTCTCCTTCATTGCAAACAGTAGTAAAATTCCAGTCACATAACCCAAAATGTTTCCTTCACAATGAAGAGTAATAATGTCTGGATGTTTCAATTGAACCATATTTGCACGAAATGGGAGCAAGTCCACCCACTTCATCTGTCGCACTCCATACCATGCCACTTCAAATTCATAAGATCCAAGATTTCCCACCAATCCACACTGCTCTGCATAGACCTTCAACCAATGGACCCAAGAGTCCCCCAAAATCTACACACTCTATCTTCTCAAACACATAGCCATAGCCAATGTCAGTGTTCTCACAACACCTACTAACAAAACTCCTTCTACCCTCTCTTCCAGGACACCACACCCAGGGAAACCTGATTAGCTGAACCATCATTTTCCGAGGATACCACAACTGTCCGCGGTCTATGCTGTCCCCTTTCCATGCAGGCACCCTTAAAATACCTGGATGTGGCATGTGCTGTTCGCGGACAACCGCAGTGTCTGCGAAAGTCGCGACCACTCGGTGGGGTGGAGGAAATTAAACACAATTTCAGTTATTTATTCTTTAGTGGTGGCCCTGAAAAGAACCCATTTCTTGGGGATTATTTTGGGTTTATTAACAAACACCGGGTTTTTCCTTTTTTGCTTTGATGTACAATAGTATTGTACACTGTACATCTTCCCTTATGATGTTCTTACAGGAAGGTTTTCAATGCATTCATAACATTGTAAAGAAAAACTGCATTTCTGACATCTGGGAAATGAAAAATCTTCACATAAACAATTCACACCATCAGACCTTATATTGTCATTCTCAAAAGATGACAGTTATGCAGCATATAAAAAGGCATATACAGCTTTATTGACAAGCTGTCTTGATTCTTCCTTTTGCAGACTGAAACGGTTTGTTGGACATCTCCATGCTTGCTTCTGATTTATTTCAGAAAAAATTATCTTGGCAGCAGGAAACAGTTCCATTATGCTTTTAAAGAAATCCTGCTGGGCAACCTGCAAATACACTGGAGTCACATACCCCAAACTGTCTCCTCCACAATGCACAATTACAATGTCTGGACATTTAAAGTGAGCCATACTCTCACAGAATGAAAACAAGCTTGCCCAGTTTAAGCCACAAACTACATGCCACAAAACGTCCACTTCTGCCAATCCAATACTTCCAAAGATGCCATGACTTTCAGCATCCACCTTCAAAGAATGAATTGAAGAGTCCCTGAAAATCCACACACTTTGCCTTCTCAAACACATAGCCATAGCCATTTTCAGTGCTCACACAACTCCTGTAAACAAAACTCTTGCTACCCTCTCTTCCTGTACACCACATGCAGCAAACCTAACTGGTTAATCCCCATAGCCCCCTTTTCATGCCAGGAATCCTCAAAGGACCTGGGTGTGGCACATGCCGTCTGCTGACTACTGCAGGGTCTGTGGACCTCATAACACAGGGACAGCCCTTCTACCCTTTCCACGTTCATGTTATCATCACTTCCACATTGACTGCTGTCACAAATCCATCCACCAATCTCATCCAAAATCTGTACAGCTAACCATGTCATCTCAGTTCAACACTTCAGATGTACACTTGAACTCTGAGAATACATATCTCCTGTTAATCAAAGGCATCTGCATCAAAAACTACTGTATTTCCAGATTCAACACGAGCTGCATCTAACAAGAAATAGTACAGGTATGCTTATATTTTACAAAAATATTTTCTTCAACTCTTTCACACACATATATATATATATATATATTCAATTAAAAAACTTTGTTAAAGGGATATTATGGTTAAGTTGCGCTACTAAAAACCTATGAAATTCAGTGAAAAAGGGACGTGAATTTGGGAGAAATTTACTAGGATTCCCTTATTTTATATACATGTAACATAGAACATACTGAACCCCCTTGCTAATGATATTTGAAGGGCACGGACTGAGCGTATGACCGCTGACGGGCGTGGACGAGATCAACACTACCCAAACACTCGAGGGGTATCTGAAATTGTTCTATCATGCCATATAAAAACTGTACAAGTTTAAAATGCAGCACATAAACACATTATAAGTGGTAATAAATAACCATTGGAACCTTCACGTCTCACACATAACCCATCCATTTAAATACCATGTATAATGAAATGGATTATACCATAACAAAAAGAAGATTTGCCTCCAACGTAATTACCTCACAGAAAGTGCAGAGCTAGGAGCGACAGTAGACCAGCACAACACAACTAATACAAATTACAAGAAAGTAGTAACTGAACTTCATTTTTCTTATATGTTTGTATACTTTTTGTATGAGGTAAGGAACAAATAATGTATTTCTGTTCTATTCACACAGAAATGTGCAGTACTTTGGAGTGGCTGGAGGAGAATTCTCTGCATGGCGAAATGTCAGAAGATAGCGATAATAATGGTACACACTTCTCTGCATAAGCAAATTAATAGTCAGTACTTTATGTGTACTTAAAATATATATATTTATTTTTAACAGACCATGCAAAAATTGAAGAAAGTCCACCAAAAGACACAGTGCAAGACAGCTTGAAACACATAGAAGACAACGTGGACATGCTAAAAGAGAATTTTAATGGGTTAAGGCAATTTGTGGAGGACCACATCAGAGGAAAAATTAGATACCTCTGTACTACCTGTACCTGTCCCCCTTCTCCATTTCCCAGTGAACTATCCCCAAACCCTCAAGAACAACATAAACATTTTGACGAAACTTCCATCCCTTCATTCCCTCACAACCAGCCTGTGGAAACCAATTCCCCTATATTTGTTTCAGTGTCTGCTTCCCCCTCTCTCTCTTAATTGCTATATATGTGTTTAATAAAAAAAAGTTATGTTAGTTTTAATGGAATTGTTTGCGTCAAATTTTTTTTTAAAGAGTTCAAATGTCAGCAGACAGCGCACCTGTCGGCCTGTCTGTAATTAATAAAATATGGATGTCCTAAGGACAATACACCTACCATTCACAACCAAGATGGAACTATTCTTAGAACACACCAGCTGTCCAAGATGTCGGTAAATCAACAAAATGGGGGCATCCTAAGGACATTATACCTCTCTGTACTGTTCGCAACCAAGATGAAACTGTTCTTAGAACACACCAGGTGTCCGGGATGTCGTAAATGAACAAAATGGGAGTGTCCTAAGGACACTATACCTGTCCGTAACGTCCACAGCCAAGATGGAACTGTCCGTAGAACAGGCGTGGTGTCTGGCATGTCCGTAGTCAAACAAAATGGAGGTGTCCTAAGGACACTATACCTGGCCGTACAGTCAGCAGAACATCTACGCACATGCACACCACACCCGTAAGTCCTGCGAACATCGCGCCTGTCCATAAGTGTCCGTCTCGCTTATGTCGCACCTTTAATTCATTTCATGACCCGAACACTGTCCGTAGAACACCTGCGCACATGCGCACGACCGTTCCTGTGCATTAGGTGTCCTGCGGGTACCCGTTTCCTTCACGGATGTGTTCACGACATCATCATGTGACCGCTCCCACGCTGAGCGTGTGTCCTAATTTGTGCACTTTGTCCGCTTCCGCAACATTTCAAAAGAACTTATGCAGACAAGCCAAATTATTTTACAATACTAAATCACCATTTCACATGTCCCATACAATGCCCTAGCTTTCCACATATTGTTTGGAACTTTTTTGAACGCTTTTGACAGATCGATATGGTCCAGAGGCACACCCCTCCACCCCTATAAAAGGCCACACCCCCAATCTCATCTTCATTGTACTTCTGGCGATTGTAGATTGAGTTTTGCTGCCTTTAGTCATCCATGGCTGCTGTTGCTACATCAGCCTCAGCACCACCCCCAAACCCTCCACCACCACCACCTCCCCAAGGGCCTGCAGAGGGAAATACGCCTGAGCCACAGCTGTCTTTTCTCCTCTCAGGAAAAAGAGGTTCTCATTAAATCTCCCCGTTCACAAAACACCCACTGAACTTTACTGTCCAATCCCTAGCTCCGCTCATTCTCATTTGCATGCCTCTCCACCCCAGAATCCCTGTATGTAAAACGTGCTGCCTGCAGACTACCGCCATGTCCGCGGACATGTAGAGGATCTGAGCGTGACGACTGTACATTTAAATAGTGTTCCCCATTTCCCCTTTAAGGTGGGCTCTGAAAAGAGGCGTTTTTTTTGTTTTTATTGCAGATGCCTGACAGACACCTGTTATTTTGTATTTTTTTTTCTTCTTAGTATACTCCCACAATCATCACATAACCTGCTCCAAATCAAGCCTTACAATCCAAAAGAACATGGCATTTCCCAAAAGAGATAAAGAAACACCATCTGCTTCAAAATAAGCTGCATTACTGGAAACAAAAATCTCGTGGCTACAGAAAAACATACCAGCTCTTTACATGAAAGCATGCATGCCGCAATTGATTGCACACCTACCAATACTTTGATCAGGACAAAAAACAGAACTGCTGTCCCATTTTGCTCTAGGGAGTAAGCCAGAAAAAATTACTTTCGCAGTTGGAACGATGTTGATGACTGCTTGAACCAACTGTTCCAAATCTCCCAACAAAGTAGGTGAACTCACGTAGCCCAAATGGAAAGCACCATAGTGCAAAACTACCACATGGGGACTGTTCATCCTACGCATATCTCTGCAAACTTGGAGAATTGCCTCTACATTGCAGTCCTTGGAGTACCTCCACTCCTCTTACATCGAAATAGTTTGCCACATGCCAACATTCAGAATAGTGCTGTAAACCATGGACAAAAATATCTCTGAGCACCAACACCCTGACTGTCTCCACCTATGCCATCTTCACTACACACACTTTCTTTCTACACAAATGAACAATGTCAACATCTGATTGAATGATCCCTACAGTCCCCTTTCCATGCTGGATTTGCTGTAAAACCCTGTATGTGGCACGCCCTACCTGCGTACAGGCGCAGTGTCCGTGCGGCACGTAACTCTTAGCCAGCCCTTATACCCTTTCACATCACTTGCAAATCCATTCCCTCATTCGACACAGCTAAGCAGTCACGCAACCATCCAACAATCACATCCAAGACCTTTACATCTAACTCCATCATCAGAGTTCCTCACTTCAAATGTACTGTTGATCACTCTCAATACAAGTCGCATATCATTGCAAAGCACATACTACAAAAACTACTGTGCAAGTCTCGAGGATTTCTACTTACAGCTCCATGCATATGCACATGCATGATTACAAAGTACAGGTATGCACATTTTATTCAGAGTACATGTGCAACTCTTATGATTCCATTTAAACAATACATAGCCAATACATACATACCAACGCTCCCGCCTTAAGCGCTAGACTTCCGATTTTTCTTTGAAAATACTTCTTACTATCTCCCGCATAACCTATACATACATACCAACCCTCCCGAGTTACGTGCGAAACTCGATTGTTCATTAAAAAATGTCACAATTTTTTACTGTCTTCCGCCTAAATGAATGCTACTTCCAATGTGATCGTATGAGAAAAATAAACATTCCCGTTTCATGTGGTGACATCTTCCTCTCAGGTGTGCCTGAATTTTCGCATTCCTACTTATAATGTGAAAGTATTCAAATTTTTCCCATCTACTATAATGACCTATCACTTCCAAACCTCTCTGCTATCTACAACACAGCTGCAAAAAAACAAGGGAATTTCATGAACTTAAAATTGTACTCATTTGCAAAGCAGGTTCAACTAACATACGGCAAATAACATATAAAGGCTGCACATAGTCAAATAAAATCCACGCATACAATGTGTTGAGATATCAAACGAGAATAATTCCACGAAAGCTTAAAAATGAACGTGTACATTAACATCACTTCTTTAAACACACAAAATTACTAACTTCTTCCCTTTACAAATGCAGTGAAGACCACTCTCCTGAAAATCAACAGCATCTACACTACAAACAACATATCCGAAGAAACCTGGTCATTCCACCAAAAACAGTAAGTACAATGCTACCATTATAGTCGTACTGTTCCTCAAAGAGACTGTGTGGGTCATTTATGTAATTTGTGCACCCAAAATAAAATCAATTTCTGAACCATTCTGCCCACAAATCCCCATTTATTAAACAAAGATTAACAGGCAAAATGGCACACAAATCCCTGTTTTTTTGGAACACAAATAACATACACAAGCCTTAGAATGTTAGTACTACAAAACAAATACCTGCTTCAATTTTTTACCATTACATTTACGATTAATGCTTCTCCGGACCGCAAGCACACTTTCTACTCTCATCTGAAGCACAGTGTAGTAACATACACACAGAAAAATAGCCTTCCCAACTCATTGTAACTGCCCAATGCACATTCACACACCACCAAAAACATCTTCATCATCAAACTCATACACGCATGCACACAGCACACATACATTGTAAAAAAGAACAACCCATACCTTCTGTTTTTTCAACAGACCCCAAAGAATGCCTACCAAAAAAAAAAGTCCATAGAAAGGAATGCAGAAATAGAGCCAATGAAAATAAAAGTGTCCATCTCTACCAGAGTTTGTACAAAACGTTGAAACAAAACCGCTTATGCAGTCATTTAGCGAAACAAAGGAAGCTTCAACTACAGAAACTTTGCATCCTCTATCAAAATGGCTACCACTACTGCTAACACTGCTCCTATAAATCTGCATATACTAGCAAGAAACCATAGTAATAAAAGTATTTTAGCAAAAATGTTCCGCCACAGAGTCCTTCAGAATCTAATAAGAAGAGGAGCGAAATCATCCACAACCCTTAAAAGCTACCATAGAAAATTAATCCTAGAAGCTCTCGTAGTGCAATCTTTCTCAAAAGGAAGTTATTTATTTTAGTTTTAAACAGGATGAAACCACTTACAAAACTAAGTACTAAACTACAAAAGAAACTTCTCAATAAACGGAATGTCAACAAAAATAACTTCTTAAATATTTGTGGAGGTGAATGGAGTCACACAACGACCACAGAACCATATTTTAATGAAGAAGCATACAAACAAAACCGAACAATCACAATTGCCATCTATAGCAGTGGACGAGGATATGAAAAATCAATAATACCATTGTGGAACAAGAAACACTGCTTACAAAAGTATCCCCAGAAAACTCAGAATTACCTCTCCATTCGACTGAACCAGACCATCCAGTATACAAATGGCTCTGCACGTCAATGTGTAACATTCCCAACAAATCTTTCAAATCTTTACACCATTTCCTCAATCAGTATGTGAAAGGTAAAGACAAAATCAAAATGAAAGTACTGCAAAATATGGATACCTGTCCAGTGCGCAAATACACTGGACTACAATGACATTAATTAGCCTGTATTTCAGGACCTATTTGCAAAAGCACCTTCCATGATATCAAAATGATATCAACACATCATTCAAATGTATGAAATCTAGTGTATAAACTGTACTATGCTAAAAGTCCAGCTTTAGAACTAGCCTATTTAAATAACACTCTTCTGCATGGTACCCCCAAATACCTACAAGAAGAAATCAACCGTATCCAGAAGAAATATTTTGGAAGTGAAAGCCACTTACAAAATACAATAGCTTTAGAACAGACTAGCAACCATTCTGCACATGGCAACCTTCTATTACACACATACAAAAAATAAATACTAAAATTTAAAACTACATCCGCTGAAGTACCAAACCATGTGTGTGTGTGTTGCCGCAGAACTTTTTACAAAAGTAACACAAAAACTATAGACGTAACATACAAAATAGAAGACAATGAAGATTCCAAATGGTTTGAATTAGCTCTCTACCTTTTAGCAGAAAACAAGTACGAAATAAGTGAGCCCCTAATATATTGCAGTTACTGTACTACAAAACTTGAAAACAACCAAACTCCTTCACGTGCTATCACAAATAATTTGGAATTATTTCCACTACCAAAACCCCTGCAACAACTCAATTTGTATGAGAACATCATAATTCAAACAGTACACCCATTTCAAGAAATAATACACCTTCAACCAAAAACTGCAAAATCACCTCCCTCTGAATTGGTGAAAGGCATTCGTGGCAAAGTAGTTTATTTGCCATTAGATCTGACAGAAAATGTGCACACTCTAAAAGTGCAACGTCCAATAGAGCATTCTTTAATTGTCTTAGTAAATGGTGTACCAACAAAAGACAAAAAAATTTGGCAACAACTCGTGGATTTACATAAACTTAGACAAGACTTGCAATATCTGAAAGACAATAATGAATACTACAAAGAAATAAATATTGAAGAAAGGTTAAGGGAAACAACTGAAATAATTCAAGAGTCATCACAAACTGGTCAATTTGAACTTCTGGATCCTGCTGCAGGATCCACTCATTTGGACCATTATACAATTCATCCATTGCACTCTAATGAGAGCATAGATGATGCACTAGAAACTTACCAAATGCGACAAACCAAAGGGTCACCAATGAGCATATGGGAAAAAAGTATAGAAGCATGTGCTTTTCCACTACTATTTCCTACTGGCAAAGGAGGAAGATACAATAATAGACCCACTCAGATAACAGCATCAGAATACTGCTCATTACGAATGTATCGTGAAGATCCCAGATTTAGAGAAAATGTGGAATAATTATTCAACCTACTCTTTGAAAGTGAACTAGCAACCCTATGTTACGGAGGTGCACACATATTGAAATCTGGAACCCACTTTCAAAATATTTCAGCTAGGCAATTAATACAAAAAGTGCAAGAAAAAGATGAGGTTTTACAATCAAGCATAACAAATCTGTTTGCAAACATGCGTGGTACGAAGGAATACTGGTTCCGACACCACGGAGATGTACGTTGTATGATCAGAAACCTTGGACCACCCACTTGGTTTGTTACATGACTTCCTATGCAGATCAAACAACAACAAAACCAACATAGATATACTAACACCTGGAGAACTTTGCTCTCTAGATCCTGTTAATGTTTCAAGTTATTTCCATCAACGTTTCATTGCTATGCTACACTTTATATGTAATAAAACTGTTCCTCTCCTCAGAGAAGTGCAACACTTCTTTTGGAGAAAAGAATACCAAGCCAGTGGAGCACCACATATCCACATGCTTTTATGGATTAAAGGTGCACCTAAATTTGGCCAGGACAGTAATGCCACTGCTTTGCAGTTCATCCAAAAATATGTCACTTGTGAAATCCCTTCACAAAGGACACATAGTGTCCTTCATGGACAAATTGTACAATTTCAAAGACACAAATGTGGCAAATATTGTCGTTGCAAATACAAAAGCAAAGGGAAATACTACACCAAATGCCGATTTGGTTTCCCTAGACCAGTTACAGAAACAGGTGAAGTGAACAACTTCATGTCTTCGGTTCGACATAGTGTTAAAGGTAAATCACCTAAGAACACGTATTACATAAAAAGAACAGAAGAATCAAAATATATCAATGATTACAATGCAATCATTGCCCTCTTATGGAAGGCAAACATAGATGTGCAGTACATTGTAGACAATTCCACTGTAGTTGCACGATATGTTACAGCCTGCTTAACAAAAGCAGAAAAAACAGAGCTGCAAGACCTCTGGAATGACCTATCATCAGCCAAAACACTATCTAAGAAATTGTACATACCTAGGCATAAAAATGTTCTCTCATAGAGAATGTGGCGCCTATGAAGCTGCATATTGTTTAACCAGTACTGCTTTGTATGGAAAATCTGAAAATATAGTATGGCTAAGTCTTGGTCCTGCTGAATCTAGAAAAAGAGTTCTCAAATCATATGAGGACATAGAAACAATAGCCAAAAATGATCCCAACAGCCAAGACATTTTGAAAAACAATTTACTAGACACATACTACCCGAACAGGAGTACCACCTTGGAAACCATGTGTCTATACCACATAGCCCAAAACTTTGCATACAAAAATAATATAAAACCCGATTAAAGCAAAGGTAGATATAAAGTGACAGATTGTGAAGGCAGAAACTTACCAAACAAAACCTAATTAATCATTTCAAATTGTCATTAAAACCTCCTCAACAGAAAGAACTATATTACATGTCCCTGCTATAACTTTTTAAACCATGTAGAAAAGAGGAAGAGATACTAGATAACTATGACTGCTATGAAGATGCTTTCAAAGCAAATGAAAGCGCTATCACCGATGTGAACTTTACACAGTACAAAACAATGTTGCACAATGAACAGCAACACAAAGAAGAACTCCAGGCCCAACTAGATAAGGACATCCGACAGTAGTCAACCTTCTGTAACAGGAAGCCAAGAACCACTAGGACAGCCACTAATAGCAAATGAGGCAGAATTAGCTATGACAGAAGTGGAAAACACCATGTGTCACTATGAAGAAGATAAAGAAAACTTAACTGTACTGCAATCAAAACTGAAAAACGGAACTGTGAGCAGCGTAGCATTTTTCAAGAAGTAACAAAAGAAATTGCACATGGTGTACAACACGAAAATAAAGAATGTACCTGCCAAAATTACAAACCTATACTGCTGTACGTCAGTGATGAAGCTGGTTCAGGCAAAACATTCTTAATAAAAATCATCAGCAAGTTTCTTCAACAAATGACAAACAACAAACTGTCAGCTGTTGTAACTGCCCCCACAGGTTTACCTGCCTACAACATAAGTGGTGTCACTTTGCACCGACTACTACTCCTTCCAGTAGAATCGCTAAACAAATTAGACTATTACAAACTTTCTACAGAAGCTGCAATGGAAATACACAGAGTATTAAAACAAATGAAAATGCTACTAATAGATGAAGTGAGCATGGTCTCCAACCTAATGTTGACTTTGATTCACCTCAGATTGCAAGAAGTACTTAAAACAAACTACGAAGAACTCTTTGCAGGAAAACACATTATCGTTTTCAGAGATCCTCTACAATTGACACCAGTGAAAGGTGAACCTATTTTTAAAACCTTAGGACACAAACTCTGCCGTGAAACTGTTGGCAGCATAGGAAATGTCAACCTTTGGCAAAATTTCCAATACAAAGAATTAATGGAAAACATGCGTCAATCTGCAGACCTCACTCACGCCAACATTTTAAAAAGTATTAGAATTGGTGTACTATCTCAAGAAGCGCAAGCAATATTGAGAAACCGGCACATCCATGCACTTTATGGCGATAACGCATGTGCTACTGATGTTATGGAACAATTAGCGCACAAAAATATCAATTGTATGCCCTTAATGCCAACTCTTGCAAGCTGTTCCAAATTCAATGAAACAATGTTAAAAAAAGAAATGCAACCAATAATTGAAATTTGCTCCACAGACAAACTGGACGTACATGGTATGACACTACCCATGTGTCAACAAGCCACAACAAGACTAAATACCTTAGAAAATTCAAACTCCAACACAGCTGGGTTGGAAAAAATATTAAAATTATCCTTAAATTGTAGAGTAGTGCTTAAACATAACCTTGACGTGGAGACAGGACTAGTTAATGGGGCACTGGGTACAGTTGTTAGCTTTCAAACATACCCACATGACAACAACATTCAGTTTGTCAATATTCTCTTTGACAAACTTTCAGAAGTAAAAAGGATAGGGTGCTCAACAGCGCGATTCCTTCTCTTCAAAGACATGTATGTACGTAGAGAACAATTTTCTCTAACTCTTGCATTTGCAGTCACCATTCATAAATCCCAAGGTTTTACCCTAGACAAAGCATTGATAGATATTGGAAACACAGTCTTTAAAGAAGGCATGAGCTACATAGCACTATCACGCTTACGTACACTTGACGGTCTATTTCTAATCAACTTTGAGGCAAATAAAGTGAACGCTGATATTCCCTGCATTTTAGAATACAATAGACTCCGTTCACTGTACACCCCCCATCTGAAATCATATCCTGTTCCATAAAAAGGAAAACATTGTAAAAGAAAAGTAATTCAAACAGAAATGCAACAGGATCTGACTGCAAATCCTTCAAAGAGAGTAAAAGAAAGTAATACTTCATCAATTACCACAAGCAAAGAAGAACCTATTAGTGAAAGCAAATCAGGTACTTCTTCAAAGAAGGAATACAAACCCAGATATGGAACCTGCACACCTGAGTGGCCCAGATGCACCGAGAAGGACAGCACATCGTCCAGTAAGCACGTCAGGGGGTCAATTTTGTTGGTCTTGGCCCAGTGACAGAACCTCATCCACTTGCTCCTGTAATGACTCCTGGTGGGGTCGCCTCTTGCCCCTTGTATGACAGCCAGATTGTCCTGTGACAAGTGCAAATATTCAGAGTGATCTGTTCAGGTACCAAGCTGCCAGGTCTCACTTCTGTGGAGTGGGGTGAACCACTATGCCCCCCCTGCTGAGATAGCAAGTGGGCTGGTCCCAATGGGAGGCATACCGGGGACTGAACCACCAGATGGAGAAGTTCTGAGAACCAAGTTCTTGCCGGCTACCAGCGAGATATCAGGATGAGCCGAAGGACCCGTGACTCCCTGACCTTGTAGATGACCCTGTGAATCAGCAGAGTGGGGGGAAAGGTGTATGCATACATATTGTTCCACAGAATCTGCAATGCATCCCCCAGTGATCCTCTGTCATGCTCCAGACATGATGCAACTGATGGCATCTCCTGTTGCTCAAGTTCACAAAGAGAGTGACCCCACCTGTCGAAGATCTCACTCAGGACCTCCTCGTTTAACTGCCACTTGTAGTTGTCACTCCCTAGCCTGCTGAGCCTGTCTGCTTCCAAGAATCCCCCGGAAGCTAGACTGCTGACAAATAAATTCTGTTCATCAGTGTCCACTCCCAAACGTCTATGGACAGCCTGCAGAGAGGAGGGGACCTGCTACCTCCCTGCTTGACGATGTTATGCATACAGATAGAGCTGCCTCTCTGTATGTAGACCGACTTTCTGCTGATAATGGGAAGTAACGCCTTGAGAGCCAGCCATATGTCCATCATCTCAAGTCAGTTGATGTGCTCCAGCTGTTCCTGTCGTGACCATATGCCATGACACTGTGATTGCTCAGCGTAGCCCCCATCCCTCCAGGGACGAGTCTGTGGTTGCTCAGCATAGCCCCCATCCCTCCAGGGACGAGTCTGTGGTAATGGTGATCTCTGGAGAGTGTTGCCTGAACAGTCTGCCTGCTACCAGGTTGGTCTCTGCACTGCACCACTCAAGGTCTGGGTGTAGGAGCTGTCGTATGCTCACTAGAGCTACCTAGGAGCATGTCTCCTGATTCCAAGAGGCTGAGAAATATAGCTGCAGCCACCTCTTTTTGAGTCTTGCGTGTGGCACAGCCAGGAGACAAGCCACCATTAGTCTGAGCAGGTGCTGGTACCACCATGCTGAGGTCGCTGGTCTGCTGAAAAAATGCCTCGTGGCCTTCTTGATTGCTGTGATCTTGTCTGTTGAGGAGAAAATCCTGCCTGCCCTTGTATCCCAAATCAGCCGCATGAAAGTTAAAGACTCGGTGGGGAGTAACTGCGCCTTCTTCAGGTTGATGACGAACCCCAGATCGTATAGCATGAGTGTTGATGCTACGTGACGTACTGACGCTGCTTGGATGAACCAGTCGTTGAGGTATGGATAAAGGTGGTGGCCCTCCTCCCTGAGCAGGGATACTACCGAGTTGATTAACCTCGTAAATACCCTTGGGGCTGAGTTGAGGCCAAAGGGAAGGACCTTGTACTGAAAATGCAAGCCCATGATCCTGAACCTCAGGAAGGAACGATGGTGCTTTGGAATGGGGACGTGCAGGTAAGCATTCTTCAGATCCAGGGAGCACATCCAGTCTCCCCCACATAGGGCCTCCACAACAAGAGCTGGAGTAACCACCTTGAACTTTTGAAATGGTTGGGAAAGGTTTAAGTAAGAAAGGTCTAGAACAACTCGCAGGCCAGACTGATTCTTCTTCTGAATGGCGAATCTTCTGGAATAGAAGCCCCTCCTTGTTGCGAAGTTGGAACCTCCTCCACCGCCTGCCTCATGGTGAGCGAGTGGATTTCCGCCAAGAGAGTTGTCGTCCCAATCTGTGGGAGTGAAGTGGAGGAAAGACGAAATTGAGGGATTGGCAGGTGGAAGCCTGTGGAGACTACAGAGAGGTTCCATGGGTTCGCAAACCTTGCCTCCCAAGAACAGAAGTGTAGGGCAAGTCTGCCCCCCTCCAGCGACTCGTGGATCTGGATGACATTGTCACAACCATTTGCCCTCTGAGGCTGATGCCTGGGAGGGGGACTGGAAAAACCCCTTGTGGGAGGATTTGTGCTGCTTGCACCTGAGTTAGCTAGGAGACCAACCTGGCTATTTGGCGTGTCGCCCCAGAAGATCCCCGAAGCCGCTGAAGTTGCGTGCTCTATCTAAGCACTGGTGACTCTGGCTATAGTCTTTGGGGACCGAGTTTGTCAGGATTAACAAGGATTTAGCTGTCTGAAAGCTATTCTTCTTTTTGTCAAGTTCCTCGTCCATGGTCGAGCGGAACAAATCTCCCCCACCCTCAAATGGCAGGTCTAGAATGCACTCCTGCGCATTAGGGTTAAATTTGGTTGCCTTGAGCCAAGCCGTCCTCCTCATATCGGTGGCGATACGGATCACTCTACCTTCTGTGTCGAAGTGAGCCACTGTAGACTCCTTGATATCTTGGGCCACAATTGTGGCCTCTGCCAATCCAGCCTTGAAGCACGCCTGACTCTGCGCTGGGAACTCTGGGAGGAAGTCTGCAATCTCTCTCCGAAGCTTCTGATACACTGCTGCCAGCATAGCATCCGTGTTGGCCTGGCGCAGATGTAGTGTGGCATTAGAGTAGATCTTTTTGCCATATGATTCCAACAGATTTTCCTCCTTTCCAAGGAGTGCTGATGTTGGAGCAGCTGACAAAGACTGTGGCATGGAGTAGAGGGATGCCACAGCTATAACTGATGAATGTGGTTGGGGTGCACTGACAGAATGAGGGAGTCTCCCTCCGCCTGCCTACACTTGGTATCCATCTGTTTATTGGTAGGCTGCATAGATTGCGGTTTCACCCATCCTTTATTGGAAAGGGATTCTACATCTTTTTGCAGAGGGATGCCCGTTCTTGTGGTCAGACGGTTGGTCAGTAGTTCCGCCAGAACCCCTGCCTCAGGCTGCGCAAATTGAGGCTGCAGAATCCCCAGGTATTCTGCTACCCCAGCCAGCCTCTTGTGGAAAGCCTTAGTTGACGAGGCAGTATCCTGGTCCTGCTCCTTGTCTGTGTCGCCTGTGTCCTGCAGGTCTGGACCTGTCAGAGGCGTGCTGGGTGTGGGGAGCTCTGGCATGCTGACTGGCAGTGCGGGGGGCTGCTGTGGAGGCTGCACCGGAGGCAGAGACTGCCAGACTGGTGTGAACACGGGAACCAAGGGTAGAACTGGTACCGGGGTATGCAACACTGTTGGATTTTTAGGAGGTGTCATGGTAGCATGTCCTTGATGACCCCCAGAGGATGGTGCCCATCTGCAGTGATTTCATGAGGGTAAGGAACTTTTCAAAGAACTTATCCTTGCATGCAGGTGAAGGGCCTGGAGGTGTGGGAGACATGCCATGTGGTTGCAGATGTCTTGGAGGTCCCTGCGTCAGCCCGCTGGGAACTGCATACCTTCCTGTGCAGATGTGGTCGGGTATGACATGCACCAGGTCACCGGAGTGGTCCAGTCCCACTTAGATGTGTGTTCCCATGCTTGCTCTCCAGAAGGAGGAGGCTTCGGGTGGGCTGCCATCTTGTCTGGCGGCCATTTTGTCATGCCCCTTGCCATGAGCCTGCTGCCTGGTGCTTGAAGAGCCGGGCCCAGTCTCCACGTGTACACTTTGAAGCCAAGGCTCAGACCTTCCCTGCACCTCAGGTAGAGACCTGGGAGGCTGAGTGCCCTCGCCCATGACACCGGTAGTGCTGCGAATAGACGCCCACTTAGATACAATTCCGATAGTAGAGCAAAGCCCCTCTGGGATGTCCCCGGGTCAAGAGCCTTGCAGCCCTCAGCGGTGGGACTGGAGAGTCTTGCGTCCCCTTGGCTTGTTGGTTGGTAGCTCTGGCAACCTCAGTCTCCTTGTTGTTCTTAGGACCTGGAAGGCCCCTCCCACTTGGGCGCTTCCCTGGGAAGGAGTTGCACTTGCGGGCTGCGGAGGAGAACAGGGCACCTACCATGGGACTGGGCTTCATCCTGATGTAAGTCTTGAGGTCCTCTGGAGGCGATTTCTCGACGAGCTTCCTCCACTTGGCCAAGAGATTCTTGAGTGCTTGTGGGGTCAATGCGTCATACGCAGAACAGCCATCCCAGCCAGGGGTTGTGGCCAAGGCACCAGAGGCAGAGCACATGGGGATCTGACATGAGGAAGGAACCCTAGCAGGCTGGACACCCGCTAAAACCTGCCACTGTCGACATGCGCCGGGGAAGAGCGTGGTACCAGAGGACATAGGGCCTCATTACACGGTAGGCGGTAAGGGTTTACCGGTACCGGTATCTTACCGGTACCGGTAAACCCTTACCGCCTTACTACGAGGTCCCTTTGTGGGTTGGAGAATTTAACGCCTGCTTTTTGCAGGCGTTAAAAACCAACCTGCAAATGGACCAGGGAGCTAATTACGGTGCCGTAATTTGCACCTTCCCCATTCCCATTATGCCCTATGGGCAAATTCCACCAACGAGGTGCCAGTATTTTACCGGCATGGACCAAGGTGCTAATAGCACCTTGGTCCACCGCTGTCTGTGTAATGAGGCCCATAGTCTTCTGTGACAATCTAAGAGAAACAGAGAGAGAAGAAAAATAGAACGCTTTCGGGACAGAGGGCATGGAATTACAAGGCCAGAGGCCTAACCCAGGAGTGCTGATGAAGTGGTCCGTTGCCGTTGATGAGAAAAAAGAGGACTGACGAGTGGTGCCAGTGGGCGGGGTGAGGGGAGCGCATGCTCCCAGGGCCGCGTCCCTACACGCATCTAAATTTAAGAGGGAAGACAATTTTGCCTGTGAAAAAGGCTCTGTTTCCCGTCCCTAGTGAGGGACACCAGTACAGTATGGAGGAAAGGCGACGGGACGTAGGAGCATAACTAGCTTAGAAAAATGTATCTCCAACGCAGCTGGATTGGAGAAATTATTGACTTTGTGTCTAAACTGCAGAGTAATTCTAAACAGGTTTAGTCAATTGAGCAATTGCTACAGTGGTTGGCTTCCAAACATATCCACATGACAACATTCAGTTTGTCAACATCCACTTTGACAAACTTGCAGAAGTTAAAAAAATAGCATGACTACTTTTTTCAAACACATGTACATACTCAAAAAGCAATTTTCTCTATATCTTGCATATCTGTCACTATTCACAAATCATAAGGTCTAATCCTAAATCAAGCATTGATTGACATTTGCAGAACTGTCTTTAAAGAAGGTATGAGTTACGTAGCACTTCCACTCCTAGTTAACTTTGATGCAAACAAAGTCAATGCTGACATTCCTTGCATCCTGGAATACAACAGGCTATGGGCACTATACACCCCCCATCTAGATATGTACACTGTACCACAAAAAGAGAAACCTTTAAAAAGACAAGTAATATTAACTGAAGCTATAGCAGATCTCCCAACAATACCGCTAAATAACAACTACCAACTCCTTCTGCATAAATACAACCACAAAACTGTCTAGTACAAAGTCAACTGCACGTCTGTCAGAAAAGAAAGGCACAAATGTCTCTTCTCCAGAAACATCTGCAGGTCCATCAAACGATCCACAAACAGTACTCTCTGGTCCATTTAAATTCAGCAACACAACTGGAGTATATTGTTATGCTAAAGTGACAATGAATCTTCTCTTTCAATTGCCACAGATTGTTCACGACATTTACTTAAACGGCTCAGACCAGTTGTGTTTGCAAATTAATAGAAATGCCACAAATGGGGGGGCGTGGCCAGCAGCGCAATGGAGCGGACGTGAGTTCAATCGGCTCTGTGACCGCCGCAAATATCTTGTCTTTTATAGCCTGATTCCTGAGAGTTCTATACACTTCTGACGCCTGTATCGGTAGCTGATGCACTGGGGCACCATCGGATGCAACATTTAGGGAAAATCGGAGCCCCAAGAGCGAACCCGAGGCGAGTGAAGAGCGAAACAGAGAGAGATCCCGCTCTCCCAAGATGGCCGCCACTGGCGCGTGATGCAATTCGGGGCCTGACGGGCGGGTAGCGGCGGTACTGCAAGCAGACCTGACGGAAATCGCCGGACCATCTCTGGCCCACGAGGAGCTCGACGGCCGAACTGGGGAGACTCTCTTACCGCAACATCCAGCGAAGCCGGTGAGTGGCCCCAGTCACCAGCCCAAACCCACGCATTGGTAAACCCAAGGTGGAAGGCCCTCTCCGAGCCACTCCTGCGAGAGACCTCGGCCAGAAAACTCGCCCGACTGGGACTGCCGTCGCACACAATGTTCTACCCGACCCACAGCAAGCCTCGTCTCTCCCGGGCGCACATAACCCCGCGTAACTGCCTCTCTCCAAGGATGGGCAAAGACAAATTGAAAAAAGCCTCTACGCAAAGCAAGATGGACCAATTTGCAGTAGCACAGGCCCAGACCTCGCAGTCTCACACACCACAGACACTCCCCCCTGAGGACGAGACTGCCCTCTCCCTGAGAGACATGATGGCTGCCATCGCCAGCTCCCGCTCCTCGATGGAGATGAAAATCGACAGTATAGTGGTGGATGTCTCCTTTCTGCACCACAACCTGTAGAAACTCTCCGCTCGTACGGGGGAGGCGGAACAGCGCATCTCGGAGACTGAAGATAACATTAGAGGCATTAATCAACAACTCTCCCAGACACTAAATCATCTGAAAATGTTAGAGGCCCATGTGGATGAGGGGGAAGGAAGATCGCGCCGCAACAATATACGCAACCTCGGCCTCCCGGAGGGGGAGGAAGGGCCCAGTATGGAGCTCTTCCTGGAACAATGGTTGGCGGACATCTATGCAACTCACCCCTTCTCTAAGTTCTTCTCGGTGGAGAGAGCTCACAGAATGCCATCGGGCAGGCCTATACCAGGCGCACCACCCAGAACGATCATAGCCAGATTCCTTAACTATCGGGACAGAGATGCACTCCTTCAAATGGCCCGCTCTAAGGGTACAATCACCCATAACGGCTCCCGAATTGCCCTTTTCCCTGACTACACCCGGGAGGTGCAGAGGGCAAGACAGTTGTTTGAACCGCTGAAGAGGCAACTATTCCACATGAAAGTAAAATACAGACTGCTGTTTCCGGCCCAACTCAAGATCCACCACAGGGGAACCACAGTTCACTTCACGGATCCGAAGGAGGCCTGGAGATGGGCAGAAACACACATTGAAGGGGACTGGACGACAAGACCAACAGATCGGGGAAGGAGACCACGGCCTGGGGCGGATCGCCCCCCTACCGGGGGGCACCCGGAGGCCCAGGAACCAGCGATCCTGGAACAAGCGACAAACCCTGCCAACTAAAGCGAGGGAAACCAACGAACACTAGGAAGCGATGGAATATCGAACCAAAGAGAGGCCGACCTCATAAGTGGACCCTAAGAATTATGGAATGCTCAAAGGCGGTAGGAGCTGCGGACCAGAGGGGGCCCCCTCTGTTCGCCTGCCAGCCAGGACCCCAAGTTTGAGCTGACACTCTAGTTCCGAGTGCCAACGATGTTTGGGCGAGAGGTCCTTCGTGTTGGGGTGGAGTATAGGGAGGGGGGATGGCTGAGTTTATGTTGTTTTTGTTATAGTATTAATACACGTTTATTACGCATTCACAAAACTTAATGGATCACCCCACCCAACACACCCAAAATATGGCAACTCCATGAAACAGCCCATAATGTCTGCGAACCTGATACCGTACACAATAAATGGCGACCACACTGACCCACGCATCAACCCCTGAGCGTCCCAGGTCTCTCAAAATAATCACATGGAACGCGAACGGGCTGGGGTCCTGAATCAAGCGACGTCTTGTTCTGCAGTTCTTGAACAGACATTCTCCCGACGTCGCCCTGATAAATGAGACACACTTAGCTGGGACCAGCTGCACTTTCTTTCGTAGAACCAACTACCGGCTGGCCCTACATGCGGGATACACTATGGGATCCAGAGGGACTCTTATCCTGATACATAAACGCGTCCCATTCACATCGCTAATAGTTGAACAAGACCCCCCGGGGTCGCTATGTGGTGGTTATAGGAACACTGGGACAAGAAACACTGGCCATTGCGTCAGTGTACTCCCCGCCAGGACTTGGAGAGGAATACCTGGAGGAGTTGGTCACCCTTATGGCAAAACACCAACCTGATACGTGGATTTTGGGGGGAGATTTTAATGACGTCATGTGTAATATAAAAGATCGCACTCACATCAGAGACCGTAACCCGAACACTCTCGCCAAACTAGCAAAATTTGCGTCAGCCCTGGGCCTTTGGGACATGTGGTGGCATCTCCACCCTGTGGACGAGGCCTACTCGTTCCACTTGGGAGCACACGGGTCCATGTCCAGACTGGACTACCTCTTCCTCCCAAACACCGATATACACAGGGCGACCACTGCAGACCTACTCTCTCGAGGCATCTCGGACCACTCACCCCTCATGGCGGTACTGCGCATACAAAGGGAAATCCCACCCCGATCATGGAGGCTGAATAGCTACTATCTGGGCTCCTCTGATCTTGTTAACCACCTCACGGAAGTAACTAATGAATATTTTGAAATTAATTCCCCTACGGTCGATGACCCAGTCACGATATGGGAAGCATACAAAACGGTATTGAGGGGGGGAGGCGATTTCCTGGGTAGCGGGTAACAAAAGGGAGCGACTTCGGAAGCTGCTGGAGGCGGAAGCTGATGTGGGCGACTGGGAAGCCAAATATGTTCGTGACCCAAGCCCAGAGTCTCTCAGATCCCTTAAGGGTGCTAGAGAACGCCTTCGACACATCGAATTAGACAACGCCAAGCAAGCCCACCAAGACTCCAGGGCAAGGGTATATGAACACAGGGACAAAGCTTGGAAAATGTTGGCCTGGCTCGAGAGAAGAGATGAGGGTCAATGCCACGTTAGAGAGATCATAACCCCGCAGAAGGGGAAATGCCACTCAGACAGGGATATAGCACAAGCCTTTGCTGACTTTCACACTACTTTGTATGCCGCCCCAGTGTCCTCTCTGGATCCCTCCCTACTAGACAATATCACCCTGCCATTCCTATCGGAACAACAGAGGGCACAACTGGACTCAGCCCTCACCGAAGCGGAGATCGCTGAGGCTGTAATTCAATTGCAGTCTGGGAAAACACCAGGCCCCAACGGGTTCCCGCTTGAGACCTGGAAGAAATTGGGTGGGGAGAAACTGGCACCATACCTTCACAAAATGTTTCTCGGGGCCCGCGACCAGGACACTCTCCCGCCGGATCTGCGTAAAGCCACAATAGTCGTTATTCCCAAACCTCCACCTATTGCTGGAAAGGGCCCCTATCATAGACAAACCGCTTGCACTACTTGCATAGATTTTGAAAAAGCGTTCAACTCGGTTCACTGGGACAGCCTCTGGGAAACTATGCGAAGAATGGGATTTGGGGACAACTTCCTGGGATGGGTACAACTTTTCTACACAGACCCACAAGCAGAGGTGAAGGTAAATGGATGGCCCTCTGAACTTTTCCCCCTGGGCAAGGACACGCGGCAGGGATGCCCCCTGACCCCCCTTCTCTTCGCCCTCGCGATAGAGACACTCGCCCTGTGGCTCCACCAGAGCAGGGACTGGTTGGGATTCAGGTGGCCGGAGGGACACGAAGACAGGGCGTCTCTGTACGCGGACGACCTCTTGATATACCTGGGTGACCCGATACGAACCTGCCCCATAGTAACGCAAATGCTCATCCGATACGGAGAATTTAGTGGGTTGAGAATCAACTGGGACAAATCTATCCTGTTCCCGGTAAAGGGCGGTACACTGGCCGTCCCCCAGGAATGCCCATACAAGGTGGAACCAAGCGGCTTCCAGTATCTTGGGATTTGGATATTGGAGGACCTGACGCGCTACGCAGCCCATAACCTCCAGCTGATCATGGACCATTTTAAAGACGATGTCCACCACTGGAGGCTTCTCCCCCTGACACTAATGGGCAGAGCCACCCTTTTTAAGATGATCACCCTGCCCAGATTCCTCTATGTATTACAAAATGCACCACTGGAGATTCAGGATGCCGGGTTTGACTGCCTTGACTCCCTCCTTAGAGACCTCATATGGGGACGGAGGCAGCCTCGTATTGCACTGGCTACACTGCAGAGATCGGTTTGGGAGGGGGGTATCGCATCCCCTGTCTCCGAGCTTACTACTGGGCCTCCCAACTGGTGGTGGTTAACAACCTATTGCATGGGGATAGGGAACTCCCACACATAAAGGCAGAAATTGCAGCCATCCACGACAATGACCCATTACCTCTGCTCTACCAGCCCCTCCACAGACCCCTACCCCAAACAATGGCAACACATGTCTCAAGGGTCTGGAGATGGGCCCATGCCTATGTGGGATGGAAAGACAAGATCACCACGGCACAACCCCTGTGGCACAACAGTAACCTGGTGTCATGATGCCTGCCCCCGGAAAGTCAGACCAGGCCCAGCAACCCCGGAAGCAGGCATCATGCCACTTGAAGCATGCCCAAAAACCCCAGTTAGGGGCTCTTTGGCTACAGTCCTGGCACCTATGGCGCCAGGCTCATATGAATAAAGTCAGTCCCTGCGCCATGGGCGCCAGGCTCATTACAGAAAACTTACCTAATGCAGACCATGCTGCATACCTACCTGATGCAGATCATGCTGCACGAAGCCACAAGCCAAATGAGGCTTAGAGGTACTACTTTACCTCAGGGACTCCTTTCCTCTCGGGTGGCACTGTGGAAGAATACTTACCTGGGACTTCTTCCAAGGCTATTTAAGCCACACCCGGACAGCCACACGTGCTTCGTGTTATTCTGCTTGCTGCAGCGTAACACTCACTGTGTCTTCAGCAGCTCCAGTCTTCAGCCACGCCCGCTTCAGCCCTGGAACACCTGGAACAAGAAAAGGAGAAGGAGAAGAGGTCAAAACAAAACCCTTACCTGAATCCTTGATCCAGCACATCGTCGATCTGGAAGAGAGAAGCCTTCTCAGGTGCATTGCCACGCACCTCGCAGCGCCGCGCTGAACTCACCAACCGGGGCTGCATTCCTTTACTCCATCGCGAACCCAGCATCTCCAGGCCATTCTTCAACACCTGGGGGAGACAAGAACAAATAGGTGAGCAAGGGCAATACAAACCACCCCCAAAGACTTACCTGATTTACCACAGGGGGGTACTCACCTCATCTCGGGTCGGCGCAGTCAATTCTGCATCACTGCTGCACCCCGGCCCCTAAGGGGAAAACAAGGACAATACAAATCACCCCCAAAGACTTACCTGATTACCACAGGGGGGTACTCACCTAATCTCGGGTCGGCGCAGTCAATTCTGCATCACCGCCGCACCCCGGCCCCTAAGGGGAAAAACAAGGACAATACAACCTAACCCCAAAGACTTACCTGATTTACCACAGGGGGGTACTCACCTCATTTCGGGTGGGCGCAGTTAATTCTGCATCATTGCTGTACCCCGGCCCCAAAGGGGAGAACCACAATAGACTTACCAGGATCTTACCAATTGCCACTTGGAACTCTTCTGGTGGTTTAAATCTGCAACCTGCAAGGAATCTGGCAGAGTGAAGATCAGACTTTTGAACTCTTACGAACAATTGGACTTAGAGTCAATACTGGAACTCACCAATTCCTCCACGCCAGTGAAGTAACGGGTCGTCTACGCGCCCCTTTCCAAATCTTCAGGTGAGATTAAGAGGGAACTTCAGGGGTGTTCTGTGGGCAGACAAGGGGAGTGGGAAGGCGGGTTAACGCTCAGATTACGGGAGGTTAATTCCCTTTCTCCATTGCAGAAAGATATTCGTACAAGCCCAACAAACAAAGCTAAGTGGGTCTGTCCAGTCTGTCATCTCGGCTCTACGTGTTACTCTGGTGGAAGCAACAGCGGGCCAGTCCAGATCGACGCCCCCGTGGGAATCAGGTGAGCGTAACAGAACGCGAAGCCTACCCACAAATACCCACCTGGGCGTCATGGAGACCTCGGAAACCGATCAGTTGGCCCAATTATTAGGGGAACAAAGGGCCAAAGTGCATTCCGCTCGCCAGGAAACCAATGCCCTCAGGAGGGAATTGATAGTATCAAAAGAACGAACTGATGATTTGGCCAGACAGCTATTACAAAGCCAGGCTGGACAAACACCTCTACCTGGACTCGGGGCCAGCCCAGCTCCGGTGCCACTGAGTAACCCGGTGCAGATAAACCTTCCTGGAGCCGTTCCCTTGGCTCCGCCTGAACGCTTTGCCGGAGACCCTAAAAGATTTGCTATATTCATGAATCAATGTCGCTTACACTTTTTATGTAGACCTGGAGCTTTCCCAAACGATCAAGCCAAGGTAGCTTTTGTACTGTCATATCTCAGCGGCAGTGCAGCGGACTGGTCCATTCCGCTAGTAAATCAGGATGACCCGATTCTTCGAGATTTCCAAGGTTTTCGAACTAGCATGGAAAGACTGTTTGCCCGACATTCCCAAGGACAGGCTTTGGATAACGAACTTTTATCCTTATGGCAAGGTAATCAGGATCTTTTATCTTACATTGCAACTTTCAATAGATTAGTTGTGGAAACCGAATGGCCTGAAGCCAAGCGAATTACATTATTCCATCGAGGGCTTCGGGGAGAACTCAAGGATGTTTTAGCCCAAGTCGTGAACCCGCCTTTAGAAAGTGCTGAATATATAGATTTTGTGGTCCAGTTAGATCACAGACTTCAAACCAGAAAGGCTGATCGAACCAAGTTTGAAAACAGGGTCTTGGTTAAAACCTACGTAACCTCTAAGGGGGTAGATGCCTCAGAACCCATGCAAATCGGGGGGGTTAGAGGACCCTTAACCCAGAAGGAAAGGGAAAGAAGACGGCAACAGCAATTATGTCTATATTGCGGAGCTACTGGTCATTTCCTTCGGAACTGCCCTGTAAAACCACCCAAGGAAACTACAGGAGCAGCAGACGAAAACCACTTGAAACCTGACTCGGGAAACGATCACGCCCGGCAAGCGTAGAGGTCAGCTTGCCGGGCTTAAAGAAGGACACTCTGACCTCGCATTTCACCATACCCATGGTCCTTACAGATCCTGAGCAGCAATCACGCATGCACGCGGTAAAGGCGTACGTAGATAGTGGAGCCATGGGAAACTATTGGGACTACGGATTGGCTTCCAGGATGAATCTACCTCTCACCCGAAAGACCACTGCCGATGTCATCACCACTGTTGATGGAACTGAAATTGCCTCTGGGCCCGTAACTCATTCCACTGCAGAGATGATTTTGCTGGGTCAGGATGGACACCGAGAGGTTATGGTGTTTGATTTAACCAAGGCTCCACAGTTTCAACTGATACTGGGAATCCCTTGGTTAGAAAAACACAATCGCTGTATTGATTGGCGAGAGAAGAGACTAACCTTCTCAGAATGTGCTAACACCTGTTACCCAAAGAGAACTCTAAATTCAGTACTGGCCCCAATAATCCCAGCTGCCATACAATTACCTGTTGAATACCAAGACTTTCAGGATGTCTTTCAAAAGGAGCAGGCAAACACCTTACCACCGCACAGATCGGATGATTGTCAAACAGATCTCATACCAGGAGCACAACCACCTTGCAGCAGAATCTATGCCCTCACAGAACCTGCAAATCTCCACTTGCGCCAGTACCTTGTCCAGTATCTTGCTAATGGCTTCATCCGCCCGTCCAAGTCCCCTGCATCTTCCGCTTTGTTCTTCGTGCCAAAAAAGGAAGGCGACCTTAGAACATGCATTGACTACCGCGCGCGAATCAGATTACTATCAAGAATCGGTACCCATTGCCTTTGATCCCTGAACTACTAGACCAGGTAAAGAACGCTTGTATATACACAAAACTAGACCTTCGGAGGGCATATCATCTGGTACGCGTCAAAGAGGGTGACGAATGGAAGACTGCTTTTCGCACCAAGTACGGATTATTTGAATACCGGCTGATGCCTTTCGGACTGTGTAACGCACCAGCAGCCTTCCAGTTCTTCATGAACGATGTCTTCCGAGAGCTCATTGATGTTTGTGTAGTCGTTTACATCGACGATATCTGAGTATACTCCCTATCAGAATCCGATCATGTAAAGCACGTCCGAGCAGTCCTAGAAAAGTTACGCCAGTATAAGTTATACGCTAAACTGGAAAAGTGCATCTTTCACACTACGGAAGTAGAGTTTCTTGGATTTATTCTGACCCCGAAAGGAATCCGGATGGATGCACGTAAGGTGGATGCAATTCTTAATTGGCCTTCGCCAAGCTCAGTCAAAGGAGTTCAAAGCATGCTCGGCTTTGCCAATTTCTACCGCAGGTTTATCCCGGACTTCTCACACATTGTACATCCCATTACAACACTATTGCGAAAGAATAAACGCTTTACATGGACAGAAGAAGCCGAGAACGCCTTCCAAGAGTTAAAAAAGAAATTCACGTCCGCTCCTGTATTACGACACCCGCGCCCAGAGCTTCCCTACATAGTGGAAACAGATGCATCCAGTTCAGCTATGGGAGCAGTGCTCTCCCAAAAGGATCCTGAAACTAACCAGCTGCACCCAGTGACGTTTTGGTCAAGAAAGTTTTCGGCTCCCGAATTAAATTATGCTATAACCGACAAGGAACTGTTGGCCATCAAGTCTGCCTTCAAGGCTTGGCGGCACTATCTTCTGGGCGCCAGGCATACCATTACGGTCATCACTGATCACCGCAACTTACAATACCTAAAGGTAGCCAAGGCTCAATCTTCACGCCAACTCCGTTGGGCATTGTTCTTCGCCGAGTTTGATTTTGTAATAACCTATCGACCAGGTTGTAAAAATGGAAAAGCTGACGCCCTGTCCCGAATAGGAATGGGAGAAACAGAAAGAGCTTTAGAACCTGTACCCATAATTCCTGAACAGAGGATCCTTGGTCTAACATCCATACACTCTCTGGAGGACATTCAAGAAAAGGTCCATCAACTCTTTGATTCCGATGCCTTACAGGGCTGGGCAAGGAAAGGCCCAGAGTATTCTGTCACCAACAATCTACCTTATTACCAAGGCCGGCTATTTCTGCCACTAGAGGAACTACAGAAACTTGATATTTCTCATTACCACGACACCTTGATGGAAGGACATCCTGGCATTGCAAAAACTGAAGCCAAAATCAAGAAACAGTTTTGGTGGCCCACCTGGCGAAAAGATGTCAAGTTGTTTGTCATGTCTTGTGGCATTTGTGCTCAAAATAAAGGGGAAAAGAAAAAACCTGCTGGATTTTTACAACAGTTAGACATACCACCTACTCCTTGGCATACCTTGTAATTAGACTTTATCACGGATTTACCCCCGTGCAATGGTTATAACACCATTCTAGTTATTGTAGATCTTTTTTCTAAAATGGCCCATTTCATTCCTTTAAAAGGAATACCTTCAGCTTCAATCCTGGCCAAGGAGTTCCTTGAAAATGTTGTCCACCTACATGGCTTTCCTTCCGTGTTAATTTCGGACCGGGGAAGTCAAATTATTTCACATTTTTGGAGGAAGTGCTGCCAGCTGGCACAAATTGATGTTAGGCTTTCAACCAGCCACCATCCCCAGACCGACGGTCAAACAGAGAGAACCAACCAGCCTCTTGAGCAATACCTACGTTGTATGCTACATCAATCTGAGGAGTATTGGAAAGACATTCTTTGGATCGCCGAGTATGCATACAATAATTCTGTACACTCAGGAACTAAACAAAGCCCTTTTTTTTACCATATATGGTCACCGTCCTCGAACCTCAGACTTAGATTCTCCCCAGCATTTAGAGATGCCTGCGGTGGACCATCTCCACGCTGTTATCACACAGCCTTTAAAGAGGCGACTGCACATTTACAAAAGGCTAAGGATAAATACAAGAAGGATGCTGATCAACACAGGAGTGAAGCACCGCAATACCAAGTAGGGGACCAAGTATGGTTAGCCACCAAGTACTTACCACTCAAGGGAACACAGACTTTTAACCCCAGGTACTTGGGACCTTATTCGATTAAGGCTATAATTAACCCAGTGGCCGTCAAGTTGGACCTGCCTGGTCATATGCGTGTTCATCCTGTTTTTCACGTGTCTCTTTTGAAGCCTGTGCAACCAGGAACTAGGCTAACCACCCCACCTGAACCTATCCTCATAGACGGGGAACCCGAATTCGAAGTCAAGAATATTTTGGACTCTAAAAGGGTGAGATCAAAACTTTTCTATCTCATTGATTGGAAACGTTATGGTCCACAAGAAAGATCTTGGGAGACTAGTGACCACGTGCATGCACCTCAATTAGTGAAAAGGCTCCACCAAGAATTTCCAGACAAACCAAGGCCGAGAGGGAGAACAGCTTTAGGAGGGGCCTTGAGGGGGAGTGCTGTCACGATGCCTGCCCCCGGAAAGCCAGACCAGGCCCAGCAACCCCGGAAGCCGGCATCATGCCACTTGAAGCATGCCCAAAAACCCCAGTTAGGGGCTCTTTGGCTACAGTCCTGGCGCCTATGGCGCCAGGCTCATAAGAATAAAGTCAGTCCTGGCGCCATGGGCGCCAGGCTCATTACAGAAAACTTACCTAATGCAGACCATGCTGCATACCTACCTGATGCAGACCATGCTGCATGAAGCCACAAGCCAAATGAGGCTTAGAGGGACTACTTTACCTCAGGGACTCCTTTCCTCTCGGGTGGGGCTGTGGAAGAATACTTACCTGGGACTTCTTCCAAGGCTATTTAAGCCACACCCGGACAGCCCCACGTGCTTCGCGTTATTCTGCTTGCTGCAGCGTAACGCTCACTGTGTCTTCAGCAGCTCCAGTCTTCAGCCACGCCCGCTTCAGCCCCGGAACACCTGGAACAAGAAAAGGAGAAGGAGAAGAGGTCAGAACAAAACCCTTACCTGAATCCTTGATCCAGCACATCGTCGATCTGGAAGAGAGAAGCCTTCTCAGGTGCATTGCCACGCACCTCGCAGCGCCGCGCTGAACTCACCAACCGGGGCTGCATTCCTTTACTCCATCGCGAACCCAGCATCTCCAGGCCATTCTTCAACACCTGGGGGAGACAAGAACAAATAAGTGAGCAAGGGCAATACAAACCACCCCCAAAGACTTACCTGATTTACCACAGGGGGGTACTCACCTCATCTCGGGTCGGCGCAGTCAATTCTGCATCACTGCCGCACCCCGGCCCCTAAGGGGAAAACAAGGACAATACAAATCACCCCCAAAGACTTACCTGATTACCACAGGGGGGTACTCACCTCATCTCGGGTCGGCGCAGTCAATTCTGCATCACCGCCGCACCCCGGCACCTAAGGGGAAAAACAAGGACAATACAACCTAACCCCAAAGACTTACCTGATTTACCACAGGGGGGTACTCACCTCATTTTGGGTCAGCGCAGTTAATTCTGCATCATCGCTGTACCCCGGCCCCAAAGGGGAGAACCACAATAGACTTACCAGGATCTTACCAATTGCCACTTGGAACTCTTCTGGTGGTTTAAATCCGCAACCTGCAAGGAATCTGGCAGAGTGAAGATCAGACTTTTGAACTCTTATGAACAATTGGACTTAGAGTCAATACTGGAACTCACCAATTCCTCCATGCCAGTGAAGTAACTGGTCGTCTACGCACCCCTGCGCTCGACGCAGGATGGAGAGCTCATCTTTCCAAATATTCAGGTGAGATTAAGAGGGAACTTCAGGAGTGTTCTGTGGGCAGACAAGGGGGGTGGGAAGGTGGGTTAACGCTCAGATTACGGGAGGTTAATTCCCTTTCTCCATTGCAGAAAGATATTCGTACGAGCCCAACAAACGAAGCTAAGTGGGTCTGTCCAGTCTGTCATCTCGGCTCTACGTGTTACTCTGGTGGAAGCAACAGTGGCCAGTCCAGATCGACGCCCCGTGGGAATCAGGTGAGCGTAACACCTGGCCGAACTGGGGAAAATCAGACCATGGCCCAAATGGGTGGAGGCCGGAATCACACGGATTGGGGATGTCTTGATGGATGGGGAAATCACCTCCTTTGTAGCATTGCAGCAGAAATTCCACCTTCCAACGACCGAATGCTATCACCACACCCAACTGACTCATGCCCTATGAACACATATCCAGTTGGACCCCGCCATTCCCGAGTACACACCCATAGAACGCAATATACTCCCAGCACATATCCCTACTAGAGTCACCTCTATACTGTATAATGCTATGTCCTCCTTTGCTACTTCGGAGCACCCTCGTCTTAAATCCAAATGGGAGGACGATGTGGGAGCCATAGACCCAGAGGACTGGATCCAGATCCTAATGCATCCCAGGGAGATTGCTATCTCCTCCAGACTCCGCTTGGTCCAACTTAAAATCCTTCACAGAATATATTACCCAAGAACCATGATGCAGGGCTTGAAACGTGCCCCAAACCCGAACTGCCTCTGTTGCCGGGGGGGAGGTTGGTACATTCATACACATCCTCTGGGAATGTCAGCGGATCCAGACTTTCTGGGGGAAATGCTGCAATGAACTATCCAGGGTACTAGGCCGCAATATAACAATGGACCCGAAGGTGTTGCTGTTGGGCTCTCCTGATGAGAACACTACTGATAAATGAGAAGGATTGCTCCTATCTACGGCCGCAGGACTGATGAAGCGGAACATTGCACAAAAATGGGGAAGCCCCAGAGTCCCCAACACTGGAACAATGGACAGATGATATGGACACGCTTGCAATGTTAGAGTGCAGAGTTTATAAAGCAAGAGGCTGCCCGACCAAAGCTTCTAAGATTTGGGACAAATGGGAGGAGAGAGAATCCCAGTAACCTCATGAGGCCCTAAAACGCTAGACTGAACTGCAGATGGAAAGGGCGACAAATGGAGATCACTTGACTCTTCTTGTGCCCTCACTTATTGATTCGTTCCTTGAATGCGTATGTTTTGATTTTGTTTTTTTCTTGTAGTTTTCGTTGATTGTGTTGTTTAATAAAATGCAATATAAAAAAAAAGAAATGCCACAAATAATCCTGACAAAGGGTCTCAGGTATAAGGCAAGAATTGGAATACTGTGCAGGAATGGTAAAATTTACCACAAACACACAGGAAGATCCACAAGAATTCCTAATGTACTTACTACAAGTACTGTAAACCAAAAACATCCCTACAATGAAATCTTCCAGACTTCATAAACATGGAAACATACATGCACTCTCTGCAACTACGTTTCACAAGACCACATCCCTAATGAACGATTTCTATATGTATCCATAGCACATTCTGAATCCATTCCATTTCACCAGCTTCTGGAGAATGTAAATCATGGCATATAAGGCCCTTTTTGCAATTCAGACAACTGTTCCACCATACAAATAAACTCACATAGCCAATATGTCATACTAATGCTTCTAAGGTACAATGCAAATGGTACCAAAAATAACTGTAATCTTACAGGCTTCACACATGACAAGTATCTCTTGGAAAGAAAACCAAATTTAGTCACTAAACTATAGCACACTTAACAGTTAGAATATGCCAGCAGATATCTAACTACATCCATAATTCTACAATAGTACCTCTGAAAGTCGACCTAGTTAGAATACGCCAACACGTTTCTAACTACTTGAAAAATACCCTTCATTCCAAACACTTAAAATATGCCATCTCAATTCTTATACAACAACACATCTTCTAACCTCTAATGTAGTTAGAATAAGCCAACAGGTATCTAACTACTTCATACATTCCCTTAATCACAACATACTTCAGAAAAACATACTATCAACCTTACACTCATGTAACTGTAATTGTTTTTTTAAATCCAGTACAGATTCTTTTCCCAATGACCCAATGATTATTTAATATCAAAACAACAGCAGTGTGTCATAAACTAATGTTGTACCAAACATAGTACTTTTAAACTATCCTGCTTAACAAATTGTATTGTTTTGTTGCACAGAAAATAAACCAGAGATAAACCTTCATAACGCTATACAATTAACCATAGCAATTATAATCGAAAACATATTCTGTGAGCACTATCCTCGATTGTACTACAATCATAAGTACCATATACAGTTCAATTACATAATTCCTCCATATCACAAACACTTTGTACTCCCACTACATTACCTATAATTACTATGCACATGTTACTACTATGGTGATTCTGGCCATACTCCTAATACATTACCCATCATTACTATACACATATTACTACTGTGGTGGTTGTGGCCAGTGGACATATTCTTGGGGCCATGACCTCCGGCCATGCCCGCCGGATCTGGCCACTGGCCTCAACCACTGCAATACTATGACAATGGACTATGTAAGAAGTACGTACCATACACTATCAAGCAATACAACTCACCCTGATACCCCACAATCAAAATTATGTCTGCGGACACTGAAATTGACTGCAGACTCAGCCGCATTTCCGAACCTTTTGTTCACCTATAAACCAGATCCACATTACCTTCATTCCACTTCCCTTCCATTTCTATGCCCTCTTTCAGCCATCAAATGATCCCAAATGTCTTTCACAAGCTGTCCATTCACGGCGCAGTCCGCAAACTACTGTGGTGTCCGCAGACAGTTAAGACACCTGCCCAACCTTTTTCCAGCTACAGAAATAGCCCCATATCATCTTTTGCCCACTCCCCCACCTTTCCCAGCCTCTCCTTCCACTACCAAATACCCAAAATGTGTTATTCAGACTTTTTCCCCAGGGTGCTGTCCGCGGACACCAGCAACTGTCAGCGGATTCAACATGGTGGGCATTTCCAAAAATATGACGAACCTTGCGCTTTGTACCATCAAATCGCCAGGCGGGTCCGATGTCTGCGGACCTCACCTCGACCTCTGGACCAATCGGAGGCCTGTCCTTGGAATGAACAGGGAAGTGAGTCTATGGAACAAACCCAGATATCACTAATTTCTTTTTACCTACTTAATGGTCATTTTTTTTTTAAAACTACAGGACGGATTTACACCACATTTACAAAAGCACATTTTTGGGACCAAGCACCGATCATGCTGCAAATCTGGTGAAAATCCGTCCATTACTCCATTAGCATAAAAGCTTAATTGCCAGCTCCAACTGTGAAATTGACTAAACCTTATTCTACGTCAAGGTTATGTTTTAGAATTACTTTGCAGTGTAAGCTGTTTAGTTGTGCTGTTGCTTGTTGACACACAGGAAGTGTCATGCCTTGCACTTCTAGTTTGTCTGTGGAGCTGATATGCAGTATGGGTTGCATTTCTTTTTTCAACATTGTCTCATTGAATTGACTACAGCTTGCAATGGCTGGCATTAAGAATATGTTTTTTTTATATTTTATTGAGTTAATTGTTCCATGATAACAGGAGCAGATGTGTTTTGTTCATACAGCTCATGGATTAGTCTACTTCTTAAGATGAATTTTCCATCTTTAGTAAGTAGACCAGTTCTAATGCTTTTTAAAATGTTAGCATAGGTGATGTGTGCAGACTGACACATTGAGTTAGTTCCCTGCAGTGAAAATGTTGCCAGAGAGTTACATTTCCAATGCTGCTGAGTGTATTGCAGCATTGTATGTGTCCTAATGTTTTGAAAATAGGCTGATCTTTTACTGGTGTTAACTTTAGGAGGTCTCCAAAAACAATAACATGTTTTCCTCCAAACAGTTCTTCGTAGTTGGTTTTTAGGGCTTCTGACATTCAATTAAAGCCAAAATAAGGTTGGAAACCATGATTATTTCATTTATCAGGAGAACTTTCACTTGTTTCAGAATTCTTCGTACTTCAGTAGCAGCTTCTGCTAATAATTTGTAGTATTCTAAATTGTATTGGTGTTCTACAGGGAGGAGCAGTAGTCGGTGTAAAGTTAAACCTCATATGTTGTAGGCAGCTGAAACTATGGGGGCGGTTACTACAGTTAGTAAGTTTTGTAGATATTTGCTGATTATTTTAATTAAGAATGTTTTACCAGAACCATCTTTGCCACTTACATACAGGAGTAGAGGTTTATAATGTTTACAGGTTCTATTTTCATGTTTTGTCAGATGATATGTAATCCCAGAGGTCTTTTAGCTCTGTTATCTCATCGTTGGTGAGATAGACTGTGACATATCTTGCAGCTGTAGTATAAGTGTCTGCAATGTATCGAATGTCTATTTAAAAAAAGGTCGCAGGCGCTGCTCTCCAGAAAGAACATGGCATGATAACCTGTTCTAAGATGAGAGTTTGCAGCACACACTTTTTGCTCACTGTACCTTTCACAGATGGGAAATATCAATTTGCATATCAGTCTTTGTTCCGCCCACATGGGCAGTCCAGCAACAAAATGCTATGGCAATTCCTCTCTAAACAAGAACACCAACAGAAACCCCATACACGTGTTTCAGCCTTGTTGGGCCTCATCAGTGAGGTGAAGCTGTGCCTCTCTGAGCACAGTGAGCAGGGAGTCCACGTCTGGTTGCCCCCAGGTAACTCAGGGTGACCAACCCCAAGTTCCTTACAAATATTTAAAAAAAGGTAGCAGGCGCTGCTCTTCAGAAAGAACATGGCATGATAACCTGTTCATAGATGAGAGTTTGCAGCACACACTTTTTGCTCACTGTACCTTTCACAGATGGGAAATCAGTCTTTGTCCCGCCCACATGAGCAGTCCAGCACCGGAATGCTATGGCAATTCCTCTCTAAACAGTACCATTGAATTGAATGTCTATGTTTGCATTCCATCATTGATGTACTTGGATGCTTCGTCCCTTTTAATGTTGTATGTATTTTTAGAGGATTTGCCTTTGACGTTGTGTCTAGCATAAAACATCAAGCTATTTAATTGTTATTTTTTGCAAACTGGTCTAGAGAAGCCAAAGCGACATTTGGTATAGTATTTGCCTTTGTTTTTATATCTATGTCTGCAGTATTTGCCACACATATGTTTTTGGAAGCATAGGACATGTGTATGTGGGTCACTATCTGTGGTTTCCGAAGGGATGTTAGAGGTAATGTATTTTTCAATACACTATAAAACAGTGGCGTCACTATCTTCGGCAAAATTAGGAGCATGTTTTATCCACAAAAGCATGTGGATGTGTGGTGCTCCTCTGGAATGATATTCTTTTCTCTAAAAGAAGTGTTGCACTTCTCAGAGCAGAGGTGTTGTTTTATTGCACATAAAATGCAGCATGACAATGAAGCGATGGTAAAAGTACCTGGATACATTGACAGGCTTAAGAGAACAGAGTTTGCCTGGTGTTTTTATATCTATTCCATCTTTATTTTGGTTTGCAGTGTGTAAAAAATCGTTCAAGTCATCCCATGCGTACTCTGCACAACTTGAAGAAACACACTATGTGGGTGGGCCTACGTTCCTTAGCATACAACGTACATCAGCAAATGGGGTAATCCATCTTATCCTCTTTTAACAGAGACCAACAGGGTTCCCGTTTTCCAGGGTATCCCCATTACCCATCACCTTTAGTTCCATTATAGTTCCATTATACGCTCCCCACCCCGGGATTCTCTTGTATATACATCAATAAACACGAGTTATTCAGTACCTTACATACTGCTTGTGCTTACAGATCTTGTACAACACCCCACTTTGTTTATCCACTGAAATATTAGAAACAGCCTCTACATTTTAAGCCACAGTGTCACCTACGCAGCCGCCTTACGCAGTTTGTTGACATTTGTGACATCACACACGTAAACCACGTGATGACGTCACGTACATGACGTATATTTATACTGCCATGTTGTCTAGCTCTTTACACGGCTGGAATCGAACTACTCGTATAGCAAGCCATTGTAAGAACCCACAGGCTCTATTTTTCACTTCATTTAGACATACCCTTAGCCCTGAGAATTGACATTGGTTTACTTTTACCCTGTTTTTTGTACAGAGGAAAACAGACTTTCTGCCTAAATGCTTTAGCAAGACACTCACGGCCGTTTTTTCCACACTTAGTTTGGGAACCGGGCCTTATACCATACTCCAGTAAGTATGCTAACCTCTTGCTCCTTGTCATTTATAATACCAATACATTGGTTCAATCTGAGGTACCTTTTCCTTTCTTTTCTTTCACACTCCTTAGGTAGACTACTTGCAAGCCATTTCAATTGGCAGGCGGCTCATTTGCTATTTACTTCTTAGGAATACTTCCTTTTCAACATATGGTACGGTTTTTTTTTATAACAATGTCTGCCCATTTGTTTATCTCGATTGACAGGGGTTTTAGGCTGATTTTTGTCAAAAATTCCTTTACTGTTCTCACAAGGATGAACCATATTTGAAATTGAAAATGATGACTTAATAATGGTAAAAATATCTGTATGTGTTATATCTCTCTAATTGTTCTTACTAACAAGAAACCTGATTGGGTTTTATGGAAGAGGATTGCATCTGTTTCTCTGACTGCACAATTTGAACTTGGTTAGAATATTAACACGATAAGCTACAACCTTTCTTTGGGATAATTTACATTTACTAATTTGTACTTTTTTGTTGAATATTTGTAGATATATGAAAAATGAAAATGAAAATGTATTGAGCGCACAGCCCCTGATGAAGAGATTGTATCTCGAAACGCGTTGGGCACTTATATTTGGAATAAATCATCTTTGAAAAAGAACAAAAAGACTTTGTAAATGGTGTACTCAGGGTCATATCTGACCGATGGACCCTTAAAGAAGACAGTGACTTTAATTGTAATATTTACCTTTACTAAATACCTACTTCTACTATCCTAAAATTAATGGGCTACTCTAGCCATTGATAGTGTGCAGGGGACGGGAGTTCCCCAACTGGGAACTTACTTGTGTTCTATTGTATTGACAACCCATATGCCAGGGCTGTTTCTTTTCTCCTCTGCACCTCAAACCTCACACATTTGGAGTGCATGGTGTCCAAATTCGATAGGTTGGTTATTTGTACCCCCTTCTTTCTACCCTGTACCTATAGATGGTTGCCACCTGATGTTTCTTTAAATTGGACCATATGGGTACCGTTATATGAAACCTAGGCCTTCCTCCCTCTATTCAGGATTCTCAAATGTAGCTGTGTTTTCTCATGTTATACTACGCACTGTCTCAGTATTTAAAATTGCTTTGTGAGACCTAGGCCTTCCTCCCTCTATTCAGGATTTTCAAATTTAGCTGTGTTTTCTCATGTTATAATGTGCTCTCTGTAAGCTCTTTAATCCTGATTGTTGTCATCCTGTCCTATTGCGCAACCTGCTTGCCTCTCATTCTCACGCCTGCCTGCTTTAGTACCTTCACCTCTCTCCTCTCCCTCCTCTCCCACCTACTCCATGGTGCTCTCAGACTCTCCTATCTTCTCTAACTGCTTCTCTATCGACTATCCTGCTCTCCTCACTAAATCTGGTAGGAAGAAGTTTAAAAAGGACATCCTGGTCTCTAACCCAGGCCTCCCTATCGCTGACACCTACACCAGTGCCTCCTCCAAGGAAACTCTCACTGACATCCTCTTTGTCTTTCCTACACCAGACCTATGGACCCTTCATATGGTCTCTGTGCTCTCTCCTTTCTCCTCTTCTCCCATTAATGGTGGCAACCACTGGGACGCCCTCCTGGCCTCCTTCCATTCCTCTAAGGTCATCATTAATGTTTACTCAAATGGGACAGTCTTGGTCCATGGCCCTCAGGCTAACCTTCACCTCTTTGATAGACGCTTCCCGCGCCTCATCAATTTCCTTTCTTCTCCTGCTGTCCCCTCTCCACTTTCCGCAGCGACCTCGCCTCACCCTCTGCCTCCTCTTTGGCCTCCTTGCCTTCTCTTTCCCTCTCTGCCCCCTCTCAGGCTCCTTTTACACCACTGAAGCGCGTACCTCTGACCTGTACCCCTCCCCGGAAGTCCTTCAAGGATGGCAACCTTCTTCATATCGACACTCTAAACTTTCACTCTGCTGTCAAAGTCTCCTCTGATATCTGCCATCGACCGAGACATTGTTCACAGCCAGGTCTGTCACTTGCTTTGACAAGCTCCTACCTGACGGCTACAAGATCCTCTCCGCGTCCAGGTCCAACCGTGCTGGAGGGGATGTAGCCCTGATTTTCCCCGAGTGGATTCCCATGTCACTCCTACGCAGTCCTACTCCTCCTTCGAATGCCTCGTCTGCAGGCTCTCTCCCCCAGCCATTCCCTTACTGATGCCACTATCTATCGGCCACCTGGTCAAATCTCCTCCTTCCTCTCTGTGTGGGCAGACCTCTTCTCCTCACTCCTGGCCTCAACCACTCAACTCCTCTTTCTTGGAGATTTCAACATCCACCTTGATGCCTCCTGTCCTCCCTCAGGATTCTTTCACGACCTCTGCAACCCTCTCTCACTCACCATTCTACCCTCTGGCCCAACTCACTCTGCAGGGCACACTCTGGATGTTCTGATCTCCTCAGACCTTCCCCTCTCTGTCCCTCTCTCCACTCCTCTCTCCTGGAGTGATTACTTTCTCCTCTCCTCCCACCTCCCCCTCCCAACCACCAGGCCAAGCCACCTCCATCACTGCCACCCACCTTCTCGGTCATCCGACCCATGAAGCACGTGTCAGTTGAGGCTTTCGCCGGCACTTTCTCTCCCCCTCGTCCCCTTTTGGCTGGCTCTGACCCTGACCCAGCCCTCTCCACGCTCCACTCTGCTATATCTGATACTCTTGATATCCTTGCCCCTGTCATGAGAATCCGCCTGAAGCCCAAAGCCAAGTGCAACTCCTGGTACGACTCAGACATCATCACCCTAAAACACAAATGCAGGGAAATGGCTTGCTTCATGTACACCCTCTGACAAACTGGCCTGCCGCCTGCTCCAAAGGCGATACCGTCTCACTGTCCTAACCAAGAAGAGAGCCCATATCCAAGCCCGCGTCTCTGTGGCATCCAACAACTCAGCTGAACTCTTTAAAATCTGCAAGGAACTGGCCAATCCTGCCGTAGTCTCTACCTCTCCTGTCCCTTCCCAAGCCCTATGCACAGCACTGGCCTCTCACTTTATTTCAAAAACTCCTCACGCTCCTCCTATCGCCTCCCTCCATCTACTCCCTGCTCTTACTCTGGCCCCTCTGCAGCCACCCACTCCCTCCTTCTCTGCCTTTCCCCTTTTCTCTGCAGACAAGGTTTCTAGACAAGTCTGATCTATGAAAGTCTTGTCGAAACAGGTTCACCCCTGTTCCTCCAAAACCATCAAGGACCACATCGACTCCCTGGATCCTGCCCTGGCTGATTTCTGCAATCACTCCTGTGCCACTGGAGTCTTCCCATCCCCCCTGAAACACTCCCTTTGGCACCCTCTTCTTAAGAAACCCTCTGCCGTGCCCTCCTGCCGGCTAACTATCACCCAATCTCCATCACCCCCTTCCTGGGCAAGCTCCTGGAGAATCTGGCCATCTCTCAGCTTTATCTCCACACTGAATCTGTTGGTTGTCTTCATGACCATCAGTCTGGCTTCAAAGCTGCCAGCAAGGAAACTGCTCTCCTGAACATCTATGAAGACCTGCTCTCCAACCTTGACTCTAACAGCCCATGCGTTCTCATCTTGCTTGATCTCTCTTCTGCCTTTGACACTGTCAACCATGCCATCCTGCTCCACCGTCTCCGTGATAACGTGGGTATTACTGGTCAGGCTCTGGCGTGGCTGACTTCTTTCCTATCCGACAGACCCTGCCAGGTCCAACTTGGGTCCTTCCTCTCCGATATCTTTTTCTCTACCTGTGGTGTCCCCAGGGATCTAACCTCTCTCCCTGGCTGTTCAACCAATACCTGGCACTTCTTGCCCACTGCATCGCTGCTCTCTGCCCCAACTTTCAGTGCTATGCGGATGACACCGATAAAACTGAAGTCCTTTTCTTCCCCTCTAATTCTCTTCTCCCTCTCTCTCCTCCCCCTTTCATTCACTTTCCTCCCTCCAATCTCCCTTTCTCTCCCCAAGCTCGTAACTTAGGCGTTTTCTTTGACTCCTCTCTCAACTTCTCGCAACACATTTCATTCACCTCTCGTACCTGCCGATACCACTTCTATAATATTCGCAAAATCCGTCCCTCCCTTACTTTCCACGCCTCCAAACTCTTAATCTCCTCTATCGTCTTTTTCCGCCTCTTCTACTGCTCTTCTTTACTCTTTGGTCTTCCCGCATCTCAGCTTGCCCCTCTTAAGTCCGTTTACCACTCGGCTGTTCGTACCCTTTGTCTCCTTACCACCCGTGACTCCATCTACTCTTTGCTCTCTTACCTTGGCTGGCTACCTTTCCACTCACAGCTAAAATTCTACTTTCTCTGCCTTGTCTTCAAATCCCTCCATGGTCTTGCTCCTCCATATCTCTCCTCCCTTCTCTACTTCTACCCCCCTCCCGCTCCCTTCGTTCTGCTGACCATGTCCTTCTCACTGTACCTCCATCCCCCTGCGCTTCCTCCCGTTTCCGCTCCTTCCAACTCCTTGCTCCCCTGCACTGGAACTCTCTCCCTCTCACAATACGCTCTACCACAACCTTCTCCTCATTTCGCACTTCCCTTAAATCCCTCCTCCTCTATTCTCCTCCTTGAAAACTCCCCCTCTGCTCTCTCCTCTTCCCCCCTTCCCTGATTCCTCTTCCACCTTCTCCTGCTCTCTCTCCCTTCCATTTTCCCTCCAATACGTCCCCACGCCTCCCACATTTAGTCCCACTCCCCTTTCCCCACCCCTTCCATTAATTGCCCTTTCCACTGTTTTATTGAATGACTCATGATGTAAATTTTTGCACCCACTGTTACTGGTTCTTGTTATCTTGTATTTTGTTGTTCCAATGTACAGCACCTTGGTGTAAAGCGCTCTATAAATAAATAAATCAATCAATCAATACCCAGCTCATTTTCAGGCTACCCTTGGCCTCCTCCTCTCCTTCCCTCATCTCTGACTGTCTGTCTGCCATCCAGGAGTGGTGTGCTGCCAATGACCTCTGACTTAATGTCAGTAAGACTTAGATTCTACTCACTGGCACACCCACTCCCTCCTTCCCTGCAGCTCTCTGGCTGGCCTCTCTTGGCCCTCTTCCTGTTCTCACCTGCAAGGCAAAAAACCTTGGGGTCATCTTCGAATCCACACTCTCCTTCTCTCCTCACATCTCTGACGTCTCCAAGAAGTCACACTACCAGCTGCACCTCCTCAGAGGTATTCTTCCTTTCATCTCCTTCCCCCAGAATCTCACTGTGTCCAGAGCCCTGGTTCTCTCTAGGGTGGACTATTGTAACAGCCTCTATCTAAATCTGCCTTCCCCTACTCTCCGCCCGCTGCAACTTATCCAGAACAGGACTGCGAGACTTGTCCTTGGCCTCAAGCCCAGGGATCGTATCTCTCCAGGACTGAAATCTCTGCACTGGCTCCCAGTGGCTGCGAGGATTAAGTTCAAAACCATCTGCATTGTTCACAAGGCCTTCTGGGGCCTTGGGCCGCAATACCTTCAACTCTCTCTTCCTAAATATCTTCCTTCTCGAGCTCTTCACTCATCCGCCTCCAACTCCCTCAGGGTCAGTCACTTCTCCAAGCAACGAGTTGGTGGTAAATCTCTCACTCTCTTCGGCTGGGGCCTCCCTCTGGAACAGCCTTCCTGCCTCCCTGAAACTTGAGGAGAACCATCTCTGGTTCCGGAAGCACCTCAAAACCTTCCTCTTTGCTTCTGCTTTCTCTCCTCCTCTCCCCTGCTGAATTCCTGACAGAAACTGCACTGGTTACCTGGACACCCTTTCTGTTCTCTGGCCCAGGCCCTGCCAGTTACCCATCTGCACTGCCTCCCTGGCAACCCCTGCACTTGGAGACTATTTTCTGTATCCCTACAGTCCCCCTACTAACACTTATGTCTGCACTTACCTTGCACTTGCCACGAGCTGGCCGTTCATTATCTTATTTATTATACTATCCTATGTAATGCACTTCCCCTCTCCTTTACACCACGCACTTTTCCCTTTCCCCCTTCCCATGCACTTGCGCGATCTGAATGACACCTGGCCTAGTAGGATCGCTGTCTGTCTTCCCTTGTTCCCCCTCCCTTGCCTCGTCGCGCCTTGAAACACTTGTGTGTAGGTGCGTTATAAATGCCATATCATATCATTCTGCTTTTCTCTTTAGCAGAAAAGCACTGTCAATTGGAGCTTTGAGGATTAGTCTCATCCGGTAGTTTTTAAGAGTAGACCGTGACTTTTCAGCTGTTTTTATAAGATTGTGAAGAACTCTACGGTGGAACATTTTCAGTAACATATATTTTTTGGATTGCTTTACCGTGACTACGTCAACATTGGTAGATAGAGGGTTAGGTTCATTAGTAGGTCTGCTTTTCTTTGTACATATTTTTTAACTTTTCATTTTTGCAAGAGGGGCCTTGGCTTTTTAGTTGTGGCTGGTTTCGTTTTGTTAAGTGAGACTACTAGCTCTTTTGTTTTAATGTTTTCTATGCATTGTTTTACAGGTGGATGACTATGTGGTGTAGTTTAATTTTTACCTGCTCTATTTTGCTTTTTAGTAGGCATTTTGTTGAGTCTGTTGGGAAAAGAGAAGGTTTGCATTGGAAGGTTGTACGAAGTATATGCATGTATGGTGCATGGGTTTGTGGGTGTGATTGCAGAGATGAATAGAGTGCTGTTTGATTGTGAGGAGGTACATTAGGTGTGGTTGGGGAGGATGTGAGAGTAACAGTCTGCAGAGTTGTGATGGTGTTGGGTCAGTGAGTAAGGTTGTGGTGGTGCAATGGAATCTGTAGGGTGATTATGCTGTTTTGAGCAACAGAGTGGGTGTTGCAATGGTGGTGTGTAGATGGGAATAGTAAGAGTGTGAATGGTGGAATATGATGGGCTAGAGTGAAAGAAATGTTGGTTTGAAAAGAGTAGTATGGGGTAATATATAGTGGAAATGTACTGCTGTAATTACATACATATACATGGTACATTAATGTACTAACTTTGTTGAATGCAAAGGGTATTCATTTTTCAGTTGTCTTCGGTAGTGTGCTTCTTTCCTGTAATTTTAAAAGAAAGTTAGTGGGGATATGTGGTAATGGCGAAGTACTTTTAGTAAGCAAGGTCGATATTTATGAAGGATGGGGGAGTAGGGAGGAAAACTAGTTAATATAATCGGTGGACGGTTAATTTCAGGAGCATTTTCATGAAAGTTAAGAAATATGTATGTGCATTTGTAGAAGCTCTTTCACTTTTTGTAAAATGAGAAGAAAAGTTTTTGGTAAAGATTTGTAGTACACTTTTAAATTGCAGTTGGTGTGTTGAAGTTTATTATGTTACGAGTCCTAGATCTTTTGTTTGCGTTCTGGGACCTGTAGTTCCATTTTTCCCATTGTGAAATTTGGAGTACAAGTCACAGAATGTAAAGAAAAAAGTACAACGGCATATGCAGATGAAGATTGGAAGGGGTTATGTTAGGAAGTCTACATGTCCTGTCAATATATTAAATTGGCACACACATCTATTTTACCTGCATTTACTTTCATTTATGAAAAAGTGATACAGTGCTGCTGTAGATGGAGATATGCATTTTTGAAATTTCTTTAAAATGCTTCCAAAAAAATATTTTGAAAAGCCCAATATTGTATATGTTTATTTGATAAACAAGTCACAATTTTGAATCTTGAAGTTAAGTCGTGTTTTTTTCTTAGCATTCTGGGACTTTGAGTTTTATAATGGGCAAAGTTAATATGAAGTGAGAGAGTGCAAAGGAAAAAAAAGACTTAATAAGCACCCATATATATTGCAATGGGTGATGTTGGTATGTAGGATACTAAGTGGCACTTAATAATGGTCTAAAGATCTATTTTATCTGCTTTTCCTTTATTTTATTACACAGTGACACAGTGCTGCTATACATGCACATATGCATTTTAACTTTCATCACAATGATTGTAAATAGAAACATTTTGAAGCGCAGAGCATTGTAATTGTTTGCTGCTTCATGTGAGCAGGTGATGAATGCTGCAATGCATGGCATTTGCTAGAACAGTTAAAAAAGAGACTATGCTTATTGAGAAGCTTATTACAGGCTAAGAAGAATGAACCCTCTATATATATATATGCTTGTGAAAGAGTTGTAGACAACATTTGTTTAGATATAAGCATACCTGTACTATGTTTTGTTAGATGCAGATCTTGTTGAATATGGAAATAGAATTTGTGAACAGTTGCACAGTAGTTTTTGATGCAGATGCCTTTCATTAACAGGAAGTATGTACTCTGAGAGTTCAAGTGTACATCTGAAGTGTTGAAGTGAGATGATAGGGTTAGGTGTAGAGGTTTTGGATGTGATTGGTGGAAGATGTATGACTCTTTGAAAGCAGCCAACGAGGGAGAGTTGAGAACATGAAAGTGGAAAGAGTAACTCCCACCAACCCTGTCTCATTCTTACGCCGCCTGAACCCATTCCCACTAGAACCCCAGGAGAATCAGGGCCAGAGGTGGCAGGAATGGATTGACGAGTTCGAAGAATTTATGAGGGCTGTCGGAAACCAGATGCACCAAACAAACTAGACATTTTTACAAACCTGGTCGGGAAAGACATAAACAGTGTCATCAAAACTATCCCGCTAGCAGAGAGAACAACATATCAAAAGCCAGCAAGAGTTGCCTAGTCGTAGTTCCTAACAGAGACTATGAATGCTACATTTTCAACCAGTGCACACAGATTCCCCTGGAAACAGCTGGAAAGTTCATACTACGTCTCCAGAGGAAAATTACATATTGCGATTTCGCCAACTTCAATGACGATGAAGCTATACGCCTAAGAGTAATTGAGGGATGCCTGTCCTCAATATTTCATAAGCACCTGCTAAAGAAGCCACTACCGCTGAAGGAGATAGCTGAGTTAGCCAGAGTATATGAGAGGGTAGACATCCAGGTTGCCCACATATAGAACCCAAAGAAGACTGATACCATAGCATCCATCGCCAGCAGCCAACAAGGCCTCCAACCCAGCAACACATACAGCCAAGACCAATGGAACCCCACGAGACGAGCACCACCAGAAAGACAATGCTACCGCTGCGTTTTAGAATTTCCACACAAAGGTCAGTGCCCTGCAATAGGCCAAATGTGCATGAGATGTGGCCAGGAAAATCACTTTCAGAGTATGTGCCGGAAGAAAACACCACTGCTACCAGCATACCGACCTCCGAACCAACAACCACAAGCAAGACGATTTGGGCCGCCGAGACCCTTCAATCCACGACCGTACCCTGAGCGGGAGAGCACCAGGAACACCAACCCCAGAACCATGACCAACTCTGGGTTCATCAGAGCAGTAGAGAACCTACAAGTAGAACCGGCAAACGAAATCTACACCAGCCAAGGACAAATATACCAAATGCAATATTACCCTGAGGAAGAACCCAGAAGATAGAACAACACCAGAGACCCATATGAGAACCCGCCCCTCGAGGAACAATCACCAGAACCGGAACAATACGCAGAGTATGATCGGTATAGCAGAGAGTACGACCGACTCATCTCTGATTCTTCAGATGACAGCACCGCACCCTGGGTGACAGTCCACCTAGGGGGAATCGACACCCCATTCCTGGTAGACACAGGCGCCACCGTCAACGTCATGAGTCACCAAACAAATAAAAACTTGGCCAACAAGTTCCCGCCACAGCCATCACAAGCCCATATCTTCCAATGGGGAGCAACACTACCACTGACCTCTAAAGGACAATTCATATGTGACCTCATACATAGAGGGAAAAGGGTCCAGACGGCGATACATGTCATCCACAGCCCAGCAACAGGAAGGTGCCTCCTCAGCCACAAAACAGCCGTCGCTCTACACCTCATTGACATTCACTATGATCAATCAGAAGTGATACAAGGGCATCCACCCAATGCCCAATATATAAGGGCCGTCTGCCAGAAGCCGCTGGACATCGAGACACTGAAAACCGCTTACCCAAGCCTGTTTGAAGGTGTCGGCATGCTGAAGGACAGTGTAATCAAACTGCACATTGACCCGTCGGTACGTCCCATGCCACAACTTCCCAGAAGAATATGGTTCCAACTACAAGCTAATGTTACCCACGAACTACAGATGCCACTAAAGAACGACATCATAGAGAGAGCAACAGGACCCACACCATGGATGTTCCCGCTAGTGGTCGTCCCCAAAGGAGACGGACGCCTTCGCCTCTGTGTTGACATGAGGATCCCCAACACAGCCTTTCAATGGGAAAGGCATCCAGGACCAAACATAGAGGATATGCTGATAAGGCTCAACCAAGCCTCTAAGTTCTCAAAGCTAGACCTTAACCAGGGGTACCACCAGCTGGTCATTGATCCCGAATCAAGACCCATCACAACCTTCACTACTCACAAGGGTCTATTCCACTACAAACGGCTGAACTTCGGCATCTCATCCGCTGCCAAGATCTTTCAGGAAACAATTTGCAGATTAATCAGCCCAGTCACCAACGCGTTCAATTACAGCGATGATATCCTCATCTTTGGAGTCACCCAAGACCAGTACGACGAGGCCCTACACCAAGTCTGTCACATCCTCCAGGATGCTGGACTCATGCTCAACAGCCAGAAATGTGAAATCAATACCCACCCCTATGTTTCTTCAGCCACATCTTCTCGGATCAGGGAATAAGAGCTGACCCAGGCAAGATCAGTGCCATAACAAACCTGTCCAGCCCGAAGGATGTGTCCAAACTTCGCTCGTTCCTAGGCATGGCAGGATACTGCACCCGATACCGTCCCCAATATGCCACTCTCACATGCCCGCTACAGCAACTATTGAAGAAGGACCAACCCTTCACATGGACAGACCAGTGCCAACAGGTGTTCTCATCCATAAAAAAGGAACTGGCAATCAACCGGCAACTAGCGTACTGTAACCCGCAATGGCACACCGAAATCACTGTAGACGCCAGTCCGGTAGGGCTAGGAGTGATTCTAGCCCAAACCGACCCATAGCATGACACCACTACCCACATCGTAGCATATGCCAGCCGCGCTTTGAACACCACTGAGCAAGCCTACTCGCAGCCTAGCTGCCGTGTGGGACTGCAAAACATTTCATCATCGGACACACCTTCACACTAATAACGGACCACCAGGCACTGCTGGCTCTCTTTGGCAACCCTAAAATCAAGATGCCGCCATGCATCGAGCAATGGGGTATCCGCCTCCAGGAATATGACTATACCATCATTCCCAAACCTGGGGGCAATGCCAACCCCGCAGACTACTTGTCGCGACACCCGGATGGAGCACCCGACACCACGATGCAAGGAGAAGCTGATGAGTACGTAGCATACCTGTCACTTAACGCCCTTCCCCCAGCGACCACGGCACAACTGTTTGCAGAAAAGAGCAGAGCTGACCCCACCATCAGAGCAGCAGTCCACCTCACAAACATGAAAAAGTGGCGACAGGCGGACACCAAAAACTTTGCGCCAGGAGAGAGGGGGGAAGTAGACAGAAGAGACCTGGCAAGACTGGAGAAAATACACAACGAAAATACATAACGAACTAGCCACAACAAGCCAAGGCACCCTACTCAGAGGGAACCACCTCATAGCACCCAAGAGTCTAAGGAAACCCATGGTCATGATTGCACACGAAGGCCATCGTGGCGTGGCCAACACGAAAAAGATATTACGGAACCAGGTGTGGTTTCCCCACATGGACACCATCGAAATTGACATCTTGAGACATTGCGGCCCGTGCCAAATAAATGCAGCCAACCCACCACCGTACCCGTTGCGGATAGTTCCCCTCCCGAAAGGACCACGGCAGCACATGGCACTTGACTTCTATGGCCCACTGGAAGAAGGAGGCCACCTCTTGGTGGCCATTGATGAGTATTCCCGTTTCCCACTGTTGAAACACGTGCAGTCCACAGCCTTCTATCATGTAGTGGGCACGGTAGATGAACTGTTCAGCGAGTGGGGCATTCCAAGCATGGTGAAAACCGACAACGGAGCCCCGTTCCAGGGCCAAGAATTCAAGAAATTTGCGGCACACCTAGGGTTTCATCACCAAAGAGTCACCCCACTATGGCCACAAGCCAACGGATTGGTGGAACGCTTCATGGCTAACATCAAGCGCACACGTCAAAAAGCAGCAACAGACCAGGCCTCGATGCCACAAGACATCTCGCAGATGCTACAAATCTATTGACGCACCCAACATGAGGCGACCGGCCGCACCCCGGCTAACTCATGATCAAGTACAAACCACGATCTCGGCTTCCCCAACTCGAGGACTACACGCCCGAGGAAGACGACAAAATCAGACAACGGGATTCAGAGAAAAGACAAAAGGCTAAAGAATGGGCTGACAGGAAAAGGAAAGATAGAGAACCGCTAATCCCGGTTGGAGAGACAGTGCTAGTCCGACACGACACACCAGTCCAAGCTAACATCAAGCGCACACGTCAGAAAGCACAACGGACCAGGCCTCGATGCCACAAGACATCTCGCAGATGCTACAAATCTATTGACGCACCCAACATGAGGCGACCGGCCGCACCCCGGCTAACTCATGATCAAGTACAAACCACGATCTCGGCTTCCCCAACTCGAGGACTACACGCCCGAGGAAGACGACAAAATCAGACAACGGGATTCAGAGAAAAGACAAAAGGCTAAAGAATGGGCTGACAGGAAAAGGAAAGATAGAGAACCGCTAATCCCGGTTGGAGAGACAGTGCTAGTCCAACACGACACACCAGTCCAAGCCGATGATAGTGACTGAAGTAAAAGGGTCCATGATCACTGCGATGGGGGACCAAGGCGAGATAGCAAGAAACTAGTCATTCTTCCGCAGGATGCTCCAGGAAGATCCTGCCGAGGACATGCCCCTGGAAGAGGATGAGCCCGAGGACCCAAGGACTCCCCCGGATCCACCAGAGTTGGCCATGTCAGAGAACCCAAACGATGAAAGAATTGACCAGGCCGGACGGCCCCACAGAATGGCCAGAAGGCCCACCCGTCTCATTGAAGAAATGGACTTACTCGATAAGTAAGGGGGGGTGTTGTGATGGGAAGAAGGCACCGGGCCCCTTTAAGAGGAAAACAAAAGGAGAAGAGGGAAAGTGGGAGGGGCGGGAGGAGGGGAGGCGGGAAGGTGAGGGAAGTCAGTACGAGAAAGAATAAAGGAGAGTTAAGACATACCCCGTGTCCGTGTCAACATTGAGGCCTACCCCAGGCCACAACAGCTGTGCATGCTTTTGTTAGAGATTTTGGCATAAAATTGTTTCATAATGAGAACCTTACATTTGATAGGGTCAACATTGCTCGGAGAGATGGAGTTCATATAACTGATGTGTGTAATCAGATTTTTGTGAGAAACATTCATAATGCTTTGAAGCAGTTTTTGTGAAAGTGAGAAGAAATAATTAAATTCAGTGAAATGTTTTCTTACTTCAGTTTGTAAAACAAACAAACAAAAAATAAACAAGGCCAAAAACACAAAAAAGGTTCTTTTAAGAGCCACCATTTTTTAACGCAATTGAATTCAAATGGTTTCAACTATTCCATCCCGTGCTGAGAATTTTTTAGATGTCTGCAGACTATGCAGTCTGCACAGGAGCCTGTGACTTTTGTCTCACTTCTATTTTTAACTGTGAAAGGTGGCTCCTAAAGGAACTTTTTTGGTGTTTTTTCGATGCATTTTTTGGGGGCTTTTTTTCAGGAGAGGCAAGATAGGGGAAGGGAGGGAGAAGGGCATCAACCACAGGGACGAAGGGGCAGGTGGAGAGAGGAAGATGTTGGGCAGGCCTTAATAAGGTAGGTGGCAGTGTTTCTCATGCTTCTTGACTGCAGCCATGAAAGCACTCTGTAACTGCTCCCCCCTATAGACCGGTGCTTCACAGTACACACACAGCACTGTGACCCTTGAAAGGTAAGGGTCAAGAGCATTCTGTATGGCATGTGAAGCCACCGCTGGGATACTCTACCCCAAAGGAGTATCCCCTGTGGTGACAGGAGCAGATGAAGATGATGGGTCGAGGAAGTCAGCATGCTCCTACCTGAGAAAGGTATTGCCTTTTTCAGAGCAGTTTCAGAGCCATAGCGTGGGTCGATTTGGTGTGGCGTCTCATGGAAGTAGTCCCATAGGAATACAAGCCAAGTTTCCCACGACTGAGTACAACTTTGCAATCAGTGCATCAAACCTAGTTTGCACAAGCCTTTGGGGCATTTCCAACGGTCGTGAAAAATTGCCAAACCTAGGACTCACTCTGAGTACTGGTCACAGAGATTTCCTCCACTTCATCCTCTTCTTCCTTGTGATCTTCCTCTTCCGTTCCCCTCTCCAGGCCCTGCAGATGATGATGGTGGTGGTGGGTTGGCTGGAAAGAAGCAATGGCTATAAGAGATGCCATGGTCTCCAAGAACAACTTCTGCAAAAGAAATTTGGCCAGCAGTGAAGCAGGTGCACTCTCCTGGATAGTCAGATGGAGAATGAGGAAAAGTAATGGGTGGGTCCGTGTAGAGGAACCGGCCATGGACAGTCATACTGTCCGCGGACTACCGATTTGAAAATAGGCCTTGGAAAGTTGTAAAAAGTTGCCTGATCAACGTAGAATGGGTCTGGGAGCTTTGCAAGGGTAAAGTTTCTGCTTGAAACACCCTAGATTGGCTTCAAACGCACTTTTAAACTGTCCGCGGCCAGGGACTCCGTTCATGGACACCGCTGTCACGCCACACGGGTGCGGTCACATGATGACCTCCACACAGGAATCGCCGGGCGCATGCGCATTGGTGTCCGTAGAACAGGCGCAGTGTCCTAGAAGTGCATAATGTGAAACCAGACATGACCGGACATCGCGTTGGTCTGCAGGCATCTCCATTTTGAATGCAAACACCACAGACTCATAGTGGAAGTTTAAAAAAAGGAAATATCACACAACAATAAACAAAACATTTATAGTACAAACATATATTTATTCAAGAAAGGGGTGAGGTATCGGAATGGGAAACATAAATGGGAGAATTAGGAATTTGTGTACAATGATTATGAGGGGAGGAAAGGAGTGATGTTTCATCAACGCGTCTTATTAAAATGTTCAGAAGATGATGGGGTTGATTGCTGGGGACATGGGGGACAGGAGCAAGAAGAATAGTGATAGGGAACATTTTTAATTACATGATTTTTGACATACTGTAAAAGTTCCTTAAAATCATTACTCAGTTCATCCAATGTTTTAGACAAGTTTATGATCTGATTATTTACAGTTGGGGATAGGACTTCTGTCTTTGATTCTTGGGATTGTGTGTAATTAAAAAGGGACATGCTTTCTTCATGACAACTATGTACTGTAAGAAAAATAGAAATTATTATTTTAGTAAAGTGTTTACAAAATACATTATTTGTTTACATTAAAATATGTATTGTATACCATTGGAGATGGTATCATCGCTCATTTCTTCTTTTGGGAAGTTGTCCTCTAACCACTAAAGTGTGCCTGCCATTTCTGTGAGAAAGTGCTTCTCTTATAACACATGTTTATATAATGAAAGCTAATAATAGAGAAATAAATACAATGCACTTACTGTTTAGTAAGAATTTGTTGTTCAATAAGCAACTGGTGTTTCTAAATCTGTATGCAGAGTTGTAGTGAGGAGATTATATGAAGTGTACAGTTATGGTTTGTGATTGGAGCATTCCATTGTAATGTGTGCTAAATAAACAAATAATTCATATTTTTTAATGTATTTGTACGGAAAGGTATATTTGCATTAGTTGTGATTTTATGTAAATCTGTTTGTTGGTTGATGGGTACATCCCCTATGATTCTGAGCCTTGTAAATGCTGCATGATATCCGCAGACACTGCGGTGACCCGCTGTCCGCAGTCTCCATAGCTTCCACTTTGGGGATGAGGGGTGTAATATAAGGAACTTGTAGCAGATTAAAGTTGCCCTAGTAAAAACCTATGAAATTCACTGAAAAAAAACGTTGTTAAAGGGACGTTATGGTTAATTTGCACTAACAAAAACCCATTAAATTCAGTGAATAAACATTGTTAGGACGTTATGGTTACAAGTAAAACCTAAAAACCCTTACAATTTGTCAAGTTATGGTACGCTAAGCAACCATATTTCACGCCACCTCTGTGCACTGCTAAGACAAACACCCAGGACATCGAAGGTGACATCACAAACATCATTGATGACATTACCAATGTTTCTTTCTTCAATGCCTTTCATGTAGTGCTCAAGGCCATTACCAATGCCCCCTCTGCTCCTCCCCAACTATGTCGTTCACCTGGGAGGGGAGCTGGATGCCTTGAAGCACTTTAAAGGTATTTCCTTCCGACTCACTCGGTACCAGTCTTGGAATGCTTACGGCTTTCCGAAAGTATGGAATTTGCATCAGTCACTCTCTCTTTCTCTGGGAATGCTGATTAGTCCCTTGGCCTTCCGGAATCGATAGCCTGGTTCGCATCGGCCATGGAAGAGCTGCTTCTTCTAGTACCCAGCCTCGTTCATAGTGTGCCTGTGCACGCCACTTTTTATCCTGATCGGGTGTACTAACAAGTGGCTGGTGTGTGTAGTTAGGATTACGTGCATGTCTCTACCTGATCTCATTAAAGGGACAGAGCCAATGCAAGTCATGGGAGGCAATATTCCTGGCCTCATTCCTCATCTTCCTCAGCTCAGTAGGGTTGTCAATGTGAAGTTGCAAGGAATTATGCAAGCTGTACTTTCCCATAAAATAGGTAGGGATAGGATTTAGGTGGACAGTGGAAAAAGGAGGATACCATGTCTCAACATCAGGTGCTTCTCCCCCACTCCACGAGGACCCCCTACCCAGGTGATCCTCCCTTGCTTGTCCAACCCAGAGGGTCTGGATCCAAAAGCAATGGCCTTTCCATGGCCACCTGAGTATGTTATTTTGAGTTTCTGGTCCTAGACTGGCTACGTCTACAGGCTTGTACAACTTATCCTTTAGTTGGTAATCATTATTAATCATTATTATTGGTTATTATTTATTTTTTTAAACAATTTTTATTAACTTTTTAACACTAATCAATCAAAACATAATCAAAACGTAAAACAAACTTGGCAGCATATGTCATACAGTTTACGTAGCTCGTATCATATTTGACCATCGCTGCTAACTACCCATTACCCTCCCCCCCTCAACATGAGCCTATTCCATTTCGCCGTCTACCATATCCTCTAGAGATGTTCACAATTACACGTCTTGGGAGGTGTCATCCCCACTTGGACTTGCCTAGGTAGACCCTGATAATGTGGCCACTTGGTGCCCCTCTTCTTCCCCCCCTCTATTGGCTGCCTCGGTCCAAACTGCTGTTTCAGCCCACTTCTTATGATCATTCCACCAGACCTCTATCTTTGGTCTCATGCGTGATTTCCGGCCTATGGCAATTCTGTGCTTAGACAGTATGTAAGCCAGGTCTTTAAGTTTACCCACATGCATTAGCTTGCGTGATCTAGGGAACCCCCCATCATGCATGCCCACACCGACTCTGCCACTAGGGTGATGCCTTTTTCTGCCAGGCGGTGGGCCACTTCTTTCTAAAATTCACCAATTTCTGGGCACGCCCAGAACATATGTGTCATCCCGGCATTCTCTTCTCCACATTTGGGACATGTCTGTGTTCCTGCATTCTTAAATCGGGCTATTCTCTGGGGGGTCATTTACGCTCTGTGAGTTACATATAGCTGGATTTGTTGTAACCTCGCATTCCTAGACACCTTTTTATGGTACCTCTGAGCCCTTTCCCACTGCCCGTCATTCATGTTTTCACCCACCTCCTCTTCCCATTCTCATCTTAGCTGGGCCACTTCCTTTCCCACCCTAGTCATCAACAGTTCGTAGATTCGGGAGACCTTGTGCTCTCCCTCTGTGATGTCATATATTGTATCTATGACTGTATCTGGTTGGTCTTCCAGCACTATTTCAGACCATGTTTCTTTCATCCGTCGCACTTGTCTGGTCTATGTGATATATTGCCCTAGATGTAGGCCTGTTTCCTCTACCAGTGTGTTAAATTCCAGTATTTTCCCGTCTTGCCATATAACTCCCAATGTTGTGATGCCCACCGGTTCCCAGTGCTTGCGTATCGTCTTCCTCAATTGCACATCTCCTTTGGTCAGTGCTACTACCGGTGCCTGCGGGGAGCACAGGGTCGGCCTTTCCATGGCCTGGCAAGCCTACCGCCACATTTGCCATTCCAATTCCAGCATTCTCGGACACCCCTTTAGCTCTGCTTTGGGTAGCCATATCCATTCTTTCAAGAAAAATGGAGCACAGTCTAACCTCACCAGTCTGGACTCGGCTGTTGCATCTTCCGATAGCCACCTGGCCACATATTGTAGCTGGCTGGCCAAGTGGTAGATCTCGAAGTTGGGGAGTTTTATACCTCCTTTATCATATGTATTCTGTAGTTTCCACAGGGCTACTCTGTTCCTGGTGTTGTGCCAGATGAAGCCTCTACATATTCTCTGGAGTCTGACAAAAAACCGCTTAGGTATTGAATATGGTATGTTTCCTAAAAAGTATATCAGCCTCGGTAATACCACCCTTTTCAACAAAGCCGCCCTTCCTACCATAGCCAGTGGGAGTTTAGCCCAGAATTTCATGCTGTTCTCAATGTTTGCTACTGCTTTTCTGTGTTATATATGTGTTAATTCTCAACAGTATCATAGATGTCTAGTCCCAGGTATCTGAAGGTTTTGGTCTCCCAAGGTATTTGTAGAATGGATAAGTGCTCCCGCGGAATCCCTTTATATCTCCCCAGGGGGAATATGCATGACTTTTTAGAGTTGACTGAAATGCCAGAGAGCGATGCAAATCGCTCCATAACTTCTAGGATGTATTGCAGGTTTTCCTCCGGGTATCTCAAGTAGAGCAACATATCGTCTGCATACAATGATATCCGGTGTGGCCCTCCTTTGGTGAAAATTCCCACCTCTTCGTACTGTTGTCTTAGGTATATAGCTAGGGGTTCTAATGCAAGAATATATATAGCATCGGGGACCAGGGGCACCCCTGTCTGGTACCTCTGCTAAGTTTCCATCTGTCTGAGATGACAGCTCCGGTCTTAACTCTGGCCAATGGTGAGCTATACGATAGTTTCACCCATTTTAAATATTCAGGCCCTATTCCATAGTGCTGTAAGGCTGCAATCAGCCATGGCCATTTAACCGAGTTGAAGGCCTTTACTGCGTCTAAGGAAACAAATGTGACTTCCTGCCCCCCACCGTCTGTTGGTTCCATGACCCAGTGAAGTCTCCTAAGGTTATCAGATATGCTTCTGTGCGGGACATATCCGGTCTGATCGGGATGTATACGTTTTCTTATGACCTATCTCAATCTCCCCGCCAACACGGCTGTGAGAATCTTGCTATCCCGGTTCAGCATGGACAGCGGTCTATACGATCCGCGATCCATGCTTGATTTATGGGGTTTGAGGATCGGGACAATTATCACCTCCCACCAATTATATGTTTTAGAAAACTCGCTAGGGAGTCCATCAGCCTCCGGGGCATTACAGGTGGGTAATGCCTTGATCGCTGCCTCTAGTTCTTCTACTGTGATTGGGGCGTCTAAGTTCTCTCTCTCCTTGGCACTCAATTTAGGCAGGCCAATGTCCCTTAGTGTTTCCACTATCTCATCCCATTCACCTCCCTCTGTATATCCATACAGTTGTTTGTAAAATGCAAGGAACCCTTCATTCTCTCCCTCCTGGGTATCAAGTATCTGTCCTTTCAGGGCGTGGCTACGAGGGCCATGTAGGAGGACGCGATCTGGAGGAGCTCCCGAGATCCTGCAACGATCCAGGCAAAAAAGTGCGTGATGAAGGGCCGTTGACCGCTAAAAATACACATGCCGGTGTGTGAATGATTGGGCGACGCGAGGTGAACTTCTGGATGGTACAGGAGGAACGGCGGCAGAGATCGGTGCGGAAGAGATAAGGAGCACCGGAGAAGAAAGACAACACAAAATGGCCAACCAATGCCCGGAACAAAAGAAGAAGCAGGCCGCACGGTGACCTAGCGAAAGGGGCGTACTGAGTGCACAATTGTCACTTGTGCTCAACACAGGTCCTCTGGGTCATGTCGAATAGGACAGTGAGGCCGAAGGCGAAACAGCCCACCTTAGACGACTTCACTAAGACGTTCCCTTGGTCAAGACATTACCAAGAGCAGGGACAAGCCGCCTGCAAGCGGCATGACGACTTCGGGCGCTAACCTAGAAGTCCTGGCTGCGATTGCAGACCTAAGGGCGGCCTGGGAATCTAAACTAGAACTAGCCGTCACTGAACTAAAAACGGCACTGGACCTCAAGGTCGGAGAGGTGCAGGAGGACGTTAATCTACTCCGACAGGATGTCAGGGCCTTGGCGGAGCGCACGGAGTCCCTTGAGAAGGAAGTTAGCCCGAATACTGTGGATTGCGCCTCCCATAAAGCCGAATTGCACGTCCTGATACAAAGAGTGGGCAACTTGGAGAGCAGAGCGGAGGAGGCGGAAGGACGAGCCCGACGAAACAACATACGCATCGTGGGCCTGCCGGAGGGATTGGAGGGCCACGATCCCACGGAATTCATTGAATCCATGCTACTGCAAGAGATACCCGGAGGAGCCCTATCCCAAGGATTTGCAATGGAAAGGGCACATAGAGCCCTAACAAGGAGGCCGCCGCCGGGGAACCTGCCTAGGCCGGTGATAGCCAAAATTCTTAATTACCGTGACCGGGAGAGGATATTGGAACACTTTCGTAAGGGAGGAACGATCACACGAGGGCGGCAAACATCACGGCTTACCCGGACTACACCTTGTCTGTGCAGCGTAGCCGCATGAACTTTGGTACGGTAAAGCGGAGATTGAGAGAGGCGGGCCACAAATATATGTTATTGTATCCGGCAAAATTGAAAGTCATTCATAAACATAAAACTTTGTTTTTTGAGACCCCGGAGGATGCCATGGGATGGCTCGATGCGCAAGGATGTCCCCAGGAGTCAGAAGTTCGGGCGGAGAAAGAGTTCGGAAGAGATAACTGATGCACGAAGAAGGTGCCGCAAGATGGCGCGGCACGTGGGACTTGAATATAGTCGCTTGCGCAGCCTTCAGTAGAGAAGGTCAGACTATTGCACTATATTTCATAAGCACTGTGGTTAATGTTGAATTAACGGGAGCCTTACGGAGCGTTTCTCTCTACCCCATAACAGTTTCAGTTAAGTGGCCATTAGGGCGACTTCACCCTACTGAGCTCTGTGCATCGTTTAGTGCTTGCAGGGCTAGATGTCGGGGTGCCTGAGCTCCGAGGAGAGAGCTGGGCAGCAGTTGGGGTGTGTGATGTTGGGGAAGGGACGGGTGGGGGGAGGGGAGGGAAGTTGGGGATTTATCGTGTACATAGTTATGGGGAGTTCGAGCTGGTACGAGAAGCTACAAGCAAAAATGGAGGGCTGTATCTGTATCACGTGGGCAAAGGGGAGGCGCTACATGGGAGGCAAGAAGACACTCACGAGCCATGGGAGACCTTAAGATCGTAACATGGAATGTCAGGGGACTTAACAGCTACTTAAAAAGAAACAAAGTCATGATGTACTTAAAAAGACAGAGGAATGATATTGCGCTGTTGCAGGAAACACATCTGACGCAGCAAAAATTGGAACTGGTGGGGAAGAAGTGGAGAGGTACTGTAGTGGGCTCTCCGTACTCTGCCTACGCTAGGGGAGTGCTGGTCTGGGTGGCACCGCACGTTCCGCTCCAACTTACGCAAGAGGTGGTGGACACAGAGGGTAGGTTGGTCATATTAAAGGCCTTGGTAGAGAATAAAGAGGTGTGCATTATAAATACATATACCCCCAACCAAAACACTGCTACGTATTTTAGAACCCTATGTACTCAACTGGGCGCGTGTGTGGGGGGAGCGGTTATCTGGGGAGGGGACTTCAACTGTGTGCTCGACCCAAAGGTAGACAGATCTGATGGTAAGATTGATAGGCCCACCCCGGCGGCCAGGATGTTGCAGACATTACTAGATGACTTTGGGCTGGCGGATGTTTGGAGACTGAAACACCCTAATGAAACACAGTACTCGCACTACTCAGCTCCGCAGCACCTGTACACGAGGCTGTCGGACCACTCGCCTCTGGTGCTGACTCGGCAGCACTGCCGCCCCAGGGCGCGGATAACAACGTGGCGCCTCCGGGCGGAGGCGCTCAGAGACCCAGTCTTCAGGGAAGATATCAGGGATGCGATCTCACAGTACTTTGAGGTAAACACAGGCAGCCTTGATTCGGAGTGCACACTCTGGGAGGCCTTTAAGGTGGTGTTGCGGGGTGCGGCTGTTGCTAAGTCAAAAGGCCTACAGGGTGAGGTCCTAACAGAACTAGAGGAAGCGGAAGAGAAACTGGAGCGCGAAAGCAACAGGGCAGGAGGGGACGCGGAACTTGTACTCGAGTTGCAGCAGAGGTGTGCGGAGCTTTGGGAAAGGCTCTGCAACCTTAGCTACAAAAAGTATGTTGAGAGGCAACATGCAGGTGGGGATAAAACTGGCCGTTAGTTGGCGTGGTTATACAAGAGCGAAACCCCCAGGCCCCCGATTAGGATAATAACCAGAGAAGACGGGGAGGTGGTTGACACCCAGGAATGAGTCAACGAGGCATTTTTGGACTATTATAGAACATTATATGAGGACAGAGGAGGGGACAATCAGGAGGAAATTAGAGAAACACTAAAAGACATGGAATTACCTAAGATTAGTGATGAGGAAAGGGAGGTACTAGACGCACCGATTACCCTGGAGGAATTAGAGGAGGTAGTGAAACAGCTGCCCACCTGCAAGACCCCGGGTACGGACGGATTCCCGGCTGAGTTTTACAAAACATATAAAGCAGAAGTACTCCCCCCTATGCTAGAGATGCCCAATGAGTCTTTTGAGAAGGGTCGGCTACCGGACACGCTCAAAGAAGCACTAATCGTGCCGCTCCCCAAGCCCAACAAGCCAGGGCATTGCTGCGGCTCCTATAGGCCGTTGTCAATGTTGAACCAGGACAGCAAGATCTTGACGGCGGTCCTGGCTAATAGGCTGAGATGGGTCATCAGTAACCTGATACACCCGGATCAGACAGGTTATGTCCCCAACAGAAATATAACCCACAACCACAGGCGACTCCACCGGGTGATTGAAGAGGGAAACAGGAGCGATGGGGAAATGGCGGTGGTGTCCCTAGATGCAGTCAAAGCTTTTGATTCAGTGAGGTGGCCATGGTTGCTGGCGGCCCTGGAAGAATACGGGATGGGGCCGGGTTATGTTAGGTGGGCGAAATTGTTGTATAGTGAACCACTGGCCAGAGTACGCACAGGATCGGTGATATCTGAAAGGTGGCAATTCAGTAGAGGCACCAGACAAGGGTGCCCCTGGTCCCCGATGTTATACATTCTGGCCCTAGAGCCCCTGGCAGTGTACCTCAGACAACAATATGACATGGTCGATATTTAAGCAGGGGGAGAGAAACACCTAATATCCTTATATGCTGACGATTTGCTACTGTATTTGAAATATCCGGAAGAAAATCTTCAATATATTCTAGAGGTCATGGAAAAGTATGCAGAATTGTCCGGCATTGCGGTGAACCCCCAAAAATCGAGCATGTTCCTATTGGGGAGCTACATAGGAGCCCCTCTGGAACGGTTGCCAGTGTTGTCCGTACCTTGGGCGGCTGATTCCTTCGCTACCTCGGAATAGATGTATATCATACTGTGGAGGAGGAACACTTGCATAACACTGAGGTGGCTGTGAAAAAAATCCGCACAAATATGAAGTTTTGGGAGAAGCTGCCGCTGGCGATGATGGGATGGGGGGCGATGCTCAAAATGGTGGTCCTGCCTAGGCTATTACATTTCTTCAGTAATATACCATACTTGATACCCAAAAAGTTTTTTGTCAAACTGAACAGCATGTGTAGGGACTTCCTGTGGCACGGCACTCGCAATAGAGTGGCGCTATGGAAGCTACAGAAATTCCATGATAGAGGGTGCATCAAGCTGCCGAACTTTGAGGCCTATTATGTAGCCAGTCAGTTGCAATATGTAACCAAATGGCTCTCTGATGAAGAAACTCCTGAATCTAGGCTGTTTGGGCAAGACTGCACCCCGTTTTACCTAAATGAGATTATCTGGGTGACTAGATTTGAAATGAAAGAACGCCCGGGTATGCTGTTGCTTGGGTGGAAGATGTGGCACAGAGTATGCCAACTGATGGAGAACCCATGCCCGTGTTCCCCACAGGTGCCACTAGTTGCCTTAGCTAGGGGAGACAACCAGCTCAGGATGATAATCAGGACCTATTGGGAATCGGTTGGGCTGGTCACATTGGGAGACATATGGCAAGAAGGGGCTATTAAAGAGTTCGAAGAACTGGGAGAAGAGACAGGCTTGCATGGAGGCCAATATGTCACGTATCGTAGGCTAGTGCACACTATTCGCGAAACCTGGCCAGAGATTGTACTGGCGGAAGAACCAGACGTTCTAATGGGAACAATATATGATATATCAGAAGGAGGGCACGAGATCTCTAGACTGTATGAGATGGTGATGACCCGGGTGGGGAAGGATTTGACTCACATGAGGCTGGACTGGGAAGCGGAGGTGGGGGCACAGATGACCGATGGAATGTGGGAACGTGCTATAGGATACCACAAGAAAGTGTCCAGAAATGCAAGATTGCAGCAGATACAGTTATACATAACGCATAGAGCCTATATGACCCCGAAGAGAATATCTAAGTTTGCAAATGCAGGAAGACAAGCATGCCCAAAATGCGATGAGGAAGACGCAGATATGACACACATGTTCTGGTCTTGCCCAGTGATTGAAGCTTTTTGGGGGGAAGTGGCACAGAAACTAGCAGATAAAGGGGTCTCGCTCAACATAGATACAGCCTGGGCCTGCCTGTTGGGAGGATTTCCCAGACCACGGAACACTAAACACCTTGGGCAACTGAGGGACCTGGCATATGTGCTTGCTAAAAGAAGGATAGCTATGGGCTGGAAGCAATGCCACAAGCCACGGGTAGAGGTATGGTGGCGGGACTTGCAAAAATGGGCGGAGGCTGAAACGGTGGTGTGGCAGGAGGCATGTAGCAAGTGCGGGGAAGAAGATTTGGGTAACCTGATGGCTTGGAGAATGTTAATAACAGGACTGTTTGGCACAGTAGTGAATCCTGCAGCTTCGGAAGGAAGCGATACCCAGCCACACGCAGCGGATACAGAACCAGAAATGCAAATAAGCTCTTGGGAGGGGGATTTGGGGAGCAGTAATGAGCGTTAATTGATGTTCACGAGTTTATTGTAAATAACGCTGCAAGTTTGGTTTGTATTGTTTATTTGTTTTCAAAATAAAAATCTTTTTTTAAAAAAAAAAGTATCTGTCCTTTCTCCCCATATATTGCTCTGATTGTCTGTCTTGGTGTCTCGCTTTTATACAACCATGCCAGCAGCCTCCCCGGTTTGTCCCCACCAGCATGCTGTCTCTCCACGTATTTCCTGTAGTTTAAGTTACTTAGCCGCTCCCAGTACTCTTCACATACCTGCCATAGTTTGTTTATAGTATCTGCCCCTTCCAAAGTGTCATCCCCTCTGAGCATGACCGCCTGAAGTTCTTCTTCTGTCTTCTGCAGCCCTTGCAATATGCCTCCTTGCAGCCCTCTGGATTTTGCAATGACTGCACCCCTTACCACCACTTTATGATATGATATGATATGATATGGTATTTGTAACGCGCCTATACACAAGTGTTTCAAGGCGCGACGAGGCAGGGAGGGAGGGAAACAAGGGGAAGACAGACAAACGATCCTACTAGGCCAGGTGTCATTCAGATCGTGCAAGTGCAGAGGTAAGGGGAAAAGGAGAAAGTGCAGGGGGAGGAGGTGGGGGGGGAAAGTGCAGTACAAGGTAAGTAGCGTAATAAAATAATAAATAATATTTACTTTGAACGCCTCCCATAGGGTACCGGCCAGTTTTACACTTCCGGTGTTATTCTCGAAATATTCTACTATTTCTCCCCTCAGGTCCACTCTAAACACTGTGTCTTTTAGTGCTAAGGCCCACAGCCGCCACGTTGGAATTCTGGCCCTGGGGGATTGGTGCTGCCATGTTAAGATCAGCGGTGAGTGGTCTGAGAGTACTCTCGCTTTATTTTCCATTTGCACTACCTCTCCTATTATCTCCAGGGAGGCAAAAATATAGTCCAGCCGTGTGTACAAATTATGTGGAGCTGAGTAATGCGAGTACTGTCTATCATACGGGTGGTGTAGCCTCCACATGCCTTCTAGTTCAAAGTCTCTCAACAGGGTCTTCAAGGTTTTGGCTGCTGGGGTGGGTGGTTTTAATTTGCCATCTGAGCTGCCTACCTTGGTATCCACCGTGCAGTTGAAGTCGCCTCCCCATATGACTGCACCCCCCAGATAGGGGCATATTTTACTATATAAGGTCTTAAAGTAGGCCACAGCGTCTTGGTTTGGGGCATATGTATTAATAATACACACTTCTCTGTTTTCTATCAGGCCCCATACCGCTATCATCCTCCCGTCTGGTTCCACCGCAGATTGTAGTTGCTGAAAGGGGACATGCGGTGCCACCCTGGGAATTACCCCTCTGGCGTATGCCGAATATGTTGCCCCCACGGTGATTCCCTTCCATTTCTTCCTTATCACCTCTAGTTTTTCCTTGGTGAGATGGGTTTCATGTAATTGGGCAATGTCTATTTTCTGTTACTTCAGGTACATCATGACCTTATTTCTCTTCAGGTAACTATTTAGCCCCCTGACATTCCAGGTAGCTATCTTAAGGTCTCCCATCAGTCACCCATACCCAGACCCGGAACTATCCTTCTTTGTCTTCTGTATCTTGCGCCACAGTGCGTGGACATAGGCTCGTTCCCTGACTAAAATCACTGCACACCCTCCAACGTCCCTCCCCACCCCCCTTCCTTCCCGTTCCCAACTGTTGCCCAGCTCCATCCCTTGATCTCAGGCTATCTCACATTTAGCCCTTTCTCGGCGATGCTGATACTAGGAGCTCAGCAGGGGTTACTGCACTACCGGTAACCTAACTAAATTGTCTATAGGGGTATAAGAGCGAGTCCATTGCGGCTCCCATAATTTTACACTATTGCGCCATGCTCAATCACATCTACTTATTCAACACCTAGCATATCTATCCCAGCTGGCACAGCCCTAGCTTATATTCAAGTCCCAGTGTCACAATTTATACAGCACCTCGATTACTGCGATTGCTGTCTCACTTATCCATTCTGTCCTCTTTCTGGCATCCCATCGGGCAATTCTGAGCATCCAACCACTCTGTCACATCCTCAGGGGTATCAAAGAACAGGGCCCTGTTCTTGAGAAATACTTTCAGTTTCGCCAGGTACCTCAGCATGTATCTGTAGGCCACCACCCGCAATCTTTTCTTCACTGTCCCATAGTTCATTCGCCGTCTCTGTACCAGAAGTGTGTAGGCAGGATCGCCGTAATAGCCGCAGATGCCCTTTGTATAGTGCCGCCTTTCCGTAACTGTTCCAGGATTTTCTCCCTGTCTCGGTAGCTCAGAATTTTGGCAATTATTGGTCTTGGGGGGGCCCTCAGCGGTGGCTACCATGTCAGGGCTCTGTATGCCCTTTCCACCGCGAACCCCAGGGTGAGCGCCCCTTCCCCTATTTCTTGCAGCAACATCATCTCGGCGTAGTCCGTTGGGTTACATCCCTCTTCACCTTCCAGAAGCCCCATGATGCATATGTTACTTCTCAGAGCGCGCCCTTCAGCTTCCTCTGCTCTATTTTCCAAGTTGCTCATGTGTTGTTTCAGTATGTGGATCTCCGATGTATGTGACGCACATGCAGCTGTGTTTGAGATTATTTCTTTTTCCAGTTCGCCTGTGCGTTCTGCTATAGCTCTTATTTCTTGTCTGAGTAGATTCACATCCCCCAGGACTGCACCAACTTTGAGTTCCAGTGCTGCCTTGAGTTCGACCATGGCTAACTCTAGTTTAGTTTCCCACGTTAGTTTTGGGTCCGCAATCACTTCCAGGATCTGCTGTCATTGTGTGCTGGGGTAGTGTCCATTGGTGGGGTCTTCTCCTTGCTCCTTGCCCCCTCTGTTGGCTGTGTTGTCCTTGCGAATTCTTCCAATGTGGGTTGTTTCCCTTCTGTCTTGACCTGCTTGCCCGCCATCTCAGTGTTGTCGTATGCTTCAGTTCAGGATGGGGAGGGTATAGCCTCCGATGCTCCAAATCTATTTTATAGTTAGCAATGTTTTATGAGGGTTCGTGCATAGACAATTTGTTTGTCATTGGAGCCATAAGGGGAGATTTGGAAATGTTTGTGTTTTCCTGCTTATGCAAAGCGTGTTGCCCGAACCGAGGCTGCAATGTGCCGTACTGCCACCTTATAGATAGTTTATGCCAGCGTATGTCGCCCAGGGTCTCCTGTTCCACAGTGTCTGTAGATTCTGCCTCTCGTCCTTCTGTGGCGCTATCTACAAATGTACAGGCAATGTGAGGCTAGTGTTGTGAAAGGGCACCATTATCGTTGGTGCAGTGTCTGAGCCTTTAATTTTGAGAGCCCGGGCAGCAAGATCTGATGCTGGGTGCACCCTGATATGGCAATATATGTTGGCCTGATCTCCCAGCTTGCAGGGTCACACTGATTACGCACTTCCCTCTACCTTATGGGGCTAGTGCGCCACGTAGACAATTTGTTTTTCCTGCCACCAGTGACTGCAGGGTCTGATGGGTGTGAGTAGCCTCCTTGGGGGCAGTTTCCCAGCCCCTCCTCACATGGAAGTGGGGCACCAGCACCCAGGTAGTGTTCTGCTTCCCAATACGGCGTCTGCAAACAGTATTCCAAAACACTCACGCCCACAAATATCATGCAGATCTCAGGGATTCGGTTCAGTTATGCAGCCATTGTTTCGTGATCCTGGTAGTGTCCTGCAGCCTCTCCAGTTGGGTTCAGCACCCGTCGTGTGCGCTCGGATCACTTCAGTTCCATTGCCTGCATGTATGTCCCGGTATATCCATTCCCGTTGGCTTTCTTGGTATGCCTAAATAACGCACAAGATATAACAGTGCTACTGTCTTGCCAACGTCAGTCGTTAATGTTCCGGGGACCGAAATTTCACCAAGGGCGAGCCGCAGAGGCAGAGTCTGCATCAGTATCTTCTTGCAGCTGTGACTCTGCTGTTCTCCGTGGTTTGCGTCTCCGGAAGGGAGACAATGCCCTTTTGCAGCGCGGTGCAGGACCGCAGGATACAGCCTTCTGTGTTTCGGGCGATCCAATGCAAATGCTGTCCATGTCCAGCGGTCTGCGTCGTGTGAGCCGAGGCTCTTGTCACACGTTATGCACCTCGACGCGTGGGGGCTGCAATGTCCCAGTATCTCAGTCCCTGCATCCAAGGGTGCAGCAACGTTTTGCTTGTACTGCCTGCTACAACGATATATTCATCGGTGCATGATCTCCGGTCTGACGTTTCTCTCAGCGGCTGGTCCCTTTGTTCCTATTCGCCGCCATTTTGGGACCACCATCTTGGGACTACTAGATCCATTCTTGTGCACTCTTTCATTGGGGATAACTCGCTAAATCGTTGAACGGGGCCGGTTCCAGTCCCCTCTGCTTGTGCCTGCTTACTTCACGAACACATACGTGCGAGTTTATTCGTCCATGGCCGCATTTAATAGTCGTAATATCCGGATCTCTGTAGGATTTGCAGGAGACGGGCAGACCCACGTCTTCTTACATGGACACCAAGCCACGCCCCGCCAATGGACATAATTATTGGTTATCTCATTACAGACTTGTCAAACACTATACTCTTTAGGCAAACCACCAATTGGTAAGTGCCTTAACTTTATATTCAGTTAGCCAAGGTAATTGGAACCTTTACAATGGATTGTTTAATATATGGCTTGGTGATATCTACCATCACTGTTATCACTTTGCAGAGCACACATGGTAGCAGATGAGCCTTTAAGGTAAACGGGTTAACTTGGTCAGAGGTGCTGTGACACACCACCCCAATTGCCGTAGAACTCATTCCTATTCGCCATCATATGAACTAACGTTGTTCTCTTTGATTGTTTCTCTCTTTTGTGTATGTATGTCTTGTGTTCTACCTTGCATTTTTAAAATGGAATTGATGTAATTGCATATATTATTGATGAATTCATGCATTTCTCTTTGTTAATATGGCCATTGTATATCTCACCCTCTGTCACTGTTCTTGGGCTGTATCGCCTGTATCCTTGGATTGCAATTACCACCTGACTATTTTTTGTAATTAATTTGTGACGCAATTAATCAGCCTCAGAGAAGAGCACCGTTCGAAACACCTGTTAGGCTGACTTTCACTTGAATAAATCATGTGCAATTGCACATGGAACATACAGACATTGTGCACAGTGCGATTGTACTTATCTAGATGTATACTCTTGTCTATGTGGTGTATTAGGCAAAATACCCACAATATACAGTCACCTGCAGTCGCTTGTATTTGATTTACTTGGTTGCAAGCGCTTGGGTATCTTAGTCTCCCTTGCCATATCATCTACAAAATTCTTTCAAAAAATACGCTTCCTTTCCAATTTCCACACGAGATATAAAGCTAAAACATATGATGTGCTTTCACTTTCTTATAGATAAACCCTTCACTTTTACATGACGCTTTATGCAAGCTCACGTTAAATCCACTCTAGTTTAACCAAGTTCAAAATTAAAATACTTAAGTTATGGAGGCAACCTTGCTATTTAAACACTACAAAATAAAACCACATTTAATTTACTAAATCAGTTTGTCTTTTTACTTTCTTCACTATTAAAGTAACATTTTTACTTCAGCACCAGAACACCCAAACATATGTTTATACTACCACTATGCGCTGTTAGCCTTGTGTACTCCAGGAGGGGTCATTATCTCTTGGGAACCTACCCTCTGTCTATAAGGCTATATTATAGGTAAGATTTAATACCAGTATAATAACTATTAAACTATAGATTTATAAAGGCACGTTCATTCTACACTGGTCAGTATCCAAGAAAGATTTGAGAGAGGCATCCCTATTCATTTATTAAAGCGTAACTCTCAGTTCTTCACTTAAGTGTTGATACGGTAGATATGTTTACAGATAACCTATCTTTTTCTAACCTTCAGAGGTGGCCAATCAGTAATCACATTGAGGCCATTGATGCGTGATTTCAGGAGAAACATCAATTTCTGTTTGCATTTTTTCTATGCCTCTATGATTGAATTGTTTTTAGACAAGAAGTGTGTACTAAAATGTCCATATCAACAGATCACCTTATCGTGCTTATCTATTCGAAAATGCGCTACGTGTATTGTATAACTCATATATTCCTTCATACATTGCCATCTACTACGGTGTACTGCCCAATATGTGTTACAGTTGTGTTACAGTTGGTACTTATTCAGAGTGGCCATGTCAAAGGAATAGTAGAGATGGAAAAAGAATTCTGAAGGTTGATTGATTTTGAAAACAAACTCAATCCAATGCCATGTGCGAGACCCCATGGTTTTAATTTTCCAGGTTTGTGTTTTTGATCCAGAAAGCCTCACTCTTCAGTAACACCAAAGCGCATTCCCTCCATGGCGGGTTGTATGCACACTTTCTTTACCAGGACATCTGATGCACTAATCCGATGTTTAGCTGAGACAACATGTTTCGCCACAGTATTAGGGCCATTCTCCTATGATCAGTTTTGTCTGTTCTGTTTTTTCTATTCCATTAACTGTCATGATATAATGTTTGGGTAGTATCCTGACTGATGAATGCATGACCTATTCAGATAGTATCGACAAAGGTACAATCACAATACCCTTGCGTTTGAAAACCTCAAATGGATGTTTTCCTATTCTTCGTAGATTTGTTACCTTTAACAAGAAGGACCCGGTGTGTGGAGCCATGTAGGCAAGGAAACAAAGGTTTGGGTCTTGAATATGGAGTGACAGCTATCACCAACTTTCAGTACTTGCCTATCATGTTGTGCAGCTGACAGGACCGGGCTGGGTGCTGTATTTTTTATTAATTAGCTAAAATTATATTGTTTGCAGAAGAGTCTTTGTATTGGCTGTCATGCACTCTTCATTGAATGTACAGGGTGCTGATAAGTGTCCTGCTTCACCTTTATCAATTTAATACCCTTGCTTGAGAAACCTCTGTTTAATCAAACACAGATGCAGACCTTTTATTAACACAGTAGTATCTGTGTTCATGTATATATCCAGCCCCCAAGAAAAGAGAGAGTAGTAATCTGACAAAATGACTACTGCGTTGCAGGAGTAAAGAAGTGAGTAATGTATTGAGTATTTGTTAGGCACCTCTACAACAGAATGGTGTTTCCAGGCAACATTGATCCTGATAGAAACTCTGACTCAGCCCCACACTAACATTAAACCAGCAGTGAACTCAATCATAAACATGAAATGGGCCCAACATGAATGCTATACCTCCTTTGCCCCTTAGGGTAGCATGTGTCGGGGCAGGCTATACTCTTGACGCGTAGGTGTTAGCCAGCAAGGAAGCATCCAATAGAGCAACAGTAATGTGGTACCAAAATAAAAGATATCCCCAACCGAGGCAGGGAGTTAGTGAGCATGTCGACTGGGTCTGACATGCAGTGCAGTTCAACAAGCAGCAACAGCACTTGCCTCAAAGAAGCTTGGGACAGGCAGGCCCTATTCAGGTGGGAGGAGCTCACAAGCAGTTTGAAATGGGAACCCAAGCCCAGACATGTTCCTTTGTCCCTGGGTTGCAGTGCGACATTGACCATGATCTGAAAGGATAACGTGTGTCCTTCTTCTTGCTTTCCCTACCAGGAAGGTTTCCAGAGAGCAATTGCACCAAAGCCATTTCCACTAGGCAGATTCCAGGTTAGCAGTGTCTCAGCAGCAGGCAAGCCTGGTTCAAGCATTGGGCAACTTCAAATGGACCCTTGAAGTAGTTAGGGGAAAGTCTTGCTCCTTGGAAGTCCTTAATTTCACCTCAATAGCTGAGGGCTTTGGTAGACTGATAGAAAATACAGCTCCAGTGAAATCTTTCTTTTTCTGGTGTCTAAATATGAATCAGCTAAGCAGGGTGGGGGCAGGGGAAGGGAGGGTGAGATTCACCACCTTATAGATTCACTTTGCCATAGTGGTTTACTCACTTTCAAGCGTTTTGTAAATGTCCAGCTCTGGTCTCGGAGACAAGAGTCTTTGCTTGGCCATGTTAGTCCCAGAGTGCGCTGTCTGGAGAAGGTGGGGAGGCAACACAGGAAATGTAGGTGACCAAAAGAATTCCAAGATGGTGGAACTCTTTTCCAGGCTGTAACCTTTCTCTTGGGCTACTCTCACTCCTTCCTCGCCCTGTTTAGCTTACATCAAAGAGCTCTCAACTAATATGCCCCTGGTGAAACATTGCCATTGTGCTAGCAGGGTTTCCTTTGAGGCACTGGTTCCCAGCTAACCATGTAGGGGTAGATTGTGTCCTCCAAGTAAGGTGCCAAGCCTTCCCAAAGTCAGCAAAGAGAGTTCCTAAGGCTGGAAGATGCAGTTTGTTGTTGGTGAATCTCAGTCCCAGACATGAATATACAAAGATCCCTGACAGCTGTATGAGTGACTAGAAACCAGTGTGACAATAAAATGGATTTTTGTGACTGTAACTGTTTCTTCCCATAGGACGCTATTTCAGACCAGACATGGCTTTATATATAGATATATTTGTACCAATCTGCCACCAGGCCTGCTGTGTACATTTAGACATATAGTTTGGATCATGGAAGGCCACTATTAATCCCCCTGGTGTAGGGAAATAATTTGAATCTGGCAAGCTGTTTATTGAAAGGATTCATGTTTTTCCCCAAAAGAATGTCAATGCAAAATTTAGAATGGTTTTAGTTCTAGATATTCCAGTAATTACACCTTTCTGAAGAGGTCCTGTAGGGCTCCTCTAAATTGCAGACCATCATCACCTTTCAGCAGATTTGGCAACAAGAACATGTGTGTACCTTTAAGGAACAGGCCATTGGCTGACATGCCAATTACTGATGTCCAGCAACAGCTACACCTGGGGTGTCTTAAATGTGGTTGTTGATAAGTTCAATTATGCAACCAATGGTCATTATGCCCATCAGGGCACAAACCCACCAACACCAGTTTAAAACACAGAGCGCTGTCAGAAAGTGAGACTGTATTGAAGATGTGCCTTTCATAGCAGAATCCACTTGCTAGAGCCTATATATAAAAAAAAGTCAAAATGTGTTTGTTTGCGGCCAGATTTGTGGCAAAACGTTGTTCCTTGTACAATTTCACACTGTTTCACTAATCTGCACCACGTTTTGCATAGTTGCCTGTTAGGACCCTCTGGACATTACTGGCTATGTGACATGTGGACACCCCACTGCTTTTCCCAGATTTCAGTAAAAGTCAACATTTGTATGTGGGTTTGTGGCCAAGCATTGTTCCTTATACAATTCCACATAGTTTCAACAATCTTCCCCAAATTGTGCATAGTTACCTGTTAGGACCCTCTGGGCAATACTGGCTAAATGACATTTGGACACCCACCCTTTTCTCCGGATTTCAGCAGAAGTCAACACTTGTTTGTGGGTTTGTGGCTTGGCGAAGCTTTGTTCCTTATACAATTCGACACTCTTTCACTAATCTGCACCACATTTTGCATAGTTACCTGTTAGAACCCTCTGGACATTACTGGCTACATAAAATGTGGACACCCCACCCCGATCCTCGGATTTCAGCACAAGTCAAAATATCTTTTTCGGGGGGGTTGTGGTTTGATGAAGGATGCATAGTTCTTTATACAATTCAACACTGTTTCACCAATCGCCACCACATTTGGCATAGTTATCAGTTAGTACCCTCCGGACATTACTAACTCCAGGACATTTGGACACCCCATCCCTTTCCCCAGATTTCAGCATCTTCACACATGAGACGTTTGACTGAAATCGGCAAAACATCAATGTGGTCATAGAAGGGCCGGTCCCGACACGAGGAACAGAACTCGAGTTCCAGGCCCTAGGATGCGTGGATTTCAAGATATTTGCACCGCAATGCACCACAATGCACTGCAACGTACTGCACCAGGCTAGGGTGAGGCGACAGGTGGTAGAGAGCACAGAAGGTCCCAGTATGCAGCAGCACAACAACTCTCGCCTCCCCCCAACGTCTGATCCGGTGTAGGGCAGCCAGCCACATGCACCCATTCTCAGTGAAGTTTACTTCAGGGTGCAAAGCACATCAAGCAATAAGCAAATGGGAACAGTGACCTACAGGTCTGTCTATCTACAGAACCCGTTCGGAGAACGGGTACTTCTGCTAATAATTTAATAAAATATAATAAAATCTAGGAGATTTCACTTAGCAGATGGCCATCTGTTGCAGTATGATTTAAAGAAATGCATGGATGAAATGGCAAAATTCTAATTTCCTTGTCTATTAGATCAGCTCTAACGGCATGGATGCCTTGGCCGCAATGGCAGTAAATCACTGTGATCCTGAGTGGCTCCACTCTCTAAGAATTGACATAAATTATTCTGATTGGAACACAACATATATGTGCCTCAGAGACATTTTCCTGTTTGTAACCTTCGCTACTGTGTGCCGTCTTGTATTTCCGTAACATTTTCTATTTTTTTACTAGTTCTTTACGTATATGGGTAAGTTGCCGACGGTCCAATTTTTGTAAACACACTTTCAGTTTCTCAAACAACAAATTATTCTCTCCTTTTCTCAAACAGCTAATTGTTATGTTCCAAATCAAAGCAATTAATATTCCTTACTATATACTCCTGTATTTCTACCATGAATTTATATTTTGACTTTCCAACCTTCACTGTGTTGTCTTTTTTCCATTTCTCGTTGTTCTTCCCCAGACCACCCTTGCTTTCTTGAGAGATATCCTTTATGCTGCAGCAGGATTGGTACTCAGGCCAGGAAATACAACTATATTGCTTAAATCCTAAACTCAACTGGCTTTCTATGGGGCCAGTATTAATCTCAAGGCCACACGCTTGGCTCACAAGGCGTATCATGGCCAGAATGCTTCAGTGGTGTTTGGCCAGCACGCATCCTATTCCCATCTGATGTCACAGGGAGTTCCTCAGTGAGCATGCATGGCCCTTCTCCTCTTTAATTTATACACAAAACCGGTTCATGATCTTCTCCATGGCAGCAAAGTCCATTTCCGCAACTATGCTGATTATATTAAGCTCCTTTATAGGTTATCTGGTGATATCACTATAGACACTAACCACATAAATGACATATTTAATACCATCAGCCTGTGGATGAGAGGCAACTGTGTCTGAATGATCAAAAGGCAGAATTACTTCTTCTGGCGGCACCCAACACCATCAAGAATCTTGGTAATTCCTATGACTCCATGGCAGTAAAGTCCCATGCCAATCCCATACTGTGGAAAGCCAAATCACTTACCGGCACCGGTAAGGATGCCCGTGCCGGTAACCCCTTACCTCCGTATTCCGAGGTCCCTTAGCGGGTCCCGCTATGGGCGCCTGGTTTTACCAGGAGCCCTTAGTGGGACCCGCTAAGGGAGCTAATAACGGGCCCCATAGAAAGCCCGTTAGCGGGCCCGTTATTAGCTCCATCGCCATTCCCATTGAGCCCTATGGGGGCTCGAATGGGAAAGGGGAATGGTTCTCGGAATGGGGACTTACCGGGTCCTCCAAGGTTGGAATGACCCGGTAAGTCCCTATTTCGAGAACCCGGACCTGGAATGCGGTAAGGGGTTAGCCATGGTGCTAATAGCACCATGGCTACCTCTTACCTCGTAATAAGGCCCATTGTGTTAATTTTAGCAGGAATGACTAGTGGGTGCCGAATAATTAAATACATAATTACACAACTGTGATTGTTTGTTTTACCCAGAATTCCAGCTTTTCCACTGTAAGGATACACATGTGAGGGGGTCAGAAGAAACGTAGAGACAGTTCTCGCTACCTGCCCTGCTTGTGCTGCATGTAAATCAGTATGTCAGTCCTGCTATATTACTACCTATATTCATACGGTCTTATGTGAGCCATCATTATTTAAACTGTTTATTGGACCATATCAATGCATCCTAACACTGTTCATTATTACCTTTGGTGCACAGTGAGTCCTAGTATACTGACCGATAGGGGCTATTAATACGTACACTCTGTGATGGGACAATAGCATAGTAAGGGCCTATACCACCTGTTGAGTGTACAGCCTAGTAAGATTTCATATTGCCAGTACTGCCTAGTAGGGCTTTATGCTGATATCATTAGCTGTTCATTCACATGGTTCCATAACAATACTGCATATTATAGGCACCCTCTTAAGGCACTTGGCCAGTCTGTGCCTGTCCGTGATGGGCCACTATATGGGCTGCATCCTCTGCAATATCCGCCCCATATGTGAGTACCCTACAAGTATCATCTCATTGCGCTATGACTAAGAGCTCCGCGCACTGCATGCTAGACTGCGCACTTTCCTGCATCGCTGACTACCAGCCTCATTACTCACAAACACTTCAACATTTCATGGCATATACCTTCTAACGATTTTGCACATACACAGTGCAACTTGAAAGTTACCTATGCTACTGATTGTTTGCAGCAAATACAATCACCCCAACCCTATCCTCGCCCTGCACTTTAAACGTGCTGTCTTGCTATTCGTTAACCACTGCTTAGTTTACCTGTCCGTGCCTACTTTAGCACTCCATGCACCCATTACCAGTACATTGGTACCTGTAACTCTGAACAATCATCCAGCTGAAGGCGTATTGTCTAATATGCATATTGTGCCCCTGTTAGCTTACGTATGCCGATTCCACACTAGTTCTCGTGAGTCTCAGCTACTCTTCATGATCAATTGCCTCTTATGCACTGTCAGACCATGTGCCTTGTTATTATTTGCATGACTATTTGCATTTTGTGTTATTATGTGCATGACTAATTATATGTTGTGTTCATGAGCCTTCAAACTAAACCTCAAAACTTTACTTTACACTCGCGAGCCCATAGATATATAAGTGCCGCACTCGCATTATATGACTGTGCGTGCCCCACATTGGCGCCCACTCAAAAGTACCCCTCGTCGCTTGTATGCTTCCTCCTGCTTTGGGGCCTCCTGGGCCCGTCTGCTTTCAGATTGCATATCTCACATAACCGACAAGCCCATACATACCGAAAAATTGCATCATTGTTTCTTCTCCAAGTTGCATTGTAAGATTAACTGACTTTTGCACTGTATGCCCGTGCACCCTTGCTAATACATGTACATCAAGAATGTAGCCACATTATACTTTAACTGCATTTTGTGTCCTTGAGCCTTTTAGTATCTCTATGTTAGTGAACCATTAGATATACTCTACTCGAAAACACATTAACTGGTACTTTATTCTGTTTATCGTGTCTTACTAGTATATTATAGTAGCAGAGCATCTTTGTTATTTGGCCCAACCTGCTCCTCAATCTGCGAGCCCACGGACTGTTCTTACATTTACGCCACCTCCACTTATATGTCAATTTACTGACAAATGTGTAATCTGAGATTAAATTGTACACAATGGTATTAGACATGATGTCATCACAAATGACGTTGCTCCTAGCCTTCCTTAGTATCCTCCTTTACTTGACTACATCCAATCCCAACCTTGAGACAAGTACCCACCACCTGAGCAACATGGACTCCCTTCCGTGTCTCAATACACCTTTCGTACACCTTACTATTACAACTAACTTGCCATCTTCTAACGATATTCCACCAAACCAAATTCCTTCAACCTTGCTTCAATGTGGTCACACACAGCCCAGAGAGGCTCCCTCCGCTATTCCTCAACTTGGATTGCACTGCCTTGCACTCTAAATCAGTGCCGGACGGCATAAAGGTTGAACCACACACCACATCATGTCCTGATCTTAACTCAACACGGCACTCAGTACCTATTTGCCCCCGATACATATTACAACAGCCCCCTGCCCTACACTATTGAGAAATCTTAGACTTGGCTCTAGATCTCTACGACAATGTGTACATAGACCAATAGCTAGCAACCCAACTACTACGGAAAAAACATCGCTATTGCCAAATTTACCAAGCCTGTCACTAATACTAATATACAAACTACGCTGACACCCAGATACTCATCCCCATCACTGGTGACTACGCTGTACACAGCAAAACACTGAATGACATCTATAGTACTATTAAAATATGGATGGCTAAGCATGGTCTATGTCTAAACGACGACAAAACAGAAATACTACACCTCGACTCCCCAACTAAATTGAATAAATTAGGAACTCCTTTCAAATACTTCAATATCGACAGTAACATTATTAAAGTAGCTAATGATGTAAAAACATTAGGTATCTACATAGACTCTGCTCTCTCACTCACAAGACATACTATTGCCTTAGCCTCATCTACAGTGTATACATGCAAGCTTATTACAGCCTGCCGTCCCTGCCTGACAACAACAAACTGTATCTCAGTAGCAAGAGCATTAGTGCTATCGAAGCTTGACTATTGCAATGCACTATATTTAGGAACCTCACAACACAATATCAATAAAATGCAAGTCATGCAAAATAATGCAGTTAGATCGGCATGTAACATCCCAAGGAAACATCACATTACAGCAACCAGACAGAATATAAACTGGCTTAATATTACACAAAGAATAGACCTTAAATCGCTCTCGCTCACCCACAAGTGTCTCAACAAAAAGGCACCCCCATACCTATGTGACACCTTTCACAACATACTTCATTGCAACCTAGTAGAACAGCGCAATCGCATTGTGTTGTCATCCCACGATTTAACCGACGAAGGGCAGGTGGAATCAGCATGGAATGCGCTCCCTATTTCCATAAGAGAACAACCCTCCTTTTTCGCTCTTCCGCAACAAGGTCAAAGCGTGGTTCGCGGATCAGGACCATAACCAACTCACGTCATAACACTCACAACACTGATTATGCCACTTTATGTCACTACTGTATATATGCCCCTAAACTGTATATTATCTGCCATTATTTGGATATATCTGCATTTATTTGACAGAGCAACATGCTTTTTTGTTTTTCTGTAACACACCACTTATTATTCTATTTGTATTGTTACTATTTCTACATTCATGTAGGTTTCAGCGCCCAGATGCCCCAGGGTTTTAGCCGCGCTATACAAATAAATAAATACTAAAAACATTACTATATACTGTCTCATATGGCCATAACCATTCACCCCAACAGAGATTAATCTATACCTGTATTTCTAATAGCCAAAACTTAGGCTTTGCCAAAAATGCCATAATTACATGCCTTATGTGTGTGTCAATACTGTGTATACTGCCTGATGGGGGCTATACCTGTATATCACAATATGTCCAGGCATTTCAACCTACATGACCTGTTCGAGCCATAACCATACTGGCAACAAGTGGCATTAACACCTGGATGTATTATTGGGTCATAGCTGCACTGCCTGGTGGGATTGACTAAACCTCTACTGCTACATGGAGTCATACTTTCTGCATTATTACATTTAAATCTTAATGTGGATTATTACCTTCTATACTGCTTAAAGAGCCTATGCATATACTATCAACTAGGGGGTCAAGATTACCTACAAAACATAATGGTGACTATCATTAGATATAGCCTGTTTGAGGTAACTCGTGTACCGCCTGATGGGGATCGAACTAGCTGATGAAGGGACATTCCTGTACTGTCTAATTACCATCGAAGTTGAGGGGTCATACCTATGGAGCCTAATTGTAGTCATACTTATGTACCACAAAATGAAGGGCACACTCTAGTTCTCAGTATACCCGGCACACCTAGGTGGTGTTCTGCTTCAAGAGCTTTCGAAATTCATGCTCTCTTCTGGAAGACAGTCCCAGGTGTTCATGATTATTTTATCACCCATCAGTGCAGGGAATTCTGATCCTTGTAGTTGCAAGGTGCTGAGAACAGACACTCCCCATTACTATAGTAGAAATACCTCAGTGATGGGTGTGGGGGAAGACTGACAGGGTAGCATTCCTAGGTGGGGTGGAGTACCCCCGGTACCCGCCCTTCATACTTATACTGCTTGATGCAGAGAGATGTCAAACTATATCGTGAGATCTGTCGGGAGGTTTTACAGTAATACTGCCTGCTAGGAGGACATATGTCCAATGACGGTCATAAGTAAGTTGCCTGTACTGCTTGTTGGGCTACATCCTATACATCCGGTTGGGGGTCATGCATATCATGCCTTATGGGAGTCATGGATGCTTTTTAATGGAGAGGTCCTATTTATACTGTCAAATATGGTCATGAATGGGCTCATATCTCTGCTACCTCGCTGATGGAGGTTCTATAGGTTTTGTACTGCTTCTGATGTCTCCCGTCACGAAATACTGCTGGTCAACCAGTGGGCATTGGAAACACAATCCCTCTAGTAAATAAAGTGATTTAAACGGATTCACTTACCATATCCTGGCCCTGGTTAACAACCTTGTTGTTATGTATGCATGTTAATTAATTTGTACTTGAATTGAGCTTTTGTGCTAAAAAAAAAAACAGACGGGTAGACTAGGAAATCTAATCTGTTAACTAGATCAGACACCCCTATTTTAACCCAACTTTCGCATGATGCCCTCTTTTAACAGGAAACAATAACTGCAGTCCATGGTGAGGAGGCAGTGGATGTGTCTCCTTCTGTTGTGTGCTTGCTCCCTTTGGGTGTTTGAGGTTTAGGTTGCCATCCTGATGTGCAGAGTGTTAAAGTCTTGTGGTGGTGTGGTGTTTTCTCCGATATGCTGTCATCGTGTTGCTCCTGTATTCTTTGGATGTCTTCCGTCTGGGAACCGTGGGTGGGTGGAATGTAGTAATCTGATTGCCTGTATTGGACTCTGGTGTTTGGAATGGTTGGGTGCATTCATAGAAACTTGGTGTGGAGTGTTGGATGAGGGCTGGGTGAGTGTCCTGCTCGATGACGTTTGGAGTGTGAGCTGGCTTGGGCGTAGATGGACCAGCATGTTTACGTCAGGTGCTCTGTGTGCCTAACTGGAACTGTGCCAATAAAGTTACCTTAATGCTATCCAGAGGGTCCAGCGTTATAGGTAATCTTTGAAAGCCAGGTCGCTTCATTGTGTAAACGTAGTGCGCTGTGAAATCTGGTCCCATATTCACGATCCCAAACAAATACGACCTCTGGGACTCTCTCTGCTCATTATTGTCACTTCTTTCAAATCCTATTTTGAACATTCTGGTCTGCAGCAATGAAATGATGAATTGCACACAAGGCAGCATTCCAGATAGAGCGTGCAATATTTGTGGTGGTGGTCATTGTTAAACTGCAATGCCAAGCATGATTTGAAACCAAGAATGATTTGAAACCAAGTGAGAAACATGAAAATAAGACTGTTTTATTTCATTGATTGATTTTGGGGAACAGCAGTGCCTATCTAATCAGATGTGAAAAGGTGTTTCTTGAACTATTACACGATAAGCATTTCTAACCGAAAAGTGTCAGCGTTTCCAAATGCTAAGTGCAGGAAGCTTGTGTTATCTCTCACTATATATACACACTACTTTGCATGTGCCACCTGCATCATCACCGGTTGGTCCACAGGAATTGATGATGCGTGTTAAATGTTTTCCAAAATAAATTCCAAATAAAGCTGCCGCTTTGGGGAGTGTGTTAACAAGTGGATTATATTGGTTTCAAAGGAGCTGCATCGAGTGTATCTGGAAAAGGCACATTCTGTATATTTAATCATAACACAATTCATCATAATCAAGGGTGTGATGTTAACAGTGTCAATCAGAGGGCAACCTATACATTTTAACCAGGGGTCGAAGTGTACAAAATGAAGTAGTGGAACTATGTTCCCTGCTGGCCTGCCCCTTGTCCCCACAAACCCCATCTCCATTCCCCCTCCCACGAACAATCCGAACCCCCACACAAACACACCTTCTGTTTAAGGGATGCTCAGTGCAAGTTTCAACTTCTTCCTAAACTTTTATTTTAAAACTAAATTATTCCGGAACAGTTTCCTTTTTTTTTTTTAAAGTATAGGAACAAAGTAGAGGATCACCACTCCCAGCCGCTCCGCCCACTTCGACTGCTGATTTTAACCCCATTATCTCGCCCATGCACTGACAGACTTTGGAGGTCATTACGACCCAGGCGGTAAGTACACCAACTTTACCACCATGGTGTAAACTATGTTTACACCATGGTGGATGGCGGATTTACCGCCCCATTCCAAGGTGAGTGGGGCGGTAAATCCCCATTTCCCATTTACCCTTCCCCATTCCATTTTTGCCCCACAGGGCATAATGGGAGTGGGGAAGGCGCTAATTACGGCACCGTAAATTACGGTGCCGTAATTAGCACCAAGGCGGATTAGCGCCATGGATTTTAACGCCTGCTAAAAGCAGCTGTTAAAATTGAATCAGGCGTTAAGGGTTAACGACGGCGTTAAACCTTAACGCCTGGGTCGTAATGACCTCCTTTAAGTGGAAGTAATCAATACGGTAGGAGAATGGTTCAGGGACGTCATTTGGGGGTTGCAACCACGACTCATGTGTTCTCCCTTGCTACCCCTGTAAAAAGACTACACTGAAACTTCTGGAGTAGTGGGGGCACCGCCACACCAGGTCTGGGGGTGCCCCGGCACATTCTTCACCAGTTAGGGTGAAGGCTGGGCCGGGACATGCATCCCGAGAAGGAAGCACTCAGCGGGGTTGGAGCAAACCTTGACATGTGACATGTATCATGCCACGTTCAGCTTCGACCCCTTCCCTGTCGGCTTCCTCACGGCTCAGGTACAGCTCTCTCAGCTTCCTGGTTCCTGTTTGTGAGCAGTACGGTGGAACCAAAGGTGGCCTGGAGTGACGTACTGAAGCTGGAAAAACAGATAGAAAGGCTCTTTTTGTTAAATGTGATGTGTGGAGTGCGTCTCAAATGTTTGTATGTGCTATGGGTCAGAAAGTGGTGGGTCAATGAGATGAAATATGATAGTGTGTGTGTTTGAATGTTCTGGGCAGGTGGGTGTGTGCCTATGTAGATAATGCAAAGAGAATGGATGTAAGCGAAATGTATGAGTGAGTGACTGGTGGGTGAATAAGTATGAATGTGATAGTGTGTGTTTGAATGTTCTGGGTGGGTGGGTGGGTTTGTAGGCGTGAACCGGTGTAGAGAGTGCAGTGAGAGTGGATGTAGAAGTTGCAATAGTGAGTGATTGGTGGGTGAATGAGTATAAATCTGATAGTGTGTTTCAATGATCTGGATGGGTACGTGTCTGTGTGGAGAATGCAGTGTGAGTGGGCACGAGAGAAGGTGTAGAGAAGGTGGGCAGTGAGTGGTGGGTCAATGAGTAGGAATGTGATAGTCTGTGTTGGAATGTTCTAGGTGGCTGGGTGTGTTCCTTTGTGGGAAATGCAGTGCAAGTGGACACAAGAGGTTTATTTGTAATTTATTTATTAATGTGTTACAGTTTATAAATAAACATTTCACATCTTACATATTATATATACATTATCCACTAAAAAGAAGCCAAATTACAAATTCATAATTAATTCTAATAAAAACATGCTAAGAACCATATCAAAATGCCTAAAATGTAATCAGTAAAATCAATTCTAAAACATTCTTTTGTGTACATCCATGAATAACCAATCTGCATTTCAACCTCTAGGTATATACACAAATTATGCCATTACCTTACATTACGCTTAGCTCAGATGGAGATATCCAGTCTTTTCTCAATCTCTAACCAGACATTGTACATTGCTATTAAACCTTTCAGTTTTGTGGAATTCAAGATACGCCACCAGAAGATTTCCTCTTTAATGTGTTCAATCCTATGCACAAAATCCCCATAATATCTGGAATAGATGTTTATCATTTTGGAACAACAAGTCAGAACATGTAGCCCGTCTCAATTGTTGCTTTATCCTCACATAATCTACAGCATCGCTCCTCAATCCTTACTTTATTTATTACACCAGTGTTTTCAAGTACTGGTAAATAATTAATCCTAACAAGTAATATAAATCTTCGGAGTCTGATGCTTGGACATAGATTTAGATAATGTTGAGGTTTTTTATATGTATATAAAATATATTTTACAAATTGGTATTTTCTCAGATGTTCTAGGTGAGCGTAGTTGTTAATCCAATCAACCGAGTCAACTTTCTTTGACAGAGCAGATTTAGCTGCTGGGGAAAATATCTCCTGACTACAGTTCCAGTTTATCATATGCATAAAATTTTCAGTACTGGTTTTTAAGGTCGATCTCTTCAGTTCCATACACAATTCTTGCCACAATGAAACCAGCAATTGATTACTAGAGGTACTATTGAGCTTCAAATAAAATTCTGTCCTTTTCTTAAGTACCATTGATTTCAGGGAAAACAACCCCAGCTCAAGTCTGATAATGGCCATAGGAATACAAGTTGGGAGTCCCAGCACTTTTCTCCAAAATGTACCCTCCACAACCTGTAGCCACTTCAAATCAATTTTTTGAAGGGCCTCAAGGCCATATTTCATCATAGGTGTAAACACCTGTTGGAACAAAAACCGCGCAGCCCAAATGTTAAATCCCCCATGAGTTAGAGTGAAACGATAGACTAAGGCTGTTATTTGAGCTGCCCTAATTTTACGTACTTGGACACAATGCACGTAGTCCTTAGTCATCTCAAACTCAATGCCTAGATATCTATAGGAAGGAGTGTAGCATATGATCGATTCCAGGACTTCAAGTCTTACACGTGCAATCTTTTTGTTAGCGAAGACCATAACTTGAGTCTTTTCCAGGTTAATTTCCAACTCGTTATTTTTACAATATACCCAGAGAGCTTCCGCCGATCGTCGCAGACCACTGAATGTGTGGTCGAGGATGACAAGATCGTCAGCGTAGCCAAGTACTGGGCATCTGTCCATACCAATTCGTAGGGCACAATTATGTACCTTATCAAACACTAAAGGGAGATCATACACAAATAAGTTATATAGTGTTGGTGCAGTGACACACCCCTGTTTAACCCCCGATTCTGTACAACTTGAGCAGTCATATTACCCTGTGTATCAAGTTTTAAGCAGACCGTGTTATTATCATGTAAGAGTCTAAGATAATACATTAGACCTTCAGGGCATCCCAGCATTTCTAATTTAGCCCAAAGCAGCTCTCTTCGTACTCTGTCAAAAGCCGCATTAAAATCCACGAATAAAGTGTATATCGGGGGATTCCCCTTTCTTCTAGCATTCATACACAGGGTATCAAGAATAAATAAATCATGCATAGTGGAGTAGCCTTGCCTAAAACCACTCTGGAATCGATAGAAAAGACCTTTCTGGTCGATCCAACTTTGAAGTTCTTTTAATAGGAAACTGGCGAAAATTTTGCTAGTGCAATCTTACATGGACAATAATCTATAATTCGTTGGCTCTAGCTTGTCTCCCTTTTTATGTATGGGGATCAGTATTGCCTTACGCCATGAATCAGGTATTTTACCTTCACGGTAGACTTTGTCAAACAAAATCTTAATAAGCTCTGCCCAGAACCTCGGCTTGCTTTTCAAGGTTATATTTGCCAAGCCATTCGGCCCCGAGCTTGAGATGATTTTAATACTTTTATTTTATCAATAAGTTGATTAATCGAAATCGAGAAAGGAGGCACAGGAGGTATAATCTTCCTTATAGGGTTGACTTTGTCTTCCGTCTCAATGTTACGTTCTAACAGAAATGTTTCCCATCTCAGGGCACTAATAGCATTAATCATAGATATTATCCTATTGCCCCGAGCCTCCCCAAGTATTGCCCAGATATTGCGCGTACTCTTAGTGCATAATATGCGTACCGTGTCCTGCCACTGCTTAAGTTTATTTAAGTGTCTTTTTTGTTTGATCCACCTTTTATACTTATTCTTAAGCAGTCTACTCGATATAAGGAAGGACTAAATATTGGGGGAAGAGATCTTAGCTTTGCGGATTCCTATTCTAAGTAATCTCTTGGCTTCCCCGATTTTTGAGTCATACCCATGTGCCTTCTTTTGCTTAGACCATGCTAGTCCCACGTTTACAGAAGCGTATTTAATAGAAAAAGTAGATATCCAGGCCTCAATATTGTTTATTGTCATTTCCTGGAATATATCTATCTCTGGCTGACTTGTCTCTGTTATATGGAGAGCAGCTTTAGCTATATTTTTCTCAGACCAACTTATACGTGTGGCAGCATGATTCACCCTTAGAGTACCCAAAGATTTAAATGCATGTTTACTTATGTACGGGGTAATTGTTAATGAGAGTGAAGCATGGTCACTCCACTCATTCTCTAATACAATAAAGTCTCTAACCAAAACAGCCAGTTCATGGGTAACAAAAATATAATCAAGAGTACTCTTACTTTTACCGTTCCCCCAGGTTTCTTTACCTGGATTGTCCCCCATCGATCTTCCATTAATCATTTCCATATCTCAGAATTTGAAAAAGCTCAACCACTGCAATCCCTCCGTGTCAGTTCTCACCTGGCGCATATTACTCTCATCCCTTAATAAAGGATTACTCGTAGACCATTTACCTCCCCCCATGTGACAATTAAAGTCCCCCATAATCGCAATCAGTTTGTTTCCCTGCTTAATAGACCATTTAATCATAGTCTCATGCAAGGATTCTTGGATTGCTTCGGTATGGGCCGCACCAGGAGGGGAGTACACAGTAATTATCAAGATGTTAACTATGTGATCCACAGACCATAATTCAAATTCCACGGCAATCACAAATTCGCCTGAGTTAGCCTCAATCTGGCGGGATTTTACATTATGCTTAATTCCCACGATCAAGTCCCCGTAAGGTCTTCCCCGTAGCCCCTTATTCACCAGAGATTGATAAACTCTATATCCATTTATCACAACTTGAGAGGTTAACCATGTTTCCTGTAGACACAAGCAGGGGAATTTAGTCATTATAGTTAATGAGCCTCCTGCTTGAAAAAGATGGTTAAAACCCCTACAATTCCAGGACATAATAGCAAAATTTCAATCTTTGTTTAGGACCGCCGGTAATGCTTCCACCAACCACTTCAAAGCATTCTGAATATCCTCAATCTGGGGGGATCTCTCTTTCGTTGCCACAGGAATTGGAGTGTTATTCTTAATCTCCACAATCTTCTTTCTGGGACAAATATGGTCTTCCTTTCCAGGATCAGCGTCCAATTGTACATCCACCTCCACTAGATTGTCTTTATATGATCTCAATAGCTATATAGTAGAATGGAATTTACAGTGGGTAACAGAAACGTTAGTATTCACACAAGTCAGAGGGTCAATAAATTCAAATTCCTCAGATCTTAAAACTCTCAATTGAGGATTTGAATGTAGTCTAATGAGTAATTCAGTTCTTGTGAGCCAATCCCATTCATTCTTTTGATAGAGGTTCTTGATGATACATATATTCCTCTTGCTTCCCTCCTGACTCATCTCAGCCTCTTTCGTAGTTAAGCTGTCATTCTCTCTTCTCGGAGAGGTCATACTTCTACTACAAGGAGTGGAAGAGATCTTGTCGGGGTCTTCTCCCATAAATGAATCTGGTAAGGCAATAGAGTTTTCTGCAACACTTTCCACAATCAACCAGCTGGTTAGGCGACCCTCTGTCACCAGCTTACGGTTCTTTGCCCGTGTCACTTTTTTTCTAGCTTTTTTTGTGATCTTAGTAGGTGCCGGAGATAGTGATATTGAGGCTGCAACACACGGTCTCTTCTTCATGGTTGCCCTTCTGGCCATTCTCCTCTGCTTTCTGGAGAAAAAGATCTCAGAATTAGTCGGCTCCTCTATATCCTGCACCGGGTTAGCATTATTCTCTGGCACTGCTTCCACCATAGCCATCGCAACTGACAAATTATTCTCCACATTATCGATCTCCTTGTGGTCTGCTTCATTTACCATAGTCATATTGTTGGTATTTTCCAAAATGCGTCCAGACATTTTTAATAATATTTTAAGGGCAAATTGCAGTGACGCCACTGATGCTTGTAACTCTTTAAACCCGCCCGTCGAGGTATAGGAGTCATTCAATGGATCCACTTCAGACTGGTCCACCAGTGCTTCCAAATTCGGTGATGTGGATAACCTAGCTGTCCCGTTTGGTGATTGTGTCAAATTTGACGACTGGGTATTCACAGCCTATGCTTCCGCAATATTCATAACTGCTGGAGTCCTCTGCCTTTGTATTGAGATGCACGTATCCAATAAGGAGTTATCTTCGTTTATAGTCTGTTCCAATGAATGATTATCCAGATCGATCTGAGGTATCACACATTGTTCTTGTGGAGGGTTGCCCTCAGCTGGGAGATTGGGATGGAAAAAGGAAGTAATCCCTCCCGTTGTTACTGGGAGAATTTTTTGCTTTTACTCATCTTGTTATCAATTCCCAGTAGCGGTCCTTTCTCTTTAGTCTTACGCAGATTGTATCCAGGGCCCATAGAACAGGTGGTCATTCTCTCTCAGTCTGTTTCTTTACACAGTCCCACACAGTATAGTAGGTATCTCTTCTACCAATGATGTACCGTAAATTTCACTTGTTAATTATATAGAATCAACTGGCTTCACACCGTGGAGAGAGAAACCTCGTCTACAGGGACAGTAGACAATAACACGCAGTGTTCTCAACTGTACTGTTTAGTCCCGGGGATCAAAGGATTATTTCCTGCAGTCTCCCCGTCGTATCGCAGCTTTTGTCTACTTTGCCTCAGTTCGCAGTTACCTATAGGACCTTCTATCAATTTTATCTAGAAATGATTTGGTAATAGATAAGCAGTAAGTGGTACGCTATAGGAATACTATCCACTCAGGGCACTCACCCTAGTGGATAGAATCCCACCGTGAACTTATAAGTGAGCTTATAGCATTATACCTGGGCCGGGTCCATCTACCACCCATAGTGGGTGCCAATACTGCCTGTGACTCAACCGGCTTTTTCTGTGTGCTCACACCCCTTTTTATCAAGCTCCAATTCAAGGGACAGACCATAATGGCTAAAGATGCTCATTAAACCCAGGTTGCCACTGCTTGTATTCGCGGTCGATAGCCCTCGTATCCACCCTCGTCCCTGTACAAATCAGCTGTAATCACTGCGCTGTGTCACAGCAGCAGTCCAGCAGCCCAGTAACACAAACTAAGGCTCTCCCTCACACGCTCCCAAATGAGCGAATACACGCTCCTGTGCGAGGCTGAGAACAGGCGGAAAATAGGCAGGAAAACAAGTGCCAGCTCACTACTTCGGCAAGGAGCAGCTTGAGGCAGCCAGGAGACCTGCCTCACCTAACCGTCACTGTCAATACCGCCCGGATTTTGTCAATACCTCCCCCTGATCATGGTCAGTGAGCACCAGTAATGAAGTGCTTGTGCCCATGGAGTGGAAAACACCCCAAGTCCAGCTCAATAGGCTTGTAGTCGCCTGTCAAACAGAGCGTTAGACTCGGGATGCAGGGCAGTCACAGGGCAGTCGTAACTATCTTAACCGTCGCTCCTGGCAGTCTGGTAATCAGGGCTGCATGGTCCCGCCGCACGCATCAGGCGCGGCACTCTTCAGCGCCCCTTTATCTGCCTTCTGCCTTCTGCCGCCACCCTGGGGTGAGTTTCTCGGCGGGGCAGCGTCCCACGTCCCGCGTCCGGCACAGTGAACACAATGAGCCGCCGATTTGAGGAAAGGACCTCTCACCGTCCCCACACAAGCGCACTATGGCAGCAATCAAGCAGGAATCAAGCCGCACCTCACACGCTCCCAATCGTTACAGGATTGCAGAGGCCGCTTCCGATTCTGATCAGGGTTTCTTGGTATTTTGGTAGAGCTCCAAGTGAGTAGGGAGGTTTATGGGTGAGTGAATGGTGGGTGAGTAGGAATGTGAGTGTGTGTGTGTGTAAATGTTCTGGGTGAGTGGCTGCCCGTGTATGTGAGAGAAGGTATATGGGTGAGTGACTGGTGGGTGAACGGGTATGAATGCGATTGTGTGTGTGAGTGTTCTGGGTGGGTGCATGCCTGTGGTGAATGCAGTGTGAATGAATTTGAGGAGATGTATGGGTGGGTGAAAGTGGATGCCGGGTGTGTGTGTGTGTGCATGTGTGTGTAAGGACCTGGGAGACTGGGGTTAACTAGAGCATTTTTGACGCATCCATTATTGACTTTGTCAGTTTTACTGGTATTTTTGGACAAAGCCAAGTTCATGTGTTTCATTACCTGGCTAGACTGCCATTTTGGTACAGCCAATCTAGCCATTTTTGCTGTGGTATGACATTTATTACTCATCATCTTTGATAAAGCAAGCATGATAAGTAGTATTACCTCGCTAGACTGACGTTTTGGTGTAGCGGCCTGTATATTTCTTACTGTAGCATGATGTTTAATTAACTGAGCATCTATGATGAAGCAAGGATGAGTGAGGATGATAAGTGTTCTTATGGGTCTAGACTGGCTTACACTGGAATCAATTTGGACATGATTTATTATTGTGACGTGTTGCTTTTAATAGCCAAACCAACTGGAGTATTATCTTACATAGGAGTATTGGCTTGTATTGGCAGAGCCAGCTTTGTGCCTAGTACCAGTAATGATACTATAAGAAACATCTCAAAGCAAACATTCTTATATGGGAATACTAGTATATGTTGGTGGAGCCAGAATGGAAATGTATGGGCACATCCAGCATGAAAATGTTTTTTATACTGGAATATATTGAAGGGACCGACATGACAATGCATTGGGAAATGCGCTTGTGTAGACTTGCATCTATTGTTCTTTTTTCTGCGTTTCCCTTCACCCTACAAAACCGATTGCAAACTGTCTGGACTTCTACCCACATTTTCACAGAAAATGTGCTGTGTAGTGCACCATTTCAACCCTTTATTCAAAACATTTTCTCATGGGAGGGGGAAGAATTCCCCTGACGCCCCCAATCCTGTTTTTGTTAGTTCGGGTCCCCTCGCTATGCTCGGTCACAATCTCATATTTGTGGCAAATATTTACACCCTCTCCCCAAGAAAACAACTCACCATCTTCCACTGATGACTGGTATATTTTGGGACCAGGCACCGCCCCCTTCTTTCTATGCTAGGTGAAACATTTAAACTTAGATAAAAGAAATATTCACTTCTTTCACTTGGACTAGTGCATGCCCCTGCAGCAGGCATAATCATCACAGACATTACGCACACATGGTGATCCAGGCCGGCCTCGGGTGTGATGTGCCATGTACTTTGTTAAGTAGTTTTGTGGGGGCACATGGCTCGCAGGGGGGCCCGCCAGATTTTGTGCCACGCCACTGATTGGGCTCTGCTCACCTTGAACGCATTAAAGTGTGAAGTGAATGGTTGAGAGGGGCCGTAAGCTCGACCAGGACCCTGTTCTGGTGCAACGCAGTTTAAGAAAATAGGCATTGGAGTATCAGAAGTGAGAGAGCCATAAAGTGACCCACCCCTCCCCACTAAAACTCCTTGTTGGAAAGGAATTTGTGGAGGCTTCATTCACAGGTCGGTCCTGGGTGGGTCATTGAATAATGCACCTCGCACATTGAGCTCTGAGAATCGTACATGCATTGAGCCCCACTCTTGAGGGAAGTGCAGCCCGCCTCCCCACACCTCACCCGTTAAGAAAGATTGAAGAAGAGTCATGCATCCAAGCCTAGGACATTAAGGTGTTATGTTCGGCTCTGGGTTGTAGGGGACAACATGTGGTTGCTTGTCATATAACTTTAAGATAAATGCACACAGAGACAGATGGCCTCAGCTTACACCCGCGCAATAGGTTTCTTCTATCACAGTGGTAGCTGACTCATAGACACATTTATAACTAGGGAATTTTGTTGATACTAAATCCTGGTCAATTATTACATTTTCAGGCCTTGCTCGTGTAACATTCTGCTCCTGAATAAACAGACAGTGCACGCCTCCCCAGGTAACAGCTTTTTTGGCTTGTTTAACACATCAATGACACAGATGATGAGTACTTCTGTGTCCATTGATCTATAGATGTTTCATACACTAGGTGTAGCCTGCATTAAAGATTTTCGTTACCCTTTTACAAGTACTGTATTATGTCTGTTTTACATATAGGCTCCACGTTGAATCTGGAAAATGACATTCCCCAAATATGTGATCATGGACAAATCTCGCCTTCCTCTGTGCTTCAGTTCTTACATCTGGCTGAAATGAGAGCACCTGGAAACACGGGTGTTAGACGCATCTGAAGGTTGTGTGTCATCACTTCCCGTGATGGCACTTGGGGCTGGGATCAAATGACATCACTTCCTGTGGTGTCACCGGAGGTCAAGGGCTGTGTGATGTCACTTCTGCTACCCCTGCAATTTTGGTGAAATGATGTCCATGGGATGGTGTCTTGAATTTAGCAACCTCTGTCCCTGCTCATTTCTAGGAAGCCATCCAAGGCTGTGTATTCAAAAGTCTTTGGCGGTCAGTAATTGGCCTATATAGCGCCAGGAAACTCATTATGATAACTGGAAGGAGATCTTAGGCCAAAAACAGTGAAAAGAGCAATCATGACCGTAAAAGGTAAGAGGTAAAGAAAACAGGGGGTACATTTTGAGATGCATGTTGTGAAAGAACAGGTGCAAAAACCAGGTGTAAATGTTGTTTGCCAGGTTTTGCACCCATTTTTACACTGTGCCAGATTTTTGGGGTTTTGCAGGCCTAGTGTAATGTACTAAGCACATTCTACTCCCTATTGCCCTCTATCTGGTAAAACGATAGCGACTAAGTCAGCATGATATATTTGTGATTTTGTAACCCTGTGGAATGCACCAGTTTTTAGTAACTGCTAAACTTAGGTGGGCTCCATACTTAATTACGCATTTAACAGTTTTACAAAATGTAGTGGAAAAAAGGGTATTGAGTCGATTGAACTCACTTTAACCCTTTGTCTACATCTTGGAAATAATTAAAACTGAACTGCAGCAACACAAGTGCACAAAAGGTGCACACATAGGGGTTCTCTAGGTGCAATTTACATTTTGCACAAAATGTACCTTTCAGACTTTATGTGCCCACTTTCATTTCAGTTCAGGTGGGAGGAGCAATCATCATGGCCCGTTTAGGGGCACCAGATCATGTCATCATCTCCTGCGACCATCTACGAGTCTCTTTGCCTCTTAGCCTATTAGCCTTTGCTTTTTGCCTTTCTCCCTGGGACACCTGTGAGGAACCGAAGCGTCCTAATTACTGTACTGTCACTCCACACTGTGCTACTTACCTATAATGCATTCAGTCCTGCTCCTCCTGCTGCTCTTCCTACTCGCCTCATCCAACACTTTCTACAATCATGCTACAATGTCCTCCTTTTCAATACCTATTATAAAACTCACAACTTGAATCTTCAACTACTCCATCTTTCTTCTGCCTTCTTCCAACAAAGAAAGCCGACGAGCTAACCATACCTCTTCTAACACCTATCCACTTCCCCTCTCTTCATCTGAGATTCAACTTCTCTACTCAACTCCTCTACTCTTCCTTATCGCATGAACTGAACATGGCACTCTGGAATGCTCAGTCTGTATGCAACAAAACTTCCTTCATCACTGACTACTTTCCCTCCAGCTCTCCTCCCCTAGACCTTCTTGCTATCACTGAAACCTGGATTTCTCGATCTGACACTGCCACTCTGGCAGCCCTGCACAACTACAAACTATCTTTCATTCACTCTCCTCGACTGACAGGAAGAGGTGGAGGCGTCGGACACCTACTCTCTTCCTCCCTCAATGCCTCACAATTCCCCAATGCCACGTCCTTTCCTACCTCTTTTGAATTCCCCATCTCTACTACTGCTCTGGCTCACTCGGTTCACATAATGTCCATCTATTGCCCTCCTTTTCCTACTGGACCATTCTTTGATGATCTTGGGCAACTTGTTGATTTTCATTCCACTAAACATCACCTCATTCTCTTAGGTGACTTTAACCTTCCCTCTCCAACCAGTGAATCTGAACTTCAGTCTTTTCTTAGTGACCACGCTCTCCACTCTATCCATAGCCTAGCTACCCAAACAGGGTGTAATTCTTTGGATCTCTTATTCATCTCCACCACTCTCTATGCCACTAGTACTACTGTCACACCATCCATATCTGATCTGATCAATCAATTGTTTCCACCACCATCTCCTTTCCACCCTCTGACCTTTCCTCCCCACTTGGTTCACCTATGAATAAAAGGAAATGTATCACTGGTACTCTTTCCTTCTGGTAGTTTAACTTGCTGGACTTTCTTTTCTAGTGCATTTACACATCTATTGCGATGCTCAACTTCTTTCACAATACGTAACACCTCATCCAGAGGCGGGTTGCTCTTAGACCAGAGCTTTGGCAAGATAGCTATATAATTAACAAATCATTGTCATGATTCAAAGCAATTATGCTCCTGTGCATTGTTTGTGACCTGCATCTATTGGATATTTGTATACTGTATTATTGCAGCAACCGACAATGTAGGAGCTTTAATTATCATATAATGACAATCCCTGACATGCAGCTGTAATTGGCACAATGGAAGTAACTGGCCATACAATGCTGAGGTGACATATCTATGGCAGTGCCTCGGCCTATGTTGATTCTATTGGGTCTAATCCTATCATTTAATGACCCTATCCATGGCATATGAAGCCAGCACCTTTGTTTAAATGTGGTTGGAATCTAACATATTCTAGTCTGCTTTAGTACCTATTTGGTATTTAAATTTTTTTACATTTATGTACCTTTTGTTAGGCCCACAAGCCACCTCCCGTGATATCATCAGGGTTAAAGAGGAGCGGATGCCATCCGGGTCAAAGGTCATGTGACATCACTTCATGTGGTGTCATCAGTTGTGTGATCACTTCCACCACCCCAGGCATTTTGGGGAATCAACATTACTCCTTGCCTGGATTGAATCCTACCTTGCACTTCGCCAATTCTCTGTCTCCTGGAGCAACAACACCTCTCAACTCACTCCTCTAACTATTGATGTTCCACAAGGCTCTGTCTTGGGCCCTCTCCTCTTTACACTCTACACCTTTACTCTTGGGGCACTAATCTCATCCTTTGGGTTCTTGTACAAACTCTTTGTGGACAAAACCCAAGTCTTCTTCTCTTTTCCTCTTCTTCTCTTTTCCTGAACTCTCCTCTGACCTCTCCATCAAAATTTCAAACTGTTTCTCTGCTATTAAATATTTGGTGGAGTCACATTCTCTGATGTTAAACTCTACCAATAGTTCTCTCTCATCTCTTCCTCTACCTATTCAGTTCGTACCTGACACTTGCCCCTACTCTTCTCCTTCTCATACCTCCTTCACGTTCATCTTCAAAACTGGAACAGTAGCTAACCTCAACCTCCTACTAATTAAGAAAATCAGTCACCTCCTTCCTTTCTACAGCCAAGTGTCTCTTAACCACTATTGTCTTCTCTAAACTGGACTACTGTGCCAGAATCCTCTTTGGTCTCCCTAACTATGCTTTATGTCCTCTCAACAAGATCATTAACTTCGCTAGCAAAACTCTCTTTGAACCCCCTCACTTCACACCTACTTCCTCGAACTGTCACCAGGCTACATGGCTGACGTTGCAAAGCAGGACCAGATTTAAATTTCTTCTCCTGGTTCACAAATATATCCACGATAAGGCACCTCTCTATCTATCCTCCTCTATCCAACTCTACATGTCTTCTCATAATCTCTGCTCTGCCTCCTCAATTACCCTTGTGGTTCCTTGCCCTCCCAGTGCTTCCTCTCGCTTCTGTTCTTTCTCTCTTCTTGCTACACTTGCATGGAATTCTCTTCCCCCGGACATCCGAGAAATAGTCCACACAAATGTTTGTTGAAAACCAAACTAAAAGCTTATCTCCGTGCCTTTGAGTTACCCTCTTAACCTACCTCTCATCTACCTGCTGGCTAAAAAGGTTCCCTCATCTCTAACCTGCCTCTGCACCTCCACTCTAGCACTTCAGCCATCTTGGTCACCTCCCAAGCACAGCTGGTTGTACTGCCTACCTACCTTAAAAATGTCAATGTTGGTTGGCCTTTATATATGTCCACTTATGTAGTATCCCTGGTAACTGTTCCATTTACTGTCCCACACAACCTATGCCTCAAACTCACTCCATTGTAAGAAGCGCAGTGCTTCCCGTCAAATCTGATTTCTTTTGTATTGTACTTTCTTTTATGTTCAAAAGAGCATTGTTCCTCCTGCATATAAATAAATAAATAAATAATAAATGAATAAATAAATGTCCCGCAGCCTTCTTGGACAAGGGAAGGGATTGCGTGTCAAAGAGACAATTTTGTGAGCCAGTGGGATCATAAGCATGGCTCTGATCTACAGAGGTCCCTATATGTATCGGACTGTGCCTGGCCATGCACATTTTTCATTCATATTTGATATGCTAGGGATAGGCAACCTGCGGCTCTCCACATGTTTTGGCCTACAACACCCATCAACTTTACCCAGTATGCTCATGGAATTGGAATGGCAAACATCTGCAGGTTGTCTGTTATTTATGCACACTATAATAGGCAGCAACTGTCTGGAAATGACTGTTACATGGCCAAGGGAATGCAACTATTGATATCAGAAAAAAGTGAAAGTGGTTTAGTAAGTAGAACATAAGACTATTGCATGGAATTTGTTTCAGGATAACTGTAACATAAAGGTAATTGGGAAACATAGTCCTTGAACGCAGGGTTATATATGAAGTACAGAAAATAATAATGCATGAAGAAAGTTCCATACACAATGGACTCCTTCTTAGGGATTCCCAAAGCTCAGTTCTTATTTTTTCTTCTGGGCACCACACAACCTCGCCACCTCTCTGAGAATACGTACTCCCCTATTTCGGGCCAAGGAGCTCAACCCTCTGTTACACATGCCGTCACTTGGGGATCAAAGACACACTCTCTCTTTCTTCATTGTAGCATACCCATCTTCTGGGCCGACAAGATTCTCCTTCCCTTCACTGGAGCACAACCCTACCCTGCGGTTCAAGGAGAACTCCTCTTCTGCTACTCATCCACTCTTCCAGGAATCAAAGTCACCCCCTCTCTTACTACTTTGCAACTCCTTATCCTGTGTCAGGGGTCTCTTTCTTCAGTTCCCAAGGTGATCTCTGTCCCCACACTGGATCTTTCCCCCTCACTGAAGCACAACCCTCTTCAGGGGTCCGAGAGGCTCACCTCTTCATCACAGCCACACGCCTCTTCTGGAGATCATGCTTTTTTCTCCATTACTCTTGCACTCCCCTTTTCTAGGGGTCAATGGTCTCTTTACCCCATCACTAGAGCACTCCCCTCTTCTGGGGTTGAAAGGACTATTCTTCCCCTCACTGTATCTCTCTTCTGGGCTTTAAGGCACACTTCTCCCCTCACTAGAGTACACCCCTCTTTGGGTTCCCAGGGCTATTCTCTCTCTCACTGGAGCACACTTCTCATCTGGGGCTCAAGGCGCTCCTCTCCTCCTCACTGGAGCTCATCCCCATTTTTGACTTCAATCGGCTCCCCTTTCTGGTACTCTTGAGCCTCCTGAGCAAACTCCTCTCCTCAGCTCCCAGCTCAGAGGCACTCATGCCAGAGACACAGTCTGCGAATATCAACCTCAGTTTCATAGTCCTAGAGGCAAATCTTTGAAATGATTAGTTAATTGGTTTCCTTTTCCAAGCCAGGGAAGGGAAGTCTCTAAAAGGCTTGCTGCCATTTTGGATTTCTGTTCGTTTGTTTCCTGTGCTAGGGGTGATGTTTGACTGTTGCTCTGCTCTTTCCTTGCCTCTTGCCTCTTGGCGGTCCCTCTCCACAGCAGTATATTGTGTGGTTTTGTGGAGGGCCAGGAAAACACCTAGTAACTTCCCAACTGTGCAAAATACTTTTTCCTTTAGGAAGAGGTAAGGAAGTAGTTATTGTGGAATGTATTGACCCACTCCGCTATGCTATGTGGCATCACCCTGCCAGTTATGCGGAAAGAAACAGCAACAATGGCGGAAAAACCCTTGTGCACGCCAAAAACCTACAAAAACTGTGTGCTTCAGCACACAAAAAGAGGGATGCACAACCTGCCACCCATTGTACATGTGCGGTGGAATAGAGCACACCCTGCAGAAATGTGCCAGTGGAAGCCATGACCAGCAAACAGTGCAGAGAGAAAAGCAGCACTTTGCAAGTGAAACCCCAAAATGTGCCTACAAATGACATTTGCTTTGTTGCCAAAATGCCCATAACACAACACTTCTCAACATTCAAAATCTTGCCTGGTGCTAAAATCCATGTATATAATGAAACATTGTGAACATACAAAATCCCAATGTGAAGAGCAAAACATTCTTCAGACAAACCGGATTGTCTGAAAACTGACAGCATAGGCCAATATCTGGGTGCAGTACCCGGGGCTACCTGAATGACAGCTGTCAGAGGAGTACTGAGGAAACTTTAAAGGACCTAAAACTAAAAGGTCTGCTGGATTAGCAAACATAAAAAGGATTGTTGCCAAAAAGGAATACAGATTTTAGTTGTGTTTTTTCCCACAGATTTTAAGGCCAAAAAAGAAATGTATTTATGTTTGATGTAACACATTTGTTTTTTGCTGGATTTAAGAAGGTAATTAGCCTGGCTGAAGCTGCAAGAACTGGAAAAGCAGGTTTTTCTCCCAGAAAGAGGGCCTTCCTCTCAGCAGAAACTCACTGGGAGGTGTTAATTGCGGGTTAGAACAGAATCTTGTCTACAGAAAGCGAAGGAACAATGACAAAGCTTCACAGCCCAGGAAACTGGAAGTGTGAAGGGGGTGGTAAATGGCCTCTGGAAGTAACAAGCAAGGAGGGGGATGCCCTGGACTGCAGGGAGACAAAAAGGGGCGGACCATCTGTTGCTAAACATGAACAAAGAACAAATGTTTAAAAGACTCATAACTTGCTATTCAAAATGGTGAAAAATATAAAAAGGACAGAGTTGTTAATTTAATTTCTGGCTGCATGTGTGAAGAGGCGGTAGAACTGTGTGACATGTTCTGGACAGGAATGGCAATATATGTGGTTTTATGCAAAATGTATTACTATTAGAATTGTGAAAATGTACATGCATATCCCTATGTTAAACACGCACATTTGTGGAAATTTGCTTACAATTTGGAAATTGTGTTCATAGCGAAAAGGGCAAAATTCTGTAGAAAGTTGCGACAACATCTCACCGCTGCGGGGTTTTGAGGAATAACTGCTACATAAAACATGGCATCTTTATGTGTGATTTGTATAAATGTGACCAATGTAGAAATGTACATTTAGTATCAAATCTGATTTTGAAAGCAGTGGCTAAAGGGAGGTCTCTGAGGGTTGTAAAGCAAATCATAAAATGTGACATCATCCGGCCTTGATCCAATCACTCAAATTGCAAGGTGGAGATGAACTGTGGTCCTATCCCAGCTGACAGGGGCAAGCTTAGCTAAGCTGGCCCACACACCCCCTTTGTGATGTCATTCTATAGCATAAATAGAGATAGTTGACAACACATAGGGACACACAGATCCACTCACTTTCCTGAATCCGGCAAAGCGCTCTGATCCAGCATTCTAGCAGAGTTAATCCCAATTTTTCTAATCGATGTGACTCCATTGTGGCTTTGGAAGATTTGCTGTCAGCAGTAATTCTATCTTTGGTAAATCTGTCACTTTTTGGCATTTCATTGAAGTATTTCCATCCAGCAATTTTCTGGTGGTTACTCCTCCACTCCAAGGTCAAACATGTAATTCTGTTACCACCAAGAAAAAGTTGCTGTAACAGAAATACCGCCGTCTTTTCCTGCACCACTGAACCTGTTATAAGGGCCATAGCTTTTTGATCAGAGGCATTTGGCAATCCTGCAAGCAGCTGCCTTTCAAAATATTTCTGAGCATTTCAAGTTGGCACATGACCAGTTAGTGATGAGGGTTCAATATAACATCGAAAAAAAGCAAACGGAATATGACATATACTAAGACATTAGTGGAAGGATTTTTAAAGGCGTATGCAGTGGTTCTTGGGAGGGCAGCTCCAATGGATAATGTTTGTGCACCTTCAAGAAATTGAAGATGTTTTTTGGGGGTAATTTCAATGGGTGGAGTTTTGGATGTCAAGAGGACCGATGGTTCAGGAGAAGGGGAGAAGGAGGGAAAAGGCACAGAAACAAGAGGGTTCACAATGAGAGTAAAAGCGGGACGGATGGGTGGCAACGTTGAGGATTTTGTCAAGTGTAGATAAAGAGTCGAGAGGGAGATCTAAGAGGAGGCCCGAGCGGCATTCAAGGAGACTGAGGACCATGGAGGACAAGAGAGATTTAGTAGCATGGTAGGTAAGGAAGGGTAGGATCTTTCATATTTTAAAGAGATTGATTCTAACAGCAGTGGAAGTGTTGGAGCTTAGACGGGAATCCGCAATTTGCAATCCACATATTGCATGGCTTGGGGAGATTGTGATCCAGTCAGGGGGAGAATCAATTAAGGAGGGGTGAGGAGGAGTGGCGTTAAACTGCAGTTCTTTGTTTTTAGGAAAATAGCACAGAGTGGGCAAAAGAACAAATGGGGCCCTTTGTTCCCCTTTTTGACCAATTGGATTGGTTTGTAGCCTCAGGTCAGGGTTAAGGTTTTCAGCACTGTTGCTTACTCATTATCTGGTTTAAAGGAGTCCTGCACCCTCTATCGCATCCCATCACGTGGGTTCTCCTTCTTTGACCACAGTTCCAGGTTTAAAGGGGTTCTAGCACCCTCTTTGATCCCATTCCCCAGTGTCTTGCCTTGTAGCTTGAGTGGGGGGCTTAAGGGTTCCCAGAACCTTCTTCTCTGAGGGTCTCCCTGCCACTCGTCTCCTTAGACCCATCCTATCATGTCTTTCCTTTAGCTATTGAGTAAGTATGTTTTTTTCTCTCTGCAGTTTTGCACATGTGGGCTTTTTTTGGGGTCTCTATCACCTACCTGTCCAAGGTCCTGACTTCTACCTACTTCTCCAACTGACAACTCCTGTGCGGGTCTTTCTCCTACTCTCTGTCTTGCCATGGGCTTGTTCCTCCTCCCGTTGTGGGCTGGATGATTGTTGACCACCTCATAAGCCCTGTCTTGGGCAAGCATGCCCTCTAAACTTCACAGAACGTTTAGCTGGGCTCTTTCTCTGCACCTCTAGCTGTTACTTGACCTGCTCCCTCTGACGTTCTACCACTTCCTCCTCATGTTCCACGGCTTCCGGGTGAATCCCTACTCCCACTTCCTCATAATCTCCTATCTACCTCGTGCAAGCATCCTTTCCAATCATCCCTGGACATACTGAAAGTTCAGATGCTTTCAACTATTGTAACAGATGCTGATAATGCATTCTCACGCTCCAACACACACACAAGCACACACATAGTGACGCCCACACATACCCATAGAAAACAAGATGTTCGTTAAACACATCATTAAAAAAATACAAATGTACTGAAAAATACTTTTGTACAGGTTGATAGCTACTGGATAAAAAGCAAAGTCAATAAATGCTGGGAATGTCAAAGTTAAGGTTGCTACAAATACTCAGTCTACATGAAGTAATTCTCAAATAACAACGCCCATCCCTCTACAAATCAACCCTGAACTTACACCAAGCCCCCTACATCATAAAACTCACCTTCAATGTTAGGTAGCTTTCATCCACACTGTTGTATTTTATTGTGTTTAATAGTATGAAAAAGACTTTTCTTTCAACAGAAACACACACAGAAGATCCATACATTAACCAAGGCAGTCCTGAGGTCAGGTGCCTTATATACGTAAATGATTATGAATGAGTAACAAGTTGATGAAGTGGGTGGGAAGGATGATATGATAAGTCATTTATAACGTGCCTGTACGCAGGTGTTTCTAGCCGCGACAAGACAAGGACGGGGAGACAAAGGGAGGACAAAACATACTATCCTGAGTCATTCAGATTGTGAAAGTGGGAGTGGGATGGAGAGGGAGAGGGCAGTGGCAATAAGTGCTGCTGGGGTAAACAATAGGGAGAAAACTGATGGATGGACATAAGGGGTGTATATATACGGGCAAGGCTGGCAGTGGCAAACAGAGAGTGGGAAGTGGGATAGCGTGGGAGAAGGAGGGTATATTTCCCTAGAAGATGAAATGGAGTTGAATTGCTGGTTTGAAAGCATGGATGTTAGTTCTATTCATGATATCAGGGTGTGGCAGTAGGGAATTGCAATGGAAACGGGAAAGTCCAGAAGGGGGAGCGATCAGAAATGGGAGGAAGCACAGGGTGGACGAGCGATATAAGGTGAGAGTGTTAAAGTGACTGACTGTTGCAGCATTGCCAGTTTTTTGTAGAGTTTACATTCATTTAAGCTAGTAACATCATTTGTGTATCAAAATCCAGTCCATGAGCCAACATTTGGGCATTTGTACAAATGTGGTACACCTTCACACAGACATGGCTTCTTTTATGATAGGGATACTTAACCTTGTGTGCCAGTAACATAGCTCGATGAATTAGTTCTTCGCTTCGTTCATTTGTGTGCAGCCTGCAAGGCACGGGTTCAATTCCCCTCTGAGCCACCCTTCATCCTTCAGGTCAATAAAGTACGTTTCATAAAATCTGGTAAATGATCAAACCAGTTTTTACAAGCCTAAGAAGATAGGGGTGTCTGACAAAAGGTACTATATATAAAAAAGACATTGCTGTCAGATGCTACTTGTATGCAGGGGACCACCAGAGTTTGCATGTAGGTGCTGGTGCCTGCATGCAATTTTCAACATTCACAAGGCAGAGAGGCTTGGAGAATTAAATGAGGCAACCTCGCTTTTACTCTCCAATTTTGCAGAACAGTAAACACTGCCTCCTGCTCACTTTGCAAACAGCATTTACTAATTGATTCCTATGGCAACCACCTGGTAATTGCTGGTGCAAAATTGAGGCGGATTCTGTAGGAATCCATTAGTTTTACACCTACATGAAATCTCGTGCAGGTGTAAAACCAATGGATGAACGTAAAAGATGGGGGTCAGCACAGCAGAGATTATGAGGCCGATTCATGGAATTAATGTGCGCCGGAATTTTCAGCGCAAGCGTGCGAAAGCGTGCGAATCGCAGTTCCAGTGCGAAAATTGCAGCGAAACCCGTGCACAGCGATTCATGGAAGTACGTGCGCGTGTAAATCCTAGGATGTGCGCCAAATTTCTGCGTGGCGCACACGTCTCCAAACAGCATGCGCTAAGCGCACAGCGAAATCGCACATAGCGCGGCGCACACAACAAAAGTAGGAGGAACAGGGGCCGTGACACGCGGAATGTGGAACAACTCGTGAAAATGTGGGCGTCACGAGGGAAGTACAGGAGGCAAGTGCGCGGAACGCCCACACGCACGTTCAAAACACGTATTCATGGAATCGAACGGGGCTAAGGCGTGCGCCAAAAAAGACGCGCTAATCAGGAAACATGTACGCCAGCAGGAAGCAGGCGTACGTGGACCCGCACAGCATAAAAGTGCACGCAAACAACAAACAAGCACAGACGCCAGGATGAATATACTGTTCCTAGCAGCAGTGGTCGTGGGATACCGCAGGAGGAGGAGGAGGATAGTCAGGCCCAGAATTTTTACACCCAGAACCAGCCTTTTTGGGATGCCTGATGACCAGGTGTACGGGAGGTACAGGTTTCCACCTCACATAATACTCAACCTGCTCAGTGAGTGGGAGGATGACCTCACATCACCCACCCTGTGCTCCCAAGCACTCAGCCCCCTGCATAAGGTCCTCAATGTACTGCACTTCTTGGCCGCTGGATCATTTCAACGGACAACTGCTATAGTGGGGGGGTTGTCACAGGCCCCGCAGTCACGCTGTCTACACCAGGTCTTGGCCATCATGACTGCACGCCCATCAGTCCGCAGGCACATATACCTGCCCAGAACACCTGCAGAAAGGCAGGCTGTCGTCCAGGATTTTTACGGGGTGGCACACTTCCCCAAAGTGCTAGGTGCCATTGACTGCACCCATGTGGCTCTATGTCCCCCCAGGGCATCAAAGCACATCTATAGAAACCGCAAGCACTGGCATTCCATCAACGTCCAGGTAGTATGTGATGCCAAGGGAATCATCACCTCAGTATATGCCAACTATCCAGGGTCCACCCACGACAGTTTCATTTACAGAATGTCAACCCTAAACCGGGACCTAGAAGCTGGGCGGCATGGCGATACATGGCTGCTTGGTGAGTATAAATGCCAATGCACATGCATGCATGTCAGATACTGAGTAATGTCACAACCCCACTAATGATACCCATCACCACCTCCCCAGGGGACAGTGCCTACCCTCTGAGCACCCACATGATGAAGCCAATTCGGAACCCCACCACGCCACCTGAGGTAAGATGCAACACAGCCCACATTGCAACCCGGGGCATAGTGGAGCGCACATTCGGAGTGCTCAAGTCACGCTTTCGCTCCCTTGACCGTTCTGGCGGGCAGCTGTTATATGCTCCCCCAGTAGTGTGCAGGATCATAGTGGCAGCGTGTGTCCTGCACAACGTTGCAACACGCCGGGGCCTGCCCGTGGACATGGTGGTGCCCCCACATCCCCAACCACATGCACGCCCGCTGCGCATGGGAGGGGAAAGGGCACGGGGTGAGGCAGTCCGTACGCAGCTGGTGGCTAATTACTTCACCTAAAATAACACCCTTGTGGAGTGCACACAGCCCTCGCACATACCATCTGACAATCAATGATGATGACATAAGGGGCAGTCAACTGTCACAACCATACCAGCCTGAGATTGGTCACCTGGAAGTGTTACATTGTGTGCATACCTACCTACACAAACACCACCAATGCTGTGTCATCAAAAGACACACTTCTATGCTGCAAAAATCATTTCCCCCTTGCAAAATACAACATGACAACAGTGCCATGTCACCCAAACCCTCCCCAGCACCGCCACCCAACACACCATGGCATGTCATGCTATGTGAGAGCAAACAAAGCAATCCCCTAACATGACACAAGTGTCAAAGTACAGTGTCCCTAATGGAAACTGCCCACACACAATATGCTCCCAGTAATGTAGAACTAACAACACACATGACCAAATACTTACCAACAATACAATGCAGCTACACAACCTCAAACATAGCATAAACATGACAGTACTAAGTTAAAGTAGTGGTAGTCTTACAACCTGATCATGCCAGCACATCGGCCACTTCCAACTGTACAGTGCTGCTGCCACGCAAATGTCCAAGTGCACTGCTTACAACATGAACTCCACCTCCAAAGTAGACGGCCTTGTGAAGACATGAGGAATTAACCTGCAAATTAGGCGAAAGACATGGATGCACAAGCACATAGCAATACACCATGCAGTGTACAATTCAGCAACAATATCCACTAGGAATGTATACACAGTATTGACTACAGACTGCCCACACAGCTCATGGGAGTCCTACGTCACTGTGTAAGTCAATGTCACTTGGGCACACCCTTTGCAAGCCCATGGAAATGGGAAGCAGGAGGGGTGTGTGTCTCACGAACCCAAGCATCTAACCCAAACTCAAGACAAGCCTGCATGTGCCCAGCCGGAATACAGTGGATGCCCACGGGAGCCACACAAGGCAACACACTGTAAAAAAAAAAAAAGAAAAATCAAAAATCAAAAATGGCCATGTGGGGGATTGGGGGGGCACCCAGGAGGTCCGAGGACAGGGTGCGCACCAACACCCAACTGTGGGGATGTTGGGAAAAAAAAACACCTCCATGGGCTCATGGCCTGCATGGCTATGCCAATGTGGGAGAACTTCTGCTGTCACTCTCATCACCCTCTGCTGCTGCCACAGGAGGTGGTGCTGCCACAGGAGGTGGTGGTGCTATGGGAGGCAGCCCACGCAAAGCCCTGGTATGGTCCTCCATGGCAGCAAGCATGTGGGTGTGGAAGGTCTCGTTCTGGAGGATTATAGTGCGGAGATCCCCATGCAGCACCTGACGTGATGCCCGGATCTCCTCCCGAGTTGCCTGCATCTCAGCTGAGCGAACGTGTGAGCTGATCCAGCTGCTGTTCTGTCCTCAAGTTAGTGGAAGCCTCAAGGTCAACAAGTGTCTCCCTGAGGTGATGGAGTTCTACCCTCAGGGCTTCCCTGTGGCCCTGGTACTCTATTGATATTGATTGGCGTAGAGTCTCCAGTGCCGCCCGCCTGTCCCTGTTGGACGCCAACATGTCCTCCCTGTGTGATTGGCAAATGGAGTCTGTTGCCTGCTGTAGTTGCTCCATCTGCCTTTCAGGGGGGACAATGGAAGTGGCCACCCTCCCCATTGCTTGAGCCATCATCTCAACTGATGCTGCCTGTTGGGTTGCCATACCGTAAATGGATTGTTCCCATGCGGTATTGCCTGGTGGCGTACAGCCACCATATCGGCGGGCACCACACCGGTTTGGGGCAAGGCGATCTGCGCCTTGCTGTGCCGGCATTGCCTGAGGCTGCAGGACTGCATTCCCCCTCTGATCTGCTGGCCCAGGAACAGGATCAGATGTTGTGGAGTGTGACCCTGCATCCGTAACCGCCAAAGGCGGACTTACCAACACTGACATCCCCATAGAGGGTTCTACCCCTGGTACAGGTGGGTTGGACAGAACAGAATCCCTGCCAGAAACACTAACCTGCGACGCCACATAGGTCTCATCATCCGAATCAGCACCTAACTAGAGGTCTGGGGAGGTGCACCCAGAGGCACCCCTTGACAGAATGGTCTGCAGCAAGATTGGGTTCTCACCCACCACCACACCACGTCCCCCACTGGTGCCCGGTCGTGCCTGAGATTCCTCCTGGGTCTGCACCATCTCCTCAACCTCAACAGCATCAAGGGCGTCATCCCCTGCAAAAACATGAAAGACAAAAAATGGAAACAGGCATTAGCACCATAGCACACAAATAGGCCTGACAAGCTACATGATTTACACATGTCCCACATGACTATAACCCTCCCATGCATGCACTGTCACTGAGTTGGAAGGGGAGGCAAAAGGCAGACACTGATGACACCAACATGGAAGAGCAACACATTTGCTGCATGCTGGGTAGCACTGCCATCACACACTGGCCTGTGAGTGGCATGTCCAATACATATACATGACACATGGCATCACACAGATGGCATGTACCATAGCCATGGTACATTCCACAAGTACATCCATATGTCAGTGAATGAATACTGTCAGCCATCCATGTGAGATGGACATGATGAGATCAAAAATACTACATAGTGTGACAAAATAGGCACTGCAACACATCCAGTGTACAAAAATACAGTGATGGCAGGCCGATGTACACATCAATGGTTGGTCACTTCAACATGACAGGAAACAACTATCATGTTCCACATTCAAACAGGCCCCAAAAATTCCTGTGATCAGGCCAATACTCAATTAGCTTGAATGGTCAAATCATTCATCAACAAGGTAACACATGTGGGCCAATGTGGGGTTCATCAATGACAGAAGCATGTCACAAATGTGACAATAGGGCTGAGGAATGCGTAGCAAAAGTGGGAGAATTGAAACAATCAGCCTGAACGAACACTGAAAAATACAAACAATGTTGTTGCAAGATGCCACTTCAAGGGCAACTGCCGTAATGTTGAGCCAAATTACTAATGTGGGCAGAAGGGATACTGTCACACCCAAATCCAATGCCGCTGAATGTTTTGGATGAGGCACATGGGTGACCCATACCACTCAGGCACACACACCCTCACCTGGCACTCAATCAGAACCCGTCACCCAAACAACATAAACATGCATTACTCACACATGCATGGGCATTCACCGGACAATGCATTATAATCAGGTAGTCCTCCCACACCTTGGATCTGTTACTCTGTGATGAAGGCCCCAGCAACAGACTCATGTTCAGTGAGTTGTCCTCTTGTGGAGACCCACCGCCAGTCACCAGAGTAGCGGCATAATTTTAGGCCAGCTTTTTCTTTGCTCTGCGTTTCAGGTCATTCCACCGCTTGTAGCAATCCTCAGCTGAGTGCCTCACAAATCCAAGGGCACTTATGCGGTCGGCGATGGTCTGCCAGTGTGCCTTACGTTGACCAGGTGTGGTCTTGCACCCTGCAGTCACCAGCATTTCGTGGCTATGTGCCGACAAATATCCCACAAGTGCATCAAGTTCTGGTTCATTAAAGCAAGGCTTCCTTGAGGTACCAGGCTGTGTAGCCGTGTCTGAGGTCTCAGCCTGTCGTGCCAGAGCACCCTTCTACCTCTTCTTTAAAGGTGGAGCAGAGCCAGAGTGGCTTAAGCCGCTCTGGTCAGTAGGGGTAGAATCATCGGTGGAATGGGTAGTAGGAGTGTGAGAATGCACAATGACCATAGGTCTTGATGCAGGCATTGGTTGCAGGGTAATGTTGGCAGGGGGACCGGGACTGACACTGTCCTGGCTGGGAGAGTCAGAGCTGGGGCGGATGGAGCTGCAGCTGCCCCTGCAGCCTCTTCACCCTGGATACTTGGGGCAGCAGATGACATAGCTGCCCCAGATCCACGTGGATTGGTGACAACTTGCACCGCCACACGTGGCCTAGACTTGCTGACCTGAAAGTCAGCCAGATAGTCATCCTGTGCCAGGACAGGTGCCACAATGGGCTGGTCCAACAGGGGCTGAGCTTGGATGGTGTCAGCCACGTTTCCCTCAACCATGAGGGGGGCGGGCATGGGTGTCCCTGATTGGTCCTCCACACATGGGGGTATAGGGGCACCCTGCAAATCCCGGCCACGTCCCCTACTGCGCCCACCATGCCCACCTTTTGAGGGTCGGCCACCTTTGCCTCCCTTACCGCTTGGTCGCCTCCCAGCCATGGCACTGATGTTGTTGTGTGTATGGGAGTTGCAGTAAACTATTGTCCTGGGAAATTGGGGGTCAAAGGGGTAGGATACTAGATGGAATTCGTACCCTAGTGCTCTAACAAGGCTGTCTGTGACCCCCGGGGGAAGATGACAGGTCACGCAATGCACAGGCAGCCCAATATCAAAAATTAACGTGCACGCAACCCCTCCTAGACCACGTGCGTCAAAAAATGAACCCGCACTACGCTGTGGCACCCAGAAACACAAAAATAAGCGTACGCATAACACACGCAGCCTACAATGACCTCTGAAGGGGAACGCGACACACGGGGCAAGCACAGTTGCTAAGTATGTGCGGAACTCACCGTCTGCCTGGAAAAAGAACGTGAAAAAAACTCTGTTAGAGGAAACAGGCCCAACAAAAATTCAGAAAATAGCTGTCAGAGGTAACAGGGAGTACGAACTAGAAACGCTGTGAAGTAATCGCGTGTGAACCGACAAGAAGTACAGATTTCACCCACTTGCTCTCCACGAAAAGCACGTACAAGGAAATGGCGTCCTACACGTAGCTTTTAAACCGGCCCACACGTACACGTCAGATACGCGTGTACGCGGGCGCTTTCCTCCAATTACACGCGATGACACTCGGAAGTGCAGTTTTTCCACATGTGCTCTGTTATCACGTGCTATGAGGGAAACGCCCGCGCGCGTAGTGTAATTGGCAGTGTGGGTCCTCCCAGGTGTTCCCACTACACCCTCCACGGACCCTGCAGTCAGCCCACACCACAGGGAACTACCCTGCACCCCTGGTCATGTCCCGCAGGCAGCCCATTCACCATGGGCATGCCCCCCAGCCAAGCCACATGTCACCCTGCACTACTGATCACCAACTCATGTCCCCCTGCACCCCAACCCCCCAGCAGTGCAGGGCACCTGCCAGCAGGCCCCCACTCATGTCCCCCTGCACCCCCACCCCCCAGCAGTGCAGGGCACCTGCCAGCAGGCCCCCACTCATGTCCCACTCATGTCCCCCTGTACCCCCACACCCCAGCAGTGAAATGCTGATCTCATGACACAAACCAAAAGTCAAACCTATGTACATCAACACATGTCTGTCACACACATACACTGGTTGGCATTGCTTGTGTAAACCCACATTTTCACATGCATCAAGCCAATGAGCGAATCCCACACATGGAACTAAAAAAGTAAAATGTATTATGTACATGAAATCAAAAATGAAATGAAAGCATACCAAAATATGAAACATGAAATGAAAAGCATGTGAAAAAGATGATTGAATGAAAATGATAACCAATCCATGTAAATTTGAAAGAAAAACAGTCCAAAGTCACCCTCAAACAACGCAAATCCAAAGGAAATGTAAAAAAAAAAAACCATTGCTTCATGTTCATAAAAAAATGAAAGAGAAATCAATCCATAGTCCAACTATTTACAATCCATTGTCTGGGGACAAAAAATCCATTGCTCCATGTCCATAATGCACAAAAAAAAAGAAAACATGATTAAACTATGTACAATCCATTGTCCAAGGATGTAAAGGGTCCATGATCCCAACCAAACAAATGAAACCTACCTACCTAACTACCTAAAAATATAACTATATACAAATTTGGGTGGCATTGTCCATTGACCACGAATAAATGGAAAACATAAAGGAAACCTAACTCTAAAAACTATTTACAAGGGCAGCGGGCTAGTCCGACGGCTCACTTTTGGATGTCCCGAGCCAGGGCATCATCGAACTCCTGCTCAATGTCCTGGAGGCGGTCCTCTTCCATGGCCCAGAGTGTTTGCAGGGACGACGACATGTTCTCCTCCAACTCCCTGCGAATTGCCTTGAGGCACTCGGCCCGCCTCAGGGCCCTCCGCATGGAGTTCTCCGCCCTGACCCTCGTGAACCGTGCCTCTTCTGCCCGCTGCCGCTCCGCATCTATGGCATGGCCTAACCGCTGCCACACGGAAGACACTTCCAGTCCTAGGTCCTCGTGCCCTCTGGCCGATGCCTGCCCCTCCGATGTCGAAGGCCCCGAGCCATCATTGCTCCCACCTAGAGCCTGCTCCTGCTGCTGCTGTCCATGTGCTGTGTCTGATGGTGCCTGCACATCCTCCATCAGCTGGTCTCCAGTTGTGGTGTCCACCCCTGCTGGGACACCGACTCCCGACTGTGGCAGGGATGTGAGCTCCACCAAGCTGGCTGTGTTGGTCGGGCCAGGTCCACAGGGGGCCCTGGTGGAACATGGGCCGGAAGACGGTGTGGAGAACGACTGGCGCATAGTCTCCACAGAGGAGGAGAGGTCCGCCAGAGTGCGCGACACATGTAGGGACCCAACAACCAGGATGGAGCCCATACGTTCGTGGGACCCCTCGTTCGCAGGTAGTGGAGAGGCAGATGACATGGCACTCTCCCCTACCTGCGGACGGGCCTGGGATGGGGCCTCCCTGCTGCTACATGGTGGTGCAGTCACAGGGTCAGGGACAGCGACATGCACAGGCCCCTCCGCGGTGACCTGTGCTGCCTCCTGACCCTGGCCCTGGACTGCACCACTTGCACCAGTGGTACTACGCCCACCAGGCCCCATGTGCGGCTAAGTAGCGGGCTCCTCCTCCTCTGTGGAGACCACCAACCTGGATGTCTCCACACCGTCTTCCACCATTGGAAGCCCCTGTGGGGGCTCACCCGGCCCTTCCACCACAGCCGTTGTGGCAGATGCAGCACCAGCCCCCTCGGTCCCGGATGATGGTAATTCCTGGGAGGGTGGCTGGGCCTTGCGTCGCCGCCAAGTGGAGGCATCCCCGCTGCTTGGCTCCACAGCGCCGTCCCCACCCTCTTCTTCACTTGATGCTGCATAGAGGGAGACATAGAACACAAGCATCAGGGTACAGTACAAAATACCCTAGACAGGAAGCAATAACACTTGAGTGGCACTGTCAAATGTCACTTCCATGCTGTCATTCCACAACCCATGGGTCAATGCACACAACACACATGCAGAAACATTCCCGGCGCCTGCAATCAACATCAACATCCATGTAGAAGGGCCGCTGTAAACCAAGATGTTGCCTTCAAAGTCACATGCAGCCATGGCGTTTCAAAGTCACACACACACTTCTCTGGCACACACACACGTGCACCATACAAGTACATGACATCAGCACCCATTCCTCACCCCCCTTCATGTCCAGGAACAGAGACAGCCATGCTTTCATGTGTGCATTCCGCATAGAGCGCCCCATGTTGCATCAAAACACATGCACCAACCATGTGGTTCACACATAACTGGTCTAACATGCATGACCATGATGTCCCTGCACACACATCCATACATGGCTTATGTCACACATACAGGCAAGCATCAGACTAGCAGCACACTGCAACATGCCCTGTCTCACACAGTAATGCTTGGCCACTTACCGCTCAACTCTGGACGGGTCTGCCTCCGAAGGATCTGGCTGTGGAGCGCTGGGCCTACGCGTTCCAGGACCCTCATCTGGATGTTACTCATGCGTGCCTGGCCCCCCCTCCGCGAGGCACCGGGCCTTGTGGAGGGTCCTGGACCTGAAGTCCTCCCAGCGCTTCTTAACGTGCTTGAAGTTGCGGGTTGCCACCCCCTCCGCGTTGATGGCAACCACTACGTCGTCCCAGATCCTCTCCCGTCCTTCCTTGTTGGAGCGTGATGTTCCGAAGAGGGCATCATAATGCCCCAGGACATGCTCCACCAGGACACCAACTTCGGTGGCAGTGAAGCTGGTAGCCCTCTGCATCTCTGGCTGGGGGTTGCCAGTGGTGCCAGATGGAGATGTGCCCGACATGGCAACCCCAGAGGCAGGAGTGGGTGGGCAACTGGTCCTGGGGCTGGGCTGTGGAGCGATGGTATCCCAGTCGGGAGTCTTCTGTTCCAGCAGGGGTGGACACAGCAACTGGACCCCTGCAGATGGCTGATGTGCAGGCACCAAATAGCAGGGCACGTGGGCAGCAGACAGTCAGGCAGCAGCTGATGGCAGGTGGGAGCGTGCTCGGGGCTCTGGGGGACAGGAAAATGGCCTTCATGGCAGGAGCGTGGTCTTCCGTGTGTGTATGCGTGGCCAGCTTGATACGGAGTGATTTGGCACGTGAAAAATGTGCACGTCTGTGTGTAATTCGAGGAAAGGCCCTTAACGCGTAAGCGGGTCAGCACACGTACGCGATTTCATTGGACCAAAGGCCCTTAGCGTGTAAGCGCGTCTGTGATGTATCGCGCATGGGCGTTGCGCTTTCACGTGTCAAACTTCACACGAACCCCAGGAATACACATAACCCACTCGCACAGGGCCCTTTCGCGTGTCAAACTTCACGCGAACTCCAGGAATACACGTACCCCACTCGCACAGGGCCCTTTCGCGTATAAAACTTCCCGCGAACCCCAGGAATACACGTACCCCACTCGCACAGGGCCCTTTCGCATGTAAAACTTCACACAAACCCCAGGAATACACGTGCTCGGATCCAATTGCGTGTGTGACTTCCCGCGAACCCCCGTAATACACGTACCCTGCTGAAATCCCGTGTGAAACTTCCCGCGAACCCCAGTTATACACGTACCCCACTCGCACCCCAGTAATACACGTTCCCCACTTGGCTTTGCTGTTTGGCAGCCCTGTAAACTGGTCCAGGGTTAGCGCGGCCCTTTGCGCTGAATTGGGGGTTTTGATTGCTTTTCCTTGCACGAGGGCGTTCTTGGGGGCGTAACTGGCGCTGCTGCAGGGTAGCGGCGGCACTCTGCGCCACGGCTGGTTTTGGAGGCTAAAATCCATGAATACACTGTCCGCGGAAATCGATTTTAGCGCACGCGGCTGGCGCAGACATTCGCACGCGCACACTGTGCGCCAGCCGCGTGCGCCAGTTTTGTGCGAAATTCTATGAATTACCCTGTATATCTCCTCTCAGTGGTGCCCCCCTGCCTTGTCACTGCATCAAAAGAGGGCAGAGTAGGACTTGGATTCAAAGAAGCATTATGCCTCACGGGTACATGTGCATTTCCCACTGAGCCCCATTTAAAATGAGGCTGATGTTATTGTTGTAATTTCATTGAAAATGTGGAAGCATGTCTGCCACTGTACCAAGGATTAAAGGAAAGAGTTCAGCAAGAGTTAAAAGCAGCATCTGGGTACCAGGCAGCACCACAAAGCCATAACGAGCTAATTATAGCTTGTCAGAAGTGTAACTTACCCATAAAATGCCAATGATAACTTTTTGTCCATTACACTTGCCCAATTACGCATTTAATAAAAACAAAACATTTCCCAAATTACCTTATATGCACGTGACCAAATTGTATTCAGTATTTTATTCCATTGGGAGTGCGCCATTTATTGTACATTCAGCATTTTGCATTCAACATTTTTGGCCAATTCGATAAGTGTTGAAGCATGTGACGTGCCTCTATTCTATCCATTTCAGAGTTGGATCTCCTCCAGGCAACCATGGCACACATGATCCAATCAACAGAAGCAAAGGACCATTTACTCTCCCCTGTGAATCAGAGAATATTTGGTCAGAGGATACATATTCTTCTCATTTTGTACAGCTAGTAAGTTTTGCGCATGTGTGATCTCACACCCTATAACCTTTGACATTTTGTATTTACTACCCAGCAATGCTTTTCTAAAAATCATTCTATTTGCATCATGTTTACACACTGGAGCTCATGTTCCTTATTAATGTAATTTGGCAGCAGGGAGCCGTTACTTGTTGACATATACATAGAGGGATCCCCGCCACCAAATTTTCATAATTTGCACGGCACAGTGAAAACGTGTATGCAGAGTAAAAGGCAGCATACACGTGTGCCCTGCACTTTTTCACTCTGCCATGCAAAGTGAGTAAACACTGCCTGCCATGCTCGCATGCCAGACAGCATTTACATTTAATTGTGAGCGCTGCTTGCTATGCTCACATGCATGGAAGGCAGGGATTGCTGGGGTAGAATAATCCCTGCCCGACATGCTCAAATGTTGGGCAGGGTTTAAGTTTTGTTGTGAACACTGCTTACATGTGCACATGGTAAGCAGTGTACGCAATTAAAATGAAATCCGCCCGACATGCAAGCTTGTCTGGCAGCGCTTAATTGTAAGTGTAAACGCTGCCTGCCATGCGAGCATGGCAGACAGCATTTAGAATGGATATCTATGGGGTGCATAAAGCTGGCGGACACCATAGGGATCTCCAACATTTGCACTGGCTTGAAATCCATGCCAGTGCAAATCCTGGAGCATTTGTATGGTCGAGGCGACAGAAAAGCAAGTTGCATTCTGACCCTCCTCTCCGCCATACCAAGTTGGATAGCCAGGTTTTCAATTGTTTTTCTGAAAGCTAGGTGATCTTCTGTCATTCATATTCCCTTCGGGATTGAGTTCCATAGTTTGACTATCAAACAGGAAAATGCGGTTCCACCGAATTTCCTTTTCTCGTAGTGTTTCGTCACGATTTGGAGGTCATCGCTCAATCTTAGGTTGAGCTTGAGATATATTTTTCCCCCAACCTAGGACTATAGACCAGACACAAAAAGAGTATACTGCACACTGTATTCTTTGGTTACGCTACTAGCATGGAACACCTTGTTAGCACTACTCAATTTTCTGAGAAGTACTACAACTACATGATTATCCACTTCCCCGATCTTCAACTCCGTGTATTCTATTTCAGAATGTGACAATGTGTGACAAGTAGCACCATTGGGGAGAAGGGGATTTGCCATTCTTGCAGTTTCCTGCTTGGACAACAAGATTCCCTATCTGATTTTGTGTTGCAATTGCAAACTGTGTATAGGATGTAAGTGAATGAAATGATGGTAGGAGTTATTAGTTTTCCTGGTTTTCTTCAGCCTTCCTAACATAAAGGAGGTCATCTTCACCACAGAGGGAAGGTTACTATGCTGCTCGTTGTGGGCCTTGCAAGAATGTGGTATGAGGCACAGTACTCAGTGCTGCATTCTTCACATTTGCGAGGCTCTCATTCCTCTTCTATTGGTCTTTGATATGGGCCTACAGTACTGCTCGATGTGTCACTTTCTGGTGTTCTTCCCATTTACGAGGGTCCATGACATTTGACATATGGAATTTTTTTGTTTGTGCTGCTTGTACACCAGGCATGCCTGTTATTTACATAAATGTAAAATAAAGTGCCTAAATTGTGACTATGTCATCTTCCAGACTTCTTGCAATTCCTATTTAAAGTTGCAGTTATTCACGAAAATACTGCGATATTGATATGACAGGCTTTTTCCTCCAGCGTTAGCCTCCTCCTTGATCTTTTTGAGGGAGGCTCTGTTAGAGAGAATTGTCTGTTTCTGTGCTATTTCCCTTTATCCTTAGAGACCCTCAGCTCCTTTGCTAGAATATGGGATCTTTTTGATTTTTAACCTCCTGTGTGAGTGGTGCTTTTTGCCACTCACTCCTGTGTTTTTCTCTGACTTGGATTTTTAACTGCTTAATGGAGTCTGGAAAACTCCATAGGCATCTGCTTTTTGTATAGTGACACACAGCACCCTCTGTGCAGTGCCACTGAGAAGCCCCTTGGACTTCTCTTAAATGTTCGAACACATTTTCTTGTGTGAACTGCCGTTCTCAAGAATAGTGAAATAGCTTTTATCTTACCTTTTTCTTTGTGGTTCCAGCACACACCACCCTATGTGGAGTGCTGGGGGGGTTACATAGTAACTCATTATCCCACTTCTCATGTAATCGGGCTCCAGTGTGTCCGGGAAGATGGGAAGTAAGGGAAGAGCCCGAAATTTCACTGGCCTTTGTCTGTAGGCATGCGTGATCGAAACCAGTTCTGACTGGGCAAGTGGCTGTCCTAGAGGATGCCTCCCACCTGTGTGATTGACAGCTGTAGGGCTGTGAATGAATGGGACTTGGCATAAAAAGCAAGGCTTATGGGACTACAGGGAGAGTCGACCACTGAAATATCCTATCTGATGAAGAGGACAAGCAGAGACGCCAGCAGCACCTTCCTGGCCCGCAGAAATGCCGGTGAAGCCTTGCAGCTGTGCTGTCCCCGTTTTCGTTTCGGCTAGGAAGATCCGAGCAGGACAATTTCCTCCCTTGGGTTAGTGGGACCAACTAGCCCCGAGACCTGCTTCATTTTGGCTCATCCCCTGACTTGCTGCGACTTTCCTATGCTTCAGGTGTCCAATGCCCGGTGACCCCCGACATTTATCGAGTGCATCGTCTTGCAGAGATTGAATTTGGCCCAAACATGGTGGGCACATTCAAGGACCTCCAGAAGCCAGAATTCTTTGTCCAGAGTCCCCTCACCAGAGTCCATGACCGAGGAAACTCCAACCAGAGCTATTTGTTTCACTTTGGTGCAGAGAAAAAGGTGCCAACACCACAAAGAGCCGCTGAATCATGTGGAATCCATTGCTGTAGAGTCCCTCTCCAGAATGCTGCAGCAGAAGCCTGCCAGACATCCTCCCTTGCGTCACCATGACCAAGGACCAGGAACAAGGGTCTGCATCACTGTATTAGGAAGGCATCCAGCTGGAACCTCTACTTCAATTCTAAGGTACTGTGGGGCTTGGGGCATACTACCTTTGACCATTTGTAGTGCTCCCTGGCTTGGGAAGTACTATTTTAACCCCTTTTGAGTTGACCTCAACTCACCTGTGCAGGCCTTCCAGATTGTGCTCCATCGAGTGGGCTCTTTAAACTTGATAAAAAAAAACACTATATACATCATTTCATTATCACATTATTATAAAACATTCATTGACAGCTCATCTAAAATCACAACACACTTCAAATAAACATTAAACCTATGAGTAAAGTAATTAACATCATTGCTGTCCATTATGTGTTTCCATAAAATATGTGCATCCTCATCATTCAACCTGTTGTTGTAAGATTTCATATATTATCTCAAGGCATCCAGGCTTACACAATGCAACATCTGCCCTTGCTATCCCTAGTTGAGGGCCTTCCATCTCCAACACTCTAGTCACATTGAACTTGAATAGCAAACATTGTCTAACTATATTGCTACTTGGATAAGATAGTGCATAGTGCGGCTCCGCCGTTCGTCCTATCCAATACTGAATGAAGGGACCACTATTTACATTGTATGCCAGGCGTACATATCTACTTCTTTGCTGTATTCATATAATTTGTGTCTAACCCATTTCTTCATTGCTAACAATATATTGCTATTTGGCTTAGCTACACATCCTGACATCCATGTAGTATGTTTAGCTAAAGAGTCACCAATAATCCAGTCTGCACATAGTTATCCAAGTTCCTGACAGCCAAAAAAGATTCAACCATTATTGTTTCATTGTCTAATGGCAACAATTTAGCATAGCACTTGGTTGTTTTTTTTATAATACTTTACAATCCCACTTGTGAGCCCAAACTTCAACTGTATGTATTCTATAGTGGCAGTCTCGAGTGGATAGCTCAGGGGCAACATGCTCGGCTTGAAAGCAAGACGACACGGAGCAACACAGGTTCGATCCCCGGGTCTTCACTTAGAAACCTCTGGGTATTAAGCACGTTATAAATAACCAATCATAAAATCATCATATAGGGAGTGACTTGTGCAAACAGAACAATAAACACAATGGGGGTCATTACGACCCAGGCGCTAATTGCGCCATCATTACCACCATGGTGTAAACTACGTGGATGGCGGATTTACCGGCCCATTCCAAGGTGAGTGGGGCGGTAAATCCCCATTTCCCATTTTCCCATTCCCATTTTTGCCCCATAGGGCATAATGGGAGTGGGGAAGGCGCTAATTACGCCACCGTAAATTACGGTGGCGTAATTAGCATCATGGCAGGTTAGCGCCATGGATTTTAACGGTTGCTAAAAGCTAAAAGCAGCCGTTAAAATCAGAATAGGCGTTAAGGGTTAACGACGGCGTTAACCCTTAACGCCTGGGTCGTAATGAGGCCCAATATTTTACTTTAAAGTTTCACAATGGGCGCTTGATATCCTTAATCCCACACTTCCACTCCATCTAACATGCACGGAACAATTTTAGAGAAGTATAGCAACAAGATGGTTTTTGTTGAGCAACCATCATGTCTACCAATAAACGTACTCAACACTTGTGCAATTCTCATACACTTAGCTTGTGCCCCCTTCCAGCGAGAGGCCCAGTTTAATTTATCATCCATCACAACACCAAGGTATTTGTAAATGCTGACTATATCTACTGACTGTTTATCTATTTTCCATTTGTATTTGCACTTCCCCTTTTTCCCCAAAACGCCATTATTTTTGTTTTACCAATGTTGATGCAAAGGCCATGTATTCGTGCATACTCACACAAAGCATCTGGCGTTATTTGTAGGCCAATTGGGGTACGGTCCAGTATCAGTAGGTCATCTGCATAGCCAAGCCAACCTATTTTTAATGCACCCTCTTTGAAAGGATTAGCGGCAGGTTTATTAAAAATTCAGCCAGGACTGCGAGATATAAATTAAAGAGGGTTGAAACCAATATGCAGCCCCGTTTGACACCCCTAGAGGTAGGGAATACATTGGTAACTCTGCTCTCTCCATTCATTCTTCCTCTTAGACTGGTTTCACAAGCCATGAGGAATGTTGTACGCATAGTCTGTTCCTCATGACCGTGCTGCGCTAAAGTCTACCTATGTCCAATAGAAAGGAAGATTACGTCTTCTCCTAGCATATTCTACTGCTGAAACAAGAATACGCAACTTATGTATTCTGCTGGACTGACCCCTAAATCTAATTTGGTTATGGAGTAAGATCTTTGCTTCTTTAATCCACTGGTTTAATTCATTCAACAATACCCTTGCAAATATTTTTGCTGGAACATCTAGCATTGCAAGCATGCAATAGTTTGCAGGATTCTTCCAACAACCTTTCTTGTGAATGGTTAGAATATTACTTTCTCTCCAGGAACAAGGAACCTGGCCTGATTTCCTAATGTTTTCAAAGAGTATGGGCCTCATTTCGACCCAGGCGGTAAGTTACCGCCTGGGCCGTGACTTTACCACCATGGCGTAAACTATGTTTACGCCATGGCAGTTGGCGGACTTACCGCCCCATTCCGACCTTGGCGGGGCGGTAAGTCCCCAATCCCCATTTACCCTTCCCCATTCCCATTTTTGCCCCATAGGGCATAATGGGAGTGGGGAAGGCGTTAATTACGCCACCGTAAATTACGGTGGCGTAATTAACTCCATGGTCCCTTAGCGCCATGGATTTTAACACCTGCTAAAAGCAGGTGTTAAATCCGCCATGGCGCTAAGGGACCTCGTACTCAGGCGGTAAGGGTCGGCGCTGTTTACGCCGTCGTAAAACCCTTACCGCCTGAGTCGTAATGAGGTCCTATGTGTAACAGCCGGGGACATTTTGACTAGACCATGGGCCTCATTACAACCTTGGTGCTAAGTGCACCAACTTTACCACCATGGTGTAAACTCCGTTTACACCATGGTGGATGGCGGATTTACCGCCCCATTCCAAGGTGAGTGGGGTGGTAAATCCCCATTTCCCATTTTCCCTTCCCCATTCCCATTTTTGCCCCATAGGGCATAATGGGAGTGGGGAAGGCGCTAATTACGCCGCCGTAAATTACGGCGGCGTAATTAGCACCATGGCAGGTTAGCGCCATGGATTTTAACGCCTGCTAAAAGCAGGCGTTAAAATCAGAATCAGGCGTTAAGGGTTAATGGTGGCGTTAACCCTTAACGGCTGAGTTGTAATGAGGCCCTATGACATGACCCATCCAGACCAGCAGCCCGAGAGTTATGCAGCCTCATAATGATATTAGTAATATCTAGCACGGGGGATTTGCATGACTAAATTCCCTTTATGTTCAGGTCAGCGTCATCTACTGGTTCAGTGAAGGCCAACGTAACAGCTACATGAACTTTCCATGCCTCTTCAGATACACTATTCATTGGCAAATCCTTTTTTACTGAACCTCCAATCGCAGTCCATATTCCTGTGCTATTATTATTTTTAGCATTATGTGATAATTGTATCCAGACTTCTTTTTCACAATTGTATCAACGTCCCCTTAACCAGCTCCAATACAACGTTTTTAGCATTTATCTTTGCTTAACTATGTCATAATCATCCATTGCACCCACTGCTACTGAATATATATTATCAGTATCATGTTTTAGCTTCTTTTCCGCTGCTTGAATCCTATGATCATATTTTCTGCTCTTACACACTTCCTTGTTCCAGATTTCACTGGCGGTCTTATTCTTCTGTTTAGTCCGTTTGACTACTTTGATCTTAGATATCATGGTCTCGAATTCCTGCAACTGGTGGAGCTCACCATAAATAGGATTAAACAACCATTTTGCTATATATTGTGGGAGTTCCCTCTCAGCTACCAGCCTTCCTTTGGGATTCCATTGTACTCGGTTTTCACGACAACTCAGGTAGATATCAGACTTTAAATCATAATGTCCATCAGCTTCTTTGGTATTTAGCATTATACATAGCAGCATATGGCTACTTTCTCTGTTATTACTATAGCCATATCCTCTACTATGCTAAGTGCTTCCTGATTTACAAAAACATAGTCCAAGGTAGATGCACTTTTCCCACTCACACGAATAAGCTTTGTGCACATCCCCAGCACAATGCCCATTTAACATGCTTAGGTTACATGTATATAACATCGCGGCCCAAGCTTTGGCCTGTGTGTTGCAGGTAGCTGCATCGTATGTGGCAGATTCACATAAATCCGGGAAGCCCTACACCTCCACCCCAATCTTAGAATTGAAATAACCCAAAACCCAGGCCTGTATACATGGGTCAAGTTTTCCTAATCTGTCTATAACCAACTCCATGTTATTCTTAGTTTCCACTGCATCAGGCGGGTCAGATAGATTTATAATGACCATCTCACTGTATTTATACAGATCACACCCAATCTTGATCAATTGAACCATGGAGGAAGCCCACTAGACTCAACGACCGTCCATGGATATCGGATGGAAACCAATAGCCCCCCCTTTGGTCTTCCAATGAGGCCCCTCTTAGCCTAAACCTGTCCAGTACATCTTCCATCAGTCTCACAGTGTTCCATCAACCAGGTTTCTTGCAGAGCAAATAGGATATATAAATGTATTTTTGCCAACAAACAATCATTAGAGGACAAGTGTGCAAAACCCCCAGTATTCCAGCAACACATCAAATTATTGTCATAGAGATATAGTCGTAAACTGGGCCTTAAAGATCTTTGAGAGCCATTGCCAAAACCCTTCATTATTACCAATAACTTCACTATTTCTCGCAATTTCAGATGGTTCTTTATTTCCAATGGCAGCTACATTTCCTGCAGCTGTACCATTACTCTGTTTCATCTTAGACCATGTGTTATGTTCATAGCGCCTCCTATCTTTAGATGTGAGATCTGGCTGTACTGGACTATTCTTCACAGTTGTCATATTTACGATCTCACAGCGATATCCATATCTAAACAGATCATCTTCATATTTTATGGTGTAATCCAGTATAGACTTGAACCAAATGCTGGAAATTGTCTTTTTTGTATCTTCTACCCGATCTACTATGTGTGTATCCTCTGTTGTTATGAGGTACAACACTATGCAATATTTTCAATACAGCTGCACGATTTAAGGGAGGATACCCATCATAGTCAGCAATGGATCTTAACTGTAATGCCTTTGTCACTTCTGCTTTATCACCCAGATTGTCTTTTGGTATTCTTGCATTATGTTCCGGTCCCGGGAGCTGAAATTCCTAATTAAGCTGGGTATGGCCTTGTTTGCCTAGTTGTGTCCCCACATTAACTTTCTGAGCACAACACACTCTCACTACCACAGCATCACTTGCCAGTTCTTTCTGCATTAAACCATCTTTTTTTCCATAATTTTTTCCCACCACCTCTTTTTCATCAATGTATAAACATTGCACATCACCAAATGTACTATCTTGTCACCCTCTGCTTTCTTGTTTTGCGTAGTTTACGCACAGCATCTCCACTTTCATTGCCAGCACTCTCACACACTTCTCCATTGTCAGTGGCTGATATAGTCATGTGGTGGTGAATATCATTCATCAGTTTAGTTTCCCTTTCATTATTTTGATTTCTACAAAGATTGGTTTCTGTCACTTTTAGTTTATCTGTGTCACAACTTGCCAGATTGGCTACCACCTTTGTTTTTATTTGGGTCACCCCCTTCCCAAGAGGGAAACACTTGATGTGTTTCCTCTGCCACAATCGCAGTGAGCTCAGGAATATCATCAGGGACAATTTATGCATTTTTCTCTTAAGTTCTTATCTTTGTAGTGTACATCACAGCCTGTGATATTGTCCTATTTTCGTTTCTCCTTCGTTTCGACCTTTACTCTTTCACTCACACTAGTAGACTTCTGCCCAATCAATTCAGCATCCTTTTCTGTGTTTATCCCAGCCTCCTGACAGGAGGCCCTCCCGCCAGGCACTTCTTCATCAACTATTTTCGGCTCTTTGTCAGACACTTCCAATAATATCCTTCAGCACCTGACCTATTGTTACTACTCCACCCACTCGCTCTGTAAGTGTTCCTCGATCTCTAAGTATCTTTCTACCCTTGTGGATACTTTTATGGAGTAGAAGGGAATGTACATCTAGCTTGTTCTCTATACGCTCACATCTGTCAATTAAGGCGGTGAGCAATTCTTCAAAGACAGCAAACATGGCCGTGGATGTTATGCTCCTAGTGCTTATATTGATGTCATCATATTCCTGGGATGCATGAATGGGTGCTGCCATTGATGGTTCATCATTGATGGTTCCTCATCCCGTAATCTCTTTTTACCACACACCTCTCTCACACAATGTGTCATGGCGGAACTCTGACATATGTCAAAATAAAATTTAAAAGTTTCAACACCCACCTGCACCTCACATTGTGGGACAGATACCTGAATACTATGTTAATGTTCATAAGACGGGGTTGAGGAGGATCTAACTGGATTCTCTTGCTCATTTTCCTCATTTGTTATTTCATTATTCACTACCTTCTCACTTACCTGCATCTGCATGCCCTCATTTATATATAGAGCATCTCCAGTCACCTGTTCTAACCTAACTTTCTGTAAGGTACCAATATTCAGATCTTTTTTTTGCAATGTTGTGACTGCTTCACCTTTATCGTTTACAATCTTTGAATATTTTTCATTGCCTCCCAGTATTGCTCTGTGTTCTACGGGTCCATGATATTGTGATTGCTCATTTTCTTCAATATTTTCATTGAAGGCTTCATGTAAACACAATGAGTCAGATATTGATATTGATATTTTATTTCTATCGCGTTCGTACACAAGTGTTTCAGAGCGCGACACGGCAAGGGAGGGGAACAGGGGAGAACAAAGCAGCGATCTTACTAGGCCCAATGACATTGAGAACGTCCAAGTGCATGGGAGAGGGGGAAGGGAAAAGTGCATGGAAGGGGGGAGAAGTGGAAAGTGCAAAGCAGAGGAGAAACAGATAAATAACAATAAATAAATAATAAAGACAACAAACAGTGGTAGTGCAGCCAGCAATTTGCAAGTGCTAGGTTTAAGGCAGCAGACAGGGTAGGTACGATAAGGCCAGGAAGAAAAAAGGGGGTGCTGTATGGGTACAGACACAGATCCTTAGTGCAAGGGGTCCCCCGGAGGCAGTGCCGGAGGGTGGCAGGGTGAGCAGGTACCTGGGCCCAGAGGACAGCGGGTTACCAGGTGCACCCTCAATCTCTCCAATAGTCCTGAGGATAACGACACTCTCTATGAGCTTGGTTCCCACACACTGCAGTGACTCATTTAATGCTGACACAATCTCTTGTACCGCTGCTTCCTCACCAATAGTGTTTAGCTCATCTCATTTTGAATAATAGTTGGTGATTGGTTGTTGGTGAATACTAATTTTGTTCTTCTTCACACTTTCGTGGGAGCTAATTGTTTTAGGAGCACATGTTCTGTGATGCCGAAGATGGTATGCACATGTAGGAGCACTGCCTAGATATTCTTCTCAGTATATACCAAAGCATCACTCACTCCCACCTTTTTCAGCCCCATATTATTTTCATAAGTGTATCCATTTAATTTGTATTTGTATGTATTTATTTATTAAGCGCCTTACAGCAATGTCACTGTTCATATTCATTGGTTGTACTACCGCAACCTCTGTCCTCATTTCATACAATGTTTTAGTCTTGCGCATTGACTATTTGTCCAACCTAGGTGAGTTCTAACTCAATTACTTAGGGCAAATCAGACACCACAAAGACCACAGACCCAACAATCAAGGTTAATGTGGCACAGTGCAGTGTCTTGTTTCTAACTATAGCATAATCAATGACCCTAGAATTTTCAACAAGATATCTAGCAAGTTAACAAGCAATGTTCTAACAATAGGCTTGCTTGGTCTCACAATGTTGTAGTCATGCCACAAAATGCCTCTGGGATTATACCATTACTGCGCCCCATCACTGCGACCTCCGAAAATGTCAACTATTTTTTATTTCATACCCCTATACACCACATATATATGTGGGGGTTAACGGTATATAATGCAAGTAGGGAGAGCTGGAGGGGGCTCTCCCTCCACATATACACGTGGTGTAAAGGCGACGAAATAAAATAAAAAGTGAGCAATTTTGGGGTCGCAGTGATGGGGGTCGCAGTAATCGTATAAATTCTATGCCTACCACAATTTTCCACATAATCTATAGTGATCTTTAATAATCAAATGCTTTGGTCCACAACCCTCATCCAGCAAACAGCAAAACAACACTTACCGGTGCACTTCCGGATGCGCGCGCGGCCAGGAAAATATATAGTCCACTTCCGGGGGGAGGAGCCACGTGACCAGTTGCTGAAAAGGAAGGTCTAAATGTAAGATATTGTGTATGTATATATACCAAATGTCCAGATATTGTGTCTAGTATGAGCTTCTGCAAGCCAGCATAAGGTAAAACGTCACCCTTTATAGCTTAGCATGGTCAGCTGTCCAACAAGTGCAGCGTTCAGGGAGATCAGCGAAACAGCACTTGCCAGTGCACTTCCCAAAGCACACGACTGGTGGGAAGCCATGTGTGCAGTTGCCCTTGTAGATCAGCATGATCAGCTGTCCAACGAGTTCAGCAAGATCAGCATACTAGCGAGATCAGCGAAACAGCACTTGCCAGTGCACTTCCCAATGCACACGACTGGTGGGAAGCCATGTGTGCAGTTGCCCTTGTAGATCAGCACGATCAGCTGTCCAACGAGTTCAGTGAGATCAGCATAGCAGCAAGATCAGCGAAACAGCACTTGCCAGTGCACTTCTACCTGCATTATTGCTTCTTGATTAAATTAATTCTATCTTCCATTGAATGTTACTATTAGTTGCTGCCTTTTAAAAATGCTTAATTTTCCTTGTGCATATATAAATGAACAATTTTGTATAACGTTAAGTGCCTTGTGTTTACTGATTTCATTGTACAGCTCTACAGCTCACATTACCCCTCCTAAGATAAGCCTGGCTACATTAAGTGTTGGGTCTGCCTGATACCAAGAGATAAGTCTTGTGAAGTCCCACACCAGTTGGACTCTACTAAATGTTACCTAACAGGCTCGAGGGGGTGGACCTTTGCAGGATGATATCACTCTGAATACTTTCTCACGAGTTTTGAAACAGTACAGCAAATTAAAGAGTGGGTGGGTTCAAACAAAAGAAGCGTGGTGCCGTGTTCTTGTCTTTACAAAGATAGCAATTACCATTAAGCATGGAAAAACAGCAGGCTCTCTACCTGAGGACCCTCCTGCATGCCCCTGCCCTTTAGAAAACTGAGACTCCACCTTTTTTCATGATGGGAAAAACACTGCCCTTGTTGTTTTTTGCGCTGGGATAGAAGATTTGAAGACTCTGTCTCAGCTGACCCACATCATGGTGATCTAAATCCCCTTTAGATGGCCTCCCTTTGGCCCCCACTCCTTCCCCCCAAGCCCATTCTGCCTAAAGAAATGTACAGTTCAGCAAACGATGAAAAGGCGCTGTCTGGCCCGAGGGCTTGCTCAGAAGGGCTTTCCACAGCAGCACAATGCGTGCCCTTGGTTTGCATCAGAGGCACTGGTTTCAGAAATGACCCTTTTCATGTCAGAAGAGGTCTCACGGAGCAGGAAGGGGCATGCTTTACATGGAGGCCATGTTCAGCATTTCCTCGCTGGCATTGGGCCACGTATTGAGATGTGGATAAACCCTATTCAGATCACGAGAGGCACTAGAAATTGTCAAAGTGATGAATAATAAAGGGAGGGAGTAAGACAGATGCAATGCCCGCTCTATTCACTGCGTTTATACTCTCTCTCTCTCTCTCTCTCTTGGATTAGTTCATCAGTCTCCGCCCAGTTTAGAGGGACTCTAAGCAACACTTACTTTTCCTGATTGAACCTCTGCTTTTTTATTCAAGCAACCGAGTGAAGGTTGCTGTGGGACTGGGAAGGACTATTGATCCCGAGGTGGTTTAATGGATGTACATAAAAGAGTCACACTACTATAAACCTATGAATTTACACATATATATATGTGTATATATATATTCAGTGAAAAAAAGGTGTTAAGTGCACGTAATGGTTTAGTTAATGATTTAAAAACTTTGCATATTCAATGAAGAAACTTGAATTGAAGGGACTTTGGCGCAATAGGTCAAACACGTAAAAATCCCCCTGTTATGGTAAGATACTCAACCATAACTTGCACTCCGGATCAGAGGTTGCACAGACCGACATGCATGACATCACACATGGCATAATAGACATCTCTAATGACATCACAACGATCTCTATCGCATCACGTGTCCTCAGTGAGACTTGAAGTCTACCTTGCCAAGAAGTACATTTGGCTTTCACAATGGCAATGGCCTTTAACGCTTTTCTTGTTTCGTGCCATTAAGCATAGGCCTTGACACCTGTAGGCGGGGGTCAACTCCTAAACATTAAAGTGGGGGGACTCCTCAACAAATGCAATGGGATGTGACATCACCAGAAATTAGCATATGCAGGTGAAATCTGCACATTTCATTAAATTGGCTTCCCATCCAAATTGCACAGGACGAATGGCAATTGCCTTTCATAAAATCAACACACACACAAAATCAAGAGGATATTTTGTTCTAACAGTGTTTTTGAAAATGTTAAAAGGTGTGCATATGTTAAACTCCAAGAAACGATACAAATGTTTTCCCAAGGCTTTGCAGTACCGAAATGGGACATTTCACATTTAGCCGTTTGTTATTTTTCATCAGGTTGTATAGTGCAGTGGTGAAGTGTTCGGCCTACAGACCGGATGACTGTGATTTGATCCATGTGGTCGGCTTCAATGCATACAAAGAGGACATTCAATGTTTCTCATTTTAGCTGGAGAGCACTGAGTCCACCCTCTGAAAATGTGGGAGGACTCCGTCCCCCGCGTGCTCCCTCGACTTGAGCCCTGGTATAGGAGAAAGGCCGGAAAGGTACAGTGGAAGTGCTGTACATGCAGACCCTAACCTTGGTGTTCCTAGCAGTTATAAAGTTATAAGCAGTACACGGACAGGCGATAGATACCCTTTGTATATCTCATATGTGATGTCTAGCACAAATGCGGTTATCATGCTCTGGTCCCGGTGCTCGTTCTCGTTCCTCCACTACCAGATGCTACATGTTTGCAGCAATGTAAACTCTTAATGTCTACACACATGCCATGGCACTGATGTATAGTTCACTCTTGAGCCCTACATTCACCTCTGTGAGTTGTCCTAATAGACTTGGTTATTTAATGATACAAGCTCTTTGATGTAGCTGTGAACTATGACCATTTCTTAGAAGATTGTTTCATTCTCTACAGAACCCAAGTTACCAGTTGTTCTGAACTTACGGAAACGCCCACCTGTCAACCTGCATATGATGGCTGCCATGCCTTAAACACAACGCCTGCTGACCACTTTCTATCTGGATGTCTGCAGTTTGGTAAAGTCAAAAAGTCACGTGTGATGTCACGTTCATCGTCATCATCTGAAGCATATGCTTCTATTTTCTGTTTCAACAATGGTGTTTATTGAAAAAGTTGATAAATTCAACAACTCCTCTTCAGAGGGCGATCTAGCCACATTGGTGTCACTTTGTTCAGAGAGAAGAGAAGGTCTACTTGTGCAGTTTTGGCACTTTTCTGTTGATTTTTCTCTGTTTTTGTTGTACTGGCATCATCAGTGTTGTCAGTTTCTGATAATTTATTTACAAATGTTTTGGGACTTGAACTTGTGCTTTTTTGTTGAGTTTTTTGATTTTTAGTTTTCTTGTTTTTTTTTATTTAATGGCTGTGGTTGTGGTTGTTGCTTTTTTGCTGTTTTTGGTAGTCTTTCCTTTTGTCCCATTGGGGGAGGTAAATACTTCATATACTGAATCTGAGGGTATATCAGAATGTATTATTGCAGTCCTTGTTTCAGGGTTTTTCACACTTGTCCCAGACTGAGTTCACTTCCGTCTTGGATGTCACAACATATAATAGATTTATCAGAGACGGCAGTGGGAACTTCATAGCACAGTGTTTGAATACGTTTCCATTGATAATGTCAAAGGTGAGAGAGGCAGAGGTGGCGACATTTTATTTTCAACTAGGCAGTCGCATTTGTTCATCAACTCTTTACTGATTTTTATCTGGTCATTGAGCATTTTTTCTATATTCGCATAGTTTGATGGTAAATTATAAATCGTTCCATTTAAGTGCATAATATCTGGGTTATAATTTGTTGCTCATGCATTTTTTGGTCTAAATTCTCAAAAGGTTTTGATAAGCTCTATAATGCAGTATTCATTGCTGTTAAAGTTATCTCGTGCAAAGGATTAAGTGAATGTCTCATTCCAAACGACGGTCTTGCTGTGGGTTTAACAAATGAGGTTTCAGAATGAGTTGAGCTATTATAAAAGAAAGCGTTTGTAATTGCATGTAAAGCAGGGAAATGAGACAGGTTCATATTTTGTGAACAAGTCGGACCAATTTGTGTGTCATGAACAAGTTGAGAAGAATGGACATAGCCTCTTGTGCTGTCAGGTTGCACAGGTGACAACATTATATTTGCAATTTCGCTGTTTATACAGGCTAGTTCAAGGTTAATGAGATCAGAATTGCCATTCGAAGTTACAATGTTAGCTACAGCGCAGTTCAATTGAATCTTGTCCAGTTTTGTTGTATTGAGGGCAACTGGAGGATTAATCAACGATCTTTCATTGATAATCTCAGAATATCGTGGTATAGCTTGAAATAGTTTGCTGTTATGTGAGATGGTGGGCTTAACAGGCATGTCTGTTTGGCGGGTTGCTGTGATTTTCTCTGTTGGCAGAGCATTTTCAACTTGCGTATTGCTCGATTGTATTTTCTCGTCAGGTACAGTGCATACTGGGTCCATTCGCACTATCGGTTCTTGCGATGTAGTGGAAAGATTGTTGCTTATCGTGGGGTTAGCCTGGAACCAAAGCTGTCTAACATCTTTTGTCAGTGAAGTAGAACAAGACATTTTCCAGCTGCTTTTTAGTCATTTTTTTGGAGTTTAATGGGAGTGGTGCCGGACAGGCTACAGTTTGAGGCTCACAAGCAGATTTTGGGATATTCTGTGACATATCACTTTTGAGCGTGTGTGCGCTCATTTACGAAAGAAAGGAGAGAATCACGCGAAGTAAATATTAAAGTTGAGCTGTTAGGTTATTTTCAGGGAACACAATGACTGGCCTCTGTCGAGGGCTGTAAGCTGTCAGCTATCCAGCTCAACAGCCGTACAGCACTCGGCAGAAGCACTCTGGCAGAAGCGCGCATGCACGTGCTTTTATGGGCGGCCTGAAAAAGTGGCGGAGCCACAATCACTCTAAGTTGTAATGAGAGCACAGTAACTTCTTATCCAAAACGTGATGTAGTAACACAGGATTCGTCAAGCAGCGTTCCTCAGCCGAACAGCACATGGCAGAAGCACTTCTTTATTCAGATTCCAAGATCCATCAAACAACACAAAAAACAAAACAATGCAAATAAATATTGTCAGAGAATGTTAAAAACACAGTTAATTCACATCTACAATCCACATTAAAAATATAAAGCAGTTAGAGGAAAAAGGAGCCAGCATTATATAAATAACAGATGGTCATTGCAGACAGTAATTCTTCTGTGCCATGCAGCTTTCAGAAAACAAGCAAGCGCAAAAGCAATTCCAACAGTGGGAATATACAATAAAAACATGAAATTCGGTTCCCAGTGTCCTAAAACACTGTATCTAAACACATTCAATAAATATCTTTATGTAGGTCACTGTAAAGAGGCCAAAACAGCATACAATGCAACAGTGTTTCCATCTGCCCACATAGACAGTAGCCGTCACCTGCATTCTAAAGTACCTACACATTTGCAAGTAAAAAGTAAACATTTTAAGATGCAAGACATTTAGCTGGCTCGAGTTTAAGGATGGCATGGTATCAACAGTAAGACAGAAATAAGTGACCACAGTTCAAGGGTGATTATTGAACTTCAATTGGGTTTGAAAGACACCCATCTAATTCTAAATCTAAAGATGGGAGCAAGCTACAACCATCAAATAATAATAACACAGTTCTATTGGTGTCTCGTCAAAATAAAAGGGCCTTTACTAATAAACCCATTACCAATCCTTACCTCTGAATACAAATTGTGTGGGAAACAATGTTATGCAAATGAAAACTGTTCAAGAGATGATATGTCAGGATATTCAAGCTGTTGGCTTCCCTTCCCAGCATTTTCAGCACGGGTTAAGGCAGCACACTCGGGCTTATCACAGTCTCTGGCTTCTCCAGCACAAGAGCGCAGTTCAAAACTTCAACATCATGGCCTTCTGTGCCAAAGTATTTTTGCCTTTCAAAGTCTCTTCTTTGAGAGGGCCTGATGTAATAGACAGATAATAAAGTTCCTTTCCTTTCAGGATTCTCCTACGCACATTTTTTCAACAGGTGATTTACGTATCCATTTTCACGTATCCATTTTCACGTATCCAATTTCTCTGGTGATTCACGGTTCACCCCAGAACCCCCCTGCCGGGCTCAGATCAGTTGTAACACAAAACCTTCAGTCAGTCTCCCTCTGCCGGGCTCAGACCATTTATCTATTTTAACACATACTTGGTTTAACCCAAAGCTTTCAATTGATCTCCCACTGTCAGGCTCAGACCAACTTTATCTACTTTACAATCAACTTTCTTTACGGTAACAACATCGAAGACTTTCAATTGTGCTTGAGATTTAGCTTGACCCATTGCAGGACCACTTTGATTCACAATCCTTTGCCACGCTTTCACTTTTGTCAACTCTCAGGTGGACACCTTTGTTGGGATGGAAGTTTCAGGTGAGGCGAACCCCATATGAAGTTATGTAGTGTGTAAAGGGTGAGAAAACTGCACTATTAAAGACAATGAAGAAGCAATGTAGCGACCAACAGTAGATGCGCAGCACTAGAAAACACATAGAACCGAACTCCATTTTGTAGTAGGCCATGAAGCGCTATCTTGTATTATTGCGCTGCACCCGCCAAACTCTATGAACCCAGTTCACTAGACTCAACCTCATCAAGACATATGAATTAACACAGCCAGTTCTCAGGGAAGTTCACTTACCCCATGTCCCTCCACTGTTGCAAACATTTAGTATTTTACAAATGAATGCACCCTGCAAGAGCGTGAGAGAACACCAGGCTCTGCAAAGTATCCATTCATCGCCACTAAACTGCCAATAGACCCCTAATCCCCACCCAGCGAGCCCAAAGCCAGGCCCACACCACTGACTTGACCCCCACGCCTCTGTATTCTATGAAAAGCAAGCAGCCCTCCTGTCCTAACAGAAATCAAGTGGCCATAAAAGATCCAGATCCAAGCATGCACAACTGTATTTCTTCCAGCATAAAACACAACTATTGTAACTCGAGGTACATGGAGGAATAAATTAAAGATCAAACCCAGGGTGGAGACCTTGAGTGTGGGAAATGCGGTATCAACGAAGTCCTGAATGTGTGGGTCAGCATGACTGTATTTTATCCTCCCTTCCCCATGGCACCAGTTTCCATGCCGCCCAAGTGCATGCCACAGTGATGGAATAGGGAGCTTAGTGTGTTAGTTTAGCTGTGGCAAAGTATTATACGAGCAACCTGACCTTCACCCAAGACTGAGAAGAGCCTAGCTGACCCACGTGGATCCTGATCGACGGCACTAGAACTAACCAAACGTAACCTGGCATCCCCTATGGAGCAGACCCATCTATAGGGTTCTGCCAATCGGAAGCACCAGTTCCTCTTATATGTGATGATGCCACATGGCCTTTTAAGCTTCTGTGTGTGTTGTTACATCAACCAGAGTGCTCTCGAGCAGCAGAGTCCATTGCTGATAGTTGTATTCTGTACGATTAAACCTTGTTATCCTTGCAACGCTATCTCCTGGCCTATTTCTCTATGGGGTTGTCTTTATTCTGGAGTGTGTGTAAAAAAGGGGCTTGCCTTTTTAGGGACGTGGCTAGCCGAGGACCTGAACGGATTGCTCCTCTGCGAGCTTCATGACTTCTACCGGCCACAGAACCCCTATCCCCAGTATAATGCATTATTGACATGGCAAATTCAGCTTATCTAGCGCTGAATCTCGTGGGCACCTGTTGGACTGGAAATCGGACGGCCCCAGGCAACACATCCGAAGCAGTGGGCAAGTATCGGAGGCACCCAGAATCGGCGCTCGCCTAAGATGGCGGCTCCCGCGGACTTCGTATGAGGGAGGAGGTCGCGGAGCTCTCCGAGCATATGACCGAAGCGAAGTCCCAAAATACCCTGAGTGCCTGAAGCCACTTTCCGGCTCATTTTGATGTCACGGCATGGATGTAAGGGGAGAGGATCGTTAGTTCTCCCTCCCCCTCCAGACGCCTATCAGAGACTGCAGATCTGAGCCACGGTGGAATGAGGCGGCACACCCCGTGGCCTGAGGCACGGCTCGGCTGGGGCTACCGTGGCCACAGGATCCCCCAGCAAGAAGAAACACGTGGGGCAGAGGATCCTGCGCACTGGCGGTTCAGCGCTAATCAGAGGTGAGCGGGCCGGCTGGGGTGGAGGCTAATTGTGGCGACGGGTGCCTGCGCTGGAGGGCAGCTGCGGACCCCCGGGTTCCCGGGGACAACACATACGGTCGGGATGGCGATTCCTGCAGGAGGCCGCTGCATGAACTGCAACAGCCATAATAACACTTGGGCTGACCCAATAAGTAAACAAGTCTACCACGCCATGATAAAGAAGAAGAAGCTCACAGGCGGCACTGCCAGTCCTGCGTGCCGACATCGGGCACAACGAGAGAGTAGGTGAGCCGGCCAGTTGAGGGAGAGGCAAAGGCTACAATGGGCGAGACCCACCCTGGGAAACGGTGAGGTGGATTGCAAGGCGTCCAGGACCCCTGGATTCACAACTGCAGCAACAATGGGGATTCTGGCAGAGGTGTCACGAAACTGACACTTTGAAAAAAGCTGCTGAAATACACAAGGCGTGGCCCGGGCGGATGTTACTCTGACCACGCATTCCTGATCCCCCCACGGGTGGCCTAGCGATGGGACCTGCGAGGAATGGGACTCAGCGGACCGGCTTGGGGGGAAACGGGAACAACAACATGAGACGCCCGCACAACAAGGTTGCTACACAGGGCTGTGATGTCTGGCGCCTTTAAAGCTACATTTACAACGTAAGGGTGACACCCATAAATGCCATGGCAAAAGGCAAACATCAGCAACATGCTAATGGACCCCTAATGTGAATAGCAGCTTACCGTACACTGCACACTCCAAGCATCCCCGACAAAGCAAAGAGACACTCATACAACGGTCTGTATAGAGACTACCTTCAATATGCACAGCTGCACCACAGCAAAAGGGTGGGCGGTAGCCTGCACAGAAGCAAGGAAGGACGTCAGGCAGCAAAACTGACTCCTGGGCCGGAGGAACTCTGGATTACAGTGGGGGCTCACAAATGACAGCAATAACCGCCTGAACCTGAAGGAAACCGGATAAACCTCAACCCACAGCGTGAACATAACACAGACATAGAAATATATCTGGTTTTACAAAGCTCCCAAAGAGGCGAGAGACCGAAAACCTGCCAGAGGGGCACCGAAGACAAGCAACAACAACCCCAACTCTCCAGACCCAATCTAGAGTGACAACCAAAATATCACACACAGCCCAAGATGTCCAAACAAGCAACGAAAGCTAAAAGTCATGGCTCCGGTGATTCAAAGCCATGCTACAGACAGCAGATACCCAGAAACGCAATCAAGTGCATGCAATGGCCCAAGTGCATAACCCCCCTCACGAGGGGGCAGGGGCCTCTGAAGATCCACCTATTCAAAAATCGGACTTGCTAGAAATGCTGTTATAGCTCAAAAAAGATATAAAAGAAAGTGCAACTAACCTAACTAAGTCCATCAGGGATCTCAATAAGGGAGTCTTGGCGGTGGAAAAAATAATTGACGAAGTCGAAACGGTGATAACTGTACAGAGCCACGACCATGATATCTTGGCAAGCAGAGTCTTGGAGCTGGAACAGCAAATGGAACGAGTGCAGAATAAGCAGGAAGATGTGGAAAATAGGTCAAGACGAAACAACATATGAATTTGCGGAATTCCAAAATCAATACTGGACTCTGACCTGCAACAATATGTGACTGATTAATTCCGTCACATCCTGAACACAGAGGAGAATAAAGAAATAGTGCTCGACCGGACACACAGGATCTACTCAACATATCAACTCAACAGGAATTTGACACCCGATGTACTAACCCGGATACATCTGTACCCACTGAAGGAGGACATTATGCGAGCAGCCCGGAAAAAGGAACCCATCAGGTTCCGCTCAGCCCCAAATCAACTGTTTCAAGACCTAGCCCAAGTGAAGCTCGCCAGGAGGAAAAGACTGAAGGTAGTCACAGACTGGCTGAGAACCAAGGACGTGCGATACCGATGGGGTCACCCAACATGCCTCTGGTTTGAATGGAAAGGCAAGCGGTACTCTGTCTCCAAGGAGGAAGATATGGCGGATCTCATGCAGGAGGACGAAGAGGGCAACCTCACCGACAACGAAGAATCTCCGTCCCGGAACGGGGAGACAGAAGGCGGATCTGGAACAGGCCAAAAGAAACTGGGACGCTCCCGACCGTGGTGACGTAACAAGGAGCCTAAATCTTTAGAACCCACCTGAACAATCACCAAACACCTGAATAACGGGGACTATCCCCTTAGAATTTGAAATGGGGATGACAATAAAGAGAAGAAAGGGTCTCATTTCTGGAAATAACTACACACTAACTTGATTGCTCAAGAAGCAAGGATACCACACATTAAGCGACAAGGGAAAAGAAGGATGGGGAGAAGGGGAGAGGAAGAAGTCCGGAACCCAAACTTCACGGGTGAGTAGAACCCAGTGATCTATTGTGTATACAATATGTTGAGAAAGTTATTGGGAAATTTTTGTTTAAAAGTTGGGGGGGGATTCCATTTTTCCATTTTTTGGTGAAGAAGTAAGTAACACACATGCAACATCTACAAATGTTTTAAGCTGGATCATAATGAAAGGGTTCAATGGCTGAAATACAATAATGGCTGAGTTAACATTTGTCTCACTGAATGTCCAGGCGCTCAACTCCCCAATTAAGCGGAAATCCATGTTGACCAGGTTGATTGATATGCATGCCTCAGTGGTATGGCTGCAAAAGACACATTTACTCCCGGAGGATGTCCTGAGGTTGAGACACAGAGCCTTCCATATACAATATGTGGCCTCTAGTGGGACTAAAAAGCAGGGAGTGGGCATCCTAATAGCAAAAAACATTAGTTTTGAGAAATGATTCGTTTAAAAAGATCCGGAGGGTCGTTACTTGATGCTGGGAGGGAAAATGATGTGCCAGCTGGTGACCTTGATCTCCGTTTATGCCCCTAATACAAAACAGGACCACTTTATACTGAATCTGTTACCCAAAATTGCACAATGGGGAATAGGGAAAACCCTAATTGGAGGCGACTTTAACGGGGTGATGGATGCAACAATAGATAAAACTCTCCCAGCCACCTCCAATGACCACACATTCAGACAAGCCTTGGCCACATTTTTAAGGGAATTGCATCGTTTAGAGTCCTGGCGTTTCATTAACCCACAAGAGAGAACATATACCCACTATTCAGCAGTACACAGGGGTTACTCCCGTATCGATATGATACTTATCTCCGAAACAGTCGTCCCACAAGTCACAGGATTAGAAATTGGGGTGCGTTGCCTCTCAGACCACGCTCCGGTGCTCCTAAAAATAGAATTGACCTGCTCATAACAACAGACCCACAAACCCTGGCGATTGAATGAGGTAATATTGAAGGACCAAATAGTCCGGATGAGCATAGAACAAACCCTTCAGAACTATTTCCGGGAAAATAGGACACCGGAGATAGATTGGTCAACTATCTGGGACGCTAGCAAAGCGGTAGTACGGGGGGAATTTATTGCGCAAACATCAAATGAAATTAAAAGTCGGGAGAGGGTGAGACGCAATATGGAAACCAATATACATAAGGCGGAAGTAGTATACAAAGACAGGGGCTCACAGAAGGCTTGGCGGTAATTAAAAAAGGCCAGAGCGACCCTAGAAACCCACCTAGCAGACGATGCAGCACATCTTCTGGTACAAACAGAACAATTTTACTACATACACAGGGGCAAAGCTAATCGATTCCTTGCTGCTAAATTAAGATACCAGAAACTCCGGAACCGAATAACCCAACTTCGTAACGACAACGGGGAGGTAATGAGGGGAGAGAAAGAAATAGAGGAGGTGCTGATCTCATACCACACCAATAACCTAAAAAAGGAAAACCTAGATGGGGAGGCGCAGGTTACGTTCCTAGATCAGATAGACTTACCACAAATTAATGAGTTGGATAGGCAACAGCTGGAAGGCCCCATAACAGAGGCGGAAGTGGGGGAGGCTATACGAGCACTAAAAGGACACAAAACTCTGGGCCCAGATGGTCTAAGCAATGCATACTATAAAACTTTTAGAACCATTTTAACAGGCCCCCTAACCTGACTATTTAACTTCATTAGAGACAAGGGGCGTACATCTGGGGACATGGGTCCAGCAACTACAATATTATTGTTGAAGCCAGATAGGGATCCATTGGACTGTGCAAGCTATCGCCCGATCTCTTTATTAAATGGAGATGCAAAGATCTACTCCATGGTACTGGCCCGGAGACTAGCAATGGTACTTCCCGAAATAATCCACTCATATCAAGCTGATTTTGTGAAGGGGCGGCATGCATACGATAACATACGCAGAGCCATAGATACGATTGACTGGGGACGGAGGTTGGGCCAGAGATTTTCAGTGGCAGCCCTGGATGCCTCCAGAGCTTTTGATAGCCTACATTGGGGCTTCTTACGCTAAACCCTTGAAAGATTCAGGTGTGGACCATTCTTCACTCGCATGGTAATGGCCAACTTCACAAATCCATCCACTAGACTAATGGTTAATGGAAATCTCACAGGGAGTATCCCTATTCAGAATGGCACAAGACAGGGGTGCCAATTGTCACCCCTGATCTTTGCCATGGCTATGGGGACATTCACGTGCATAGTCCGTAACCACCCAGGAATCCAAGGGGTTGAAGTGGGCACGGCTGGCCCGTAAAAAGTAGCACTCTACGCAGATGACATTCTCCTATTCCTAAAGGATACTGCAAACTCTTTAGCAGCAGCCATACAATTATTGGGGGAATTCACTAGGGTCTCAGGATTCCACATTAACTATCCCAAATCCAAAGCTCTCAATATTACAGAAAAGCTGGAACAAATCCTGATATGGGAGAACCAATACCCCCTGAAGTGGGAACACAAGGCAGTAAAATACCTCGGAGTACAATTGACCCCCAAATATGATGCAAGCAAGACAACTAAAACATTGGCAACTGCAGGAACTGTCCTGGCTGGCACGCATTACAGCGGTTAAAATGACCCTGCTTCCTAAATTCCTATATGTAGTCGGTGCCCTCCCAATAGGAATCCCACGCCCAGCCATCCAAACATTACAGAAAGAAGTGATGAATTTTATTTGGGGGGGGGACTGAGAGTCCCCAAAAGGGTACTATTCAGACCACAGGCCCTGGGGGGTCTCGGAGTTCCAGATTTCCGTAGGTACTTATGGGCAGCACAGGTAGCCCCTATGATGCAATGGACAGCTGGAGAAGCTCGGAATCAGTGGGTCATAATTGAAAGTATGGCGACCAGGATAGCCCTGGGGAATCTTGGCTTCCTCGCCACACGACATAGGGAAAAAGAGGGCCAACTACTGGAATCAACTAGACCTACTCTGTGGTACTGGGATAAGGTCCTGAGAAACAAGAAGATTAAAGGGGGGGGTCCTTTTACGCCAATTGCTTATAACCCAGATTTTACCCCTGGAACACATGCTAACTTTTGGATAAACTGGGGGGGCAGGGAAAACAACATGGTCCTAAAAGATCTTTACGCAGATGGGGCACCTATGTCGTTTGAGGCATATAAAACCAGGTTTAACATATCGGAGCGGGAACAATATCATTATGTTCAACTCAAACATTGGGTCTCAAACCCAAAGCTAAAAGACTATTTGTTTTATTTGTTTGATTTGCCAATCCTAAGCCTCAGCCTATCACCTGCTAATTAACATGCCTGTAACTAAGTCTGTATCATGTATTAACAATTAAGCTTTGTGGGATGTTTTTAGCCATGCATCCGAGCCCTACCTCAAAACTGTGCATTACTGGCATTGAAAACATCATAATGGCCAGAGCTCCACAGAAAATGCACAGGAAAATCCCATTTCGCCTATTTTGTGAGCTCAGAGAGGCAATGCTGGTTGCCAAAAGCAAACCCATAACTGTTGGGAATTCATTTTTTCTTGAATGTCAAATATGGCAAAATCATGGGCACAGAATTACTTTACTTCAGAAACACACCAATGCCATGTCCTGAACATGGACAATATACTCCATGTCATATCACTTGCTGAAATGAATCAATCTAAAAAAAAAAATCCCAAGGATGGATGCAGTAACCACAAAATCCTGATGGTGGCGCTAGCGGTCTAAACTCTGACAGGAGAGCTGTCTTGCAAAACTGTCTAAGTGCAAAGAAAGGGGTCCCATGTCATTAAAAGTTCAAAGGGGTTGCCTGTCCTGAGAACTCTTGACACTTCAGAACTCAACACAAGAAGCCAGGAAATAACAGGGTTCTGTTAATTAAATGCAAAGTGGCTCCCTGGCCTCCTGATGTCAGCTTGCCAGACACCACACAAAGGACCCTTTCCTCTGAAAGGAATATGTTGATTTTTACTGTTTTACTGTCAACAAAGGCCTGCCTGCCAGAGGATGCATGTGACTGACCCACCCAAGTCTTGGAGGCGGACTCCAACACTCTGAGGACTGAATTGAAAGTAAAATATATATTTTACAAAAACACTGACAACTCTTTGTAATCAAATGACAGAAATGTATAACTTTGAGAGCCTTAATTTAAAAAATGTACCTTTAATTCAAGCCCAAACTCCAAATTGTGGGATATTCTGGGACAAAACCCTGCTGTTTATTAATATTACAGACTCCCTGTTTCAGCTAGACAAACGAAAATGCATTGGTATGTGGGTAGATATGTGAGGAACAGTTGTATAAAATTTAATGAAGATCCAATGTTGTTTAGCACATTAAAACGCGCAAAATATTGCCATTTCTGGATGCAAGCTCCTAGAAACGCCAGAGTCAGAACAGGGGCTAACATCAGTAATGCCTCATGTGTGTATGTCATTTTAAACAAATGTGTACCTGTGCAAATATGTCTTTTGTTATCAAATATAGAATGTGTGCAATTTGACAGGGGAGTGTCCTCTCTGCAAGCCATAAAATGACATCACTCTGACACAACTTAGCTCCCCCAATCAAATGAGAAATGGAAGTTTGACCAATTAGAAGCTGAGAGAGAGGTAGGGTCAGTGATGCTAGAACACACCCACATTCTAAACACATAAAAGCAGACAGACAGGACAGATAGGGGGCTTCATTTCCATCTGCAGCTGGAAGCTCTGCCGGAAAAATCCATACTTACCTCCATCAACCTTCAAAGAGCCAACACTTGGACTCCAAGATAAACAGAGACTTCAAATCCCTCAATCTCCAGAATCCAGAAGCAGTGCTGTACCCAGAGAGAGAGAGTGCTGACCCCGATGCTGTGAGCAGTTCCAGAGGCCAGGTGCTGTGAGCGGAACTCGGGAAGACCTGACCAGACTGAAGTCCGTGACCAAGTTGCTTTCCGGTTCAAAATCTCTTGTGAGTACTCGGCAAAACTCAGAACACATCTCTTAGTTAAAATCATATAATTCAATCCATTTTTAATCTAAGTAGAACTGCAGCTTAGAAATTGTGTTATTCTGCCATCATTTTTAAAGCTGAAAAAGTGTTGCGTTTAAAATTTGCAAAACTAAAAACGACCTCTACTAAATCGGTCATAACTCTGTAACCGTTTGGGCTAGAGACTTGCAGTAACTTTCATCTGAAAGCTGAGATCCTAGGCTTTCGTAGGACCCCAAAACGATAGTGATAGTCCTTGTAGTTCCTCTGTAATCTCGCTCGGCGCATTCGCGAATTTTGCCGCGATTTGCAATTTCTTCACGTGTAAAAAGCTGCTGCTGCTTGCCTTCCATTTGCCAGAAATTCGTTTAACCTGCTAATCATTCCTGAATCATTGCAAGAGTGAGCCTGGACTAATATTAACTAGATACCACTCACCCTGAACCTCTGAAAGGGAATTAAAAGCATTTCCAGCATATTTCTCATCCATTGCTAGCACATATAAAAGCATTTGGGCCTGTGTTTTCAAAACTCCTATCTGTTTTCTTTAAGCGTGCTTGGGGGGGATTGAACTGAATTACATTGATTGCATTTCTGAGAACTGTGTGCTTTCCTCCCATTTCCTTGCATTGCATAAAGAGGGGGGGAGTGAATAGCCAGAGAAAAGTGATTACATTGTTTGGTTGAAATCATATTGAGTATTTTCTGTATTGCATTCATTGAATATTGCATCCACCTGAGCTTACATAAAGCATTCTGTATCACCTTCTTCTTTTGTTCCTATTCACCTGTGTGCTACCTTATCCATTTCATGTCAACTCCTTATTGATTATAGAGAAGCGTGTTGGTGCCAGATTCTCCGTTGTTAATCTTTATCATATCAGATTAAGTGTGCTATTCAATTATTAATTTATTATAAAGTGTGATATATATATCTATTGTTTAAATTATCAAATAAACCTTTTAACTTGCAAAACAGAACTACTTCTTGGCTCAGTGGGGTCAGGAGGATTCCAAGAGAGGGGTGTTATATAGGGGTAGTCATCCAGAACGCATGAACTGGACAAAAAGATATATCAATAAGGGTTTTCATTCAGTATTCTAGACTAGGCGTTGACTTGGCTGTAGTGCTGAATTGAATCCTCTTACAGCTTCCTTTCATCGACTTGCAAGCGCTGCGATGCCTGTGGGCTGTATTGTGCTCTCTACAAATACAAAATAAATAAATTAAATAAATAAATAAAGAAGGGGCAACCAGAAATCCTACAGGAGTGGAACTAACAATACAAGAAGGCCATTTAGACAAGGGAATAACTAGACTATACCGTCTGGTGGGGGAATGGGACCCTGAAGAGAACCATACCTATATGCAAAAATGGGAGACTGATCTAGGGAGACCAATCGCTGGGGACACATGGGGCCGCATTTGGCATAGAGCCACCAAGATCTCTAAATGTACCTTGATTAAAGAGGCAGCATACAAACTCTGTCTTCGGTGGTACATGACGCCCACATGCATGCACGCCATTAACCCAGAATACCCGGCTGCATGCTGAAGGAATAGCGGACAACCTGGGGATCTTGTTCACATGTGGTGTTTCTGTCCACTAGCAGAAACCTACTGGAACGAGATTTTAAGTCACATTAAGGAAATAACTGGCGTGGAGCTTCCCTTCGACCCGCTAGTGGTGATCTTGGGGGAAGCAGTAGATGGAAGCTACGCGCGCTCAGGGCCGATAGCCACCCTAATTACACATATGTTGAGCGCAGCCAGAATCACAATTGCACAAGCATGGAAGTCCAAAGTTGGACCAATAGTAGCCATGTGGTGGGTGCGACTGTGGGGAGTGATGACCATGGAAAAGGTGACAGCAATAGCCCACGGCTCTTATTCAAAATATCTGAACATTTGGCTACCATTACACAAATTCTCATTTGATAAACTTGAATATTAAGCTGGAAATGATCCACCTGGCTGAAGTGTTAAGACAGGAACAGATCACTTCTTCACCTTTAAGTTAAGGAGATGTTTGGAGGAGTGAGGGGGGAATGTTTGACATTTATTTTACACGGTTATTATATATGAGCACTGGCATTGAACTGTACTGAAACCCCATGAGGGGGCAAGGAAGAATCGACATGTATAAAGCATTATTAATTGTTTATTGATTTACACATGTCTATGATGCTAAAAAACTTAAGGAACAAGTTACTTACCTGTAACTGTTGTTCTCCAGCATGGGTCTGGCATGGATTCACATGCTCATGAATATTCCCCGTCGTCTGGCTGGGAATCCTCGGTAAAGAAAAATCAGTATCAGTTTCGTTTCTGATCTGTCTTTCGTAGTAGTAACCAATCACTGATCTCTGCGTCATACTGACCACAGCCAATGACTGCCATCGCCCTAAGCCCCGCCTCTGGCAGCCATCTTCAGATTTGGTAGCACGTGAAGTGGCAGTATGACCAAGTGAAGTGCCGCAGAGGGGTAGGCGGGAGGGTTCACATGTGAATCCATGCCAGACCCATGCTGGACAACAACAGTTACAGGTAAGTAACTTGTTCCTTCTCCAGCATGGGGTCTGGCATGGATTCACATGCTCATGAATATAAGAATACATAGCAGTACACACATGCACAACCACTGGGGGTGGCAAAAGGCTCTACATTAAGTAATACAAAAACTCAACATTAAGCATCTCTTACCTCCTCACCAGGCTCACCTTAAGCGAACAGGTTGCACAGCACTGCTTGGCCGACCCTGGACTCCTTCCTGGAATCCCGATCGGCGCAGTAGAACCTCGTGAAGGTGTGCGTCAACCTCCACGTAGCAGCCCTGCAGATGTCCAGCAGGGGCACACCAGATAAGAACGGCGTAGTACAGCGATCACTCTGGTCGAATGGGCTCTCGGACGGCCTGGCAGCGGTCGGTTAGCCAACCGGTGGCAGTGCATGATGCAGCCGGAGAGCAATCTGGAAATAGAAGACTTCGAGAGAGCCTTCCCTTGATTCACAGGTCCAAAGTTCACGAATAGCTGTGATGTCCTCCGAAAACTCTTTGTGCGGTCCACGTAGAACTTCAGCGCTCTAGCCACATCCAGCTAGTGCAAAGTCCTCTCGGCCGGCGATGAAGGAGACGGGAAGAAAACAGATAACACGAGGGGCTCGTTGAGATGGAAGTCCGACGGCACCTTGGGCATAAAGAAGGGGTGCGTCCTAAGCACCATCCTCGAGGCATGGAAAGTCAAGTACGGTGCTTTGCAGGATAGGGCCTGGATCTCTCCCACTCGTCGTGCGGAGGTAATGGCCACCAGGAATGCAGTCTTCCACGACACAAACTTCATCGGTGCGGAGTGCATCGGTTCGAATGGGGGCCCCATGAGCCTGGTCAGCACCACGTTAAGTTCCCACGCCGGGGCCGGGGCCTTCACCGGCGGGAACGACCGGAACAGTCCTTTCATAAACTCTTTTACCAGTCGATGGGACCACAGGGACGTCCGTCCTGTGGTTCTGGTATATCTGGAGATCGCCGCCAGATGAATCTTAATGGAGGCATGGGCTAGCCCAGCCTTTGCCAGCGATAGCAGGTACGGCAGCACTTGAGGGGCCGTAATCCGTAGGGGGTTGATCTTCTGTGCTCGGCACCAGATAGAGAACCTCTTCCACTTGTGACCGTAGCATTTGAGAGTCGAGGACGCCCTGGCCTTTGCAAGAACCTCTCTGCAGTCGGCCGGTATATCGTACCCTCCAAACTCTAGCGCTGCAGGAGCCAAGCCTGCAGGTTCAGCGACGCTGGGTCGTGGTGGAAGATGGCGCCTCCTTCTCTGGAGAGAAGATCCGCGTCCGCCGACAGCTTGATGGGAGGGGACGTTGACAAGTCCAGAAGGTCCGGGAACCAGATCTGCCTCGGCCACACCGGTGCAACGAGGATCATCCTGCACCGGGACCTCTTGAGCTGGTTGATGAGTCGAAGCAGCAACGGAGGGAACGCATACAGGTATAGGCCGTCCCAGGGGAACGAGAACGCATCGCCCATGGTTCTCGGCTGGGGAAACCTGCTGGCGAACCTCTGGCACTTCGAGTTCGTCACTGTCGCGAACAGGTCGATTTGGGGTTTGCCCCATCGTCGGAAGAGTTGATCCACCTGATCCTGGCGCAGTTCCCACTTGTGACACGCGCGCAGCTCCCTGCTGAGCGAGTCGGCGATGGTGTTTCTTTCTCCTGCCAGGTGGAAGGGAACCAGGAACATCCCCTGGGCGACCGCCCAGTGCCACAGATCCTGTGCCTCTTTGGGTAGGGCTGGGGATCTTGTGCCTCCCTGCTTCCGTATGTAAAACATTGTCGTGGTGTTGTCCGTGAAGATCCGCACCACCTTGCCCTTGAGCGACGGGAGGAACGATTTGAGAGCCCAGAACACGGCTCGGAGTTCCAGGATGTTGATGTGCAGGAGCCTCTCCTTCGGGAGCCAGAGGCCTCTTGGGTGGAGATCTCCGGTGTGGGCGCCCCAACCTTCCAGGGAGGCGTCCTTCGTCACCGTCTCCTGGTACGCTGGCGTCTGAAAGTCCTTGCCCGCCGTGAGGTGCGCTCGAACGCTGCACCACTGAATCGCCCGCCGGAACACCTCGTTGAGGGGGACCCTGTCTTCGAAGGTGCCCGTCGCCTGCATCCAACGGGCGTCGAGAAATTCTTGAAATTCTTGAAGAGGGCGCATCCGTAGTCTGCAGAGGCGCACCAGGTAGATGCAAGAGGACATCATCCCCAGTGGGACTTGATGGGCCTCACCCTGGCCACGTCCGTGGCTAGCAGGCGCTGCACTTTGCCCAGAATGGTCTTCGTCCGTTCTTCCGACGGTGCCGCCAGGCGCCTCACTGTATCGAGCTTCGCTCCCAGAAACAGGGCCACCTGCGACGGCACCAGGTGGGACTTTGGGTAATTTATGGCGAATCCCAGGTCTGTGAGTAGCTGGACGGTCCTCGCAGTGTGTTCAATGGCGAGTTCTCTCGTCCTTGAGCCGATGAACCAGTCGTCCAGGTAGGGGTAGATGTGGATCCCCTGCAGGCGGAGCCGCGCTGCCACAGGTGCTAGGCACTTGGTAAAGACCCTGGGGGCCGACTTCAATCCGAACGGCTCTGAATTGGTAGTGGCGTCCCTGGACGACGAACCTGAGGAACTTTCAGTAACTTTTGAGGATGGGAACGTGGAAGTATGCATCCTCCAGGTCCAGCGACGATAGAAAGTCGCCTTCCTCCAGCTGTCCCAGTACGTGCTGGAGGGTGACCATCCTGAACTTTTGTGACCTGATGTATTTGTTCAAACGACGAAGGTCCAGGATGGGGCGCCAGCCGCCCGTCTTCTTCCTGACGAGGAAGTACCTTGAATACACCCCGGAGCTCCGGAGCCTCTTCGGGACGAGCTCGATGGCGCCTTTCCTGAGCATCGCCCGTACTTCCAACAGCAGTTGCGGGACGTGATTTTCCTTCCTGGCCACAGGTGGAACGTGAGAGCACTTCTTCAGGAATTCGATAGAGTGTCCTCTTGCCAGGGTATCCAGCACCCAACTGTCGGTGGAGATGGATTTCCACACGCCGCCGAAATTCGTCAGCCGGCCTCCCACCGGGGTGCTTCGGTGGGGGCCCGAGGCCACGGCCGGTTCAGTCCTGCTTGGAGGTGGTGGCCTTGCCGCCCTGGCCACCTTGCCGACAGCGGCGAGGCGCTCCCTGCTTGCCGCGACCCCTGTAGGCCTCCTGAGACGAGGAGCATGCCGCCTGGTGGTAGGACGACGACCCACCGCTGGATCCCTTGGAGGCCCCCTGTCTGCCTCCGGAGCTCCGAAAGGGCCGTCGTTGCTGAAGGGCTCCTAGGGCGCGGGCCGTCTCCGTGTCCGTCTTTATGGCTTGGAGGGATTCGTCCACCGCCTTCCCGAACAAGTTGCTGCCGTCGAACGGCATGTCCAACACCCTGGTCTGGACGTCCTGACGGAAGTCGGTCGCCCGGAGCCAACCCCGTCATCGTAGGCAAACTCCATTGTCCAGCTGGCGGAACCCGGTATCGGCAATATCGGTTGCCACCGTTATGGCGTGGTCCGACGCCACCCCGCCTTCTTGAAGTATTTCCAGGGCCTCGGACCTCTTGTCGTCCGGTAGGAAGTCCAATATGGGGGCCAGCTTAAACCAGAGCTCCCTGTCGTAACGGGCCACGATCGCCAGGGCGTTGGCCGCTTTGATCGTCGTTGCCGCCGACGAAATGACCCGTCGCCCCATGGCGTCCAACTTCCTACCCTCGCCGTCTGGAGGGGAATTCGACGTTGAGGCTCCTGACCCCGCCGCTTTCTTCTTAGCCGCCGCCGAGACGACCGAGTCTGGCGTTGGCTGGGCCCTGAGGCACAGGTGAGCGGTCTAGGGGACCCGGTACTTCTTCTCGTACCGGTCCCGTTTGGCTGGTGCCGTGGAGGTGTTCTTGAGTACCGACAGGCCCTCCTCCCAGATGTCATCGATTAGAGGCACCCCGATGACTGTCTTCCTCTTGGCCTCCCGGCGCTGATAGAGGAAACCTTCCTTTTTCTGCTCCTCCGGGCAGAGCTGGAACAATTCGGACGCCCTGGCAATCATGGCGTGGAATGAGCCAATCTCGTCGGGCGGAGAGGCCCATGCGACGGGAGACGGGAGGCCCGTTCCGTCGTCGTCGCCCTCAGAACCCGTCGTCGAGACCACCGCACCGTCATCTCCCGACTCGTGGGAGGATGAAGAGGGAACTGTAGGCCTTACGGGGGCGAGTGGAGGAGAGGGTTGGGTCCTCCGTCGTTTGTTTTGAGGACTTCCCGACGGGCCAGGTTGCGGGTCCTCCGGCCTGGGCCGTGGTAATTTTGTCCTTATCTCAGAGCATAAGGACTGGATCGCAGACAAAATGGACGCCGAGCTATCCAGAGGCCTAGGTTCCGGCTGCGCCGGAAGGGAAGGCTGCTCTTCCTCGCCATCGTCGTCTTCCTCGGTTATCTCCCAAGGATCTTCCTTACGGGATCGAACCTTCCTTCGAGATTCCTCACGGCCTCGGTCAGTTCCTCCTCCGAGGCTGACTCCGAGCTCGAGGAGGCTACCGTGCCCCCCCTCGCTTCTTCCATCATGGTGGCCATGACGATGGGCTGAAAAGAGGATTCCCTCCTTGGCGGCAGGGAAACTCTAGTCCCGGAGGCAGTCTCCGCTGGCGGGGTCTCTGCCGACTTGGCCAGAGTCGCCGCGATCGCCTCGATAGAGGCCTTTGCCTGCTGGGTAGGGGCCTTCACCACCTTAGGTGCGTCCCGGGCCTTCTCCTTAGGGGGAGGGGTGACGCCTCGCTCCCCCTCTCCCGAGATCGGACGGGGCTTCTCCCGAAGCTTACCTGGGGTCTCGGACTTCCTCTTCCCCGAACCGGAGCGCTGGCTCGTGGTTGACGGTGCCGGGGAAGGTGCGCCCTGCCTGGCGACCGAAGAGCCCGACCTTTCAGCGCTCCCGGAGCCAGCGGACTTGCGGCGCTTGGCCTGGTGTTGGGCACCCGTCGCTGGGGCGCCCGCACAGGACTTAGAAGCCCGCTCGGACCCTTTCTTCTTCTTCTCACCCGTTGAGCCCTTCTCCAACCAACTGGCGAGACGGGATCGACGGTCCCTCATGGTCTGCTCCGACAAGTTCTTGCAGAACTGGCAGTCCTTCTCTACATGAGTCTTGTCCCCATGAAGACAGTAGAGGCATCGCGAATGTTCGTCCTCCTTAAACACATTCTGCAGCCCGCATCCAGGGCAGCTGCGAAACAGCTTGGGTCCGGGTGACGAGCTCGCGTCCTGGGCCATCTCGAAGTAGGCCGCAAATCTTCTGGAATCCTCCAAAAGGTTGATTCGATGAAATCTTCACCCTTGAGGGGCGTAGGAAAATCCCACAACGGGTACCCGTTAACGGGAGTAGAAACGGTGGAGCTTGAGGCTCAATTAACCGAAAAATGTGAAAATTCACCTGAAAAAGCACGAAAACGCAGCAAAAAGCTCGAGAGCTAAGCACGAGGACTCCCAACACTTGAATGTGTGGTAAAAATCTGAAGATGGCTGCCAGAGGCGGGGCTTAGGGAGATGGCAGTTGTAAGAGGATTCAATTCAGCACTACAGCCAAGTTAACGCCTAGTCTAGAATACTGAATGAAAACCCTTATTGATATATCTTTAGGTCCAGTTCATGCGTCCTGGATGACTACCCTTGTATAACACCCCTCTCTTGGAATCCCCCTGACCCCACTGAGCCAAGAAGTAGTTCTGTTTTGCAAGTTTAAAAGGTTTATTTGATAAATTAAAATATATATATCACACTTTATAATAAATTAATAATTGAATATCACACTTAATCTGATATGGTAAATATTAACAACGGAGAATCTGGCACTAGCACACTTCTTTATAATGACTAATGAGTTGACCTGAAATGGATAAGGTAGCACACTGGTAAATAGGAACAAAAGTATAATGTGGTAGAGGATGCTTTATGTAGCTCAGGTGGATGCAATATTCAATGAATGCAGTACAGAAAATACGCAATATGATTCAACCAGACAATGTAATCACTTTTCTCGGGCTATTCCCTCCCCCCCTCTTTATGCAATGCAAGGAAATGGAAGGAAAACACACAGTCCTCAGAAATGCAATCAACTGTAATTCAGTTCAATCCCAGCAAGCTTACAGAAAACAGATAGGAGTTTTGAAAACACAGGCAATGCTTGGATATGTGCTGGCAATGAATGAGAAATATGCTAAATTTGCTTTTAATTCCCTTATAGAGGTTCAGGGTGAGTGGTATCTAGTTAATATTAGTCCAGGCTCACACTAGCAATGATGCAGGGATAGTTAGCAGGTTAAACGAATTTCTGGCCAATGGAAAGCAAACAGCAGCAGTTTTTACATGTGAAGAAATTGCAAATCGCGGTAAAATTCGCGGATGCGCCGAGCGCTATTACAAAGGAACCGCAAGGACTATCTCTACCGTTTTGGGGTCCTAGAAAAGCCTGGGATCTCAGCTTCCAAATGAAAGTTATTGCAAGTCTCTAGCCCAAACGGTTGCGGAGATATGAGTAATTTAGTAAAGGTCGTTTTTGGTTTTGTAAATTTTAAACGCACACTTTTTCAAAATGACAAGTGACAAATTTTTGCAGCTAGAATGACAGGTGACAGCTAGGAGGCAGTTCTACTTAGGTTAAATAGATTGAATTAGATGAATTTAAACTAAGAGATGTGTTCTGAGTTTTGCTAAGTACTCACAAGAGATTTTGAACAGGAAAGCGACTTGGTCACGGACTTCAGTCTGGTCAGGTCTTTCCGGGTTCTGCTCACAGCGCCTGGCCTCTGGAACTGCTCACAGGGGTCTGGTCTCTGCTAGGCACCGGTTCTTTGGGTCTCTCTGCTCTGGATAGATTGAAGTCTCTAGTTTGGCTTTCTGGAGTTTGATGGAGGTAAGTATGGATTTTTCCGGCAGAGCTTTCAGCGGCAGATGAAAAATGAATCTCCTATCTGTCCTGTCTGTCTGCTTTTATGTGTTTAGAATGTGGGTGTGTTCTAGCATCACTGACCCTACCTCTCTCTCAGCTTCTAATTGGTCAAACTTCCATTTCTTACTTGATTGGGGGAATGAAATGAAGTGTCATCAGGATGAGGTCTGTTTATGATACAGAGAACCCACCCCTGTCAACTTTACACACAATCTATATCTGACCTAAAAACATATTTGCACAGGTACACATTTGTTTAAAATTACATATACATGGTGTGGCTGAATTTAGCCATGTCTATGTCCAAATCTGCTCATTCTCGGAGCTTGCATTCAAAGAGTGTACATAATTGACTTTTTAACTGCTTTTCCAATTTCCGACATGGACCCAACTTTACATACATGTGTGCAGGGGGTAGGGACATTAACTGATGAAGTTTCAGATTTTTAACATGCACACATTTAGAGTAATATCCACTTTTCCGCTAAAACCCCCCTGAACATACCACCGGTTCCTACCACGTCTTAAACTGTGGGCAGAAAAATCACAAGAATTATGGTATCATTTATAAAATTTTCACATGTCCGCTCTATGAATTATCCCCCTTTTTATAAAACCATATCCTTGCTGCAGGGGTGTGTCTTTTCAGGTCACATGGTACAGAAACCAGTCTTTCCAGTTTCTGCCAAGCCAGCTTGCTTCTCACAGGCAGTGCTCCTCCCAGCTTCTCCAGGAGGAAGCCACTTTTTACGACGTCTGTAATAAAAAACCTTTGCCTGAGTGGAGAGGGCTTTGTTCACTCTCTGGCAGAGCACAGGAAATTCAATTATCAGATAGATGGCATATCCTTAGCCTGGGCAGCAAAAGGAAGGTTGGCCTGGGAACACAGTGGTGACTCAAGTTTCACTGCTGATGGGTAGTTGCTAGGCAAAATCAAGTTCCTTAAGCCAGACTTTCAGCTAACTTTTTGTTGCTTTTAAAATAACTTGTAATTTTACACATGCAGCTAGAATGCTGATTCTAAGTGCAAAACTATGACATTTCAACAGTTACAAAGGCATGTGACACCAAACATAGGTCACTCATTTAATTTAACATTTTCGATTTTGGTGGTTTTAAATCCAGTTGTAGTTAGGCTTAAGCTGCTGACTCCATAGCATTTTTGTTATAAGCATTGTTTTTGGGCTCTTCATTTCCCAGATTTTGTAGGCACACAAAACTCCATTCTGCCAAATGTCTGCTGGTGTTCAGTGAATATTTTGCACATGTTGCAAGGTTTGAAATAGGCATTTGGCTTGCCTTCAGAAAAACACACAGAGTGGTTTTAAAACGCCGGCTTTTGGATAGTGGTGAGTACTGGTACTGCACCCATTTTTGGGATTTAAGAAATGAATTCCCCACAATTCTAGGTTGCATTTGGCAATCAGCATTGCCATTCCCAATGGTTTCAGACTACTGTGCGGGTAGTCCAATGGTGGTTTTAAAGCGCTTTGAAGCTAACCGGCGCTACTGTTTTTCCTTTGGCAACCCATTTCCCTCATGGCAACCCGGCCTTTCATTCTCGCACTGGTGGGTGGCAAGTGAGGCAACCATTTTGGTGGGCGCACAAACTGCGCAGCTTTCCTGGATTTCAGCGCACATGTGGGTTTTCCGCCATCTTGAATTTTCTAAGCCCACAGCACCAAATGTTGTAGCAGGGTAGCTTAAACGTGGGTCAGGACACCCAACAAGTCCCCCCCACGCGACTGCACTTTGAATTTGAGTCGATGGGGAGTCGCGTGCACAAGGGTTTTGACCCATGCACCGGTCTGTCCGCATAATCTTCTTCCTCTTCTGTAGATGACACAGTTCAGCGTTTTCTTCTCCATCCGGTACTGATCGATCGGTTCTCCTCGCCGGTCCTGATGGGAAGATTGGGCGGTACCCCGGGCCCGTTGCGTCTCTGCTCCCGGTCTCCGGATCGTTCTTCTTGGTCATCCTTCATGGTTTCATCTCTCCTAGGATGATAAAGCAAAAGCGGCAATATCTACTCATAGACGTTTTTCCACCACTGTTGAGGTAGTGGGGCAGCATATGCATTTTATCATAACGAAACATTACATTCTTATTTTGAGAAAAAAAAAACAGTATAACTAAGAGACAGTTTCATGCAAATCACAATATTTTAGAGACTAGATGTGGTATGTTTTATGATTGGACTGAATTAGTCTGATACAGTACCCGCTAGGATTCCAGAGGATTCCTCCAGTTGTTGCAGAGTGTGCCTGGGATGGCAACATTTCAACTGGTTTATGTGGACCCACTTGTCTTCCCCCTCTGCCGAACCGCCTTTGGGGATGCGGATCTTGTAGGCCACAGGGGAGATCTTATCGACGATCTCAAAGGGTCCCTTCCATGTAGGCAAAAATTTGCGCTGCTTGGCCTGGTTCCTTTGGAAGTTGTATAGATAGACCCGGTCTCCCACCTGATATTCCTTCCTGGAAGTTTTCAGGTCATAATGGGTCTTCATGCTATCAGTCGATCTTTCTAGATTCCGCTGAGCATAAGCAAAAGCATGTTGGAGGTGTTTCCTTAAATTCTCTACATACTCATGAGTAGTGGAGGCATTTATTAGTGTCTGCTCTTGGGTCCTATAGAGCAAATGCTGCGGAAGCCCCATCTTGCGCCCAGTCATCAACTCAAATGGTGACATTTTGGTTGCAGATGAAGGGGTAGATCTGATAGCCATTAGGACCCGAGGTAATCGGATATCCCAACTTGGCCCAGAATCTGCCACAAACTTCTTTAATATGCTCACAATTGTCCGGTTATATCTCTCTACTGCCCCAGAAGAAGCTGGTCTATAAGCAATATGCAGCTTTCTCTTGACCCCCAGTATCTCCCACATCTTTGTCATTACTTCACTGGTGAAGTGGCTACCTCTGTCTGACTCAATCCTTTGAGGTAGACCAAAACGGGAAAAGATGTGGTTAATCATCAAGGCAGCTGCCGTTTCTGCCTTGCAGTTTGGGGCTGGGAGACATTCCACCCACTTGGTAAACAAGCATGTCACGGTCAACATGTACTTATTCCCCCTAGCCGAGCGAATCACAGGGCCTACAAAGTCGATTTGTAAATCTGACCATGGCAGTGTCATTCCCCTCTTTTGTAAAGGCGCCCGGTGCGTGAGGGATGATGGCTGAAATTGTGCACACACAAGACAACCCTTCAAATATTGGTTGAGGTCCTGGCCCATGTGTGGCCAGTATGCAACCTCTCTTAAGATTTCCAATGTTGTGTGAAACCCCCTATGACCGGCGGTGGCCGCATCATGGGCGTGACTTAACATCAGGCTTCGGAATGAGGTAGGAACCACCCACTGATCGTGGCCAGCTTTGGATTTCCTTACCAGCAAACCGTCTTGGATTCGGAACATTTTTGGACATTTCATCAACACTCTTAGGTCCTCTTTCCCAATGTAATCGGTATCCGTCAGGGGAAAGTTCTCAGGGTCCTCAAGGTGCTGGTAAAATTTACCAATAATTGGATCCCCCTTCTGAGCGGTAATCAAATCAGCATCAGGGGTCTCCTTACTCCATTGTGCAATTGAAAGGTCGTTGTGAGCATTTGTCTGGGACCTAGTGATAGCAGTGACCTGGATTTCCCCCAACAGGGACTCAATCTCAATTAGATCCCCTTGGATGGCCCCGGTTTTGGCCAGCTGATCAGCTAAGTCATTTCCAGTTTTGTCTGGTCCCTCTACTTTGGAATGACCCTTGATCTTCTTCCAATAGATGGTCATCTCGTTCGAGGTGACCAGATCATCAATGTTTTGGATCAACTTCCCATGTTTCAAGGGTTTGTTGTTAGCACATAACATGCCTCTGGTTTTCCAATTAACCAGGTGCTCCACGAACCCGTTCCGTACATAATCCGAATCTGTGATTATGACCAGTTCGTGGAGTTGATGCTGGACAGCAGTGAGGATGGCCTGATGCACAGCCATCAATTCTGCCACCTGACTACTTCGGGGACCAATTTTGTATCCAGCGGAGGGTTCTGGGGACTCATTCACCCATGCATTCCCTACGCCGGCCACCAGTTCTTTCTCCCCGTTGTTGTCAACATGGTAAGAGCATCCATCCACATAGACAGTGGGCATTCCCTCACACTTGTCTTCTTCAAAGACTTTGTGTGGGGAATTAAGGTATGCCTCCATGTTGTCCTTGATTTTTAGACTTTCGTCCTCGAGACAGTTTTCTCTGGCACAATCATGCAAGTCAGCCAGACCTTGCGCGAGGGGACTCTTCTTGTTTTGGCCATATCTGACCTCCACAGGAAAGCCTTGCATTGACAGAATCCAGGAAGTAATTCGGGAATTACTCACATTTCCGGCCCGGATTCTGTCACTTTGGAGATATTGCAGAGGCTGGTGTGGAGTCTCCACTATGATGTGTTCCCCCTGGATAAACGGGCGGTAATTCTTCAATGCCCACACCGTTGCCAGGAGTGCCTTCTCACAATCGTTGAATTTTTCCTCCACAGAGGATAAAGTTTTGCTCGCATAGGAGATTACTTTATTGACCTTGTCATGCTTTTGATATAATACTGCCGTCAAGCACGTATTAGAGAACCCCGTCTCCAGGAAGAACTCCTTGTTTCTGACAGGGTAAGCTAGGCAAGGCGCTTGTGAGAGGCTTCTTTTGAGTTGTTTTACTGCCTCGGCTTGTTCTGGACCCCATTCCCACTTGACCCCCCCCTTCAGGAGATGAATCAGGGGTCTGGTGATCTCTGCGTAGCCCTCAATGAACTTTCTGCTGTAATTAGTCAGTCCAAGGAGGCTCCTTAGTTCCCGCAGAGTTGTGGGGTCTTTCAGTTTCTGAAGTGCTTCCACTTTCTTTTCCTGGGGACAGAGACCCTGAGGAGTAATCTCATGCCCCAAGAAATTAACACGGGTTCTACACCACTGTGCTTTCTGAAAGGAAAGTTTTGCTCCGGCGGCCCTCAACTGTGTCAGAACATAACGGATCTCTGCTATGTGTTCCTCCACAGATGAACTTTTGATGAGGACATCATCTACATAAGCCAGGTTACCCCTCGTACCCAGGTCGGGCATGGCCTTATGTAGGAAAATATTGAACTCATTACCGGAGTTAAGGTATCCGAAGGGAGTCCGGGTCCATGTGTACTGCTGGCCCCCAAAGGTAAAAGCCAGCTTGTATTGGTCCTCCCTACTGACAGGCACGGTCCAGTATCCATTGGTCAGGTCTATTGCAGTGAATACCTGTGACCCCTGGATCTGGGCCAGCCCTTGGTCAATGTAGGGCAGAGGCCATCGGGAAGTATGGACCCGTTTGTTGAGCTCCCTGAGGTCGGCACAGAGTCTCCACTGGCCGTTTGGCTTCAATATTCCCAGTACCGGATTATTGAAAGTGCTGTGGACGGGACGGATTATTCCCCGGGACTCAAGGTTCTTAATTATTTCAGTAAGGGACTCCATTGATGCGAGAGGCAAGCGATATTGCTTCACAAACACAGGAGTCATGCCAGGGTCCGTGGGGATTGTTGTGGTGTGGATGTCGGTGCGACCACAGTCATATGAGTCTACCGCGAAGAGATCTTGGAAATCCAAGAAAACTTGTTTCAACTTTTGCTTTTGTTCCAGAGTCACACAGGCATCAGCTAGGTTGACTCTCTCTTCCACCATCTGCCTGAAGCCTGGAAAGACTTCTGGTTTGGCTATCTCCGCGGCCTCCTCCAGCTGGGTGGAGAAGTCCCTGGTCAGAGTGCTGATTTGGACCGGAGGCTTCAGGTGGGAAAGGCAGCCCTCATGGACCTGGAAAATCACCTCATCCCTCCTGAAGTCACAGGTCACATCTTCCTTACCATAGGGGCAGGAAGTGTACACCAGGAAGTTCCCCCCATGCCGGGTAAAAATCCTGTCTGGTGTTGCCTTGTCATCACTGTCACTGTCAAAACAGTCCTTGGGGATGGGTCCTAACAGTTCATTTACAAGATCAATGGAGAAATGTCGGTCATCAACCGCCATTCCAATAATGGTGCCTGCGGCTAGAGTAATACTCTTTAAGTCGCTGTTATCCACCTCTATTAGAATGGGGTCATGTTCTATGTTGACTAATGGAGTCGGGTTTACCCCCAACCCTTGCTGTTGGAGAGAAGCATTTAGATGTATGTAGGCATCAGGGTTTTTCAACTCTTGTCCCCTTTTAACTTTCACTTCCAGGGAGAATTGTCGGGTCCTTTCTGGGATGGTGACTTCCTCTTTAACCTGAATTTCAACTGCATAAGGTAGCAATTGAGCTGACCTAAATGCTTTTTCTGGATCATCAAAGCCCATAGGATTATCCGCTAATCGGGACCAAGCTTTGAAGTTTATTAGGTCCAAACTAATGGCGAAGCGATTGAGAATGTCACTGCCTAAGTAAAAGGCGGCAGGGACGTCTCGCACGACCCAACAATTGTGGACTATGCTCTTGTTGCCAATGGAGATTTTGAGCATACACCTGCTTGGCAGGAGATGTTTGGAATTAGGTGCTTCCAGGTCCATTTCCCATTTGTCTATCAGTTTGAAGGTGGGAATGGCTGGATCTTTTGGGAGTTGGCGGAACATGGCTTCGCTGATGAAGCTCTTACCGTTGTTCACACACACTCGAGCGAGAACAGAGTCCTTCCCATCATTTAACTGAACAGGGATGAACAACTGCTCTCCAATTTGCTGAATATCAGCCAGGCTTTGAGCTGATTTCACATCTTTCTGGACTATAGGAGTGGGGGTTTCTGATTGTGGATTAGTATAGAATTTCAGAGTGTTTCCTTCCAGCGTGGAATACCACTTTAGACTGGAAGGAAGGTTGATTTTCAGAAATAGAGAGGACCCCCCATCACCAGTCTGTTGTCCTACTGCTATTACCGTCACGTCTGGAATTTGGTTGTTCTGGAAGTGAAATTCTACTTGGTCAGATTTTTGTTCAACCATGTGGCATGTGCCGTTTAAACTAACATGGTTGACACTCTGTTTTAATTTTATGGGTCGGCTAGTCTGAGTCCAGAGGACCTTGTTTACGCAATCTATTAGGGGTGACAACCTTCTCAGGAGGTCATTCCCTAGTAAACAAGGGGTGCCCTCTGGGGTCACAACTATGACCGGGTGTTTCAACTTATGTCGCCCGATCTTAATGTCCAAGTCTGCAGTCCCCTCAACGGGAATTTCCTTCCCGTCAAAGTTCTGCAGTTGTCCAGGAAGAGAGGTGAGAGGAATTTGGTAATTCTCTCCCCTTCCTGCATTCAGTTCGTCAAAGGCCCTTCTGGACAGAAGGGTAGCTTGAGATCCAGTGTCCACCAGTGCCGAGATTGTACCCTGCCCCTGTACTTGTACCGGTGCATAATATCTTCCCTCCTTCTCCTCAAGGGGGCACAGATAATGTACATTTTTGGACAACTGGTGGGCTAATTTTCTGGTTTTGGACATCGCTAGCGAGGAGATTTGGGCAGAATTCTGTGGAGAGTCTTGGGAATCTGAAAGAAAAAATTTGCAACTGGAGATCAGAGCCATTGTGGGTTCCCCTGGCTCCGTTTCTGGGCCGCCCCCCCTTTTTTGGAGGCAGTCGCCAGGATGGGTTTGAACCAGGGGATTTTCTTGCTGTTGGTTCTGGGATGAGATGGTGGGCGGCGGTAGCTCAGTCTCCACATCTCCCCAGTCTGGATTTGCATCCCTAGGGACCCATTTTTCTTTGGGAGGAGTTCCCCCCTCTCTGAAGGAGAAGATCCTTTTCCCAGGATCCTCTGAGGATCCCTCTCCCTCAAATTGGAAGATCTGTACCTCCTCCTCAAACTGAGTCTGTTTGGGTCTTTTGTTTCTCCTACCCCCCCTCTGCTCCTTAGGAGGCAGACTTTCAGGGGCAAGAGATTTTGTTTCCGGTTCCTGGGTTTCCAGGGGCTGTTTACAAGTGAGGAAGGAAGCTACCTCCAAGGCTTTACACCCCCCTTCCCTTTGTGCCTCCTCCCTGGGAACCGGTGATTTATCGGGGTGCTGCCCCCGTCATTGTTCTGGAGCACCAGGTCCAGAGTTGGGTGCGTTCTGCGCCGGCATGCTGATCTGAGGGTTCTGCTGTGCCCTCAGTATATGGCCCATATCCCGCGCCATGTTTTGAACCTGGCGCTCTAACTGGGAAACCCGCTCAGGCTGATACGGGGCCCTGTTTTCTCCCCTGGGCTGATCCCGGGAAGGGTAGCTGTCCCTCCTCTGGTAGTACCCCTGGTTGGGAAGATTTTGGTACCCCTCCACCCTTGGCCTCCCCTCTCCCGGATTCAGTGGTCTGGGCTCAGGGAATTGAGGAAAGAAGGATGGATGATTTTGGGGTTGGAAGTCGGGTGGATATCTGGGGAAAAAGTTCTGCCCAGGGTTTGGTAAATTTCTGCCCTCCTGTGGGAAGTTTGGAGGGAAGTTCCCTGGGTTAGGTGCTTGTCTGGATCCCCCCCCTTGGGCTGGAGGAGTCCACACATAACCCAGGATGGGTCGATTACCTTTGTAGCGAGGACTTACATAGTCAGGAGAGCGAGGGACCCCATTTGTGGGGCTGCCTCCCTGGCTCCCTGTCTGCGACTGGCCCGAGGACCTTCTGGGCCTAGCATTATTAGGTGCAGGTAGGTTTTTAGGCCCCCCCATCTCCAAATCCAAAACGGGGGTGACCTTTACCTCTGCCACCTTGGCAGCAGCAGGGGTGCTGTTGGCTTTGGGGTTTTTCTGGGCATTGCTTTTATTTTCTATGGGCTTCTGCACCTCATAGATGCGGGTAGCCTGTTCAATGACCCAGTCTAAAGATCTTTTCTCGTGAAAATCCCTCACGAGCTGGGTCATGATATATTTGGGCAAGGCATGGAAAAACGTGTTTATAAATTCACGGCTATCCGTGCGCACCCTTCTTGTGGTCTGTGCAAAAGCCCGCTTTAACTCCTGCACAAATTCTTGTGGGGCCTGATCCTCCCCACATTGCAAATTGTAGGCTGCCTTGCGAGCCTCTTGAGGATTTCTGTGAACAGAAAAATGTTTCAGGATGGCCGCCTTATAGGTGGACCATCTTAAATGATTTTGGTCCTCCAGCCCCGCAAAGAAACTGGAGTATTCCGGGGAGAAGGTCCACTTTACATATTGAATGCAGCTTTGGCTGTCCTTCAAATGGAAAGTCTCCATCATTTGTTCAAACAACTCTAAGTGCTCCCAAACAGAATACTTAGCGTTCTTATGGTAAGGCGTGATGACGCTCCTGATCGCCTTAATCTGCTTTAAGGGGTCCTTGAGCAAGGCCCTTTTTGCCTTATTGGCCTTTTTGGTTCGGGTAACCCTTGTCCATTCTTCGTCGGACTCAGAGGCACTGCTCCCAGAGGTTCCCGTCTGTTCTTCCAGGTTTTCCCGGATTCTGCGAGCCTGGGAATGGCTGGCAGAATGTGGGGACCTGGTCTCCTGTGTCCTGCGCAGTTCAGAGGAGTCTTCAGATTCCTCCTTGCTGTCAGGATTTGATGGGTACCCCCTCCCCTGACCTAACTGGGCAGAGGTTTTCAGGATGCCCTTAATGGGCCTACTCTCCTGGGGTTCCCCACTGAACTGTATTGTACTTGGGTGCCCATACCCGGATGCCCACCCCTCCATTCCTGAGTGGTTCTGGCCTATGAGCCCCATACTCTTAGCTGGATAGTAATCTGCCATCCCTGTGGCCCTGTGCTCATGTGCGCCAGGGAACATGGGGGTGGCAGAGTCCAGGGACTGAGAGGTATGAGGGCCTCTGGTACTAGGGCTCCTGAGGTTATGCTCCGGAGTTTCCCTTTCCCAGCGAACCTCATCTCTATCCGCCCCTGCTCCCTGTTGCAATGCAAGAGCCTGCATTTGTGCCTTCAGTTCTTCAGTTAAGGCCTTACTGGACTCTATCAGTCTCTCCTGCATCGCTACCTGTTGTTGGAGCCTATCATTGTGTTGACAGAGGGCCTCATTTTCCCTCTGTGCTTCCTGGTTGGTCCTGGAGAACTGGGCCAGTCTTTGCTGCAGGAGGGTTACCTCCTGAGCTGTGTCCCTATTGGCCTGCTCCTTTCTTGCTAGAGCATCCTCCACCCTCCTGGTGTGCTCTAACAAGTTCTGGTGTTCTTTTTGGAGATCACCCAGTCCCTGGTGGGCCAGGTGATTTTCTTCCATTTTTCTTTTTAAATGGCAGACTTCCTGGCCTAAGGCATCTCTTTCCTGACTAAGAGCCTGCATTTGTGCCGCCAGGTCGTCCCTCTGCCTTTGAAGGGCACCAGCTTTCTGGTGTTCTTCATCAAACTCTGCCTGGGTATCCAGGTCTTTCAAAATCAGCTTGTTGCTCTCTGCCTTCACTCTATCTAGATGACTTTGCAGGGTGGCTACCTGCTCCGTGCATGCCCTGTTAAAGTCTAATTGTTGCTCCAGCTTTTTCTGGCTCTGCAGTAAGGAGTCCAAACTGTCTTGGTGCTCCTTCTGTAGGGCCAGAAATCTGGTATCCTGTTCTGACTTTTCTTTTTGCAGCACATCCATATCCTCCTTTATTTTAGTGATGTACCGTCTGCTGTCATTTTCTGACTCCTGGCTCCTCTGCAGCCTCTGCTCAGAAGAGTCCAGATCAGATTGGGCCTTCTGTAATGCCATCTGTTGCCTATTTGCCAGATTTTGGCTTTCCGCACATCTATCCTGCATGTCTCCAACGTATAGGTACAGGTATGCTGCTATCCTGGCAATCTTATTGTGTTCCTCTTTGGCTTTAGGAGCCATATATAGTTCACTCAGGGCCACATGTAAGGGACCCTGATCTCTATATATATCTGACCCTGTTTCAGTGACCTGTTGTGTGATGGCCTGCAACCACACATCCTGGCCCTGTTCGGTCCATTCACCTCTCACAAATAGCTTATGCAAGAGGTGCTCTCTGGCTATTTTCATGTCTACTAAGGTCGTCATTCTAGAGATTGGTCTCTGTCCTGACTTACAGAAGTTTGTATTTTATTTTTGCAGAACAGAACTTTTCTTGGAGTGTCCCTTTTGAGGAATGCTTCACAGCGTAATGCAGCGTGGTGATCCGACTGGATGTATGTATCCCGTCAGTTAGCACACTGTATTAATCTGCACAAATGGTAAATCTAACCCAACGTCTCGGCTCGAGCCCCCACTTTGTAAGAGGATTCAATTCAGCACTACAGCCAAGTTAACGCCTAGTCTAGAATACTGAATGAAAACCCTTATTGATATATCTTTAGGTCCAGTTCATGCGTCCTGGATGACTACCCTTGTATAACACCCCTCTCTTGGAATCCCCCTGACCCCACTGAGCCAAGAAGTAGTTCTGTTTTGCAAGTTTAAAAGGTTTATTTGATAAATTAAAATATATATATCACACTTTATAATAAATTAATAATTGAATATCACACTTAATCTGATATGGTAAATATTAACAACGGAGAATCTGGCACTAGCACACTTCTTTATAATGACTAATGAGTTGACCTGAAATGGATAAGGTAGCACACTGGTAAATAGGAACAAAAGTATAATGTGGTAGAGGATGCTTTATGTAGCTCAGGTGGATGCAATATTCAATGAATGCAGTACAGAAAATACGCAATATGATTCAACCAGACAATGTAATCACTTTTCTCGGGCTATTCCCTCCCCCCCTCTTTATGCAATGCAAGGAAATGGAAGGAAAACACACAGTCCTCAGAAATGCAATCAACTGTAATTCAGTTCAATCCCAGCAAGCTTACAGAAAACAGATAGGAGTTTTGAAAACACAGGCAATGCTTGGATATGTGCTGGCAATGAATGAGAAATATGCTAAATTTGCTTTTAATTCCCTTATAGAGGTTCAGGGTGAGTGGTATCTAGTTAATATTAGTCCAGGCTCACACTAGCAATGATGCAGGGATAGTTAGCAGGTTAAACGAATTTCTGGCCAATGGAAAGCAAACAGCAGCAGTTTTTACATGTGAAGAAATTGCAAATCGCGGTAAAATTCGCGGATGCGCCGAGCGCTATTACAAAGGAACCGCAAGGACTATCTCTACCGTTTTGGGGTCCTAGAAAAGCCTGGGATCTCAGCTTCCAAATGAAAGTTATTGCAAGTCTCTAGCCCAAACGGTTGCGGAGATATGAGTAATTTAGTAAAGGTCGTTTTTGGTTTTGTAAATTTTAAACGCACACTTTTTCAAAATGACAAGTGACAAATTTTTGCAGCTAGAATGACAGGTGACAGCTAGGAGGCAGTTCTACTTAGGTTAAATAGATTGAATTAGATGAATTTAAACTAAGAGATGTGTTCTGAGTTTTGCTAAGTACTCACAAGAGATTTTGAACAGGAAAGCGACTTGGTCACGGACTTCAGTCTGGTCAGGTCTTTCCGGGTTCTGCTCACAGCGCCTGGCCTCTGGAACTGCTCACAGGGGTCTGGTCTCTGCTAGGCACCGGTTCTTTGGGTCTCTCTGCTCTGGATAGATTGAAGTCTCTAGTTTGGCTTTCTGGAGTTTGATGGAGGTAAGTATGGATTTTTCCGGCAGAGCTTTCAGCGGCAGATGAAAAATGAATCTCCTATCTGTCCTGTCTGTCTGCTTTTATGTGTTTAGAATGTGGGTGTGTTCTAGCATCACTGACCCTACCTCTCTCTCAGCTTCTAATTGGTCAAACTTCCATTTCTTACTTGATTGGGGGAATGAAATGAAGTGTCATCAGGATGAGGTCTGTTTATGATACAGAGAACCCACCCCTGTCAACTTTACACACAATCTATATCTGACCTAAAAACATATTTGCACAGGTACACATTTGTTTAAAATTACATATACATGGTGTGGCTGAATTTAGCCATGTCTATGTCCAAATCTGCTCATTCTCGGAGCTTGCATTCAAAGAGTGTACATAATTGACTTTTTAACTGCTTTTCCAATTTCCGACATGGACCCAACTTTACATACATGTGTGCAGGGGGTAGGGACATTAACTGATGAAGTTTCAGATTTTTAACATGCACACATTTAGAGTAATATCCACTTTTCCGCTAAAACCCCCCTGAACATACCACCGGTTCCTACCACGTCTTAAACTGTGGGCAGAAAAATCACAAGAATTATGGTATCATTTATAAAATTTTCACATGTCCGCTCTATGAATTATCCCCCTTTTTATAAAACCATATCCTTGCTGCAGGGGTGTGTCTTTTCAGGTCACATGGTACAGAAACCAGTCTTTCCAGTTTCTGCCAAGCCAGCTTGCTTCTCACAGGCAGTGCTCCTCCCAGCTTCTCCAGGAGGAAGCCACTTTTTACGACGTCTGTAATAAAAAACCTTTGCCTGAGTGGAGAGGGCTTTGTTCACTCTCTGGCAGAGCACAGGAAATTCAATTATCAGATAGATGGCATATCCTTAGCCTGGGCAGCAAAAGGAAGGTTGGCCTGGGAACACAGTGGTGACTCAAGTTTCACTGCTGATGGGTAGTTGCTAGGCAAAATCAAGTTCCTTAAGCCAGACTTTCAGCTAACTTTTTGTTGCTTTTAAAATAACTTGTAATTTTACACATGCAGCTAGAATGCTGATTCTAAGTGCAAAACTATGACATTTCAACAGTTACAAAGGCATGTGACACCAAACATAGGTCACTCATTTAATTTAACATTTTCGATTTTGGTGGTTTTAAATCCAGTTGTAGTTAGGCTTAAGCTGCTGACTCCATAGCATTTTTGTTATAAGCATTGTTTTTGGGCTCTTCATTTCCCAGATTTTGTAGGCACACAAAACTCCATTCTGCCAAATGTCTGCTGGTGTTCAGTGAATATTTTGCACATGTTGCAAGGTTTGAAATAGGCATTTGGCTTGCCTTCAGAAAAACACACAGAGTGGTTTTAAAACGCCGGCTTTTGGATAGTGGTGAGTACTGGTACTGCACCCATTTTTGGGATTTAAGAAATGAATTCCCCACAATTCTAGGTTGCATTTGGCAATCAGCATTGCCATTCCCAATGGTTTCAGACTACTGTGCGGGTAGTCCAATGGTGGTTTTAAAGCGCTTTGAAGCTAACCGGCGCTACTGTTTTTCCTTTGGCAACCCATTTCCCTCATGGCAACCCGGCCTTTCATTCTCGCACTGGTGGGTGGCAAGTGAGGCAACCATTTTGGTGGGCGCACAAACTGCGCAGCTTTCCTGGATTTCAGCGCACATGTGGGTTTTCCGCCATCTTGAATTTTCTAAGCCCACAGCACCAAATGTTGTAGCAGGGTAGCTTAAACGTGGGTCAGGACACCCAACACAGTCATTGGCTGTGGTCAGTATGACGCAGAGATCAGTTATTGGTTACTACTACGAAAGACAGATCAGAAACAAAACTGATACTGATTTTTCTTTACCGAGGATTCCCAGCCTGACGACGGGGAATATTCATGAGCATGTGAATCCATGCCAGACCCCATGCTGGATAAATATAGTTGCTAAAAAAAATTTTTTTAAAAGGGTCTTCCCTTCATTTGGTGACCCTTGCAATGTGATTCCATCATCCCCGTACCTGCGAGGTATCCAGGTGGTCTCTCCAGAAGGGCTGTGCCCAACTACGGTGACTAGTCCCAAAACACGTAGACTGAGTGGCCTTGCGGGGTGCTGTCTTTGCAGAAATCCCACCTGCTGGTTGGAGCCTAGTACAACCCCAGGGAAAGGCCCATGGCTTTTGAGGATCCCCCATGAACGGAGGTTTTTCGGAAGAATGTGTACACGTGAGTATAGCCTGCAAGGGGTAAAGTAGGTTTGGGAGCATAGAGCAGTGTGAAAAGGGTGAACACGCAGTGAATGACAGTGAGAGTGTATTTTGGTTTGTAGATTTTTTTATTTACTTTTTTAAGGATAAGGAAAAGGGATCACGGGAGCCCCCCCGAATAAGAGAAAGCTCGAGGAAAGTAGTGGTTGTTATTGTAGCTTGTTATTTTAGTTTGTTTTGTTGGTGAACGGAGGAGGTCCCAGAGGGGCGTGTGCGACGTGTGTGAGCGCATCAGGGAAGCATGTAGGGAGTGTATGAAGAAGCTCTAGTGGGGAACACGGGAGGCGGAAAAGCGAATTGATGATGTTTCTGTATTATTATTGACAGTATTACTTGTGCTAAGGACACAATTAAGGTGTATATGTTTTGACGGTTTTCTGGTTTTGACTGTAACACGGTAGTGCAAGCATAGTCCCGACCCAAGACACCTTCCAGACACCACGACCTTGGGAACAGCACACCCCTAGACCATATATGTAAGGCCTTGCCGCTATACTGTGAGAAAATTAAAAAGTACCACTATCAGTGGGTGACTGAGACAAAAGGCGAAGGAATGCCTCATTCCTGGCCAGATCACAGCCCTTTTGACAGATTCGCCCTGGACCATATGTCCACTTACTTGTCTTGGAGTAGAGGTGGTATATCCCACCCCCTGCACTATTCCCCCACCAGGTAAATAGTGTGTGAGCTAAGGGGGGAGCTACTTCTACCCCTCAGGTGAACATTTGCATCTCCCATTTTGGATATAAGTGTATAAATGTGTGCTAATGCTTGTAGTTTGAACTCTATTTTGTAAAGTTCCAAACACCATATTTTTCCTAGGCCCTCTGCCAAAATGTCTACTCTCCCTCTCCCAGCGCCACGCACAGTCAGCCCCTGCCATCTCCACCATCTGTCAGCTCATCACGACTCTTGTTCTCACAGAAACGCAGCCATTCATTGTTGCAATTAGCAAGTATCAAGCCCTGACAAAATGTGCTCATCCTAGAATGTGAGTCCAAGGCCTGCTTCAGCCCCAGTGCCCCCTTCTTCTCTGCTGACTGACTCATGCCCTCTCCACCCGCTCCCTGCCGGACCGCGGTCCACTGAACCCATGCCCCTATTCCCTTTGAATGCATCTGGTCACCAGACACTTCCCCACGACCACCTTGAAATCACCCACCATATACCTAATCTAGGGTGGCCATACATTCTGGTAACACTAACAACTATCTCCAGTGTGCTTGAAATCGTGAGGCCCCAAAGAACATAAATCAGAGATCGCCCCTTCTGACAAAGCACCTGAAGGAATGACCCCTAGCCCATGCGCCCATAAAAACACAGGTCGGAATGTACCTATTTCACATCAACAGCCCCTTTTTGATGTGACGATTTATGCCAAGCATTATTTCGTGCATGCCAGGTTTTGTAATTTAGCTTAGTTAGACAGCGCTACATCATCTCTGCAAACCTCGCCTGACCTTCACCCTGCAAGGATGAGCCCAGCTGACCACGTGCACTGTGACTGATGGGGAGAAACCAACCAATGGAACCCAGGCATCCCCTATGGTGCTGGGAGTAGTATATGAGCCCAGCCAATCATGTTTGTTATACTGTCTCTCATGAGTGACCTCATCTAGGATGCATGATTCCCTTATAATGTGCTGCCCATGTATCTGTCATCAGAGTGCTCTCGGGCAGCAGAGTTCTTTGCTTCCATTTATTTGTTTATATAAATTTGGTTTCCTTGCAATTACTCTCCTGGTCTCATTCCCTAGTGGGGTGTCTACTTTATTCTGCCAATTGGACATGTGCATGCTACGGTGCCAGTCTTCACTTGACCGCAAGGTATAAGGAGAGACCATTGAAGAATCAAAGGGAAATATTAGACCTCTGGAGAATGTTCGAAGAAACAGAGGTCTCAACCGGGCAGGAGGCGACATCTGACAGTGACAAGAAGACGAGTGCAGAGGAGACTGGGAAAAATGGGGAGACGAAAAAGGGAATATACCCGCTAGCCATGAGCCCAGCAGAAGAGTACACCAACCCGACATGTGTAGTGGGCACTATGGTGTCCACACCAGGTACAGCCCCAACCCCACCATACATCTCACCCCCCAAGGTATTGAGCCACACAAGGGTAAGTGCAAGAGACCTGGAGGTAGCATTAGCCTCCACGTGCACAAAACTGGCAAGATTACAGGCAGCATGCAAGGCAACTAGGGTGGCAGAGGTTCCAATGTGGCCCCCAGGAGTGTCCTTACAGCCACCGGGGATGCATGGAAGTCAGGCGACATCCAGTTCAGAATAGACAGCGCACCCATAAGAACAGTGCATGTAGAGCGGGACGGGGAAACAGACAGCTTGGAATATGAGAATCTGTGGTCCCGAGATTCCTCGTCCCGAAGAGGGGACAAGGAATACTGAAGTGACTTTGATGACACAGAGGAAGATGCAGAGGGGGGGCCGAGCATGCGCCCTAGACCACACCGAGATTAGAGAGCCTATGGGATGGAAGATTAAGGGAAAGGTTCAGCAGAATAGAATTGGCACGGAAAAAGGTAAGTGCAATTAAGGGCGGAAAAGGAAAGGCAAAGCTGCAAATGCCCCTAATACACAAGTGTGCAGGGTGACCACACTATGTACTTTGGGCACAAATGGACAGAAATGATCTCCTCAAGGCACCCCCACACTCACAGTGGGATTGGGGAAATGGATTTACGCATTTTAGAAAAACATAGCAGGGGTACCCTTAGCTCTAGGGGACATTAAGAGCTTGTTGGTAGCAGCGGTAGGAGATCAAGCAGAGACGGTGTGGATTAAAGCTGGGTACCCGGCAGTAACGCCAATTAACGACGCCCATGATGGTGCATCATTTAACAAGATCAAGGAGCATGTGTATGGGATGAGCAATGGGTGATGAGGAAGATGCTGCGCAATATATTCTTAGAGTTCAAGAGATGTGGAGAGCAGAGACGGGCTGCGCCTGGGATCAATCAATGCCATTTTTCTATATTATTGTGAAAAGAGGGCTCCCCAAAGAAGTGCAGTAGGCTCTTGATAAGATAGCAGGGGTGGAAGCAAAAGGGTGGCCCGAGATTCAAAGCATTATAGTCCACCATTGTAGGAGGATCAAAGAGCAAGAGAAAGAAACTGTTCATAGGAGGCAGGCAGAGGAAGTGAAACTATTTCAAAATAACCTAGTGAAGGTAGCGACAGTTTCTACAGGTCCGCCCCAGAGCAGACGGGAGAGGAGCGGTGCGCCTCTATTGCGACCCAGGCAAGGATAGCAGCAGTTTGGGCTGACAGTGGACAAGGACAGTGGAGAGGAAACTAGCACTTATCGGGACCCCAATGGCAAGGAGGGCAGCAATGTGGACAAGGTGTGTTCTGAGGACCATGGGGAAGGGGAGTTTGAGGGCCAGGACCTAGGGGTGGCGGGCCTGGGCAGTGCTGGTCCTGTGGGAGGTGGGTGCACTTTTCAAGAGAATGTCGCAGTAGGCAGGGGAGAAGTTATAACTACAATCAACAACAGTATGAATATCCCCCAAGGACCTTCTCGTGGAATGTCATCAATACCCTGCGAGATTCACCAGGCCTGTATGCAGTTACCTCCCCAAATCCCCAGCCCTTACCACCCACCACACCAACAACAAGCAAAGCAGCCACACCAGCCCCGCCCCATCCAACATTCCACTGAGAGCAGACACGCTTTTGCTACTGCATCCAACGGAGCAGTGGCCCCATATCAAGGAGTAACCGTGGTAGGGGGAAACCCTTTCTCATTCCCTGGGACAGACACGTACCCCGACTAGGCAGCCCACAGAGAACCCTTGCGTAAACAGTCCTGTCAATGACCTTACATCCAGAAGAGGAACCACTGGTGGGGGCTGAGATGTGGAACAAACAATTCATCCTCATGGTGGACTCAGGAGCAGAGAAGTTGTGCATAAGTGATGGAAACTTCCCGCTATCATGAAAAACTCTCGACAAGCAGGGATTCTCTGGGGCTGTTTTAACGGTCCCTTAAACAAAAGATCTAGACGTCAAGATGGGAGGGAAGGTTGTACAAGCTCCCCTCCTCTATTCGGAGAGTTCTCCCGTCAACTTGCTCGGTAGGGATCTGCTTAGAAAATTGAACATGACAATTTCTTTTACAGAGGGATTGTCTGCGCCAAACCTGGCATGTGCTCTCTAAGAGAAATGCTGGTAATACATGCAGTGGCCAGTGAAGTGGCAGTGAGAGGTATCCCTGTCAACCCTGACATGTTTGTTTATGGCATCAAAGTACTGGCCCGAACGGTCCCCCAGATTACCAGAAAAGAGTGGAGGATACCCACTGACTTTGTCTTTGTCTTTCGACCTGTAGTACTCCCCCTGAGGTGGTTGCAGGGACAATCCTATCATTAGATCTGGGGGCGCCTGGTGGTGTCTGCAAAACGGATTGTAGTTCTGGGTACTGACCATCACGGGTGCCAGTGGCGCACTGTGTTATGTATTGACCCTAATGTGCCCCTACGACAATTGTCTGATGAAGAGCTTTTTGAGGATGGCAATAATGATGGAGAAATAATCCTCCAGATTTGTATACAGTGTGAAATAATGGTACAATACAGGAAAGTGCAGAGCCCCCTCATGGCTGTTGTTAGTGGCCCATGCCCATTCAGCGAAACAGATTTGCAATACTCCCCCACACATTTATGGACCACAAACACACACTATGTAGAGAAGCTGAAAGAAGTGACACCTGTAAAAATAACATTAAAACCAGGAGCAGTACTTCCACAGGTAAAACAGTATCCACTGTCCAGGGAAGCAGAGGAGGAGATTCAGGAAAAAATGCAGGCCCTATTGCACCAAGGGATCATAGTGCCCTCCACCTCACCATGCAATAAGCTATATACCGCATTAAAAAGGCAAAGTGCAGTTGGAGGATGATCCAGGATTTGAGACCCCTCAATGACATAGTACAGAAAGAATTTCCACTTGTTCCCGACCCGCATCCATTTTGTGCATCATCCCCAAGGAGGCGACCCATTTTACTGTGGTTGATCCCCAAGGAGGCGACCCATTTTACTGTGGTTGATTTGAAGAATGCGTTATTCTCAGTGCCTCTACATCCAGACTCACAATACCTTACAGCATTTACACTGGGTGGGAAACGCTATAAACACCGACGTTTGCCCCATGGACACTGTGAGAGCCCCAGTATTTTAACAGAATATTACATGAAGACGTAGGGAACATCCAAGTACCCAGCATGATAATTCAATACGTAGATGACCTACTGGTCCTTAGTGACACCAAACAAAGCTGTTGAAGGGACTCCATTGCATTACTACAATTGCTAGCAAGAAAAGGGTGCAAGGTGGATAAAGTAAAACTCCAATATTGTCAACTGGAAGTGCTTTACCTAGGGCAGTTCATTTCCAAAGACGGAAAAAGAATAATTCCTGACAAGTTAGCAACAGTTTGTGCCACCCCCAAACCCCTCACAGTGAAAAAATGCAAAGGTTCCTAGGGTTATGAAATTATTGCAGGGCATGGATCTTAGACTAGGCAGCAGACACCAGACCACTCTTACAAGGCCTTAGGGAGGCCCAAAAGGAGAGGCCCAAAATGAAGTGAACCCCAGTGGATAAGCAGTTTAAATGAATTAAAGTCATTTCAACAGCACCTGTCCTTGCCACCCCAGATTAACACAGGAACTTTACATTTTCTCTCACTCGAACGGCACTCTCATGACAGCGGTACTCACCCAAAAGAGGACAATGGGTCATAAACCACTAGCCTATTACAGTGGCACACTTGACTCTGTCATGCAAAGACAGTTTGTCTGCAAACAAGCTATTGCTGTCGCAGCCTTTGCTATTGAAAAAATACTAGTCCACACTCATCACACAAGGAGCATCAGTTTATGAGATTATACTGTCTAGCCCCCACATCCATGTCGTAAGGTGCAAAACTGTAAACGCCACAATGTTCTCACTCAGCCATGCATGGCTGAAGACATTTATATATTGGATACAGCTCTCAGCAGCATGATTGCGCATCCAATGAAGGGGAATACGATGATATGCCCAAAGCCAAGGACAGCCCCCTAGAAGGGGGGAAAGTGCTCTTTGTTGACAGGTCAGAATCAATTGATCAGGAAACAGGTGAAAAACATGTTGGGGCAGCAGTCATACACCTAGAAGAGGGAGAATATGAACCATTAGTAATGAAGAGACTACCCACACACTACTCAGCACAGGCAGCTAAACTGGTAGCACTCATAGAAGCCCTACAGCCCTCTAAAGGGTGCTATGTAACTATTTATTCAGACTCGGTCTATGTCACCACCACGGTGCACGCAGGTCTGTCGCGCTGGAAAAGGAGGGGGTTCAGAAGAGCAGATGGCTCACCAGTGCCGCATGCAGCCCTGCTTACCACATTGATTTCCACCCTTGCAGAGCCCTCTGTGACGGCGGTCCTCAAATGCACAGCACATACACCCACCACAGACAAAATCTTAGTGGGAAATGCAGCCACTGATGCAGCAGCAAAGGCTGCAGCATACCTCTCAGTACCAAGATCAACAGAATACGTTGTGACCACAGCAAACACCAGACCGGACACAGATGCATGTACGGCTTTCCCTATCACACAAATCATTGAACTGCAGCGTAGAGCAGCCCCAGAAGAACAGGACATATGGCTCAAACATGGGTGCATGCAATCGCCCACAGACCTCTTATGGAGACAGCAGAGCACAGAGATAGTAGTAATGCCCATGGAATTATTACATACAGCGTTCAAGCAATTGAATTTCCCGTCCCATAGCTCCAAACAACATATTGCAGCAGACATTCAGGAAGATTGGTTTGTCCCAACTGCAAAATCACCTAGCAACGATGGTGGTCCAATGCACAACGTGTCAAATATTTAGTACAGGCATGACACTGGGAACACTGAGAGGAAAATTGCCCCGCCCTGTCGGGCCAGTCCGTGAGCCGCACATTGATTATGCAGAAATGGGGGAATGATGCAATGGAGCGCGATTTCTAATTGTGGTGGTGTGTCCATTCTCTCGATGGGTTGAGGCTGGCCCATGTGCCCACCCAGATGCCATGTGTGCTGCATAAATCCTTGTCAGAGAGGTCTTCCCCCGCTGGTGAGTGTGTGACGTCTTAAGGTCAGATAATGGTACCCACGTTTTTAACCAACTCTTCAAGGAAATACCTACCCTCTTAGGAATTAAACTCTGCATGTGCTCAATTTACCACCTAAAAGCAAATGAGGTGGTGGAGAGGATCAACAACCTCACTAAAAGCAGACTGTCTAAACTATGCAACACCCTTAAAATAAATTGGGTGTATTGCCTGCCCCTGGCCCTGTTCCACCTGGGCACACAACCCAGTAGGACCACCATCTGTCCCCCCCATGAAATAGTGGCTGGCATGCATATGCAAACACCCCTATCACCTGTCAGGAGAGTATCAGAAGCTCACAGAGCAGTAGCAATACTAGGAGAAGAATTTAAACAATACTTGTCCCAGCTGACACGTGTGATAAGGTGTATCGCAAAACAAATGGCTCTGCAACACACACAGAGGAAACCCAAACGACAAGTACCTCACAAGCTAGCACCACCCCTGCACCACCTTTGTTGCCAGGGGAAATGGTCTATGTCAAAAGCTTTGTGCGAAAATGGAACAACTCCAGGTTCCATGGGCCCTACTAGGTCGTGTTTTCCACCCGCGTCGCAGTAAAGGTGAAGGGGTTGAGATATTGGATACAGCTCTAAGGTGTTCGCAAGGCCACAGCGGACACACCACAAACTGTCCAAAATGTAGAATACAATACTACCTCAAATCACGTAGCATCTTGCTGATTATATTAAGTGCATGCATAAAGATTGTGGACACATGCATTACTGCTCCAACATCAGCTACGTGAATTAAAACTCTGTCTCTTTATCTCTCTCTTTCTCTTTCTATCTTTCTCTTCCCCACCCCTTACCTTTTTCCCTTCCCTTTCCTGTTTTTTCAAAATGTACACGTGCAACAAAGATGGAGATGACACCACTGAGATATTCTTCAAATAGGGATAGAAATAGTATTAGTAGTACTAGGATGTACAGTTATAATTGTGGTCTTCATTTTACGGCCATTTTGTTTACTGTAATGATGTTTGCATTGGGAATATATTGGGGTACGTCTTATCTGGGCTGGCCATCTAAAAGAAGGGAGGAGGGGACTACGGTCATGTGGAATATGAGTACACATTTCAATGTCACTGCATCACTTTTAAATGATACTGAATTATATGTTGATGTCACTGGGGTTCCTTCCAATGTATCTGAAATATCTTCCACTACTGCTAATTCCACCCCAAGTAGCTCCCTGGTAGTTGAATATATCCCAACTCCTATGTCCTCTCCTGTCACAGTGCTGATTTCCAGCACAAGCTTTGACATGCATGAAAGAGTGAATGAAAGTGTACCATCCAATATTTCAGAACCCAACCCTGTAATGAACATTGGATCAACAAAAAAAGTGACCATCACGAATAGTAGCAGCTCCAAAAACCACTATATGTAATAGCAGAATGTTCCAAATCCTAATGCCAAATGTAAAAATATCCTTGTGTAATGGGAGTAGTAATGTAAATATGACTAGCATCAGATGTACAAGAGTGAAAAGGCACGCAATACGTGATAGGAGAAACAAAAGATAAGCATGCCAATACAAATATGATGCATACCATGGTTTAGGATTAGATGCAGTGGAAGATATTCGTCATCCTGAACACATGGACAGTTGGTACTCTGACATGAGTGCAATGAGAAGGCAAATGACAACTGGGAGTTGCTCGCCTGTTCCTGAATACTGCACGCATCTGGGGCAGCCACGGTCTTAGTTTCGCAAGAAGTGCCCATGATAGAGACTCAATGTCTAATTCATCTTGGGCTATGTAGGATCAAAGGCACTTCCCAGGCACGCAATGTTCATCTAGAACTCATCGATACTGACCCCTGAAAATGCAAAACCAGTACTAATAACCCTGTATTTGGTGGGGCAATTAGATTGGGTGTGTGCTGAGTCTCAAAAACTATGATGGTGTGTAATTGTTGTTTGGTTAATTAGAGAAAATTAAGACAGCTGCGAGTGGCGTGGGACTGAGAGGCTACCCCAGCCTTCTATTATTTACAAAAGGTGAAGAGGTAGTCCCACAAATTACATGCTGTACACCAAAATTATAAAAATTCCAATCAAAATCCCAAATGATGGGACAATTTAATTTTGCGCAATAGGCAGAATAGGAAAAACAAACTCAAATACAAAAGACATTTTACAAAGCAACCATTGCTAATCAGTAAGTCCAAAATAAATTATACATGTGCCACGACATGCGCCATGTGCCAACACGTGTTTCAACCTGTGCAGTCTTCCTCAGGGCACACAGAATTAGTCCAAAGTTAATTCACCAAATTGTCATACATAAGGATTGTCATTGCTGATAAGGTCACTGCTGACATGAACATCATTCATATGAGACATTACCACAAAAATATATATGAGAGAGTCAAGGGTAGGGAAGAAAAGAAGGAGGAAAATATTGAAGAGCATGTAGTCTGCCGGTTGAAGGCATGCGAGACATGTCCGATTTTTTGGAAAAGTTAACTATTTGCACATATAGCAAGTTTCAACTAGTTAGACGCTCCCATTCCAGTGCCCTCAGAAGGTTATAACCCCCCCGTCATGGAATTGAAAGAGTAGATGTGTATACACAGGTAAGAAATGTGTGCAGAGAAACGTTATGACTAAACCAATAACATGGTGACAACTAGGATGCCGCAAAAAGTCAGTCAGACTTCTTATTCATGACATGTGTTTTTTTTTTAGAATAACTTGGAAACTACTTGTCGTAATGGAAAGAACGCTGTTCCTTTAACTGCCAACGAGCAAACTAGATGGGTTAAAGGCACAAAACCCAAACGCTAGACCGTTGCGATCAGCCAATTTAGGGTAAGACTGCATACCTAACATAATAGCTATATATAATGTGAATATGCAGGATGTTGGAATACTGTGTCTGATACACATACTGTGCATGCTCCCTTCTCTTCAGGCAAAATGACCATGGTTCACAAGTACTTTGATGGTTTCAAATGTAATGTGCGACACATTTACATATTCCACATTATCAATAGTATCCAGACGCCCAACATAGGGAATTACCACTGGAAGACATACACCGAATTTGCTATTAAATAATGGTAAGAATAATAGTATGAGAAATACGGTAATGTACCCATTCAATTTATAGTTAATTGGAATGATGAATGAGACCTTTTGGTGATAAACCATCTGTAACAATAAGACCAAACGTTAACAGCAGGGAATTCAGCAAATAATGACAAGTTGACCTAACAGGGTGAAGTTATTATGGGATCAGCAACAACAGACATTTCACTAATGATGGGGTGATATAACCTTCTGAGGGCACAGGAATGGGAGCATCTAACTAGTTGAAACTTGCTATAGGTGCAAATAGTTCACTTTTCCAAAAAATCGGACATGATGTCTCACATGCCTTCAGCCTACAGACATGCTCTTCAATAGTTCAAAAGTTTTGCTTTAAGATGAAATGTATATGTATATCAGCTGAATGCATAATCATGCAATGGACAACTGCTAATGACAATTCTTATAATTTTTCTTTTTCCTACTTTATTTCCTTCTTCATTTCTCCCCTATCCTTGACTCTCTCATATATATTTTTTGTGGTAATGTCTCATATGAATGATGTTCATGTCAGCAGTGACCTTATCAGCAATGACAATCCTTATGTATGACAATGAGGTGAATACACTTTGGACTAATTCTGTGTGCCCTGAGGAAGACCACACAGGTCGAAAGACGTGTTGGCACATGTCGTGGCACATGTTGTATAATTTATTTTGGAATTATTGATTAGCAATGGGTGCTTTGTAAAATCACAAGGATTTTCTGTATTTGAGTGGCACATGTGGCACATGTTGTATAATTGATTTTGAACTTACTGATTAGCAATGGTTGCTTTGTAAAATGTGAAGGACCTTTTGTATTTGAGTTTGTTAATCATATTCTGCCTATTGCTTAGAGTTAAATTGTCCCATTATTTGGGATTTTGATTGGAATGTTTATATTTTTGGTGTACAATGCGTAATTTGTCGTACTACCTCTACACCAGTACTAATAACCCCAACTGTCTGAAGAAACCACATCTGGTAATCGAAGAGGCGAGATATGTCAACAACGAGTGGCAAGAAACAACATATGCATGTAGGGCCGAAGGACTTTTAGGGTTATCTGAGAAAACTGCAACACTTGTGGAGCAGACGTGCGCACAAACGTGGGCAGAGCACATCTCCAAACTAACATGGATTGCAGCCCTTGAGAGACCAGTAAAGGTGCACCAACCAAAATCATATGAACTTTGTTTTTTCAGTGAACGAACAGTTTCCCGCGGGTCAAACGAATGATGTAACAAGCTGATGGACTATTATTGGATCAGTGGCCAGTAAGCCTCCTTGCACCACCTGCCTTCTTGGAGGGGCTCCTGTTCGCTAGCAACGCTGCACTGTTCCCCCATTAACAGAAGCAAGACACACAATGCCACCACCAACCTTTCACATCCTCCCTGAGAAAGGAGCCTATGACCAGCTACGAAGAAGAAAGAGAGCCTCAAATTACATATCCAACAACTTGTCCAAACTGCTTGCGCAAATACATGATGAATATAAGCTCTATAATTCAGCAGATAATTTTTTGCATCTCTAGTACCCAGCAGCCAGACACGGTCCAATGAAAGATGGCTCCAAATAGTGTGATGGGAGCTGATCCAGCTGGCTAACGATACTGAGCAAGGGTTCAATGTCTGAAAAGTGGATCTAAGGGTCCTCAGGCTAATGACAATGCATAACCGATACGTACTGGGTTTCCTGACAGCCATGGAAGAATGTGTTTGCAAAAAGATCGGGAGTTCATGCATCACATTTGTACCTTCTGAGGATGCTGCAAATGGGACATTTTCACACATCATTGCAGCAGTACATGAACTAGGGGTGAAAATGAAAAAAGAAGCTGGGTTCCAAGAAGAAGACTGGTTCACCATGGCCTTCGGTTGGGTCCCATCATGCCTCGGAACATTGGTGAAGATGTTGGTCCCCATCATCGTGTTTGTCCTGGTGATCTTCTGCACGAGCCAATTGGGTCTTCGATGTTGTGCCAAAGCTGAGCCTAATAGCGCAATAATGATGGTTAGTATTCGGAATAATAAGGTACCTCATGATACAAAAGAAGAACAAGTTACTTACCAACTGTAACGTACTTTCGACTGGATGTTCCTCCCACGTATTCCTCATTTTAGATATAATCTGCCAGCTTGCTGCTTCTTCGGAATTAAATTTCACCAGAGGGCGCTGTGCTCGAGGCCGCGTAGCTTTAGTCCCTCGAGGGCCGCCGTTGAGTGTCGACGTCATCCGTCATATAAAGGGCTCGAGCCGTGCCCGTTGGTCTCCGTTCTGTTTTTTCGGGGTTAATGGTTGTATCAGTTGTATCAAGCATCGAAGGATGTCAGACTCTTGAGGAAGTACAAGTGCAAAAAGCGTAAAAACTGTAAGGAGGGGTAGGTTGGGAGGGTCGATGAGGAATACATGGGAGGAACATCCAGTCGATAGAATGTTACAGTTGGTAAGTAACTTGTTCTTCAAATGGATTGTGTCCTCCCACGTATTCCTCATTGTAGATAGACTCCCACAGCAGTAGTAAATTGGAGGAGGGAGTACCAGAGTTTTTAATTATGTACTGAATGAAGGACGGTTTTTGCAAAAAGGCCTCCTTGGTAAGAAGTGGAGTTTAAACAATAATGTTTTACAAAGGTGTGCATGGATGACCAGGTGGCCGCTGCACAAATGTCCTGCACAAGAACACCCCTCTGAAGAGCCGTGGAAGTTGCTATGCCCCTGGTTGAATGAGTCCTTAATCCATCTTGAGGCTCTTTCCAAGCCAACCTGTAACATTCAGATATTGCTAGGATTACCCATCTGAATAAGGTTTGTTTGGACACACAAAGGCCCAATTTGTGTCCAGTGTAACCGACAAATAACTGATCAATTTGTCTAAATCTTTCAAGTCTAGAGATATAGAAGCTGAGAGCCCTTTTAGGGTCTAGCCTGTGGAACCTTTCTTCCTCTTTACTAGTGTGCGGAGGAGGGTAAAAGGAAGGTAAAGTAATCTTTTGTGACAGATGGAAATCTGAAACTATTTTAGGTAAGAAAAAAGGTTTGACCTTCAAAATAACTTTATCCTTGTGGAAGATAGTGTGAGGAGGCTTATAAGAGAGCGCCTGCAACTCACTCACCCTGCGGGCTGAAGTTAAAGCCACTAGTAAAACAGTTTTAAAAGTTAGGAGCCTTAAAGGGCAAGAATGTAAAGGCTCAAAAGGGGCACACATAAGACATTTTAAGACTAGATTTAAGTCCCAAATGGGAACCTGAAACACATTTCAGGAGGGAACACATTTGATAACCCTTTAAGAAATTGGACAAGTAAAGGCATCTTAAAATATTAAACTTCTTCTGAGGAGCGCTTGAAGACAGATAGTGCTGCTAAATATCCTTTAATAGTACCAAGTTGTAGCCCTGAGTTGGCCAAATGTAAAAGAAAGGAAAGCACCATGGGAGTGCTACATTGAAAAGAATCCACATTCTTCTCCCTGCACCAGTTACTGAATTTCTTCCAACGACACCGGTATAAGGATTTTGTTGTTGGCCTTCTAGCCAAAATCAAGATTTCCATAACGTCATTCGGAAGGTCCCAATTCTTTTATCTCAGCCTCTCAGAAGCCAAGAGTGAATGCTGAGAGCTTTGACCTCTGGATGGAGAACTTGATCTTCCCTTTGCGAGAGGAGATCCTCTCTTTGTGGAAGACGTATTGGAGGGCAGATGGACATGTCCAGAAGGTCCGGGTACCACGTTCTCTTGGCACAATCTGGGCCAATTAGGATCATGGTTTTCCTGAACGTACTCAACCTCCTGATTACTTGAGGAATCACAGGGACTGGAGGGAACGCGTATAGGAGTGGAAAGACCCAATCCACCAAGAACGCGTCCCCTAGATCTCCTCTCGGGGGAAATTCCCTTGAGCAGTACAGTTCGCACTTTCAGTTGGTACCGGTCGCGAACAGAGCCACTTGAGGGGTTCCCCAAAGGGCGAAGATCTCTTGAAGGACTTCCTGAACTAGTTCCCATTCGTGTGAGACTGTGCTCTGCATGCTCAGAGCATCTTCCGCTGTATTTTTCTTTCCGGCTAGAAGAATTGCTGAAAGTGAGATTCCTTTTTGCATTGCCCAGAACCAGAGCTGCATTGCACTCTGCACAGTGGGAGTGATCCTACGCCTCCTCTTTTGTTGAGGTAGTACATGGCCACTGTGTTGTCCGTCATTATCAGGACATTCTTTCCCCATACAGAGGGCAGAAAGGCCTTCAGCGCTAGTCTGATTGCATTCAGCTCCGAAAGGTTGATGTGTAGTTTGGACTCCGATGGAGACTAACGACCGCTGATAGTCAGATCGTTGGTATGGGCTCCCCACCCCATGAGTGAGGCGTCCGCCACTACCGTTATCTCTGGCCATGGTTGCCAAAAAGGTTCCCCCTTGAGGATATTCTCCTTGCAAGCCCACCATAGAAGATCTTGAGCCACCTTGGTTGAGACTTGCAGACGATCTGACATCTCTCCCAAAAATTGGGACCATTGAGTTCTGAGGGCCCATTGAAGGGATCTCATCCTCAATCTGGCCTCTGGCACCAGAAAAATGCATGATGCCATGAGGCCTAGCAACCGTAGAAAGTCGAATGCCGGTAGATGTTGGGCATTTTGAAACTTTGTTACCATCTGCAGAATGTGGTGAGCTCTCTCCTCAGGAGGCGAGGCTTTCCCTGAGGTAATATCCAGGACTGCTCCAATGAACTGGAGTCTTTGGCTTGGAATCATTTGTGACTTCTTGTAATTGAGGGACAAGCCCAGTCTGAGTAAGAAGTGGCAGGTCATGGTCAAGTGTTCCTGGGCTCGTTCTGGTGAACTCGCCTTGATTAGCCAATCGTCCAGGTAAGGGTAGACATGAATACCTCATCTCCTGAGACTCGCTGCCACTACAGCCATCAGCTTGGTGAAAACCCTCAGCCCAAATGGCAGAACTCAAAACTGATAGTGAGATCCTCCAATTGCAAACCTCAGGTACTTTCTGTGTTTGAGATGAATTGGCACATGACAGTAAGCATCCTGAGGGTCTAATGATACCAGCCAGTCCTGAGGCTGAAGAGCCTGAAGGATTTGAGAAAGGGTCACCATCTTGAACATGTCCTTCCTGAGGAACTTGTTCAAGTTTCTCAAGTCCAAGATGGGTCTCAATCCTCTGTCTTTTTTTGGGATGAGAAAATAGGGGGAGTACAAACCTTTGTCCCTCTCCGCTACAGGTACATGTTCTATTGCACCTTTCTCTAGCAGGGTTAAAATCTCCTGCACAAGGAGCGGGTCTGGAGTTTTTGCAGAATTGGCTCCTGGTGGATGATTTTGAGGTCTTTGATGAAAAGGAAGGCAGTAACCATGGGTCACTATCTCTAGTTTCCAGGCATCTGATGTAATGCCCCGCCATTCGTCCAGATACCGAGTGATTCTGCCTCCCACTGGGGTTTTGTGGGTTATGACCTCAAAGTACCTTTGCAGCGGCTGCAGCAGTGGCTGAGGAGGTAGTAGCTGCTGCTGTGGATGATCTAGTGCCTCTCCGTTTTCCACCACGAAAGGGTTTTCTCTGTTGGCCTCTCTGACTGGCCTGCCCCCTCCCTTTTCCAAAAAAAGAATAGAAGCGAAAAAGGCGATTCTTCTAGGAAGATGAGCCTGCTGTAAGAGTGTTGTTGAGGTTGTATTATAGCGTCGCTGAGTGATTTTGCTGCTGCTTTCGAGGTATGCAGCTTCTCCAAGCTCTCGTCCGCCTTGCTGCCAGACAACCTCAATCTGTCAAAAGGCATATTAAGTAATCAAGACTGCACATCAGGTGCAAAACCAGATTTCCTTAGCCATGCAAATCTAAGCTAGAACGCGCTAGAAGCCATGGACCTGCTTATACTATCTGTAGTGTCCAGTCCTTACTTGAGGCACTCCTCCATAACCTCCTTTCCATCCCTTAATATTGCCAGGAAACCATCCCGTTCCTCACCCTGCGGGATGTGATCAGCCGCTGCATTCATGCAGTCACAGGGTCTAAGTAAATCTAGCTAATGTACAAGTCACATTAGTAGATTTAAGGGCCATACTGCCCGAAGTGAACACTTTCCTCGCCCAAGCATCAATCTTTTTATCGTCCCTCTCAGGGGGCATGGAGGGATAAGCGGATTGCTTATTTGCAGTCGCAGCTTGAATCACCAAGCTCTCAGGTGAAGGATGCTTAGACAGATACGCTGGATCTGAAGGTGAAGGTCTGTACTTTCCCACACATTTTTTATTTATAGCTGGTAAAGATTCTGGGATTTAGCAATTTGCCATAACTCTCTTTTGTAGAGATTTGTGGAAAGGAAGAATCGGGTCCTTCTGAGGTCCTTCATCAAAAATATCTGTCATGTCATCTTGGTCATAATTCGGGGACACTGTCTTCCACCCCATAAAATCGATGACTCTTCCCATGAGGTCTCTATACCCAGATTCTGCGTGGTCAGTAGCCTTTCAAATTGAACCTCAGGTGAGGTATGTAGGCAGTCATAAAGGTCTGCCATCTTGGAGGATCTATTAATTCTTCAGGAACTTCTCTTGTCCCAAATCTAACACCGGCTGATGTAATTTCTTTATCAGAGGATTGTTCTTCAAAAATAGAAGACATGGATTAAAAAAATTCCTGCCTGGGCTAAAGATGGAAGGCGTCAATATGCTCGAAGGAATCCTCAAGGTCATCGAGGAAGGCTTCAATGTCATCAATCAAGGCTTCAATGCTGAAGCCGAAGGTATCGATGCCATCTTTGGTTTTGACGTAGTCGCCGAAGGACGCGTCAAATTAATGCCTGACTTTGACGATGAGGACGCCATTTTGTCCTCTGTTAACCTCGATTTTTGCACCGAAGGTTTTTGATTTGTTTCATGAGGTGCTGGAGAATCATCCTCCGAGCACACCCTCGACTTTTTGTCGGATTTAGCGTGTACAGTTTTAGATTTCCCTCTGTCACTTTTGAGTGGACAGGGGCATGTTATTCACGCAACTTTTTGAGGGGGTCGGGCCGCCTTCTCAAAAATCTTCAGCATTGAAGCCCTAAAGGGCTCCCATTTTTTGGGGGAATCATGCTTAGAAGGACATGAAATGAACATTCTGTCAGGTGAGGAGGAAAAAGAGGAAGAAGATTTGTGATTTCGCTTCTTTGATTTTTTAGATTAAGAAGAGGAAGAAGATTTCCTTCAGCGACTCTTCGACCTCGACCACCTCGACTCATGGCGAGATTTTCTACTCGACTCTCCCGAGTCTTTTAGTCTTTTTGCAGAATTAAAAGACTCCTCTCCCACCGCTAGCTTACTTTGGTGTTCCTTAAGAGCCTTGTTCGACATCGCCTGACACGAACCGCACTCGTCGACACGATGGTCGGGGCTGAGACACCAAATGCGGTTGCAGTGAGGATCTGTAATGGACATCTTCCTTCCGCACTTCAGACACTTTTTAAACCCTGTCTTGGGTGTTGTCGGAAGTTGAGGAAGAAGACATTTTTAATGAGAGAACTGACGCGTTGTTTCAAAACATGAAGCAGAAGCTCGGGAAACCAACCGGGCGCGGCTCGAGCCCTTTATACGACGGATGACGACGACACTAAACGGCGGCCCTCGAGGGACTAAAGCTACGCCGCCTCGAGCACAGCGCCCTCTGGCGAAACATTTTTCCCGAAGAAGCAGCAAGCTGGAAGATTATATCTAAGATGAGGAATACGTCGGAGGACGCAACCCATTCGAAGTGGAGATGCAAACTGAGCAAAATGACCACCCCGTTCAACACATGGCCCCAACTCCTATTGGAGATATAGTTGAGAATTTATATCACACGACCATTGTGCCTCCACCTGACCCCGAAAACTATAATAAGTTATGGGTGGATCAGGTGGGAGGTGGAGATGTAATCTACATTACATGTACACCTGAAAAATATGCACAATGAGGGGAAAGTTTATGACACGTGGATGCCAATTAAGGGAACACCAGCATAGGATGAAGCAGAAAGGCATACAAATGAGCGTACATATGGGGGAGGAGAATTTGTTACTGTCGAAGTAACAAAAGGGGGGAATGTTTGGATGTAAATGAGTACATCCCACCCCCCAAGGCGTTTTCAGGTGAGGCAAACCCCATATGAAGTGATGTGTTGTGAAAGGCGGGAGAAAAACGCACTATTAAACATAAGGAAAAAGCAATGTAGCAACCAACAGTAGATACACAGCACTAGAAAATACATAGAACAAAACTCAATTTTTTAGTAGGCCATGAAGCACAAGCTTTTATGATCGTGCTGCACCCGCCAAACTCCATGAACCCAGTTCACTAGGCCCAACCTCATTAAGACAATATAAATTTGCACAGCCAGTTCTCAACGAAGTTCACTTCCCTCTTGTCCCGCCACTGTTGCAAACATTTAGTATCTTTCAAAGGAATGCGCACTGCAAGAGCGTGAGACAACACCAGGCTCCACGAAGCATCCATTCATCCCCACTAAACTGCCAATAGGCCCCTACCCCCAACCCAGCGAGCCCAAAGCCAGGCTCACACCACTGACTCGACCCACACACCTCTGCACACGATGCAGGATTCCTCAGCCTGGTTTCCAGGTCTTACGCTTTCTATTTTCGAGGCTTCATGAAAGTAATGGTTCCTTGTTGAAAAGGTCAAGGTAACTTCCCTCGTTGTGATCCCCTTCGGTTTATCTGTCTTTCTCCTTGTGTTAAACTGCCATCTTGTAACGGCTGTTTCTGCATGAGCTTTTCCACGCTCAGCGTGTGCTCTCGTTCTGCGCCTTCTAGCTGTATGGGGAAGTGTGATGGAAGTTAGGTGTGCGCGAGGGTTAGTAATTGCCTGAAGCTGCTTGACCATTGTATTGGGACACGTCAGATATAGGGCTCGGGTGTTGGTCTGTTTTCTCTCATAGCGGGCTGTCCGTGAGAAAGTGTTTTTGTTGTGAAAGGGGGTGGGATTGAGTTTCTAAGTATGCTACCTAGTAGGATGGGGTAGAAGTAGGATGGGGTAGAAGTGTTACAGGGAAGGGGATACCACGTCTCAAAATCCAGTGTCCCAAACTCACTCCCTGAAGACCCCTCACCCAGTTGATCCTCCCGCACTGGTCCATACCCAGGAAATTGATCCAAAAGCGATGGCTGTGTCCTAGCCACCTGGATGACAGATCCCTAGGGATTAGTGGGGGAGAGACCTTCTAGTTTCTCACACTAGTTACAAGAGTCCAGGGGTTGGTGTTTGTAACCATGATGAGGTACTCAGCAAGGCCACCTCACAGTTCCAGCAGAATGTACGGTCTAACAAATGGTTTTCCCCGAGTGTCGTCCTCACACCGACTATTATGAACAGACCAGAAATATGATATGAGAGACTGAGTAGACAGGCACTCAATATGTTCAGGATTGTTGAAATGGCAGGACAGCCCCATGCAGCTCAACACTTTTTTGATGGAGGCTAGCCAACCAATTTGGTGTAAATTCCCCCTATTCAGGAGATTCCTTAGTAGCAGTCTAGTCAGAGTACCCTCTTTATTAACCCACACGGATCGCCACATCAGGATCATCCTTATTCTCAGTAGGTCTGTAAGAAAGGGTAGGCCAGTTTCCAGATGTGCTATGTACGTCGATGTAGTCGGGGGCAACCCAAGAAGGCATGCAAGGAAAAGGTCCCCCCCTCAGCAATGTTTCCAAGTTCAAGTAGCCCACCAGCTCACACCCATAAGACCAGGTGGCAATTGCTTTTCTCTTGTACATTTCTATCATATGGCCAACAGAGGACTGCTTCAGAGACTTTGTAAGTCTAAACAAACCTCCAATGACTTGGTTCATTTTTAACCTCTGCTTAGTGATATTAGTGTCCCAGGTGAGGTGTTGGTTGAAGCTAATCCGTAAATAGGCAGAATCTCCACAGACCTGGAGCCTTTTGCCATTCAACAGTGGAACAAGTTACTTACCAACTGGTAACGTTCTTTTGACTGGATATTCCTCCAACGCATTCCACATCTTTGACATGTAATGTCCACAGCTGTGCACTTCGGAAACTTTTTCGGCAGAGGGCGTCCTGCGTCGGGTCCATGTCCCTCGAGGGCCTCCATCGAGGACGACGTCACAGGATGTTATAAATAGGATGCACGGCACCCATAGCCTCAGTTTAAGTTTTTTCCCCCAGAATGTGTGACACCATTCAGATGCCTGCTGGACTGCATTTAGCCTTGCGGAAACGGAAGGTGCAATCCCATAGGAAATTCTCCAGAGGGGCAGGCTGGGCGGGCAATATAGAATGCGTTGGATGAACATCCAGTCGAAAGAACGTTACCAGTTGGTAAGTAACTCGGATGGATTGTGTCCTCCAACGCATTCCACATCTTTGACAGACTCCCAAAGCAGTACCAGTAAATGGAGGAGGGAAAAGAATTTAGAATACCCAATTAGATTGCAGAATAAAGAACCGCCTTCCCAAAGGCCATATCCTGATCATGGATTGTATCCAGGGAATAATGTTTTACAAATATATGGATTGAAGCCCAAGTAGTGGCATCACAAATATTCCTAATAGGAACACCCCGCTGGAGGGCGCTGGAAGTAGCCACCCCCCTAGTGGAATGAGCTCTCAACCCTTCAGGATGGTCTTTACCCGCCAACCGGTAACACTCCGTTATGGTAAGGATAATCCACCTGGACAAGATATGTTTGGTAACAGCCTGACCCAATCGGTGTCCAGCATATCCTACAAAGAGTTGATCATCCACTCTGATCCTGGACATCCTAGAAATGTAAAAGCTAAGAGTTCTCCTAGGATCTACCCGATGGAGATGCTCCTCTTCCTTACCAGGACGAGGAGGAGGGTAGAAAGATGGAAGAACCACCTTTTGACTCAAATGATATTCAGAGACTACCTTAGGTAGAACAGAAGGATGTACTTGCAGTACAACCCTGTCCTTGTGAAGCACAGTAAAGGGCGGCGTAGCTGAAAGTGCCTGCAATTCACTCACTCTGGGAGCGGAAGTAACCGCAACCAAGCACACAGTCTTGAAGGACAGTAATCTCAAAGGACAAGAGTGCAAAGGTTCAAACGGAGCACCCATGAGAAATCTCTAAACCAAATTCAAATCCCAAACCGGCACCTGGAAAGGGGATGGCGGGAATACATTAGTCAGTCCTTTAAGAAACTGTGAAATCAAAGGAATCTTAAAGTAAGAACATTCTTCAGACAAGCGCTTAAAGATAGACAGCGCCGCCAGGCAACCTTTAATGGTACCCACTTGAAGGCCTCTGTGGGCTAAGGAAAGCAAGAAAGACAAAACCATAGGAATGGAGCACTGAAAAGGATCAACGTTGTGATCCCTGCACCAGTCGCAGAACTTACGTCAACGGCAACGGTACAGGGATTTTGTTGCAGGCCGCCTGGCCGAAAGCAACACCTCCATCACGTCATTCGGGAAGTCCCAATCCTTATACCTCAACCATCAGATACCAAGCGTGAAGGTTGAGAGTCTTGACCTCTGGATGGAGAACCTGTCCCTATTCGCGCGAGAGCAGATCATCTCGGTGGGGAAGACGGCGTGGAGGGCAGATAGACATTTCCAGAAGGTCTGGGTACCACGCTCTCCTGGCCCAATCCGGAGCAATGAGGATCATGTGGGAACTGAACCTCTGTAACCTCCACAACACTTGAGGAATGACGGGGACTGGAGGAAACATGTACAGCAGTGGGAATGACCAATCAACCACAAACGCGTCTCCTAAAGCTCCTCTTAGAGGAAATTCCCTTGAGCAGAATCTCTTGCACTTCCAGTTGTCATTGGTGGCAAAGAGATCCACTTGCGTGGTTCCCCAAAGGGCGAACATCTCCTGAAGGACTTCCTGAGCCAACTCCCACTCATGAGAGACTGTGCTTTGCCTGCTCAGAGCATCCGCCACCGCATTTTCATCACTGGCCAGATGAACTGCCGAAATCATAATTTCCTGCTGGATGGCTCAGAACCAGAGCTGTATTGCCTCTCTGCACAATGGGAGTGCACAATGGGAGTGATCCTGCCCTCCCTTTTTTGTTGAGGTAATGCATGGCCACTGTGTTGTCCGTCATGACCAAGACACACTTCCCCCGTACGGAGGGCAGAAAAGCCTTCAGGGCTAGCCTGATGGCTCTCAGCTCTAACAGATTGATGTGGAGTCTGGACTCCGACGGAGACCAACGAGCGCTGGCGGTCAAGTTGTTGGCATGAGCGCTCCATCCTGTAAGGGAATCGTCGGTCACTACAGTCACCTCCGGCCACGGTTGTCAAAATGGTTCCCCCTTCATCAGGTTCCCTTCGTTCCCTTCGTTCACCCACCACAGAAGGTCCTGGGAGACCAAGCATGGGATCTGAACAGGATCCGTTATCTTGCCGGAGAACTGCGACCACTGCATCTTGAGGACCCATTGCAGGGATTTCATCTGCAGCCTGGCCTCTGGCACCAGAAAAATGCAGGAGGCTATGAGGGTGAGTAACCTTAAGAATTTGAATGCCGGGAGACTCTGGGCATGTTGAAACTTGTCCACCAGCTGTACAATGTGATGAGCCCTTACCTTGGGAGGCGAACACTTCCCCAAGGACGTATCCAACACAGCCCAATGTACTGGAGCTGTTGGGAAGGTGTCAGGTGCGACTTCTTGAAATTCAGGGAGAAGCCCAGCCTGTGGAGGGTGCGGTAGGTGACACCGAGATGATCCAAAGCTAGCTCGGGAGAGCGTGCCCAGACCAGCCAGTCGTCCAGGTAGGGGTAGACGTGAATCCCCCCTCGCCTGAGGTACGCCGCCACCACCACCATGAGCTTGGTGAAGATGCTCGGGGCATAGGTCAATCCGAACGGCAGGACCCAAAACTGAAAGCCGCAAACCTCAGGTACTTCCTGTGCACAGGATGGATCGGTATATGGAAGTAAGCATCCTTGGGGTCCAGAGACACCAACCTTCCTGAAGTTGAAGGGCCTGGAGGACTTGAGAAAGAGTGACCATCCTGAACTTGTCCTTCCGGAGGAGTTTGTTCAACCAACGCATGTCCATGATGGGTCTCAAACCCCCGTCTTTCTTTGGGATAATAAATAAGGGGAATACCATTCCTTGTTCCTCTCCGCTACAGGCACCAGTTCTATAGCACCTTTCTCCAGCAAGGACAAGATTTCCTGTGCAAGGAGCAGATCCGGAAGCTTCAAAGAGAGTGTTACGCTCACCTGGCTCCCACAGAGGCGTCAATCGGAACTGGACAGCTGCGGTCTCCACCAATGTGACGCGTAGGGCCGAGATGACGGACTGGACTGGCCCACCTAGCTTCGTTTGCTTGGCCCGTAGGAATATTCTTCTGCAAATGGATAAAGGGAATTAACCACCCGTGGAGTTGAGCGTAAATCCCCCAACCCCCGCTGTTCTCCCCACAGATCACCTTTGATGTCCCCTCTTATAGTCTCACCTGATGGTTTGAAAAGATGAGCTCTCCATCCTGCATTGAGCGCAGGTGCGCGTTGATAACCAGTTGCTTCACTGGCTTGAAGGAATTGGTGAGTTCCAGAACAATATTGACTCTGAGATTCCCGGCAAGATGCCGTAAGTATAAAGTTCGTATGAGTTCAAATGCCTGACTTTCACTCTTGTCCGAAATTTTTGCAGGTTGCAGCTTGACCCTAATGAAGAGTTCCTCGTGGCAACCGGTAGTATTCTGGTAAGGATTTGTATTTTCCAACACAGTTCGATAAAATAATGTCAATATGTAACCTGTTGCTTTCTCCCTTATTCAGGCACTGAGAGAAAGTATGAAGTCTTGGGGAATTATACCGCCGGCGGTAAAATCAGGTAAGTCTATTGTGGTGAGGAGGGTTCCCCTTGTTAGTTCCTTTGTTTCACCTTGCTGTCCTTTTGTTTCCCCTTAGGGGCTGGGGTTCGGCAAAGATGCAGTGGAAACTGCGCCGACCCGTGAAGAGGAATAGTACCCCCGGCGGTAAAATCAGGTAAGTCTATGGGGGGTGACTTTAGCAAAACAGAAAGGTGATGGCTGGAAGGTTTTGAATTAATCATAACCACGGGCAAAGCTCTGGGCAACCCTCCAGACCATCGTTTTTCAGACTGCCAAGCCATTACAGAAAGGGAAAAACCATATGCAAATCAGGCTTGTCCTACCCCAAAAGGGGCAGTCCAGCCCGAACTGCTAGGTCACATCCCTTCTGCACGAGACCACAAGCATCCCCAGACATGTTTCAGCCTTGTTGGGCGTCATCAGTGAGGAGTAGCTTGGGTCTCTAGGCCCGGCAGACTCGGGACCCACGTCTGGGTATACCCGTCCCACTCGGGGTGACTTTAGCAAAACAGAAAGGTGATGGCTGGAAGGTTTTGAATTAATCATAACCACGGGCAAAGCTCTGGGCAACCCTCCAGACCATCGTTTTTCAGACTGCCAAGCCATTACAGAAGGGGAAAAACCATATGCAAATCAGGCTTGTCCTACCCCAAAAGGGGCAGTCCAGCCCGAACTGCTAGGTCACATCCCTTCTGCACGAGACCACAAGCATCCCCAGACATGTTTCAGCCTTGTTGGGCGTCATCAGTGAGGAGTAGCTTGGGTCTCTAGGCCCGGCAGACTCGGGACACACGTCTGGGTATACCCGTCCCACTCGGGGTGACTTTAGCAAAACAGAAAGGTGATGGCTGGAAGGTTTTGAATTAATCATAACCACGGGCAAAGCTCTGGGCAACCCTCCAGACCATCGTTTTTCAGACTGCCAAGCCATTACAGAAGGGGAAAAACCATATGCAAATCAGGCTTGTCCTACCCCAAAAGGGGCAGTCCAGCCCGAACTGCTAGGTCACATCCCTTCTGCACGAGACCACAAGCATCCCCAGACATGTTTAGTCTATGGGGGGTAACTAATATTCCTCTGTGTATTCCCTTGGCTCACCTTGCTGTTCTTGTCTTCTCCTTAGGTGTGGCGGGAACATGCAGGAGGATGCGGTGGAATGTGAAGATGCTGGGAAGGCCGGTGAGTTCAGCGTGGCGCTGCAGCAGGCGAGGCGACGCGCATAAAATAACTTCTTTCTTCCAGCTCTAAGGCGCGATGGATCGGGAATTCAGGTAAGGATTAAAGGTATTGCTCTTGTTCTAACCTTTTCTCCTTCTTTCTCCCTTTTTCTAGGAGCTCCAAACTCGAGGCGGGCGTGGCAGAAGGCTGGATGCAGACTTGCAGGCATGGTGAGCGTTATGCTGCTGGATGCAGAATAACGCAAAGCGTGTGCTGCTCTTCGGGTGTGGTTTAAATAGCCCCCAAAGTAGTCCCAGGTAAGTATTCCTCCACAGCCCCGCCCGAGTAAAAAATAGTCCCTAAGTAAAGTAGTCCCTTCCAAGCCTCTTTTGGCTTGGAGCTCTTGCAGCATGGTCTGCATCAGGTAAGTTTGCAGCATGGTCTGCATCAGGTAAGTTTTAATCTATGAGCCTGGCGCTATGGTGCCAGGACTGACACTCCATATGAGCCTAGTGCCATAGGCACCAGGACTGGACTCAAATAGCCCCTAGCAGGGGTTGTTGGGCTTGCTTAGGATAACTTGATGCCTGCTTCCGGGGTTGCTGGACGTGGTCTGGGTCCCCGGGGGTAGGCATCATGACAGAGATTTCCCCTTCTGGATTGTCTTGAGGCCGCTGAAGGAAGGGAAGACAGTAGCCGTGGGCTATGGTATCCAACACCTACGCTTCTGAAGTAATGGCCTGCCATTGTTCGACATGCTGAGACAGTCTGCCCCCAACTGGCGAACCATGGACATGGCCTCATGACTGTTTGGAAGCGGCTGCGGCAGTGCCTAAAGGCAAAGAGGCACCACGATTTCCCCATCCACCACAGGTACCTTTCTGCGTGCCCCTTTGACAGATGGCTCTTCTCGTACTACGAAAGAAGGAGTAGTACCGAAAGGAACCTCCCCTCCACTGCTGTCCCATAGGAAAAAAAGGCAGAGGTTGACGCATTGCGGCGCTCAAAGACTTTGCCGCAGCTTTTGAGGTCTGCAACCTCTCAAGGCTCTCGTCAGCCTTGCTGCCAAATAAATGGGCGCCATCAAAGGGCATGTTGAGAAGACAGGCCTGCACATCCAGAGCAAACCCCGACTTCCTCAACCACGCAAATCTGTGTATCACGGTGCTCGCAGCCATGGATCGGCTAAAACTGTTGGCCGTATCGAACCCTGACTGAAGGGATTCACACATACCATCCTAGCCGTTTTGCACGAGAGCAAGGAGACCATCCCTTTCTTCCCCCATGGGAATATGCTCGCCAAGGAAACACAATTCCACAGAGTGTGTGAAAACCTTGCCAAGGCACACGTGGAGTTGGCTGATTTCAAGGCCATGCTCCCTGCAAAAAATACCTTCTAGGCCCAACCGTTGAAGCGCTTGTCATCCCTATCCGGAGGGATGGTAGGGTACGCCACCTGGCTCGAGATGGCCGTAGCCGCCTGAACCACCAAACTCTCAGGAGTAGGGTGAGTAGACAAATAGCTGGGGTCGCTAATGGAAGGGCGGTATTTCTTAGATTTTTATTCACAGCAGGAAGAGATTCCGGGGACTGCCAAGCAGCTGCCACCCTTTTCTGCAAGGTAAAATGAAATGGAAAAACAAGGTCGGGGACGGACCTTGATCCAAGATGTCCGTCAGATCATCTTGCACAACCTCAACGTCAGGGATCGCCGAAGGCTTCGGCATCGATGTCGACACAGGTGCCGACGGCGCCGTGGGCTGATACGACGGCAAGGTGTTGATATCCGAATCGGACTGAAACGGCGCTGAACCAGTCGACACCTGCCCCGAGCCCTCAATATGGTGCTGTGGTCTCGCTGGGGACGAAGACCGAGACCTAGGTACACGCCTCTTGCGACCTTTCGATTCCTTGTCCGTACGGGACCTCAACGGCTCCAGATGAGTGTCGCGTCACAAACCCGAGCCTGATGGCGTGCAAGTCATGGAATGAGACAGATCCAGGCCCGCTTCGTCAGAAGGCGCGACCGGACCCGTTTCCTGCGATTGAAAAATCGCCATCATAGATTTCTTGAACGCTGCCCATTCCTCCGAAGTCGAGGACTTTGTAGGGCACGTAACCTTCCTCGAGGCACCATCCTCCAAAGAGGACGGGAACACGACTGGTGACGGCGTTTCCATGAGTGCCGGGACAGTGAAGACGAGTGGCGGGAACCACTATGGTACCAAGATCCCCGGGAGTCCTTCTGACGTGGAGAGTCACCCCTCAACTTTTCGGTGGAAACCCCCTTGGACTTGGAAGACCGGGACTTAACAGGCTTCGAGCCCCCACCGACCTGGCGCTTCACCTTCTGCTCCTGCAAGGCCTTAGCAGTCAGCGACTGGCATTTCGAGCAGTCGTCTGTTTTGTACGACTCGCCGAGGTACCACAAACAAATGCGGTGAGGGTCGGTGAGCGACATTTTAGAATTACAGTCCCGGCAGGTCTTGAAACCAGACCGCCGATTTGGAGTGGTCGAAGAGAAAGACATCTTCAATGAATAAAAAACACGAGGTGCGCCGAGTCTCACAAAGTTAACACGTTTGCGGAAAAAACGGAACTGAGGCTACGGGCGCCGTGCGTCCTATTTATAACATCCTGTGATGTTGTGCTCGATGGAGGCCCTTGAGGGACATGGACCTGACGCCATCGACGCAGGACGCCCTCTGCCGATAAAGTTTCCGAAGTGCACAGCTGTGGACATTACCTGTCAAAGATGTGGAATGCATTGGAGGACACAATCCATTCCAATATGCAGTTTCTATGAGAATTGGCTGCTCTCTTGGAAACAAAAATAAGGGGTACCTGACTTTAATCCCTGGTCCTTCAGGCAATAACACATGAAACACAAAACATAATGGACCAGTGGATAGAGGATTACTTTCTATTTCCTTTCACAGAATATTTAATATATGTTTTATTACAAAAAAATGCAGTTTAAAAAAAAAAGTAATCATACAATTCACCTACAAAATTCACAAATTTCTGCTCACATTCTTTTCCCCATCACTCACTCACACTCCCCCTATCGCAGTATGTCTTCATTTTAGACAAAACAGTATAAAATCTCATCTTAAGTGAATACAGAACACCTAAAATTGAATAGTAAGGATGGACTATTTATCAGAGGGGAATGAAAAGAATTTACACCATATCGTGAGAGAGAATCTGGGTTTGCAGTCTGACCGTGGGCTTGCATATAACAGCACAGCTATAGGAGTCCACAAGTTTCTGTAGTGATTTGGAAGATCTGGCAAGGAAGACTACATTATCGGTGTATCTTAAGACGGGCAGCCTTCTGCCTTCGCTTTGCGGAACATCAGCATTTGTACAGCCAGCATAGCCGTTAGAGAGTTAATATATAAATTAAACAGGAGGGGTGACAGAAAGAACCCCTGCCTCACTCCCTTCCCCACATCTATTGGCCTGATTAGTTCACCTCCCCTCTCATAAAGAACCTGAACTCGCAAATCAGAGTGGTGAGACTCCAACAGCTGTATCTAGCGCCTGGGTATACCTAACTCATCGAGGTTTGCTCAAAGCAGTCTCCTGTCCACATGATTGAAAGCCAAACTCAGGTCCATAAAAGCCACTTAGAGAGGAGACCTCAGCAAAAAATTATTTTGACAGAATCAGGTATAGATTAAAACAGTGATTCTTGGTTCCCAAGACCACCCTGAAGGCCAACTGTGTATCTGTCAAAAGACTGTGGTCTCCAACCCACTACTCCGGAAAGAAAGCCAGGATATTACTCTGACAGGGCTGTATTTTTAGCAGGCTTAGTTGGGCAGTTCTCCACAAATAGATCAAAAGATTTGAAAATAGTTGTCAGTGGCGATGCAGGATCCAGACAGGTCATAAGTACTTCCTTATTAGAAACTACAACTTTAGTGGAGAGCTCTGGATCTCTGTCCACTTTCTAGCGAATCACCCTGCCTGTTGAGCCCTTCACTAGGGGGTGGGTATATATGTTACCCATAGCAATCCCCCCTGATGTCCAGCCCAGTGGGATGGAGAGATGATCGCTTTCACATCCTCAGAGATCGCAAACACCCTCACCCCAATACCACCCATCATTTCATGGGGGTCAGAATAAAATCTATGATGCTTCTGGCTCTGCCATTGTCAAAGGTGTAGCTGCCAGAACCCTGCCATTACTGCCCTAAAACCAGTCTCCATCAATATTTCCCAAAGCACAAGGGCATTGCTGGATGTGGTGGGATACACAAAGCATGGCTTTGAAACTGACAGGGCCGTTTCCTCCTTATTTTCATAGAGGTACTCTTGACCCAGAGCTTAACATGTTGTTAAAATCAACCCCACTTTCATTGGAAAACCATGGCCTTGGGTATCGTGCTCATTTATCATAAAGGATTGTAGTCATTTGAATAATGTCATCATTCCCTCAACACTTTTATTGTTATAGAAATGTACCAACCCAAAGCGAATTACCCTGGGAGTTAAGATGCCATGCATAGAATATTACTATTCGACCGAATATCTAGTTGGACATTCCAGCCTCGGCTAGTCGAAATGTAGGTGGCCAATCCCCCAGATGCATGGCTTTTCGCACTAATGCTCACTGCTGGGGTGAAGACAATCCGAAACCCATGCAGATGAATGGGTTCAGTTGCCCAAGTCTCTTGAAGTGTGACCACCTGGTGTTCATTTACAAACTCTCACCAGGACTCATTAAGAATTTAATTTTCCAGGCCCTCAATGTTCCATGCCAGAATTCTAACTCCCAACCCTGCCCTCTCCCTTAACTTAGGTTTGCACCACTTAACATGTAATCATGTTGCCTCAAAGCCATAGATGGCTCCCTAGATGTCGACTGCTTTCTCAGTCCCTAAAATCTGGTCTGCTGAATGAATACAGACCCTTCCCATCAATCAATATCTTCCATCTCCTGTAGGCACGCAAACCTGTTCGTAGTAATATTCCCCCTACCCACGGGGTAACATCCATATGTGGATTTAGAAAGCTCTAAGTGGTCATTTAGAGAAAAAAAAACTAACTTCAGCAGGTCTATAAAAAAAGCCCAAGGGAAGGAACTGAATGTTACAATTAACAATGCAGCTATGCGAACCCTTCCATAGTATTTCAGGACCTTGTTAGGGTTGTTTAAGGTAATAGTTATACAGTCCTCCTGGAAGCATTTTTCAGCATTACCTACCTAGGTAGAGCATCTTACCAATAGTAGATGCCTCTCCTTTAATAAGGAGTCCCCGCACACATTCCTTTATTCATCTGGGAGAGGGTATCTTCATCTAGAGGTGTAATTAGGGTGGAACGTACACCATAATTAGGACCAAGGGTGCTGCCTGATGTAGTAAATACAGCTTATGTAAATGCTCAGAGTCCCTGCATGACTCCCACAGTAGTCCTTCCTCTGCACTCTGAAGGGAACCCTCCCCCCCACCACTGTCTGAGCTCCTTTGTTCTGGGCCTGAGCTTGTGAGATCAATTATCCCAGGAGGACAGCCTTGATTTTGCATGGTCAGGGTGCGTGTATTCCTAAAGTTTGGTTCTTTGGCCACCTGCTTACCATTTACCTTCTTCCCTGTCTCACTGCCCCTACCACTGCAATCCATATGGAGCCCCATCAATTTGGCCATAACTTTACAGCTAGGCTTTACAGTAATAAGGGAAACCTTAGCGCCCGTGTTACATTCAGCTGCTTCTCAAAGGAACCTGCTGGAGGTCTGGTCGACTGAGAATTTCCCAAACGCATTAAGGATTTGGGGCAATTGCCACCCTCTCCTATGCTCCCTCCAAAAGTGAATCTATCTTACAAAAAATGTAGCAGGCGCTCCTCTCCAGAAAGAACATGACATGATAACCTGTTCTGAGATGAGAGGTTGCAGCACACGCTTTTTGCTCACTGTACCTTTCACAGATGGGGAATATATCCATTTGCATATCAGTCTTTGTCCCGCCCACATGGGCAGTTCAGCACCGAAAGGCTATGGCAATTCCTCTCTGAACAAGAGTACCAAAAGCAACCCCATACACATGTTTCAGCCTTGTTGGGACAGTGCTTGAACGGTGGATCTAAAGCTGTCCGGAGGGAGGAAGGGCTTGACTTTCTGCAGGAGGAAGAGCTGATACAAAGCTGCCTGAGTTTTCTTAGCTATGTGTGTCTTGAAGGACAGGTGTTTCTCGATGTGGAACCTGAAGGAATTGGCACATGAGGTGAGCTTGGGTGTGAAGCACTCAAGGTTCATTGTTGATAGCCAAGTCTGTATGTCTGGGTGTTCAGTGTTGTTGGTGAGTAGTAGCAATTCAGTCTTGGAGGGGTTGAGCTTCAAGTATGCACTGGACATCAAAGACTGGATCAGCGAGAGGCAGGTGTTGAGCCTGTGGATGCCCTGATGGAGTCCATATTGAGGTATAGATGTACGTCGTCATCATATTGGTGGATGTGAATGGTGTGTGTGGCTAGGAGGGCGTCCAGCGTCTCCATGTATAGATTGAAGATCACTGCAGAGAGGATGGAACCATCTGGGACTCCACAGGTGACTGAAGCATTGAATGATTTAGAGAAGTCCATCTGGACAAACTGCTGGTGGCTGGAGAGGTAGGACCTGAACATGCGTAGGACAAGGTAGCTGATCCCTATGAGCCGATGTAGGGTGTCCATGAGCGCCTGGTGGTCTACTGTGCTGAAAGCAGCCGAGAGGTCTAGTAGAACCAGGAGGCACGGGTGGCCATCGTCAAGGATGTTGAGGGCATCATCGACCACCTGTATGGTTGCTGTCTCTGTGCTACATCTGGGTCTGAACCCGGATTGGTAGGTTTGCAGGAGATTGTTGGTGTTGATATGTTGCTTCAGTTGCGTGGCTACCTCTTTCTCAATGATTTTGCCTAGTAAGAGAAGATGGGTGATGTGGCGATAGTTACCTAGTTTTTCAGGATCCAAAGTGGGTTTCTTTAGTAGAGGTGGGATTTGTCCTGTCTTTAGGGTCGATGGGAAGGTGCCTTGAGTTATGGAGCTGTTGATGATCTCCAGGTAGGGAAGGGGAGCTCCTGCAGGGAGGGTCTTGAGGATGTTGTCTGCATATGATGTGGAGTTGAGGACGGCCAGGGTTTCTACCAGGTCCTCTGTAGAGAGTGTCTTGAATGTTGTCAAGGGAGTAGAGATTTTGCGAGGAAGGATGTGAGGTGGGTCTGTGGATGCAGTAGTGCTTGATCACTTTGAAGAGGACGTTTGTTGTCGGCTTCTGCTATGGTGTTCTGATAGTTGGAGGCCTTGGCTGTGTTGATTAATTGGAGGAGGGTAGATCGGAGTTCCTTGAGGAGCACCAGGTTGAATGAGGGTCCTGTAGTGGTGCCAGGATTTCTCTTGTTTCCTGATGACTCTTTTGCTGAGGTTAAGTACTTGGGAAGTCCTGGGCTCATGGATGGCAGCAAATTGGCTGAAGCTTAATGCCTCTGAGACCAAGGCGCTGGTTGTAAGCACCCCCAGTCCTCTCTCTTTTTGGATGCCCGAGTTATGGCCGGCTTCTCTGGGCTCCTGTCCTACTCCCTCTGCCTCTGTGAAAAATCTGGGGGTCACTATGTAGTCTTCTCTATCTTTGGCCTATCAAGTGGCAGCTGTGTGTGAGTCTGGACACTTTAAACTACGCATATTGCGTAAGTGCTTCATTTTGTCCCATCTAAATATCATGCGCCAGTGGTGGCCGCGCTGGTACAGAGCACCACAGACTTTTGTAATTTTCTTTATCTGGGACAGCCACGCTACCTCATAAATCGGCTTCAGCTTCTCCAAAATGCCTCTGCCAGAGCTGTGCTTCATCCTGCTTTTCGAGCACACATGTCCCCGCTCCTAAGGCAGCTGCACTGGCTTCCCATTGAGAAGAGGATTCTTTTTAAATCTATGTGTGTCATGCATCGCGCCTTTTATAAGCAGGGTGCAGAATACATCCAGAAAAAGTTTCTCTGTTAAGTTCCGTCCCGCCTGTTGCGATTCCAGTCTGGCCTTCTGTTATCTATCCCTTGCTTCAGACTCTCTACCATAGGTGGGCATGCTTTTTCGGTGATGGCTGCAAAAACTTGGAACATTCTCCCCTTGTCTCTTCGAGCTGTTGTCGATCATGTAATCTTCCGCCGGTCTCTGAAGACTTATCTATACTAGGTTGACGCCTTCTGCCACCGTCCCTCTCCTCCTTTCAGTGCCATGATGCCCTTGGGCATACGTGCGCTTTATAGATTCACCTAACATAACAGGGTACTGATGGTTTTGGTTTGCAAGGGTGTTGTTTCAGAGGCACGCCAGTCGATTGAGGCTGAGAGGGTGGCATTGAGTGCTTCCAGTAGAGAGTTGCAGTTCGGTTGGGGGTGTTCGGTCCATGTGAAGTGAAGGTTGGCGAGATCTTCCATGAGGGCTTCCACCGGAAGGCTCTTGAAGGACCTTAAAGTGTCACTGCTGGGTTACTGCTGGAAGTTCTTGACTGGGGTGGTGTGCAGGATGTTGAAAGGCACGGCCAGGTGGTCAGACTAGTGACACAGGAGAGGACAGCTGTAGTCGAGCAAAGGCAGTGCGTTGATGATTAGGTCAAGCATGTTACCTTTCTCGTGCATTGGGTCTTTCATGTGCTGTGTGAGGTTGAGGGTATCGAGAAGGCCGAGGGGAGCATCCTTCATCAATTTGGTGGCCTTGTTCTCTGGGAGGTTGAAGTCGCCTAAGAAGATGTTGTTGGCGTGCGTGAGGGAAATGGTGGAGACCAGATTGGTGAAGTCTGTAATAAAGGCACTGTTGGGTTTGGGTAGTCTGTAGATGAGATGGAAGGTGACTGTCCGTCAGGGAGAGCGGAAAGTGGTAGCAGAGGACTTCAACGGAGCCAAAGTTGTCAACATGAAGTCTGGTGCAGGGCCACATGGTCTTGTGGATGACTGTGAGGCCTCCGCCTGTCTTGTTTGGCCGGTCTCTATGTTGGATGCTGTAGCCTTCGGAGACAAGGGCGTCTTGGATGTGGGTGGAGGTGGGTGTCAGCCAGGTCTCGTGATGGAGATGGTGTTAAAATTGTGCATGGTGGTGAGGACAGCGATGTCTGCTGCATGGGTGATAGTTAAGCGGACACTGGTGAGCATCAACTTCTGTGTTGTGGACGGTGAGGGGGTGCTGATGGGCTTGATGCTTATGTGAGTGAGCGTGCTGCATTGCAGAGTCTATGCCTTAGAGAAGGGGCTATGTCGACCTTGGCATTGCCTGGTGATGTAGGGACGGAGGGAGAAAACACAAGTCGGCGTGTGCTTACCTGTTGTCTGAGTACGAGTTCAGGCCCTGGGTCCGCTTGGTCTGAACAGGTTCAAACAGAACTTGCCCTTTTCTTCATCTGCCTTTCACTTCGGATGCCTGGGCGAGAGACTCCCTTGATCTAAGAGTTAAGAGCAGAAAGGAAGAGACAAGGCTAAGAAGGGGGGTGGGGCATAGGCCACGTGATCGAAATCCACTTGGACCTGCTCTCCAACTGCAAAGTAAAAGAGACTGTAGGGCTGCTTAAGTAGGAAAAACGGGCAGCAAAACAGGAAGGCACCAACAGTTTACTGACAGGACTGCTTCCAGCCCTCCTCCCAACTTTCTTGTGGGCCAGACATCCTCAGGTATTTCGAGGCACATTGAGCTTTTTTTTAGCTAAATACCCTGAATCAGTTCCTGATTATTCGCAGGCTTTTTGCTTGCCCATCCTTTACGGAATTGGGCTGAAAGGCCTCATACACCAGATTTGTATAAACTGTTCACAGGGATAGGGAAGGAATTTGATATAAAATGAGTACAACGTGCTAATATCTGAATACCATGTGCAGATGTATTCTTAATAATTCATGAACACGATCTTATACAAAAAGTTATTAAAATACAATTAATATAAAATCAGTATAGAATATAATATCCCTGGTAGAAATGTAAAGTGCAAATAGGCAAATTAAATATACATAAACGAGGGCCTGGCAGAATTCCAAAACCCCTTTAAGTCAACGACTGACACACAAAAATACAATAGCAATACATATCAATCAATACATTCAAGAATATGTTCAGATAAAAGAATCATGAGAAATATAAAAATGGCAACATATTTAAATGAGCAGAAGTAAAACTGACGCTCAGCTGTTTAATCTGGTCTAAATATGCATGTTTCTGAGCCAATCGAGAGTAAACAGCTGCGTGGTATGACGGAAGACTGAATCAGATTCGTGAGTGGGAGGGGTACGCCTTGAGAGGTTTAGTTCTAGTACATCACCATCCCCCTAGCCAGGGGCGTTGCTAGGGGGGGCTAAGGGGGCTATAGCCCCTGATCTTTTGGTTGTAGCCCCGGATAGAATCTCAGGAGCTACAGCCAAAAGACTAGCTAGCCCCCAGTCCCAACAGTTCCGACATCAGCTTAGCCCCGGGTCTTTTCCAGACCTAGCAAGTCCCCTGCCCCTAGCCCTTTCCCCTTTGTGAAGATGAATCACACATTTGCACTGGCACTTGAGGGAAATGAACCCCAGAGAGCTTGAGAGGGGACCCCCCAAATGACTCGAGGGGACTGTCCCAAGTCCGCCGCCACCCCTCAGAGCTCCTCGGCCAAGGCAGAGTTAGATGAAAACAGAGCCTTATGATGCGCTCTCAGGTACACTGAATGCGGCTCTGGCTTCAAACCTGGAACACATGTCTTGTCGGGCACTAGAAACCACTGTTAAAGTCAGCACAGGTGCATTCTGTGCCGGGAGAATAGATCGCTGGCCACATGGGTCTCAGTAATGGGTGTGGTAAACTGCGGCTCCCAGCAGTTGATGACCCAGCTAAGGCAGTCCCCAGCAACTCATTAGTACTCGTACTGGCAGTAATGGGTGCAGTAAACTGCTGCTCCCTGCAGATGATGATCCAGCAAAATCCAGCTAAGGGAGTCCCCGACAACCCTTACCGGCAGCCACTCCTCAAGAACCAGGTCCACTACGATTAAAAATAGGTAGTTCACCTCGGATGGTTCACCTCACCCTGCCTAATGCCAAGTGAACTCATTATGGCGCTCTTGGCAGGTTCAGAGGTAGATGGAAATGACACAAGTTGTGTTCCCTCTCTGCATCTCCACAAGCCACAGCTTGGGCCAATGACAACCGCTGGCAAGCTCTCAACAGACAGTGGCCTTGCCTCTGCTCTTGGCATAGCTTATGTTAGCTAGAGGCTAGCAGGATAAAGCCTCTACTCTTCATACTCCTTCCAACACAGTCCAACTGTCAAAAAGGGTTCCGAGCTTCCCAGCCGGGCTTCCCAGGGGCCTGGAAAGGAAGGCACAGCACAGAGACAGCAGGGAACATCCCGCACCGCTGCCCGATCTGCTCTGCTGCTGAAGGTTTAAGAGGAGCATGGAGCATAGGGAGTAATGCATGGGTCACTGAGCCATAAAACCCTCCTGCCTCTGCAAACAGCTTGAACAGCCCACAACGCTGCTCACTCTGCTCCTCTCCAATGCTGAAGGTTTAAGAGGAGCGCAGGGCATAATGCATCGGTGACCGGGCCAGAAAACCCTCCTTCTGCCTATGCAAACAGCAGAAACAGCCTGCGCTGCTGCCAGATATAGTTGTCATATTACATGCTAGAAAAAGGTTACTTAGCAGACCGAATACACACCAGTGGCCCAAACTACTTCACAGCCTTCATACGGAAAAGGGTTAACCCCTAAAGTGTAGCCCATGTGGAAGAAATGGGCATGTTACAGCAGATGGTGTAGATGGCAATGGTGTTACGCTCACCTGGTATCCACAGGGACGCCACCCAGCCGGGTTACTCGCTGGTATACTTCTCAGTGGTGCCCAGAAGTGATCTACGGGGAAGGTTCTGCCTGAAAATACAGGAGGACTGTGTTCAAGACTGGCCGACCGGGGTAAGTATCCTCCCTCCACCCCGTATGATTTCAGCCCCTCTGGGGCCCTCTCCTCACCTTGTGGTAGAGTTAGGCGTGCTCTCCGTCCTGCCTTCTTTGCAGGGGCTTGTCTTTCGTGGGCATATGCGGTCCAGTTACTTCACTGACGCCGGCCTGTTTGATATCGTTCAGGTAGGTCTTATTGCTGTTCTTTAGGATTGTTGCTATCCTGCATGCCTTTCTTTGTTTAATAATGTCTCTTTTTCTCCCTTAGGTATGCAGAGCTTCAGCGCGGCGAACTGGCTTGGTTGAGCCTCGCTGGTAAATGATGGCGCATTAAGAGCGCAATGATGCGGTAAGTAAGCGATATGCGCAGCGCTGCAATGTCTTGCCTTTGCTAACCTGTTTTTTCCTTCTTTCCTTGTAGGTCGCAGTGTTCCTCAGCGCGTGTGGAATTTCCGGAGTGGTGCCAGCCGAGAAGCGACCAGCCAGCTAAGCCTTTAGAGCAGTTCGTAATTTGCAATATCTCTAATGCTTTCTTTAATGTTGCCTCTATCTTCCTCTTTCAGGTCGTTCAGGCCGGGAGGCGTGCAGATTCAAGGAAGCTGTTCTCAGGAGCTACGAGTAGCTAAATATGAAGACTGCAGGTAAGATGCTGCTGCTAATGATGTTCCTTTTGCCTCCTTGCAGGTTCTGCTTCTCCGAGGTTCGTGGGTATAGCTGGACACGGTGAGCATCACGTTGCAAAACTGCAAAGTAATGCAAAGCATGTTGTCTTGCTCGGGGGTGGTTTAAATAGCCCCAACAAAATAGTCCAGGAAAAGTAGTCCCTAGGCTACCACACCCAAAACACTGGACCGCATAGCTTGGTTCCTAGGAACCAAGCTATGTGGATGCCTCCATGTTGGCTGACAACACAAATAAGTAGTTCCCAAGCGCATGTTTTTCATGGTGTATGAGCCTGGCGCCATAGGTGCCAGGACTGGCCGCAGGAGGGCTTTTGAAGAGGATGCCAGGCTCTAGAGGCCCAAGTCCTGACTCCACCTGGCCAATGGGTTTGCCAGAGGGGGTTTTGGGCGAGGGTCATGACAAATGGTTCTTTTGTCACATGACCCACATACATTGAATTCAATACAAGTAAAAAAGTACTGGAGTTGCAAAACCCTTGCTTAAATTCTTGCCTACTGTGAAGGCATCATGAAGCAAGACACAGATAACAGACTTAAAGTTAAAAATAAGATACTTTATTACATTAAATCTCAGGATGGCAGAAGGCCTAACTTGCCCTATGCTAAGGTGGGTTTTCCCCACCTGAATGAACTAAGGAAAGTCTGAGTCCAAGAGTTCAACTTAAAAGTCTGTCTTTGTCCAAAACCTATATTTACCCTCACAACTAAAGCTAACCCACGTGTAGGGATGTCAATATCAAAAAAAATAGTGTGCAACTCAAAGTTCTGACCTTCTTCCAGCTCACAGCTTTCTTTCAGCTCCCTTTCCCCAAATATAAGAAAGTTACACAAAAAGATTATCAAGATTACAAGGTGATATATTATTTATATTCATCTATTTATTTTTATAGCGCTGAAGCCCGCAGGCAACACAGTTCATAAAAAACAAAGGGTCTTGAGGCTTTGTTCTCAGGACCACACAATGGTGGTCCCTCAGGGTTCCCTTTCCCAAGACTTTCACTTCATCACCACAATGTCCTGGATTTTCAACATTTAGGGCTCACTGGTCCAGGCACAGTTGTCAGACCAAACGGTCCACCCATCACAGGTCACGCAACCAGGATCCCTGACTTTCGGCCTCTTGGCTTTGATGTGTAGCTTTAAAATGGTATGGCTTTTCCTTCTCAGTCTCTTGGCTTTGCCAACACTTGTTCAATCTTTTAGGCCTAGTCCTTCTGCATTCAGTCATAAAAGTTCAGTTGAGGGTGTTTTACTCACACCCATCTTCTTATGCCTCTCTGTCACCCTTGTACCCGCTTCTGTAACTGTTTTCACCTGGGCATTTGGGTTATTCACTTTAATTACTTGGGTTTATTCCATTGTACCTTTAGAATGCTTAATTTCAGTGTTTCATTGAATTCAGGGTCTGATAAACATTAATGCCGCTTAATTATAAAGTTCCCATTTGTGCGGTATTCAAGAGGCATTGGTTTCACTGTATTTTTCAATTCCATTTGTTTTGGTACTTGATAAGCATTTGCTTTGCTTAGTTTTAAAGTTACATTCAATTCGGTATTCAATAAGCATTGCTTCGCTTAATTTTCAAAGTTCCATTTAGTTCGGTATTCAATAAGCATTATTTTGTGTTATTTTTAAAGTTCCATTTAGTTCAGTATTCAAAAACATTGTAGGAGTGCTGTGGCGTTCATGCGTCTTCCCCTGACACTCACCGGCTTGTGGCGTCTCCTTCTGTCGCGCTCCGCTTGCCTGCCGTATGTCTTTCTCTGCATTTCCGGCTACCAGTATGCTGCTTTCTGGACATGGGACAGGGTCCCTTCTCCTTGTTCCTCTCGCACAGCTCATGCACGCTGAGCGCAGTTCACGAAGGCTCCCAGACTGCAAATAATTACACAGCCCCCTGGCTACGGGCTGTGTAAGTCTTCTGGGAAGTTTGCCGGTGTCCTGGCTCCTCGTCCGGTCCCACCATGGCTGACTCCTCTGACGTACGATCCCCTACTGGCTTCCTCCACAGAGGCCTCCTTCTTGCTTCCTGCTCTGCTCTACCAGTCTCCTTTTATTACACCTGCAGCCCCTTGGCAGGATGCAGGTTTGGGTCTCCAATGAGACTTGCCTGACCATAATTACAGGGACATAGCTGACCCCTAGATCTCCCTGCAGGCATCTTCCTCGTCCCAGTACCAAAGTGGTGAAAGTGTGTGGTTTGCATTACTCTTAGTTGCTTCTTCTTCATCTCAGTATTGTTAAGTGTAATAAGTGGGGAAATGAGGGGAAAAGCTTTACAATAACCCATAAAGGTTCGGGGAGTGTTTGGTGGAGTATCAACAGGATAAGAGGGATACCATGCCTCTCTTAAGGGTACCCCAAGCCAAGTTCCCAAGGACCCTCCACTCGGATGATCCTCCCTCGCTTCTCCACCACCAGGGTCGGGATCCAAGAGTGATGGCCTTTCCCTGGCCACCTGAGAAGACGATCCAGGGTTCTTAGGAGTGAGAATACCCTCAGGTTTCTCACATATCCAAAACCCATCTGTGTATGAATGCTACTGCAGTCCATGGGTTTATAAATGAGTGCCTGTGTGATATTCAAAGGGGTGACATGTACCATGTCCTCGTCACACAATGAACAACTAATTCAAAATGTTGCACATGCACTGGAGGATGTGCATGCATATGCAAAGTGGAGGATGGCTATCCAACAAATCCATGCCGCCACTTACCTATATGAAATTCACCCTTTTCATATGCTTCATCGGTCCGGTGTCTGATAACATGCATCAGCTTGCCTGTATTATCTCCAAATGACAAGTACAGACATGCCCACATCTCCCACTAAGCACTATGCCCTCAACCGATTGAACAGTCTGGTTGATGACACGGGGCTTGGTGAAAGTTAGAAGAAAATGGTGGCCCATCACATGCATGCATCCTTGCTTGTGTAAGAAAAAAGAAAAGAGTTATGGCATGTCCAATCACTGCAGCTTTGTAAGAAGGTGAGATCTGGGAATGTGTTGCCAATGAAAGGTGTAGACCTGGTCTTAAGCTGTTTGTTTACAAACCAAGCCAATGCAGAGCATTTTGGAGGCAGGTGGTTGGAGCTATGAAATAGGAGTACTGGTTCTCTCTGCCATAAACCTAGTGCCAGCATTTTATGTTCATGCAGGAAAAAAGCTGTGGATCACCACTGATACTGGCCAAAAGCAGGAGGACACCACAGACATCTATTGTCACCACAGACATCTATTGTAAATGTTCCATGGAATGCACAAATGGCAGGCAATATTTACAACATTGCTGTCACAAATTGCAACAATATGGCATCAAGGCTTTCCTTGTGCAATGTGTAGTGAAACGGATGACAAAAGCCATGGAGGGGACCAGTTTGCCTGTAAGTGCTGGTGCTAGTGGACACCACTGTGCCAGACTACAAATGTGACATCTTCCCATAGATTTATATTGTCTGCATATTGACTGCATCTTCCCAGTGGAATGGAGTCCTTCATTCAGGACAGTGCGGCAACAAGGGTCGCAAAGACATACATTTCCATGGCTAATGGGTGCATCTGCTGGAGAAATGTCACCCAAAGTAAAAATGTACAAATACATAGAGCAACGTCCATGTGGAGGCCCTGTTTTATATTGCTCTTTTGTACACATGTGAATGCCATAAATCCATGTCCTGTTCGCCTTCACACTTTGCATAGCAACACTATGGTTCACCACTGCAACAACCTCTTACAGTGTATTTTGTCATGCCCAAGTCAAACTGATTCAGATTCCCATTTTTGTGATTCACCCTTACTCCAGCAATTGTATTGTAATGTATTGTTTATTTATAAATCGTTTATACACAAAATTTGTGCTATATAATATTCCGAGATGGGGCACATGGTATACAAGCATTCATACTTCCTTGGAAATGTCAGAATAATATACAATAATAATAAGCATACTAGGCCTGACAACATTTTTGCTAATTCAAGTGCGTTATCAGGTAGTTGTGGGGGTAGGGCGGGCGGGATAGGAGAAGAGGGTAGGGGCATAACAAAGTGACCAGCAGTTAGGATAGAATGGGATATGAGTAGTTTATTGTGCATTTATGATGTGCCACTAACACAAATGATTCAGGTGCACAATGCAAGGGGGGCAGAGACAAGGAACAGACAGACAGCAAACTTACTGGGTAAAGTGCATTCAAATTGTGTAAGTGCCAGACAGGAAGTGCGAGTGATGGGTGAAGGGAATTGCGCCTGGTGCAGGAGGACTGGGTTAATGCAGAGGGTTGTCACTTAGGGAAGTACGTAGTGCTGCAAGTAGTGCAAGGGCCGGGAGAGAAGTGCAGGCATTGGTGTGGGCGCCTGGAACCTGTAAGGTTCTGAGGTGAGCCAGATGACCAGTTAGCAATCTGAGCAGAAGGAGCTGATGGCAGGTAGAAAGCAGATGTTAGCAGGGGGGAGGTAGAGAGAAGGCAGCAGAGAACAGGAAGATCTTGAGGAGTTTCTGGAATTTAAGGAGATCCGGCTCAAGACAGAGAGAGGCAGGGAGACTGTTCCAGAGGTCGGACCCTGCAGAGGATAAGGATCTACCCACAAGTCTCTGTTTGGAAACACGGCTCACTCTCAGAGATTTGGGGGAGGATGAGCGGAGTGCTCTAGAGGGAGTGTATTTGGGAAGAGTGTGTTGTAAGTAGCACATGCCCCGGTGCCAGAAATCCTTGTGAACTATGCAGAGTGTCTTGTACTTGATCATTGCAGCCACGGGGAGCCAGTGGAGGGATTTCAGTGCTGCAGAGATGCGGTCCCGGGGCTTGAGGCCAAAGATAAGTCTTGCAGTTCTGTTCTGGATGAGTTGTAAAGGTCTGAGTCTAGAAGTAGGGAGACTGAAAAAGAGACTGTTACAGTAGTCAAGTCTATGGAGAACCAGAGTTTTGGAGAGAATGAGTCTCTGGGGGAAAGTGAGAAAAGGTAGGATACCTCGGAGGAGTGTAGCTGGTAGTGAGATTTTTGGTAAATATCTGAGATGTGTGAGGAGAAGGACAGAGTAGAATCGAAGATGACCCCCAAGTTTATTGCCTCACTGGTGAGTGAGGGTGCAGGGCCAAGGGAGGCCGGCTAGAGTGAGAGTGGAAAAATGGCAGCAGGAGTCCCAATGAGAACAATCTCTGTCTTACTGGCATCGTTAACTGCACACCAGGACTGAATTGCAGACAGACAGTCATGAATGAGCTAAGAGGAAGTTGTTGAGGGTAGCTTGAAGGAGAGCTGAGTGTCATCCGCATAACACTGAATGTTAGAAGTGAACAGATCAAGTGGTCCAAGGGAGCCATGTAGATATTGCAGAACCAGAGGGGTAGGTTAAATACCTAAATGAACCATGAGACGTGTAAATTGCATTCCGCTACTCTGCAGGCCCTACATTAGAAGGCTCAATCGAACCGAGCGAGTCTTACAAGGTGGGATCTAACCCTGGGAATACGTGTTTTGGGAATGCGCCAGTTGAGGTAAGATTCACATTTGGGACTGTAGTTCATTGACTTTTGGACTTAGATTGTAACATGCACAATATATTGGGCCTCATTACGACCCTGGCGCTAATGGGTTAACTGCGCCGTAAAAGGCTGCGGCGCTGTTAACCCATTAGCGCCTAATTACGAGGTCCCTTTGCGGGACCCGACCTAAACGGCTGGTCTACACCAGCCGTTAAAGTAGGGACCCGCAAAGGGACCTTCGCGGTAAGTATGGTACCGCAATTTGCGGTACCATACTTAGCGCTTTCGCCATTCCCATTATGCCCTATGGGGCAAAAATGGGAATGGGGAAGGACCATGGGGAAATGGGGAAATACCGTCCCGCCAACCTTGGAATGGGGCGGTATTTCCCCATTTCACCATGGCGGACACGTTACGATACCGGCACCAACCATGTTGCTAATAGCGCCATGGTTTAGCGCCGGTATCGTAATGAGGGCCATTGACTTGTTTACTCTTATATTATTGACTAATGAGTCATATACGCTATCTCACGCGAAGACCACTATTAACATTAAATACTGATAATACTCGGTTTTCTACATGATTTCTCGATAATTACTAGCAATTTGTGCATTTTATGAACAGCATCTTACCAAGCCCACTGTGATAATGACTATAGTTAATCATTCTGTTATCTGATCGAACATAGATAGGATAGCATTCTTTCCACACCTACATGGTGTCATCATCATTCGGTTTACACCCTACAATTATCTCTTATACCAGACGCAACTTATGACCGGGAGTCATTATCCACACAATCTTTACCAATTACTGACTCAGGAATTTACTATCAAACTTATGATACGAGGTGAGGAGCCTTTCTTCTTTTTATTATTTATGCCACCTAATTTGATTTATGACTAGAGCCAACACCCAGAGGCTCAGTGGGTTTCTCTTTATTATTTATTTTCCTATTCCCTAGATGTGTTAGCCACAAGATGCTTTGAGAACTACAAGAATCTGTCTACAACATTACCTTGTGCTTAGCACTCATGTGACGGCAGTCACACGTGGTATGACTCATAACATTTCTATAGTTCCTAATCAAAATAGATTACTTGTTACTTTTGTGAATGTGTTAATTATCATTATTACTCATTTCCCATTAGGTTATTATACCGTATTTACAAGAATAAAGGGTACGCTTGCTCTTTATATCCTTGGTGCATGCTAACCAGGTGGTTTTACCCATAGGCATTATTAATACCACAATAAAATAATTGGTTGGCCCTTTTCCTCACATTAATCAAACCTATTATAACCACATCATTGTTGTTCTGGTCTTATGAACACTCACTATAGGACCAAGTGGCCATTTTAGGCACCGTTTTGCTTTCCCATTCCTGTTAAGGATGACCTTTTACCAATGAGGCACTGGGGCAAGTGAGGCGACATATTTATACAATTATCAAATTGGTATAATTAATCCATTTTTCACATGAATTTGAAAATATACACATTGTGCGTTTTTATTTCTTTGTCCATTTTCCGCAATACCCTGAATCTACAAACTGGTGTGTGGTATGTTACTCTTTTTTCTCATTCCCAAAAAACTTTGTTCTACTGAATTATTGGGACAATACCCATTCCTACATCAATCTTCATTATCCTTATTTTGATTGTATATATTTTGGGTATTTTTTATCAAGCCAATTCATATTTATGTTTTGTAATTTGTTTTATTGGCTCCTTAATCATATTATGGCAATATGCTTTTTATATTTTGCATGCTAATTCGACTTTTTCTTATTTCCACATGTTATCAATACTGTGTACTACATTTGTACTAGACAGGCTTGAGGATGACCTGTGTAGTCGAAACACGTGTCGGCTGATCACAATCAGAATACATACAAATTCTCAGGAATAGGGTCTGGAGCAAGCCTAGGCGACAATATTGTAAGTAATAAGACAAAAACTACGATTCCCAGCATGCTTAGAGGCGCAATGGTAGTTCACGTATTCGCGCCAGGAGACAGCTGTAGTTCATTAATGGAGTATTTAGCCGTTGACCGCCTGTGCACCGGTGCTGATAAATAATGTTGTGCAGCACGGGCGGCCTCGACGGCGTGTGGGAGGAACGCAGGATGGCGAGCGAGTGAATTATTTCGAGGAAGGCGGACGGAGGCTTCTGTAAACCACGGCAGTGAGGGAGAGTATCGGGCCGAGCAGGTGTAGCCTTGATGTTAATCTCGGGAGGCAGCGCGAACTTCGCGTAAGACCTCCCCATAGCTCCCGGGCCGCAGCGGTGAATACTTCTCCCTTCCAGACCGCTGCCTTCACTTCCATACGCGGCAGCTGCTTCACCGGGCGGCGGCGTCTCACGGCGACATACCAGAACGTCCGGGTGTACTTGTGAGGCACCCGGACTCGAAGATAAGTACACAGATACATGTTTCATTAATGTTGACAAGAATTATGTTTTACTTGATACGTTAAAGACTTAATTGAGTTACTAGGCAGTCCCCAGGTTGGGGTTAGTTTAATCTCTATGGGAAGTATGAGGCAATACTTATCGCAGAGACCCTTCTACTAAGAGATAAATGCAAGACTGTTCATTTCGATCCTGAAAGGATATCTTGGGTTATGTTGCTTTGTTTGCTCATGTTCTATGTCAGCCCATGGGGCCATGTGTATGTTGACTTCATGAAGTTCCCTTGTACGTGTCATGCAGTTTGTATCGCTCTCGTCTGCTATGTGTTTGCTACATGTTACACTAACACGGTCATAAGTATGGGTATGGTATAGGGTAATTAAGAACCCTAAAACAAACTCCGCTCAGGAGACAAGTAAGACAAGGATTATCAAGTAGGAAAGTTTAGGTTATTTCTTGGTTAGGATTAAGTAATTGTATTGCAATGCCTGTTGTTTGTTCCCTATCTTCCCTTTGTCATTCCACCCCTTTTCCCTAACTCCGTCTTCCCCCCATTGGCTGCCACGTGGTTATCTGTGTATTTCAATTCAGACGCCCGTGCCAACCACGGTGGGAGGGTCGATCTATTCGGCTTCTGTGGTTTGGGAGAGGGGGTTGAAACCCTTCATCCCTTGTTAGACTTGACAGAATTATCAGCCCCCGATTTTAGGGGTATTTAAACCACCCAAGCCAAATGGATTCGAATCCTCCTTCATTAGCAGAAGTGCTAACGACATTACAAGCAATTCAAGCAGAATTAGCACATGCCAGACAGGAGTCTAACACTATTAAGGCTCAAGTTCAGGGATTAATGGCTCAAAGTACTCCATTGGAGAGGGCGGGAACGTCAACAGGGGGTGGCACAGGTATAGCCTCTACGGTTGTTGTACAAGGACCCAGCAGTGTGCCATTAGCACCACCAGAAAGATTTGCGGGAGATCCGAGGAAGTATATGAACTTTTTGACGCAATGTAGGTTACACTTTTTGTGTAAGCCCGCTGCATTCGAAACTATACAAGCTAGGACTGTGTTTGTGATATCTTATCTAACGGGGGATGCAGCAGCATGGGTCATGCCATTGGTGCAAAAGGATGACCCATTGCTATACAACTGGGATCAGTTTTTGACAGAATTTGGCTGACTATTTGATAGAAGAGAAGTTTCCTTAGCTCAGGATAAGGAATTGTTAGCCTTAAAACAAGGGTCACGTGATTTAGTATCCTATGTTTCACAATTCAATCGGTTGGTAATAGAGACAGATTGGCCAGAAAATAAGCAGACAGTACTGTTCTATCAGGGACTTAGGGACGAATTGAAAGATGCGATGGCCCAGGTGGAACCTCAACCGAGTTCCTGTACGGCGATGATTGATCTAGCTTTGAGGCTGGACCATCGTATGAATGAAAGGAAAGGTGACAAAAAGAAACCGGAGATGGTACCTTTTGTAAGATTGGACAAGGGTAGGGGAGGAAAGAGTAGTGATGGAGAACCCATGCAAATTGGGGGTGTAAGGGGACCCTTGTCAGCAACCGAAAAAGAACAGCGCAAGGTGAATAATTTATGTCTGTACTGTGGACAACCCGGTCATTACATAAGAACATGCCCTAATACGCCTAAGAAGGTCGGGATGAGTGATGGGAGTAAGGTGGAGGCGGGAAAAGGATTGGGATGCCTTAGTGGGAACTCAAGGGTCAGGCCCCAGTTTAAGGAAGTTCCCAAGTTGAGCAGCTAACACGATGGATCACAAGAATTCTCATGTGTTGGTAACACTAATTTTTGCATGCGCAAAACAAATGGTGTCAGCTATGGTGGATTCTGGTGCGACAGGACATTTTATTGACATTGGTTTGGCACGGAAGTTGGGATTACCATTAAGAGATAAAGCACAGGTGGAAGGTGTACAGTCGGTGGATGGTTCTCCCTTAATTTCTGGTCCCATTTACCAACAAACACAACCTATTCAGATGAGATGTGAATCAGGCCATGTGGAAGAGATTGTGTTTGATTTGATTGCAGCTCCACATTTTGGTCTTATTTTGGGTATGCCATGGTTGATCTTACACAACCCTCGTATTGATTGGGTCACAAGAGAGGTATCATTTACTGGAGTAGAGTGTGAAGAACAATTGAAGGAAGGGGTAGGACCGGCTATATTTCTGGCAGATCAGATAGGTGATTCACAAGTGGTGGGGGCTGTGGGAATTGGCATTCCTAGGCAGTATGTGGAGTTCGCAGAAGTGTTTGACAAAAAGGGAGCTGAGAGGTTACCTCCACATCGCTCTTATAACTGTGTGATTGAATTAGAAGCTGGAGCTAAGTTACCATGCAGTCGTATTTATGCACTAACAGAAAAAGAAAATCAACATTTGAAGGAGTATTTGGATGAGATGTTACAAAAAGAGTTCATTAGACATTCAACCTCACCAGTGTCATCTCCTTTGTTTTTTGTGCCAAAAAAAGAGGGAACACTTAGAACCTGTATTGACTATAGAGCATTGAACAAGTTAACAATAAAAAACAGGTATCCCCTGCCTTTAATTTCAGTTCTGTTGGATCAGGTAAAATCAGCAGTGATTTAAACTAAATTGGACTTGAGAGGGGCATACCATTTGATTCGAGTAAAGAGTGGGGATGAGTGGAAGACGGCATTCAGAACTAAGTTTGGACTATTCGAATATTTAGTTATGCCGTTTGGCTTGTGTAATGCACCTGCCGCATTTCAATATTTTATGCAAGAGGTATTGAGAGAGTTTTTGTATATATTCGTCATTGTATATATTGATGATATCCTGATTTATTCTGCCTCAGAAGAACAACACATTGAGCATGTGCGTTTGGTGTTAAAGAAGCTACAGGAGCATGAATTATGTGTCAAGTTGGAAAAATGTGAATTCCACACTACTAAAGTGGGTGGATTTTCTTGGGTTCATACTCACTCCCACAGGTATAGTAATGGACCAAAAGAAGGTACAGGCAGTCATTGACTGGCCAGCGCCTCAATGTATCAAAGACATTCAGTCCTTTTTGGGATTTTCTAACTTTTACAGGAGATTAATTTCGAAATTTCTCACAAATTGTTACGCCAATCACTAAGCTGTTAAGAAAATCTTCTGGGTTCAGTTAGGACCAAGAAGCAGAGAAAGCACTTGTCACACTAAAAGCAGCCTTTACCTCTGCTCCGGTACTGAGACACCCTAATCCTGAAAAACCTTTTCAAGTGGAAACTGATGCCTCCAATACAGCGGTGGGGGCAGTGTTGTCTCAAAAAGATGGAGAAGGGAGGTGGCATCCTGTGGCTTTCTATTCTCGGAAATTCTCGGAGTTGTGAGCAGAATTATTCCATTACGGGCAAGGAATTATTGGCTATACGGGCAGCATTTCTGGAGTGGAGACAGTGTCTTCTGGGAGCGAGACATCAAGAGGTGGTGGTAACTGACCATAAGAATCTTCAGTACTTCAAGACCGCACACACTTTAAGCCCCAGACAGTTGCGGTGGTCACAATATTTCAATGAATTTGACTTTCTGGTAACTTTCAGACCGGGGAAGAAAAATGGTAAGGCTGATGCACTATCCAGGCAGCAAAACTTGGAAAATGTGGTGACAGAGGTGAAGACTATTCTTCCAGTGGAAAGGGTGGTGGGAGCGATAACGAATAGTCTGTTGAGTAAGGTAAAAAAAGAAATGAAGAAATACATGAATGCGGCATGGGGCACTAAGGATCCTTTGGAGACGGTCAAGGAAAGCCTTCCGTACCATGCAGGAAAACTATATTTACCTACTCAGGAGTTACAAACTAAAGCACTGCATTGGTGTCATAACTCTCCTTTGGCAGGGCACGCGGGAAGGAAAAAGACACAAGCAATGTTGACTAAGTACTTTTGGTGGCCAACTTTAAGACAGGATACTCTTGATTATGTCAAAAAATGTGAAACATGCACATGGTGTAAGCCAGATCATGTACGGAAGGCAGGACTGTTGCAACCTTTGCCTTCCCCTGAGAAGGTGTGGACTCATATTTCTATGGATTTCATAACTGACTTGCCTCCTGATAAACATTTTGACACAATTTTGGTGGTAGTTGATTATTTGTCCAAACAAGCACATTTTGTGCCTTGTCAAGGTATTCCCGGTGCAGGAAAACTGGCAGAATTATTCTTACAGAACATTGTTCGGTTACATGGGTTGCCACAAAGCATTGTGTCAGATAGGGGCCCACAGTTTACCTCTAAGTTTTGGCGTGCTTTTTGTGCTATGTTGGGTATTGAGTGTGCATTATCTACAAGTTATCATCCACAGACTTATGGACAAACAGAGCGTGTCAACAGACTTTGGAGCAGTATTTACGATGTTATTTGCATGATGGTATGGAATCATGGGTACAGGCTTTATGGCTAGCAGAATTTACGTACAATAACACTGAACATGCTTCCCTAGGGATGTCACCTAATGAATGTTTGTATGGACAAGAAATGAACATGTTACCAGAACAGTTACCACCAGTAGCACACTTTCCAGCATTACAGGAGAGGAAAGAATTTCTTTTGGCCCTAAGACAAAAGGCTAGAGTAAAGTTGGAGCAAGCCAAGAAAGATTATAAGACACAGGCAGATAAAGGGAGACGAGCAGCTCCTAATTATCAAATTGGAGACAAAGTATGGTTATCCACACGTAATTTACCATTGGCAGGATACCGTAAATTTGCTCCCAGATTCATTGGTCCATATGAAGTGGTAACATGTATATCACCAATATGGCTGTCAAATTAAAGTTGCCTGGAACATTAAAAATACATCCTGTATTTCATGTGTCTCTTCTTAAACCTGCAGTTCCGGGAACACGAGTACAGAGACCGCCAGCCATCACCAAAGAAGGACAAACCGAGTATGAGGTCAAGAAAATATTGGATTCAAGGCGCAGACAGCAGAACTTGTGGTATTTAATTGAATGGGCTGGTTACGGTATGGAGGATTGTTCCTGGAAACCGGCCAGTTCTGTGCATGCACCCAGATTGGTAAGACAATTCCATTTACGTCATCCGGAAAAGGCAGGCATAGGGAAGAGCCCTGGGAGAGGAGGTACTGTCAGGAATAGGGTCTGGGGCAAGCCTAGGCGACAATATTGTAAGAAATAAGACAAAAACTACGATTCCCAGCATGCTTAGAGGTGCAATGGTAGTTCATGTATTCACGCCAGGAGACAGCTGTAGTTCATTAATGGAGTATTTAGCCGTTGACCGCCTCGACGGCGTGTGGGAGGAACGCAGGATGGCAAGCGAGTGAATTATGTGGAGGAAGGCGGACGGAGGCTACTGTAAACCACGGCAGTGAGGGAGAGTATCGGCCCGAGCAGGTGTAGCTTTGATGTTAATCCCGGGAGGCAGCGCGAACTTCGCGTAAGACCTCCCCATAGCTCCCGGGCCGCAGCAGTGAATACTTCTCCCTTCCAGACCGCTGCCTTCACTTCCATACGCGACAGCTGCTCCACAGGGTGGCAGCGTCTCACGGCGACATACCAGAACGTCCGGGTGTACTTGTGAGGCACCTGGACTCGAAGATAAGTACACGGATACATGTTTCATTAATGTTGACAAGAATTATGTTTTACTTGATACGTTAAAGACTTAATTGAGTTACTAGCCAGTCCCAGGTTGGGGTTAGTTTAATCTCTATGGGAAGTATGAGGCAATACTTATCGCAGAGTCCCTTCTACTAAGAGATAAATGCAAGACTGTTCATTTCGATCCTGAAAGGATATCTTGGGTTATGTTGCTTTGTTTGCTCATGTTCTATGTCAGCCCATGGGGCCATGTGTATGTTGACTTCATGAATTTCCCTTGTACGTGTCATGCAGTTTGTATCGCTCTCGTCTGCTATGTGTTTGCTACATGTTACACTAACACGGTCATAAGTATGGGTATGGTATAGGGTAATTAAGAACCCTAAAACAAACTCCGCTCAGGAGACAAGTAAGACAAGGATTATCAAGTAGGAAAGTTTAGGTTATTTCTTGGTTAGGATTAAGTAATTGTATTGCAATGCCTGTTGTTTGTTCCCTATCTTCCCTTTGTCATTCCACCCCTTTTCCCTAACTCCGTCTTCCCCCCATTGGCTGCCACGTGGTTATCTGTGTATTTCAATTCAGACGCCCGTGCCAACCACGGTGGGAGGGTCGATCTATTCGGCTTCTGTGGTTCGGGAGAGGGGGTTGAAACCCTTCATCCCTTGTTAGACTTGACACAAATTTTGTGAAAACTGACTTGTAACTTAGTGTCTGAATTGTGAATCATTTTTCAATCCTCTCATCAACATACATATTGACAGCGCGCAAGTCACCATTTTTCCAAAGCAATTGGATTAAATTGATGGGCTGCCATTGGATGGGCTCCAGGCTGATAGATGGCGGATGGACTACCTGGGCTGGGGACTGAAGGCTAGGATGATGGACTGCCTTGGGTATGAACTGAAATCCATGCTGATGGGCTGCCTTGGTAGGGGCTCAGGTCCAGCATAATGGGATACCTGGGGTAGGGGCTGCTGCTGCTGGACCATCTGGGCTTCATTTCAAACAGTAATGGTGTTCTCCTTCCATGATGCTTGGTAACCCTGGCCTGCCATTTTCTGTGGTCTGTCTTCTTGCAGTCCCCACATCCAAGAACTAATTGCCTACTTGTTGTGAGGTGTTGCATGACTTGTTAGGAATATTTGGGCCTCCTGTATGAGAGCCCAATCTTACTGTGCCAGTGAGCAATTTCTCTAATCAGCTGTTCTGTTTTGAAGTAAACGTTGGTGCCAATACCAGTGCAATGCTCCATTAGAATTCAATTGACAGTCGTAGAAAATGTATACATAAAAACATACCGTAGTGGCGGCTCAGAATAATGTTGGCTAGGTCCTGAAAAAACTAGAGAGGGCCTGAAAATATTTGGTGGTACAAGATTTGGCAAATAGCTTTGGCAGACAAGATTTGTGCCACCTTCTTGGGCTTCTTGTCTGCTCATATTAAGGTGTGACTTCCTCTCCATATGTTTTGTGAAAGGTCTCTAAAGTTCAGAATGTTGTTTCCCTCCTTCTCATTAACATTCAGAGACCCTTTAGTGATACACCTAAGCATAGAATGCTGTACGATTCTAAGTTGCCTGGGAGATCTGACAACATGTTATGATGCCAGAAGCCAAGACCCTGGCGACCTCTAAACAAGTGAACATCAGAAACATGGCACGTGCCATAACATGTTTACAAATACTGTTTAACAGTAACAATTACAATAACACGTTTATATCTGACAGTTATATACAGTGAATATGCATGTATAATGGTCATAATCAAAGTATTTACATGATATACATATTAAACATTTGTAACTTTGTGAAAACATTAAGTAATTCTGTGAAAGCATTGAAGATATAACACACCTCCCCATCACCCCTTGCACCAGTAAAAGCAATTTGTGCAACCTCAGTGTGTTACCTGAATCTTGGGTCTCAATGCAATTGAAGAGGTATGGGGAAGTTTGCCCCCCTCTATAAGATACATCACACGGAAGAAGGCCAGGAGACACCATGAGTGCCCATACTATTTCAGACCAATTTCTAGTGGTCCAATGATCGAAAAGTATGTTGAGAGGTACCCCCTCAGCCAGCCCTATAGGCTAGGGGCGGGTACAAGTCCACCCCAGAGTGGATGATGAGCCCCAGACTGCAACCAAAGACACCTCAATTTACAGTATCGATTAAAGTGCCAAGAAGCCATGTTGCTGATGTCGATTGAGGCACCACGACTTAGCCGCGTTAGATATGAAGCACACTTGCCATCCACACTTTGGGACATAAAAATGCACTCGAATACACGAAGAAAACGAGCATACAGTTCTATAGTTAGAGGACAGATACATATACATACTGTCATTGCTTTATTATTTTGCCATTAGCTAAACGTAGCAACGCAGAAACCGCAAAGCTTGCAGATGCTTAAATGTGAATAAGCTTATGAAACTGCCGGAGCACCTATGGGACCTGACAGAGCCAAGTGTGACTAACCTATGGAGAATATACAATAGCACGAACACTGTACGAACTGCATAATGGTTTAGGAAAGTTATAGCAGGCCACAAGCCTCTCAGCAAGAGCTGAGCTGAGTTGAATTCAGACTGAACAAAGAGAAAATGAGTGAGACAGGACCCGCTGCCATGGCCACAAGATACGGATGACATTCCATTCCTGAACGACAGTAGCACCAGCTTCAATAAATGCGAATAATTCTTCATAATTCAGAGCTGCACATCTCCAAATCATGGTCTCCGAACACATAACCCAGCTGACTCAGACAATGGACAGCAACTAGTGCTGGGAAAGGGAGCCGATCTCACGCCGCCAAACAGAAGCTTGCAACAAAGATGTTACAATATGAGACAAGTGTTGCACAGAGCAAAAGAGCACTCTCATAGACTAAGGTGGTACACACAAGTTACAATGCAGACACATAGTCATTCGTGTTACCATGAGATGGTACACCAAGAGATGAGAACCTTTGCAGATCCCAGGCCTGGGGACGTCAGCTCTAGCCAATCATAGTTTAGTATCCTTGGGGTGGGTAGCAATGGGCAAGAACCAATTGTAAGACCCTCGCACTGCAACATTGTTATAGATAGTGATTTGGGGATGGATCAGGCCAGCATGTGTGAGCCAGTAGATTAACATGTATAGTGTCCACTATAGGTGGCTTATTACTCAGTACCCAATCCAGTGGTCCGATAGGTTTCTTGGGGAAGGGCCCAGGTTGTAGCATCACTGTGTCATCATCCGGGTACAAAACTCGCCTGCGAGCCAGGAGAAGTTGAGATGTCCACAGATTTCTTCTGTCCCTGTACTGAATCCCGTTGGTTTTTGCTGACTGAGTCATCTGTTTGTCCTGTGGAAGGTGTTGGGCTTTCCGAGAGTCCGAGAACTCCTAGAGGCCCTCTGGCATACCTGGGAGTTTGTCCCAACAAGTTGGTAGCAGAGGTATGGTTGGCTGCGCCAGCCTGGCACCAGGCCGTCTCCTTCGTCGCTGAAACTGAGAGGCTGCAGGACCCTTGCATATTTCGAAAAGACGGGGAAAATGTGTGCCCGTTTACAGGTCGTCAGAAGCCCCTTTTGAATTATCCTGCCCGAAGTCAGCAAGTTCTCCAGGCATACCAATACGGGGAGGCGAGGGTCTTGCCGGGGATCCGGCACCCAAGCAGCGCCAGCACACCACGGAATGCAAGTACTGACCCAGTCTAATGGCAACTGTGGGTGTGAAGGAGGGTACTGAGTATTGTGGAGTATTGTTTAGTATTGTCGAGTATTGGTGAAGTACTTTCTAGTAGTGTTATTGAATTGTCTAGCATTGTATAGTGAGTAGGGATATAAGCAGAGGTAGAAGTCCTTTTTCTATGTTTCGGGCACATTCGGTCTTGGAGGTAAAAGGTTCTGGTGAATAAACTAGACTATTGACTGAGGGGCTTGGATGACAAATGTTATGTAAATAAAGTATTCCTGTGGGTTGGGAGTTTTTTGTCAGATCATAGATGATGGTATCCTTGTGAGGGTTAGCAAGGGGGCTAGCCTAGATTGCGGAAGGTGAGTCGACTGATTACGTCTCCTGGAATGAGGCGTTTCACACGTTCGCCGACGCAGCGGGTGTAGTTCGATCACAAGAGAATATTGGTATACTCTGCCTGGAGGGCAGGAAGACAGCTGTGGGGTTTTGGTGTGGGTTTGGGAGTAACAGGCTATTACAGTGTGCGCGTGATATTTGATTTCCCTATGTTGTTTTGGTAGCTTGGTGACGCCACTCATAGGTTTGCATTTGGAGCACGGAGAGCTTGAGACAGTGAGGAGCTATTATTGAGAACTTGGGATTGGCAGAAGAGGTGAACCAGCCGCGGTGCGCGGAAGGCACATGCGAAAGATTGTGGGTGTGCCTGAGGAGGCAACGATTGTGAAGGAGGGGTAGTGCACAGAGCACGCCAGATAAGTTGTAGAGCCAGAGAGGTTCGTAGAAACTGGAAAGTATTATCATTGCATTGTGACTCTTATGCCCAAACAGCGGATTATCGAAACCCTCAACTTGAGGTCAGGTAAAAGGTATTGATATGTATCAAGGTAACAGCAGGGGGACTGCGCCCCTTCACAGCTGTGTAAGACACTTCCACCTTATAAGGAAAAGATATGCAAATACAGCTTAGAACGGGCCAAAAGTACACACGGTAAATTAACCAAACCATGGCCACCTTGTGGAAGTTTCTTCAAAGACGTACAGCAATCGCTATTGACACACATAAAGGGTGCCTACAAGGGGGAGAAATTGAGAAAACACATGGTCATATTTGAGTTGTGGCGCATGTTTCAAGAGGGAGAGGGGGGTGCCGCGAGGTGTCAGTGGATGCTAAGCCAGCAGGAGGTGAAGGACCAAGGGACCCATCCCTCAGCACTGTACCCGACCCTCCAAGTATAGTATCAGCTGGTACAGACGACGAACAGGGAAGGTATCCAATGAGGGAACTAAGGGCAGCAGAGGGGTATTCAAATCCGACATATAAGCCACCACCATATACTAAGGAGGATAAGACGAAAGGTGCAGGGCAGCCAGTTTGTGATGCAGTGGCGAGCAGTGAGGCGCAGAAACGTGCGAAGGAGGAGTTTGAGGGCATAAGCGCGAACAAATGGATAGCAGCGCAGGTACTTTTAAATGGGGAGGCAGAAGGGGCGACCGAGGTGATAAAAAGCCTGAAGAGGGACAGCAACGTGACAGATTGGGCAGAAGTAATGGAAGAGGAGGCTAGACGGGAGAAGGACAGGGGAGTGAGATTAGAGCACGAGGACAGAGAGAGAGAAGGATAAAGGAGAAATTGGAGCAGGAAGACAGGGTACAAAGAAGGGTGGAATGGAAGGAACAGTTGGAAAGGGAGCAGGAGGAAGGAATAGGGAGGGATCTCAAGGAAAGGAAGAGAGCAGAAAGGGAGATGAGGGAGAAAAGGGTGAGGGAACTGGAGAAGGAATAGAGACAGAGAGAGATAGCAGAGTAGGAAAAACACAAGTTAGCAGAGAGGGAACAGAGGAAGTTGCAGTTGGCCAGGTTGAAGATGGAAGGAGCACACAGGGAGTAGGATGAGCAAGCAATAAGAGTGGTGTAGACAAAGGCAGCACTGGAAAGGGAAAGGAATAGATCTGAGGAGGCTAGATGGACAGAACCAGACAGTACCAACTCTCAGGGCAGGAGCGCAAATGAGGGGAGTGGAGCAGGCCTGGGGGCCTGGGCAGAAGGAAGCAGGGGTGACTTGAGAGATATCGATCTCAGCATGAAACCCGACACAGACTTGACAACGAGAAGACTGAGTTTTGCAGATGATTTTTGTAGCAACATGGATACATGATCTGAGAACGAGGACAAATTCAGTGGGGACTAGAGGGGAGAGCAATACCGATCACAGTCCAGGGGGTCGGGACAGACAAATGGGTGTCATGGGAGTTCAGGACACATACACAGAGAGAAGAAGGAGGAAGTGGCTCAGACGAGCAGACACAACAGACAGATGACTTTTGCACCTCAAACAGCACCTATGATAACAGACTATGGGATCTCCCAGGATGGAGGGGGGAGACAGCCATATCTTGTTCGAGAGGGAGATTGACTAGAGCCTATGACGACAAGAGGAGAGTGCCTATATTGGAACCAGTAGATGTATGCACAATGAGGACAAGAGAGGGCCTCAACAAATTAGACTGACCAGAAGGACACCTGAGGAGGTGACAGAATACACACCGATGCCTTTATTGGAGTGAGGAGGGGTGTGAAGCGTAGGTTACCATAATTGAGCGCAGGAGCAGGGAAATGGATTCATGAGATGGAGAAGATGACAAGTGGCCACAGACTAGCAGTGGGTGAAGTAAAAGGATTGTTAGTATCGATATTAGGAGACACAGCAGATAACGTATGGAAGAGGGCAGGGTTCCCAGGGATGACTACACAGAACACGGCGGACGGGTGCCATTTGCAAACAGCAGTTCAGCACTATGGCAAGCATTAAGTACACATTACGTCCCGTAAGAAGAGGGAAGATGAAGACCCTGTGCAGTACATTCAAGTGATTCAAGAGCTTTGGCGCCTTGAAACTAGAGAGCTTTGGGACAAAACAGTAGCAATATTTTACCACATATTAGTGCAGGGGCTACCAGAACCAGTCCAGAAGAGTTTGTAGAAACTGGTGGGGACACAAATGAAAGGATGGCCAGAATACAACTCACGATAGTGTATTATTGTAGGCTATGGCAGGAGAAGGAAAAGCAAAAAGCAGAAGACAGGACGGCAGATGAGGCCAAACTTGTGCAGAGAAAGCTATCAAAATACGCAATGGAAGGGGCCGTCATAACCAGCCCCACCCCACAGGCACAGCAACAATCGCAGCATCAACAGCCACACCATTGCACCCCCCATGGGGGGATGGTACATGGGGCGGGGGTTTCGAGGAAGGGGAGCATTAGAAAGGGGGCGTGGCTTTGGGCCACAAATGCATCACAATCAAGGGAGGTTTTTAGGATGGTTTCCGGAATACAGAAAACAGATGCAGCAGAACTCGGGGGACTTTTTGGGGGGTTTTCTAGGACAAGGGAGGGATCCACCACAGTGCTGGACCTGCCGGCAGCTAGGACCATCCTCAAGGGTGTGTCGATTTAGAGGAACACAACAGGATTGTAGAGGGCGGGTCCAGCAACCATATCAAAGGGCCTCATTACAACCCAGGCGTTAAGGGTTTAACGGCGCCGTTGGCGCCGTTAACCCTTAACGCCTGATTACCATTTTAACGCCTGCTTTTAGCAGCCGTTAAAATGCAAGGCGCTAACCCGCCTTGGTGCTAATTACGGCACCGTAATTTACGGTGCCGTAATTAGCGCCTTCCCCACTCCCATTATGCCCTATGGGGCAAAAATGGGAATGGGGAAGGGTAAATGGAGAATGGGGATTTACCGCCCCACTCACCTTGGAATAGGGCGGTAAATCCGCCATCCACCATGTTGTAAACGGAGTTCACACCATGGTGGTAAAGTAGGGAACTTACCGCCTGGGTTGTAATGAGGCCCCAAGAGGCCAAGAAGATTACTATGCACAGGATCAACAGCCACAAGGATGGGTGCAGGGCACATATCAACAGATGCCACAAGCACAACCACAAGTACCACAAGCACAGATGCCAGTCCCACAGATGTGAGCACCAATACCACAGTATTTACAAGCACCACAGATTAGAGGGCCCCGCGGAGGAACCTCGCATAGGGCTGGCAATAGGTGACAAAATGTTTTCCTTACTCGTTGACACTGGGGCCACTAGGTCATGCATTAGGGAAGGACAATTTACGTTGTCAGGCGATGCCATGAACACTCAAGGATTCTCTGGGGCTCGAGAAGTGGTTTCTTTTACTGATAATATCTCACTATCCATAGGAGATCACGATTTACCACTACCTCTACTTTACCCTCGACAGACACTTGTAAACATATTGGGACGAGACATCCTGAGCAGACTAAACATGACTATTTCTTTCACAGACATAGGCATAGTGTGCTCAACACCAGGCATACACATGTTAAATGTAAAGCAGATCATTCAAGCATATTGTGGACGTATGGTACAGAGGGGGTTGCCAGTGTACCCAGAGATGTTTCAATATGGACTGACATTGCCATTGCATTGAGGCCAGGCATTGCAGGCAAGGTGGTGCGAGTTCCAAAAGGATACCTGTTCAGGCTAGAAACACCATTGAACGAGCCAGAAGGAACGAAAGTGGCCATAGAAATAAAGGCAGTGTTGGCAATAGGGGATTGAACTGCAATACACAGGGTGGATGATCCTGGGAGGGCATAGAGAACAATAATCGCAGTTGCAGAGTTGTGCAGGCTAACCACAGTGACAGATGAAGAACTATTTCAGGAAGAGAAACAGGAATTGGACATGGTGTTCGAAATGAGTGTAACCTACTGGTTACAGATACACTACAGAGAGGTGCCACAGAGAATGGCTATGGCGCTAATGGTGCCATCCTCATTTTGGGAGGACATGGCCAAAGTGCCCAGCAGTTTATGGACCACAAGTCCTTATGACGTGGTTTGCATAAAGAGCATAGGAGGAGTGAAGATTAAACTGAAACCAGGAACGATTTTGCGAAGAGTAAAACAGTATCCCCTAACCAAGGAAGCAGATGAAGGCATTTATGAAACAATCACAGCGCTTATTAATAGAGGCATTTTAGTACCATCAGAATCTCCATGCAACACAGCAGTGTACCCCGTGTGCAAGACCGACGGGAATCATGGCGTTTTATTCAGGATTTAAGACCTCTTAACCATATTGTAGAAGCAGAGTATCGTATAGCTGCAAACCCAGTGACAATTTTGTGCAGCATTCCAGTGGAAGCTGCCTGGTTCACAGTCATTGATTTGCAGACTGCATTCTTCTCAGTGCCACTACACACAGACTCACAAGACTTGACCAGCTTTATTTACCAAAACCAGAAGTGGAAACATACTCATTTGCCACAAGGATACTGTGAGTCACCATCTATCTTTAACAGAGTGTTCCAGATAGATCTAGGTAACATACAGACAGAGAGCGCAGTTTTAAAATATGTACATGATATTTTGATTTGCAGTGAGACAGACGACCAGTGTAGGAGGGACTCGGTGAACATGCTGACAGTGTTAGCCAACAAAAGTACAAAGTGGACAAGGCTAAACTACAGTATTTCCAGAAGGAGTTGCAGTACATTGGACAGATGATATCCAAAGATATTCAAGGACGGCCGACAAAGAGAGCAGAGACAATACACAAAAAACCCAGCCCACGACAGTGAGGGAAATGCAACAGTTCTTGGGGTTGTGCAATTACTGCAGAGCATGAGTTCTTGCCCACAGCACATAAATGAGGCCACTACTGTGCGCCCTGAAAGAAGCAGAGAGGGGAACAAAGACACTGACATGGACCACAGAGATGACTGAGGCCTTTGAGGAACTCAAGAAAGCCATAAGTATTGCCCAAGTGTTAGGAACCCCAGACCATCCTATTTCCACACACTAACGGTGTGGTGTTAAAGGTGGTACTGACACAGAAGACGAGCATCGGCCATAAGCCAATTGCTTACTACAGTGGACAACTTGACCCAGTGATGAGAGGACATTATCCGTGCAAACAAGCTTTGGCAGCTGCAGCCTTCGCGGTGGAGAAATCATCAGCAGTGACAATTGGGTGCACCACCACGTTGTACATAGAACACACACTCTTTGCGATACTGCATAAGCTAAAGAGCACACTAACCACACAGAGACCAGCAGGGCATGCGGTGATACTATTGAATGTAGGAATGAAGATAGTAATATGCAAGACTGTAAACCCAGGGACATTTTTAGCAGATGTTCAAATGGCAGGAGACTATGCACATGACTGCACAAAAAACATAGAGATGTTCAGTGAGACACGCAAAGTGGAGGAGGATGCGCTTGAGTGGGGAGACGTGCTATATATTGATAGTTTGTCATATTGGGACTGCAGTGGTAAAACTGAAGGAGGACGGGACAAGTGAGGTGGTTGCAAGTGTGCGACTACCATCCCATTGTTCAGCACAAGCAGCAGAACTAATGGCTCTCATATTAGCACTAGAAAACAACACAGAGAAAGAGGTGACAATGTATTCTGTCTCTGCCTACTTGACGTCAACAGTACACTCAGGACTGGCGCGATGGCTCAGGGGAGGGTTCAGGAGAGCAAATGGGGCCCCAGTGCAGCATGCACTATTATTGGACAGATTGATCGAGGTGATTGCATACCCACAAAAGGTTGCACTAGTGAAGTGCTTGGCCCACACAAAAGTAGAAGACCCCATCTCAACAGGAAACGAGGCAGCAGAGGCAAAATGTGCAGTGTGTTTTGGGCAATTGTGGGAACTGAAAGACAAAGAGCTCAGGGAGGAGTAAGGAACATGGTGATGAAGGAAGGTTACAATGTACTACCGGAGACATAGATTAAAGAGCTGTAGGGAGCTTCACCCCAAGAGGAGAAGGAGCTATGGGTAAGGAGAGGGTGCTCCATGTCTCCGACGGACTTCCTATGGTGACAGAACAACAAAGGAAAAGTGGTCATGCCACTAGCATTATTGAAGACAGCATTAGCACAATTGCACTACCCAACACACACAGGAAAGGAGGTCATTTCTACACGCATTGGTTAAACATGATTTTGTCTGAATTTGAACGAACATGTAGCTGATTTCATAAGTAACTGCTTCACAGCAGGGCACACTTTGAGAGTTGCCTACCAAAACCGGAAGGCCCATTTCTGCATCTTCACGTCGACTACGTGGATCTGATCCAAGTTTGCCAAGGATATCGCTAAATGACCGTGTTGTCTGCCAATTCTCTAGGTGGATAGAGGCAGGGCTCTGTTCACATGTTGGTGCCCTTAGATCAGGCAAGTTTCTTGGCAGAGAAGTTTTCCCGAGATGGGGCATGTGTGAGGGCCTGCGGTCTGACAACGGCCCTCACTTTGCCAATGAACTATTCCAAAACATCAAAACCCTGATAGGCATTAAGCATATGTTCACCTGTTTGTACCACCCACAAGAAGAAAATGGGTTGTGTGAACACCTGAATGGACTCCTAAAGGAGTGCATAGTACCAAGAAAAACTGGCTGCATTGTTTACCTCTAGCCTTGTTTGAATTGCACAATTAACCAGGGTCCGACCACCATTTAACGCCCCATGAGATGGTGACAGGACGGTGCATCCATCTTCCCCTGGCTCCTCTCACAAGAGCACCGAAAGACTGTGAACTAAAGCATCCTGTGAAAGTGGGAGATAATGTTCTCCTGCAAAATTTTGTTTGGCGCTGGAAAGCGCCTAGATTCACAGGACCTCAAGTGGTTGAGGCTGTAGCAGACTGCGCTGTTAAGCTAGTAGATAAATCTGACTGGACTCACCTTCAGGACATCTAGCCCTAAAAAGCAGTGGCCTCAGCTGGCAACAGAGTCTCTGTGACCTACAGGGCCAACGTTCAGGACCGAGATGAACTACAAGTGCATGCAGAAATTACCCAATTAGGGAGACCCGCACACCCCATGGTCACAAGATCCCAAGCAGCAGAAGCACTAACTGGAATACTTGTCCAGATCGATGAAAGATGCACTGTCTGTCTATTTGTTATTTTCTTTTTTGCACACGCAGGATCTACGTGAATGCCGTGGGGATATCGTTGTTTATTTCACTGATGTTACTTTCCACCCATCACCCAGAAACATTTTCCAATCAGTTTGTCCATTATGTGAGAAGACCCAGACGATTTAGTGCACGATCCCTGGAGTATATTACCTTGTCTTTGTAAAATATTTGGCCCAAACATACCCACAATTTAAGCACAGTGAAAGCGCAGTGTTGGCCATATTAAGAGACCCCTCAGTAAGAAAGATTTGGGAGGAGGTATTTGCCTTTGCCATTATTGACTATTTGGTCCGCGGGGCTTAAGTGCACTGACAATACTAACACAGTAACGCCTTTTCTGCACATTTCGGGCGGGCAACTGCTTCACCAGGCTGCAACGATCAAGCAGCATAAGTGGAAATGAAGGGAGCAATAAAGAACATTATCATTATGTTGTGTCTATTGTTTCCTAGTGGCTTGATGGGATTCATATTGTCAATTATATGTTGTTGTTACTGCTGTATCCTCTACTAACACTCCCCCAACGCAAGCAGGAGGGACAACCATGTCAGGTGGATGAGAGGACACTGCTGATAAGGTAAGGAGAGTTAAGTGCAGTGTTGACACAGACATGAAGGGAGTACACATGTACCTAACCGACACTGCTTGAATGTCTAACAACATGTGGTACAAACACATGACAAAAGTAGGTAAGGAAATCACTGGGGAGAGCTGTTATGTCTGCTCTGTAATCCCCTATGCCATGAGTGCCTCTAGAACGTACATAGCAACTGAAATACCAGCAGCAAGGGCACAGTGCCTAATGTATTTTGCGATGGTGTAAACACAAGGAAGATTCCAAGGGAAGACAGCAGCTTTGAGATAGATGTCCAATGGAACAGTCCCGTACGAAGACAATTACATAAAGACATTAGACATGATGAACAATTATTGGCGGCTGGATGAAGCCATACAGTACATAACTGAAGGACCTGAGAAGGGAGAAACAAAGACTATCACCCTGAAGGAATTGCCATGTCCATGGACAAGAGTAAAGGAGATAGGAGGAGAGCATGGATGCTGGGAAAGACCACACATATTAGTGAATGGACGAGTGTACACTAATGATGGATGGCCGGATGGAGTGGTGGGAAGCAAGGCACTGACACTAGCCCATTCGCCAGTAAAGAAGTTGCAGGAAGAAAGCAACAAGGAAGGGAATGTGAGGGCAAAATTGCTGACATGGGTAGAGAATGAAGCTGGACCGATGCCAATATTCACTCTGAAGACACCAGTCCTGTGCAATCAGAACAATGGCGATGTTGAAGTTGGCAAGAATGTTGGATGCAAAACTAATTGAACAACTTGCAGCAATGAGAGCAGGAATGGCAGTGCTGATGGATCACTACTAGGCCTGTGGATCAAAGGCATATGAGAAGCTGCTACATGAATGGGGAGGAGTTTGCTCATTGGTACACCTCAATATGCCTTTGTTGGTTTTACCCAAGAAGGATGTAAAGTTCGATGAATTCCCGAAGATGAACAATAACAAAAGAAGGAAGAGATTGGTTGGGGTGACACCAACAGCCGAGGCGGAGAAGCTGGAAGGATTGAGCAGAGTGAAAAGAGGGGTGAATTACTTCTCAGAGGCATCAGAAACAGCACTGCAGGAGTTCCCAGCAGAGACACAGATGTTCTTTGCATCAATGTTCTTTGTGCGCCCTGAGACCCTCGGGCGAGTTGGCGCATTATCTAAAATTCAAATAAATAAATAATAATACCAGGGATACAGACATACATGATTGCCAAGTAGTTACAGATCACTCCTTGGGAGTTGATGGTAACAATTAACTCAACAGTGAATGGGTTCAACGCTCTAAAGGAAGAGCTCAGAACAATAAGGTTGGTGGCGCTCCAGAATAGATTTGTTATGAATCTCCTCACGGCTATGGAAGGAGGAGTTTGTGCAAAGATCGGGAGTTCCTGTTGCACATTTATACCAGCTAACAACGAAGTTAACGGACCTCTCTCAGATGCAGTAGCACAGTTGGCACAGATGCATGCGAAAATGGAAGATGAAGCCCGAGGAACAGGGAAGGATAAGAGCTGGCTAGCGTCATTGATGCCATCATAGCTGTCAGACGGACGGAAGGTGATAGTAGGAGCCCTCATTCTGGGAGCAGCATCAGTGTGGGATCAAGATCTGCCTGGCAAAGTGCAAGGAAACAGCAGAAGAGGCTATCGAAAATGCAGAGCCTGATGGATGTGAACATAAGTGGAACAAAAGATGAGATTGTTGCAGAACGAGACAAGCTCAGAATGAGGATTGAGCAGTGTGAACTATTTCCAGCAGGTTCCATAAAGCTGGACAATCCGCATGACCCAAAGTTCTATGAAGGGAAGTGGGTTTGGTGGAACCCCAAAGGAGTGTGCTGTTACATGCACTGCTCATTCGATGACCACACAAACTATTACAGACACCTTGGAGGCATAAAGAAGATATGGCAGCCCAGAGCAAAAGGACCGTCATATAAGGATGTGGTCGACAAGTTGACCAGAGGGGGGGACTGAAGAGGGATGGGGAAGTTTGACCCCTTATCCCCCTCCCATAAGATACATGACACGTAAGAAGGCCCGGAGACACTGTGAGCGCCCATACTATTTCAGACCAATTCCTAGTGCTCCAATGATGGGGAAGTTTGCCCCCTAATCCCCCTCCCATAAGATACATGACACGTAAGAAGGCCCGGAGACACTGTGAGCGCCCATACTATTTCAGACCAATTCCTAGTGCTCCAATGATCGACAAGTATGTCGAGAGGTACCCCCTCAGCCAGCCCTATAGGACAGGGGTGGTACAAGTTTACCCCAGAGTGGATGAGGAGCCCCAGGCTGCAACCAAAGACACCTCAATTGACTGTGTCAATTAAATCGGTTACATTGGTGCACATTTTCTGTGCCGACTTTTCAAGATGGCTGCACGCATTTCAGGGCTGTAACTATCCTCGTGGCTTCAGCCTTTTGTAGTCTGTGAGTGGCTGCCTCGTGTTTCCAGCCTATCATCGGGACCGGAGGCGGGAGCCGGCCCAGCGAATCAAAGGCCTGCATCGGGCCCTGGTCAAATTGCCCGTGCATCCCTCTTGTTTTCATCTATCAGCTGTTTCTTCATTTCGGAGTCTCTCCTGTTGCCTGCAGCATGCCCGCCAGCTACTCAGCGCTAGCATGAAGTAAGATCCTCCTCTGTCTGATTATCTCTTCACTGCATCCCCCATTACCATCAGATGCTTTCTTGTACATGTGCGACTGAAAAATAGAAAAATAAAATATTCCTATCAAGTTTCATTGTGTCTTACTGTACTGGGGCGAGCTGAGTACTTGTAAGTAGTGCGTTTTCTTGCTTATCTTAACTTTGCAATATTTGATAACATCGCTGCACATTTTTAAGATGGCTGCACGCACTTCAGGGCTGTAACCACCCTTGTGGCTTCAGCCTTTTGTGGTCCGTGATTGGCTGCTTGAAGTGTTTTTAGCCTATCATCAAGACCGCATGCAGGAGCCAGCCCAACTAATCAAATGCCCTGTCTGCCCCTGCCCGCTTCCAGAACGCTACTTGGGGTGTTTCTGCACACCACCACCGCCTGAACTTCCATGATGCTGCTACCTCAATCTTCAAAGAAATCCGGACTGCCATGACATTCTCACCTCCTTAAATATGGGTTAGTTCCCTCCTTCTGGACTCACCCCTACCCTCTTTTGACTTTCACTGTCATGCTCTCCTCTGTGCTTCTCCCATGTCTACATTATCAATTGTGTTTTTTGCACCCTTTGCTAGCATCTGAAACCAATTGTAAATTTCCAACCTTGCTGTGTTTTGCATTTTGGTTAAGAGTTCATTCTAGCTGTGTTTTGCACTTTGGTTAAGAGTCAAGTCTAGCTGTGTTTTGCATTTTGGTTAAAAGTCAAATCTAGCTGTGTTTTGCATTCTGGTTAAAAGTAAAATCTAACTGTGTTTTGCATTTTGGTTAAAAGTCAAATCTAGCGGTGTTTAGCATTTTGGTTAAACGTCAAATCTAGCTATGTTTTGCATTTTGGTTAAGACTCAAATCTAGCTGTGTTTTGCGTTTTGGTTAAAAGTCAAATTTACCTGTGTTTTGCATTTTGGTTAAAAGTCAAGTCTAGCTGTGTTTTGCATTCTGGTTAAAGGTCAAATCTAGCCATGTTTTGCTAACTCGCTCTGCACTTTGATTGTATTGTTGCTTCTCTGTAACTTGCTGGCCCAGTGACCTCACCGTTCTCTTGTTCCACTCTTACCTGCATTCCCCCCCCTGTTTCGCCCCCTTTCTCTCATTACCACACCCATGGCACTTTCTGTCTCTCCTATCTTCTCCAACTGCTTCTCCATTGACTATCCTTTCCTTCTCAGTAGGTCTAGTAGGAAGAAGTTCAAAATGGATATCTTGGCCTCCAACGCTGGTCTCCCTATCACTGACACCTATTCCAGCGCTTCCTCCAGACAGATGTTCATTGACATACTCTTTGTCGTTCCTTCACCAGATCTATGGACTCTTCATATGATCTCTGTGCTCTATCCTGTCTCCTCCTCTCCCATTAATGGTGGCACCGGCTGGGAAGTTTTCATGGCTCCCTTCGACTCCTCTAAAGTCATCATTAATGTCTACCTTAATGGCACTGTCATGGTCCAAGGCCCTCAGGCCAATCTCCTCTCCTTCGATAGACGCTTACTTTGCCTCATCAATTTCCTTTAATCTCCTGCTGTCCCCTCTTACCTCTCCCTCTTGGCTACCTTGCCCTCTCTTGTCTCCTTTTCTGCCCCACCTTGGGCTTCTCTTCACCACCTCAGGACGTACCACTGATTTGTACCCCTCCCTGGAAGGCCTTTAAACTGCCAACCTTCTTCATCTTGCCACTCTCAACTCTCACTCTGCTGTCAAACACTGCACCCAGTTCCACCCGGTCCAGAGGGGGTGTATCCATGATCTTTCCTGAGTGGATTCCTGCCTCTATCATTCCCATGCAGACATACTCCTCTTTCAAATGCCTTGTCTGCATGCTTTCGCTCTCTCCTAGCCACTCTCTTACCACGGCTATCTACCGGCCTTGTGGTCAGATCACCTCATTTCTCATTCTCATTTGGCCGGACATCTCCTCCTACCTGCTGGCCTCAACAACTCAACTCCTCCTTCTTGGTGACCTCAATATCCATCTAGACTCTCCTTGTTCCTCCTCTGTACTCTTTCGTGACATCTGTGATTCCCTCTCTCTTTCTATCCTCCCCTATGGCTTGACTCACTCTGCAGAACACACACTTGATGATTGATCTTCTCTGACCTCTCCCTCTCCATCCCTCTGACCATTCCCCTCAACTGGAGCGATCATTCCCTCCTCTACTCTCATCTTTCCCTCTCTTCACCCCAGGCCAAGCCTACCCCAAAACTGCCAACTACCTTCTCGGACAGCCGGCCCATGAAGCGTGTGTCAGTTGACGCCTTCGCCGCCACCTTCTCTCCTCCCACCATCTCCGGCTGACTCACATCCTGACACAGCCCTGTCTTTGCTGTACTTTTGTATTTCCATTACTCTTGATGCTCTTGCCCCTGTCATGAGCATTTGTTTGAAGCCCAAAGCCAAGTGCAATTCTTGGTATGACTCTGACCTAGCTACACTTAAAACTAAGTGTAGGCTGGCTGAGAGGAAATGGAGGACTTCTTGTTCATCTTCTGACAAACTGACCTGTCGCCTGCTCCAAAGGCAATACCGACTCTCTGTCCACACTAAGAAGAGAGCCCATATCCAAGCCTGTGTCTCTGCAGGATGTAACAACTCCACCGAACTCTTTAACATCCCCAAGGAGCTGGCCAACCCTACTGCAGTCTCTACCTCTCCTGTCGCCTCCCAGGCCCTTTGCACAACCATTGCCTCTCACTTCATCTCAAAACAAAAACCCAGGATATCCTGTCCACCCTATAGTCCCTTCCCCCTCTTGTCCCCTATCCTTCTATGAACTCTGGCCCTCCTACAGCCACCCCACCACCCTCTTTCTCGTGCTTTCATCCTTTCTCCCCTGAAGAGGTCTCTAGACAAGTCAGATCTATGAAAATCTCATCAAAACAGATTCCTCCCTGTTCTTCCAAAACCGTCAAGGATCACATTGATACCCTTGCTCCTGCCTAGGCTTATTTATGCAACCTCTCTTTCGCCTCAGAAGTCTTCCCTTCCTGTCTGAAGCATTCTCTTGTGCACCCTCTTCTCAAGAAACCCACAGCTGACCATTCTTGCCCGGCTAACTATCTCCCAATCTCCATCACTCCTTTTCTGGGCAAACTCCTCGAAAAACTGGCCACCTCTCAGTTTAACCATCACTCTGATGCTGTTGGTTGTCTCCACAACAATCAGTCTGGCTTTAGAACTGCCAGAAAGACGGACACTGCTCTCCTGAACATCTGTGAAGATCTGCTCTCCAACATTGACTCTAACATCCCCATAGTCCTCATCCTACTCAATCTCTCTTCTGCCTTCGACACGGTCAACCATACCATCCTGCTCAACCGTCTCCATGACGATCAGGCTCTGGCCTCGCTGACAGCTTTCCTCTCTGATCGACCCTGCCAGATCCAACTTGGGTCCTTCCTTTCATCTATCTCCCTTTCTATCTGTGGTGGTTCCCAGGGGTCTAACCTCTCACCCTGGCTTTTCAACCAATACCTGACAACTCTCGCACACTGCATTGCCAGTTTCTGCTCCAATTTTCAGTGCTATGCTGATGACACATAACTCATTTTCAGGCTTCCCTCGGCCACCTCTTCTCCTTGTCTCATCTTTGATTGCCTATCTGCCATTCAGAATTGGTGTGCCAGCAATGATCTCTGCCTGAAAGCCAGCATGACAGAGATCCTCCTCATTGGCACAACATTACCCTCCTTTCATGTCTCTCACTGGCTGGCCTCTATTGAGCCTCCTCCTACCCGCACCTGCGAGGCTAAGAACCTCGAGGTCATCTTTGACTCCACGCTTTCCTTCTCTGCCCACCTCTCTGATGTCTCTAAAAAGTCAAACTTCTTACTGCACCTCTTCAGAGGTATTCTGCCTTTCCGCTACGTCCCCCAGAAGCTCACTGTCTCTCGAGCCCTGGTTCTCTCTAGGTTGAATTATTGCAACAGCTTCTTTCTAAATCTACCTGCTTCTACTCTCCGCCCTTTGCAAATTATCCAGAACAGGAGTGCAAGACTTTTCCTTGGCCTCAAGCCCTGGGATCGTATCTCTACAGCCCTGACATTGCTCCAATGGCTCCCAGTGGCTGCAAGGATTAAATTCAAGATCCTTTACAGGGGGCTGGGTCCAAAATACCTTCAGCTGTCTCTCCGTAAATACCTTCCCTCCCGAGCTCTTCGCTCCTCCACCTCTAACTCTCTCAGGTTTAGTCGTTTTTCAAAGAAACAAGCTGGGGGTAGATCTTTGTCTTCGGCTGGGGCCTCCCTCTAGAACAGCCTCCCTGCCACTCTGAAACTTGAGGAGAACCATCTCCAGTTCTGGAAGCACTTCAATACCTTCCTCTTTGCTTCTGACTTTGCTCCTATTCTCTCCTGCTGATCGGTACTGTCTCGGCATTGTGCACCTGGTTACCCTCTGACTTTTGGGCCCAGGTACCAGCTCACCCTGCCACCCATCCACATAAATCTAGCACTTGCCACTTGCTGGCTGCACTGTTTGTTGCTTTTTATTATTTATCTATTTATTTATTATTTATTTTGTATTCCTTTGCTGAGCACTTTCCACTTCTCCCACTCTCCCATGCACTTTCCCCTTTCCCTCTCCCATGCACATGAGTATTCTCAATGTCACTGGGCCTAGTAAGTTCGTTGTTTTGTTCTCCCTTGTTCCCCCCCTTGTCACGTTGCGCTCTGAAACACTTGTGTACGAGGATGATACAAATAAAATATCAATATCAAAGTGCCAAGAAGCCATGTTGCTGACGTTGATGGAGACACCAAGATTTAGCAGCGTTAGACATGAAGCACATGTGCCATCCATACTTCGGGACAGAAACATGCACTCCAGTACATTAAGAACTACAGTTCTATAGTTAGAGGACAGATACATATACATACTGTCATTTCTTTATTAGTTTGCAGATGCTTACATACAAATAACCTTATGGAACTGGTTGAGCACCTATGGGACCTGACAGAGCCAAGTGTCACTAACCTATGGAGAATATAGAATAGCACGGACACTGTAAGAACCACATAATGGTTTAGGAAAATTACAGCAGGCCACAAACCTCTCAGCAAGAGCTGAGCTGAGTTGAATTCAGACTGAGCAGAGAGCAAACCACAAGATACGGATGACATTCCATTCCCTGAGCTACAATAGCAAACTCCTGCAATAAATGCAAATAGTTATTCATAATTCAGAGCTGCACATCATGGCGTAATGTATTTTATGGAGCTAACAAGTGACTTTTGTTTTTAACAAAGTTTCAGGTGCAAGAGGAATCAAGACTAATATATTACAGACAATGGAGCAAACCTGCAAGATACAGATGGGAGTGGTATCATTACTGTGACATATGTTGCCTTTTGTTTACATCTGACATCACGCGATTTGGTGCGCGTGATGTCATTTCGCTTTGGATACCATCTCTGTTATATGTTTACTGCATCCAGAACACAGAAGCTTTTTCGCGGCTTCAGGGACTTCGGTGCGGGCATCAGCCAGGACTTCTTGAGGGGGATCGGACCACATCAAAAGAGGTAACGCCTAGTAATCATAATGAATTAATGCAATTCCAAGGGCTTTTCAGACTCATACGGTACAATGCTTAATAGGGAGGGGTTATCCCCTTTTATTTTCTGACCACGCATAACTGTGCACCAAGGGACATAGTTCCACAGTAAACTTTATGGGAAATCAGATAACTTTACCATTGGCATGGCAACCACAAATGGTTTCACTCGATATTTATTTAACTAGCCACTTGAGCATGGTATCAAGCGGCTACATTATTTGAGCGCATTGAGCCAAATAGTCAAAAGAGTGGCCTATAATTTGATATGCCCCATAATATATGGTTAAGACTCACCTCATAATCATATTAATTTTAGATGAATACCGATATCAAGCAAAAAGCAGGAGTGTGGGGAAGCTGATCACTGCTCCATAGAATGACAAATTTGAAAGAATAGTTGCTTAATTCACACTATTACCACTGGAAAGCAGGTGAGATTGTGTGTCTGTAGGAACGATTGTGGTGATGTTTCTGCATCACTCATTACATTCCTTTTTTATGGAGATGATATCTTGATGAATCAATCTGTATTGAATCCAGCACAGAAGAGTTTTTTCACGACTACCATGAGAGCTACTGTTTTCTGATGGTCAAACCGCACAATAAAACATTACTGCGACAGTATCAAGGGATTGGACCCAACTGTCACTAATGTGGTAAGCTTGACATCATAGCTCACGCTTCCAATATTAATCACTACTATGTATAGAATACGTACTCATTTTTTGATTTAGTTTCACTTCACACATGATACTAAAAATAGTTTTTTCTTATTAGCTTTTCTCACACATTTTCTTAAAATGGGCAGAATGGGCTTGCATCCACGCACATTAATGTGAGTTTAACAACAAATTGGGTGAAATGCATCACCTTTGAGGGTTACTAACAATTCAAATTGAATACAATTCTTTCAAAAGATATGAGCATTGGGACGTGTACTGCATTCAGTGTCCTTTTTTATTTTTCTAATCCCTTTGGTCTCCAACATATCTGGCTACATCCGGACTCCATTCCTCCATCCCTAACATGACGTATGACAAAGCTTGGTATGATTGTCTATTTATATTTTTGATTGTCGAAATTTCTACATCATTTATTATACATTTTCTTTGTGTAATTTGTGAATTAGTTCATGTACTGTATGCTAATGTTAATGGCTTTACTCACTGTCATATTACAATTGCACTTTAATGTTCATACAATTAATACAGCCTTGAGAACGACTAGAAGGGTCAAAACACGTGTTGGCTGATCACAATCTGAAAGAATAAAATCACTACAGAATATCCGCATTGATGCAGTGATTCAATTTAGATATCAGTGAATTTTTTACATTTTTTGGGGGGTCAAGAGGGCGAGATAACCTTCCCAAATCAAGAAATGTATTTTCTAACTATCACAAGCTTTGTGGAAAATTTGTGGGAAATTAGTTACTCGCTGCACGCCGTGACATATATATATATATATATATATATATATATATATATATATATATATATATATATATATAATTTTCCAAGTTTGATTTACGTGTCTCACACAAGAATTCTAATTATCTTTAAAGTGGTAAATAGCGCACATTCAATAGATCATTCCCACACCGTTTATCCCAGTATTACTCATACGATCCTCCTGTGCCTGCTGAATTATTATGACAGATTATATTTGTAACTTAGATGAGGGCAGAGCTGCATTATTTGCTCCAAGAGGCAGTACCTCCAACCCCTTTAGAAGTAGCTACGATACAGTGGAAACCTTAAGACAGAAATTCAAGAAATTCATAAAATTAGAGAGATTGTCAAAACGAGAAATGAACAATTAATGGGAGCATGCGTCCCTTGCTAACTTTTTAGAAAATGGTTTCATTCCTAGAGGTCTACAGTTCCTTATTTTCCCCAATTTGATAATGATGAGGACGCAGATTTGGCAGAGAATTGGGAGAAAAATCGAAATCAAAGTTCTAAAATAATGCTAGAATTGCTTATCACATATGCAACACGAGAACATAAAAGTGTTATAGCTCAAATTAATATGGTCAAGGAAGAAATTAAAAATATGCCCAATGCAGAAACAACTAAAGACAAAAACTTTGGAAAAATAATTTCAGGGATGATAAGGACTACAGATTAGAAGAACAGGTTTATACCTTCCAACCAAGATATGACAACATCACCTCAAAACTAAAATCTAGTTCATTTAACACTACACCGGCCAGTTCAGATCCAGATTCGGAAAAAGATAGCCAACCAACAGATGCTAACACCACCAACAGTGAAGGGAATGAAGAAACATCACAGCCATTATCTAAACGAGGTCAAAGTGTTTTAGAGCAGATTCGCATGACACAGGAAAGGAAATCAGAGAGCTTCAAACACCAAACAAGTCAGGTTCACAACTCCACCCATGGTATCTACACCAACACTGAATGCCACACAAGGGGGAGGAGAGGGTGGAATCGGAAGTGGAAGTGGAAGCTCTGCCGAAGATCAAGGACGCCCAGGCATCCTGACCAGATCAAATACCAAGAAACAGAGGATGAAATAATACAATACAATCTGGTCACCAATTTGTCAAGCAGACATTTGACAAATGCTGAGATCTCTGTAGTTAATAAAGGTTTTTCTTTCACGCCTAGCGTGGGTACAGATTTTGTGAACTTCCAAATTGATATATTGACATTTCTCAGGAAACTCATATTGAAGAAATTCTTTGCTACACAAGTTTGAATCTTTGTGCCAAAGGTTACTTTGGATCCTCTCAGTACATACACTATATCCGATTTAGAGAATATCGAAACTCTGATGACTTTGAATAAAAATATTGATACTTACACTATTTGTTGAGATTTAGGGGTCAAGATAGACATTTGGATATTAGAGAGTTCATACCTAAATCAAAATTCACACCCCAACTAGGGACTGACAATGTGATAGAAACCTTCCACAAAGCAATCACTAAGGACATTCATGAATATCTTGACAAGAATTATCATCATAAAAAGAAACCCAGATCCAACCTGAGTAAGGAGGAATTGAAAGCTCTGGAATATCTAGCAATAGATAAAACAATAACAGTCAAGGAAGCATATAAAGGGAGGAACATTATTGTTATGAATACAACAGACTATGGGCCTCATTACACGGATGGCGGTGGACCAAGGTGCTATTAGCACCTTGGTCCATGCCGGTAAAATACCGGCACCACCTTGGTGGAAAGGGGAATTTCCGCCCTATTCCAAGGTTGGTGGGGCGGTAATTCCCCCTTCCCCCATTGCCCTTCCCCAATCCCATTTTTGCCCCATAGGGCATAATGGGAATGGGGAAGGTGCTAATTACGGCACCGCAAATTGCAGTGCCGTAATTAGCTCCCTGGTCCCTTTGCGGGTTCGTTTTTAACGCCTGCAAAAAGCAGGCGTTAAATTCTCCAACCCGCAAAGGGACCTCGTAGTAAGGCGGTAAGGGTTTACCGGTACCGGTAAAATACCGGTATCGGTAAACCCTTACCGCCATCCGTGTAATGAGGCCCTATGTGTCCATGGCCATGACACACCTAAATATACCTCAATGCTATGTACAACTCAAATATAATCCAACTAAGAGGATAGTATCTGAATTTGTAGATTTAAATCAATCATGGTATATGAAGGGGTTCCTAACAGAAGAAGAGAATAATTTTTTGACTAACACAGAACCAACTATGCCCACCCTCTATTTCTTACCCAAAATGCACAAGCCCTATGACACTCTTCCAGCAATAAGATCTATAATGAGTGGTATTGGGTGGGCAGCTGAGGGGTTGTCCCAATATATTGATGAAGCATTGAAACCCCATGTACTTCTGATGAAATCCTATATTCGGGACAGCATGCGTATTCTACAATTTCTCAAAACCTTGAATTGGGAACCAGTTTATTTATTGGCCAACCAATATGTTTCAGCCTTGTATGCCAGTATAAACCATGATTTAGCAACATAGACTATTGACTACACTTTTAGGAATTCCTCTGCCTCCTATATGAAACATATTAGTATGTTGAAGAGCTTTCTTAGATTCACATTAAACAACAATGGGTTCATTTTTGATGATGGGTATTATGCTCAAGTAAAGGGAGTGGCCAGGGGGGCTAAATTTGCTCCGTCCCTGGCAAACTTGTTTATGGCCTTTTTCCAAGAGACACACTTGCTACTAACATTATAGCCTGGAGACGATTTATAGATGATCTGATTGTCTGGAAAGGGTCACTTGAATCATTTGATAACTTTGTCTCACACATTAATATCTACAGTTTTGGTATTCAATTCACGGGTTTTGCTAGCACGGAGGCCATCGACTTTCTTGCCTTACACATTTTTGTGGAAGATGGCCTCTTACAAACTAAAACGTACCAGGAACCCACAGAGGTTAATTCAGTACTATTTGCTAGAAGCAGCCATCAACGCTCCACAATTGACAACATCCCCGTGGGGGAATTTTACAGGGCAAGGAGAAACTGTAGTCGAGATGAGGACTACTTGGAAGAGGTCAACATTTTAACCATAAGGCTCCGCAACAGAGGTTATCACCCAAGTGTCATTATCAAAGCCAGGGATAAGTATTCCGGATCTAAATAATCAGATCTAATTCATGAACAGTCGAAGCAGAGACTAGAACAAAAGCATATCGCTATCATCACACAATTTTCCCATGATTCCTCCACTCTCTATACATTGATATCTAAACACTCGGATATTCTGAAACTTGATAAGGATCTGGAACCCTTTTTATCTGATAAACTTAACATAACGTTCACCAGAGCACAGACAATTAAACAGAAAGTGAGCCGTTCCTTCTTAGTCACTAAAGAGGACAGTACTAACAGGAACTGGCTCAATACTAAGTCAGGTTTCTCCAAATGTGCGAGTTGTAATCAATGTAAATATGCATATGCAAACGGTCAATCATTTACTGATATCAATGGCAAAACTATTCAGATCAATGCATTTATTAATTGTAAAACATGCTATGTGGGCAGCACTATTAGACAATTGAGAGTTCTGATTAGGGAACATATAGCTAGCCTAAGAAGTGTAGATCCCAAATCACCATTGGCCATACATTGGCAGGAGCAGCATCAGCTGAGCAATCAGGAGGATATTCGATTCATCGACTACTCAAAACTGTTAAGGGGAAAAGAGGCGGTAACATCAAATTGAAGCTACAATTGGAAAGCAAACTAATTTGCTATCTGAGATGTACGTTGATTGGTCTTAATTGTGACCATGAGATGCATGTCTTTCTGTGATGGCCCATTGGTGGGTTGACTGTGGTTCACAGTGATTGCTTAGTGTACGGTCCCCTTTCCTAAGAATCTTTTTGGGCGATAATATTTGCATAGCTATATAGTGTTAATGTGCTAAGGTGTAACCATTCTGCCCACCCCTATTAATTGCATCTCATGTTTTGAATTTGTAACGCTTTCTTTATGAACCAGCACAGTCGAGTTGGAAATAGGCCCGGGCCATACTTATGGATGTATTTTCCGATTTCATTCTGTGAACCTTTTGAGACCATGCTCTGAGTACTGCATGCCATCTCTCCTTAATAGGGTATTATGGACAAATTGTACTGGAGGTGAGAGGGTTTTGTGAGTCACAGGCACCTACAACAAAACCTCTCTGTTCATCCAATATAATGGCACAACATTATTTAATTTTATTCAACATTTTTTTACAGAGCTTCTATAATTATGACTCTGTTACAGTCACCAATGGTTAATCTACACTTAGTGTATATATAAATAACATCTGTGTTTTCGCCTAAGGGGCTAGACTATGTTCGTTAAAATACATATGGCGTAATGTATTTTATGGAGCTAACAAGTGAATTTTGTTTTAAACAAAGTTTTAGGTGCAAGAGGAATCACGACTGATATATTACAGACAATGGAGCAAACCTGCAAGATACAGATGGGAGTGATAGCATTCTTTAGCTATATAGAGTCCAAAACACAGACAATTTTTCGCAGCATCAGGGACTTTTGTGCGGGCTCAGCCAGGACTGCTTGAGGGGGATCGGACCCCATCAAAAAAGATAATGCCTAGTAATCATAATGAATGAATGCTATTCCCAGGGATTTTCAGACTCATACGGTACTATGTTTAATACGGAGGGGTTATCCCCTTTTGTTTTCTGACCACGCATAACTGTGCACCAAGGGATATTGTTCCGTTTGATTTTACAGAAATCGTATACTGTACCAGTACATTGTATGGGAACTCAGATAACTTTACCATTGGCATGGCACTCACAAATGGTTTCACTCGATATTTATTTAACTAGCAACTTTAGCATGGTAACATGTGGCTACTGTCACGACACTCGCTCAAAACCCCCCCATTGGCCAGGTGGAGTCAGGACTCGAGTCTCTACAGCCTGGCATCCTCTTCAAAAGCCCGCCTGGGGCCAGGCTTATACACCATGAAGAACATGTGCTCTGGAACTACTTTATTGTGTTTGTCAGCCAACATGGAGGCATCCACATAGCTTGGTTCCTACGAACCAAGCTATGTGGTTTAGTGTTTTGGCTGTGGTGGCCTAGGGACTACTTTCCCTGGACTATTTTGTTGGGGCTATTTAAACCACACCCGAGCAAGACAACACGCTTCGCGTTACTTTGCAGTTTGCAACGTGACACTCACCGTGTCCAGCTATACCCACGAACCTCACAGAAGCAGAACCTGCAAGGAGACAAAAGGAACATCGTTACCAGCAGCATCTTACCTGCAGTCTTCATCTTTAGCTTCTTGCAGCTCCTGTGAACAGCTTCCTTGAATCTGCATGTCTCCTGGACTGAACGACCTGAAAGAGGAAGATAGAGGCAACATTAAAAAAAGCATAAGAGGCATTGCAAATTACGAACTGCTCAAAAGGCTTACCTGGCTGGTCATCTCTCGGCTGGCACCACTCTGGAAATTCCACACGCGCTGAATAACACCGCGACCTACAAGGAAAGAAGGAAAACGGGTTAGCAAAGGCAAGACATCGCAGCGCTGCGCATAGCGCTTACTTACCGCATCATAGCGCTCTTAATGCGCCATCATTTACCAGCGAGGCTCAACAAATCCAGTTCACCACGCTGAAGCTCCGCATATCTAAGGGAGAAAAAGAGACATTATTAAACAAAGAAAGGCATGCAGGAATGGCAACAATTCGAAAGAACAGCAATAAGACCTACCTGAACGATATCAAACAGGCCGGCGTCAGTGAAGTAACTGGACCGCAAACGCCCACGAAACACAACGCATCCCTGCAAAGAAGGCAGGAAGGAGAGCACGCCTAACTCTACCACAAGGTGAGGAGAGGGCCCCAGAGAGGCTGAAATCATACGGGGGTGGAGGGAGGATACTTAGCCCGGTCGGCCAGTCTTGAACACAGTCCTCCTGTATTTTCAGGCAGAACCTTCCCCGCAGATCACATCTGGGCACCACTGAGAAGTATACCAGGGGAGCGTACCAGCTAAATTGTTCGAGTGCTTTGAGCCAAATAGACAAAAACGTGGCCTATAATTTGATTTGCCCCATAATGTATGGTTAAGACTCACCTCATAATCATATTAATTTTAGATGAATGCCGATATCAAGCGAAAAGCAGGAGTGTGGGGAAGCTGATCACCGCTACATAGAACGACAAAGCTGAAAGATTTGTTGCTTAATTCACACTATTACCACTGGAAAGCAGGTGAGCCTGTAGGAACGATTGTGGTGATGTTTCTGCATCACTCATTACATTCCTTTTTTATCAAGATGATATCTTGACGCATCAATCTGTATTGAATACAGCACAGAAGAGTTTTTTCACGACTGCCATGAGAGCTACTGTTTTCTGATGGTCAAACCGGAATATAAAACATTACTGTGACAATATCAAGGGATTGGACCCAACTGCCACTAATGTGGTAAGCTTGACATCAGAGATCACACCTTTAGCTACATACTTAATAATCACTACTATGTATAAAATACGTACAAATTTTTTTATTTAGTTTCACTTGACACATGATACTAAAAAATTGTTTTTTCTTATTACCTTTTCTCACTCATTTTCTTAGGCTGGGCAGAATGGGCTCGCCTCCACGCACATTTATGTGAGTTTAATAGCACATTGGGTGAAATGCATCACCTTTGAGGGTTATTAATAATTCAAATTGAATACAATTCTTTCAAAAGATATTAGCATTGGGACGTGTACTGCATTCAGTGTCCTTTTTTATTTTTCTAATCCCTTAGTTCTCCAACACATCTGGCTATATCCGGACCCCATATCTCCATCCCTAACCTGACATGTGACAACGCTTGGTATGATTGTCTATTTATATTTTCGATTGTTGAAATTTCTACATCATTTATTATACATTCTCTTTGTGTCATTTGTGAATTACTTCACGTACTGTATGCAATATCTTTAATGCCTTGATTCACTGTCATTTTCTGATTGCACTTTAATGTTTATACAAATAATACAGCCTTGAGAACGACCAGAAGGGTCGAAACATGTGTCGGCTGATCACAATCTAAAAGAATAAAATCACTACAGAATACCCGCATTGATGCAGTGATTCAAATTTTATCATTTTTTGGGGGTCAAGAGCGCGAGAAAACCTTCTCAAAACAAGAAATTTATTATCTAACTATCACACACTTTGTGGGAAGTTTGTGGGATACTGGTTACTCGCTGCCACCCGTGACTTATATATATATCATTTTCCAAGTTTGATTTACGTGCCTCACACGAGAATTCTAATTATCTTTAAAGTGGTAAATAGCGCACATTCAATAGATCGTTCCCACACAGTTTATTCCAGCACATCATGGAACACTTGACCTGGCTGACTCAGACAATGGACAGCAACCAGGGGTGGGAAAGGGAGCCGATCTCACGCCGCCAGACAGATGTTTGCAACAAAGATGTTACAATGTGAGACAAGTGTTGCACTGAGCAAAAGAACACTCTCATAGACTAAGGTGGTACACAATAGTTAAAATGCAGATACTTAGTGTTAGGTCAATCACGCAGGGACACACAGCAGTGAACGAGATGTAAAGTGACCTTCTGGACACTTTATCTAAACCTTTGTTGTCCAAAATTTCCTTCAACGGTTTATGATCTGTACATAAAACAAAACATGTCCCCCAAACAAAATTTCTAAATCTCTCCATGGCCTAATAACATGCCAATGCCTCTTTTTCCCAGTACAGAGTAACAACATTCAGCACCCCTTAAACTTCGAGAAGCATTAGCAATAATAAGCTCCTCCCCTTTATCATTCACCTGTGATAACACTGCTCTGATATCCATTTCTGATGCATCCACAGTAATTTTGCTTTGACGCCTGGTACCAAAATGCCCTAGCGGTTGTGCCAAGTCGATTTCCTTCTTTAGTCTTACAAACTCCTCTTCACATTTAGACGACCATACAAAATCACTTCCCCCTTGACTACATTGACCGGTATTTCATGGCCCACATACTCAACTTTGTCAGCACCAAACTTACACTTTTCTTCCCTTAACACAATGCCATACTTCTCAAATACATCCAACACCTTGTCAAGAATGCTATTATGCTCCTTCTCAGTCTCCCCACATACCAGCACATCATCCTGAAAACAATATACGCCTTTAATTCTGTGAATTAGCTTGTCCATAACCTTTTGAAAAACAGCAGAAGCAGATACCAGCCCAAACAGCATTTGTTTGAACTGAAATACCCCTTCATGGGTGATAAAGGCCGTTAACTTGCAACATCTTTCCTCTAGTTCTATTTGGTGATACGCAGAGGCCATGTCCAGCTTAGAAAATACCTTCCCAATGACAACATCTCTGACATATTCGGAAGGGGATGACGATCTACCATCACACATTTGTTAAATTGGCTTAAGTCCACACACAGGCGAATTTCTCCGGAAATCTTTTTTTTTTTTTTTTAAACTTTGTTTATTGGCAGAAAGTTAAGACAGGCATACAACAGGGTACAATACAGTCATCAGGTACGATCACACAACATCGAGCAACACACAGAGGTAAGGTAGCTCCTCTTTAGGAAGACCATTTAGCTTTCGGAGCAGCCCAGCTTGGGCACGAGGAGACATGAGTTAGTGACATGGTGTGGCAGAGCGTGTTTGGGGAGGGGAGGCCATCCTCTCCGCATCGTCTCTATTATTCAGATAGCTGCGAAATTCTGTCCACACGTTTCTGGGTCGAGATGTAGGAGGCAATGACCCAATGTATTCCTCTTCGCACACTTGAGTCCAAGTAAGGGCTTTAAGCCACATTGAGAAGGTAGGGGGGCTGTGCCTCTTCCAGTTTTGCAAAATACACCTTTTTGCGACAATGGCTCCCACATTCAAGAACTTAGACATTTTCTTTGCACCTTCCCCCTCCCAAATTCCAAACAGTAGTGCAAGTGGGTTCATCTCCACTGGGGCCTCTGTTATTTCGGAGAGTGCCTCCGCCACAGCCACCCAGAAAGTGTGAATCTCAGGGCATGCCCAGAACATGTGAATGTGGTCAGCGTCAGGAGATTTACTCCTTGGGCATGTGCAGGACAGGGCACCAGCGAATTTCGCCACTCTAGACGGCGTGTAGTAAAGCCTGTTGAGGAATTTAAATTGAATGCAGCGGAATCTGGCGCTCAGAGAGACCGTGCGTGTGTGTGCACACATCTTCCTCCACAGACCCTCAGGTATTTCTATTGCAAGTTCCCCAGCCCACGCCTCTCGGGGCCTGAGAGACCCGAACACCTTCTTCTCGAGCTGCATTTTGTACAGAGTGGATAGTACCCCCTTGGATCCCGCAGAGTTCGCAATGTACTGAAGTTCGGGTGAATCAGGGGGTTCGTTTGGATACGAGGGCCACATGGCCCGGACCGCAGCTCATAGCCTGTAGTACTGAAGCATCTCAAGGAGGGAGTTATTATGTTCAGGGTGCCATGTTTGGGGGGTGATAAACTTTCCCTCTGGGAAGAGGTCCGTCAGGCCCCGGTAACCAAGTTGTTCCCAGTATTGGGAGAGGTGCCGGTCGTGTGTGGGGGCAAGTCCCGGAAACCGCCACAGAGGGAGCCACTTATAGTACGGGGGCAGCTTCTGCTCGGTGTGCAAAATAGCAGTCCAAGCCCTTATCGTGGCAGTCACCGGGTCCGCTTGGGCTTCCGTTTGGAGCCCGTGTTGCAGCAATAAGGTCATAATGTTAATTCCCTCTCCGGCCATTTTTTCGAGTTTTACATGCGTAGGGGGTTTCTGAAGTACATACCAGTGGGTGGCATGCTGGGCCTGGGCCGCGTACCAGTACAGTTGTAGGTGTGGTGCCGTAAATCCCCCTTTATCGTATGGAGGTGTCATGTGTTGCCACTTCATGCGGACCGACCCAGAGTGCCAGAGGAATTGGGCACACTCCGCGTGGAGCTCTTTGAAGTGCTGCCTTCCGGGCCAGATCGGGACATTAGTAAAGACGTAAAGGAGCTTGGGGACCACTATCATCTTTATCAGTGACAGTTTAGCTGCCAAGGATAGTGGTAGGTGTCGCCACTTGGAGAACTTGGAAACGATGAGCTGAGCCGCAGCTTCATAGTTGTCCTTTAATAGGGCCTTTTTGGATAGCGACACCTGCACTCCCAGGTACTTGACCCCGTTCGGAGACCAGCGGAGGGGGTAATCACATGTCGGCTGTTGTGTCGCTGCAGTGAGTGGGAAGATTTCAGACTTCGAGTAGTTTATCTCAAACCCGGAGAAAGTGCCTATTTTGGTGACGTCTCTAATAATCTGGTTCAAGTGTGTGGAGGGATTTCCTATGTAGAGGAGGACGTCGTCTGCATATAGCGAGATTACTTCCGGGTCATCAATTAACCGAATGCCTTTATTGGAGTGGCGCCCCCTAACATGGTCTGCCATGGGCTCGATGGCAAGCGCAAAAAGGAGGGGGGAGAATGGGCAGCCCTTGCGGGTCCCGCGGTGTAGTTTAAAGAGGGGAGAAGGAACAGAGTTCACAAGGACCCTGGCCACTGGCTCAGTATATAGGAGCTTTATGTAGGAGAGCATGTTTGGTCCCACCCCCATCTTCTGCATCACCGCCCACAGGTATTGCCATGCGACCATGTCAAAGGCCTTCTGGGCATCGAGAGTTACAGCTACCGCATCAGCGCTCGGGTACGTTAAATAGACAGCGGATGTTGAGCGCCGTGGACCTACCCGGGATGAACCCACTCTGGTCCGGGTGAACCATGTGGGTCATAAAAAGGGAGAAACCTATTTGCAATTATTTTGGCGAAAATGTTCATGTCCGTGTTAATGAGGGATAGTGGTCTATAGGACCCGCATTCTTCCCGGGGTTTGCCCGGTTTGGGGATGACTGTTATTAAGGCTTCCGGTAAGGAGGGGGGGAGGATGTGTAATCTGAGTGCTTCGGCCCAGACCCTGTGTAGTGCCGGTGCTAAGACTGCCACATGTTCCTGGTAAAATTCAGAGGTGAGTCCGTCCGGGCCGGGGGCCTTGTTTTTGGGAAGGTCTGATATTACCTGAACTATTTCTTCTAGGGTGAACGGGGCTTCAAGACACTCTCTGGTATCCCGGGAGATAACAGTCATAGGGATGCTTTCCAGGAGGTCATCTAGATCTCGATCTGAGTGTCCGGGTCGGGGGCCATATAGTTCGGCATAAAAGGTAGCGAATATGTCGAAGATGGAGCGGTCAGAGCAGTGCTTAAGTCCCTTTTCATCTAGGATACAATCAACCCTAGTCCAGCCGCCTTCCGCTCGCACCGCTCTGGCCAGTGTTCTACCCGGCCTGTCCCCTTCTCCATATCTGCGTGCAGCGACCGGGCGGGCATAGTATTGGACCTCCCTTATAGCATGCGACTCGAACTGTTCCAGCTCAGCTCTGATCTCTGCTAGTATCTCTGGGGACGGTGTAGCAAGGTGTTTCTGCTCGAGGGCCTTGAGCTTAGTTTCCGAATTGTTTAGGGATTGCCTAATAGTCTTCAGGATACCTGCTTCTTTAGAGATGCACATCCCCCTGATATACACTTTGAATGCCTCCCACCTGACCCCCTCCGATGTCTCCGACGTGCTGTTATTTTCGAAGAATGTGGTAACGTCTGCTAGTATTTCAGCTTTGAATACAATGTCCGCCAGGGCGGCAGATTTAAAGCGCCACGCGGGACGTGTTGGGCCCTCATTGCCGACCAGGATCTGTAGCAGCACAGGGGAATGGTCCGACAGTGTGCGTGCCAGGATCTTAGCTTCCGAGACCCTGCCCACCAGCCCTCCCGAGAGCAAAAATACATCGATTCGCGAGGAGCTATCGTGTACAGTGGAGTAGAATGTATAGTCCCGTTCATGGGGGTGGAGAGTCCTCCATATATCGTGCAGATTAAGGGCCTCCATGTGTGCACGGAGTCGAGCCGCAGCTCGTGTCGTGGTTCTTCGGGTGGTTGTTGTTCTATCTAAGGTGTTATCGATTATCAGATTCATGTCTCCCGCCCATATGATAGGAATATCTGGGTATCGCATTAGGATGGAGGCCACGTTATCAAAGAACTCGGGCGAATCAGTGTTGGGCGCATATAAGTTGACCAGTATGCAGTCTGCATGAGCCAAGGTGCAATGTAAAATAACATATCTGCCTTCTGTGTCGATGTGGGACGAGTGGAGTGTGAAGTTTAGAGATTTATGAATAAGTGTCAGGACCCCTCTAGCTTGAGTGGAATATTGAGTGCAATACCTATTGAGACCCCAGGTGTGTGCTATAGTGGACGATAAATGTTTCTGAGCGTGCGTCTCCTGCAGTAGGAGTACCTTAACCCCATGTCTCTGTGCATATGCCGCGATCCTTCGCGTCTTCGTGAAATTAGTCAGCGCCCGGACATTCCAGGACATCATCCTGACTGCCATGTCACCGGTTTACGGAACATCCCAGGTCAAGCATCTAGTATTGTTTCTCTCGATGTGTGCCGCCCCAGAAGACAGCTGCCACCCCCCGGAGCCAGTCTCAACTCCTCTGCCGTTTTGTATATAATCAACCCCAACTTCTGCCACCCCCTCCCTCACCGCCCTGCCCCAACCAGCAGTGTGTGAAAACCCACCCAAACCTTGACCCGTTGCACACCTTCCCCAACTTGGCGGCACCGGGAAACTAGCCCAACCGGGGCCAAAACACAAACATTTAGATTCAGAAGAAATTGCAGCCGCAGTGGGGGCTGCCGCTGCCGTTCTACCCACTTTTACCAGTATCGATTACAATAACAGCATATCTTAACTGGACTTCAGCTGACTAGTAAATCATTTCAAGGAAAGGATACTGGAGCACTTAGATTCCACGGAACAAACCTAGCTGACACATAGCCGCAAAAGTATGTTTTACGTCTCTAGAGTACGTTTATACACAATGTTGTAACACTATGCGGATCAAGGCTCAGTATGTGGCACCACAGGCATAGGATCTCCCTGTGCGTTCCTCTCACTTAAATGTGCGCACATTGCAGTGTTGCAGGGCCACCGAGGGCCCGCCATCCGACAGAGAGGGGGGGTTCGGAGCCTACCAGGGCGGCTCATAGTATCTGTACCACCATCCCCAGCACCCATTACAGGATATTACAGGTTTAGACCTTAAACGTCTTCCATACGCTCCTCGGGAGGGTCAGCCGGCGGGATCTGCGCCTCAATAAACTTGACGGCGTCATCCGGGACAGTGAAAAAGTAGTGTTTGTTGCGGTGGGTGAACTTGAGGCGGGCAGGGAAGAGCATTGCATATTCAATTTTCCGCTCTCGCAGTAGCTTCTTCACTCCATTGAATTGACGCCTTTCCGCCTGAACTGCCACCGAGAAATCGGGAAAGATTCTGATGACTTGTGAGTCCATCCTGAGTTCCCCTTTTTCCCTGGCCAACCGGAGAATATGATCCCTGTCCTTATAGCTCAGTAGCTTTGCAATGATTGGTCTCGGGAAATCTCCGGGTTTGGGTCGATGTGCTAGGGATCGGTGCGCCCTCTCCACGGTAAAAAACGGCGAGAGTGGCGGGTTGTCAAGGAGGTCCTTAAGTAGTTGTTCGACCGCCGTTTCCATGCGGCCCTTCAGCGCAGATTCGGGCACCCCCACAATGCGGACATTGTTCCTCCGGGACCGCGATTCCAGGTCATCGCATTTGGCCTTTACCTGTTTCATGTCGTGGACAAGTTGTGTAACCGTGTTCTGTAGGGTGTGGACGTTGTCCTCGTTTGCCCCGATCCTCTGCTCCGTCTCGGCAATTCTGGTCCTGTGCTGTTCGATCTTCGCTCTCATTGAGGCAACGTTTGCGTTGATGTCATCCAGCTTTTCATGGAAGGCAGCAAAGTTTTTAGCCATGGATTCCATCATCGTGGAGAGGTCTGCCTGAGGGGGGTCCTGGGCGCATTCCTCTTCCACTTCAGGTGGCGGAGAGGATGTCGCACGCTCCGCCCTAGGTGCCACTTTTGCGAATCTGTCCATGGCGCCTGGTTTACAGTTAGGCCTCGGCTTACTGGGCATCGTTGTGGAGGGAGCAGATCCGGCTTGATAGGAGGTAGTGGCAAAGTATCGTCCTTAGGCCGCGCGTTCGTGAGTGCGCCCCAGCTCGATGTAGGGGGGTGTTTGGGGGCCCCGTCAGGCCGGAGGGAGCGAGGCCCAGTCCAGGTTTGTACGCCCACCCCGCTGCTGGGACCCCCGCCGTAGCCCTCCAGGGGTGAAGATCCAGGCTCGGGTGTGGCGGCCGAGAGCACCCGCGGGCCGACCAGTCCGCATCAAGTGGAGGCAATCCGGCCTCTGTCGCAGCCACCGCGTAGGATGTATATTGGATGCGGGCCCGCCCAGGCTTCCGCCGCGGCGGAGTGGGAGCATAGCAAAGTAGCCTCACAAGGCCCGCGGGGGCGTCCCGGAGACAGCAGCGGGGTGAGAGTTGCCCAGTATGCAGGTCGTGGCCGACGGGGCCCACCGGGGCCCACCGGGGCCCACCGGGGTTCAGCGCCATCCAGAGGCGCCTCGGAGCGGGGAGCCCAGCAGGCCCGCGAGGGCAGCGTGTCAGAAGGCCACAGGTCGCCTCCTCCGGGGTTGGCGAGGAGGGGACGTTGCGCCACAGGGCCCAAAGCCCGTGCCTCCCTTTCCCGGCACCGTTTCTCGCCAAAATTTCACTCAGGTAGACAGGATGACAGGGGGACCAAAATCGATGTGTTTTCATAGTGGAAGTATTCAGTATACCGCCGATGTCCAACAGATTGTCGTGGGTAGAGACGGAGCTCATCGGCTAGGCAGCCATTTTCCTCGGCTGCTCAACAGCGCCCCCCCGGAAATCTTTTTGACCACTACAATGGTAACGTCCAGTCCACGCCTCCTGCTCTCTCAATCACCCCCAATTTCAACAACTTGGCAAGCTCCTCCTTAACCCCTTCCCTCACAGCCAATGGCACAGGCCTTCGTTTTGCTACAACAGGCACACTTCCTTTTCTTAAACCAATTTGATGTTGTATACCCTTTACCTTGCCAACACCTTTGTTAAATACCACCGGATGTCTACTCATGACTGTTTCACCTACTCGCAACACTTGTTCAGGACCATTGGGTTCCAATTTGATTTTTAGCTTCTTCTGCTCCCTCCACCCCAACAAAGTGAGCCCTCTTTTGGTTACATATATTTTTCCTTCACACTCTCGATTCTTGAATTCAAAAAGATTCATAATGTATCCCAAAAGATCAATTGGCTCTTGATTATAACCACCGGGCCTAATGTCGGGCTTCAAGAGTTTCTGTATGTCACCTTTTACTTCCCTTTCATATACCTCTCTTGACATGAGTTTGATGTTCGATCCCGAATCAGTCATTATCCATACTGCCTTCCCATCCACTTTAATACTCGCATATGGACGCTCACACTCATCATCCTCACCACCAACAGCATTTATAGTGTTAATAACAACATTTTCCACAGGAATTTTCATCATCCGATGATTTTCTCCCATCTTCCTCTGTGACATAAAGAACTTTCTTCTGGCTGTTCTGATAGCTCTTGCAACAGTTGGCGAAATGTCCTTTCCTCTTGCATTTAGCACAAAATGCTCTTCTACCTGGACACACCAATGAAGCAGCAACGTGTGAATTGCTGTCGCAACTGTAGCATAACCGTTCCTCTTTTTCTCCTCTCTCTCCCTTCTGCTTGTAGTTTTTCACTTAATTTCCTCCCAGATGCACTTGTTTGTCCTTTTCCTTAGACTTCTTCTTGTTTTTGGATTCCCCAACACTCATTACCTCTACTGTGGTGTTGTTGGTGTCTTTGCACGCTAGTGAGTGTTCTACTCTGCGGGCGATACCTACACTTCATCCAAAGTAGTTTCATCCTTGAGCCATAACTCCTCGCGTATCCGGTCAAAACTGCAGTGTGTCATAAAGTGATCTCGTTCATCATACGATCCTTGGAACTTGCAAGATGAGGCTAAATGGCGAAGAGCAGTAACATATTCCTCTACCGACTCTCCTGGTGCCTGCATTCTCATGCGAAAATTATACCTTTCAACTATAGCGCTGGTTTTCGGATTAAAGTGCAAATCCATCTTCGCAAAAGCACACTCAAGATCAGATATGGCATCCCCTTCACCATTGTTTGGCAACTGTGGGAGCGTCTCAAAAATTCTCTGTCCTTCATATCCTAAATGGTACATTAGCAAAGCAACCTCCCTGTCATTGGAAAAGGAATTACCGCCAACAGCTTTTAAATAGTGTAAAAATCCTTTTTTCCCCTGCACCCATTTAATCTTGACTGGTCCAGGGTTAGCCATGAACATAGTTGGCCCACTGACATTTGACATAGCCATGATAGCGAATTCAGATTGACTTTGTTCACTTTCACTATGTGCTGGCAGCCACCTGATCTCTGGCTATTTGCACTGCTCCTTTTACACACTTTTTGCTTCTTGCAGTGGTCCTTTATCACACTCCTCGCTCTGCTTTAAAATATTTGTGTGCCTCTCTTTGCTTCTTGCTCTGCTTTGGATTTTTGTGCGCCCCTCTTTGCTTCTTGCAATGCTCCTTTTACACAATCCTCGCTCTGCTTTAAAATATTTGAGTGCCTCTCTTTGCTTCTTGCTCTTTTTCTTCTCTCTCTGCCCCTCTCTGCTTCTTGCAGTGCTTTTTTTATATACTCATTCCCTCTAGAAGCAGTCCACTCCTACCTTATATATATGATCTTCATCCCTTCCTTTTTCTGACTTTTGGTCTCCTCTTGGACCCGTGTGCGCCTTCCCTTTTCTTCACCCCTCACCTCTTATTTCTTATTCCATTTATTGACAATTTCCCTTATTCCATTTCTCGCCTTTCCTTCCTACACGAAGGCTCAAGGTAATGTAGCGCTTGTATACCGAGTTATACGGTAATATGTATGGCGAGGCAATGCGAGGGAGGAGTGTTGGCAATGCGCGAAGAAACACGGCTAGACGACAGATGGAGGTGAGGGGGCTTCAGACGAGAGGCGCACGGTTCAACAAATGGAAGGGGTTTGGATGCACATGGCACTTAATTGCTATGTTGGCCACTGCAATGTTCGAGTGAACGGAGAGGCTAGGGCACGGCACTCAGGCCGCAGTATCACAAAAGCTGCAGGCGCCGGAGTTTCCTCTGAGTGAAATCCTCGTCGCCAATTTGCCAATGTTAGGTCAATTACGCAGGGACACCCAGCAGTGAACGTGATGTATTTATTAAGTTAAAATATACATAAAGACCTCCAGCAGCAGAGCAACACCATTACATTAACTGCAGAGGGCTTAACTGACTAATCTGGAACTCTAACAAAAGTAAACACCTACATCACATAGATGTAGAACGCTGATGTCATCTGATGACATAGATGCACTCCAGCATTGTTAGATATCAACATATACACTAAAGCTGTACAAATAAACTTCAAAGCTAACAACATAACACTTAGTCATTCGTGTTACCTTGAGAAGGTACACAAAGAGCTGAGAATCTTTGTGTATCCCAGGCCTGGGGACGTCAGCTCTAGCCAATCACAGTTTAGTATCTTAGGGGATGGTAGAAACAGGCAAGAACCAATGGTAAGACCCTCACACTGCAACATTGTTATAGATAGTGATTTGGGAATGGACCAGGCCAGCCAGCCACCTGACATGCGGAACCAGTAGATTAACATGTATAGTGCCCACTATAGGATGACTATTACTCAGTACCCAATCCAGTGGTCTGATAGGATTCTTGGAGAAGGGCCCAGGTTGTAGCGTCACTCTGACGTCATTTGGGTACAAAACTAGCCTGCAAGCCAGGAGAAGTTGAGACGTAGACAGATTTCGTCTGTCCCTGTACTGATCCCTGTTGGTTTTTGCTGTAATAAACCGCAGTTTGAAATTGCGGTTTGACTGAGTCATCTGTTTGTCCTGTGGCAGGTTTTGGGCCTTCTGAGAGTCTGCGTACTCCTAGTGGCCCTCTGGCATACCTGGGAGTTTGTCCCACCACAACCTTGCATTTGTTCCAAATTGAACCATCTTCTAGCATAACTGCATGGTCTAATACTTTGTGCAGCCTTAAGGGCCTGTAAAAAGTGCTCTCTCCCTTTAAAACACCAGTAGTTCTTGCCCAAACTTGATCTCCTGGGATTATCCTTGTGAATATTGCATGAAATTAATTATCATGTGATTTTTTCATGTGATTGCTTCATTTTTATATTTAATTTAATTTAAAAAAGTGTGTCACCGCTCTGGACTCTGCCTCAGACACACATTTTATTTCAACCCGTTTAGAGAATAAATCTCCAATAACTATATCATATTTCTTATTTCCACTTCTAGACAGTATTGGTCCTAAAATATCTAACGCAACATATTCCCATGGAATACTGGGAAATTCCATGGGCCTGAGAGGTTGTACACAAGTTTCACTTTGTCAGAGGATTAGCATGAGGGACATTCTTTAATCATCATTTCCACTTCATAATCGAACCCCGACCACCAGTAGTCTGCACGCAATCTACCCTTGTTTTTGGACATGAGCTAATTCCACCAGTCTTTTCCTCACTCCCACATGGGGTCTAATGCACGCAGAGCGAGCAACCCAATTATCCTCTACAGTTAATTAATCTTTTACTCCACGAAAGGAGTTGTGCCGTGTTCTGTCTTGTCTCTCCCTGCACGCTGTCCTATATCCATGAAATGCTGTGAGTGACTGACATGGAATACCGTGTGTGAGAATGTTATGTTCTGAATGGTACTGTGAATGTGCAGTTGAGAAGATGGGTTGACTGAGAGAGGAGGCTCGTGCATGTCTGTCCTAGAAACTTACCTGATGTGGCCTACATTTAATCCTGTACCCTGTACCCAGAGCTGGACCGAAATAAAGATGTTTCTTGTCTCTACACTGGTGTCATCGTCATACTTGGCAAGGAAACCAACTGAACAATGGCGACAAGGATGCTGGCTGTGCTGACGGGGCAGCACCAGGAGAGGGACATCCACCGCCCCCCAAAACAAGAGAACATTCTCTCTCGAGATAGGAGCGCTGCAGGCTGCACTGGGGCCAGTGGGGACCAGTCATTGATGTGAGGAAGCAGTGCCTGGTCCTGGGGGCCCATCAGGTCTGCAAGGGGCAGACAGAGACATTAGGAGCACTGTGGGATGCAGTGGGGACATTGAGGCCCAGCTATTGTTGTGAGGAGGCAGCGCCAGGTCCTCGGGGACTATCGGGTCTGCAAGGGGCAGACAGTAACTTTGCTGGGTGAGGCATTCAATCCTAAGTTTGGAGTCTGCGAGTGGCACCCAACCCATAACAAGGAAGGCCATTAGTGACTGCAGGAACTATTTGTGACCACGAGGGACAGCGAAGGAGTCGGTATCCAGGTGTCAGCATAAGAATTAAAACAGTGCGTGCCAGAGAAGAGCTAACAGGGACTTTGCTAGAAGAAACTGGTGAGCATATTGCTGCGAGGGGCAGACCTACTTACATAAGTGATGCACACCTGTGTTATTGTTGGCTTTTGTGGGATCCCAGTGAAACGGGCCAATCTTGCTAGAATGAAGAAGGAAGTTAGTCCCTTTGCGAGCAAAAGAGCCGAAGAGGGAGGTGGACCTGTCTCCTTAAGTTACTGTAGGGCAACTTGTGTATACTGTTGTAGACAGCACTAGGAGCAAGCAACAGAGAAGAAAGGGGCTCTTGTGTCAAGGGTTTGTGCTACATGTGGTTTGGTATAGGTAAAGTTTGGAAAATAGCAATTTGTTGGTACTCCAGGAATTAGATCCTGATTTTAATTTCTTCAGGGAGATCTCAATTGAACAGAGAGAGGCTTAAGAGTTTAATTCACATTAGAGTTTTTGAATAGTGTGATATGAGGCCTGTTGAATATTCTACAACTGGTGATGTGCTTGTGTTTTTGTAGTCGTGGCCACTGTTTAGAGATTTATTGTTGCGAGGGGTACGTTGTTGTTCATTGTTGTTAGCGCCCAGACACCTTTGGGTTAGCAACACTATATAAATAAACAAATAAATAAATACATTGTGTATTTAGTTTTGTTATGCTGAGGTTTAGTGTGCACTAATTTTAGCCATGCTTTAACCCCTTCTTTTTCGGGTTGAACTTTGTGTTTTAAAGTTAGTCAGGACATGGACCTCCTAAATTGGTAGGGTAATGTGCAAGTTATAATGCATGTTTTAGTTTACATGCTGGATTTATACTGAAGAACATTGAATAAGAATTTGAATTTCAAGCGCATAGTTTCAATGTTTTAAGTAGAACAGTAAAGGAGGTTTATGTTCATGTATTTAGTGAACTGTAAAAACTATCCAGAAATGTGTTCTGTATTGGCTGGTGTGAGTGTCATGATGAGGTTCGTTCGTGCTTGGCTTAACATATTTATGTGGTTGTGTTTTCTCTACTGGCACAGGTGTGTGATGGTTTCTGAGTGGTGTTGGATGCACAAAATGCTTACAGTACTCTGACTTGTGGGGTGTTGGATACTCGGAGTGCGTTGAGTGCTCTATCCTGTGGTTATTGGATGCCTGGTATGGTGTGGCCAGCGAGTTGCAGTTGTTCCTTTTGGAAATAATTAGTGTGTGTGGAGGTCCGTGTTGGGAAATCATTTCTCTGTACCCGCTGCGGTAGACCTGACATATTGGTACGGCATGAGTTGCCTGAGACATGTGGTTTGGGGCTGGAAGCCTGAAGTTGTTGGTGAGATTTGATGCAGTATCCTGTTCTTAAGGGGTTTGGTGTCCGTCCCTTACTTGATAGAAAAGGGGAGGGACATTGTTTGGTGCAGACTTGTCCCACTAGGTGAGGACGGTAATGGGGTTTGTGTTGGGTTCATTGTTGGAGGGATTCGCTCTGAAGCTGAGGGATGTAGATGTGTTGGGACTGTATGTGTATATATGTATGTCTCTGATTCTTAAGTGTATCTTGTGTTCTTTAAGGGGGGAATATGTGTTGTGTCTTGTCTTTCCCTGCATCCTGCCCGTATGCATGAAATGTTGTGAGTGACTGACATGGAATGTGGAGTGTGAGAATGTTATGTTCTGAATGGTTCTGTGAATGTGCAGTTGCGAAGATGGGTTGACTGAGAGAGGATCCTGGTGGATGTCTGTCCTAGTAACATATCTGATGTGGCCTAAATGTAGTCCTGTACCCCGTACCCAGTGCTGGAACTTAGTAAAGATGTTTCCTTTTCCTACATTGGTGTCAGTGTCATGCTTGGTCAGGAAATCAACTTAACATACCCTATCTCTGGTAACTACCCCACCAATCAGACAAAATCAATTCTTTAATTTCTTTTAGTGTCTGATCCTCATTTAATGATTTGTCCCATTCATCTTGAGAGACAGAATCCTCACAAACCCAAAAAACATTGTGAAAGATATCCTTGGTCTCTTCATCCTTGTGGTACACTGCATTTCTTGGCAAATAATCAGTGATAACATTGTCTTTATCAGCGATATACCTAATTTCTAAGTTATAACCCTGGACAGCAGTCACTCAGTTTATTATGGGCCTTGATGCTCCATCAAGACCTTTGGACGCAAACAAAGCCACTAATGGTTTGTGATCTGAAATTATGGAAAATCTGGGCTCCAACAACATTTTTTAAAACTTCTTAATAGCTCAAATAGCAGATAATGCCTCTTTTTCAATTACTGAATATCTAATCTCTGTTTCTTCCAGTGTCCTTGAAGCAAAATCCACAATGTGATCTACATTGTTATCTTTTTTTTTAAATAAGTTTTATTAGTTTTATAACAAGTGTGACATATAACATGTAGAGGTCACTAGTGCCAACATACGACAAAATCAACACAATATAAAGATCATAACTTATTTTGCCCATCCCCTCCCCCATCTCCTCCTTTACCCTCACCCCCCCTCCACTTTACGAAAAAACAAACTTTGGCATGGCATCAGGAATACCGGTTAGCACATTCTGCAGAACATTAATCAATTTGCATACATCATGACTCAAACTGATTGCAGGAGAGGTTAGCTAGGCTTCCCAATGAGCTGGAGAGTAAGTTACAGATGATATTGTCAGTTACATGGTCTTTGAGAGTCCCAGTATGCATTGCAGAACTCCTTAAAGGGCAGCCATATCAAGCCAATACTTGTTCGAGATTCGAGGACCGCTGCCGTTAGGCTTTCCATTTCATAGATAGAATGAGGCTTGCTCAGCCATTCATTTTTTAAGGGAAGATTGGCGCTTTTCCATTTTATCGTCAGGCACACCCTCGCAGCTAACAGCAAGTTCTGTGGCATGGGTGAAACTGTCACATAGGAGTCTTCCCCAAACAGGACCAACACCGGTGTGAGTACCTTGGTAATCCCATCTATGGCATGAATCTACCCTAGGACTGCCTTCCAGTTCGCCTCCACCTTACAAAATTCCCACCACTGGTGCCAGTAATCTCAGATTACACCACAGCCCCTCCAACAGTAGGGGGAGGTCCCTGGGAACATTTTAGATAATCTGGAGGGGGGGAGGAGTATAATGCCCTGTCATGAGCAAGCGCGCATTGTGCATTTTGTATTACACAGAGATCGAGGATTTCCACACAGCCCTAAGTATGGCCTTCCACACCTCTGGTTGATCTGCTAACCCCAATTGTGCCTCCCATTTAGTCTCAGAGTTAGGTCGCGCAAGATGTCCCCTGGTAATCAATGCCCCATACAAGAGGGCCACTAGGCCGTTTGTGGTTTGGGGACACAGAGAATATGAATGATGTGAGGGGACGCTGAAGGGAGCGACCCCAACGGGGGTACCAGAGAACACTGCGAAAACTGAAGATAAAGCATGGGGGAAACCTGGACACCCTGTAAAGCCCCCTCTAAGTCATCCCTGGAAATATAGGTCCCCTTTCTCCACAACTGAACTGCCCAGCCCTCACCAGTGCCGCCTCGTACCATGGCCAGAAGCAAAGGACCTTGTTTAGTTGGTTGCGAATGGGGGGGGAGACAAGATACAGCTGAGCAGGGAGGGCCAAGTCATGACCCCCTCCATGGCACGGGAGGGACGCCACATTGACCATAGCACGGTAAAAACTGGGTGATCCTGTATTCTCCGAGGCATGGCCAACAGAGGTACCCACAACCATTCCCCCAGCGAGACAGGTGCAAAGGAAACATTTTCAATGGCCACCCATTGCTTTTCAGGATTCTCCCACAGGTGATCAGAGAGGACTCGAAGCTGGAGGCCCTATAATATCCCTCTAGGTCCGGATACCGCATGCCCCCCATTTCTTTTGGTAAAATGAGTGTTGAATACGGGACTCTCAGCTTTTTGGAAGCCCAAAGAAATGCCAGTAACGTTTGCTTGATCTCCAAAAAGAATGAAGCAGGGACACTGGGAAGGACTGAAAGAGAAACAGAAACCTGGGCAGGATGTTCATTTTTATTTTAGTGAAACGCGCAGCCCACGACAGAGGTAGCCTAGACCATTTATTGAGGTTGTTTTTAATAACCTTCCATAGGGGGACATAGTCAGCCTCAAAGAGGTCTGAGAGGGGAACAGTAATCTCCACCCCTAAGTATCAAACAGAGTGAGTCTGCACCCAAAAGGCCCAACACGCTTCTAATGAGGGGGGAGCTCTCGCCCTCCCCCCCAAAGGAACTGTTATACTTTTTTGTAAATTCACCCAAAATCCTGACAGGGCTCTGTATTTGTTCAATTCGTGAAAAAGTGTGGGGATGGACTCCTTCGGTCGGGTGAGATAAAGCAAGATGTCGTCTGCAATCATTGCCAATTTATATTCCCCCCCACCCTGTGTCATTCCCCACTTGGGCAAAGGGCTCGAAAACTAGGGCATATATCAAGGGGGAAATCGGCACCACTGCCTAGTGCCCCGCGTGAGAGCAAAGGGGGGCGAGGTGGTGCCGTTGATGGAAACCTTAGCCTGGGCAGCATGATACAAGGCCTCCACACCGCTCGCAAACCCGTCCACCTCAGCACTGCCCGCAGGAACAGCCCCTCGACCTGGCCGAACGCCTTCTCGGTATCCAACAATAACAAAAGGGGGCAATCCTCAGCAGCTTGGAGGCCGGCCATGAGGTCACGTTGTCAGCTCACAGTCTTCCTTTAACGTACCCAACTTGGTCAGTGTGGACCTGCTGGGGGCGAACCTGGGCCAATCTAGCAGCCAAGATGCTGGAAAAAATGTTTGCATCCACATTGATGAGGGATATTGGACGGTATGATGAACATTCTATAGGATTTTTACCCTCTTTAGGAATCACTATAATTGATTTTGGGGCCTGTCCCGAAGTCAACATTGAATTAAAAAGCTTGGCAAGGAAAGGGGAGAAAATGCTACTATTTACTTGTAAAATGCTGGCCAATATCCACCCTGCCCCGGTGCCATCCCGCCTTCAAATTCGAAATGGCTCCCTGAACCTCTATGGTGGTGATAGGACTGTTCAACATGTCAAGATACTCTTGCACTATAGGTGGGCGTGGGAGAACAGTGAGGTACTCTCTGATGGTAGAGGGCGTGCTACCCCCCCTCCGCCATATATAACTTGGTATAGAATCTTGAGAAGCGGTTCACAATATCTTGGGGGTCCGAGAGTGCTGTGCTCATCATTAATTTTGTGTACCGTTCTGTCCGCTCTCTGTCTGCGCAGATGGTTGGCGAGCATCGTGTGGGCCTTGTCGCCCTTTTCATAGAATTTTTGTTTGAGCGCTTTGCTATCCCATATGTCACTCAACTCCTCCCTGAGCCCCCTGATCTGGTGTACAATGTCCTCCGCTTGGGCTGGGCAGCTGCAGAGGTTTCACTCTCTGCGGGTGATTTTCGACTTGAGTCTCTTCTTCGATGCCCCCTCAGCTATTGGGATGCCTCTTATCTTGGCATTTCCAGCTTCCCACACAGTGTTTAGAGACATCCCGCCTAAATCGTTTGTCGCAAAGTACTCAGTTATGGAATCGGATAGAGTCTCACTGAACACAGGGTCCCTACAGAGGAAATCGTTACAGATCCATGTTCTCTCTAACGGGTGGGAGAGGGGGGATGGGCCCAGATCTAAGTCAAGTACACATAACTCGTGATAAGACCAGGCAACGACTTCTATGGAGCTCCCAGGATTCCATTCTTGCTTTCAGACCCCAGCAACAAGTAATCTATCCTCAAAAATGTCTGGTGGAGGGGGGAATAGAAAGTGAAGGCTCTCTCCCCAGGGTGGGTCGAACGCCAGGTGTTTATTAAGTGGTGCTCCCTAACTTGACTGAGGAATCAATTTCCTCACAAGCCGCTCGGTGGATGGGCATTGTGCCGCATCGTGATCCAGTCCCATTCCTGCTTTGGCACCAAATTAAAATCACCCCCACAGACGAGTGTCCCATCCCTCCAACCTCCCAGGAATTCAAACGATGGCTCAAAGAAATCTGACTGACCCTGGTTAGGGGCATAAGCAGAACAGAGAGTGATTCTGCATGTCTTCCATTTTCCCTTTAGCACATATCTGCCCTGTGCCTCTCAATGTATCTGCTCTATTTGGAGACCCAGAGATTTCCTGCCCAGGATGCCCACCCCTCCCCTCTTCCAGGTTCCTGAGGCCCAAACCATGTCCCCAATTTCTCTGCCGAAGATCCTACAACCCCCCCCCCACAGACATATTTTGTCTCTTGTAAGAATAATACATCTAACTTAAATAGATTAAACTGGCGGGCCAACAACAACATTTTCTGGGGCGAGTTGAGGCCTTCACATTTAGGGACCCAAAGAGTATACTATCATGCCCAGCAATCCGTGGACAACATGAGTGAAGCCATTCCCTCCTGCATCATGTGCGGGAAATGTATAGTTGTGCGATTAGAGAGCTGTTCTTCCTGCAATGCCAAGGTTAGTGATATCCGTGATATACAATTGTGGATTCGAGATACCTCGATGTCTAAGCAAGTGGTTCCCCTCTCACCCTCCCAGACCCCCACGGAAGTCGCCAAAAGTGGCAGTTTCCAAAGGACGAGACACCCTCGTAAAAAGGGCCACTCTGGTAGGGCTCCTCTCCAGACACAAAATAATATCAATAAACAAGTGTGAGAAACAACAATGCAGCGAGAACATCTTACAGTGATTTAAGTTAGTCCACTACATTCCATGCATGCTTGAATGTTTGCAACTTTAAATGTTACACCTTGACCTCAATAGGTGATTGACAGAAGGCATAGGGATATCATAAAACAACGAGGAGGGACTTCTCCTTTCATGGGGTGTTAAGACGTTTATATTTCCACTTTGCTTGCGTACGGCCCCGCCTTGGGGTCTTGGCCGAGAATTCTTGTTGCAGACCTGTAGGCTTTCTGCAACCGGGGGCGTCCGAGCCAGCAGCCGGACCTCGGAGGTGCTGCAGGGCCCTCTCAGCTTCTTCAATTGAGGTAAGTATGTAGTCTTTGCCTCCAAACTCCAAGGACAGGGAGAAGGGGTGTCCCCAGCAGTAGCGGACCCCCCCCCCCGTTCTTGAATCCAGGCGGTGAGGGGACGAGTTGCTATTGAGAGGTCCTGATAAAGCCTTACACTGGAGCCTTCTAACTCCATTGGCTTCTTTTCCCTTGCCTTTCGCAAAATTTCCTGGCGCTGCGAATAGTAATGGCACTTTGTTAGCACGGACCATGGGTCCTGCGGGGGGCCTCCAGCCCTGTGTACTCTGTCAAATTCCAGTTTGGGGGGATTCACCTCATCGAAAAAAGACATTATTAGGGCTTTAGCTCTGTTTTCCAGGCCCAATGGTTTCCCCTTGCTTCTCGGCCAGACCCAGGACTCGAATATTGGACCTCCACTCGCGGTTTTCAAGGTTTTCAAGGTCGTCCAGTTTGAGCTCTATGCCTAAGTTTTTTTGCTCTAAGTCCGCGAGCCGTGCCTCTACTGCATGGTGGTGATGACCTCCGACTGTTGATTACTTTCCACTGCCTCCAAACGGTCCACGACCTTCGCCATTCTGGTCTGCAAGACCGAAACGGTCTCAGAGAGGCTGGATTTGATCGACCTGATCTCATTGAGCAGGAAGCATATATCCGACTTAGTGGTGCTATCAAGATCATTGCCAGGAATCTCTGAGGAGCTCTAGACCTCGTCTGGCTCCATGTTGGTGCGTGCCCGGCTGAACGCTTGCAATTTTGCATGGGTGAGCGGATCCAGTTTACCTCCTTGAGGTGTTGGGGGCATAGTACAACGGAGCTGGGATCACAAATGCTGTTGACTGTTGTGTCCCAGCGAATAGCCGCAACACGAGTTTCTTGCGGTGGGCGAGTATCTCCTTTTCCTTCCCCAGAGGCTTCCCGAGGTTCTGCCCAGGATCACCACGTGGGGCAATGCTGTGCATGCAATGTCGCCGCTGACCCCCCAGCGCGCCCGGCACCTTCCTCTTCAATGTGGTTGACCGCCAAGTGCCCCAGGCCCAGCTGAGCATGTCCGCTTAAGATTTGCTGACTGGTTACACTGGCATCACCTCTGATGGTATCCGGTGAAGTGCGTTATCACTTCTTGGTAATAGGCTAATGGAGTGCTGGGGCCGGATGATTACACTCCTGCGTTTTTCTTTGGCTGTGCCTCATGTGAGCTGTCACTTGGAGACCTCCAGGGCCCCCTCCCGCCCCACTACACTCCTTGCAGCGATAAAATGAATCTGATGACGGCCGCTGTAGTTTGCCTGCCCTTGATCCCGTGGGAGCGAGCAACTGAGCAGCAACCCAGGCGGGGAGCTGGGAATTTGCGGTGCTAGCTGCCCTGGGGAGCCGGTCATCCAGCAAGAAGTAGAGGGGTACGGCTGTAAGCAGCAGAGGAGGGAGAATGTTCAATTGCTTTGCGCCGACTCACTGGACTACGGCACTTGTGAAGGGAGGTCGGAGATCTTAGAGGTCTCCGCCCTTGCCGACGTGAGGGCAGCCCTGCAGGAGCTGTGTGTCACCTCAGGCATTGCTTCAGGTGCCCACCCACCTATTTAACCCTGCCGTTGTTCAAGCTTTAGACCAGGGCAAGCACTTGTCATAATGGTCGATGGGACATCAGAGGAAGTCCGGACCCACCAAAGATTGCCACCGCTCGAGTCCAGGACCTCTGCCTAGTAGGGTGCTTGCTGCAGTCTCTGTACCTCGCCAACCGCCCAAAGCCTCTTTGCACCCATGTGAATGCCGACGTTGGGAGCCGCCTGCTGCTCACGGGCCCTGCAGCCTCCGTGTGTGCAATGCTGCACCGATAAACCTGAAGGCTTGCGCCCATGGCAGCAGCCCCCTGCGAATACCCGCTCAACTCAACCAGTGCCCCCACCGTGAGGGCTCTGCAGCTCCCCCAGAGAGCAGGCCGCACAACGCCGGAGAGAGGGGGAGGAGCGGAGCGATATTCGCTCCTGTACACTTTCGATCCCCCTACCGGCCACACCGCTGGTCTCCAGTCGCAACCGTGCTCCTCCGGGAAGTCGGAGCACTCACTCTTCCCTACAAAGCTCAGCCTCTCCTGATGAATTCTATCAGGTGCCGCTTACGAATCTCCACAAAACTTCACCACCGGATTCTCAGGTCACTCAACATGCAAAACGTTTATTTTCGGAATCATAACTCCTGGATTCATGTAGTTTCTCGCTGGTTTAGTCATGCCTGGAGAGGGAGACTGTGGATTATGCTCCCATCATGCCTGTGCCCTCGGTGGTCTCCCTACATCGTTATCTTTTTGTATCTTTTTGCATTAATACAGCCCCCAGCCCAGTGCCACTTGCATTAGTCTAACATAAGTATGTTTGGGTTTCTCAAATGCAGCAACAATGGGAGCAGTTTATAGGTAATTAAAATGTAATTCCTTTCTTACATGACACCCTAATGTGCATACAATTATCAGAGAAATTGCGTATGAATTATGTTTATCCTTTCGAGAATCGATTTGCATGACTGCATTAACAAGTCCCGCCCTGGATGCCACACCATCACCAGACATTGGGTCTCATTACACGGTAGGCGGTAAGGGTTTACCGGTACCGGTAATTTACCGGTACCGGTAAATCCTTACTGCTTTACTACGAGGTCCCTTTGCGGGTTGGGGAATTTAACACCTGCTTTTAAAAACCAACCCGCAAAGGGACCAGTGGAGCTAATTAGCGCCTTCCCCATTCCCATAGAGCCCTATGGGGCAAAAATGGGAATGGGGAAGGGCAATGGTGGAAGGGGGTATTACCGCCCCGCCAACCTTGGAATGGGGCGGTAATTCCCCTTTCCACCAAGGCGGTGCCGGTATTTTACCGGCATGAACCATGGCGCTAATAGCGCCATGGTTCTCCGCCTACCGTGTAATGAGGCCCAATGTGTGTCCCAGGTGATCAATTTGCAATACTCTAAAGCAACATTTAGCTTTTTTTAACAGTCGACCCTACAGAGTTTATTCAATACAATTTAAAGTTTATTATCGTGATCTTCCAGCGATTAGCCCATCACTAGAACATAATCCTGGTAATAAAATACATCATCTAACTTACCCAAAACATCATTCATTGCCCTCTGGAGTTACGAATCCAAAGTTTGAATCTAAAAGTACCTTCTTGGGTATGAAGGTGCTCAAGCCCCTGGATTCAGGGTGTAGCTTGATTTGATATGCCGATATCAAATTCAAGGATGAGAAAATGTTGGCACCAGCAGTGAGGCTAATTAGTTCACCAATGTTGGGGAAGGGGAAGCGATTAACAATGACTTTCTTATTGAGCGTTCTCAAATCAATACATGAGCGAGCACTGCTGTTGAGTTTTATCATCACCACTACAGGGTAACGCAAATCAGCTGCTACCACTGGTTCAATTATGTAATTATGTCTTCATCAATTAATCTCTTAATCTTGTTGGGAAGGGAAGACACCTATCCCACCTCCCATTAGGTGCTTTAGGGTGAGGCGTTCCCCATTGGAAGACCTCTAATAGCCGAGGGGGGTGATCTAAAGATCCCCACACGATCATACTATTATATGTAATTCAGACGATTAAAACATAGTGCATGCATATAATGAGACACCATTTTGCATTTAGAAAAATAGCCATGGTCGAAGTATATGGCTTGCACGGCCATGCAATGTTTAGTGTGCGCGACACAGGCCGAAAGTTTAAAGAGGAAATCTGAACAGGCCCAAGCATTGATGAGAGGCCCGCGCTGCTAACCTCCACAGAAACCTGCCTTTGTTCTAAAATTGTAGCCAATATGTTTGTTCTAAAAAGAATGAACCCCGCAAGGCCACGAGACAGCACTGGGCATCCTTGGTGCATGCGTTAACACAAACGGGCAAGAGCTGGCCTCCGACCCCCAACCAGCTAACCACGAGTTACAGCCCCTGCCTCTGCCCCCGCACCAAGACCCCTGAATTTCAAGATACCAATTGACCCCAGACCACCGACCATAAACCAAGCAACCATAAAAGATCTAAGAACATAGTTGCCCCCCCTTTATTTCATAAGGACATGATTTGTAACACAAGGAATAGGAAGGGATACATTATAGTTCAGAAGCAAGGGTGAAAGCCTTGAAAGCCGAGAGTGAAATGTGTGTGTGCATTAGGGTGACCTTGAGTCTCCCCCTGTGCCAGTCTTCTGAGCATGCCTGGTGCACTGTATAATGATAGAGTAGCAGTATTTGCAAATGTAACTCATTCCTTCTTTGGCCTTGGTTTCCTGGAGACGATGAGCCCAGCAGACCACACTTGATGGAAGACGGATGACTAGGCTGGGACCAATGGGCTGGCATCCCTTATGGAGTAGGCCAACCATTTATAGGGTTGCACCAACCAGCCATACAGGTTTCTACCATATGTAATGATTTCACCTATGATGCTGTGCCTCCTTTTAAGCTACGGCTTGCACCCTTTTTCCTCTGAATGTTCCTGAGTTCTTTGCTGACAGTAACAGACCTATTTTTGTAGAAATAAAACTTGTTTCCTTGCAAGAGTTTCTTGGGCCTTTTTTCCCTAGAGGGTTGTATTATTTCTGGTGTGAGACTTTAGGGGACGGCCTTCATTTGGTGACCCTGACGTGATCACCCCCTCCAACCCCCGACGTGCCTGCTGAGGGGTCCAGGCTGCTTCTCCAGAAAGGCAGCGCCCAGCTACAGCGATCAGTCTCGAAAAACATGTATTCCTGAGTGGTTTCACAGTAGGCATCTTTGCAGAATTCCTATCTGCTCTTCGGAGCGGGGCACGGTGTGATTGGACCCCTGTGAAGGAGAGTTCTGGTGAACACGCACACGTGAGTTTACACTTGCAAGGGATAACAAGTAGGGGACTGGTATATAGGAAGGTGTGAAAAGTGTGAACACGTGGAGAGTGAGATTATTGGATTGGCATGGATGTGGTTTGTTTTATTTTTTATTATTATCAATTTTTTAGGGAGAATATTAAGGAAAGAAAAACGGAATGGTAGGGAGCCTTCCTGAGTGAGGGGAGAAGGTGGTACCACGTATATTGTGTTACGGAGGAAAAAGGAAAGTTGGCAGCCCCACATAATTAGTGGGCTCGGGAATAGTAGTTGTTCTTATTTTAGCTTGTAATTTTAGCTTGTTTTGTTTGTATTTTTATTGTGCAGGTTGGAGGCCCAACGAGGGGCGTTTTGTAATTAGTAGTGTGTGTTGAGTACGTTAAGCAGGAGAGTGAGGCTGGGGGAAAGGTATTTTGATTTTTGGACGGAAAGAAGGGGATGAAGGATTGGCTTTTTTGATGGGCAGTGAGCGTGGCGCACCACCAAAGGCGTAAAGGTAGGGAGGCGCAGGGACCTTTATAATGGGAGGGTAAACACCCATAGAATATACGTGTAAGGCCCTGCAACTGTACCAAGACAGAACTGACAAGTATCACAAACAATGGGTGATGGAGAAAAGAGGAAGGGGAATGTCTCGCTCAAGGCCAGAGCAAAGCTCCAATAATAAAAATATTTTGGAACATATGTCCATATTTTTGACAGCTGGGAAACAGTTACAAAAGAGGAAAGAAATATGATACCTTTGGAAAATGCTCAAACACATGGAAGATAGTAAGGAAGGGGGAGCGCAAAACGATAAAAGAGGTGATGGTTCAGGGAAAGAGGACGGGGCACCAGCAGAGTGCAGTGGAATATATCCATTCACAGCTCGCTGTGCAGTAGGTTATACTAACACAACATATGTTTACTTTGCAGCGACAGCCCCACCACCCCCATACGCTTCACCTCCGGGCATCACAGCGCACGCCGATGTCAATAAATGAGACTTAGAAGTGCCACTGGCAGCGGCAAGAACAGAGCTGACTAGATTGCGGGCATTACAGACTGAAATGAAGCCCGATAAACTGGCAGAGCAAGGACTAGATGGATTTAAAGCAGGGGACTTCTTGTTCAGAATAGATAACACAGCCATAAAGAACGTGCATGTAGAAAAGGAGGGAGAAGGCGACAAGCGCACAGACAGTCTGGGGTACGAGAATATAGGATCTTGCCAAGAAGAGGAAGACGGTGGAGTACAATTGATGAGTGTGAGGTTGATTAGGACGAGGAGGCAGAGCAAGCACCAGAAAAAACTTTCCAGGTGGAGAGTCTGTGGGAGGGCAGGTTAAGGAGCACGTTTGACCGGATGACAGTGACAAGGAAAGAAATAAGTGGAAAAAGGTCTGATGGGGGTAGGACAAATATGCAGATGCCACTTATACATAAGGCACCGGCAGACCGCACTAAGTACCATGGGCGCAGATGGATAAAAACAATTTGATAAAGGCACTTTCGCCCCTTGCGGCGGGTGCAGGCAAGTGGATTTATGCATTCAAAAAGCAGACCGCTGGCGTACCCCTGGCAGTCTGTGACATAAAAAGTCTATTGTAAGCTATTATTGGAGACCAAGCTGGGGATGTGTGGGGGAAAGCTGGATAGCCGGGAGTGACTTTGGGTAACGATGCACACAATGGAGCATCATTTAACAAAATCCGGGCAAAAATATGGGACTCGCTGCAGCAAGCTTTCCCTGACACACCTGACCTACAGTCAGGCAATAATGCAATGTACAATGGGCGATGACGAAGACCACTCTCAGTTTATTCTTCAAATTCAGGAGATGTGGAAAGCGGCGATGGGTAACCCGTGACACCAGTCAATACCCTTGTTCTACTTTATCATTAAAAAGGGCCTGCCCAAAGAAGTGCAAAAGGCACTAGATAAAGTCATGGGCATCGAGGCAAAGGTGGGCCGAGCATAATAATACACCATTGCAATAGAATAAAGGAGCGTGACATGGAAACGGCCCAGAGGTGACAAGCAGAGGAGCAAAACTACTACAAAACAAATTTGTCAAAGTTGCTATGGAGGCACCAGTATCGACGCTGGTACAGACAGAGGCAGCCATACAACGCCCAAGACTTTGCAAATGCCAGAATAGCTGTGATTTGGTCAGAAGGAGGGCAAGGACAGTGGGACGGAGGTCCACAGTACCCTGGCCCACAGTGGCCACAAGGAGGACAACAGCGAGGAACAGATGGGTTTCGAGGAGCAGAGGAGGGTTTTTTGGGGAAATAGGGCCCAGAGGAGGAGGAGCGGGGCCCTCAAAATGTTGCAATTGTGGGCACTTTTCAAGAGATTGCAGGAGCAGAGCAGGGATGGGGTATAACTACGGCCCATAACCTCAGGGGACCCCCAAAGGGCAGACGTCTAGAATTAATTCTATACCTTATGAGATACAGCAAGCCTACACACAGTTACCTCCACAGATACCTGGCCCACCTGCGCAGCAGCAGCAAGCAGTACAACAATACACACCCTAACCCACATTCCAACACGGAAGTGGCGCGACCCCATTCAAATGGTACAGTCGCCCCGTTCCAAGGCACAGCCGTTCCAAGGCACAGCCGTAGTAGGGGGGAAATCCTTTTTCTTTCCCTGGGAAAAATACCTATCCTGACTAGGACACCCCACATAGAACTCTTGCCTGTCCGGTTCTGTCAATGACCCTCAACCCTGATGAGGAACCCTTGGTGGAGGCAGATAGGAAACAAACAATTCATTTTTATGGTTGGCTGAGCTGCTACAAAATCATGCATCAGTGAGGGGGACTTCCTGTTATCGGGCAAAACTCTTGACATGCAGGGCTTCTCTGGGGCTATTTCTACAGTTCCGTACACTAAAGAGCTGGATGTAAAGGTGGGGTGGGGAGGTGGTGCGTACTCTCTTATTGTATTTTGGGACTTCTCCTGTCAAGCTGCTGGGCAGCGACTTGCTCAGTAAGTTGAACATGACAGTCTCATTCACTGATCATGGCATTATTTGCGCCACACCAGGTATGTGAGCAATGGTAATAATGCATGCAATGGCGGGGAAGGTCCAAGGGATACCCCTAGACCCAGAAATGTTAATCTATGGAATAACGGTGCTTGTGGAGGCAGTGCCACAGATTGTCAAGGACGGCTGGAGAGTGCCGACAGATTTTATCTTTCTTCCTGTGGTGTCCCCGGAATTGGTGGCAGGCATGATGCTGTCCCCAGACTTGCACGGGTTGTTCGTATCAGCGACCCACATGATGTTGGCCTTTTAAAGGAAGTAACCCCAGTACACAACACTAAAGGCAGGGGCAGTTCTACCCCGGGTAAAGCAGTGCCCACTATCAAGAGAAGCAGATAAGGGAATCAGAGACAGAATACAGGCCCTTCCCATTCAAGTCACAATAGTGCCATCCACATCACTGTGTCATTGGAGAACAATCCAGGATTTACGCCCCCTAAATGATGTGGTACAAAAAGAGTGTCATGTGGTTCCTAACCACACCACCATTCTATGCAGTATCCCCAAGGAGGCGACCCACTTTATAGTGGTAGTCTTGAAAACCGTCTTCTTCCCGATACCTTTGCACCCAGAGTCACAGTATTTTACAGCAGTTAACCATGACGGAAAGTGTTACGAACACACTCTTTGCCTCAGGGGTACTGCTAGAGCCCAATCATTTTCAAAAGAATATTGTACGCTGACTTAGGAAACATTCAAGTGCCCAGCACGATCATCCAGTATGTGGACGATTTGCTTGTATTTGGCGACAGTGAGCAGAGCTGCCGAAGGGACTCTATTACACTCCTACAACTCATGGCCCGGAAGGGATACAAAGTTGACAAAGCCAAACTACAGTACTTCCAGCAGGAAGTGCTGTATCTTGTTCAATTGATATCGGCAAATGGCAAAAGAATAATCCCAGACAGGGCAGATTCTGTGTGCGCCACCCCCAGACCTATAACAGTAAAAGACATGCAAAAATTCTTATGACTGTGAAACTACTGCTTGAATTCTAGATTATGCAGCACTCCTGGAGGCCCTCAAAGAAGCACAAAAGAACAATCACAAAATTGAATGGATGGCAGACATCAAGGCATAAATTAGTTTTCAGAAATTAATTAGCAGAGTTTGCTAATTACATTCTTCATGATTAGCAAACAAACCCATTTGATTAGCAATTTTGTACTGTTTTTAATGCCACCAGAAGATACTTGTACCCAAGATATAAAATAAGCAACAATACAGCAGTTTTGTATATCGCTGAAGTAAGACATTAGTGAGATAAGTCACGCCTTGCAAATTCTTTCTGTAAAATGGTGCATGTCACTACAAACCCACTTTAGTTTAGCACAACGCTGCGGCCCAGAGGCCAGCCATGCACAGTGAAACTTTTATTTGACATTTACTTCAAAGTAAAATTTAAATCAAAGTTTCCAACCTCTCTGTAAATGGTACTGGCCCTTCTTAAAATCTACTCGACTATGCGAGTGGGTGAAAATACTTTGCCAGCCCTGTATGAGTATCTGTAAAAAGGTTAGCTGCATGAATGGACACAAATAAATAGACATGATAAAAAGGCTCCTAAAACTGTTTGGCCAGCTCGCTCTACTGCAGGTACAAATATATAATGCAATCATTATCATAGACCAAAGTGAGCTCTCGAGGCCAACTACAGTGTACAGTTTTGCAGTAGGTCTGTAGATGTACAGATTGGATGAAACTATTGATCGCTACTTTAAGTAAATATCAAGTTAGCCTTGTGTATTCATTATGTGAAAGACTAAGCAGAGTAAATGGCATAGCAGGCAAAGAACTGGAAAAACTAGGCAGAATATTGTAGTTTGCAGCCATCTCACTTTCAGGGTAGTGGGTATAAACCAACATAGTAAGATAGAAGGTCATGGAGTACGGGATCAGCTCATGGGTTGAGCACCAGTTGCAAGCTGTATGTAACCAGCAGACCACAGGACTAGGTTTGCCATCAACGCATGTGGCCGAGTGGTCATGTACATTTTCCAAAGTGTCCACTTGTCAGTATGATGCATCTTCTCCAACAAAATGAAATCTAGTGGACACTGAGATTTAGCTACACTTCACTGTAAAGCATGGAGATAATGCAGTGTTTTACAGTAGCAATACTCTAATTATGCATCATGTAACCTATTACATTTTAAGAAAAGGAATTGAAAGCCTTTTAAAAAAAAATAACAAACACATACTGGTCTTTGGCAGGATACAGTTAGTTTAATAACAGTATTATCCCAATTATTTCTGGTTTGCAATTATTTGAAAAATAAAAATAAAATGTGTGTAGCACTCCCACACAAGCCTTTTGGCACATGAGTGAAGGGGGTGTTTACTGCTGCACTCTCTCCTCAAAAGCCCCTTTGAACTTGCAGTAAACAGAGAAAATAGGGTAGAGAGAGCTCTGAAGGCAAGAAAGGAATGCAGGGTGAGTTGTGCTTTCATTGAACAGGGTAATTTAAATAGCTAACTTTGCTACACAAGCGCCAATTTAATTAGCAAACCTACAGAATTGCATAGCAAATTTTTCTGCGACACGGCTTATTTTATGCCTTGAGACATGATAAAAGATTTCAATGATTTAAAAGAAATGATACCTACAGCGCCAGTGCTCGCCACCCCAGACTATACACAGGGGTTCTACATATTTTTGCATTCTAATGGCCAGCTAATGACTGCTGTACTGACCCAGAAGAGTAAATGGGCCACAAGCCATTGGCCTATTACAGTGGCACACTAGAATCAGTGATGCAGGGAAGGTTCGCCTTGTGAAAAGTTCACAATCGTAATGGGGATCAAAATCTGCCCTGACCACACAGAGAGCCTCAGCATATAAATTCATCCTCTCAAGCCCAAACATCCATATTGTAAGGTCCAAAACAGTGAACCCTGCCACCTTTTTGACAGAAATGTGTACAGAGGAGGACTTAGCAATGCATGACTGTGTCAACTACGAGGGGGAGGAGAATGACATCCCCAAGGCAAGAGATAGTCCATTAGAAGAGGGGTGGGGGTCGTCTTTGTTGACGGGTCAGCAACAAATGACCAGGAGACTGGCCAGAGACATGCGGGTGACACAGTGGTATGCTTCAAGCGAGGTGAATATGAGACACTGATCATGAAAAGACTGCTGATGCACTATTTAGCCCAAGCAACAGAACTCATAGCGCTCATTAAGGCACTGCGAGTGCCGCAAGGGTGATACGTGACCATTTATTCCAACTCTGCATACATCACTTCAGCAGTGCAGGCCGGTCTCTCACAGTGGAAAAGGGGTTGTTTCCGGAGAGTGGACGGTTCCCAAGTACAGCATGCTGCACTGCTAGACGTAGTGATTTTCCACATTGTCCCAAACCTCTGTAGTGGTGGTCGTTAAGTGCACCACCCATACCAATAATACAGGCACATTTTCACTGGGAAACGCTGATGCTGCAGCTGCCAAAATGGCGCCTTATCTCCCAGTACTCATACTTGCCAAGTACATTGTGACCACGCCCTTAATTAATCAACAGAACACCCCATACACAGCAGTGCCTATTGTGCAGCTTATCGAAATAAAAGGCAAGGCACTAGATGAGGAGAAACAAATATGCACGAACAGAGGGTGCAAACAATCTCCAATCAATTTGTTGTGGAGACACAAATGCACTGGTAAAGCAGTCATGCGCCAGGAGCTATTAGCAGTGGCTTTCAACCAACTTCACCACCCCTCCCACAGCTCAAAGCAACACATTGCAGCCAACATACAGGAAGATTGGTTGGTACCCAATCTTCAGGAGCAACTCACGAACATGATCGTACACTGCACCAAATGTCAAACATTCAGCACAGGAATGACGCTCTGAACATTACGGGGCATGTTGCCCTGTCCTATTAGGCCATTCCAAGAGCTACACATAGACTACGCTGACATGGGAGAAAGATAGTCCTATCCCACCCGCTTAGGTGCTTTAGGGTGAGACGAGCCCCATTGGAAGACATCTAATAGCCCAGCGATGTAAAGGTCCCCACACGATCATAATATTAAACGGAATTTAGATGATTAAAACATAGTGAGCACATATAAAAAGACGCCATTTTGCATTTATTAAATAACCATGGTCGAAGTAAAGTGCCTGCACGGCCATGCAATATTTAGTGTGCGAGACACAGGCCACCAGCCTGAAGGGGAAATCTGAACAGGACGAAACATTCATGAGAGAGGCCCATGCTGCTAGCCTCCATAGAAACCATCCTTTGTTTTAAAAGTGTTGCGCACCTGTGGAAGTCCCCGGAAAGTCCCTCTTTGCCGTGACCCGCTCTGCAACATTTAGTGTTTATTCTTCACGTCTGCACTTCAACATCCACAAGGTGAAGGATCACTTTAAAGGAGACCAAAGACTCATATTGAGCTGTTACAGACATTTATATTTCCTTTTTTTTTTTACTTTGTTCTGCTTTTAGGCACTGGTCACTGCAGCTTGTAGGCGTGCCTATTTAACTTTGAACGGTCGCGCACCGCGCGTGCGCACCCGTGGAAGTCACCGGAAAGTCCTGCTTTGCCGTAGTGACCGGGCCCAGGCTGTGGGTGCCTCCTTTTGTCACGTATATTATTTTTCTTTTTTAATTATCTGTTTTTTATTATCTGCAACTCAAAAGGATAAGATTTTGTGATCGAATATGCACATGCACAGGTCTGGTGGCACATAAGTCTAACTGAAGCCTCTATGTTACATACTACCAACGCTTGTCTCGTGCTCTCGTGCTCTATTGCTAATCCACCGTCTTGTCTTTGTGCTATTTTCTTATCTGGCTCCTGTTGTTGTTTATAAATTAGTGCCTGGCTTGCATTTCTTAAGTCAGCTCGTGGCTGTGTGCACGAGGCCTGGTGTGTAAGTCTTGATGTCTCGAGTTATGTACACACTTAAATCTGATATGCCTGGGTTGCCGGCCCAAATCACGTGTGAAAATAATGTTACTGCCGCTCCGAATAGAAGTGCCACTCCTAACGGCTCACTATCAAACAACTCATGCATAACCCCAATCAATGGGCCGTTACCCAAATTGAGTGAGGAAAAAAAGCGCTTATCCGGTATATCCAAGAAATCTATAACTCTTACCCCAGTAACTAAAACCCCTTCACAAAATCGAGACATCAGAAACCTTTATAAAAAAATAAGTGACTCCTCAGCAGTGACTCAAGTTTCAGTGCAATCTGAAATGATCATTCAGCCAGTGATCAACCCATTACTTGAGTCCACAAGTACAAACAACCTTGATTTCAGTGCGATAATTCCTTTTGTTATTGTCTCTGACCAAACCTTATTGACAATTCCTCAGTCACTTAACAAAATCATAAAGCGCAAAAGAATGGTTTCGGTAGTCGAGGAAGAAACATTGAATTGTTCTGTGGCATCAGTTATTGCTGATTCTGATGCCGTTTGTGTTGTGGAACCTGTTGTGGAACCTGAACACCAAAGCATCAATGTCTCTGCTGAGAGTGTTGTATGTGATGAAGTGATTGAAATTGTTGATGTGAGTGCCAAAGAGACCCCTATGATTGATACTCATTTTCACCCGAGTAATAACGATCTGGAGAGCTCTAGACTGTCTGTTATTATGGACTATAACCTTCCGTGCTCTATGGATTCTACGAGACATGATATTGATGAATCCTTTATTCAGCGAACGCTGCGGCATTGCTTGTCGTCAAAGATTCCTGGTGAGGCAGTTGCGAATCCTGCGCTCCTAGAGATTACTTTGGGGGCCGTTAATACAACTATAACAAGTCTTTTCAAACTCTTTGAAGCGATGGATCACAAGATACCTCTCCAATCAACAAAAATTGATCAGATTGGGGAATGGATGAAACGCTGCTCCCATGAATCGACCTCCACTGAAACGATTAAGAACATAATGCAGAGACTTTCTGCCTTAGAAATCCAAAACTCTTCTTGTCCTATGTCTGTTGAACAGCAAAGATCCAACATCGTACAGAGATTGTCACTTTTAGAGAAAAACTATATCTCTTGTCCGCAGATCCTAGATACCGCCAAGACAGCTTTACCCACATTTACGAAGATTATACGACCTGAGGAGTGTGTAAGTGATAAGAAAAATGATTTGTGGGTCAGCGTTGATTCGCCACAAAGAACTGATCATATTGCACCTAAGAGAGCTATTCCAAGCGAAGAGAGCTCTGTGCAGATAAAAAAAATGGTTAGAAAACCATGGTTATAAAAAGAACCAAAACATCGACATATAAAACGTCTGCGGTGGGGAAAATTAGTAAACCCAATACTAAAGTCATTCAAACTGTAAACCCTCCCACAGCTGCTATTACCTTGTCTAACCATCCCATAAGCATCCCTCCCCAGGGCACAGGAGGCACTAATGACCATGTTTTACCACAAAAGCCCATAGCGGCTAAAGAGTCCATCGCTATGCCTCCATCTATTCCACTGGTTGCAAGTCAGCCTCAGGCCCTGCCCTGTGGATATGCGCCATTGAACGAACTTGTTGAACTGCTTGATTATAACTCATTCACGGTGCCTCCCCAGCAGAACCCAATTTCTGTTGAAGTTCCATCTTCCCTTCCGACTCGAGCAGCCTCAGTGGGAACTGTTAAGACATCAAGCCCCCGTATCTGCTGCGGGTCTTGAATATCGCTTGTCTACCTTGAAATCGGCGGTAGATGCATATCTTCTTAGAAGGCTTTCAGAGGTGATGCCGGAGGTTAGTCGGGAGAGTGTTAAATCTTCACCCGTTCAAATGACTTGTGCTGCAAAGCCACGAGATGACCATCCTCTCAGAGGAAATACTATGGCTTGCTCAAAAAATGTAAAAAAGTTGACCGTAAGGATTCTAAATGTTATCGCCCAATTGCACTCTTGGATGCCCCCGGTAAGATTTTCTCCCGTTTGGTTCTGAGAGAGTTTAATCAATGGACGGCTAAAGTAAATCAGCGTGATCCCGCCCAGACCGGCTTTGTAGTAGGTTTGGGGACTGCGATCAATTTAATGACTTTACATGCCATCAAACAGCGTGCACAAACTACAAAACAACCTATCAATTTTGCTTTTGTGGACCTGCATTCTGCTTTTGATTCAGTTTCAAGACCTCAATTTATGGATAAACTAATCAGGGCAGACTGCCTGTCAACCTTAAGTGACATCATTTATGCACTGCATTCAAGCACCTCAGTGTTTATAAGATTGAACTCAGAGGGGTTATTGTCAACAGCAGTGTCCACTGAACGTGGATTAAAGCAGGAATGCATTCTCGCCTCGGCTTTGTTCAACTTCTTTATTAACGATGTAAGATGGATCTTTGACAAGGTCCGTGCTGATGCTCCAAAGTTGAATAGCACTGAGGTGAAAGCACTTTGGTATGCAGATGACATAGTGTTAATTTCAAAAACGCCCATTGGTCTTCAAAATCTTTTGACAGCACTGTGTACGTACTTCAGAGCCAATGAGTTGGTGGTAAATAGCAAGAAAATCCAAGTTGTTGTCTATGCGCCAAAAGGCATTCGCCGACACAGAATTGAGTGGAAAATTGAACATATGATGTATATCTAGGTCTTATATTTGACAGTCCTGCTTTACTCCACTCCCAATTAGCCAAAATTGAATTCAAATTAACTGCTGCAATACGGCAAACAAGACTAATTGTGTTCAAGTATGGTAAATTTTATATTAAATCAGCAATCATATTTTGGACTCAGAATGTTATACCCACCATACTGTATGATCTAGAGACGTACAGTGCATCTTTCTCCCCAGAGACGTACAGTTATTCATCCAGCCTTTTTGAATGTATTGGAAGCTAAGTTTTTTGTACCCCTGGGGCCATGATTCGCTATAAATTAGGGTTAACATCTCTAACATCTTAACATCTCTAACTGCTATGTATAACTAGCGCTTGTGTAGCTTATTCAGGAAATGTCTATTGTCCACTCTCAATGAGTCCACTTTAGCCACAGTGTCAAGTTATCTGCTATCATCAGCCCATGAGTTCCCCAAAACATGGTCCAAAAACATCTTGTCCATAATGTTAAATGCTGAAATTTCAATTGAAACTCTTGCCACTAACGCTGATAGAGCAAAGAAAAAGCCCCCCTGCCACCCTCCCCACCACCCTCTCACCCCTCATACTCAACACATTCTAATTATATATTTATTTATTTATTTTTTCACTAAATAATTAAACAAAAAGAGTATCATTTACTATGGGGGGGGCCCCCCAACCCCCCCTCACCCAACACCCCCCTGCCACCCCCCCACCACCCTCTCACCCCTCATACACAACACATGCTAATTATATATTTATTTATTTATTTATATATTCAATAAATACATAAAAAAAGAGTATCATTTACTATGGGGGGTCCCCCCCAACCCCCCTCACCCAACACCCCCCTGCCACCCCCCCACACCCCCCCACCACCCTCTCACCCCTCATTCTCAACACATAGTAATTATATATTTATTTATTTATTCAATAATTAAATAAATAAAAATAGTATCATTTACTATGGGGGTGTCCCCCCCAACCCCCCTCACCCAACACACCCTGCCACCCCCAAACCCCCCACCACCCTCTCACCCCTCATACTCAACACATTTTAGTTATATATTTATTTATTTATCTATTTATACAATAAATAGAAAATTTCGAAAAAATATCGAAAAAATGTCGACATTATTGTTTGTCGACATTATTTTTTTCGACATTTATTTTTCGAAATTTTGACTGTCGACATTTTTACTGTCGACATTATGCCTGCCCACCGATGTCACCTATGATGCTGGTCCTCCGTTTAAGCTCCAGCTTGCATGCTTTTTCCTCAGAATGTTCCTTGGCAGCAGAGTTCTTTGCTGGCACATCCATTTTGGTAGAAATAAAACTTGTTATCCTTGCAAGAGTTTATTCAGCCTTTTTCCCCTAGCGGGTTATATTTTTTCTGGTGTGAGCGTTTAGGGGCATGCCTGCCTTCAATATCCTTGGAAACTACTTCCCAGAGAGCCAGAGGAAAACACCTTAGTTTGGCTATTACAGGACTTGCATCCTTTGTCAGTCTTATTTTGTGGCACCTTCCTTTTGGACAACCTAGTTTTTGTCTGAAAACATCTGGTAGACTGTTATTATCTCCTGCGTTAATAATGGCTGCCACGCAACCTGGTATCCTAGGGTTTATGGTGAAGCCCATATCACTCTGTTGATGCCAACCTAACAGACAACCACCCATATGAGAAACATATACTTTGGCCCTGGTACATTTGTTTTTACATTCAAGTTTGTCCATAAAACAACTAAGCATGGTGATCTTGGGAGAATAGCTCAGGGGCAACATGCTTGCCTTGGAAGCAAGACGACACGGAGCAACACAGGTCGATCCCCGGGTCCACGCTTGGAAACCTCTGGGTATTAAGTGTGTTATAAATAACCTATCATATCATATCTTCGAATCACAGTAAGCACTTGCTTAGATGTATGAGGGTTTCAAACTGATGCTGGAAAATGTACTTTCCCAGGTTTCTTTATTTATTATTGTGTAATCTGACCCAAAGTTAATTAACATTCGTACGCCCACGCCATCAATCAGTACTATTGAGTGAGGCTTCTTGTCTAATCTTTTGGTTGGTCCAACCTCACAGCAGACCATGTCACACCAATATCTTCAGCAGCAGAATCAGTCACATCCTGACTTTCACACTCATGGGCATGTGACATTTCTTTTACCCGAGAAATATTCTGGCAACATCCAGCAAAGTGTCCTTTTTCCCACACTTACCACAGGTCACCTGGAAGTTCAGAATTACTTGCCAAATGAGACATACTACCACACCTAAAACCTTTCCTGATTGAGCCAGGTTTGTTGTAGGATTTCTTTTGAATCACTATTATTATTATCATCTTTTGGCTTGTGTTGTTTGTCATCCCTGCATTTCTTTTTCACTGACATTTGGTTGTGTACTGCAATGGCATTTATGGCATCTTTACTGGCCGTGTCATCTAACTCTTTAACAAAAGCTATCATGTGTTCCAATCTTTTTGCTATTACCAAAACCTCATCTAAGCTAGTGTCACCCCTTGCCCATATTTCTTCGCTAATTTTAACTTCTTTCACTTTTAACATGATTGGTCCCCGAGTCTCTCATCAACGTTACATTTGTTTGCAAGCTCTCTAAGGGCAGTTATAAAGTTGTCTATAGATTCCTCTTTGGCATGCTCCCTGGTGCTTAAATGTTAACATTGGAAAATTATACAAATCTTTCGTAATATTTATCCATTTATTTTAAAATGACATCATATGCAGAAGGTGTTTCAGGACCTTCACCAGAGGCATGGGAAGTTCTGCTGAGTCTCTTGAGGATTTGTCTACCCTCATTTCCCAAACAAAACATAAGCAGGGCCCTGCGGTGCTCCATGTTACAATTAGGTCAATGGATGGCTGTTACATAATCTAAAATATCATTCTGAAAGGTGTCCCATGGTATCACAGCTTCACCAGGGGACTGTAGGAAGTGAGGGGGTAAAATGGAATAGGTGTAGACGAACTGTGAAGGAAAGAAGGGGTCAATTGTGCAGCACTACTGTGACAACCAATGTGTGGGATAAACAAAGGACAGCAAATACAACAATGTAGGTCAAACGGCACGAGCAGTATCGGGGTCGACAAAGTGGAAAGGTACATAAAATTGCAAATGTTAAACAATTGCAAGAATCTTGTGCACGACAGGGCACACACCAGGCAGTAGCAGCAGTGCAAAGTAAAGTCAGCCTAACTTAATCAGCACAAGTAGTAACCGACGTACAATGACCGGGGTGCAACTGTCGGCTAACATGAGTTAGTTGTGAAACAACTGCAGTATTTCTGCGTGCTTGTTAGATGACGGATAAGAAGCAAAAAGAGCAACTTGCATGAGTATTCCGAATCAGCAAGTACTAGACATGAGAAATGTACGTTAGAAGAGAGCCTGAGAGTAATCGCTGCGAGTCACTTGAAGATTGGGTGGCTGCCTGGCGCCTGACAGCTCGGTGTGCAGGAGGCAGTTCCCAAAGTCATGCAGCAGACAACTCAGTGAGAAAGTATTTTAAGGCGAGGGAGTGGTGCACCTCGCTGGAGTCAGGCAGCTGCACCAAAAGTAAGCAGGATATTGAAGCAAGTCTGCGTTTTCTCTGCCAAATATGCTGTAAGAAGACAGTTGCAGAAAGGAGGGAAACCCAGTATCCAGAGGAAGAAGGCAGAATGCCGACAAAAATCACCAACAGTTTCCTGACAGCCAGTATACAGAGGAAGAAAGCAGAAATCACCAACTGTTTCCTGGCACCCACCCTTCAGAGGCAAGGGACAGTTGCAGAAAGGAGAGTAATCCAGTACCTACAGGAGGAAGGCAGAAAGCAGGCAGCAATCATGAGGAGGGCCTCCAGGGTTCAGCTCATCGCCATTGTGATGTATCCTGAATGATCCACAGGAGACCGGTAAGTTGATTTCAGCAAAGGTATTGTAATGTCTTTCCATTTATATTCCATTCATTTCTACAATGTACAGAAATGGATGGATCATAGAATGTAGAACATAGAACATGGGGAGAAAGATGCAATGTTGAGAATGTATTAGTCATTTGCTGTTATGTTATGCACTTAGCCAGTGGGCCGTTGATTATACTTAAATACATTCCTCTGAAAACCCAATTCTGGTGTGTAGAAATGCTTCAGGTATTTATTCTCATAAGTGTCCCTCCTGTTCAGAATGTTGATTCTCTCCATCTCATGGACTTTCGGAGACCCTTTATTCATACACCGAAGCATAGAATACTGTATGATTCTAAGTTGCCTGGGAGACTTGACAATATGTTATGCCAGAAGCTAAGACCCTGGCGATCTCTAAACAACTGAACATCAGAAACATGGCAAACATGTTTACAAATACTGTTTAAGAGTAACAATAACAACAAGTTTATATCTGACAGTTATATACAATGAATGCACCTGTACAATGGTCATATATTTTATTAATGTTAATTGCTTAATTATACATATAAACATATAGAAACATATACATAATGTCATTACCTGAATACAAATTAATAAGAATTTACAAATATAAACAAAGCGATCACATTAATGTCTTAGTAATTTCCTTCCATAGATAGAATATCATAAAATTCATAACCAAGTTCCCACCTGAGAATATGTTAGACCAAAATTGGTCTGAGTAAATACAATTCATATTAAAACCCGGAAGCACATATGCCTTTTCATATAAATTAAGTTCCACACAGACCGTCAAGAGATGTTTTGAGGTTTCAACAGCATTATTACTACGGGTGTAACAAACTGCGGCTTTGATTAAGTATTCGGCCAAATTCCTGCTGAATAAAAGCTATTCGGCTCTGGCTGAATAGTTTCTTGCTATTCAGCTCTTCCCGAAAACTTTCACATTCTCATTTGAATACAATGCAACATGAACTCAGAAAGGCAAATATAAACTTCAGTTTGCAAAACTGAATAGAATTAGACCAGACAAATTTCTATCACACAGCTGAAAAATATCTTAAATTGTAATCTGCTCTTTAGGGCATGTTTTGTTACAGATTCTTAGAGATAAAAGGTGCTCATCTTTTATACATAGAATGCAACAATACAGGAAAATCTTTTATTTGGGCGAATGTTTATATGCAATGTGCACATTTTCAGTTGGAAAAGACAAACTGAAAGAAATGTGCATAGATACTTTAAGTTCCTGTCATGTCACTTCCCATTAAGTATGTCATAGTCCACACTACTCTTTTTTTTAAGTATTTTAGTCCTTAGTTTAACATTATCTGATATTTTATCAGGAATGATAAGTTGCATATGTTTGTATATTGGCGAGAAGGAGTGGCTAAGATAAGTGAAAAGTGAGCAGCATTTGTTTGGGTGGGGTGAATAGTTGTGAGATGGAGTTCACACATTTCAGATTTCCTCTTGACTTGTGCCTTGCATGAGCCGACATGAACCCTTTTATACATTTCTATGTGAGCTGCAAGGAAGTTTCAAAACTCTACTGCATCGACTTTGTAACTGGATAGAGAATGCAATGCATCTGATTCACAAAGGCAGTCCTTTTGTATTTGTGAAGCATCCGAATTTAACTGGCACTGAATATGCAACTATCTTTTGTACATGTGGTGCCTTCATTTTGGTTAAATCTGCTTTATTTCTGGCTTTTATGCTTTAAATAAAGATGCTACATTAGTTACAATTAATAGAAATAAAAGTATAGAAGGCATTTCAAATGGTGCTTTATTTGTTTTTTTAATAAGTGTGTTTTTGAAGTTTGGAACATGATTTATTAAATAAAGCAACAATTTGGCTTCATATTCGCTTCAGCCGAATAGTTGACAAACTATTCGGTGTTCGGCCGAATACTAAATTTGCTATTCGGTACAGCCCTAATTATTACATATTCTAGATAATCAATCTTTCTGTGGAATATTGTACGAAACACCAGTCACAACTAAAATCGGAAGTTGGTTAAATCTTAAGAGCATAATGAACCGTCTCACTTGCAAGTTTTGTACATTTCTTAAGGAAGGAATATTCAGTGGAAATGCTTGTTTCAAGTATTCTCCATAGTTCTTTTTTCCAATTAAATAGGTAGTTCTTGAAGTAAGGACACACAGTCTCCAGGAACCGTAGGTACACAGCTTTATTTGGTGAAATAAGGATCTTGTGATTATAACAGGCCCCACAGCTGCAATGCCTCCTTTCCACTCTTCTGTCTCTTCCAACCACCACCCTCAGAACCTTCAACTCCCCTTACGTCCACATTACATACTAAACATTCCATGCTACAATACAAAATTAGTCCTATATAATAATCACTAGAATACTACACATCCCCCTCCCTTTGACAAACTTCCGAACATATAACCTAAATAACAATATAATTACGTATAGCTAAAGAATACATATCAAACCATGGTCCACACAGTACATATATATATAACATGGTGTCAAGAGACACCCCATAGTGATGCACATACTTGAAATGCTGGCAGTAGTTTCTGAAATTAAGAATATGTGCCAGAAGCACGGAAACTGCTCTCCTGAACATCCCTGAAGACCTGCTCTCCAACTGTGATTCCAACACCCCCTGCGTCCTCATCTTACTTGATCTCTCTTCTGCCTTTGACACTGTCAACCATGCCACCCTGCTCAACTGTCTCCGTGATAAACTGGGATCACTATTCAGGCCCTGGCGTGGCTGACATCTTTCATCTCTGATCAACCCTCTAGGTTCAACTTGGGTCGTTCCTCTCATCTATCTCTACATGTGCTGTTCCCCAGGGGTTGAACAACTCTCCCTGGCTTTTCAACCAATACCTGCCACTTCTTGCCCACTGCATTGCCACGCTCTGTCCCAACTTCCAGTGCTATGCGTATGACACTCCGCTCATTTTCAGGCTACCCTCAGCCACCTCTTCTCCCTCTCTCATCTCTGACTGTCTGTCCGCCATCCAGGAGTGGTGTGCCGCCAATGATCTCTGCCTTAATGCCAGTAAGACTGAGATTCTCCTCATCGGCACACCCGCTCCCTCCTTTCCTGTCACTCTCTGGCCAGCCTCTCTTGGCCCTCTTCCTGCTCCCACCTGAGAGACTAAAAACCTCAGGATCATCTTTGACTCCACACTCTTCTTCTCTCCTCACACCTCTGAGGTCTCTAAGAAGTCACACTACCACCTGCGCCTCCTCAGAGGTATTCTTCCTTTCCTCTCCTTCCCCCAGAAGCTCACTGTCTCCAGAGCTCTGGTTCTCTCTAGGCTGGACTATTGCAACAGTCTCTTTCTAAATCTGCCTGCTTCTACTCTCCATAGGTGGTAGATCTCTTTCTTCAGCTGGGGCATCCCCCTGGAACAGCCTCCTTGTCTCCCTGAAACATGAGGAGAATCATCTACGGTTCCGGAAGCACCTCAAAACCTTTCTCTTTGCTTCTGCCTTTTCTCCTCTTCTCCTCTGCTGACTTCCTGGCTGAAAAACAAAACTGATTACCTGGACACCCTCTCATGTCGGGCCTGGGTCCCCTCCCTCGCACATTGCTCATCTGCTCTGCCCTCCTGGCAACCCCTGCACCTGGGGACTGTTTTCTGTATCCCTCCAGTCCCACTACCAGCACTTGACACCTGTTGTCTGCACTTACCCTTGCACTTGGCACCTGTTGGCCGTACTTTTACTTATTGTTTTTTATTCTTTTATCCCATGTACTGCACTGTCCTCGCCTCCTTCCCCCGCACTCTCCCCCTTCCACTTTCCCATGCACTTGCGTGATCTGAATGACACCTGGCCTAGTAGGATTGTTGTCTATCTTCCCTCTGTTCCACCTCCCTTGCCTCGCCACGCCTTGAAACACTTGTGTATAGGCGCGTTACAAATGCCATATGATATCATATCATAACCAGAAAACACATTATGAATTTTAAATGAACTAGTGAAAGAAACAGACTTTATGACATACTATTTATACATTAAAAATTCTCTAAATTTGCCAGGCAATCTATGCACCCTTGCACTTCTCTTGACACCAGTAGAATTACCCTGACCATTCGGAATATCTTCCAACCTGGTTTCCCGAATTACTTCCACATTTCCATTGCAAATCACACTGTTTCCTTGCCCATTCTCATTAGCATTTCCACAAGTACTGTTAGTGTTATTATCATGTGCTCTGAAAGGATAGTCTCAGTGATCCCATTCTCTCATGACCACACTCTTATCTTCATTTGCCTTTTCTCTTAATATGTTAAACACTGTATTAAAATTCCAGACCGCTCCACCTTCCACTCTGACTGCTCTCTTAAGACATTCAATAACCCTGATAGGTTTGGAATACTTTGATGCTCCTTTTCTTCCAGCATCTCCCACACAACAATCCTTTTGCTTCCATGCAATGTTACCTTTAAACTTCCTATCATGATATTCTTTGTATTTCTGCTGACTTAACCCAATCTTGTTATCAAGGAAACCATGGCTAACAACTGGTACTGCTACCACATCATTTAAAATGGGCATAATTTACTATTTGGTTCTCTATCTCTCCTGTCATGCTATGTGGTGTTATTCTCATGCCCCACAACAAATCGCCAATATTTACATTTCAGTCCAATCCATTTGCCAACGCCAACTGTACACAATCACCCTGCTCAGCCTTTCCACCATTAAATTACTCTCTGGATGATACAGTGATGAATGTTTCCATTGAAAACCCATCTTATCAACATACTCACTCATTTCCGTATGTACGAAACTGTGAACCAGTATCACTCATAATTACCCTCGGTACTCCTTTTCTAAAAATGTTCTCCAAGAATTCAATGACTCTCTTAGCTGTAACACAATCCATTGCCGCCACCTCAGGGCAATTGGTATACCTTTCTATTAATACCAACAAGAATCTGTTTCCACGCTCAAGCCCTTCATAAGGACGCAACACATCAATGGCCAATTCCATCCAAGGCACATCTAGAACTGGAATCAGAGTTTAAGTGACCTTATAGTGTCCATATTCTTATCACAATTGTTACAAACTGCACACAACCGCAAACATCTCTCCAACTGTGTGTCCCTAGCTGGCCACCAAAATTTCTCTTTAATTTTCCTCTTGGTTATAGACAATCCAGGATGACCTTCATGAGCAAGCATAATAATCTCTTCTTTCAATACTTCCGGGGGGATAATCTTACTACATCTCAGCACTAGATCACCTTCAATAATTAATTCATCTCTAACCACAAAAAAAACCTTGAATTCAACCTCCGTTTTATCTGGCCAACCATCCACTCCATTTAGCTACTTGGTTCAAAACCTTATCCTTTCTGCATTCCTCTCTCCACCTTCCTTTATCGATCGTTTTAAGTACCCCACATACATGCACTTCCAATGCACTTTTGAATACCCCACACACTTGTTCATTCAGATCATTATCATTCACCAATTCAGTGTCTGCCGACTTTCCAGCCTCTATACTTTTTCCACTAGCCATTCTTGACAAAAAATCTGCAATACAATTTCTTTTCCCAGGAAAGTATTCAATCTCAGAATTATACTGAAGCAATGTAAGACTTAACCTAGCAATCCTTGGTGCAGCTTTTGACATGCCTTTAACTGTTAAAACTTCCACCAATGGTGTATGATCAGTTTTGATGGTAAATATTTCTCCCCAAGCGTATTGTCTAAAATGTTCTACTCCCCAACAACATGCTAGTAATTCCCTTCCAATTACTGAAGATCGTGCTTCTGGATCATGTATTGCTTTTGAGGCACACATTATGATTTTTTCTTTTTCTCCCTCAACCCGAAATAAAAAAGCACCTAGTTCCTTGCAACTAGCATCAATTGTGATAGTAGGTGTTCTTCCTGCCGCAAATCCACCCAAAAGTGGTGCTTCAATTCTACATTTCTTTATGGTATCTACACCTTTCTCATACTCACTATTCTACATACATTTCACATTATTTTTCATCATCTCCCTCAATGGTTGGGTTATTTCTGCAAAGTGTGCAACAAACTTGTTGTACTACTCTGCTAACTCTAGGAAAGATTGTAAATCATCCTTACTGCAAGAATAAGATGCCTTCTCAATTGCTTACATGGCTTTGAATTTGGCCTTATACCCACCTTTAGACAGAGTATGTTCTAGGTAATCTACTTTGTCACCACCAAACTTACACTTGGTATATTCCACAGTCAATCATTTTTCCTCTAGTCTTGTTAGAACCCTGCACAACCTCTGGTCATGTTCCTCATTGCCTAAATCCCACACTAAAATGTTGTCTTGGAAAACATACACACCAGGCATTCCTTCTAAATGTGACATTACTCTTTGAAATACCACAGTGGCCGAAGCCAGACCAAATGGCATTCAGGCATACCTATACATACCGAAAGGCGTAATAAAAGTATTGTATTTTTTTAAATCATGGTGTAGCTGTATTTGGTCGTAAGCGGTTGAGGAATCTTTTGTGGAAATTCCATCAGACCCCGCTATTAAATTTAACATTTCAGAGATGACAGGTAAGGGATATTTTTCTACAACTATGGCTTTGTTTAACTCTCTTAGGTCCATGCATATTCTCACTTTGCCGTTAGGTTTCTTGGCAACAACTATGGGAAATACCCACCCAAATGCATCGACTTCTTCAATCACGCATTCATTCTTCAACCTGACGGTCCGCAAATGCATTAACCTGCCCATCCGTAAACGCATCCTTTTCAAAACACTCGCTCTTACCCACAAGTGCATTCACCACACAGCCCCAACTTACCTCTCTCAGAGAATTCACAAACCCTGCTCCTGACCTACCAGAACACCCTACACTAATCTTCTTCCTGTACCTTTAGTCAAGCGTACTAGAGGCTGAGGGGCAAGCTTCTCTTTCATTGCAGCCAGACAATGGATCACCCTCCCTCTCACCTTTAGATCCGAACCCTCACACCTCACCTTCCACAAAGCCATCAAAACATGGCTATTCCCATGAACTCACTACCAATGTATGATACGTCCTGATCTGCACACTTTTCATGTCAGACATATGGAAAGTACTATGCTGGTTACACACTATGTAATCCTGTGTAACCATATCGCTACCCTTACAAAACATCTTGTATCCATATACGTTCCTCCCACCTATAACGAAGCCGACACCATGTAACAGTATAATGTAATATGCTATGCCGCTACATGCTACGTAACACACCATGTACCCAATTATGCTCATGTAACACATCATGTACCCAAGGATGCTAATCAACCTGTAACTAAGGTTATTACATGTAACAGCACCTTGATGCCTCTGGGCTGCTTGTGCCCGTTATAAATGCAAATAAAAAAAAACAAAATAAACCTGTTTAATTCAGCCTTAACATCCTCCCTCAAAGCTATTGGAATATGTCTCACTGCATGCAACATGGGTTGAACCACAGATTTCACTAATATTGTATGTTTATATCCTTGAAGCGTTCCAATTTTCTCTCTGAACACATTTGGGAATAATTATTTTTCTTTACCTCTGACATTTTTCGATTCAACATTGTTGCCCACCACTAGGGAAATAGGTTCATATCCTCCAGCATTTAATTTCATCTGCAATTTAAACTGATCTTCCCATCCCAACACATTTACTCTTTTAGAAGCTCCATACACTATAATCTATACCAACATGCCCTTAAATGCAATCAATGTAAGTCTGTATCCTAATATTTGAAACACAGAGCCTTCAAACGCTGCAGGATTTCTAATATCCGATTTTTCTAGGACAGGGTTAAAACGTTTTAAGCATAACTCCTGCCATCTCTCCTTAGTTATAATAGCAAGTTCTGATATTATACCATCAATCTTAAACCTGGTTTTAGGAGTGGTCTTTTTGTTATTGCTCCTAACCATCATGACCACTCCCACTTCCTGTCTCTCTCCATCTTCTTTTTCTTGTACACATTTTATCCTTTGATTTTGAACACACTACCGAAATGGCCCTTCATCCCACAGTTAGAACACTTTTTGTTCAATGTTGGAAATTGTTGCGAATTGACATAGTGTCCCTTCTTGCCACACCTGAAACACCTTGCCACATATGTTCTTTTCATGTACTCTTCTCAATTCCTTTACGTAGGATACTTAGTAGTTTCTTTGTTTCCCCATTCTTTGGTTCTTACTGAATTAACCTCCTTGGATGGTCGTTCTCCTTCACTGCATTCACCTTAGTTGTCTTAGTTCCCAAGTCATTTTCACGATCCTTGATAGTGTTGCTGCATGTAATACTATGCGCTACCTTTTTCGCAATAGTCATTGCTTCATCTAGAGACGGATCACCACACATCCATAACCTTTCTTAAACTACAGTACTGTTGGTATGGATAATGTTTTGATCTCTAATCAACTCCTCCTGAGCCACGCCTCTGCCAAAATTGCAACTCACAGCCAGTTTTTTAAGTGCATTGACATATTCATATACACTCTCACGTATTTCTTGTTTCCTGGTGTAGAAATAATATCTATTCAATGCCACATTGGATTTAGGGTGATAATAGTTGTCAAGAACTTCATTGGCTCCATCACCATCTCCATCTTCTTCTTCACTTCCTTGGGAGACACTTATACACTGTGTCCTTTTGAACCTAAAGAGTGTAAAAGCAACTTTTTCTTCTTAATTGTTGTAAATTTCCATTGTCTATAGTCTCTATACAATTCTTCAAATATTCCTTCCATTCCCTCCATGGAATAAGAAGTTCCCCTACTGTAGCCAAAAATGGTTGAGGAGGATGGATTGTGACACCTTGAATTTTGTTAAACTTAGATGATTATTCCAAGTCTGTTGTGTTTCTCTTGCAGTAACAATCTTGAGTTGGTATATTATGTCAAATATATCCTGCTCGTCTACTGTAATTTAACTGCCAAAACATTGTATAATAATTGTCAGACTTGTTCTAGTGCACAATATAAAGTGTAGGGTATTTTGCTCATCAACGGTAAAGTAACTGCTGGTGTACTGAAAGTTAGTGCTTATGCCGCTCATCAACAGTAAAGTAGCTGCTGGTGTATTGGAATGTTAATGCTTGCCCTGCATAAACAACACAGAACTGTAAAACCCTTCAATAAGGATTGCCGTAATATTCAATAGCAGCGTTGCATAAGTAAATCATTGAATTGCAATTGCCGTATGTTTTACAAAAATCTTCATGTGCTGCCGAATATTTCTCATTGGAGTGACTGGGCTGGCCTGCCTCCAATACGGCTACACGCAAGACACATTCTTAGTTCCCATCTACTAATGTCAAAGAGGGACGCTGCGTTGCTGGATTGGTAATTGTCCTTGGATATATCCGTACGCGGGTACATAGCTACTGCAGTGAATTTTTCTTCCTTATTTTATTAACGTTGGCGCACAGCAGTTCATTATACTTTGCCTAGCACCGCAGCTACTATAGTGCTCTCTGGTTGGGTAATCTGCTTGACTAGACATGTGCAACATGGAGACACGTACCAGCGTTATTTCTCCTCCTGATGGCGCAGCTCCGATCCCTCCTTCGTCACCACTGAAGTAAGGACACAGAGTCGCCAGGAACCGTAGGTACACAGTTTTATTTGTTGACATAAGGATCTTGTGATCATAACAGGCCCCACAGCTGCAATGCCTCCTTTCCTCTCTCCTGTTTCTTCCAACCGCCAACCTCAGAACCTTCAACTCCCCTTACTTCCACATTACATACTAAACCTTCCATGCTACAATACAAAATCAGTCCTATTTAATAATCGCTAGAATACTATGCTTCTCATATTTCAATCCCCGACCTCCGATTTTTGCTTTATTTCCCTAAATAAATATGGCAGTATCTCAAGAAAGTCTTTTATATCTTTTATCCAACATTTCAAGGCTGTGTGATTGATAAAATGTCCATCTTTCTCCAGGAAAAGGGAATCAAGGGCATTATTATCAGCATGTTTACATACAACTTACACATAGCTATCATGTTTCTTGTGCTGAGTGAGAGGAGTCCCAAGTCACTACAAATGGCTTCAACTGGCACATCCTGAGCTAACCCCAGGTTTTTCTCCAAGGTTTCCTTTCAAGGCTACTTAACCATGCTGTTTATTTTGCCGAGAACACCTCCAAGCCATATAAAATGATTGTCACAATGCAGGATTTATGCAAATATACCAATCCTTCCATGGTGTACCCTCCTGTCCTTGTGATGAATGATCTAATAGCTGTAAATTTAGCTAAGACTTTATTCTCAGTATTCTTAGAAAACATAGCCTTGTCCATATTGTTAGTGATAAGCACTGCAAGATAGAGATAACTGGCAACCTCCTCCAGTCCCTGGGAGTGTCCAATTATACCTCTTTAAACCTCTTCTATTATGACAACGGTCATAATCAACAAATGTACATAATATACATAATATCCGTTGTGACTTTGTGTTGTGACAACACTAAGTAATTCTGAGAAAGCACTGAAGATATAACAGTCAGCTCTCCGCTCTGTCGGGCCACAGATGCTTAAATGTTTCTTGATGATTTAGCTTCCCGCGATTCATTGCTGATGGGAGGGATTGGATTGGTGAAGAAGTTGAGTGCATTGTATATGTGATCTTTGAAGGCTTTGATGCTGTACTTCTCCTGATGTAGGCCTTGCTTGGATCAGATCACTTTGCACTTTTAATTTTGTACTCTTATGTTTCACTGTTTTGTTGTTGATTTCATTTACGACCTTGTTTGATGGGTTTTCTTTAAAAAACATGGAGTACTATTAATTGGGAAAATACTGTGTGGTTGGCCTGCCTTACATCTATGGTGGTTATGGCTGAGTTTGGTTGCGTAAATTCAGAGGACACAGGCGTATGGGAGCAGTCTGTGGTAAACTGTTTAAGACTTGAATTTACACCAGTGTTTTACACTACACAGACTTTGAAAATGAGCTCCATTATGTATTAAAACTGAATGTTGCTGCAATTTATATTGCACATGTTTTATATAATATGTCTCTTTGCCTCTTTCTCTCTTTTATTCTCTCTGTGTCTTGTCTCACTCACAGTAATGCAATGTTTTCCTGTGGTCCACTCACGTGCATATCTCACCCTTTCTTTTAACATGTTACACAATGTTCTGCTACAGTATGTTTACCATGACGTGACCAAATATTGGAACATCCTCTTTCCATAACACAGGCCCCCCCAAGAGGCGACAATCACCCACCTGCAGAAAAAGGACCTATGCTCCATTAGTACCCGGCGAGGGACAACCAGAATGCAGCAAGCATTCTGATTGGCCCTCGCCGGGGAATTACCAGGCCGGGAATCCCGTGTACGTACATATGTGCCTTTTGTTCCCGGCGGGGGGCATGGCGGTCCCTTAGCCAATGAGGAGGCTCGAAAAGGGACAATCCCTGCTCCGAGCCTCCCCATGGCTGGAGATTGCCTTTGTCCCCTGCCGTGGACTCAGATTCCTCCACCCCCTCCCCTGCAAACTATCCCCTCACCTCCCTCCCAACCACACTTAACTTCTTTTTTCTTAATTTCACGGTAGCAAACGCGCTGGGAACACTTCTGTTCCCAGCGCATCCGCTCCCGATGGCCGCCATGGAAAGGGAAGCCGGCGGCCATTTTATTTGAGTTTTTGTTTCCTGTTCCGAAACGCGGCACATAAATAAATGCTATTAGTACCCCATTCTAACAGGCCAGTGTATTGATGGCAATAAGTCCCTCAACGGCAGGACAATACCGCCCACGGTAATGCCCTCAGGGCTTCGTAGCTATGGCCCCGGGGGCATTACCTGGGGCGGTATTGGCCCACCGTCTCGGGGCTTATTGCCACATTCAGGAGGTCCTCAAATAAACTTTAAGGATGATCTGATTGAGCATGCAACAGAGTGTTGCAAACAATCTGTCCGTTTGTGAAACACTTCCATAAAAAAGATACCTTAGTCTAACCTCACCAGTTTGTTTAAAACATTCACATAGAGAATTGCATGTATGGGTCAATACAATTCAATGAAGTGGGAAATAATAATAACACTGTGATGAAATGACTGTGTTTAAGATGTTAAAACAACTGGGAGCTAATTTGCTCTTAATAATCAAAGTGAGCACTAACGTTCTGTCGTTCTGCTCATGCGTTACTATATTGGAAAATTTCAATACAAATTAATTTTGAAAAAGCATGAAAAATCCTTTAATCAAACCACAAACATGCCATCAATATAACGACCCCAAGCCCACCCCAAAGAAGACCAATGGGGAGAGGTGATGAGGTAACACTTCTGAAATTGCTCACTTACGTTACGTTATGTATCTCCAATGCTCTTGCTACTGCCTTTAAGCCGGCTTCTCATTTAATATTGGTAAATCAGCTCACTATATCAAATGTTACTAAAACAGCTTCCTCAAACACCTGATTTTTAGAAGTCAGTGTTTATAAAAAGTGACTAGTATCTGCCAAATGATATTCACCATAGGTCTCTAATATTTGTAAAGTATTCACGATATATGCCAAAATATGAGGGGAATTGACTCATTTTGAACAATAGGTCAACCTGGATTTGTATGTAGATTTTATGATTCTTGGGTTAACAGTAAAAACATGCCATTACTCGACAAGTACTTTCACATTTATAGCTGTTGAACTTGATATAAAATTCTCTTTCGCACCTTCCTGAAGAAGTATGTTTAACCTTTTTTGATGTTCAGTAGTGTGCTCATGATCTAACCTCAGAATAGGGACCATGTTAGCAAGACTTCTTTACAATGTTCTTTTGTAAGAGCAATATCAGCAGCACCTTATTCAGCAGGCTTGATGAGACTAAGTCAATTTAGACACAATTGTTTTAACCCTCTTCTCTTGTCTATGCTCAATGACATTAGGAACACAATTCCCTTTTCTTAAATCATTAACCACCACTTTCTGAAATATTTCTAAGGCCTAACATCCAATGAAAAGATTGGACTTAATCTTTTGTCTAAATGCCTTGTAATCACAATGATTCTCTGATGCATAGAAATCAATGCAAAATAATATTTAAGATTGATTTGTTTTACTATTTGGCCAACATCTACAAAAAACGTCATGATTTCTTAATTGTAGTTGGCACAAAATGTACACCCTTAGATGGAACTGAAAGTTCTTGTGATATAAGAATCTCTCCTGATAGGCTAGTCTCTCCTGATAGGCTAGTCACTGTCAGCACTTTTGCTGAAAGCATGTGAATGGCTTGCTGCTGTCTCTTACTCCTGTTTCCCCAACTGGTCTTACTTGCATATCCCATTCACAAAATGTACCTCTGGTCCTTTCCCATGGGTGTCTGGTACTATTGCATTAACACACTACAACATACTATAACTATTATTCCTAAACAGCTGCATTTAAAAATCTAAAAAGAGTCCTTTCAAAAAATGAATAGTCCTTATAAAGTTCACTTTAGAATATAAAAACTACTTGAAAGACAAGGGCGGTGTCAATATCCGTTTAGCTGAAGCAGGTCTTGTAAATGGCTCCTGAGTCTTTAGAGGCTGATTTCATGGCATCGGCTGTTATACAAACAAGGAACTGACCTCATCCCATCAAAAATATTTATCTTGTTACACACACTGTTTTTTCCGTGTGGTGCTCTACGAACAGAAGGCTTACGACTAATTTGCCTATGAAACAATGAATGTTGAACCCAAATACTCTGGATATCTGATTAATTTGATATCTCAGGCTACCCCGAAGCATCGAGTGTTGCTGCCTTGGAGCAAAAGACAATATATAAAGAAAATTACTGTGATAGCTTAGTGGCTATTTATTAATTGTACAGTTGTTGTCTAGCAAATAGACATGATTTCCCAAAGGAGCATTTACAAAAAATAGTACTTTCATAAACAGAAACCATGATCATTAAAGTGCACAGTGAATTGCATCAAATAGTATGGAACATACACTCTGGTATTTGGCAAGAAATAAACTTTTTCAAACAAAAACCATCCACAAGGTGTGTAGCTGGATACACAGTCTGTATAGTGAGTTAGAAAGACAAAATGAAGAGAAGGAAACAACAAAAAGCAAAACCCCAACACGTCCTGGTTGTGTGTGATAGGGCAAAGCAACCAAATGCGACCCCCACCAGAGTGTGATGTTTTAGTGGTCACGGCCAAAGAACCACATGTCAAGTCCTAGGGTTTGGAGCCCAGGGCATGCGTGGTTCCAAACCAATGCCAGAGGTCGGGTCCTCCTGGTAACTTGGAGGATCAGCTGATGGGAGTTTATCAAGAGACCAATCCTAGGTCAACGTCGGTGGTTATATTCCTGCTGATTTTGAAAAATGGGCCGTATAGCGATTACGTGTCCAATAAGACGTTTTGGAGGGCAGTGAAGGCTACCTTCATCTGGACCTGCGGATTTCGCTCTACGTGGGGAATCAGAGCAAAGAAAAGAAATCAGAAGGAGGGAGAGGGTAAGAACAAATCACCCCCAACATCCCACCAATCTGTACATGCCTAACAATGGTAGAACACTAGTGTTAAAAAGGGGAGGGTCGAAAAAGAAGGAGACATGAAGCTGGAGAGGTTGCCAAAAGGAGAGAACATTTGGCACCTGTAGGCTGGCACTACCCACCTGAACAGAGAAGAGGGGGGGTGTAGAAAAGAAGCTCCAATGATCAATGTGACCAAGGAGAGGTCCCGTGCAGAATGTGCACAGGTACTGTGTGGAACCGTGGTTGCAAGAAGCAGGTTCCTCCGTGGGGGCCCGAAGTCAGTCGAGCAGAGGGTGACCCGATGTGTCAAGACTGGAAGGCCTGTCAAGGGGATACAAGCAACAGGAGAGAAAGGGATCAGAAAGAACAGAAACATCTCTATGCTGCATCAGTGCAGGTAAAAGAACATGCAGCACCGAAAGGTAGCAGAAAGGCAACACTTACTATAGACACGCTGTAAGTCATGTCAGGAGCCGGCGTGCGCGTCAATCCGTCAAACCCAGAGATGGGTATGCAATTGATGTGTAGCCTTCAGGTAAGTGTATCATTCCAGAGTAAGAATCAGATTGTGGCTGGAGATCCTACAACAGGAGCAGACCAAAATATTGATTTGAATATGGGGCTGCTAATAATTAATATATGAATGCCTACATGAATGTGAAGAAAACTGGAGCAAGTAGTGACTCAAACGATGCATGGACCGAAGGATTCAGATGGCAGAAAGAGGTGCCAATCACAATCACAAGAAGTGGGAGTGCATGCCCTGCCCGAGAGGGCGAATGAAGGATGCCGTGCCCAGATGGGTGATTAGAAAATAACATGCAGGGCAACTCCGAAGAGTGGGCTCCCCAGATCGCGTAGATTAAAGAACATGGCAGGGACGGGGCCCGACCAATTGAAGCACACAGAGTGTGTCATGCAGAAGCCAAACGTCATTGAAAATGTGGCAGGGGGCATGCAGGTAGGAGAAATAGGGTCGCGATCCAGTCTGCGTGCCCTGGAGGAGAAAATGGCTCTGCTCCCAGGGGCTATGGTTGATTCAGGTGAAGAAGGGCATAGTGACTCAGTTAGTGGAAGCAGAGAAACCCCATTAAAAAAGAGAGTGCTGGAGCCCCAGGGGTAAGGTACCTACCCGTCTCCAAACGGCGTGTAGAATGAAGTTGTCGCTGTGAAGAGATTTCGAAGATGCGTGCCGGTCCGCATCCGTGTCGCAAGTGAGCAGTGCACAGTGAGAGACACTGCTTAAATGCTGGAGCGTGCGTGATTCGCTTGAGTGTGGGAGAAGATCGCGCATGCGCGGGTGTAGAGACACTGGTCCCGTGAGAGCGGGCACCGCGCATGTGCGGAAACAGAAACACTGATCCTGAGAAGGCGTGAGCACAGGGGGGGGCTCCTGTACCGAGTAAGCGGGCGCATGCGCATGGCATAGGAACGTACTGTCCTAGCCGAGCGCATGCGTCCCAGGAGACAATGCCCATAGTGTCATGCGAGTCGAGCCCGAAAAGAAGTGGCGGTAAGGGGGGTGTACTAAAAGGGCTGGCACAAATTGGCCAGTAGAACAGGAGGTGGCTTCAGTGTGAAGCCAAGGGCGAACGCTGAGGACAGGAAGGAGGTGTGCACTCAGCTGGGTGCATGGAGCTGGTGAGTGCCCAGTGTGAAAAATGTGTCAGAGGGCTGAGTATGTACAAGCAAAACAGCAATGTAGTGAAAAGTCCACTTTCTTAAAATACAAACATCGTGAATCAGAAAGCTCTAGTAGTTTAACATTAAGCAATCAACATTGTAATACAAATAAGAGATTACAAAAGATTCTCACGTTGTCAGATCACAGTTGGTACACATATTGGTGAATTAAATCATACAATAAGTAACAGTGAACAAGAGGTGGGAGACACATGGCAACAGCAGCACAGGGGCACATTAAGAACCAATCCAAATCTGAGAGAGGAGTCGGGGAGTGGTGTGGATCAGGCGTGTAATGGAGTGGCCTCACAAAAGGCCCAAGCCCCATAAAACCACACCCTATATGTTTTATCAAAGAAAATTCAAACAGGCAAAATCAACATTGTATGTCAAAACTAGGGTCTGTAATCCACAACATTGGCCTCATTTAGTCCGTGTTTCACGGTATCGAGTTTAAAAACCCACCATGCTTCCTTATGGTTAAGTGTTTGGCAGTGTTGGTATTGCCTTGGACCATATCCATCACCCACCATTTCATGTCATCATGACTGTGTTGGTATTCCACATAATGTCCAACTAATGGGGATGTGTGACTTCATGGCATTGGTTGCATGCAGGGGGCCCCAAAGTGCTTTTTGACTGCGCCGCCTATGCCAGGTAGCAGCAGGGGGATCCTTTGCATGCAGTCCTTACCGGACTGCTTATGCCTGACACAGTCCGGAGTTAACTGCAGTGAGTGGGGACACAGGCAAGTCTTTTGACCTTGGCCATGTCTGGCAGCAGCAGTCTGGGAATTTTGAGTGGGCCGGCCCACCTATCATGGGACAGGCAGAACAGAAGTCCTACGACGATACTTTTCTTTTCATGGTGAGCGACGCATATCAGACAGCCCACGAGGCAACAGTGAAGCTGAGAAACTCCCTGTACACACGGGGTACGCCATACCAGTGAACTGGGCTGCAGTGGTGATCAAAGGTGCAGCACCCCCTCTTCAGCAGGGCACTGCGCGTCAGAAGTCCCGGGCAGTGGTGGTGATTAGTAGTGTGCCGCCCTTCCTGGAAACGGGGCGTTGTATAAACTAGTCAGGATCAACATGCATTATGTACTTAGTCATTAAAGTATACAAACTATTTACTTGTCAAATATAAAGGTATTTCGTCATTCTTATGTTTGCAAAATGTTCTTTGATTTAAGGCAAAGCTGTCAGGAACCAACAATGGTGCCATTTACCCTTTCCACTTTTTCATTGGGTTATTTAAAAGGAGTATAATGGGGGGGGGTCATACTGCCATCTTTGAATGATAACCTACTACAAAATTAGGCATATGGGTATTGTTGGTGTTAATAAAGTGCTTTACTTGATTAGACAAAATGGGCTTCATTCCGAGTCTGGGTTGCCGCCGGACTCGGAATCATTTACCGGCGCCTGACATCCCAGTGCCACCAGTTCATTACAAGCCCGGCGGCCGGGAAGTCAGGTGCTGGTATATTTGTTAATCCCCATTCCCATAGAGTCCAAGGAGTGGGGACACGAAAGCACCGGCACCGTTCTTAACAGTGCCGGTACTTCTGTGAGCAGTCTGCCTACTGTGCCCGCTGCACCCCAATCTTATAATGGGGCCCAATGTTCTTATTAGGACGATCAACAATACAGAGATAGTTGACAATATGACTACAGTTAAATATTTTCTCTTTTTGAATAGTTTCTATGGCCCAGTTACACATGTGTCTCTAAAAAATGTACTTTCTTCTTGAAACGGGTTGCACTCAAATACAAACCAAGGGATGTGTTCTGTGAGAACCAAGGCATTATCTCATTTTGCGTGCTGGCCACCGACACAGATATTTTACTGCTGTGCCTGCGCATTTGTTAACAATTCTGTAAAAACACTAATAGTTAACAATTCAAATTATAAGTAATTGTAGACTCTGCAGTTTGGTTTTTTCCACCCCTTCCAATGTCTGACAGAACCATAGCTCCTTCTGCAGAGCCTATCCAAGGTCCCCTCACATCCCTAGCAGTGACAATGCCCCTCCCCCGCCAGTATGATTGCAACATTCCTGCAGGACATACATAATGGTAATGTATGTCTCCGAATAGCAAGCCGTTCGTCACCTTGGGGGATGCCTTGGTCGCTTCTCTTCTCGTTCTACTTTCAATCATTAGAAAAAACACCCCCTCCTTCAAGATATCTGTGGTTTTCCTCTGGTCGTGCAGCTGTCAGAAACGGGTGTGGGCGCATTAGCAAACGCGCATCTGACAACATGGCTCTTGCCCAGAGAAAGAGTCAGAGAAGTGAGACAGAGAATGAGAAACAGATAGATACAAATGGTACACAGAGAGAAAGAAGCAAGGAAAGAGAGAAAGAGAGAAAGTGAGAAAGACAGAAAAAGAAATAGTAAGAGAGAAGAGGTAAAGTGAGAAAGAGGGAGAGAAGTAGAAGGGGAGCAGAGAGAGCGAGCGCCCGCCCTGGAGTAGAGTATGCTACTAGGTACAGCCAGATGGTTAATATTATTCGGATATGCCCTCAATAAATTTTCTTTGCAACGTCTAAATCACGTTGCCAGGAGTGCTTTTTCAGAGCATCACATGGGGCATGAGTGACAACATTTCAGAAAACGTCAAGAGAAGGTGCCATCTTGTGACGCAGCAAGCCTGAAGCTGCATAGCACTAATTGCTGAGCAGAAATGAAGCCTTTATAGGGGTTCCTTGGGATGGGACACTGCTCTGATAAATATCATGTGTACTTATTTACAAGTTCTTATGCTTTCCCTGCCTCTTTTTTCCGAGACTCTACACAAAGTTAAGCTCGGAGGGAAACGCTGCGGCCTCACTCTTTGAACTGCGAGGTGGCCAATACACAATTTATTTTATTGCTTTTAAGATCACAGGCCAATCTCATAATGCAGTCAAAGCAGACAAAATTTACAACGCCAGCTAGAACAAGATAAAAATAAAAAAGCCGAAAAAAAACCACCCTCAAGAAGCAGGATACACATTCCGGACTTCAAAAAGGAACATTAATAATCAACAAAGTGAATAAAACATAAAAAGCAACCATTTTATCTCCAACTTCCAATCATTGCATGAAATAGAACAGAGATACGCGCTGAGATACAGGTCTCCAGAAAGGGCCTTTGTTATTACCAAGTCAAGCTTGCAATTTTAAAATTTGGAAAGAGGACAAACCGGTGCGTTTTTGGCAGGCCAAATCACAGATATTTCAAACAGCGCGTGACATTTTCAGGACGTGTCTGCAGAAAGGAACCATCCAAGAGCCCCCTTCACACACAATGTTACGCGCACACACATCCAGATTCCAAGAACACAGCCTAGGCCACTCATCAGAAAGCGCTTCCCAGCAGCTAGTCTGAAAAAACCCTGGGAAAAGTAGTAAATTACGCCTTTGTCAGTTGCGACCAAATCATAGATGGGCGTCTACCAATTTAAAGAAAAAGATTACGATTTGAAAATGTGCACCTGACTCAAAACTGAACGTTTTAATTGGTATGCCAACGAGGGTCTGCAGGAAGAGGGGATGGACGATGCAAATGTTTGTGAATACTCACTAAGGCATACATGACCTGGGTCATTCACAAACGTTTGCAAGTGCATTCCCACACTCATGTAGGAATCCAATTGATCTCTCCAGGGTTAGGCAGTGCGATTGGAGTATGCATGCAGGAAGTGAAAACAGTAAAAGCAAAATCCTTTCCAGCCATGAGAAAAAGGGAATTCAAGAGTTAGAAATTGTAATCCCTTTTTATCATTCAGCAGGTGCTTAAGTTACACACAGTTCGTGCATTATTAACACGCACGTGAATTTTTACAGATCTACTGTAGTTTTTTAATACTTTATTTTGTCATTTTTTGTAATAAGATGAGAACATTACAGTTCCAATTTACAACTATGCGAATATTCAGACTGAACAATTACACATATAACGTAACATTCAAACTAGGCTTAAGACGAGGCACCAATACTTAGAGACTGATGGGGATGCAGAATATTACTCAAACATCAATAATCAAAACTGACACAGGAAGTTGGCTAAGTGCGACTGTTTTAATATCAATTATCTAAAACGGAGTTACAACGAACATCAACGCGTTCACTCGATCTTCACATTCAATGCAACACATCAAAAAAAGCAGGTTATATACTAAAAACTCATTATTGACGTCAATCTATGTTGCAGACTACAAAAACCAACTTTGGATGGTGATGGGCTTACAGGGAACATCTAGTTATACGTTCCATACTTGTTAGGGAAGGTGATTGGGTGTCTAACATGAGGTGTGGCAATTAAGCAATCCTCTAGTGCAGGTTTCTACAAACGTCATCAAATACTCAACGTTCCATTAGTTATACAAACTATGGGGCTCTCTATTACGTGACCCTCTATAATTCGTTGGCACCCTTGTACCTCTCTGTAATATTCCACATCCGCAAGCAGCATGCAGGCTGGCACACAGGTGCTGGTCATAACCATAGCTTCCCACCAACGTGGCCCCGGCATCCATCATCACTCTTGCAGTTTATTAGTCAATTCAGGCTTTGAACTCGGCCTTGGAAATGTTCTTTGTGCTGGAGAATACGAGGGAGTATAGCATACTCTGTCTTCTTGGTTTCGATACAGCTCATCATAGTGTCTATTTTCATCTGACCACGTGACTGTAGACCCTGTTTTCGAGTCTTACTGCATTTAAACTACTATTATTTGATGAACCTCTGACATCTTTAATGTTCTCGCCCCTCATTTAAGACAGAAGGTTTATTCTTTTCGCACGTTCTGTAATTGTACGCACATTCAGGCCCACGGTGGCCTTGACATCTTGGTGTCGATCCAACCAAGCCTTTTTTTGATTTACCTCCATGGTTAAGTTTTCCCAATTTCTAACTGCGATACACTGTAAAAGTCTTTCTGCTCATGGGATCCAGATCTGCTAAAGTGCGTTGTGGAATCATCCATAGTGCTTACATTTCGTATGTATATACATTGGCGCATCGCAGCAATCTATTCACTACATAGCTAGCCTTCAAGAATACTTTGTCTAATTGCGTTACTGCATCTGTACGATTGTGAAATGACTTGATATCTTCTTCACTATTTCTGTAGCTGAGCATCTTCATCTCGAGCCCAGAGTGTTGCTCGTCTTTAACACCTCCTCTTTAGAGCTTATAGAATATTTATGTTCTCTTGTCTCTGCATCTCTTCTGGGTGCATCAGCTCTGTTTTCATGATGTCACCTGTCTTCCCCTTTGCTCAGTTTTCACACTTCCTCTGGGATTTCATTCAAATGGCTATCATATTGTTGTGTTTGTATGTATGGCTTTCTTTTTTTTTTTTTTTGTAATTAATTTTATTGGTTTACATACAAAACTTTAAAATAAGACCAATAATTAATCTGCGTTACTTTACAACTCTTTACATCACTTGTAGACCATCATATTAGTCCAGTAAGCGCTTTTCAAATATCGCCAAAAAGTTTGTCAGTGGCAGTATCAGTTTTAGGTCCGTGCCTCTGAACATGTGTTGCCACCACTCGTCGGCGTTGAGGGATGGATGACACTCACTCCAATTACCCAGGTGTCGGGTTCTCTCTGTACATAAATTTGTGCAGAATAACACCAAATGTTTTAGAGTTTCCGGTTCCTGAGCACAACATCGACACATAGGGTTCAAGTTTGCGTTCACTGACCACGCTCTCAAGCGTTCTTTAGTTTTAAACATGTTGAGCCGGAAGCACATAAACAATCTTCTTGCGTTAGAATCAGGACAGGAAATATTTCGATATATTTTTGCAAGTTGTTGAAGGCCCGAGCTTCCAATGGCACTTCACTCGGTATCTTCGAAGCTCCTCTTTCGGAGCATGTCAATGCCCAGTCTGTGCGCCACAGTTTTAGTTTTGCTGCGTCCGGATTTCCTTGTAACAGTTCTGGTTTGATGTCGTACTCGTTTTAACCACATTGCCAAAACATCTGAGGCTGACAAGCCAGCATTGTGGAAAATAGCAAATTGCGAAATTTGTTCGCAGACCATTGTTTTCCGGTATAAGGATAACAGGCTCCAACAAACACGTGCGTGAATCGAGATTAGCGATAGTTCATGCCTGATTTAGGCCGTCGAGGTACCTTTTGCTATACCCAAAACTTTTGTCCAAAAGATGTTCTCGAGCGTAGACCACAACTTCCATGAACAACCCAGGGCGTTTTCTGCCCCATACGTTAGAGATGGTATTACTTTTGTTGGTAAAATCGTAATAATACTTTAAGAGAAAACCTACCGAATCTTTTCTTTAGCACTAAGGCTTGATTTGCCAGTTGTTTGCATTTGCGTTTTGTCGCTGTTGTACATGGGTCGTCGTTGAGGCTGGAGCTAACGATCATTCCAAGATACTTTACTCTGGATGATATCATGAGTTTTTCGTGTCCCATAAACCAAGATTGGCTCGTAAGCGTTCTTCTCCAACCACTCTGGAGATTATTCAACACAAGAATTTCACATTTCTTAGTGTTAATGAGTAAATGATTTTCGACCACATACTGTTGTACTGCGTTGATTTTCCTTTGCAGGCCAATTGGGGTTAAGTCTAGTAGTATGAGGTCGTCTGCATACAAGAGCCAGTTCAGGTTTGATCCATGAATCTTTGGCGGAAAAGATGTTACGGTCTCGATGGAGTTGCCGATGTCAGATATAAACAAACTGAACATGGCGGCCGCCAGGGGACAACCCTGTTTGATTTCTTTGAATGTTTCGATCGGTGCAGACAAAGTACCGGTTTGGTCTAATCTTACTCTAACAGAGGTGCCGGTGTGTAGATCTTTTATTGCAGCCAGGAGGTCATCAGGGCAACCCCATGTGTTCAATTTTTTCCATAGCAATTCTCAATCTACCGTGTCGAAGGCATATGAGAAGTCAATGAAGGTGAGATATACAACTGATTGAGATCTAATGGCTTCCATCTTCAGTAGGTTCAACAGCAATAAATTCAACGAACATCCGACGTGTTTGACAAATCCAGTCTGTTGAATGTCGACGTGGTTTGATCGTGTGGCCCACTTGACTAACTTGACTTGTAGCATGGTTGCGTAGATCTTTCCTAAGACGTCAAGTAACGCAATCGGTCGGTAGTTTTTTGGGCAAGTTCTGTCGCCCTTTTTATAAACTGGCACGATCCCGGCTGATTTGCATGACTTAGGTGTTTGCGCTTGATCGTTTATCCTCTGAAAAAGTGTCATGCAGAAGCCAGCCCATAGCTCCGGATGTTGTTTAATTGTAAAATTCGTCAGGCCATCAGGCCCAGGTGCACGCGAGTTATTTGCTTTGATGATTATGTTTACAATATCATCTTTGTCGAATGTCAAAGACCATTTTGTTTTAGCTGGGACATACAAATCAGTTGTTTTTGAATTCTTTTTGTATAGGTCGTTAAAATGGGCGATCCATACTGGTTCTGAGACCATGGAGGCTCGAAGACCAGCCTGAGGAGCTTCTATGTCGTTCCAAAAGTCTCTAGGGGGTAATTCATAGAATTCAACGCACAAGTGGCGCACGCGGCTGGCGCACAGTGTGCGCGTGCGAATCCCTGTGCCAGCTGCGTGCACTAAAATCCATTTCCGCACACAGCGTATTCATGGATTCCAGCCACCAAAACCAGCCGTGGCGCACAGTGGCGCAGCGACCCTGCAGCAGCACAAGTTACGCCCCCAAGAACGCCTCTTGCGCAGGGAAAAGCCATCAATATACCCAATCCAGCGCAAAGGGCTGCGCTAACCCTGTACCAGCACGGCAAGCGGGCTACGTGTATCACTGGGGTGCGCGGGAAGTACCTCACGCGATTGGCCCTGTGCGGGCAGGGTACGTGTATTTCAGGGATGTGCGGGAAGTTCCACACGCGAATTCCGCAGGGTACGCGTATCTCAGGGGTGCGCGGGAAGTGCCACACGCGATTGCAGCAGGGTACGTGTATTTCAGGGGTGCGCGGGAATTTCCACACGCGATTTCATCATGGTACGTGTATTTTAGGGTGCGGGGGAACTTCCCGCGCACCCCTGTAATACACATACCCTGATGGAATTGCGTGTGCAACTTCCCGCGCACCCCTGGAATACACGTACCCTGCTGATGTTGCGTGTGATACTTCCCCCGCACCCTGAAATACACGTACCCTGATGAGATCGCATGTGTAACTTCCCGCGCACCCCCGAAATACACGTACCCCGCTCAATCGCGTGTGTAACTTCCCGCAAACCCCCGAAATACACGTACCCCGCTCAATCGCGTGTGTAACTTCCCCCGCACCCCTGAAATACACGTACCCCGCTCAATCGCGTGTGTAACTTCCCGCGCACCCCCCGATGTACACGTACCCCGCTCAATCACGTGTGTAACTTCCCGCGCACCCCCGAAATACATGTACCCCGCTCGATCGCGTGTGTTACTTCCCGCGCACCCCCGCGCACCCCCGCAATACACGTGTCCCGCTCGCACAGGCCCAATTGCTGTATGTTGCCACTTTTGTGATGCGCTGGGACTCTACCGCCTGCCTTCGTGTGGCGGACGTGTTTCAGCTTGTGCGTGTCTTTGGCTGTGCGTGGCTTTACCCTATTCGATTCCATGAATACGTGTGGTTTGAGTGCATGTGGGCGTTCCGTCTGCTTCCCTGCAGTACATCCCCAGTTACGCCCTTATTTTCGCGCGTTGTTCCCCATTCCGCGCGTTACGCCCCGTGTCCCGCCCACTTTCTGGTGTATGCGCCGAGGTTGTGCGCTTTCACTGTGCGCGTCGCGCACGCCTTTCGGGATGTTGCAGTGACTTGTGCGCCATGCACGGGTTTGGCGCACATCCCGAGGTAAACACGCGCAGGGACTTCCATGAATCGCACACATGCGCGTGCGCCTGTTTGTTTGCGCTTTTTTTGCGCTTGCGCCTGCTAGCGCCTGCTTGCGTAAAGATTTTCGGCGCACCTTTGTTCCATGAATCGGCCCCTCTAGTGTTTTTGTTTTGGAGACTTTCTAACATACGCTCCGAGTCTCTTTGCATCAATATGCGTCTGTGTGATTTGATCCAGTTTTTGTAACGCTGTTTGGCAGCCTTCGTAAAGGCTTCACAGGCGGCTTTGTCAGCAATCTGGGCTAGTCGGATGGTGCGCCTCATCCGTCGTTTCTGTTGCAGTATCTCTAGGTCGAAACAATGGAGGCGTTTTATGTTCGAATGTTTTAAACCACTGTTGTTTGTTTGAAAATTGACCAGTAATCCTGCATAGTCAAGCCTGGTTCCACTTATTCGATATTGGTCAGATATATGGGCGACATCTACCTCAGCTAATCTTAGCTTCACTCTGTTTGATGCAACTTTGATCTTTTGCGGCCATTTGGGCCCGACGTTTTGCGTAAAGTTCGTAAATTCCATGATTAACATATTGTGGTCGCTCTTTTCCTTTGGAGTCACTTTTAGTGTAGTCACTCGTTTGTGAAAGTCTGCTGAGACAAATATGTAATCAATTATGGAACCATAGCACCCACTTTTCCATGTCAGGGCCGGCGGTATGTCACCTTGGTGTGATCATTTAGCATTTGCAGATTTCTTACACACAATTCTTTCTTCAATTCTAACGCTAAGTTTTTTATCGAAGGTGTTCTCGCGTGAAAATGGTCAATGTTCAGGTCGCCGCAGAGTATTACGTTGGAGCTCTTTTGGTCCACTAGTAGACGGTCAATGATGGTAGAAATTGCATCGATCAACTCATCCTTCCCTGCTCTTACATGGTTCCAATATACGTTTATAATCGTCATTTGTTCAGTTAATTGTAACTCACGGTCAGTTCTAGTAAGTGTTGATTCTTGAATAAACGGAGTATGATTTACAGAGTTGGAGATATTGTACCCTGATGTGCTTCGTACCAACGTTATGAGTCCAGCAATAGGGCGCACCTTTCAGGTTGTATGGCAGGGTTTACAGCGATCTGAAAACCCATCACAGTAGGAGTGTCACTTAGCCACGTCTCTTGTAGGCAGGCAATGGACAAATCGCCCAACCACTCGTTGGTAAACAAGTGACTAAATCCTCGCGTGTTCCAAGAGCCTAGGGAACATCGCCGAGGGGCGGACTCCATCTGGCATTATTGTGGTTGATTGCTATTCAGTGTTGCTGCTAGCCAATGGCAGTTTTGTTCAGCCTCTTGAGAAAGGGTACTTGAGTGAGGGTTGACCGTTGAGTCATCGGCTTTCTCGTAACCTTGTATGGTTATGCTGAACTGCTTGTTTGTATCGCTTTCTTCTAGGCAGTGATCTTTGGCAAACGAGACGTGTTTCTTTTCGATAAGCAAGGAATTTTTGTTTATGGCTTTTGTTTTGAAGCTGTCATCATTTAGAGTCTTACACGGTGACTTTAGCCGTCCGACAGAATGATTCAGAGATCCCTTTGATGAATTTTGAGTAGTCAGAGCTTGTTCTAGAGATTGTGATTGAGTAATTTGGTTGTTTATTGATATAGCTGGCAAGTCGTCTTGCAATGTGTAGACATCAAAGCCCAAAGATAAAAGTGATGCGTTTGCATCCAAAATAGAGGACGCAATTAGAGGAGATGTTATATGAAGTACCATTCTATCATTACGGCACTCTTCTGGGAATTCAACAATGTACAAATCGTCGGAACTAATCGCATGAAGACCTGGTACATGATGTAATAGTGTTATGATGTTTCTGCGATTTAAGATCAGGTTATCAGAAGGCTGTAATTGCTCAACCAATATTCTGACCAAGGGTTGAAGGAGTGACCCCTTGGTCGAGGAGTTCCTTATTGGTATATGGTTTGCTTTATTAAGTCTTGTTGCGTAGGCCTTGTTTTGGCATACTGACTGCATTAAATGCTGGGGCACAACCCTGTCTTCTCGACCTTGGCCTTGGCTCTCTCCCTGGTCCATGGCTCGATGATCAGGGTCAGCGCATTTTTGCGTTTGATAAGTTCTGTTTAGTTCTTCTCGTTTTTCCTGCATTGTCAAGAAAATTGGGCTCTTCGTCTGTGCCGTTGCGTTCGGCAGAGCTCCCCCCTTGCCACTCCCGTGGTTAAGCTGTGCAAGGGAGGACTCTAAAGCCACCTTGAGTGGTGCGACAGTTTCTCGTGTTTGTGCAGCGTTCCCAATAAGAAAACTCTTCCCACCATTGGGGCACCTTCAGGTTGAGTGGCCGTTTGCTTCTCAATGCCGATTTGAAGTTTTTCGCAGGGCACGGCGGTGGACCCAATGTCCTCATTTTCAGGGTCATCATAGGTTGACATGTTTAGCAGTTCGATCGAAATTTCTTGCTCAGTGCTCGCTTTGTCAACTAAGTTGACTCCACACTCGTTGGCAGGTGGACTGACAGAGGCTTGGTTTTGAGTTCGCTTGGGCAGTTGTTTCCTGTTTTCCGTGGCTAGCACGTGTACCACCTTGATATTGCAAAGAAATTTGCAGGCTCCATTCTGTTTATTGCCTTTCTTTGCAGGTAAGTTTTTCGATTTTTTGCCTTGGTATACAGTCAATTGTTTACCCTCGCCTATACATGATGATGTCGCAATTTCTTTGGTAAAGATGGAAAATAAGGATGGAGCTGTGTTAAGGGTTTGAGCCCTCAGTCTGGGGTTTTGTTGTGGATGTCGATTCAACTTGAGAGTCCCTTAATGCTAGATTTGCAGAGCTTTTTGCTAGTTCAAATGCAGTATGAAATGACACATCAGCAATTTCGGTGTCAATATTGTCTTTTGTATGTAACGTATAAAATGTAATGAATGTTCATACCATGCTTAGGCTGGTATCGTTTTAGTTGGAATCTAAAGATGTTTTTGTAAAAGTTACTTCGTAACTATAAATAAAAAATAAAAATAAAAAAATTTCGGTGATTGGATTTGCTTGTGAGCTTGAAGCTTCAGAGCTCAGTAATATACTTGAACTCATCGAAGACGGTGTGTTTGTTTTGTGGTTTCTGGCAGTTGACTTTGAATGGTCCACGGATGGTGTCTGGACGAGTGTCTTCTCAACAGGTGGTTTAGGGCTCGACTGTGGTGAGTTAGGATTAGTTGTTAACAAGCAGCCTAGTGGATTTGAGATGTCACCACAGTCGCCCGTTCCATGCGTTAACTCCTCTGTCGCCGATTGGGTGCGAGTATAGGATCCATTCTGATTTGCTGTTGTTTGAGGTCTTTTTCCTTCCCATTTGAATAAAGCAAGTGCTTCCTTTGCAACTTCAGCAAATAATTTTTTATCAGTCACGTCATTGCTCCTTTGTTTGGTCTTGAAATTATGTAAGTCGTCTAATTTCCCTGAGCCCTCAAGCTGCTTCTTATTAGTGAGACTACATATTTGTTCTAGGTTCACGACTTTTGAGTTGAGTAAGGCCACGACAGTGGTCAAATCACGGGAGGCCTCATATAGATGTTCATACAGCTTTATGAACGGGGCAAGAGAAATGGTTAGTGTAGATAATAGCAATTCTTGCAAGCCAGTGGACGACGTAGCAATGTTTATTGAGGAGCTGTGGGCGGATGCTTTGAGACGATGATGCCTTCTGCCAATGTTGGCTCTATTGTTTCTGATTTTCGGGAATGGGCGTTCAATGAAGAAAGAGTCGGTAGTCTCTTCACTGTCCGAGTCAGTGTCAGAGTTGACACTGCTCAACAACAAAGCCGTTTTGGAAATCAAGGGACTAATGGTTGGGAGGCATTTCGTTTGAGTGCTTAACCTTTTCTGGGACAAAGGTGGTAAGTCAGGTAGGTCAGGGGGGAAAACGGTCTGTTCGCCTGTTTCAGACCTTTTTTGCTCGTTTACATGGAATTTTCGGTGCTGACTCGTCACCAGGGTCAGCTAGTCTTGTGCTATCGCGTTTAAGCAAAGGTTCAGCCCTTTCTTTATTAATAGCTGTTGATGTGTTGGGTTCGTTGATTTTCTGTGCTTTATTCAATATGATTAACTTTTGAAGCATGTTGTTTACGAGATCTAAGGAGTCTCGACGTGGGGTCTGATTGTTAGTTGAGTCCAACATTGCAGAGACAACTTGTGTGTCTGTGTAGGAAACACTAGGCGTGTCAGCAACCCGGCCGTCGAAAAATTTCTTCGGCTGGATGTGTGCGTAAGTTTGAAGTGTTGCAGCCTTGAGAGACGCCAACGTCCATCTCTTGAGTTCGGGATGGGACTGAGGGCGGGTCGTCAGCAGGCGAGCAAGCTCTCGAAGTCGGCGACGTGCCAGAGCCGGCATCGATCGATCGATGCTCGACTAAGCTGGACTCGCACGCACTGTGTGGCGGATCATCACTCCAGATGGAACACTCGGGCAAGACCTCGAAGGTTCCTGTCGGCGCCTATGAATCGAGAAGCGCCGTAGACCACGAGTACTCGCATCTAGCCACCATCTAGGTACAACACGCAAGAAGTAACGCAGAGTGGTTTTCTGTGTGGTTGTTGATCGGGCAAGTAGCGTTTACCTCCAGAGCGTCGTGTGTTTCATGAACGATCAATTCTCTTAGTAATTCAAGTTCAGAGTTATGTTGCCCTAGTGTGTCACAACGGTGTTAAGTTTCAAATGAGCCACGCTGCATCTGTAAGATGGAAGTGTGCTTTTCCAAAAATACGTCATCATCAGGGTTGTTGGATGTAACTGGTACAGCCAAGCTGACAGGCATTTTTGTGTGAAAGTGCGTATGCGTGTCAGTATCTTTACTCGTGGATGCACATGAGTAGTAATTACTTACTTTAGCCTGGTGACCCCGTTGAGGCGCTGCTCTACTAGTTGAAGCAGAATCTTCATGTTTACGCTGAGCACAAGTTTTTGGTGACGACATCACCGGTAATGTTCTTAGTTGAGTACTGTCTGACATGGCAACTGCACCTCGCAACTCGCCAAACAGCTAAACAGCAAAAAGTCCTAACCCTTTGCTCCTCAGAGCTTAGCGCCACAAGGGCGCAGGAGGCGGCCTTTTGTACCCAGTAACCTAGTTGGTTGTTGGTTGTTAAAGGTACAGGCACACGTACCTCTTTTTCCACAGTAGGGTAGTTCTTCCAAATAATTCCACTCGCCACAGCTAAACAGCAAAAAGTCCTCAGCCCTTTGCTCCTCAGGGCTTAGCGCCACAAGGGCGCAGGAGGGAGCCTTTTGTACCCAGCAACCTAGTTGGTTGTTAAAGGTACAGGCACACGCACCTCTTTTTCCACAGCAGGGTAGTTCTTCCAAATAATTCCACTCGCCACAGCTAAACAGCATATAGTCCTCAGCCCTTTGCTCCTCAGGGCTTAGCGCCACAAGGGCGCAGGAGGCAGCCTTTTGTACCCAGTAACCTGGTTGGTTGTTGGTTGTTAAAGGTTCAGGCGCACGCACCTCTTTTTCCACAGCAGGGTAGTTCTTCCAAATAATTCCACTCGCCACAGCTAAACAGCAAAAAGTCCTCAGCCCTTTGCTCCTCAGGGCTTTCTCAATGGGAATCTTACTTCCAGGATTCTCTTTGGTATAGGTATTCTTACTAGTAATGCTTGTGTCTCACACTTTGGCTCCAAACATATAGGCAACATGGGGGAGGAGCTTTGGAAGGGGGTACATGGATCCACCTTAAAAAAAGCCATATCATATCACATCACCTCTACACTCCCTCCTCTGGGCGATTCATCGACCACTCTCTTATCAGTTTTCACATCTAGACATCCTTGTCTGAAGAAATGCTTCTTTGGAACCCATATCTTTCTGACTCCTTTCAGACATCCTGCTGATTTCACATGCTCATCCTTACTCCAAGACATGAGCATGCATTGCCCACTTGGACTGCAATAAATCCATTTTCCCCACATACTTCTTGTTCTTCTTTGGGTATAGGAACTTTGTTCGTTCAGGTGCATGGATACTGGCTTTCACATAATCTCTGATCTCTTCGCCTGTCAGCTCTTTCATCTTCCATCCTGATTCAACATCAGCCATGATCTTCATTCCCACAGCTTTCTTTAACCAACTGTCATCAGCAATGTCTTCCACTTCATCTATCATTTGTACGTGTAACTTCGTCAGCATTTATATGGCCTCTGTCAAGGTGCCATTTTCATCATCATCAGCAGGTATGAACGTGCAACATGATTCTTCTGAATAGGAAAGGCAATATATGTGGTTCTATGGGAACTGTATTTATGCTAAAATTGTTTAACTTTGCACACAAATTCCTATGGTAAACAATCATATTTGTGTAAATTTGGAGAACGTTTGGAAAATATTTTCATGGAGAAATGGACAAAATGCTGCAGAAAGGTGAAAAAGGTCTCACAGCTGTGGGATTTTGACGAACAGATACTCCTTAAAATATGTGATCCTTCTATGTGATTTTCATAGAGATTACAAATGTATAAATATGTATATAGGACAAAATACCTCCTTGATCGAACTGCCATTGGATATTCACCTGTGGCATACCTACTGCTTGCTGCAATCCCTGCCCTTCTCCACTAGTTAACATTGCCCCTTCTATAGCATACTTTGATTGTTACTTCTGTACCAACTTAGCCTTCTCAAGCTTCCTACCTTCGTCTTTCTTTTAGCTTTTCTCTTGTAACAAACGGCAATGATGCACTATCATCAACTGTATTTCTGGCCAAGGTTTTGCCTCCATACCCACCAATTTCTTGAGCTGTCTCTGCACCTTGTCTGGCAGCCCTTGACATAATATATGACAGAATACAGTTATAGATTTCCCCCACGGCTCACACATTCCAAGCTCCATTGCTCTTGGAAATTCTGAATATAAATCAACGGATCCTCCCCTTCCTGCATCTTGCATGCCATTATAGCTCTCATGTCCGAAGTGTCTAGAAACTGTACTCGAAGCGCTTTCCAGACTGCCACTCTACAATTATTAAACAGTGCTCTGTCGTTAGCAGTGTTCGGAGCAGTGACAACTGCATTTCCTGCTCTCGACCAAATGTCATCAGCTCTTTCCCCAAGTATAGCTGCTAGAAGACCCTTAATGTCCCCTATTGATAATGTATTTCCCCCTGTCATTTTCTCTGATTCATAGATCCATTTTCCGGCACCCGATGCCAAACTCAGGAGTTTACACCTTAAATTATCCTTATTCTTATCCATCTTGGGCCAAGGAATATACTGTGATCTGACTCCTCCTTTCTCTAACAATGGGAATTGTGAGATCTCAAATTCTCATTCATCCCCCCATTGTCTGTCTGTCCAGAGCAGGGACAATGGTTACACGCCGTCTTCTTCATGGTAATGACCTTAGTCTGCTCATAAACTGTAGCGAGTCCCACCTAACACTATGGGACCACCCTTTAGATTAATCTAGCCGCGCCAGAGGTTTTGACGCTCGAGATTTAGGTAGGTCTAGATCTGACCATCTTACTTCTCTGTCTATCGGAGAACAACCTTCAGAACCATATACATTAGCTCCCTCCTCCCCACGGAAGGTTTCTCTATCTTCGTCCGACATATCCTGTCCCCAACTCGTGTGACTTCCCTCTTTCTCATCTATATTCAGAGTCAGCCTGTTCAAAGACAAAGCTCTATGCTCGAGGCTAAACAAACTTCCCTCTTTACCTTGCGAATGTGTACTTTCAAATTAATCATTTTTTCCCTTATTTCTTGATTCACTTTTTGTCCTCATGTCATGATAAACCTTATCAATTTTCTCCCAATGCTTCTTATATCAAAATCATCTTCTAGCTTTGCTCTAGACGGACCTGGCATTGGTTCATGTGTTGGGAAGAATTCTTCTATGTCTTCTCTTAAATTCTCTTTCCTCGTCAAGCTCTCTTCATTTCCTAGCTATCTCTCTTACCCTTTTCCCTTCTTGTCTTTTCACCTCTCTTCTCTTGTTTGCCCTACACAATACTTGACAGACTGGCCGGCCCACAATTACTTTAGTCCACGCTCCTTGTGACTATATCGGCCCCTAAAAATGACTCTGATGGAGTATGAGCTGCCCTCTTTAACGATGTCTTGATTATTCGTAGCCTCCGTATACATCCACTTGGGATTTTAGGACAAGCTCATTCTAAACATGCTTTATGCAGGTCTCCTGGCTTACTATATAGATTGCTCCTTGTCTATATACCTTAAACTATGACGATCATCGTCTCACACTATGACGCTCCTCATCTTTAAATAAATTATAAAATACCCAAACCAGCCATCTGTTACTCTATCCCCGTTATCACTCTTCCCCAATCAGTGCTCATTCAATTTGCCACCTCACTCAGCCTACTCACCATTTGTGTTTTCGACTTCCAACCCTCGGGATTGTATCCTCCTCAAACCAGTCGCTTCAGCCTTCAGTCCACTCAGCTTCCTGTAGATGTCGGGAAGAGATTTCGCTGGAAAATTAGGGACCTGTACTTGCAAGGTTTTTAAACTAACGGCTGCTATCTACCGTGAGCCTCACATTCTTCCAGTTAAATGGCGGAGGACGTCCGATATTTCCGGGACCCCAAAGCTTACTAGATCGATGGATTTTTAACCATCAGCTCTGCTACCACGTGAACTGGGGTGTCCGACCCAGCCCTTTAAGACGAGGCAGCAATACTTAGAGACAGATGGAATGCAGAATAATACTCAAACATCAATAATCACAACTGACTCAGGGAGATGGCAAAGTGTGACTGTTTTAGTATCAATTATCTAAAACTGAGAGTTTCAACATGTTCACTCGATCTTCACACTCAATGCAACAAATATAAAGCAGGTTATATACTAAAAAGTCATAATTATTGACGTCAATCTATGTTGCAAACTACAATAACCCACTTGGGATGGCAATAGGGTTAAAGGGAAACATCTAGGTATACGTTCCATACTTGTCACGGAAGGTGATTGGGTGTCTAACATCAGGTGGGGCAACTAAGCCCTCCTCTAGTGCAGGTTTCTACAAACGTCATCAAATACACCGCATCCCATTGGTTATACAAACTATAGGGCTCTCTATTATGTGTACCTCCATAATTGGTTGGCACCCGTGTACCCCTCTGTAATATTCCACCTACACAAGCAGCATGCAGGATGGCACACAGGTACTGGTGGGCTGGTCATAACCATAGCTTCCCACCAACTTGGCCCTGGCATCCATCATCACTCTTGCAGTCTACTAGTCAATTAAGGCTTTGAACTCGGCCTTGGAAATGTTCTCTTTGCTGGAGAATACGAGGGAGTATAGCATGCTCTGTCTTCTCGGTTTCGCTACAGTCATCATAGTGTCTGTTTTCATCTGACCACGTGACTGTAGACCATGCTTTCGAGTCTTGCTGCATTTAAAATACTATTATTTGATGAACCTCTGACGTCTTCAACATTCTCGCCCCTCACTTAAGACAGAGGTTTATTCTTTTCACGCGTTATGTAATTGTTTGTACGCACATCCAGGCCCACTGTGGCCTTGACTTTTTGGTGTTGATCCAACCAAGCCTTTATTTGATTTACCTCCATGGTTAAGTTTTCCCGATTTCTAACTGCGACACACTGAAAAAGTCTTTCTGCTCACAAGATCCAGCTCTGCTTAAGTGCGTTGTGGAATCATCCATATTCCTTACATTTCCTATGTATATACGGTGGTGCATCGCCGCAATCTATCCACTACATAGCTAGCCTTTAAGAATACTTTGTCTACTTGCGTTACTGCATCTGTAAAATTATAAAATGACTTGATATCTTCTTCACTATTTCTGTAGCATCTTCATCTCGAGCCCGAAATGCTGCCCATCTTTAACACCTCCTCTTTAGAGCTTATAGAATATGTATGTTCTCTCGTCTCTGCATCTCTTCTGGGTGTGTCAGCTCTGCTTTTCATGACATCACCAGTCTTCCCTTTTGCTCAGTTTTCACACTTCCTCTCTCCAGTATTTCATTCAAATGGCCATCATGTTGTTGTGTATGAATGTATGGCTTTCTCAATGGGAATCTTACTTCCAGGATTCTCTTTGGTATAGGTATTCTTCCTGATAATGCGCGTGTCTCATACTTTGGCTCCAAACATATAGGCAACATGGGGGAGGAGCTTTGGATGGGGGTACTAGGCTCCACCTCTACACAATGATAACGGAAGCGGGGCTGTACGATGGATTCCGTAGAAATAGTAACTTCCTTCCTCTCGGCCGTGCCAAGACTCCAGGATTCACACAGTTATGACTTTTTCATGCTGTTGTAAATGCTGTAGATTCCAATGGAATCCACCTGCTTTTTAAGTGAAGGAAGTATTTGTAAAAGTTACCTGCCATGAATAAAAAACATCAGTAGTTAACATCAACTTAAAGTTTTGTTTGCACTGTCATCTTATTTATAGGTGTTAAAACTGTTTCATTACGAAAACAGTGCACTACATGAGAAGTAAACCAACTAATATCTCTATTTGTAGCCAGTTCTTAGAATCATAACTTCTCATTCAATACACAGCACGTTTCGTATATTGATCCATCTTCAGGTGAAAAGTTAGAGAAAAATAACTCTGTGACTAATCAAACTAAAGATTTAAATAAAAACCATATTACTCCACTAACCTGTTGTTAACAGGTCAACAGTGACTGTCTGCCAACTGCGCTTCAACACCCTCTGTAATTGAAACCATCAACAATAGGAATGAACAACTTTATCAATTAAGTGTGTTCATGAGGAATGTAACTCACCATCCATGAAAACGTATAATATTCAACCGCCCTTGAACCTTGTCCCAAATGGTATCATACTACAATGTTGACGGAAAAAACCTGACTGACCCATTACTGCGCCTTTGTATTGTTCAAAAGGCTGACTCTCATTACACTGAATAAGGGGAGCAGAGGTTGCAGGGGTGTCCCCCGCTTACCTTCTTCGGTGTAATGGGAGTCAGGGGTCGGCGGGGGAAGAAAAAGACCCTGCAGTGCAAGTTCTAAGCCTCATTGGTGGAATCGAACTGATGCCACAGGGACAGAGATCAGTTGGCGGCACACACAGAAGTGTGCAGCCAAAATATAAGTAGGGAGGGGTGGGAGAGGCAGGTTGAGGCTGCGGAGCAAAGTGATCTATGTGGAAGTTGGCTTTTTTAAAGTCGACATTATGGGCAGCACAGTGATCACATAGATCTGTCCAAATTGTATAGGTCAATCTTGAAGAAATTCTACCAAGATAAAAGGTGGGCATAAGTGCTACTTTACTAGGCTCATAAATGTAATGCATAACTGATTAAAGCCAGTTAATCTTACTTTGCAAATTAAATTGAAACGATCAGCAGAGCAGGAAAAAGCTGGGAAACCAGCTAACTGCTCCAAGCTCAATTTACCATGCAAGAAAGATCACATGATTCGAACGAGAGGCGTGCAACGTGATAATCTTCACGTCTACGGTAGAAAAACACCTAACTTGTCTAGATGATAAGAGTACATGCCCTGTGTGCACAAAGAACTTAATTATGCGATCACCACGCTATTATCAATAGAAAGTTAAATGAACTAGATAAAACATAATCAACTTAAAAAAAGAGATCAGAGATGTCATGGAACTCAAAAAGACTTATATAACATCACTGATGTTGTATGTTGAAGTTAAATATTTCTGTTCTAACGATTCCCGCGTAGTAGGCACATAGATTAGGCGTATAACTGAATAAGTTTGGCATGAAACATATGTTGACAAAGACAGAACCAACACATTGTTTAAAAAAACTGATCACTATTATACTAATAATCAGACTGATGTGCTCTGCACCAGATTTTGCATAGTTACCTGTTAGGACCCTCTGGACATTACTGGCTACATAATAATTAGACACATGGGCAGTTTCCGGGACAAAGCTCATTTAAAGCATCTTGAAACAAAACTCAACCTTTAAAACCATGTTTCAAGTGCCTAGGACGCCCCGTTTACAAGATCTTTTGCACCACAACGCACCACAAGTCACTACATCATGCCAGAGTGAGGCGATAGGTAGGGAGAGTGCACCGAATGTCCCAGTATGATGCAGCCTGCCAACTCTCGCCTCCCCTACTCGTCTGCTCTGGGGTATGCTAGCCAACCACACGCTCCCATTCTCAGTGCAGTTTACTTCAGAGTGCAAAGCTCATCAAGCAATAAACGACTCAGAACAGTGACCTACCGGATCATTGATTTTCAGCAATTGATAAAAGTGTTATCATGTCTGTCTACAGAACTTGTGAGGAGTATGCTAGTTGGAAATATACATGATCACTGGACTCAATAAGGGATATGGATGCTACCTCCTGCCATTAGCTATGAACTTCCTACCAGCCAGATCAGCTGATCAAAGTTCCACAGAGAAAGGTTCTGGACCACTGGAATCTCGAACTTAGACTTCCATATGAGACACATGCTTTCACTGGCAGTAGAATAGAGTTACTAACTTGTATACAGAAAAAGAGTATATGGCAAAAGGTAGGAGAAGACTTCCTCTGGACCCAGCCTGTACAAACTTGATAACTTGAATATGAATTATATTGAGAGGTAAAGGGGACCCAATCACCACAAAGTAACCAGCAGAAAGACCCTGTATTCACAAGCACTTATGAAATCAATACAACTTTGGAGGGTACTTCTCATGGACAACCTACCATAAACTCTATGTCCTATTAGACTTAGTGGATCAAAGAGGGTAGAAGGCTGAAGGGTGTTGTACTCCTAAAACCAGGAGGCAGAAATTAAGCAATACTCATCCGCTCCGCAGGCTGTACTGGGATGTAACAGCCAGGGGCCGAGTTAATAGTCCAGAGCATTGCTATTATGTCTCTGAGGCATCACCATCCGATACAGCCAAGGGAGCTAGTGATTATTGCTATTAGCACCCCGGGTTTATGTCCCAGGGCACTAATATCAATGAATGTATTAACACCAGGTAGCAGTGAGCATGCAATCCATTGTTCAAACACATACTCAACCAACATGGCCATGAAAGTGAGGTTGCAAGCACTTATTCCATTTACGTGGGCGCATGAAAGGACTGGTGCAGTGGCACCACAACACCAGATGTAAGGGGGATGCAGAAAAGGGAGGGGACAAAGCAGTGAGGACGCCAGAGTGAGTAAGATAAAATGCTGAGCGGATGCGAGCCAGGATTAGATCATAGGATTCGGTGCGCATTATGAACAATCTGATAGAGCTAAAATGTTACTGGGTGGATAAATACATTTAATGACCCCTAAGAGGAGTATTGAATAATTCCACCTCCTTACTCCAGGGAAGAAAAGTCGGTTTACACTGCAATTATTTCTTAAGTACATCAAGATATGGGCAGTGATTCTAAAGTGCTTAAGCTTCCAGATAGCTCCCAAATACTATCAAATGACAATTTTTGCATATAGAATAGGTGAAGCCCATAATACAATCCACTTAACGCAAACGAAACCAACAGCCACACTAACTGAGTAGAAGGTTAGGCATTGTTTGTGCAAAATCTGTGATTATTGATAAGGGTAATGAATATAAAGTGATAGCATCCTACCACGAGAGGAGCTTACCAAAGAGAAACAGCACCTGCCCTCATCATACACGTTCGCAGGCCTGGAAGCTTACTGTAAGAAGTATTCCATGACAACTGTGAATAAATGCTCAATGCTAGATGGATTATGTAAGTAGTTCAGAAGACTTACATTTGTAGGTAGCAGAGGGCGAGAGACATGCATCTGAAAAACGGGGGAAGGCATATTTGGATTTTATTTTAACTTCTGGGGATGAATGACCCAAGGCCAGAGAGAAAAAGATACTAGAATCATCCAATAAAACCAAAGGATAAAGGTAGAGATCATCTGACTCACAGCACATCGTCTAGACATGTAAATGTATGTCACAACAGGTTCTTCAATACATAATCTATTAGTAACAACCACAGCAGATATTTGATGTACTAATGAAGCACAAAATGCTGCAAATGTTACTATAGTGTTAACCAAGAAAATAGATTTTGTAAATCAAACAATGGAGGCCTACTTGTACCAGGCAGGGGAACTAGAAGGGAAGGTGAAGAGCTGGTAAAGTGACTAAAGTAAATAGTGATGAGCAGGAGCAAATTATTCATGCTATGCTGAATAAGGTTGACCTCCACGCAAAGGATTTGGAGAACAGAGCTAAACTGTGATCAGAATGCAATCTGAAAAAGATTGATATCAGGCAGAGGATATGAGAATAGGTCATGTCACTGTAATTTAAGCTCGATCAGTTTACCAGGAAGCCGGATCAGGTTTTATTGCTATTATATCGGCCTATTACTGCAGTTCACCAGTTCCCAACTCATCCTCCAAATGTGGTGTTACGCTCACCTGGTCTCTGTGGAGGCATTGGGGCACGGTTGCAGCCCTCCCTGGAGTTAGGTCCCCCCCTTCTGGTTTCTTCCCCTACGGACAAGCTGCGGGTTGCAATAATTGGTGGCACTGCTCCTGGTAAGTATGAATGATGAGCCCTCCGTCCTGCTACTTCTCGCAGGGGCGCTTGTGGAGGGGATCAAGTTCCTTCACTGATCCCTGATGAGTAGTAGTCCAGTCCAGCTGCGCCTATGCTCCTCTTTCTGCTTTCTTTCAATGTCTCTTGTCTTTTTCCTTGCTTTCTCACAGTGACTCTTGTCTTTTCCCCTTTCTAGTTTCTGTCTCGACGCTATTGCTCTCAGTGTTGTTGTTTTTCTCTGAATAACGTTCCTCTCGGTTTTCTCCCAAATAGATGGAAATGCGGCCCAACAATGGCTGTGGAGGCATAGAACGCAGCGGAGTGGAGGATGAATGCGAACGCAATGTTCGTCAGTAGGTGAGTGATGGTTTATGGGAAGGCGCAAGGTTTAATGGCAGCGCAACCTTACCTTAATGTATGTTAAGTGGCTACTCTTGTCTTTTGCCTTTCTTTTGCAGGTGCTACGAGTGCGGATGGAGTGCGTCGTGCCGCGGTGCCCAGATGATGCAGTCTGCGCTCCGAGATGTTTTGCAGGTGAGCCGCGGTGCCAGGAAGAAGATGTCCGCACTCCGAGATTACGCAGGTGAGCCGTGGTGCCAGGAAGAAGATGTCTGCGCTCCGAGATGTTTGCAGGTGAGCCGCGTGCCAGGAATAGGCGTACAGGTGAGCGCAAGATCCTCCAGAAGGTAAGTATGGATGTATATGACAGGATTTCCCCAGGTAAGTTGAATCCCAGGCAACGGTGAACATTACACTGCATGGAAGTGCAGAAAAACCCAAAGCGTGTGCCTTGGGGTTGGGCTGGCTTTTATAGCTGAGCTCTTAAGGCCACCCCCCCCAGCTCAGTCCTGCTTGCCACACCCTGCCACTCCTAGAAGTTGCATGTGCAACTGCAGATGGAAGGCCACACCCAGAATAGTTACACACAAGTGGAAAGTTCTTGAGAGTATTCCTGCCCATAATAAAAGAGTTCTGTTTCATTCCAAACACTTCTGCCCATAATAAAAGTGTCTTAAGTTCTTCCATGAGCCTGGCGTCCAACCAGACCCCCCATGTATAAACGTCCCAAAGGGACGTGCATGAACCCTGGTGCCCCTTGCTCCCTCCACTTGATGGTGCCGCTCCTGTGATCCTGGGCAAGTGGCCATGACAGGTGGGCACTTGACTGGAATATATTTTGGTAAAAAATATTAATATAATTAATAGAAGAGTATTTATTAAGTGCATATCTAGCTTTGGTATTCAACGCAGCACTTTACAATCAAAGGATTCTACAGAGGAGGGGTGCTCTAGAGCCCAAGGAAGATGGCCGCTGGGCGACTGAGCTCCTCCTCGGAGAACAGGCAATACTATGCTCAATTTGCCCTGATTCAGCCCAAGATTGTGCTGGCAGGATGATCCTTGTGCTCTTATAACAGTGCTGTGGTGCTGATGACGAAGTTTGGGGATGACAAAGTCACCAGAAGCATTATATCGCTGAGCCGCGGCCCCATGGCCTGCCGTGTCGTCCCCTTGACGCGTTTAAGGCAGACTGACAGCTGAGGCCGGCAGTGCTGTAACGGAACGCCTCCGCTGCTGACATATAGCACTGTGATGCTGCCGGATGTGTGCCGACTATGGTGGGCGGAGTTGTGAGGCTTGCTCGCGCAGCCCCACGGGGGCATGCTGGAGGCCAACCATTCACGTGAATAGAGGTAGCACTGTTGACTGGGGAATGGGGGCAAGCACAACATACAATGGTTTGTGTGCTGGGTCCTGGACCCAGAATCTGAACCGGGCACAATGGGATATGTGCTCCAGGTCGTGGACCCAGGATCCGAATGAAGCGCTCCCTCGCCTGGCTGCCACTCATGTTGCTTGCCAAATGTGGGTCTGTGCGTGGGTGAGATGCAGGGATATAAACCCCCAATGGTGAACAAGGGATTTCGCTGCTGCGCAACTTCGATCAGAATGGTGCAACAAATCGCGGGACACAGAGAGGATGCCCTACTGTGGCTCCCCACATGCTCACTCTTACATTAACAATCACCACAGACTGATATGCATCCCCTGAAATGCTGTGGAACTGGTGAGGTCGGCAAGTCAGCCTCGCACAACCACTCATGGCACACCACATGCGCTAAGTGAGTCTCTACCACTGTCTTTGGGCCGAAACACATCGCAGAAAGGACTTGATGCCCTACAGTACGCAAGCTACCCGCTCCCTGCCTCATCATCTATAGGATTACCAAGGTGCCTGACCCGCTATGCATGATGCTGGCATTCAACCTTACACACAAATGACTTTTTGCTATTGCCAGTGCTGCAGTGCGGGAGGGAGGGGGCTGCCCTGTGGGTGGTGGCACCCCAATAGCTGTGGGAACAAAACCACCACAATTTGCAAGGAGCAACAGCCTGAAGGACTCTGATGGGCCTTGAAATATGTCTCTTGCATCATCGGCCTACCTTGCCCCTTACTAGGGGGCTAGGTGCCATCTTCTGCTGCACCGAGAGTATACTCAGCCGTCACTTTGCCTGAGTACATCATCAGGGACCCACACACCATAATGGGGTTTATCAAGCTGCACACTGACCTGTCCTATGTCTGAAGTGGGCCTGGATATGCTGCAAGTCCCGGGAAAACCAGAACCTGACAGTGAAGCAGACGCTACCAATCCCACCGGGACCCAGCCGCGTAGATCAGCCAGACGCCTCCAGAAGATGGATTTACAAACACAACTGCAGGCCATATGGGGGGTAATGAAACTCATTGGTCAATGTACCCAAGAAACCAACTCCACTGTGCAGGACATCAAGAAGCAGCTGCAGGATGTTACCATGCATATGCAAGCTCAGGACGTCATAATAACAGACAATGAACAGCGGATTAGCACGCTCAAAGACAACTATTATACTTCCAATACAGACCTCCAAGGGCCTATTAGAGAGGTGCAGCTTCTGGGGGCCAAGATGGAGGACCAAGAAAACAGGTCTAGGCCCAACAACCTCCACCTAGTTGGGCTCCCAGAGAACAGTGAGGGGAATGAGCTTGAGGGCTACGTGTACGACTTGTTGCAAGACAAGCTACACCTAGACAACCCTCGCTCCTATACCATCGAAAGAGTTCACAGACCCGCTTGCATGGACACAACGACAGACAGGATCCCGAGATGGATGAAAAAAGGTGAGCAAAATACCACGTGGGCTTGGCCGGTGGAAAGAAAGATCCGCAAACTGAACGATAAAGGACGCTCTGTAGGCCATCCATCCCTGCTGCACAAGCATCTATGGTGCCCTTCACAGGATCTCTGTAGAGCATGGGGTTCGGCAAGAATGAGACCACTGCATTGGCTCTAGGACAAATACACTACTACCAAAACTTTAACCACAAAGGATGTACCCGAAGACCAGCAATTCTGAATAGCATGAACTGAAGGGCAAAGCCTCGTTATGGAGCCCCTTTACAGCTACAACTGCATTCTTGTTTCTTCCAGGTAACAGCATGCACCCCCATCTGTGGAAGAGAGGGATGCAAGGGACAGGGCGAAGCTTACAGGGCCTTGTGTGCCTCTGCACTTGCATTGGTTTTATATGAACCTAAAAGTTGTATTGAAACACAGTTATGTGGCTTCAATGTTAAATTGTTTTCCTGGTTGGGGAAGAGGGGTTTGTTTTCTGGGGAAATTATACCTGGCAGAATACCACTTGTTAGGGAGAATTCTCAGGAATGCGCTAATTTCCCTTACCTTTTGAGACCACCAGTAACTTTGTTGGATTACTAGGATTTTAATTTGCACCTGGAAAGGAGTGTGAGCCTTTTTTCCCACTCTTTCATGTTTTTTGATGTGTGTTTAACTTTTGTGTTCTTTGGATATGGAGTTTTAGACAATTCCATAGGCATCATCTTTTTCTTGTGTGTCACACAGCACGTTCAGTGCAGTGGCACAGGGATGTCTTTCAGACTTCTCAAGGTTTAAATATCTTCTCTGGGACTAACTACTGTCTCCCAGAGCATGTAAAGTTAAATTGACTTTGCTAGTCTTTTAAAATGTATAGACCCACCACACACTATCTTCCTATAGAGTGCTGGAGGGGTGGCCTAGCATCCCCTGCGTCTAAAGACTCATGTAACAGTCAAATGGTACCCTTTCCTCTTGAAATGGCTGGTGGCAGTGGTTTTAGAACAAACTACCAAGATTTTTCCCAACCGCGTAGCTACAAACCGGTAGCTAAAATCGGGTCAGCCATGTTTTTCAATATAGTGCCCAAGACAGCTCTGTAAAAACAGACTCCAGTCATTTGTTTTTGCAGTTTCCTTTAGGAAAGGTCCTTCTAGTGTTTGTCTGTGCATGCCAAACCAGGTTTGGTACCTTTGTTCTATGGCCTTTGGCAGACTTCTGTGCTGAAGCCCACCTCTGGTGCCTGAGTGTCTGAGGTGGACAGGATGTGAGGGAGGTGCCCCAAACACCCTGGTCTTAGTCTCCTAGGACACCTGAACGCACTCTGGCGTGATTGGCTGGCGGACTGTCGGCAAGGACAGCCACCCTGCTGGGCGAGTGACAGCTAGGCTGGAATGAATGGGAGAAAACTGTTTAAAAGCAGGCCTCTGGGACTTGGAAGGTATCGTTGACCACTGGAATGAAAGAACCGAAGACGAGCTGAAGGAAGACGACTGCTGCAACTCCTGGACCGTTGGTTTGCCCAGTGAAGCCCTACTGCAGGTCCGAATCACCTGAAACTCCCTCAACAGAGAAGCCCCTTCAAGGACGACTTCTTCCCTTGAGCTGGTGGGAACAACCAACTCGCAAGCCACCTGGCCACCGTCTCCATACTGGTCGAATTTTGATGTTGAAAACCGGATAGTCAGTGAGAAGGATACCAGTTTGTGGACTTTAAGGCACTCAGACCTTAAAACCGACGTTTAGCCAAGCTTGTGGCTTCTTACCTGTATGAATTAAATTAGAGTAGCATTATGGTCATTAAACGGTATTATCATGTATCCATAAACATTGTTCTTTGTGTTAGTAGAACAAATGGAAATAGAGTAATGGTCACAAACTAAGAAGGCGGTCTTGCGACCACGTGATATACCACAAAAGCGAAAGGAAATGAGAAAGCCATTACGGTTATCAGGCCGCAAGATGCCGCACACATAACAGCGAAAGCCTACAACAACGGAAACAGAAGGTAAGCTCAAATAAGAGGATATATGTTAACAATTGGAGATGCAGACAGACGGCATGACTCACAATAGATATATGAGTAGAAAGCCGAACGCCACAATAAGCCAATCATTTCGATGTGTTTTTTCCTTCTAGCCTGGTGCAAAATTGTGAAAACTAAAAAGGGGAAACGCTTTTCAAGAGAATCACTATGATTCATTCTGGCTAAAGAGCAAATTAAAAGTGAGTGCAACCCTTTCTTCCAAAAATGTATGTAACTGTTTAAACGTTTACAATAATGAAATATAATGGGGAGTGTGTCTAATAGAACTGAAGTTGAGAATGTGATTTGAATATTGAAGGCGGTCTAAACCAGAACTTGCTTGCAACAAACCTAAAGGCAATCAATTGTAAAAAGTGTTTTTTCTTTATTTCAGACATAAATATTCTTTTCATTTAATTGATTGTGCCGAAAAAGACTTCTATAAATTGTATGAACAGTGTGGAAAAAAAGATTTGTTATTCCCTCCTGAGGATCTGCCTGAAAATTAAAGACAGTGAGACACGTGTAGAGGGCGATCCATAATTGTGAAAATAAACAATAAAGTAAGAACATAAAACGGAAATTGGATTATATTTTTGACAAAGTCTCCTAATTAACAAGTCTGCTGAGGGCGCAATACAATTGGTTTTCGTCTTTTTTTATTTAAAAAAAAAAGACAATCTACTAAGTTAAGTTCATAGTCTGATCAGCTTCAGACCTAAAGAAAACCATGTGCATCCCAGTGACAAAGTCCAAACCAAATGGAACAATAAGGCTCGCCAAAGAGTTGCATAAAGCTGAAAACAAGGGACCAACTGGTCCCTAACCTTGTATGGCTTCTTACCTGGGCAGTGCAGGAACCTCCCGACGTCCTCCTTCTTGTCCCCACGAGTGAAGCTCAGGAACAGTGAGATCTGCAGGAACTACCAGGAACAACTGCCTCAGCTACAGCTTTTCTTCATCCATAAAGTACTGTGCAAACTGTGGGATGTATTAACCCACTTATGCTCTGCCCTGTGGCATCCCTGTGTCCTGATGGTACCAGAATCATCAAAATGGCTGCAAAACCACTGTGCGCGCCAAAAACTGTGGAAATTGCGCTCGACAAAGCATAAAAAGATGGCTGCCAAATCCACAATGCATGTTGTCAGTGGTGGAACGGAGATTGCACTCCGGAAACATGTCACTGGGCTGCCCGACAAGTAAAAATGGAGCCTGGATGAAAAGCAGTGCTTTTCCTGGTTGCTGAAAATACAGAATGCTGGTCCAAAACACCCACAAACATCCAATCTTCTTGCCAAGTGTCACATTTTACTGAATTCAAGAAATCATTGTGAAATTGCAATATCCTGGAAAGCTGAATTGGTCATCAAAACACCTACAGCACAGGTTTTCCTGCCTGTGGGATCTGTTAAAATGTGGGTGCAGTACGAGCGGCCGCCTGAATGACTGTTTCAAAAGCCTGCGTCAAAACTGTAAACTTGTACCATTAAGATCGACAGGGTAATTCATAGAATTTCGCACAAAAGTGGCGCACGCAGCTGGCGCACAGTGTGCGCGTTCAAATGTCTGTGCCAGCCGTGTGCGCTTAAATCGATTTCCGCGCACAGCGTATTCATGGATTTTAGCCTTCAAAACCAGCCGTGGTGCAGAGTGGCGCAGCGACCCTGCAGCAGCGCCAGTTACGCCCCCAAGAATGCCCTTGCACAAGGAAAAGCCATCAAAATTCCCAATTCAGCGCAAAGAGCTGTGCTAACCCTGGACTAGTTTACAGGGCTTCCAAACAGCAAACGCCAAGCAGGGAACGTGTACTACTGGGGTGCGCGTGAAGTTTCACACGCGAAAGGGCCTGTGCGAGTGGGGCACGTGTATTACTGGGGTTTGCGGGAAGTTTCACACGCGATTTCAGCAGGGTATGTGTATTACGGGGTTCGCGGGAACTTCACACGCGAAAGGGCCTGTGCGAGTGGGGTATGTGTATTACGGGGGTGTGTGGGAAGTTTCACACGCGATTGGCCTGGGTACGTGTATTTCAGGGGTGCGCGGGAAGTTTCACACACGTTTGGCCTGGGTACGTGTGTTTCAGGGGTGTGCGGAAAGTTTCACACGCGATTGGCCTGGGTACGTGTATTTCTGGGGTGCGCGGGAAGTTTAACACGCGATTGGGCTGGGTACGTGTATTTCCGGGGTGCGTGGGAAGTTTCACACGCGATTGGGGTTGGTACGTGTATTTCAGGGGTGCGTGGGAAGTTTCACACGCCCCTTTACAGCTACAACTGCATTCTTGTTTCTTCCAGGTAACACAGCATGCACCCCCATCTGGGGAAGAGAGGGATGCAAGGGCCAGGGCGAAGCTTACAGGGCCTTGTGTGCCTCTGCACTTGCATTGGTTTTACATGAACCTAAAAGTTGTATTGAAACACAGTTATGTGGCTTCAATGTTAAATTGTTTTCCTGGTTGGGGAAGAGGGGTTTGTTTTCTGGGGACATTATACCTGGCAGAATACCACTTGTTAGGGAGAATTCTCAGGAATGCGCTAATTTCCCTTACCTTTTGAGACCCCCAGCAACTTTGTTGGATTACTAGGATTTTAATTTGCACCTGGAAAGGAGTGTGAGCCTTTTTTCCCCACTCTTTCATGTTTTTTGATGTGTGTTTAACTTTTGTGTTCTTTGGATATGGAGTTTGACAATTCCATAGGCATCATCTTTTTCTTGTGTGTCACACAGCACGTTCAGTGCAGTGGCACAGGGATGTCTTTCAGACTTCTCAAGGTTTAAATACCTTCTCTGGGACTAACTACTGTCTCCCAGAGCATGTAAAGTTAAATTGACTTTGCTAGTCTTTTAAAATTTATAGACCCACCACACACTATCTTCCTATAGAGTGCTGGAGAGGTGGCCTAGCATCCCCTGTGTCTAAAGACTCTTGTAACAGTCAAATGTTACCCTTTCCTCTTGAAATGGCTGGTGGCAGTGGTTTTAGAACAAACTACCAAGATTTTTCCCAACCGCGTAGCTACAAACCGGTAGCTAAAATCGGGTCAGCCATGTTTTTCAATATGGTGCCCAAGACAGCTCTGTAAAAACAGACTCCAGTCATTTGTTTTGCCGTTTCCTTTAGGAAAGGTCCTTCTAGTGTTTGTCTCTGTGTGCCAAACCAGGTTTGGTACCTTTGTTCTATGGCCTTTGGCGGGCTTCAGTGCTGAAGCCCACCTCTCGTGCCTGAGTGTCTGAGGTGGACAGGATGTGAGGGAGGTGCCCCAAACACCCTGGTCTTAGTCTCCTAGGACACCTGAACGCACTCTGGCGTGATTGTCTGGCGGACTGTCCGGCAAGGACAGCCACCCTGCTGGCTGAGTGACAGCTAGGCTGGAATGAATGGGAGAAAACTGTTTAAAAGCAGGTCTCTGGGACTTGAAAGGCATCGTCGACCACTGGAATGAAAGAACCGAAGACGAGCTGAAGGAAGACGACTGCTGCAACTCCTGGACCGTTGGTTTGCCCAGTGAAGCCCTACTGCAGGTCCGAATCACCTGAAACTCCCTCAACAGAGAAGCCCCTTCAAGGACGACTTCTTCCCTTGAGCTGGTGGGAACAACCAACTCGCAAGCCACCTGACCACCGTCTCCATACTGGTCGAATTTTGATGTTGAAAACCGGATAGTCAGTGAGAAGGATACCAGTTTGTGGACTTTAAGGCACTCACACCTTAAAACCTGCGTTTAGCCAAGCTTGTGTCTTCTTACCTGTCTGAATTAAATTAGAGTAGCATTATGGTCATTAAACGGTATTATCATGTATCCATAACCATTGTTCTTTGTGTTAGTAGAACAAATGGAAATAGAGTAATGGTCACAAACTAAGAAGGCGGCCTTGCGACCACGTGATATACCACAAAAGCGAAAGGAAATGAGAAAGCCATTACGGTTATCAGGCCGCAAGATGCCGCACACATAACAGCGAAAGCCTACAACAACGGAAACAGAAGGTAAGCTCATATAAGAGGATATATGTTAATTATCCTCTTATGTTAAATGATAATTGGAGATGCAGACAGACGGCATGACTCACAATAGATATATGAGTAGAAAGCCGAACGCCACAATAAGCCAATCATTTCGATGTGTTTTTTCCTTCTAGCCTGTTGCAAAATTGTGAAAACTAAAAAGGGGAAAAGCTTTTCAAGCGAATCACTATGATTCATTCTGGCTAAAGAGCAAATTAAAAGTGAGTGCAACCCTTTCTTCCAAAAATGTATGTAACTGTTAAAACGTTTACAATAATGAAATATAATAGGGAGTGTGTCTAATTGAACTGAAGTTGAGAATGTGATTTGAATATTGAAGGCGGTCTAAACCATAACTTGCTTGCAACAAACCTAAAGGCAATCAATTTAAAAAGTGTTTTTTCTTTATTTCAGACAAAAATATTATTTTCATTTAATTGATTGTGCCGAAAAAGACTTCTATAAATTGTATGAACAGTGTGGAAAAAAAGATTTGTTATTCCCTCCTGAGGATCTGCCTGAAAATTAAAGACAGTGAGACACGTGTAGAGGGAGATCCATAATTGTGAAAATAAACAATAAAGTAAGAACATAAAACGGAAATTGGATTATATTTTTGACAAAGTCTCCTAATTAACAAGTCTGCTGAGGGCGCAATACAATTGGTTTTCGTCTTTTTTTATTTAAAAAAAAAAGACAATCTACTAAGTTAAGTTCATAGTCTGATCAGCTTCAGACCTAAAGAAAACCATGTGCATCCCAGTGACAAAGTCCAAACCAAATGGAACAATAAGGCTCGCCAAAGAGTTGCATAAAGCTGAAAACAAGGGACCAACTGGTCCCTAACCTTGTATGGCTTCTTACCTGGGCAGTGCAGGAACCTCCCGACGTCCTCCTTCTTGTCCCCACGAGTGAAGCTCAGGAACAGTGAGATCTGCAGGAACTACCAGGAACAACTGCCTCAGCTACAGCTTTTCTTCATCCATAAAGTACTGTGCAAACTGTGGGATGTATTAACCCACTTATGCTCTGCCCTGTGGCATCCCTGTGTCCTGATGGTACCAGAATCATCAAAATGGCTGCAAAACCACTGTGCGCGCCAAAAACTGTGGAAATTGCGCTCGACAAAGCATAAAAAGATGGCTGCCAAATCCACAATGCATGTTGTCAGTGGTGGAACAGAGATTGCACTCCGGAAACATGTCACTGGGCTGCCCGACAAGTAAAAATGGAGCCTGGATGAAAAGCAGTGCTTTTCCTGGTTGCTGAAAATACAGAATGCTGGTCCAAAACACCCACAAACATCCAATCTTCTTGCCAAGTGTCACATTTTACTGAATTCAAGAAATCATTGTGAAATTGCAATATCCTGGAAAGCTGAATTGGTCATCAAAACACCTACAGCACAGGTTTTCCTGCCTGTGGGATCTGTTAAAATGTGGGTGCAGTACGAGCGGCCGCCTGAATGACTGTTTCAAAAGCCTGCGTCAAAACTGTAAACTTGTACCATTAAGATCGACAGGGTAATTCATAGAATTTCGCACAAAAGTGGCGCACGCAGCTGGCGCACAGTGTGCGCGTTCAAATGTCTGTGCCAGCCGTGTGCGCTTAAATCGATTTCCGCGCACAGCGTATTCATGGATTTTAGCCTTCAAAACCAGCCGTGGTGCAGAGTGGCGCAGCGACCCTGCAGCAGCGCCAGTTACGCCCCCAAGAATGCCCTTGCACAAGGAAAAGCCATCAAAATTCCCAATTCAGCGCAAAGAGCTGTGCTAACCCTGGACTAGTTTACAGGGCTTCCAAACAGCAAACGCCAAGCAGGGAACGTGTACTACTGGGGTGCGCGTGAAGTTTCACACGCGAAAGGGCCTGTGCGAGTGGGGCACGTGTATTACTGGGGTTTGCGGGAAGTTTCACACGCGATTTCAGCAGGGTATGTGTATTACGGGGTTCGCGGGAACTTCACACGCGAAAGGGCCTGTGCGAGTGGGGTATGTGTATTACGGGGGTGTGTGGGAAGTTTCACACGCGATTGGCCTGGGTACGTGTATTTCAGGGGTGCGCGGGAAGTTTCACACACGTTTGGCCTGGGTACGTGTGTTTCAGGGGTGTGCGGAAAGTTTCACACGCGATTGGCCTGGGTACGTGTATTTCTGGGGTGCGCGGGAAGTTTAACACGCGATTGGGCTGGGTACGTGTATTTCCGGGGTGCGTGGGAAGTTTCACACGCCCCTTTACAGCTACAACTGCATTCTTGTTTCTTCCAGGTAACACAGCATGCACCCCCATCTGGGGAAGAGAGGGATGCAAGGGACAGGGCGAAGCTTACAGGGCCTTGTGTGCCTCTGCACTTGCATTGGTTTTACATGAACCTAAAAGTTGTATTGAAACACAGTTATGTGGCTTCAATGTTAAATTGTTTTCCTGGTTGGGGAAGAGGGGTTTGTTTTCTGGGGACATTATACCTGGCAGAATACCACTTGTTAGGGAGAATTCTCAGGAATGCGCTAATTTCCCTTACCTTTTGAGACCCCCAGCAACTTTGTTGGATTACTAGGATTTTAATTTGCACCTGGAAAGGAGTGTGAGCCTTTTTTCCCCACTCTTTCATGTTTTTTGATGTGTGTTTAACTTTTGTGTTCTTTGGATATGGAGTTTGACAATTCCATAGGCATCATCTTTTTCTTGTGTGTCACACAGCACGTTCAGTGCAGTGGCACAGGGATGTCTTTCAGACTTCTCAAGGTTTAAATACCTTCTCTGGGACTAACTACTGTCTCCCAGAGCATGTAAAGTTAAATTGACTTTGCTAGTCTTTTAAAATTTATAGACCCACCACACACTATCTTCCTATAGAGTGCTGGAGGGGTGGCCTAGCATCCCCTGTGTCTAAAGACTCTTGTAACAGTCAAATGTTACCCTTTCCTCTTGAAATGGCTGGTGGCAGTGGTTTTAGAACAAACTACCAAGATTTTTCCCAACCGCGTAGCTACAAACCGGTAGCTAAAATCGGGTCAGCCATGTTTTTCAATATGGTGCCCAAGACAGCTCTGTAAAAACAGACTCCAGTCATTTGTTTTGCCGTTTCCTTTAGGAAAGGTCCTTCTAGTGTTTGTCTCTGTGTGCCAAACCAGGTTTGGTACCTTTGTTCTATGGCCTTTGGCGGGCTTCAGTGCTGAAGCCCACCTCTCGTGCCTGAGTGTCTGAGGTGGACAGGATGTGAGGGAGGTGCCCCAAACACCCTGGTCTTAGTCTCCTAGGACACCTGAACGCACTCTGGCGTGATTGTCTGGCGGACTGTCCGGCAAGGACAGCCACCCTGCTGGCTGAGTGACAGCTAGGCTGGAATGAATGGGAGAAAACTGTTTAAAAGCAGGTCTCTGGGACTTGAAAGGCATCGTCGACCACTGGAATGAAAGAACCGAAGACGAGCTGAAGGAAGACGACTGCTGCAACTCCTGGACCGTTGGTTTGCCCAGTGAAGCCCTACTGCAGGTCCGAATCACCTGAAACTCCCTCAACAGAGAAGCCCCTTCAAGGACGACTTCTTCCCTTGAGCTGGTGGGAACAACCAACTCGCAAGCCACCTGGCCACCGTCTCCATACTGGTCGAATTTTGATGTTGAAAACCGGATAGTCAGTGAGAAGGATACCAGTTTGTGGACTTTAAGGCACTCAGACCTTAAAACCGACGTTTAGCCAAGCTTGTGGCTTCTTACCTGTATGAATTAAATTAGAGTAGCATTATGGTCATTAAACGGTATTATCATGTATCCATAAACATTGTTCTTTGTGTTAGTAGAACAAATGGAAATAGAGTAATGGTCACAAACTAAGAAGGCGGTCTTGCGACCACGTGATATACCACAAAAGCGAAAGGAAATGAGAAAGCCATTACGGTTATCAGGCCGCAAGATGCCGCACACATAACAGCGAAAGCCTACAACAACGGAAACAGAAGGTAAGCTCAAATAAGAGGATATATGTTAACAATTGGAGATGCAGACAGACGGCATGACTCACAATAGATATAGGAGTAGAAAGCCGAACGCCACAATAAGCCAATCATTTCGATGTGTTTTTTCCTTCTAGCCTGTTGCAAAATTGTGAAAACTAAAAAGGGGAAACGCTTTTCAAGAGAATCACTATGATTCATTCTGGCTAAAGAGCAAATTAAAAGTGAGTGCAACCCTTTCTTCCAAAAATGTATGTAACTGTTTAAACGTTTACAATAATGAAATATAATGGGGAGTGTGTCTAATAGAACTGAAGTTGAGAATGTGATTTGAATATTGAAGGCGGTCTAAACCAGAACTTGCTTGCAACAAACCTAAAGGCAATCAATTGTAAAAAGTGTTTTTTCTTTATTTCAGACATAAATATTCTTTTCATTTAATTGATTGTGCCGAAAAAGACTTCTATAAATTGTATGAACAGTGTGGAAAAAAAGATTTGTTATTCCCTCCTGAGGATCTGCCTGAAAATTAAAGACAGTGAGACACGTGTAGAGGGCGATCCATAATTGTGAAAATAAACAATAAAGTAAGAACATAAAACGGAAATTGGATTATATTTTTGACAAAGTCTCCTAATTAACAAGTCTGCTGAGGGCGCAATACAATTGGTTTTCGTCTTTTTTTATTTTAAAAAAAAAGACAATCTACTAAGTTAAGTTCATAGTCTGATCAGCTTCAGACCTAAAGAAAACCATGTGCATCCCAGTGACAAAGTCCAAACCAAATGGAACAATAAGGCTCGCCAAAGAGTTGCATAAAGCTGAAAACAAGGGACCAACTGGTCCCTAACCTTGTATGGCTTCTTACCTGGGCAGTGCAGGAACCTCCCGACGTCCTCCTTCTTGTCCCCACGAGTGAAGCTCAGGAACAGTGAGATCTGCAGGAACTACCAGGAACAACTGCCTCAGCTACAGCTTTTCTTCATCCATAAAGTACTGTGCAAACTGTGGGATGTATTAACCCACTTATGCTCTGCCCTGTGGCATCCCTGTGTCCTGATGGTACCAGAATCATCAAAATGGCTGCAAAACCACTGTGCGCGCCAAAAACTGTGGAAATTGCGCTCGACAAAGCATAAAAAGATGGCTGCCAAATCCACAATGCATGTTGTCAGTGGTGGAACGGAGATTGCACTCCGGAAACATGTCACTGGGCTGCCCGACAAGTAAAAATGGAGCCTGGATGAAAAGCAGTGCTTTTCCTGGTTGCTGAAAATACAGAATGCTGGTCCAAAACACCCACAAACATCCAATCTTCTTGCCAAGTGTCACATTTTACTGAATTCAAGAAATCATTGTGAAATTGCAATATCCTGGAAAGCTGAATTGGTCATCAAAACACCTACAGCACAGGTTTTCCTGCCTGTGGGATCTGTTAAAATGTGGGTGCAGTACGAGCGGCCGCCTGAATGACTGTTTCAAAAGCCTGCGTCAAAACTGTAAACTTGTACCATTAAGATCGACAGGGTAATTCATAGAATTTCGCACAAAAGTGGCGCACGCAGCTGGCGCACAGTGTGCGCGTTCAAATGTCTGTGCCAGCCGTGTGCGCTTAAATCGATTTCCGCGCACAGCGTATTCATGGATTTTAGCCTTCAAAACCAGCCGTGGTGCAGAGTGGCGCAGCGACCCTGCAGCAGCGCCAGTTACGCCCCCAAGAATGCCCTTGCACAAGGAAAAGCCATCAAAATTCCCAATTCAGCGCAAAGAGCTGTGCTAACCCTGGACTAGTTTACAGGGCTTCCAAACAGCAAACGCCAAGCAGGGAACGTGTACTACTGGGGTGCGCGTGAAGTTTCACACGCGAAAGGGCCTGTGCGAGTGGGGCACGTGTATTACTGGGGTTTGCGGGAAGTTTCACACGCGATTTCAGCAGGGTATGTGTATTACGGGGTTCGCGGGAACTTCACACGCGAAAGGGCCTGTGCGAGTGGGGTATGTGTATTACGGGGGTGTGTGGGAAGTTTCACACGCGATTGGCCTGGGTACGTGTATTTCAGGGGTGCGCGGGAAGTTTCACACACGTTTGGCCTGGGTACGTGTGTTTCAGGGGTGTGCGGAAAGTTTCACACGCGATTGGCCTGGGTACGTGTATTTCTGGGGTGCGCGGGAAGTTTAACACGCGATTGGGCTGGGTACGTGTATTTCCGGGGTGCGTGGGAAGTTTCACACGCGATTGGGGTTGGTACGTGTATTTCAGGGGTGCGTGGGAAGTTTCACACGCCCCTTTACAGCTACAACTGCATTCTTGTTTCTTCCAGGTAACACAGCATGCACCCCCATCTGGGGAAGAGAGGGATGCAAGGGACAGGGCGAAGCTTACAGGGCCTTGTGTGCCTCTGCACTTGCATTGGTTTTACATGAACCTAAAAGTTGTATTGAAACACAGTTATGTGGCTTCAATGTTAAATTGTTTTCCTGGTTGGGGAAGAGGGGTTTGTTTTCTGGGGACATTATACCTGGCAGAATACCACTTGTTAGGGAGAATTCTCAGGAATGCGCTAATTTCCCTTACCTTTTGAGACCCCCAGCAACTTTGTTGGATTACTAGGATTTTAATTTGCACCTGGAAAGGAGTGTGAGCCTTTTTTCCCCACTCTTTCATGTTTTTTGATGTGTGTTTAACTTTTGTGTTGTTTGGATATGGAGTTTGACAATTCCATAGGCATCATCTTTTTCTTGTGTGTCACACAGCACGTTCAGTGCAGTGGCACAGGGATGTCTTTCAGACTTCTCAAGGTTTAAATACCTTCTCTGGGACTAACTACTGTCTCCCAGAGCATGTAAAGTTAAATTGACTTTGCTAGTCTTTTAAAATTTATAGACCCACCACACACTATCTTCCTATAGAGTGCTGGAGAGGTGGCCTAGCATCCCCTGTGTCTAAAGACTCTTGTAACAGTCAAATGTTACCCTTTCCTCTTGAAATGGCTGGTGGCAGTGGTTTTAGAACAAACTACCAAGATTTTTCCCAACCGCGTAGCTACAAACCGGTAGCTAAAATCGGGTCAGCCATGTTTTTCAATATGGTGCCCAAGACAGCTCTGTAAAAACAGACTCCAGTCATTTGTTTTGCCGTTTCCTTTAGGAAAGGTCCTTCTAGTGTTTGTCTCTGTGTGCCAAACCAGGTTTGGTACCTTTGTTCTATGGCCTTTGGCGGGCTTCAGTGCTGAAGCCCACCTCTCGTGCCTGAGTGTCTGAGGTGGACAGGATGTGAGGGAGGTGCCCCAAACACCCTGGTCTTAGTCTCCTAGGACACCTGAACGCACTCTGGCGTGATTGTCTGGCGGACTGTCCGGCAAGGACAGCCACCCTGCTGGCTGAGTGACAGCTAGGCTGGAATGAATGGGAGAAAACTGTTTAAAAGCAGGTCTCTGGGACTTGAAAGGCATCGTCGACCACTGGAATGAAAGAACCGAAGACGAGCTGAAGGAAGACGACTGCTGCAACTCCTGGACCGTTGGTTTGCCCAGTGAAGCCCTACTGCAGGTCCGAATCACCTGAAACTCCCTCAACAGAGAAGCCCTTTCAAGGACGACTTCTTCCCTTGAGCTGGTGGGAACAACCAACTCGCAAGCCACCTGGCCACCGTCTCCATACTGGTCGAATTTTGATGTTGAAAACCGGATAGTCAGTGAGAAGGATACCAGTTTGTGGACTTAAAGGCACTCACACCTTAAAACCTGCGTTTAGCCAAGCTTGTGTCTTCTTACCTGTCTGAATTAAATTAGAGTAGCATTATGGTCATTAAACGGTATTATCATGTATCCATAAACATTGTTCTTTGTGTTAGTAGAACAAATGGAAATAGAGTAATGGTCACAAACTAAGAAGGCGGCCTTGCGACCACGTGATATACCACAAAAGCGAAAGGAAATGAGAAAGCCATTACGGTTATCAGGCCGCAAGATGCCGCACACATAACAGCGAAAGCCTACAACAACGGAAACAGAAGGTAAGCTCATATAAGAGGATATATGTTAATTATCCTCTTATGTTAAATGATAATTGGAGATGCAGACAGACGGCATGACTCACAATAGATATATGAGTAGAAAGCCGAACGCCACAATAAGCCAATCATTTCGATGTGTTTTTTCCTTCTAGCCTGTTGCAAAATTGTGAAAACTAAAAAGGGGAAACGCTTTTCAAGCGAATCACTATGATTCATTCTGGCTAAAGAGCAAATTAAAAGTGAGTGCAACCCTTTCTTCCAAAAATGTATGTAACTGTTAAAACGTTTACAATAATGAAATATAATAGGGAGTGTGTCTAATAGAACTGAAGTTGAGAATGTGATTTGAATATTGAAGGCGGTCTAAACCATAACTTGCTTGCAACAAACCTAAAGGCAATCAATTTAAAAAGTGTTTTTTCTTTATTTCAGACAAAAATATTATTTTCATTTAATTGATTGTGCCGAAAAAGACTTCTATAAATTGTATGAACAGTGTGGAAAAAAAGATTTGTTATTCCCTCCTGAGGATCTGCCTGAAAATTAAAGACAGTGAGACACGTGTAGAGGGCGATCCATAACTGTGAAAATAAACAATAAAATAAGAACATACAACGGAAATTGGATTATATTTTTGACGAAGCCTCCTAATTAAGAAGTCTGCTGAGGGCGCAATACAATTGGTTTTCGTCTTTTTTTATTTAAAAAAAAAGACAATCTACTAAGTTAAGTTCATAGTCTGATCAGCTTCAGACCTAAAGAAAACCATGTGCATCCCAGTGACAAAGTCCAAACCAAATGGAACAATAAGGCTCGCCAAATAGTTGCATAACGCTGAAAACAAGGGACCAATTGGTCCCTAACCTTGTATGGCTTCTTACCTGGGCAGTGCAGGAACCTCCCGACGTCCTCCTTCTTGTCCCCACGAGTGAAGCTCAGGAACAGTGAGATCTGCAGGAACTGCCAGGAACAACTGCCTCTGCTACAGCTTTTCTTCATCCATAAAGTACTGTGCAAACTGTGGGATGTATTAACCCACTTATGCTCTGCCCTGTGGCATCCCTGTGTCCTGGTGGTACCAGAATCATCAAAATGGCCGCAAAACCACTGTGTGCGCCAAAAACTGTGGAAATTGCACTCGACAAAGCATAAAAAGATGGCTGCCAAATCCACAATGCATGTTGTCAGTGGTGGAACGGAGATTGCACTCCGGAAACATGTCACTGGGCTGCCCGACAAGTAAAAATGGAGCCTGCATGAAAAGCAGTGCTTTTCCTGGTTGCTGAAAATACAGAATGCTGGTCCAAAACACCCACAAACATCCAATCTTCTTGCCAAGTGTCACATTTTACTGAATTCAAGAAATCATTGTGAAATTGCAATATCCTGGAAAGCTGAATTGGTCATCAAAACACCTACAGCACAGGTTTTCCTGCCTGTGGGATCTGTTAAAATGTGGGTGCAGTACGAGCGGCCGCCTGAATGACTGTTTCAAAAGCCTGCGTCAAAACTGTAAACTTGTACCATTAAGATCGACAGGGTAATTCATAGAATTTCGCACAAAAGTGGCGCACGCAGCTGGCGCACAGTGTGCGCGTTCAAATGTCTGTGCCAGCCGTGTGCGCTTAAATCGATTTCCGCGCACAGCGTATTCATGGATTTTAGCCTTCAAAACCAGCCGTGGCGCAGAGTGGCGCAGCGACCCTGCAGCAACGCCAGTTACGTCCCCAAGAATGCCCTTGCACAAGGAAAAGCCTTCAAAATTCCCAATTCAGCGCAAAGGGCTGCGCTAACCCTGGACTAGTTTACAGGGCTTCCAAACAGCAAACGCCAAGCAGGGAACGTGTATTACTGGGGTGTGCGTGAAGTTTCACACGCGAAAGGGCCTGTGCGAGTGGGGTACGTGTATTACTGGGGTTTGCGGGAAGTTTCTCACGCGATTTCAGCAGGGTACGTGTATTACGGGGTTCGCGGGAACTTTCACACACGAAAGGGCCTGTGCAAGTGGGGTACGTGTATTACGGGGGTGTGTGGGAAGTTTCACCCGCGATTGGCCTGGGTACGTGTATTTCAGGGGTGCGTGGGAAGTTTCACACACGTTTGGCCTGGGTACGTGTATTTCAGGGGTGTGCGGAAAGTTTCACATGCGATTGGCCTGGGTACGTGTATTTCTGGGGTGCGCGGGAAGTTTCACATGCGATTGGCCTGGGTACGTGTATTTCCGGGGTGCGTGGGAAGTTTCACACGCGATTGGGCTTGGTACGTGTATTTCAGGGGTGTGCGGGAAGTTTCACATGCGATTGGGCTGGGTACGTGTATTTCAGGGGTGCGCAGAAAGTTTCACACACGATTGGCCTGGGTACGTGTATTTCAGGGGTGCACAGGAAGGTTCACACGTGACTGGCCGGGGTACGTGTATTTCGGGGGTGCGCGGGAAGTGTAACATGCGATTGGGCTTGGTACGTGTATTTCAGGGGTGCGCGGGAAGTTTCACACGTGATTGGCCTGGGTATGTGTATTTCGGGGGTGCGCGGGAAGTTTCACACGCAATTGGGCTTGGTACGTGTATTTCAGGGGTGCGCGGGAAGGTTCACATGTGATTGGCCTGAGTACGTGTATTTCGGGGGTGCGCGGGAAGTTTCACACGCGATTGGCCTGGGTACGTGTATTTCAGGGGTGCGTGGGAAGTTTCACACACGTTTGGCCTGGGTACGTGTGTTTCAGGGGTGTGCGGAAAGTTTCACACGCGATTGGCCTGGGTACGTGTATTTCTGGGGTGCGCGGAAAGTTTAACACGCGATTGGGCTGGGTACGTGTATTTCCGGGGTGCGTGGGAAGTTTCACACGCGATTGGGGTTGGTACGTCTATTTCAGGGGTGCGTGGGAAGTTTCACACGCCCCTTTACAGCTACAACTGCATTCTTGTTTCTTCCAGGTAACACAGCATGCACCCCCATCTGGGGAAGAGAGGGATGCAAGGGACAGGGCGAAGCTTACAGGGCCTTGTGTGCCTCTGCACTTGCATTGGTTTTACATGAACCTAAAAGTTGTATTGAAACACAGTTATGTGGCTTCAATGTTAAATTGTTTTCCTGGTTGGGGAAGAGGGGTTTGTTTTCTGGGGACATTATACCTGGCAGAATACCACTTGTTAGGGAGAATTCTCAGGAATGCGCTAATTTCCCTTACCTTTTGAGACCCCCAGCAACTTTGTTGGATTACTAGGATTTTAATTTGCACCTGGAAAGGAGTGTGAGCCTTTTTTCCCCACTCTTTCATGTTTTTTGATGTGTGTTTAACTTTTGTGTTCTTTGGATATGGAGTTTGACAATTCCATAGGCATCATCTTTTTCTTGTGTGTCACACAGCACGTTCAGTGCAGTGGCACAGGGATGTCTTTCAGACTTCTCAAGGTTTAAATACCTTCTCTGGGACTAACTACTGTCTCCCAGAGCATGTAAAGTTAAATTGACTTTGCTAGTCTTTTAAAATTTATAGACCCACCACACACTATCTTCCTATAGAGTGCTGGAGGGGTGGCCTAGCATCCCCTGTGTCTAAAGACTCTTGTAACAGTCAAATGTTACCCTTTCCTCTTGAAATGGCTGGTGGCAGTGGTTTTAGAACAAACTACCAAGATTTTTCCCAACCGCGTAGCTACAAACCGGTAGCTAAAATCGGGTCAGCCATGTTTTTCAATATGGTGCCCAAGACAGCTCTGTAAAAACAGACTCCAGTCATTTGTTTTGCCGTTTCCTTTAGGAAAGGTCCTTCTAGTGTTTGTCTCTGTGTGCCAAACCAGGTTTGGTACCTTTGTTCTATGGCCTTTGGCGGGCTTCAGTGCTGAAGCCCACCTCTCGTGCCTGAGTGTCTGAGGTGGACAGGATGTGAGGGAGGTGCCCCAAACACCCTGGTCTTAGTCTCCTAGGACACCTGAACGCACTCTGGCGTGATTGTCTGGCGGACTGTCCGGCAAGGACAGCCACCCTGCTGGCTGAGTGACAGCTAGGCTGGAATGAATGGGAGAAAACTGTTTAAAAGCAGGTCTCTGGGACTTGAAAGGCATCGTCGACCACTGGAATGAAAGAACCGAAGACGAGCTGAAGGAAGACGACTGCTGCAACTCCTGGACCGTTGGTTTGCCCAGTGAAGCCCTACTGCAGGTCCGAATCACCTGAAACTCCCTCAACAGAGAAGCCCCTTCAAGGACGACTTCTTCCCTTGAGCTGGTGGGAACAACCAACTCGCAAGCCACCTGGCCACCGTCTCCATACTGGTCGAATTTTGATGTTGAAAACCGGATAGTCAGTGAGAAGGATACCAGTTTGTGGACTTTAAGGCACTCAGACCTTAAAACCGACGTTTAGCCAAGCTTGTGGCTTCTTACCTGTATGAATTAAATTAGAGTAGCATTATGGTCATTAAACGGTATTATCATGTATCCATAAACATTGTTCTTTGTGTTAGTAGAACAAATGGAAATAGAGTAATGGTCACAAACTAAGAAGGCGGTCTTGCGACCACGTGATATACCACAAAAGCGAAAGGAAATGAGAAAGCCATTACGGTTATCAGGCCGCAAGATGCCGCACACATAACAGCGAAAGCCTACAACAACGGAAACAGAAGGTAAGCTCAAATAAGAGGATATATGTTAACAATTGGAGATGCAGACAGACGGCATGACTCACAATAGATATAGGAGTAGAAAGCCGAACGCCACAATAAGCCAATCATTTCGATGTGTTTTTTCCTTCTAGCCTGTTGCAAAATTGTGAAAACTAAAAAGGGGAAACGCTTTTCAAGAGAATCACTATGATTCATTCTGGCTAAAGAGCAAATTAAAAGTGAGTGCAACCCTTTCTTCCAAAAATGTATGTAACTGTTTAAACGTTTACAATAATGAAATATAATGGGGAGTGTGTCTAATAGACCTGAAGTTGAGAATGTGATTTGAATATTGAAGGCGGTCTAAACCAGAACTTGCTTGCAACAAACCTAAAGGCAATCAATTGTAAAAAGTATTTTTTCTTTATTTCAGACATAAATATTCTTTTCATTTAATTGATTGTGCCGAAAAAGACTTCTATAAATTGTATGAACAGTGTGGAAAAAAAGATTTGTTATTCCCTCCTGAGGATCTGCCTGAAAATTAAAGACAGTGAGACACGTGTAGAGGGCGATCCATAATTGTGAAAATAAACAATAAAGTAAGAACATAAAACGGAAATTGGATTATATTTTTGACAAAGTCTCCTAATTAACAAGTCTGCTGAGGGCGCAATACAATTGGTTTTCGTCTTTTTTTATTTTAAAAAAAAAGACAATCTACTAAGTTAAGTTCATAGTCTGATCAGCTTCAGACCTAAAGAAAACCATGTGCATCCCAGTGACAAAGTCCAAACCAAATGGAACAATAAGGCTCGCCAAAGAGTTGCATAAAGCTGAAAACAAGGGACCAACTGGTCCCTAACCTTGTATGGCTTCTTACCTGGGCAGTGCAGGAACCTCCCGACGTCCTCCTTCTTGTCCCCACGAGTGAAGCTCAGGAACAGTGAGATCTGCAGGAACTACCAGGAACAACTGCCTCAGCTACAGCTTTTCTTCATCCATAAAGTACTGTGCAAACTGTGGGATGTATTAACCCACTTATGCTCTGCCCTGTGGCATCCCTGTGTCCTGATGGTACCAGAATCATCAAAATGGCTGCAAAACCACTGTGCGCGCCAAAAACTGTGGAAATTGCGCTCGACAAAGCATAAAAAGATGGCTGCCAAATCCACAATGCATGTTGTCAGTGGTGGAACAGAGATTGCACTCCGGAAACATGTCACTGGGCTGCCCGACAAGTAAAAATGGAGCCTGGATGAAAAGCAGTGCTTTTCCTGGTTGCTGAAAATACAGAATGCTGGTCCAAAACACCCACAAACATCCAATCTTCTTGCCAAGTGTCACATTTTACTGAATTCAAGAAATCATTGTGAAATTGCAATATTCTGGAAAGCTGAATTGGTCATCAAAACACCTACAGCACAGGTTTTCCTGCCTGTGGGATCTGTTAAAATGTGGGTGCAGTACGAGCGGCCGCCTGAATGACTGTTTCAAAAGCCTGCGTCAAAACTGTAAACTTGTACCATTAAGATCGACAGGGTAATTCATAGAATTTCGCACAAAAGTGGCGCACGCAGCTGGCGCACAGTGTGCGCGTTCAAATGTCTGTGCCAGCCGTGTGCGCTTAAATCGATTTCCGCGCACAGCGTATTCATGGATTTTAGCCTTCAAAACCAGCCGTGGTGCAGAGTGGCGCAGCGACCCTGCAGCAGCGCCAGTTACGCCCCCAAGAATGCCCTTGCACAAGGAAAAGCCATCAAAATTCCCAATTCAGCGCAAAGAGCTGTGCTAACCCTGGACTAGTTTACAGGGCTTCCAAACAGCAAACGCCAAGCAGGGAACGTGTACTACTGGGGTGCGCGTGAAGTTTCACACGCGAAAGGGCCTGTGCGAGTGGGGCACGTGTATTACTGGGGTTTGCGGGAAGTTTCACACGCGATTTCAGCAGGGTATGTGTATTACGGGGTTCGCGGGAACTTCACACGCGAAAGGGCCTGTGCGAGTGGGGTATGTGTATTACGGGGGTGTGTGGGAAGTTTCACACGCGATTGGCCTGGGTACGTGTATTTCAGGGGTGCGCGGGAAGTTTCACACACGTTTGGCCTGGGTACGTGTGTTTCAGGGGTGTGCGGAAAGTTTCACACGCGATTGGCCTGGGTACGTGTATTTCTGGGGTGCGCGGGAAGTTTAACACGCGATTGGGCTGGGTACGTGTATTTCCGGGGTGCGTGGGAAGTTTCACACGCGATTGGGGTTGGTACGTGTATTTCAGGGGTGCGTGGGAAGTTTCACACGCCCCTTTACAGCTACAACTGCATTCTTGTTTCTTCCAGGTAACACAGCATGCACCCCCATCTGGGGAAGAGAGGGATGCAAGGGACAGGGCGAAGCTTACAGGGCCTTGTGTGCCTCTGCACTTGCATTGGTTTTACATGAACCTAAAAGTTGTATTGAAACACAGTTATGTGGCTTCAATGTTAAATTGTTTTCCTGGTTGGGGAAGAGGGGTTTGTTTTCTGGGGACATTATACCTGGCAGAATACCACTTGTTAGGGAGAATTCTCAGGAATGCGCTAATTTCCCTTACCTTTTGAGACCCCCAGCAACTTTGTTGGATTACTAGGATTTTAATTTGCACCTGGAAAGGAGTGTGAGCCTTTTTTCCCCACTCTTTCATGTTTTTTGATGTGTGTTTAACTTTTGTGTTCTTTGGATATGGAGTTTGACAATTCCATAGGCATCATCTTTTTCTTGTGTGTCACACAGCACGTTCAGTGCAGTGGCACAGGGATGTCTTTCAGACTTCTCAAGGTTTAAATACCTTCTCTGGGACTAACTACTGTCTCCCAGAGCATGTAAAGTTAAATTGACTTTGCTAGTCTTTTAAAATTTATAGACCCACCACACACTATCTTCCTATAGAGTGCTGGAGAGGTGGCCTAGCATCCCCTGTGTCTAAAGACTCTTGTAACAGTCAAATGTTACCCTTTCCTCTTGAAATGGCTGGTGGCAGTGGTTTTAGAACAAACTACCAAGATTTTTCCCAACCGCGTAGCTACAAACCGGTAGCTAAAATCGGGTCAGCCATGTTTTTCAATATGGTGCCCAAGACAGCTCTGTAAAAACAGACTCCAGTCATTTGTTTTGCCGTTTCCTTTAGGAAAGGTCCTTCTAGTGTTTGTCTCTGTGTGCCAAACCAGGTTTGGTACCTTTGTTCTATGGCCTTTGGCGGGCTTCAGTGCTGAAGCCCACCTCTCGTGCCTGAGTGTCTGAGGTGGACAGGATGTGAGGGAGGTGCCCCAAACACCCTGGTCTTAGTCTCCTAGGACACCTGAACGCACTCTGGCGTGATTGTCTGGCGGACTGTCCGGCAAGGACAGCCACCCTGCTGGCTGAGTGACAGCTAGGCTGGAATGAATGGGAGAAAACTGTTTAAAAGCAGGTCTCTGGGACTTGAAAGGCATCGTCGACCACTGGAATGAAAGAACCGAAGACGAGCTGAAGGAAGACGACTGCTGCAACTCCTGGACCGTTGGTTTGCCCAGTGAAGCCCTACTGCAGGTCCGAATCACCTGAAACTCCCTCAACAGAGAAGCCCCTTCAAGGACGACTTCTTCCCTTGAGCTGGTGGGAACAACCAACTCGCAAGCCACCTGGCCACCGTCTCCATACTGGTCGAATTTTGATGTTGAAAACCGGATAGTCAGTGAGAAGGATACCAGTTTGTGGACTTTAAGGCACTCACACCTTAAAACCTGCGTTTAGCCAAGCTTGTGTCTTCTTACCTGTCTGAATTAAATTAGAGTAGCATTATGGTCATTAAACGGTATTATCATGTATCCATAAACATTGTTCTTTGTGTTAGTAGAACAAATGGAAATAGAGTAATGGTCACAAACTAAGAAGGCGGCCTTGCGACCACGTGATATACCACAAAAGCGAAAGGAAATGAGAAAGCCATTACGGTTATCAGGCCGCAAGATGCCGCACACATAACAGCGAAAGCCTACAACAACGGAAACAGAAGGTAAGCTCATATAAGAGGATATATGTTAATTATCCTCTTATGTTAAATGATAATTGGAGATGCAGACAGACGGCATGACTCACAATAGATATATGAGTAGAAAGCCGAACGCCACAATAAGCCAATCATTTCGATGTGTTTTTTCCTTCTAGCCTGTTGCAAAATTGTGAAAACTAAAAAGGGGAAACGCTTTTCAAGCGAATCACTATGATTCATTCTGGCTAAAGAGCAAATTAAAAGTGAGTGCAACCCTTTCTTCCAAAAATGTATGTAACTGTTAAAACGTTTACAATAATGAAATATAATAGGGAGTGTGTCTAATAGAACTGAAGTTGAGAATGTGATTTGAATATTGAAGGCGGTCTAAACCATAACTTGCTTGCAACAAACCTAAAGGCAATCAATTTAAAAAGTGTTTTTTCTTTATTTCAGACAAAAATATTATTTTCATTTAATTGATTGTGCCGAAAAAGACTTCTATAAATTGTATGAACAGTGTGGAAAAAAAGATTTGTTATTCCCTACTGAGGATCTGCCTGAAAATTAAAGACAGTGAGACACGTGTAGAGGGCGATCCATAACTGTGAAAATAAACAATAAAATAAGAACATACAACGGAAATTGGATTATATTTTTGACGAAGCCTCCTAATTAAGAAGTCTGCTGAGGGCGCAATACAATTGGTTTTCGTCTTTTTTTATTTAAAAAAAAAGACAATCTACTAAGTTAAGTTCATAGTCTGATCAGCTTCAGACCTAAAGAAAACCATGTGCATCCCAGTGACAAAGTCCAAACCAAATGGAACAATAAGGCTCGCCAAATAGTTGCATAACGCTGAAAACAAGGGACCAATTGGTCCCTAACCTTGTATGGCTTCTTACCTGGGCAGTGCAGGAACCTCCCGACGTCCTCCTTCTTGTCCCCACGAGTGAAGCTCAGGAACAGTGAGATCTGCAGGAACTGCCAGGAACAACTGCCTCTGCTACAGCTTTTCTTCATCCATAAAGTACTGTGCAAACTGTGGGATGTATTAACCCACTTATGCTCTGCCCTGTGGCATCCCTGTGTCCTGGTGGTACCAGAATCATCAAAATGGCCGCAAAACCACTGTGTGCGCCAAAAACTGTGGAAATTGCACTCGACAAAGCATAAAAAGATGGCTGCCAAATCCACAATGCATGTTGTCAGTGGTGGAACGGAGATTGCACTCCGGAAACATGTCACTGGGCTGCCCGACAAGTAAAAATGGAGCCTGCATGAAAAGCAGTGCTTTTCCTGGTTGCTGAAAATACAGAATGCTGGTCCAAAACACCCACAAACATCCAATCTTCTTGCCAAGTGTCACATTTTACTGAATTCAAGAAATCATTGTGAAATTGCAATATCCTGGAAAGCTGAATTGGTCATCAAAACACCTACAGCACAGGTTTTCCTGCCTGTGGGATCTGTTAAAATGTGGGTGCAGTACGAGCGGCCGCCTGAATGACTGTTTCAAAAGCCTGCGTCAAAACTGTAAACTTGTACCATTAAGATCGACAGGGTAATTCATAGAATTTCGCACAAAAGTGGCGCACGCAGCTGGCGCACAGTGTGCGCGTTCAAATGTCTGTGCCAGCCGTGTGCGCTTAAATCGATTTCCGCGCACAGCGTATTCATGGATTTTAGCCTTCAAAACCAGCCGTGGCGCAGAGTGGCGCAGCGACCCTGCAGCAACGCCAGTTACGTCCCCAAGAATGCCCTTGCACAAGGAAAAGCCTTCAAAATTCCCAATTCAGCGCAAAGGGCTGCGCTAACCCTGGACTAGTTTACAGGGCTTCCAAACAGCAAACGCCAAGCAGGGAACGTGTATTACTGGGGTGTGCGTGAAGTTTCACACGCGAAAGGGCCTGTGCGAGTGGGGTACGTGTATTACTGGGGTTTGCGGGAAGTTTCTCACGCGATTTCAGCAGGGTACGTGTATTACGGGGTTCGCGGGAACTTTCACACACGAAAGGGCCTGTGCAAGTGGGGTACGTGTATTACGGGGGTGTGTGGGAAGTTTCACCCGCGATTGGCCTGGGTACGTGTATTTCAGGGGTGCGTGGGAAGTTTCACACACGTTTGGCCTGGGTACGTGTATTTCAGGGGTGTGCGGAAAGTTTCACATGCGATTGGCCTGGGTACGTGTATTTCTGGGGTGCGCGGGAAGTTTCACATGCGATTGGCCTGGGTACGTGTATTTCCGGGGTGCGTGGGAAGTTTCACACGCGATTGGGCTTGGTACGTGTATTTCAGGGGTGTGCGGGAAGTTTCACATGCGATTGGGCTGGGTACGTGTATTTCAGGGGTGCGCAGAAAGTTTCACACACGATTGGCCTGGGTACGTGTATTTCAGGGGTGCACAGGAAGGTTCACACGTGACTGGCCGGGGTACGTGTATTTCGGGGGTGCGCGGGAAGTGTAACATGCGATTGGGCTTGGTACGTGTATTTCAGGGGTGCGCGGGAAGTTTCACACGTGATTGGCCTGGGTATGTGTATTTCGGGGGTGCGCGGGAAGTTTCACACGCAATTGGGCTTGGTACGTGTATTTCAGGGGTGCGCGGGAAGGTTCACATGTGATTGGCCTGAGTACGTGTATTTCGGGGGTGCGCGGGAAGTTTCACACGCGATTGGGCTTGGTATGTGTATTTCAGGGGTGCGCGGGAAGTTTCACACGCGATTGGGCTTGGTATGTGTATTTTGGAGGTGCGCGGGAAGTTTCACACGCGATTGGGCTTGGTACGTGTATTTCAGGGGTGCGCGGGAAGTTTCATACGCGATTGGCCTGGGTACGTGTATTTCAGGGGTGCGCGGGAAGTTTCACATGCGATTGGCCTGGGTACGTGTAGTTCGGGGGTGTCCGGGAAGTCCTACATGTGAATTGGCAGTGTGGGTCCTCCCAGGTGTCCCCTCTAACCTCTCCATGGCCCCTGCAGGCAGCCCACACCACAGGGAACTACCCTGCACCCTGGTCATGTCCCGCAGGCAGCGCATCCAGCATGGGCATGCCCCCCAGCCAAACCACATATCACGTTGCAATATAATCACCAACTCATGTCTCCCAGCACCCCCACCCTCCAGCAGTGCAGGGCACCTGCCAGCAGGCCCCCACACATGTCCCCCAGCACCCCCACCCCCCAGCAGTCAGGGGCACCTGCCAGCAGGCCCTCACACATGTCCCACACATGTCCCCCTGTACCCCCACCCCCCAGCAGTCAGGGGCACCTGCCAGCAGGCCCCCACACATGTCCCACACATGTCCCCCTGAACCCGCACCCCCAGCAGTGCAGGGCACCTGCCAGCAGGCCCCCACACATGTACCCCAGCAACCCCACCCCCCAGCAGTCAGGGGAACCTGCCAGCAGGCCCCCACACATGTCCCCCAGCACCCCCACCCCCCAGCAGTCAGGGGCACCTGCCAGCAGGCCCCCAATCATGTCCCACACATGTCCCCCAGCACCCCCACCCCCCAGCAGTCAGGGGCACCTGCCAGCAGGCCCCCACTCATGTCCCACACATGTCCCACTGCACCCCCACCCCCCAGCAGTGCAGGGCACCTGCCAGCAGGCCCCCACACATGTCCCCCAGCACCCCCACCCCCCAGCAGTGCAGGGCACCTGCCAGCAGGCCCCCACACATGTTCCCCAGCATCCCCATCCCCCAGCAGTCAGGGGCACCTGCCAGCAGGCCCCCACACATGTCCCACACATGTCCGCCAGCAACCCCACCCCCCAGCAGTCAGGTGCACCTGCCAACAGGCCCCCACACATGTCCCACACATGACCCCTGCACCCCCACCTCCAACAGTCAGGGGCACCTGCCAGCAGGCCCCCACACATGTCCCACACATGTCCCCCTGCACCCCCACCCCCCAGCAGTGCAGGGCACCTGCCAGCAGGCCCCCAATCATGTCCCGCATCACCCCCACCCCCCAGCAGTCAGGGGCACCTGCCAGCAGGCCCCCACACATGTCCCCCAGCACCCCCACCCCCCCAGCAGTCAGGAGCACCTGCCAGCAGGCCCCCACACATGTCCCCCAGCACCAACACCCCCCAGCAGTCAGGGGCACCTGCCAGCAGGCCCCCACACATGTCCCCCTGCACCCCCAACCCCCAACAGTCAGGGGCACCTGCCAGCAGGCCCCCACATATGTCCCCCTGCACCCTCACCCACCAGCAGTGCAGGGCACCTGCCAGCAGGCCCCAGCACCCCCACCCCCCAGCAGTCAGGGGCACCTGCCAGCAGGCCCCCACACATGTCCCCAAGCACCCGCATCCCCCAGCAGACAGGGGCACCTGCCAGCAGGCCCCCACTCATGTCCCACACATGCCCCCTGCACCCCCACCCCCCAGCAGTGCAGGGCACCTGCCAGCAGGCCCCCACACATGTCCCCCAGCACCCCCACCCACCAGCAGTGCAGGGCACCTGCCAGTACGCCCCCACACATGTCCCCCAGCACCCCCACCCCCCAGCAGTCAGGGGCACCTGCCAGCAGGCCCCCACACATGTCCCACACATGTCCCCCAGCACCCCCACTCCCCAGCAGTCAGGTGCACCTGCCAGCAGGCCCCCACACATGGCCCCTGCACCCCCAACCCCCAGCAGTCAGGGACACCTGCCAGCAGGCCCCCACACATGTCCCACACATGTCGCCCTGCACCCCCACCCCCCAGCAGTCAGGGGCACTTGCCAGCATGCCCCCACACATGTCCCCCAGCACCCCCACCCCCAGCAGTCAGGGGCACCTGCCAGCAGGCCCCTACTCATGTCCCACACATGTCCCCCTGCACCCCCACCCCCAGCAGTCAGGGGCACCTGCCAGCAGGCCCCCACACATGTCCCCCTGCACCCCCACCCACCAGCAGTGCAGGGCACCTGCCAGCAGGCCTCAGCACCCCCACTCTCCAGCAGTCAGGGGCACCTGCCAGCAGGCCCCCACACATGTCCCCCAGCACCCCCACCCCCCAGCAGTCAGGGGCACCTGCCAGCAGGCCCCCACTCATTTCCCACACATGTCACCCAGGACCCCCACCCTCCAGCAGTCAGGGGCACCTGCCAGCAGGCCCCCACTCATTTCCCACACATGTCCCCCAGCACCCCCACCCTCCAGCAGTCAGGGGCACCTGCCAGCAAGCCCCCACACATGTCCTCCAGCACCCCCACCCCCAGCAGTCAGGGGCACCTGCCAGCAGGCCTTGACACATGCCCCCAGCACCCTCACACCCAGCAGTCAGAGGCACCTGCCAGCAGGCCCCCACACGTCCCACACATCAGCCCACCTCAGCGCCCTGCACATGGAGTTCTCCGCCCTGACCATCGTGAGCCGTGCCTCCTACGCCCGCCGCCGCTCCACACCTATCTGCTGGCCCAACCGCTGCCACGCAGAAGACACTCCCATTCCAGGTTCCTCCTGCCCTCAGGCCGATGCCTGCCCCTCTGATGTAGGTTGCCCTGAGCCATGATGCCTCCCACGATGAGCCTGCCGCTGCCTCCGACGCAACTGCCTCTGCCAGCACGACAGCATCCAGGCTGATGGAATCCACCGACGCCGTCACGCACGTGCCCTGCTCGATGATGCCGGCACATCCTCCATCTGCTGGGGTCCAGTTGCTGTGGTGTCCACCCCTGCTGGACCTCCCACTCCCGACTGTGGCAGGGATGGGATCCCTATCGAGCTGGCTGCGTTGGTCAGGGCAGGTCCACAGGGGGCCCTGGTGGCATCTGTGCCAGAAGACAGCATGGAGAATGACTGGCGCATAGTCTCCACAGAGGAGGAGAGGGCCGCCAGAGTGGCCAACACATGTACAAAACCCCGACCATGGACACTCCCAACTGGGCCACGTTGGCACGCTGCTCTTCATGATGATGTGCGTGCTCCCCCGGGAAGCACGCACGTCATCACGAATGTCACGCGTGCACAACGCGACACCAATAAGGACCTTCTCCATACGGCCAGGGGTCCCCTCGTCCGCAGGTAGAGGAGTGTCAGATAACATGGACATCCCCCTACCTGCGGACGGGCATGGGATGGGGCATCCATGCTAGTGCATGGTGGTGCAGTCACAGGGTCAGGACAGCGACATGCACAGGCCCCTCCGCGGTGACCTGTGCTGCCTCCTGCCCCTGGCCCTGGACTGCACCACTTGCACCAGTGGTACCACCCCCACCAGGACCCATGTGCGGCTCAGTAGTGGCCTCCTCCTCCTCTGTGGAAACAACCAACCTGGATGGCTCCACACCGTCTTCCGCCGTTGGAAGCCCCTGTGGGGGCTCACCCACCCCTTCCGCTGCAGCCATAGAGGCAGACGCAGCACCAGTCCCCTCACTCCCGGACGATGGTAAATTCTGGGAGGGTTTCCTCCACAGCGCCGTCTCCGCCCTCTTCATCACTTGCCACTGTGTAGAGGGAGACATAGAACACAAGCATCAGGGTACTGTACAATGCTCCCCTAGACAGGAAGCAATAGCAGATGAGTGGCACTGTCAAACATCACTTCCATCATGTCCCTCCACAACACATGGGTCAGTGCAGGCAAAACACATGCAGTAACAGGCATGGCGCAAGCTATGAACATTAACATACATGTCCAAGGGACTCTTGAAACATACAATGCTGGTTTGAAACTCACATGCATCATGGGTCATGCCTATCACATTCACACACTTCACCCTAGTTTCATCCATCTGGTCTCGTACACCCCAGACACAGTGGATACACGGATGAGTAGGCTGCATCAGTGAATCTGAACATTGTCACAGACATGTGTCATGCATCCATGGCATTTCCAAGTCACAGACACGCAAGTCAGACACACAGACATGGACACCATACATGTCCATGACAGAAGCACCCATTTCTCACACCCCATCCATGTCCAATAACAGAGACAGGCATGCATTAATGTGTGCATTCCCCATGCTGCTCCGCATGTTGCATTGTAACACATGCACCAACCATGTGGTTCACACATTACTGGTCTCACATGCATGACCATGATGTCCCTGCACACACACATACGTACATGGCCTATGTCACACATACAGGCAAGTATCAGACAACCAGCACCCTGCAACATGCCCTGTCTCACACAGCAATGCTTGGCCACTTACCGCTCAACTCCGGGCGGGTCTGCCTCCGAAGGATCTGGGCGTGGAGCGCTGAGCCTACGCGTTCCAGGACCCTCATCTGGATGGTACTCATGCTGCCCCAGCCCCCCTCCACGAGGCGCCGGGCCTTGTTGAGGGTCCTGGACCTCAAGTCCTCCCAGCGCTTCTTGACATGTTGGAATTTTCGGACTGCCACACCCTCCGCGTAGATGGCAGTCACGATGTCCGTCCAGATCCTGGTCCGTCCTTCCTTGTCCTTCCCAGAAGCGCTGGGAGGACTTCAGGTCCAGGACCCTCAGCAAGGCCCGGCGCCTCTTGAAGGCAGCGGAGGCTAAGGGGCGCCGGGGCCACCTGTCGGAACATCAAATGAGGGTCCTGGAATGCATATCCCCAGCGCTCCACGTCCAGGTCCTTGAGAGGCAGACCCGTCTGGAGTCGAGCGGTAAGTATACATGCATACTGATTGCGTGTGGTGATGTGCCAGTAGTGTGCAGGTTGCACATGTTGTTTTGTAGGGCCATGAATGGATGTGTATGTACAGGGCCGTGAGGCTAACACATGCGAGTCCTCTCATGTGTGAGACACATGGATGGTGCATGTGTGTGTAAGCTTGCATGCCAAATGCACATGTGTGAGCACACATGCTTGAATGACTGTGTATGTAAGTTGGCATGGTTGTAGTGTCACACATGGATGTCGGTTCCAGCTGCATGTATCTGCACCGTGTACATGTGCATGTGTTTGTATTTCACAAGGGTGCAATAGTGATGCAACATGGATGCTTGGGACACTGAAATGTAGAAGACTGATTGCCAGATGTGACATGGATGCCGATCTCATCACTGCGACAGTTGGTGGAGGTGTACACATGCATGTAAGTGTGGTGGCATGTGTGCATGTCTAGTGCACTCCCAGTGTTTCATGTGATGTCTGGCTCACCTTTGGCTGCTCATGCTGTTGTATGTGTATGGATGGTGCTGGCTGTTGCCATATGGCAGTGGAATTGCTCAGGTGTGTGAGTTGACATGCCATGTGTGTTGGGGATTGTGATGCCATGTCTGAAGTTTGACACTGCCATTCATGTGCAACTGGCATGTGTGTATCAGTCCATTGTTGCCGAGCGTAGGCCCAAGAGACGGAGGTCGGAGTTGGACTCCTCGGCAGCAGAAGGGGCAGCTGAGACCCCACAGGGTCTGACGAAGGAAGATGGCATGGAGTCATCCAGGTTGGTGGGTGGTTTGGTGGAGGAGGAGGCTGCGCAAGGGACAGAGGCGGGGTCTGGAGGTGGGGATTCCACTGGTGCCAGTGGTGCAGTGCAGGGGCAGGGACAGGAGGCAGCACAGGCTGCCGCGGAGGTGTCTGTGTGTAATCCTGTCCCCGATCCTGTGACTGCATCATCCCACACCAGCAGGGATGCCTACGTCCAGACCCGTTTTCAGGGAGGGGATCCGCTTACGACAACTGGCTTTCCTCTCCCTGCGGACGTGGCTATCTGGGACTGGGTTGAGCCTGTCCTGGGTGGGGTGGCGTTGTGTCAACGGGACATGTGAGGTGACCTGCAGTCTTTTCATGAGGAGACTGCTCGTCATCTCGAATGGCTCATTGACCACGTCAGCCTATTGGGACAGGTCACCCAGGCCGGATTCCTCCGTTTGCTGAACCTTGCTTCGACCCCCTCCTCACCTGAACCCCCTATGCGCCAGTCGTCATCTGTGCCATCTTCCCACCCATGTATCACCTGGGTACCCTGTGGAGCTGCCTCTGACCGTGCGGCCAGGCTGGTGGAGGACACATCCCTGCCACAGTCGAGAGTCAGGCGTCCAGCAGAGGTGGCCACCTCAACAACTGCACCCCAGCCGGAGGAGGATGTGCAGGCAGCAGGAGCCAGGGCACGGGCACAAGCACAGCAGCAGGAGCAACAAGGTGGGAGCCATGATGGCTCGGGGCCTTCGACATCGGAGGGGCAGGCATCGGCCGGAGGGCTGGAGGACCCAGGACGGGAAGTGTCTTCCGTGTGGCAGCGGTTAGGCCATGCTATAGATGCGGAGCGGCAGCGGGCGGAAGAGGCACAGCTCACGATGGTCAGGGCGGAGAACTCCATGCAAAGGGCTCTGAGGCGGGCCGAGTGCCTCGAGGCAATTCGCAGGGACCTGGAGGTCCGGATGTCATTGTCCCTGCGAACCCTCAGGGCCTTAGAAGAGGACCGCCTCCGGGACATCGAGCAGGAGTTCAATGATGCCCTGGCCCGGGAAATCAGGAAGTGAGCCGTCGGACTAGCCTGCTGCCATTGTATATTTATTTTTTTTTAGTTTTTTTTATTTTTATTAAATGTTTGGTTTGATTTTACAAACTTTACATTAAATTCTCTGTTACTTTCAATCCTGAGAAATTTCATATGCTCTATGCATTAATACTCATTTTATAATCTCAGTCCAAAATTTGATTATTGTGAATATTAACCATTGATCATTTCCTCTGATGAGATTTGCCCATCTTTCTTCTGCCGTCATCACTTTGCTTGAGATTCTGAAGAAACTTTTGCATAGTTCTCTTTTTTCTTTCAACATCGGACACACCATAATTAGATGGAATAAGGTTTCTGTGGTTTATACTTCTTTACAAAATCTGCAATCCGCAGAGACAGTGCCAGTTTTGTCAAATGATGCTAAGTAGTCCCTAGTTGGTAGTATATTCAGGCGAAATCTTAAAAACAGATCACGCATCATTCTATCAGGAAATTGATTTAGATATCCCGGTAATACATTTAGGGCTCTAACTTCTGTGTCACATTTGAGAAAACGCTTGTAGGTTTTTTGTTTATCCACTGTTTTTATCCAATCATTAGTTTTTAGTTTTCTTTTTGCTAGTTGAGGTCTCTTAGTCAGCATTTCTTCTGTGATATCTTCTACTTGCAATTTTCTTTTTATTGTCGAAGTCCATTTCAAAAAAGCTGTCGTTTGAAATGCTCCTTCTTTGCTTTTTAATATTTCTAACGATGGAATTAGATCATCCAAAATGATTTTTCTGTAAAAGTCCATCTGTTTCCATGTGACTATCGATTCTATCGATTGTAGGCCCAATTCAAATCGGATCCTTGCAACAGGAAATGATTTAGGGAGAGCTAACATTTTCCGCCAGTATAGCCCTTCTAGGGCAGACCAGTCAATGACTGTCTCATTAATTAAGGATTCACTGGCATAAGTTATTATAGGAACTACCTTTTGCCCGTATAATAGCGTTGTGGCCTTCGCCGAGTATGTTCCATACTTAAGATGGAAAAATCTACCTTGTCTAGCCAAGGATCTTGCCTTTTCTTCGATGTTTTCGTACCATTCTTTTTCATTATTTGAAGGGTTTACCAGAGCACCCAAATATGTTATTGTCTTTGTTATCATAATTTCTTTTTCGTCAAGCAGAATTTTTAGAGGGTGTTGTTTTTTCCGATTCTGATTAGTAAGTTTCATGACCTTTGTTTTGCATGTATTGATTTGCAGATCGTTTGTGTACATATAGTCTTAGGCTTTATTGAAGGATTCTTGTAGGCCAGATGTCGTTTTATCCAATCTAATAATATCGTCGGCATAGATTAGTGCTTGAATAGCTTCGTTGTTAATTTTTCAGAGGATTGGCTTTCGTGTTTTGAATCTGCTCTTCAAAATCGTTAGTATACAGGTTATATAAACAAGCAGCTAGGGGACAGCCTTGTTTCAGCCCATTCCAAGTGGTAATGGACTGTGTAACCATACTAGCATTTGTTAATCGAACTCGAATAGAGGTATTTGAGTATAGTTGGATGATTGGGTTTAAGATGTAAGTGGGACAACCCCAAGCTGTTAATTTACCCCAAAGCTTCTATCTATTTACTGAATCGAACACCATTTTCAGGTCTATAAACAAAGCATATACTTGTTGTTTTCTGAAACTTGCTTCTACTTTTATTAAATTCAGCAGCAATAGGTTTATGTTTGTTCCAATTTATGTCACAAAGCCAGTTTGCCTTTTCGTGTGTTTTCTGTTATTTGCTGCCCAGATGTTCAGTTGTTTTTGTAGATAGCTTGCAAATAATTTTCCCAGTGGGTCTAGAAGGGCTATCGGCCTATAATTACTTGGTGACTTTCGATCTCCTGATTTATAAATTGCGATTAAAATTGCAACTGTCCAAGTGTGAGGGATTTCTTTTCTTTTCGCTATGAGTTGCAATACATGAAAGAAAAATGTTGCCCATTCTTCCGGAGTAGCTTTGAGAACTGCATTTGAAAGCCCGTCCAGGCCTGGGGCTCGTGACAAGTTCAAGGCTTTGATTTTGTTTATTATATCATCGAGATCCCAGTTAAATTTCCAAGTGCACTCATCATTTCCTCCATTCATTATCTGATTGGATGTTTTGCTATTATACACTTCTTGATAAAGTTTTACCCACGTGTGTGGGTCCACTTCTTGTATTAATGTTTGTTGACTTGATTTATCGTTCATCATTGACCACTTGTATTTTTGTTTTGTAGAGCACTCAAAATTGGTTCAGCATCATGTTGTTTCATCATAGCCTTGTTGTTTTTTAGGAAATTAGAGCATCTTTGTTTTTCTTTTTTTATCTGTTTTTTGAATTCTGATTCTTTTTTTGCTTTCAAGTGCCGTAGCCACTTTTGATGTTCTTGTTTTTCTTGTTTGATTCTTTGATTATAATGATGGCAATGAGAGTTTTTAGTAGTACTCTTTGATTTTATTTGGGGATGTTTATATTTTTCTAATATCCATCCGTAGTTCAATTTTTCGTGATCTTCCAGAGTGGCCACTAGAAAAGTTGAACATATTTTGCTAGCTTGATGATTTCATATTCTTAATTTGTTCAGGCTGTTAGCTACTTCCAGTTCTGGCAAAATTATATGTTCAGTAATAGTTTTGTGAGCATGCAATGAGATTGAAATTTGATGGTGATCGCTTTCTTCATTTGGAAAGTTATTAGTTGCAGTTACTAATTGCTGTAGAGTGTCGGAAGCAAATATGTAATCAATTATTGAAGTAGAGGTTTTGCCTGTCCAAGTCGGCATGGTATCCCCTTAACATTCATTGGTTGTTTTGTTAGAGAAATAATGCAAATTCTTAGCTCTTTCATCCATTTTCTAGCCCGTGGTGACATTTCTTGCAACGTGTATTTTTTACCCTATTTGTCAAAAAGATGCATATTGAAGTCAACAGCTATAATGAATTCCTTTCCACTATTGGCTTGGGAGATGGAATCTATTTCTTCACATACGGAATCAATTAATTTATTGTCACTGATTGCAATCGGATTCCAATAGATATTGAGAATTGAGATACTTCTATTTTCCATTCTGCGTGTCATTTGGTTCTCATTGTATTCTGGATTGTATACTGGCATGCTAATTGTAATATATTGAAACGAGGAATTGATGTTCTTTTTTGCAGTTATGGACCACATCACATTGATTTTCATCTGAATTAGCATTCCTGATGCTGCTCTGCCCGTATTCGATGGTATTGCAGGGTTCAGCCAGGTTATATATCCCTCGCAGAGGACCTCATCAATTAGCCAGGTCTCTTGTAAGCAGATTATTTCTGAATTTGATAAAATTGTGGAATGATTTTCCAATAGATGTTTGTAGCCCCTTGTGTTCCACGACGTTAGAGATATTGTATGTGTGTCAGTTAGTTTATCCTTTAATTGTTATAAGTATGTTTTCCTTGATTGGCTGGTATTGTTAACTCTTTCAGCTACATTTACTTGATTTAAAGTACTTAGGTGGCTACTTTGAGTGTTATATTGATTTAACTCATTATTTTTGTTGTTTTTTATCCTTTGGTCAAGTATTGTAATATTCGTAGATTTTTTTTTAGGCAACAGTCTGGTTACATATATTTCTTCTGCTTTGAAGCCAAGTTTCCTGAATTGATGGTTTGCCGCTAAGACGCAGTGCATGGTTTCCTCTGCATAGAAATCAATATGGGCTTCCTCCATATGATTCTTATTTGGGAAGATGATTACTTCGATGTCATCCTTTTCTATATCTCCAAGTTGTGGAATTGCTTTCATCAGTGGCATAATGTTAGATCTATTGAGTATCACCGGTTCTTTTGAGATTGGTGACAGTTGGTACAATGCCACTCTGAGAATCTTTTGAGTAGAACGTATGCTTACAAAGTTGGGTTTCGTAATAGGAGAATATTGGCTAGCACTCTGCTTATCGTCATTTTTTGCAATCTGTTGCTTTTCTGGTGATGACCATGTTTCAGCACTCGAAACAATTGAATAATTAAAGGATACATTATCCCCTTGGACGGTTGATTCGTACGAGTTTGTCGCTGTAGTCAAGACTGAGTCATTATACTCGTCGATAACAATCAACTCCTCGTCCTGTTCATTAACAATGCTTGAAATGTCTTCTGAGGAGTCTTCAATTGTAACCGGCTCTGGTGCCGGTAGTGTACTTATTTTCTGGTTCTTAAAGTCATTGCTTTTTGCTGCAGCCTTACTTGTAGTTGGAATATTTTTAGAGTGGGTGATTTCCATTATCAGATCATCTAATGGTTCTTTTGATACTTGTTTGGCTGTTTGGACAATTGGTTTAAGGCTGTTCGTTTTAGCCAGATCAGGGTTTGGAACTTTCAGCTCTATATGTTTCGTTACATTATTTAGATTTTTTTGTGGTAATTTATCATTTGATGATTTTTGCACCCTTTGCATATTTCTCAGGAATGCACGAGATCCCGTTTGCGGTTTTTTAGTTGCTTTTTTTTTAGTTGGTTTAGTCCAGATAGCCTGTCCTGTTGATCCACGTTTTGGCAGGTCGAATATGTCAAAGGGGGTGCACATTGGAGGTGCATTAGTGTCTAGTATTATTGGTTTTAGATGGAAATTTATTTCAATCGTCAATGGTTGCATCTCATACTGTGTTATCTGATCAATGTTATTATTATTTGAGAAATCTTTTTGTTCGATTTGTGTTTCTTGAGTTATTCCTTTGAGAGAAGGCGTAGTTTGGGAATGTTTTTTCGCCTTTTCATCTATTAGTTTTTTTGTTATCGTTGACACTGTTTCCAATTGGTTCTGCTTTTCTATATGCTCCACTCTTACAATGTCCGCCAGACGTGATGCCAGGACCTAGACGTTTCGGCCCCATATTTCATTCGTTCTTGTAAGCTGTTTGTGAGCGATTCAAAGTGAGATTGTTTTGTCATGATCATCGCTAGAAGCGTAGCTTGGTCCTTTGTAGCGTCAACCATTGATTCCTGCATTTTCAAAAAAGGGATCATTGCATTTGATAATACTGCAGTTAGGGTATTTTGTAAGTCTAGCATTGTGGTAGGTATTCTCGGTGGAGTATTAATCAAGTCCCTTGTGCGGTCTGATTGCATGCTTGTCGACGCAGAGTCCTCGGTCTCAGATTGTTTTTTTACATAACTGTTTATTTCGTTCACACAGGGTTTTACTGTTATGTTACTGTCTTTATGGTTGCTTGGTGTAGAGGTATTTATTTGATTGGTATGGATAGTTGAACATTTCACGTTAAACACCTCTTGTCTTTTGTCTTGACAGTCCATTAGAGCATCTATATCTGTGATGTCCAGTGACAGTCGTGCCATCCTTAAGGGAAGAGCGTGTAGATTCTTATCGCAAAGAGAATGGGTTGGTCGATATGTTGTCTGCCATTGTTGTTTCGCAATCCTTGCTCTTTCTTGTAAGGATGGTGTAAAGCTGGAATCATCTGGACTTATTTTTTGTAGTTGATTGGAGTCAGCATCTCGTTGCTTTGATATTTCTTCCACATAAGCCGTGTTGTCGTCTATTCGTTTCTGATGTATTATTGTTTCTACTGGTTGCGAGTTCCTCAGATCTATAAAGGGTTTTGGATGAATCTGTGTTTCAGTATTCACATTGTCATCTATAACTGAGTCTTTTTGTGTTAAATCACTGCTGCTGTGTTTTAATTCTTGTTTCAATGCGATATGTAAGTTAGTTGACTGAAGTTTTGTATTATCTTGAGCTCTGCCTTTATCATTCATCGGAAGCGTTTCTTGCAATTTTTCTTGGCATCTAGTACGAGGTTTTGCATTATCCATCTTGATCAGATTGAGATTATGCTTAAACAACCAGTTGATATCACCAAAAATTAGATGGGGGTAGTCTCTTTACCCAACCAGTTAGCCCTCTCTAGCCGCAAACAGCAATGGACAGCGAGCCCTTATTTCCGCACGGGCTTCAAGCTGCAGGGTCTGCGCTGTTGTGCTCTATGGAGATGTTCAGGGGAAGTGTCTCAATGTTGCCACGTGATCCGATTCATATGATGACACGGTGACCGAAACTCAATGATCCGCTCACTTCAACTGCAGTAGGCTGATAGGGATACAGCTCACTGATTAATGCAAATTGGAGCAGGTGAGTCTTTTAAAGGTAGGCTTGCTTCATCTCCCGAGTTGAGCGTGAATAAACTAAGCTTCCAGCCTTATCTCCGCCTGGGTTTTGTTGAATTAATATCAGTAGGTTGATTTAATCTTTAGTTGTAACTCCCCCTAGGTTTTAGGGGGGAGGATGGTCTGAGGGGGTACACACGGGATCAAAGGAGTATAGTCTCCAACAGTCTCCCATTAGTCCACCTTTTGTACGTTTAATATAGTCAATAAAAGAAACTGTAAGGGCTTATCGTGTTGGGACGACTTGTATTTCTCTGATCGCTGAGACCACAGCTGAGTTTCGGTCTTTGTAATCCACGGTGCTAACGTCTTCACAGAGCTAAACAGCAGCAAAACAGTTCTTGCCGCCATAGAATGCGCCGCCTTTACTCCGCGGCCAGGCTTTACGACGCCAGGGTGGTTGAGGCTGCAATTTAAGATGGCAAGCAGGTCACGTGACTGCACACGTGAGCGGAAATAGACTCTGCCTCTTCCAGGAAGCGAGCGCGGATTATAGTGGCAAGAGTCTTCCAAGACTCGCAGTGCCAGGAGGTGATCAAGATAAAAGCCAAATGTTCTTTCAGTGTAGCAGGTTCCTCAAATAAAACAAAGCGCCGCTCGGCTGGTTGAGGCTGCAATTTAAGATGGCAAGCAGGTCACGTGACTGCACACGTGAGCGGCAATAGGCTCTGCCTCCTCCAGGAAGCGAGCGCAGATTATAGTGGCAAGAGCCTTCCAAGACTTGCAGTGCCAGGAGGTGATCAAGATAAAAGCCAAGTGTTCTTTCAGTGCAGCAGGTTCCTCAAATAAAACAATATAGTAAAATGTATATAGTTCATTAGTTTTAGGTTTCCTTTTGGTTTTCATTTCATTTGGGGCGCTTGGACAATGCCCCACCTTTTTGTATATAGTTGTTCATTAGGTAGGGTTTTTGTAGGTTTCCTTTCAATGGTTGGGCTCATGGACCCTTGATTTGTACTTTGTATATAGTTCTACACTGGATTTCACTTAATTTAAGTTTCTTTTTTTACCATGGATCAATGGATGTGTCTTGTTTTTACACTTTGGATTTGGGTGGACGGACAGACTCTTTGGACCCATTTGCTTTTGGATTGATTTGGATTCTGGTTTCACAAATTATTTTGAATATTTTGGACATGCAGCTTTTTCTTCATTTCTTACATTATTGTGTGATTTTTTTTTATTCATTTGGTTAATTATTGAATACACATTTATTATAAACTTTACTGATGTGGTTTTATCTCATTCGTTTTGTGCATGTCACAATGTTGATCTTTTCACAGTCATGTGTCACCATTGGTTGGGTCTGAGGGACATTGATTCATGGCCATGCTGGTTATGTATTTTCTATCATGACTTTGGGAATTCAATGTGGGGTGTTTGGAATGGGGTGGGATTTGGGTGGCCATGAGGGGCATGGGTCTGGAGTCTGATGGCCTGTCGGGGGGGATGTGTGGGGGCCTGCTGGCAGGTGCCCCTGACTGCTGGGGGGTGGTGGTGCTGGGGGACATGAGTGGGACATGAGTGGGGGCCTGCTGGCAGGTGCCCTGCACTGCTGGCGGGTGGGTGTGCAGGGGGACATGAGTGGGGGCCTGCTGGCAGGTGCCCTGCACTGCTGGGGGGTGGGGGTGTAGGGGGACATGTGTGGGACATGTGTGGGGGCCTGCTGGCAGGTGCCCCTGACTGCTGGGGGGTGGGGGTGCTGGGGGACATGTGTGGGGGCCTGCTGGCAGGTACCCTGCACAGCTGGGGGGTGGGGGTGCAGGGGGACATGAGTGGGGGCCTGCTGGCAGGTGCCCCTGACTGGTGGGGGGTGGGGGTGCTGGGGGACATGTGTGGGGGCCTGCTGGCAGGTACCCTGCACAGCTGGGGGGTGGGGATGCAGGGGGACATGTGTGGGGGCCTGCTGGCAGGTGCCCCTGACTGCTGGGGGTGGGGGTACAGGGGGCCATGTGTGGGACATGCGGGGGGCCTGCTGGCAGGTGCCCCTGACTGCTGGGGGTAGGGGTGCAGGGGGATGTTGTATAAAGCTAAACCTTTGTATGCTTTGTTGTATAAAGCTAAACCTTTGTATGCTTTCTTGTTGCTATGGTTTTCAGCTGTGTTTATGCCAAGCACATCATCTGTAATTCCAGAATGGATTTATGCCTACTGTGCCATTCTGGAATGATGTGTGCTTGGAGATGTTTACTCTGGAGTGAAGTCAGTTATACCCTGGATGCTGCCTGTGTTGGGGGACTTAAGTGAGTTACTGAAGCTGTTCCAAATAAACTGGCTTTCACTTAACAAGTTTGTGGCTTCTTTACAGGGGACATGTGTGGGACATGAGTGGGGGCCTGCTGGCAGGTGCCCCTGACTGCTGGGGGCTGGGGGTGCTGGGGGACATGAGTGGGACATGTGTGGGGGCCTGCTGGCAGGTGCCCCTGACTGCTGGGGGGGTGGGGGTGCTGGGGGACATGTGTGGGGGCCTGCTGGCTGGTGCCCTGCACTGCTGGGGGCTGGAGGTGCAGGGGGACATGTGTGGGACATGAGTGGGGGCCTGCTGGCAGGTGCCCCTGACTGCTGGGGGGTGGGGGTGCTGGGGACATGAGTGGGGGCCTGCTGGCAGGTGCCCTGCACTGCTGGGGGGTGGGGGTTCTGGGGGACGTGTATGAGGGCCTGCTGGCAGGTGCCCCTGACTGCTGGGGGCTGGGGGTGCAGGGGTACATGTGTGGGGCCTGCTGGCAGGTGCCCCTGACTGCTGGGGGGTGGGGGTATGGGGGACATGTGTGGGGGCCTGCTGGCAGGTGCCCCTGACTGCTGGGGGGTGGGGGTGCAGGGGGACATGTGTGGGACATGAGTGGGGGCCTGCTGGCAGGTGCCCTTGACTGCTGGGGGTTGGGGGTGCTGGGAGACATGAGTGGGACATGAGTGGGGGCCTGCTGGCAGGTGCCCCTGACTGCTGAGGGGTGGGGGTGCAGGGGGACATGAGTGGGACATGAGTGGGGGCCTGCTGGCAGGTGCCCCTGACTTCTGGGGGGTGGGGGTGCTGGGGGACATGCTTGGTGATCAGTAGTGCAAGGTGATATGTGGATTGGCTGGGGGGCATGCCCATGGTGGATGGGCAGCCTGCGGGACATGACCAGGGGTGCAGGGTAGTCCCCTGTGGTGTGGGCTGCCTGCAGGGGCCGTGGAGGGTGTAGAGGGAACATCTGCGAGGACCCACACTGCCAATTCACATGTAGGACTCCCGGCACCTCCGAAATACACGTACCTTGCTGAAATCGCATGTGAGACTTCCCTGAACCCCAGGAATACACGTCCCCCACTCGCACAGGTCCTATCGCGTGTGTAACTCCACGCGTACCCCAGAAATACACGTACCCCACTCCCACAGGCCCTTTCGCGTGTGAAACTTCCCGTGCACCCCAGAAATACACGTACCCCCCACTAGCACAGGCCCTTTCGCGTGTGAAACTTCCCGCGCACCCCAGACATACACGTACCCGGATCCAATTGCATATGAAACTCCACGCGAACCCCAGTTATACACGTACCCCACTTGCCCAAGGCCTATCGCGTGTGAAACTTCCTGCGCACCCCCGAAATACACGCACACGCTATTTGTCACACAGTGGGTGTCCATGTTTGTCACGTACCCCTTTGCACGTCATTTGTCCTAGAGGGACACAGTATGGGACATTCATCATAGCTGTATGTACGTGATTTTTGTTAGCGCACATTTTTTTCATGCGCAGGGACGCTACTGCCTGCCTTCATGTGGCGGACGTGTTTAGGCCTGTGTGCGTCTTTGCCCGTGCGCTGGTTTGCCCTATTTGATTCCATGAATACGTGTTGTAGGTGAGCGTGGGGGCGTTCCGTGCACTTGCCTCCTGTACTTCCCGCGTGATGCCCACATTTTCACGAGTTGTTCCCCATTCCGCGTGTCACGCCCCCTGTTCCTCCTACTTTTGTTGTGTGCGCCGCCCTATGTGCGATTTCGCTGTGCGCTTAGCACACGCTGTTTGGAGACGTGTGCGCCAGTGTGCGCCACGCAGAATTTTAGCGCACATCCTGGAATTTCCTCACGCACGGACTTCCATGAATCGCTGTGCGCGGGTTTCGCTGCGATTTTCGCACTGGCACTGCGGTTTGCACGCTTTCGCTGAAAATTTCAGCGCACATTAATTCCAAGAATCGGCTCCCTAATGTCTGAAATCTAAGTGACCTATTATCAAGAGTAACCTAGGTTGTAACTATTTAAACTTTATGGTTTAGACTCTGGAATCAGTGTTCTAGTTGCTTGTTTGAAAATTGCAAGTTCATTTTAAACAAAGATAAATGTAACAAAATGACATTTAAATTAAGCCTGAATCCAAGCCAAAATCACAAACAACTTCCCCCACAGGGCCAGGCACCTCCCTTCGGCTCTCTAGCGAGGAACTCACGCCCATGTGTTGATTAAGAGGGGAGGAAATCTTGGGCTGCTGGGGGGAGAGCACAATGGACTTCCCCCCAAGGCAAGGAGATGCTAATCAGGAAGGATCGTAAATGGCTTCTGCCAGAAGGAAGGGGGAGGAGATTGCTTCTGAGCTGCAAGGAGAAGGAGGCGGGGACAGACAACTTTTGTTGATTCACAATGGACAAAAAGAATATTGCTAAAAAGACTGATAATCTACTGTGTACAATTGTAAAACATATACAAACCCTGGACTTCTGAACCTAATTTTTGGCTGCACATTTTAAGAGGAGCCAGAACTCTGCTATGTTCTGGGAAGTAACTGTAGAAATTGTAGTTTTATACCAAATGCAATTATGTCAAAAGCATGAAACTTCATACGCTTATGTCCAGAAACAATGCGCACAGTTGTACACATTTTTGGACAAACTAGATATCGTGTTCCGGCCCAAAAGGGCAGAAGTCTGTCCAAAGCCGACACAAGATCCGACAATGACGGGGCTTGGAAGAGCTTTTACTCCATAAAATATGTGATCTATATATTTTATAGTTATAAAGTTTGCAAAATTGTAAAAATGTATTATACTAAAAGTAGATTTCATGTTCAAAAGCCCAGGGGAGGATTCTCTGACTCATAAAACCACATCATCATGGTGACACCCTGTTTTCTCCTCCAATCAAGGGAGAGGGGAGATTCTAACCCATAGCCAGCCAAAGGGGCGTGCTTAGGATATTCCAGCATACACACCCCTTTACCAAATGCATCAGAAGAAACAGCTGAGGATTTAGGGGACACACAAATTCACCCACTAACCAGTTGCTGGTGAATCACCCTGAAGAAGATTCATCCATATTCCTTGCTCCAGACTCAAGAAACTTTGCAAGCAGAAAGGCCAATTCCATTAGTTGAACCATTTTCAACTAGGCCTTGAATTTCCAGAACTAGAATCCCACCACCAAAGGGGAACATCAAAGAAAACAGCTGGGCTGTGCTGTAACTGCTTGCCTGCCAAATAATTATCTGCAGAACTTGGGCAGATTAAACCCAATCCTGTGCCGTGCTGTGCCATGCTTTACCGATCCTGTCCAGTCCTGTCGTGCGGTGACCAGAGCGCCTTGCTGATCGCAGACCCTGACCAGTCCGGTGTGCCTAGCAGAATTCCTGTCCAGAAATCTTGACTGACCAGAATTCCTGACGGTTCTGTTCAAATACATATAGTGAGTATCCATAGTATAGGACTGTCATTAGCCTATGTACTATCCATAGTCAATCCCTACCTCAAACCCATCCTCTCTTATATCCAGAACTGCATTGTTAGAATTATTTTGAATTGCCTGAACTCTCTATCTCATCCCTACTATCTTCCTTCTGTAATAGTATTGTTAAACATATCTTTGCGCTGATATATTTCATCTGAAGAAGTCAAGCTCCTCAGCAGGCAAAAACTTGATCCAGAGGCGTCCTGGTCAAGTGGCTGTGCTCCCATGTAGTATTTGCTTCTTCATAGTCTGACCCTAGTGTAAAGAAATCCTGTTTGTCTTTTGAAAGCGCATCCCTGTTTTCCGATTTTACGCCTATTTGATCAAAACGGCCTCCACGAAAACGTCCATAACTTCTTCAAATTTTATGCTAGAAACAAAATTTAAACGTCCACTTGTAGCGAACATTCCAAGCTTTCGATAGAACCATCTCCAATCCTTACAGTTCTCCCGTGATCATGATTACTGTGTGCGGAAATGTTTTCTGCAAATTTTCGTTTTGCCAAAATATTACACTTTTAAAATAGCTTTTAATTGCACCCGACCTCAATTTTCAGTTTGCACATTGCTCCTTAGTATGAAATCATTGCTAGTGTTTGTCTGAAAGCATATAAAGCGGCTCCCATTAGAATTTAAACCATTTCAGTGATTTAAGCCATTTTTAGTGTTCTACCTATTCCATTCAAAGCCAACTTTAAAACCATTTTGGAAGTTGCCAATCAATTCTGTTTCTCTCTTGTGCTGCTGGGGGGGGGATTAGGATTGACCTTTGTCTGAACTCTGCATTCCTGAAACCTGTTCTCTCTCCTCCTATCTCTCTAGATTGCATATTGGGGGGCTGAGGGGTGTGCAGGGGAAAGAGTAACCACATTGCTATTTGATTTGAACACACACCCACAAAAGTATTATTGCAGTGCTGCATTGTTTTTGTTCATTATTTCTCCTTGTGATTAAAGAGATTGCTTAGTGTGACATCACCCCTTTGGTGATTATTGTATCCCCATTAAAAAATAGTGTGATTATATTGTGAATACTTAACTAAATATTTTAACTTTGCAAACCAGCCTGGTTCCTGGTTCAGTGTGACCGGGGGAGAGTTTGGGGGGGTTCCAAGAGAGGGGCGTGATATAAGTGTTACATCGTACAGAATAAAATAACTTTTAGGCACAAATAAATAAACAAAGCATTTCAGCTGTGCATTACACGCTAGGCGTTGATTTAGGTGAAGTGCTGGATTGAAATCACTTAAAGATTGGGGGCTCGTTACGAAATTTCTGAATTAGACATACCACTTGTGACAGTCTAATACAGCGTACATAAACCCTGTTGGGCTACCACTCTATGTTACACTGTAAAAACACATTTCAATAGGAACGCTCTAAGGAGTTGGCCTGTTTTGTAAAAATAAAATAACTCCTGTAAATCAGAAAGGAAATTAATATTTCCGGAATGGCGACCCCAGTAGAAATTAATATGGCAAAAGAACACCTACTGCACAAATTATTTGTCAGGGGTGAATGGACAGAGCAGGATCAGAATGTGTGGTTGCAGGAAGTCAAAGAACAAGCCACTGCCACAGGATTAGATACATGGCAGGATCAGGGTCCATTACACATGGCACTTAGTGAATTGTACATGGCCCCTAAAGTAAAAGAAGAGCAAAGTAAAATTGCCGAAACAGCGGCATATCTGTACCTCCAGATTGGAGCAATACAGGAAAAATATGCCGAAAACCTAAATCTGGCAAACAGGCAACTACAATCATTAGAAAAAACCCAAACTGAGTTGGACTCCGCAGAGCAAAAGCTACAAAAGAGCCAGGAATCAGAAAATGAAACCAGACAGTACCTGATGAAAGTAAATGGAGATCTGGATATCCTGCAGCAAGAGAAGGTAGAGCAGGATACCAAAGTACTAGTGCTGCAAAAAGAGTGTTAGGAAAGATTGGACTCTCGATTACAGAGCCAACAAAAGTTGAACTATAATAGGCCCTGCGCAGGGCAGATAGTCACCCTGGAAAATCAGATTGACCAAGTAAAATAAGAAAATAACAAATGAATTCTCAAAGACCTAGACACCCAATCAGAATTTGATGAAGAGCGCCAGAAAGCTGGTGCACTCAAAAAACAAAGGGACGACCTGGCTGTACAGAGGGGTACTCTAATTCAGGAAAGGGACACCTTAGGCCAGGAGGTCAGTTACCAAGATGGAAGAAAATCTCCTGGCCCTTCAGGGACTGGGTGAGCTCCAAAAAGACTACGAAAAACTGTTAGAGCACGCCAGGAGGGTGGAAGAGTCTCTAGCAAAGAATGACCAGGCCAGTAAGGACAGGACTCAGGAGGTAACCCTCCTGCAGCAAAAATTGGCCCAATGCTCCAAAATTACCCAGGAAGCACAGAGAGACAATGAGGCTCTCTGTGAGAAAAATGACAGGCTCCACAGAAAGGTAGCTATGCAGGAACAACTAATAGAAGAACAAAAGGGTCTGGTTCTTGCATATCAACAGGGAGCAGGGGCTGAGAGAGATGAGGTCCGCTGGGAGAGGGAAACACCCGAGCATAACCTCAGGAACCCTGGTACCAGAGACTTTCATCTCTTCAACTCCATGGACTCTGCCACCCCCATGTCCACTGGCGCACATGAATGGGGAACATGGGGTTCATAGATCAGCGCCTCCCAGGAATGGATGGGCGGGCATCTATGTATGGGTTCCCAAGTGCCAGGGCCATCTTCTCTGATCAGGGAGACTCCAATGAGGGGAGGATCAGAGAAATGGATCCTCAAAAATATAACTTACCCAGAGACCAGATGGTAAAATTTGGTGGTGAACTCCATGAGAGTAGGCCCACTTAGTGCATCCTGAAAACCTCTACCCAGCTAGGACAGAGGGGGTGGGGTTACTCAGCCAATCCTGGGAGCAAGGAAGAATCAGAAGACTCTTCCGAGCACCACAGGACTCAAGAACCTAGGCCCCCACATTCTGCCAGCCATTCCCTAGCTCGCAGAATCTGGCAGAGCCTAGAAGACCAGGCAGCCACTTCTGGTAGCAGTGCCTCTGAGTCAGAGGATGAGTAGACCAGGGTCACCCGAACTAAAAAAGCCAACAAGGTCAAAAGGGCCTTGCTCAAGGACCCCCTGAAACACATAAAAGCCATTAAGAGCGTCATCACGCCCTATCATAAGAATGCAAAATATTTGGTTTGGGAGCACCTTGACCTATTTGAACAAATGATGGAAAGTTTCCATTTGAAGGACAGCCAAAGCTGTATTCAATATGTAAAGTGGACATTTTCTCCCGAGTACTCCAGCTTCTTTGCGGGGCTGGAGGATCAGAATCATTCCAGATGGTCCACCTGTAGGGTGGCCATCCTGAAACATTTTTCCGTTCACAGGAATCCGCAGGAGGCTCGCAAGGCAGCCTATAACTTACAATGTGGGGAAGATCAGGCTCCACAAGAATTTGTTCAAGAGTTAAAATGTGCCTTTGCACAGACCACTAGAAGGGTGCGCACTGACAGCAAAGAATTTGTAAACACTTTCTTTCATGCTCTCCCTAAGTATATCATGACCCAGCTAGTGAGGGACTTTCACGAGAAAAGGTCACTAGAGTGGGTCATTGAACAAGCCACGCGCATTTATGAGGTGCAAAAGCCAGTGGAAAATAAAAACAATAGCAAAAGCCCCAAAACAACCAACACCACTGCTGCTGCTAAAGTGGCGGAGGTGAAGGTTGACCCCATTTTAGACTTAGAGATGGGGGGGCCTAAAAACCAGCCTGCACAGAATCAAAACATCCCCAAACCCAGAAGGCCCGTGGGCCAATCACAAACAGGGAGCAGGGAGGTAATCCCACAAATGGGACCCATAACTCCCCTGACTACATCAGCCCACGCTACAAGTGCAATAGACCCATCCTGGGTTTTGTGTGGACTCCTCTAGCCCGGGGGGGATCCAACCAGACAGCAGGAAACCCAGGGAGCCTCCCTCCTCACTTCCCTCAGGAGGGCAGTAATCCCCCAAATACTGGACAAAATTTCCTTCCTAGGTACCCGCCAAACTTTAACCCCCTAAATAATCCCTCCTTCTTTCCCCACTTTCCAATCCGGGAGAGGGGAAGCCAAGGGTGGAGGGGTACCCAAACTTTCCTAAATTGGGATATTTTGGGAGAAGGGATAGCTACCGTTCCCGGGATCAGCCCAGGGGAAACATGAGGACCCCGTACCAGCCAGAGCAACTAGAGCACTAGGTCCAGAACATGGCACAGGATCTGGGTCGCATGCTGAGGCTCAACAGAACCCTCAGATGAGCATGGCGGCGGAGAATGCCTCAAATCCAGGACCTGGTGCTCCAGAGCAATGACAGGGGAAGAACCCCGATAACCCACCAGTTCCCAGGGAGGAGGGACAGGGCAAAGGGTGGTGTAAAGCCTTGGAGGAAGCTTCCTTCCCCACTTGTAGGAAGCCCCTGGAAACCCAGAAACCGGAACCAAAATCTCCAGCCCCCGTCAATCTGCAACCCAAGGAGCAGAGGGGGGTAGGAGAAATAAAGAACCCAAAAAGACCCATTTTAAGGAGGAGGTACAAATCTTCCAGTTTGAAGGAGAGGATCATCAGAGGATCCTGGGAAAAGGATCTTCTTCTTCAGAGATGGGGGAACTCCTCCCAAAGAAAAATGTGTCCCAAAGGATCCAAATCCAGACTGGGTAGATGTGGGGACCGAGTTAGCACCGCCCATCATCAAACCCCAGAATCACCAGTATGAAAATCCCCTGGTTCAAACCCATCCTGGTGACTGCCTCCAAAAATGGGCCCAGAAAAACTTTCCCCATATCTAGCTGTCACCTTTTTCTTTCAGATTCCCAAGACACCAAACAGAATCCGGCCCAAATCACCTTTCTGTCAGTATCCAAAACCAAGAAACAAACCCACCAGTTGTCCAAAAATGTACATTATCTTTGCCCCCTCGAGGAGAAGGAGGGAAGATTCTATGCCCCTGTCCAAATACAGGGGCAATGTACAATTTTGGCAATGGTGGATACTGGATTCCAAGCTACCCTTCTGTCAAAAAGGGCCTTTGATCAACTGAATTCGGGAAGGGGGAAGAAATACCAAATTCCTCTCACCCCTCTTCTTGGAAAACCTCAGAACTTTGACGGGAAGGAAATTCCCGTCGAGGGGACTGCGGATTTGGACATTAAAATTGGGCGACACAAGGTGAAGCACCCCGTCATAGTTGTGACTCCAGAGGGGAAACCCTGTTTACTAGGGAATGACAACCTGCGTAGGTTGTCTCCTCTCATAGATTGTGTAAACAAGGTCCTCTGGCCCATGTTAGTTTAAATGGCACATGCCACATGGTTGAACAAACACCTGACCAAATAGAATTTCACTTCCAGAAATATCAAATCCTAGACGTGACAGTAATTGCAGTAGGACAACAAACTGGTGATGGGGAGTCCTCTCTATTTCTGAAAATCAACCTTCCTTCCAGTCTAAGGTTGCATTCCACACTGGAAGGAAACACTCTGAAATTCTTTACAGGCATTTGTCTGTGCAGGAAAGGAGTCTGTGTACCTGAACGCTGCCTGCATTCCACCTATTTTCATATGGCACTGCGAGCTCAGCTCGTGCCTTGTGGTACTCTGCTTCCTGGATGAGGCGGGTCTACGGCGTGTCACGTGTCGGATCACGTGACTCTTTTCGGACATTTAAGGAGACTCGATCCACCCTCGCGGCGTTAAGCCCAGAGGAGTCAAGCCTACCGGCTGTTGTGCGGCTGTTTGGTGCGGGTTGCGCGCGGCCGTGCGGACATAAAACTGGTTTGCAAATAGGTGCGAGTGGTCTTCACCAGGCCACAGAGGTGAAGAGGTGAGGAGACATGGACCCGCATGTGGATCCAAAAACCACGCCGCCGCTCCCAAAAAAAACACAACCACACAGTGAAAAACAACTCATAACGGACGCTTCTGCTCATCAGACCATGCAAAAAAAGTCCTTCTGGCAGAGTGCTGAGGAGCAGATACGTCCATGTTCAAAACCGGGAAGAAATTTGCAAAAGCGCAAAACTGAATCCGAGGGTTAGTACGGGAACTAACGATAACATCCAATTTAGTTCCTGTATACCAGCACAGAAAACAACATTCACCGTTTCTGCAGACTTGTGCCCAATTCCACCCGAGTTGGCCCCTTGCCTCGAGGAGGACGCAGCCAAAAACTCCCAGGACACAGACGAGGAATGAGAGGAAAGCTATGAGGTCTCTAGCGGGGAAGATGCACCCGCCTCTCCACCAACGTCCTACCCATCTGACTTTCCATCGCCCCAAACTCCCGCTAGGGCCCCGCGTCAAATAACATTGGCAGAGCCCTTATCTCTAAATGTGGCCGGGAGCCTATCCGCAGATTCTTCTCTGTCACAACGGCCGTCGCTGGCGCTGGTGGAGGAGCTCCTGCTGGCTCGAACCTTCCCGCTGCTATCCACTCCTGGCCCGCGGGCCGCCGCTGCGGCGAGTGAGGTGGGACTGAACGGTGTCGAAGGACGCCGCAAGGCCGACCTCAGCTCGCAGGTCGAGGAGTTTTCAGCGGGTGGGGAGTCTGGTGGTATTCTGTGCCCCCACGCCCAGGCAGTGGATATGGCGGATGAGCCTGTGAGGCAGAATTCAGACCCGGGTATGGCGCCGGAGCTGAGGGGAGAGGCGTCATGCCCTGGTAAACTTGCGGAGCTCCCTCCCGGCCAGACGGAAAAACCATCGAAGAAACCTTGCGCCACAACAGAGGCATCCTCGGCCACCGCGGCAGATTCACTACGGCCCACTCAAAACAACACTCTGAACCCAGAGGGGAAGGAACATATGGATCGAGAAGCAAACCGCAGCCCATTGAACGCTTCTACAAATGAACAAATCCGGCAAAAAAGAGACATAGCACTGGCACTGTTAAAAAAAAGAGCACTAACAAAAAAGATGCTTAAGGAACAAGGAGAACTACTTAATCAAGATCGTCAACATCACAAAAAAGGCCTTAGGGCCATAGCCCAAAAGGGTGATTCTGGAAAGCTGTTTTTGCAAAAACCTTTGACGGCTCACTCACTGAAAGACTTTTTCTTCAACCAAACAAAAAGGAAATTTGATCCTGAGGTTGAACTATCAGATGCCGAATTATTAGATGCCACCGCCGAAACCCCCTTAGTTCCCTCAGCTTCTAACCAAGGGAAAACTACACCAGCACCATCCCAAGCCCTTTTAGAAGCTCTCCCCTCCGCTCAGGACATCAGCCCAGTGCCAGAAACTCCAGTCGTCATGAAGGAGAGGAACAATATCAAAAATCCATCATCTCGAGGTACAGCCCAGGCTCAATCCAACCTGCTTGACGGCGATGTTCCATTGTTCTCCTCAGAGGGGCCGGGACTTGGAAATAAGCTACTAATTCCGTCAACCAACGCCTCTACTACGAACGGACGAAATCAGAGAAGCCCGCACCCATTAATACAGGCCCAACCAGTTTTGGCCCAGTTGGAGCAAAGAATTAACAATAGTGGCTCCCCAGTCAGAAGACCACCATCCCAAAGTGGCCTTCAATACAACATCTCAACCCCACTCAGAAACGAGAGACCCAGCAGTTTTGGGACCCTGCACAAAGAGACTCCATCTAAAAAACCGGACCTTGTCACTATCATGTCAACAATTTCGGTGGGCCTGGCCCCCTTTGTAAAGCTATATGAGTCTATAAATGACTCAATGAAAGACTCGCTAACCTTATCAGCCGCAATAAACACCAAAGTAACCTTCCTAGAGGGCTTCATTACAGCGCTCATCCAACAAAATGCTGAGAAAGAAAAACAGCAAGACGCCAAATTCGCTCATCTCCAAAATTTAATCAAAGCCAAACCTAGTGCCAGCTTCCCACAAGAAGCACATTCGATAGCCCAAAAGGAGCTAATATCGACACCGAGCTCGAAGGAGCAAAAAATTGTCGGTGCAAGCACCTTTTCCACCAAGGCTATCCAACACTCTGGCCCAAAATGCCAAAGCAGGAAAAAAAACAACTTAAAGTAGCGACAATCTTTAACATGGCAAAGACAACTTTACCAATTGTAAGTAAAACTGTACTATTACCTAAAATGTCTACGACGTCTCAAGGTCCTGTCGGCCAAAACCTACCGAAGGAACAAGAGATAATCGAACTGGACAATTCTATTGCATCTTTAGCCGATTCATCGGGAAACTTATCACTTTCGGATCTAACAGTTCACATGGATCACGAAGGAGCATACGAATCACAAGATGACACTTACCAAAATCGAGAACTGGCGGCCAACACATCAGGAAACACTGCTACCCAGGAGAAAGTGAGAGATCCTTCTGCAATTGCGCCTATATTAGAAACTCAGTGCCCCAAAACCAACTCCAGTGAAGAACCAGACAGAGCTCCTCTGGACCTGCCAAAGACAACCCAACAAAATGAGAACTATATCTCAGATACAATCGAAATCCCCAGACAGAGGCAAAAGCCTAGCAAGGAGCAAAATAAGACCCAACCACGAACAGGCTCAGCAATGATCTCGAGACTCTCCCAAGCCCGAATTTTCAAGATGGAGCAACTGACGGCCGGGAAAAACTTTGTGATACTCAACATAAAAACCATCCTTAAGATCCTAGCTAAAATTCCAAAGTTGAAATCCCTGGATACAGCAGATCTGGTGCTGATTGAACCTTACCACAGGCACAAGAAGGCAAAAGCGTATCTCCACGTCACAAAGGCAGCAAGCAGTAAACTCAAACCGGATGTGATCTTAACCTTGAAGGAAATGGGTTTTGCCTTTGAGGAAATTACTACACCAGTATCATCTGACAAAAGCACACATGCCCCAAGCGGTTCGACAGACAATCACCCTGCCCATCCAACGGGCACAGAGATTCAGACTACAAAGAAAAGAGACGACACGAATAGGAGGTACACAGAAAGCAAGCGATGCCGATTTCAAGCAAATTACATTTCAACAAACGACAATGTAAATTACAAGAGACCTAACCACACAGAATACATAAGAAAAAACGACAGATGGGTGAACAAGCGAAGGCTCAATTCTTCGACTGAGCAAAGCGCTGACTGGTCCCATAACAAAAAACGTGAACCCGTTGGTCCATGGAGATGGCTGAAAAAGGTTCTAAACCCAAACACTCAAGCATAACAACGAAACGTTCCATCAGCACCAACATACAACATCGCTCAAGAATCTCGACACGTCTCTAAACCAAAAGAAACATCTTTGTGCTCATGGAACACAAGAGGCCATGATCACCTAACTAAATCAGATGCATTTGACCTGTCACAGTTCGACATCATCTGTCTCCAGGAGACCTGGTTGACGGATCTACCAACGATTGACGGCTAAAATACTTGTATTTCACCGGAAAGTAAGGGCCTGTTTGGCAGACCATCATCCGGCCTTTTGACCGCAGTCAAACTTGGATCGGGCATCTCTATTAAAAAAAAAGTCATAGAATCATACGGTATCTTGGCCGTACAAACAGAATGGATCCAAATGGAAAACTCCTCACGAAAGAAAACAAAATCCAGTTTAGCCATTATAAACGTGTATTGGAACCCGAAAAGAACAACCAATACTGAGTTCTGCAACGCCGTCGCAGGCACCCTAGATAAATTAACCATCGAACTGACCACTGATTACATCCTTATCTGTGGAGACCTAAACGCGAGGTGCGATCAACTCGCGAAAAACCCCCATCTGTCGCCATCTTTAGAACGCGGTTCAATATGGTCGGACCTTATGGACTCCAGAAATTTTCACAATATGGCAGCGTTGCGCGGCCGCTTTCTAATGATTCCAACCTGGGAACGTTTGGACACTTCAGCCACACTGGATTATATTTTCGTTTCACATTCCCTTCTTTCATCTATCAATCTCTATGAAGTCTATCGAACCAAAGCCAGTGACCATAATTTGCTGTCAATGACCTTTGTGTCAGTAAATACTCCCAAAGAACTCTATCCCTTCGACTTGGAGGTTTTACGTAACTCCTCTCGAATCCAACTTTCAGCAGCTAACATCACAGATATCTCCCGGAAATTTGACGAGACAGATGATAACAACATATTCTCGCAAATTAGGCTCCACTACCTCCCGTTACTTGTGAAGTATAGGAAAAAGCAAATAAACCAAGCGCCATCGATTGAACGCAAGACCCCTGAATATGACTTGCAAGTGGTGATGAAAAGAAGAGTACTCCGTAAACTGAGACGTCTGGCTAAAGTTTCTGATAACAACGAACAAAAAGAAATCGCCATTGCGGCTGCAAAATCATATAAAGCATGGCTGAAACATCATAAAGGGATAATGTACCAGAACGATGCGGAAAAAATGCCGAAAATCCTAATGTCTAAAAACACAAAAGAATTCTGGGCACTGATCAAGAATAAAAGCATCGACTCAGCCAGCCAATTATCAAACATTATACCAGAATCAACCTGGATTTCCTTCTTTGCTGCCCAATTTTCACCATTGCCTGAAACAACAGAAGCAACTGCTTTCACCACAGCGACTCCTTGGGTTGAGCTCACAGAGCAAGAAGAGATTCTGACCACGATACTTAAACTGAAAACATCTAGGGCACCGGTCCCTGATTGTCCAACCAACATGGACCTAAAACAACATCCTAAGGAATAGTCCTTAATAATATCCAACATTTTCAACCAATGCCAGGCCAAGAAACAAATTCCTAAAACTTGGACAGAAGCACTGATAGTGCCCATCTTCAAAAAGGGAAGTAGAGATAATCCAGCGAACTACAGGCCTATAGCCCTTTTGGACATTATGGGGAAAATATTCGCAACTCTTCTCCTATCCCGATTTCACAGATGGGCAAGAACAGCTCCATGCCTCGACGAACTCCAAACAGGCTTTGTCAAAAACGCGAGCACAAGCATCAACATTATGATTGTAAACATCATAAAAGAAAAAGTGAAGAACGGCGCCCCGAAAGTGTTCATTGCATTCATAGATCTGACACAAGCTTTCGATAGAATTGGGCGTAGGAAACTCTGGTTAAAGCTATCAAAGTGGAACTGCCCGGGTGAAATCCTAGGACCCGTGATCGCTCTGCACACAGATACAAAGCTGAGAGTTCGGCTCAACAAACAAGGACTGATGTCTGAGCAATTTCCATCAGAACGAGGCGTGAAGCAGGGGTGCTCACTTGCTCCGGCCCTCTTTATTGCATTTCTGGGAGATTACCAACACACCCAATCGGCGATAAGAGCTTTTCCCCCAAAAATAGGAAATACTGCAATATCCAGACTTTTCTACGCAGACAATCTGATCCTTATAGATCAGACCCAAATCGGGCTTCAACGCCAACTCAACAACCTGGCCAAATATATCGAAGAGAACGATTTGGAAATAAACACCAACAAATCAAAAATTCTGATCATGGGAAAAACCTGTTCTGCTGTAAGCAACAACGGACACTGGTTCTTGAACAATAAGAAGATAGAGATTGTCTCTAGCATAAAATATTTAGGAATATTGTTCGATGCAACGCGTTCAGAAAAGGCCATCCATTTGGCCTTGTGGTCAAAAATAAAAACGTTGACCTCTCAGACCAAACTTGTAGATCGGAAATCTTCTACCAGCAATTCAATTCTATAAGCAAAAGGTGGTCCCATCTATAACCTACGCAATGGATGCAGCTTTAAACATTCAAGACACGATCTGGCCAAAGTTGGAAGGTTATTTGTGGAAAGCAGTCTTGGGCCTCCCGAAATCAACATCTATTTCAGCTATCAGGCGCGAGCTGGGCCTCTTATCATTGAAAGCATCTGTCAAGCAAAGCCAAATAAGACTTTTGTGCAAATCATTTCTCCAGACGCTCTACCATTGTTTAAAGCGATCCATAAGGAACTTATCCAAGGACAATGCAAAGCGCTGAACAAATGGGAGCAAGAACTGCAAAAAAATCTGGCGGACGTAGCCCGTACATCTGAAGACTTAATTCATAACCCCGCCAAGATAAAAAGAAAAATAGCTCAGGAGGACTGGATTCAAACATGTGAGACAGCGATGGCAAATAAGCTGCTCACTCACTTACCACCATCTACAAATCAGCTTAATAGACCTTTAAATTACTGTATAAAATTTCCTGACAAAAGGCTACAGAAAAATGTCATGAAAACAAGATTCAACCTTATGCTAACTCAAGAAATTAAAGCCATTCGGACAAAATCCACTACTAAAACATGCAGACTATGCCCAGAGACGCAAAAGGTGGAAACCGTAAAGCATTTACTACTAAATTGTGACAAAACGGCGCACCTGCGAGAAGTCTTTTTACTGCCCCTAATGTACGGCGCAACACTCCGTGAGGAAGATACATGGTGGTGCCGTTTGATTGCGGGCGAAAAGACTAAATGGTCCACGGTGGCGGTAAAGATTTTGGAGGCCGCTCTTAAACGAGCAACAGAGAGTGTAACCTCTCCCAGTACTCCCTAACAAAGTCCCTTCCCACTCACCCCGTTCGGTTCCGCTTTTTTGTGACATACTGTACTTTCTGCAACGCTTTCATGTGATATATGAGAGGTGATTTCTTGTAAAAATCAAATTTTGTTGTGATTATAAACAAGTAAATAAAAAAAATAAAAATTCTTTACAAATTCACAATCAGAAAAATCCCACTCCTATAGTCCAGAAAGATGAGAAATCAGCTCAAAGCCAGGCTGATATTCAGGAAATTGGAGAGCAGTTGTTCATCCCTATTCAGTTAAATGATGGGAAGGACTCTGTTCCTGCCCGAGTGTGTGTGAACAACGGTAAGAGCTTCATCAGCAAACTCCTAAAAGATCCAGCCATTCCCACATTTAAACAGATAGACGAATGGGAAATGGACCTGGAAACACCCATTTCCAAACATCTCCTGCCTAGCAGGTGGAAGCTCAAAATTTTCATAGGCAACAAGAGCATAGTCGATAATTGTTGGGTCGTGCGAGATGCCCCTGCCGCATTTTACTTAGCCAGTGACATTCTCAATTGCTTTGCCATTATTTTGGACCTAATAAACTTCAAAGCCTGGTCCCAATTACCGGGTAATCCCATGGACTTTGATGACCCAGAGAAAGCATTTAGGTCAGCTCAACTGCTGCCTTATGCAGTTGAAATTCAGATTGGAGTGGAAGTCAATCCCGGCGGGGCCAAACTCAGCCTTTCATCCTTCCGAGGTCGATAAATGAGCACCACACACCGTGGGTAATAATAAGCAGCACTCCGATACCTGAGGGTTAGTAGCGCTATATAAATGCCTAATTATTATTATTATTATTATTATTATTATTATCATTATTATTTAAGTCACCATCCCAGAACGGACCCGACAATTCTCACTGGAAGTGAAAGTTAAAAGAGTACAGAAACTGAAAAAACCCTGACGCCTATGTCCATCTGAATGCTCATTTCCAACAGCAGGGGTTGGGGGTAAACCCAACACCACTAGTCAACATAGAACATGACACCATTCCAATAGAGGTGGATAACAGCGACCTAAAGAGTATCACTCTGGCTGCAGACACCATTATTGGAATGGCGGATGATGACCGACATTTTTCTATAGATTTAGATAATGAACTGTAAGGACCCATCCCCAAGGACTGTTTTGACACTAATAGCGACAATGACACAATACCAGACAGGATCTTCACCTGGCATGGGGGGAATTTCCTGGTGCACACTTCCTGCCCTTATGGTAAGGAAGATGTGACCTGTGACTTCAGGAGGGATGAGGTTATCTTCCAAGTCCATGAGGACTGCCTTCCCCACCTGAAGCCATCAATCCAAATCAGCACTTTGACCAGGGACTTCTCCACCCAGCTGGAGGAGGCCGCTGAGGTAGCAAAACCAAAGTCTTTCCAGGCTTCAGGCAGATGGTTGAAGAGAGAGTCAACCTAGCTGATGCCTGTGAGACTCTGGAGCAAAAGCAAACATTGAAACAAGTTTTCTTAGATTTTCAAGATCTCTTTGCAGTGGACTCATATGACTGTGGTCGCACCGACATCCACACAACAACAATTCCCACGGACCCTGGCATGACTCCAGTGTTTGTGAAGCAATATCGCTTGCCTCTCGCATCAATGGAGTCCCTTACTGAAATAATTAAAAACCTTGAGTCTGTGGGATAATTCGTCCAGTCCACAGCACCTTCAATAATCCGGTGCTGGGGATTCTGAAACTAAATGGCCAGTGGAGACTCTGTGCCGACCTAAGGGAGCTCAACAAACGGGTCCATACTTCCCGATGGCCTCTTCCCTACATTGACCAAGGGCTGGCCCAGATCCAGGGGTCACAGGTATTCACTGCAATTGACCTGACCAATGAGTACTGGACTGTACCTGTTAGTAGGGAGGACCAATACAAACTGGCTTTTACCTTCAGGGGGGCAGCAGTACACATGGACCCCGACTCCCTTCGGATACATCAACTCTGGCAATTCATTTAACATCTTTCTACACAAGGCCATGCCCGACCTGGGTGAAAGGGGTAACCTGGCCTATGTAGATGATGTTTTAGTCAAAAGCTCAACTGTGGAGGTACACATAGCAGAGATCCGTTATGTTCTGACACAGTTGAGGGCTGCCGGAGCAAAACTCTCCTTTCAAAAGGCACAGTGGTGTAGAACCCGTGTCAATTTCTTGGGGCATGAGATTACTCCTTAGGGTCTCTGTCCCCAGGAAAGGAAAGTGGAAGCACTCCAGAAATTAAAAGACCCCACAACTCTGCGGGAACTAAGGAGCCTCCTTGGACTAACTTATTACAGTAGAAAGTTCATTGAGGACTACGCAAAGATCACAAGATCCCTGATCCATCTTTTGAAAGGGGGGGGTCAAGTGGGAGTGAGGTCCAGGACAACCCGAGGCAGTAAGACAACTCATAAGAAGCCTCTCACAAGAGCCTTGCCGAGCTTACCCTCTCAAAAACAAGGAGTTCTTCTTGGAGACAGGGTTCTCAAATACATGCTTGACGGCAGTATTATATCAAAAGCATGACAAGGTCAATAAAGTAATCTCCTATGCGAGTAAGACTTTATCCTGTGTGGAGAAAAAATTCAACGATTGTGAGAAGGCACTCCTGGCAACGGTGTGGGCATTGAAGAATTACCGCCCGTTTATCCAGGGGGAACACATCATAGTGGAGACTCCACACCAGCCTCTGCAATATCTCCAAAGTGACAGAATCCGGGCCGGAAATGTGATTAATTCCCGAATTACTTCCTGGATTCTGTCAATGCAAGGCTTTCCTGTGGAGGTCAGATATGGTCAAAACAAGAAGAGTCCCCTCGTGCAAAGTCTGGCCGACTTGCATGATTGTGCCAGAGAAAACTGTCTTGAGGATGAAAGTCTTAAAATCAAGGACAACATGGAGGCATACCTTAATTCCACACACAAAGGCTTTGAAGAAGACCAGTGTGAGGGAATGCCCACTGTCTATGTGGATGGATGCTCTTACCATGTTGACAACGGGGAAAAAGAACTTGTGGCCGGCGTAGGGAATGTATGGGTGATTGATGCCCCAGAACCCTCCGCTGGGTACAAAATCGGTCCCCGAAGTAGTCAAGTTGCAGAGTTGATGGCTGTGCATATTGCCATCCTCACTGCTGTCCAACACCAACTCCCCGAACTGGTCATAATCACAGATTCGGATTATGTACGGACCGGGTTTGTGGAGCACCTGGTTAACTGGAAAACCAGAGGTATGCTATGTGCTAGTAAGAAACCATTGAAACATGGGAAATTAATCCAAAATATTGATGATCTGGTCACCTCGAATGGGATGACCATCTACTGGAAAAAGATCAAGGGTCATTCTAAGGTAGAGGGACGAGACAAAACTGGAAATGACCTAGCTGATCAGCTTGCCAAATCCGGAGCCATCCAAGAGGATCTACTTGAAATCGAGTCGATGTTGGGGGAAATCCAGGTCACTGCTATCACTAGGTCCCAGACAAATGCTCACAATGAACTCTCAACTGCACAATGGAGTAAGGAGACCCAAGATGCTGATTTGATTACGTCTCAAAAAGGGGATCCAATAATTGGTAAGTTTCATCAACACATTGAGGACCCTGAGAACTTTCCCCTGACGGATACCGATTACCCCGGGAAAGAGGACCTGATGAAGAGTGTTGATGAAATGCCCAAAAATGTTCCGAATCCAAGACGGTTTGTTGGTGAGGAGATCCATAGCTGGCCATGACCAGTGGGTGGTCCCCACCTCATTCCGAAGCCTGACGCTAAATCACGCCCATGATGTGGCCACAGTCGGTCATCGGGGGTTTCATACGACATTTGAAATCTTGAGAGAGGTTGCATACAGGCCACACATGGGGCAGGACCTCGACCAATACTTGAAGGGGTGTCTTGTGTGTGCACAATTTCAGCCAACATCCCTCACACACCGTGCGCCTCTCTAAAAGAGGGGGATGACACTGCCTTGGTCAGATTTACAAGCCAATTTTATCGGGCATGTGATTCGCTCCTCTAGGGGGAACAAGTACATGTTGACTGTGACATGCTTGTTCATTAAATGGGTGGAGTGTCTCCCGGCCCCAAATTGCAAGGCAGAAACAGCAGCTGCCCTGATGATCAACCACATCTTCTCGCGTTTTGGACTACCCCAAAGGATTGAGTCAGACCGAGGTAGTCACTTCACTAGCGAAGTGATGACAAAGATGTGGGAGATACTTGGGGTCAAAAGGAAACTACACATTGCCTACCAGCTAGCCTCTAGTGTTGGAGTTCAGAGGTACAACAATGACAATTGTGAGCATATTAAAAAGGTTTCTGGCAGATTCTGGGCCAAGTTGAGACATTCGACTACCTCTTCTCATGATGGCCATCAGATCTACCCCTTCTTCTGAAACTAAAATGCCACCGTTTGAGCTGGTGACTGGACGAAGGATGGTGCTTCCCCAGCATCTGCTCTACAGAACTCAAGAGCAGACCTTGATAAATGCCTCCACAACTCATGAGTATGTTGAGAATCTGAGAAAACACCTTCAACATGCTTTTTCCTATGCTCAGCGGAATCTAGAAAGATCTGCAGTCAGTATGAAGACCCACTATGACCTTAAGACAACTAGAAAAGAATACCAAGTAGGAGACCGGCTCTACTTGTACAATTTCCAAAGGAACCAGGCCAAACAGCGCAAATTTCTTCCAAGCTGGTGGTGTCCTTTTGAAATTGTAGACAGAATCTCACCAGTCGCCTACAAAATCCGTAACCCCAAAGGCAGTTTGGCAGAAGGGGAAGATAAGTGGGTCCACATCAACCAGCTGAAGTGTTGCCATCCTAGGCATACGCTGCAGCAACTAGAGGATTCATCTGGAAACCCAGAGGGGGACATTCCAGCTCCCTAGAAAATTCCGACTTGAAAAACCATTCCATCTGTTATACTCAGTAATAATTATAAGTGGGAAAGATTGTCATTTATATGTCAAATGTATGCGTCTGTCCAACTATATGAATAGTGGTGGGGAAATGTCCACGAATATGCTCTGTTTCGTCATCATAGGACTGAAACCATGGATCCTAAGCACCAAGGAGGACCACTCGAGGACCGGAAGGAAAGACCAAAGGGGCCCGGGGTACCACTCCATACTCTCATCTAGAACCGGCGAGGACAACTTGTCGATCCACCACCGATGGGAGAAGCAGACACATTTTTCCACTTGGACCAAAAAGAAAAACTGAACATCCCAATCTCCCGACTTCCCCTTGATGGGCGGTCAAAAGTCAAGTTGTGAAGGGGGCTTTGTGGGATGTATTAACCCACTTATGCTCTGCCCTGCGGCATCCCTGTGTCCTTGTGGTACCAGAATTATAAAAATGGCCGCAAAACCCCTATGCGTGCCAAAACCTATGGAAATTGCGCTCTACAAAGCACAAAAAGATGGCTGCCAAATCCACAATGCATGTTGTCAGTGGTGGAACGGAGCTCACACTCCTGAAACATGTCACTGGGCTGCCGGACAAGTAAAAATTGAGCCTGCATGAAAAGCAGTGATTGCTGAAAGAAATCCAAAATTTTGCATTTTAAATATTTTCCTGGTTGCTGAAAATAGAGAATGCTGGTCCAAAATACCCATAAACATCCAATCTTCTTGCTAGGTGTCACATTTTACTGAATTCAAGAAATCATTGTGAATTTGCAATATCCTGGAAAGCTGAATTGGTCATCAAAACACCCACAGCACAAGTTTGCCTGCCTGTGGGATCTGTCAAAATCTGGGCGCAGTACCAGCGGCCGCCTGAATGACGGTTTCAAAAGCCTGCATCAAAACTGTAAACTTGTACCATTAAGATCTAATGTCTGAAATCTAAGTGGCCTGTTATCAAGAGTAACCTAGGTTGTAACTATTTAAACTTCATGGTTTAGAGTCTGGGATCAGTGTTCTAGCTGCTTGTTTGAAAATTGCAAGTTTATTTTAAACAAAGAAAAATGTAACAAAATGACATTTAAATTAAGCCTGAATCCAAGCCAAAACCACAAATGGCCCACAGGGCCAGGCACCTCCCTTCTGCTCTCTGGACAAGGAACTCACGCCCATGTGTTCATTAAGAGGGGAGGAGATCTTGGGCTGCAGGGGGGAGAGCACAATGGACTTCCCCCAAGGCAAGGAGAGGCTAATCAGGAAAGATCATAAAATGGCCTCTGCCAGAAGAAAGGGGGCGGAGATTGCTTCTGAGCTCCAAGAAGGAGGAGGAGGAGGGGACAAACACATTTTGTTGATTCACAATGGACAAAAAGCATATTGCTAAAAAGACTGATAATCTACTCTGTACAATTGTAAAAAATGTGGAAACCCCGGACTTCTGAACCTAATTTTTGGCTGCACATTTTAAGAGGAGCCAGAACTCTGTGCTATGTTCTGGGAAGTAACTGTAGAAATTGTGGTTTTATACCAAATGCAATTATGTCAAAAGCATGAAACTTCACACGCTTATGCCCAGCTACAATGCGCACAGTTGTACACATTTTTGGACAAACTAGATATCGTGTTCCGGCCCAAAATGGCAGAATTCTTTCCAAAGCCGACACAAGATCCTACAATGACGGGGCTTGGAAGAGCATGTGCTCCACAAAATATGTGATCTAGACATGTTATTGTTATAAAGTTTGCAAAATTGTAATATGTATTATACTAAAAGTAGATTTCAGGTTCAAAAGCCAAGGGGAGGATTCTCTGACTCATAAAAACACATCATCATGGGGATTCTAACCTATAGCCAGCCAATGGGGCACGCTTAGGATAATCCAGCATACACACACCTTTGCCAAATGCATCAAAAGAGACAGCTGAGGACTTAGGGGACACACAGATTCACCCACTAACCAATTGCTGGCGAAGCACCCTGAAGAAGATCCATCCATATTCCTTGCTCCAAACTCCAGAAACATTGTAAGCAGAAAGGCCCATTCCATTAGTTGAACCATTTTCAACTAGGCCTTGAATTTCCAGAACTAGAATCCCACCACCAAAGGGGAACATCAAAGAAAACAGCCGGGCTGTGCTGTAACTGCTTACCTGCCAAATAATGATCTGCAGAACTTGGGCAGATTAAACCCAATCCTGTGCCGTGCCGTGCTGTGCCGATCCTGTCCAGTCCTGTCTTGCGGTGACCAGAGCGCCTTGCTGATTGCAGACCATGTCCAGTCCTGTCGTGCATGACCAGAGCGCCTTGCTGATTGCAGACCCTGTCCAGTCCGGTGTGACGGTTCTGTTCAAATACATTTAGTGGGTATCCATAGTATAGGACTGGTACTAGCCTACGTACTAGCCATCGTCAATCCCTATCTCAAATCCATCCTCTCTTATATCCAGAACTGCATTGTTAGAATTATTTTGAATTGCCTGAACTCTCTATCTCATCCCTACTATCTTCCTTTTGTAATAGTTTGTTAAACATATCTGTGCGCTGATATATTTCAACTGAAGAAGGAAAGCTCCTCGGCAGGCAAAAACTTGATCCAGAGGCATCCTGGTCAAGTGGCTGTGCTCCAGTGTAGTATTTGCTTCTTCATAGTCTGACCCTAGTGTAAAGAAATCCTGTTTGTCTTTTGAAAGCGCATCCCTGTTTTCCGATTTTACGCCTATTTGATAAAAACGGCCTCCACGAAAACCTCCATAACTTCTTCAAATTTTATGCTAGAAACAAAATGTAAACATCTGCTTGTAGCTAACATTCCCAGCTTTCCATAGAACCAACTCCTTATAGCTCTCCCGCGATCGTGATTACTGTGCGCAGAAAAGTATTCCGCAAATTTTCGTTTTGGCAAAATATTACACGTGTAAAATAGCTTTTAATTGCACCCAACCTCATTTTTCATTTTGCACATTGCTCCTTAGTGTCAACTCATTGCTAGTGTTTGTCTGAACGCATATAAAGCGGCTCCCATTAGCATTTTAACAATTTCAGTGATTTAAACCATATTTAGTGTTTTACCTATTCCATTCAAAGCCAAATTTAAAACTGCATTCCTGAAACCTGTTCTCTCTCCTATTTGATAAAATATCTCCTAGCTCTCTACATTGCATATTGGGGGCTGAGGGGTGTGCTGAGGTGTGTGCAGGGGGAAAGAGAAACCACATTGCTATTTGATTTGAACACACACCCACAAATGTATTATTGCTGTGCTGCATTGTTTTTGCTCATTATTACTCCTTGTGATTAAAGAGATTGCTTAGTGTGACATCACCCCATTGGTGATTATTGTATCCCCATTAAAAATAGTGCGATTATATTGTGAATACTTAAATAAATATTTTAACTTTGCAAACCAGCCTGATTCCTGGTTCAGTGTGAATAGGGAGTGGGGTGTTCCAACAGAGGGGCATGATATAAGTGGTACATCGTTCAGAATGAAAGAACTTTTAGACACAAATAAATAAATAAGGATTTCAGCTGTGCATTACACGCTAGGCGTTGACTTAGGTGCCGGATTGAAATCACTTACAAAACTCGGTGTGGAAATTCTTTCTGCTGCGGTGAAATTTGTGAAACTATCCCAACTTTGGAGTCTTGTTCGCTCGTAATCTGACATATTCTCATAACTCTTTTTCTGGCAAACTACTTCTAAGAACATTGATATGATAGTTATTATATGATAGTCATTTATATAGCGCCTATACACAATGTGTTTCAAAGCGCTTCAAGGCAAGGGAGGGACCCTGTAGGGCATACTTCAGCAGAGGTCAAAGGGAGTGTCCTACTCTTGAAGGTCTTCACCAAAAGAGAGCAGCTGCACAGCTGGAAGGGCAAGGGGCAGGGAAGCATAGGTTGTACTGGGAAGATGGCATCTTCTATAGTGAATCTACTGAGTTTATTCCAGGGGACTACAGAAGACTTGGGGCCTCATTACGACCAAGGCGGTAACCATGGCGCTAGTAGTGCCATGGTTGCCGCCGGTATTCTACGATTCTGCCATGGTGAATGGCAGAATTACCGCCCCATTCCAAGGTTGGCGGGGCGGTAATTCCCCATTCCCCATTGGCGCTTCCCCATTCCCATTTTTGCCCCCATAGGGCTCAATGGAAATGGGGAAGGCGCTAGTTACGGTACCGCAAATTGCGATACCGTAATTACCTCGAAGGTCCCTTTGCGGGTCCAATCTTTAACGGCTGGTAAAACCAGCCGTTAAAGTAGGGACCCGCAAAGGGACCTTGTAATTAGGCGGTAAGGGGTTAACGGCGCCGCCACCTTTTACGGCGACGTTAACCCCTTACCGCCTGGGTCGTAAAGAGGCCCTTGGAGTGCCTCTAGAGAGCAGACAAAAGTTCCTACAGTTAGCCCATGAGATTCTGAGGGTCTGATGTATATAAATTCTGTAGGAGCTGTCACACTTGTCAGACATCTGGCAAGAGCGGACTCAAGAATGTGGCACCCTTGGTGCCTCTCCCAGTGTTGGAAGTCCCTTTTGAGAGGGTAGGAATTGAAATTGTTGGTCCCCTAGACCCTCCAACTTCTTCAGGCAACAGGTTTATCCTGGGTGTAGTAGACCATGCTACTAGGTATCCTGAGCAATCCCTATGAGGACTGTTACAGCTCCGGCTGTTGCGAAGGCCCTACTTGGTATTTTTTTTTACCAGGGTAGGTTTTCCTAAGGAAGTCATCTCTGACAGGGGATGCAATGTTATGTCCCACTACACGCAGGCCATGTGGAAGAACTGTGGAGTGACTTACACGTTCTCAACTGCCTACCATCCATAGAAGACAAATGGATTGGTAGAGAGGTTTAAGCGTACAATGAATAGCATGATAGTTGCATTAGAGGAACCCCTTAGAAGAAAGTGGGACCGTCTACTGCCATGCCTTCTATTTGCTCATAGAGAAGTCCCTCAGGAGGGAGTTGGATTTAGTCCCTTTGAGCTTCTCTATGGCCATCCAGTTAGAGGTCCCTTGGCCCTAATTAATAAGGGGTTGGAGAGTGCTCCTTCCCCCAAGCCAGTGAGAGTCACTATGTGATAGGTCTCTGGAGGAGAATGTCACACATGATGGCAGAAGCATCAGATAACTTAAAATCAGGTCAGGCTCTGGTGAAGCATTGGCATGAGCAGAAGGCCAACATGGTTGAGTTTACTCAAGACCAGCAAGTTTTAGTTATGGTACAAGGCACAGGGCCTCACAGGACAAATGGATAGGATCCTCAAGGTTGTGGGCAAACTTGGAGAGGTCAACTATCTGGTGGACGTAGGCAATCCTATGGCGGCTCCCAGAGTCTTTCACACCAACTGTCTAAGACCAGAAGTGGGAGCTTCGCTTCTAGCCTCAGCGCAAGAGGAGGAGGAGGAGGGTGAACCTCTACCTGACCTACTCAGTGGACAGCCTTTTGATGAGAAGATAGGAGTCAATCTCTCTTCTAATCTGACACTGGAACAACAGGAGGAGTGCAAGTTTCTGTTAAATCAGTTTGCCTCCTTGTTTTCACTGTCACCAGGCTTGACTCCTTGGGGCCAGAATGATATTCTCACTGGTGACTGTTTACCTGTTAAAGGCAGAGGTTACAGGATGTCAGATCATGTAAGACCCACATAAAGGAAGAGGTCAACAAGATGCTTGATCTCGGGGTGATAGAGCCATCTACCAGTACATAGGCTAGTCCAGTTGTACTAGTACCAAAGGCAGGATCCAAGGAGTTGAGATTATGTGTGGACTATAGAGCTCTTAATGCAGTCACAAAGACTGATGCCCATCCTTTACCAAGGACAGATGAACTGGTGGACAAACTGGGTTCAGCCAAGTACCTCAGTGCTTTTGATCTCACTTCAGGATATTGGCAAATAGCACTGACAGAGGTTGACAAGGAGAAAACTGCATTCTCCACCCCAGCAGGCCTCTACCAATTTAAGGTAATGCCTTTTGGGCTAAAGAATACACCTGCAACATTGCAAAGGATGGTTAATCAAGTTCTGAATGGGATGGAGGACTTCTGCATGGCATACTTGGATGCCATTGCAGTGTTCAGCCCTACTTGGAAAGAACATGTTGACCACCTAGGATATGTTTTGCAGGCTCTTGAGCAGGCCCATCCGACCATAAAGGTAAGTAAGTGTCAAATTGGTCACAGTAAAGTGGTCTACCTTGGCTATGAGGTAGGAGGAGGTGAAATCAGGCCATTGCCTAACAAGGTAAAAGCTGTACAAAACTGGCCCACCCCTAGTACTCAAACCCAAGTGAGAGCCTTCCTAGGACTCAATGGTTATTATAGGAACTTCATAGAGAACTATGGGACCATAGCTTTTCCCTTGAATGTGATCTCCTCACCCAAATTTCCCAAAAAGGTCAGGTGGAATGAGGAGTGCACTCAAGCATTTGCAGGACTTAAGAAAGCCCTTTGTCAAGCTCCAGTCTTAAGAGCTACTGACTACAACCAAACCTTCATTTTGCAAACTGATGCTTCCAATACATGTATGGGTGCAGTTCTGGAGTTAGCTGGATGAGAAAGGTAGGGAGCACCCAATTTGCTTCATCAGCAGGAAGCTGAAGGAACCTGGAACAAGGTGGGCAACCATTGAAAGAGAATGTTTTGCTATTGTGTGGTCACTGAAGAAGTTTAGACCGTACTTGTATGGATCCACTTTTGTGATTCAGACTGACCACCAACCCTTGAGATTGTTGATGCAAATGAAAGGGGAAAACCCTAAACTACTGAGATGGTCAATCAGCCTGCAAGGGTTTGATTTTTCCATTGAACACAGGTATGGGTGTCACCACCAAAATGCTGATGGTCTCTCCAGGATGTTTGACCGACTGGAGTAAGGAGATTCCAGAAGTGCATTAAATCCTCCTATCCCTTAGTCTGGGGGGGACGAGTGTTAGGGAGAATTCTCAGGAATGCGCTTATGTCTTTTACCTTGTGATACCCCCAACTACTTTGCTGGATTTATAGGATTTTTATTTTTACCTGGAAATGAGTGTGAGCCTTTTTTCACACTCTTTCATGTATTTTGATGTGTGTTTTACTTTTGTGTTCTTTGGATATGGAGTTTTAGACAACTCCATAGGCATCATCCTTTTCTTCTGTGTCACACAGCACTTCAGTGCAGTGGCACAGGGATGTCTTTCAGACCTCCCAAGGTTTAAATACCTTCCCTGGGACTGACTACTGTTTCCCAGACCATGTACAGTTAAATTTACTTTGCTAGTCGTTTTAAATTTCTTGATCCACCACACACTATCTTCCTATAGAGTGCTGGAGGGGTTGACTAGCATCCTGTATCTAAACACTCATGTAACAGTCAAATGTTAGACTTTCCTCTTGAAATGGCTGGTGGCAGTGGTTTTGGAATAAACTACCATGATTTTTCCAGACCGCAAACACCGGTAGCTAAAAATTGGGTCAGCCATGTTTTTCAATATGGCGCCCAAGACCCCTCTGTAAAAACAGACTCCGGACATCTTTTTTTATTGTTTCTTTTAGGAAAGGTCCTTCTAGTCTTTGTATCTGTGTGCCAAACCAGGTTTGGTCCCTGTGTTCCATGGCCTTTGGTGGGGTTCAGTGCTGAAGCCCTCCTATGGTGCCTGAGTGTCTGGGGTGGACAGGATGTGAGGGAGGTTCCCAAAACTCCCAGTGTTTAGTTTCCTAGGAGACCTTAATGCATTCTGGTGTGAATTGTCTGGCTGACTGTCTGGCAAGGACAGCCACCCAGCTGGGTGAGTGGCAGCCAGGCTGGAATGAATGGGATAAAACTGTTTAAAAGAAGGTCTCTGGGACTTGGAAGGCAGAGTCGACCACTTTAATGAAAGAACCAAAGACGAGCTGAAGGAAGACAACTGCTGCAATTCCTGGACCATTGGTTTGCCCGGTGAAGCCCTGCTGCAGGTTCGAATTACCTAAAACTCCCTCGACAGAGAAGCCCTTCAACGACGACTTCTTCCATTGGGCTGGTGGGAACAACCAACTCTCAAGCCACCTGGACACTGTCTCCATACTGGTCGAATTTTCTTCAGAGTGCTGTTGAAAAACGGATAGCCAGTGAGAAAGATACCAGTTTGTGGACTTTAAGGCACTCGCACCTTAAAACCGACATTTAGCCAAACTTGTGGCTTCTTACATGGGCAGTGCAGGAACCTCCTGATTTCTTGTCCCCACAACTGAAGCTCAGAACAGCGAGATCTGCAGGAACAACTGCCTCAGCGACAACTTTTCTTCATTCATAAGGTACTGTGCAAACGCAGTGTGGAAATCCTTTCTGCCGCTGTGAAAGTTTGTGAAACTTTCCCAACTTTGGAGTCTTGTTCGCTCCTAATACGACATATAACTCTTCTTCTGGCAAACTACTTCTAAGAACATTGGCAAAGACTTAACCGTTACTACCAGAACTTTGCTATCCTAACCAAGACACTGAACCATTGACTTTTGCCCAGGCCTATGTAATTGAATTGCCTCTTGTAGCGAACTGAAACTATTTGCCCTGCCTCTGAAAGTAATTGTGTTTGGATTCTTATAATCTTTGTCTTTCTACCCCTTTTGAAAGTTGCTTAAGTGCCATTTTGCTCCCACTTCAGGGGAGCCTAACTTGTTCAGAAACTTATTGGTTGTGTACTGTAGTGTATTCTAGTGTGATATTGAGCTGCTTCTTGTTAGTGGAATGTTTTCTAACTAAATGTGTAAATAAATGTATATTCTTTTTACCAAGAAACCATGAGTACATCTCAAAAGGTGAGATTGTGCTTACCCCTGTAGTCTTAATTGTGTGTAGGGTTCCCAAAGGGTACTGCATGTAATTCTGCCTAACACCACTTGGTGCAATCACACATAGACCCATGCATGTCTGGGGCTGGGGTACAGACCGATTAGGTCCAACCAAAGACACTTAGAGCCTGCTTATGCCCAAACATTTAGCAAAGGCTGCTGACCTCGTTCACATATATCACCCTTAATGTCGAGGCAATGTCTAGGGGCTGGAGCACCCTATCAAGCAGTGTCGCTTACTGAACCTTCTGCAGGAACTGCAGGGAGATATTGGCCCTCATTACAAATTTGTTGGTCCAGAAACAACGGTGCCAGCAAGCTTACCGGCACCGTTGTTTCCAGACCGGCAAACTATGAGTCTGCAGGCGGGTGCCGTTCTGCCCACCAAGGTCAGACCTGGCGGGCGGGACGGCACCCGCATGTACACTTTCACGGAAGCACTGGCACCGTTACAAACGGTGCAGTGCTTCCCTGGTCCCCACTCACATAGAGTCCTGCGGGACTCTATGGGAATGGGGATCAACATTTTACTGGCGCCTGACTTACTGGGCCGCCGGGGCTGTAATGCCCCAGTGTTTCCGGCAAGTCAGGCGGCAGTAAATCATTACGGCCAGGTGGTTACCTGCCGGTTTTACCGGCATGGGTTCCACCAGACCTGTAATGAGGGCCATTATCTTTCTACAAGAAACTCACCTGGACGCCAATGAGTCAGCTACAGTGTGCAGAGGGTGGGTGGGTACGGCCTCTCATGCTCCTTCCCATGGTAAGAGAGGGGTATCCATTCTCATCCATCGACGTGTAAACCCTTACTATTCAAACTACAAGGGCTGATAACGAGGGCCAATTGTTCCTTGTGCAGGGACACCTATACAACCAAACTGTTACCCTCATGAATGTTTATGGCCCCACAACTGACACTCCCGGATTTTTCACACACCTATTTGCCACCATGATTCTGATGGGGGGATTTCAATGTGGCACTGCAACCTGAGATTGATTGGTATAATCCTGTGCAGTCACGGCCTAGCCTTGCCCCTAGGAAAACCCATAGACTCCGGTCCCTCCTAACAGACCTTTGATTAGTGGTCGTGTGGAGACACATGCATGGACATACTGGAGACTACACGTTCTACTCTAACCACCAATGTTACTCCCGACTGGCCTACTGGCTGCTCCAATGCACTATGCTATACATGGCCATCTGCTGCTCAATCCTCCCTATGACACTGTTGGATCACGCCCCGGTCCTAATACACCTCACTTTCTCGGATGCACCATTCAAAGCGTCCAAATGCAGGATGAACCTCATAGCACTAAAGTACCTTGACATGGTAGAATTGCTGATACAGGATTTTGGATGGTTTTGGCAGGACAATCTGACTGAAGGTTACAGTACACTCGGCTGCTGGGATTCCTTCAAGGCTTGCCTTTAGGGAACACTTCATATAACGATGGGCACACAAGGAGAAAACCTGGGCAGAGAGGGAAGTCCAGCTGACGGCTGAGCTCACCGTGGCCGAACGCACACACAAAATGGGCAGGGACCCACAGACGTATCAGGGCCTCGAAAACTGGCATGAGGATACGACCCGCAGGCTGATTCACATTGTTCTGTTCACCAACAACAAGATTATCTTGCTGAACTGGAAACAAACAGTGCCACTGTCGCATCAGCAGTGGCGCACGCTCCTGTCCACAGTCTGCTCAGCTGAGTTCTGGTCTTTGGCTGACATGTTTATTTAGACCCCATGTACCTTAGTGCACGCTATGGGCAGGCAAATAACTGATCATGGACACATTTATTGAGACAGGTATCTCTCCATTTGTTGGGTTTGTGGTTGATCAGGAGTCTCCAGGCTCCCCAATGCTGCTTATGATGATTGTTGCATCTACGCTTGACCTTACCGGCTGGCAGAGTCTTGGGGAGTGGAATGTGGTAAATTCTATCCCAAAGGAAGGGGCAATGGGTATGGTGGGGGAGGACATGTTGGGGTTATCTGCCAATGACGAGCGGTGCATAGGGATTTTACAATGTTGCTTAAGCTCAATATGGGGTGCTAAGGTCCATAATGTAACCCCCCTTTGGTGCATGTTTGCTATAGTCTTATTATGTTGTTTCAAATGCAATAAAAAGATTACTTTTTAAAAAAAAGATGCCACAGAGGTGGAATATTGAACACTGTGATGAAAGTATGGTCAAGTGAAGTAAGGGTTCTGTTTCCATTATAGGTTTGGTTCTAGTTCTAGTCTTTTAGGGAAGTGCATGTACATCACACAGTGTATCCATGGCACTAATGCCATGAAGGTGAACGGAAAATGTTGACAAACTAGCAGCAGAGAGGTGCCAAAACTCAAGTTTCATCCCGAAATCTGGGTAGGTATGAGAAAAGCGAATAGAGTCGCAGAGAATTCCAAAGAGCAGGTGCTAACACAGTAATTCATCTGCCCAGTGGAATTTACGAACGGAGAAGCAAAGGGATCATGGTCAAAGACATCTCACAAGGTGATAAGAGCTGAATTCCGAAGGAAACAAGTTGGGACCATTATTGGAAAGACAGCAAAAGATAATACAAAGGGTCTTAAATTGTGCTCTTTTTAACAATGTTAGATCGGAATTCAATTCTTGGGGTTTCTTTTACTATCGTGAGTAGTCCCCTAAATCAACCTTAATTTGGATGTGCTGCCTTCATTAAAGGCCTACACTAAGGGCATACACCTGTCTGAGCCTGTCCGCGCCGCTCGCGCACTTGGCATGTCACTCTGCTTGAGGCATCCCAACTATCCACCCAGATCATCCTTGTAAGTACACTTAAAATCATTCATGCCCCCCTGGGAAATCCTGCCTATCGTGCCCTCTCGGCCTTCAGCAGCGCAGTCCGCTCCATCCTCCACTTTGCCTAACATTTTGACTGCACCCATAGCGGAGGGAGATCCTGCGTCCTGACCATAGCACTCCTGCTGATATGGTCATAACTTCTTCAAACACTGTATTTCTAAAGGTTCTAAGTGATCCGACCGCGGCTGATTTTGCCACAGCCGGAATGTTCGCATGAGAAAGGAGCGAACCACCAAAGGTTCGCACCTTTCTCATGCAAACACACATATATACTACAGGGGCTGCAGGGGTTTCCCCCGCAACCGCCGCCCATTATACTGTGTGGTATAGTGAACGGGATGTTGCGGGGAAACCCCTGTACCCCCGTTTTTTTTCTTTTTTTTGCGGGTGTGCTGCGGTGGTGACCCCCACAACACCCCGCTCACTATACCACACAGTATAGTGAGTGGGGTGTTGCGGGGGACACCCCAAATCCCCACAATTTTTTTTTTTACTTACATGCAATGCTACCACCGAAGGTTTGAACTTTTGGTGTTCGAACCTTTGGTGGTAGCATTTTTAGAACTTTTGGTCCTTGCGACCATTTATAGTCGGTCAAAGAGTACAATTCCTTTATAAATGCATTGTAATGCTGTTCTCAAATTGCCATAATAATGTTCTCCCCTCCTTCTCATGGCCGACAACGTATTTACCTACAACGTCACCATTCCTGATATTACACCACTTTGCATGTACTTCTCAAACTAGCACATGATTTGGAACCATAGGTTCCAAATCAGCCTATTTCAGCCTCTATTTTCTCTCCTGCTCTGGCTGCATATGTCATGCTTTAAATAGTCTTTGCTGCAATTGATACTGTAATTCCTATGTTGGGAAACTGCCCACTGTTGCCACGGTATTATGCCCATCTGCCTACATATCCCATGCTCGAAATAGCCTAGTGTTGCATATCCTATGTTTTGAAATAGCCCACTGCTGCTAAGGTATCACTCCCTGTTGCCTGCATATCTTATGATTTGAAACAGCCTAGTGTTGCATATCCTATGTTTTGAAATAGCCAACTGCTGCATATCGCATGATTTGAATTAGCCTAGTGTTGCATATCCTATGCTTTGAAATAGCCCACTGCTGCTAAGGTATCACTCCCTATTGCCTGCATATCGTATGATTTGAAATAGCCTAGTCTTGCATATCCTATGTTTTGAAATAGTCCATTGCTGCTAAGGTATCACCCCCAATTGCCTGCTTATTCCACATCAGCCTACTATTGGGTATTCAGTGTAAACCGAAACAGCCTATTGCCACAAATGCACTACCTCCCATTGTCTACCCTCACCTTACCTGCCCTGTAAGGCTTTATGTTCTACAACGCACCTAAGCTTTCAGATCACCCGCTCCAGGCCCATATCGCCAGTAGCATTTCAGCTGCTTAGACACCTACCATGCCCACTTTAAGAAGAGCAATACTCACCATGGCCACCCTCCTTCCACTACTTCACAACATATCACCTCTGAACTGTCTGCCTTCCACAGGGCTTAACACGTCACCCAATACACATACTATTGTTACTTCCTACCTAGAACCACATCTGTCACCTGGAATGGATCACCAGGCTTGCCACCCCCCTTCCCCACATCTCTTATCCCATGTCCTATGCTTTTAAGAAACAAAAGACTAGGCTCTCGCTTTAATTTACCCAATGACTGTAATCATTTTGTCTCTTGTCCAACTCGCTTGAGAAATGCTAGACTAAGCTCTTGCACCAGCCCTAACCTTAAGCATCACATTGGCCCACCCAACAGACCATAAACAACAAAGTGCAAACTCCTTCAATAGCCACAATCTCTGCATACCTGCAGATATTCCACTTGATGACCTCACAACACCAACCACTACCACAGTCAAGGACGCCCTCATTAACGCTCGCTCCCTGGTAGCTCACTCTCATGACATTGCAGATCTGATCATCGCTAATCACTTAGACTTTCTCACGGTCACGGAAACATGGCTCCACTCTGCAGCCGGCCCTGCACTCTCAATCGCCATCCCAGAGAACTACAATATAATCCGAGCTGATAGAAAGTAGGGGATTGGGGGTGGGGTGGCTATTATTGCCAAAACTAATCGGAACTTTATAGACGTCACCAACATTGGTCTACCATCTGCTGAACTTCTATCTATAGAAATACCACTATCTAACACCCAAACTATACCCCTACACCTCATTTATAGACCTCCTGGCGCCATCTCCTCCTTTGAGGAGGACATCGCCCACTTACTGACCTCTAACACTAAACCTGGCTCACAAATTATTCTTATGGGTGATTTTAACCTTGGCCTTAATGACCCTAATGATGCTAATGCCATCTTACTCAATGACACTATCACTCATTTAGGTCTTACACAACATATCACCAAGCCTACACATTCAAAAGGGAGATCCCTGTATTGGTTGACTGACGCCAATTGTGACCTATCATTGATTGACATCACCCCCTGTGCATAGACGGACCACCATCTCATCACCTTTGGCTATAGAGCCAAGGACCTGCCTAAAGGCCTGCCTACTTTCATGACATCAAAAAGCGCGGCCAGAAATAGACGCAATATTACTATAGAGCACCTAAAACCTCTCCTAAACCCAATCACCAATGCTAACCATCCCATCCCTAACTCAAATCCAACTGTCCTCGTAAAACTTTATAACGATACTCGGGAACAAGCCCTTAATCAAATAGCTCTGCTCAAATTAAGAAAGGCTAAACCAGCTGCCCACATGAATAAATGGTTCTCTGCAGAACTAAAATCTCTTTGCAACATTAAAAGAGCAGCGGAAACTAACTGGAGAAAAGCCCTGTCTCTGGCATCCAAAGATAAGTTCTCAACGGCAGCAGCCACCTATAAAACTGCTATCATGAACGCCAAAAAAGAGATCTTCCACTTGAGAATACACAATGCCAAATCTGGCACGAAAGAGTTATTCTCTATCCTAAGGGAACTAGAATCACCAGTGCATCCCACAGATGATTGCATCAAGGATAAAACTGGGTGTAATAATGTCCAACAAGCACTCTCGAATAAAATAGCTCTCTTACAAGCTAAAATAGAATAAAAAAAGCTAGCCTTGCCTCCAAAGACCACTCGAACATTAAAAAGAGCTCCTCCAGTCCCGAATGCCCACCCTTCTACTTCTCCCCGGTAACCGAGGATGAAGTAGTTAACATCATTGCCAGCCTTAAACCTTCAAACTGCCAAGGTGACGTATGCCCTGACTCAGTCATTAAGGACGGAGCTAAAGACCTAGCCCCCTTCATGACCGCACTGATCAACTCCTCATTTTAAAACTCGTCTGTACCCAATAACCTTAAAGAGGCGTGGGTCCTACCTCTCCTCAAACAGCCCAACTTAAACTCCAACATACTTACTAATTATAGGCCCATCACAACCGTTCCCTTTCTCCTTAAAATACTAGACAGAGTGGCATACCTCCAAATACAACAACATTTGGAAGACAATCTCCTAGGCCTGCGACAATGCGGCTTTAGACCCAGGCACGGGACCGAAACTGCCCTCCTGGATCTAAAAATCCAAATGGATGAAGCCAAAGACAAGGGCATCTTGGCCATCTTGCTCCTGTTGGATCTTTCCGCAGCCTTCGACTTAGTTGACCACCAAATTCTCACCCAACACCTTTCATCAGCTGCCGCATTCTCACAGAATGCCACCAATTGGATTCAGTCCTTCCTGTCTGATAGGACGACTAGGGTCTTTGCACCTTCCGCTGCAGCTGACCCTGTCCCAATCCAATGTGGAGTACCACAAGGTTCCTGTATTTCCCGCAAGTTTTACACCATCTTTACCAAGCTCCTCTTTGACAGACTTGACAAACTGGGTGTCACTTATACCAATTACGCGGCCAACACCCAGGTCCTCATCACACTCACTGGGAGTTATGAGAAAGATGCTGCAAAACGTAATGAAATCTACCTTGAAATTCAAGCATGGATGGCCACCCATACCCTCTGCTTGAACGACAAGACGGAACGGCTCATAGTAGGATCCCAGGCCCGCCTTAACAAATTGGACCCTAGGTACCAATCATTTACCATTGATGGCAATATCATAAAAGTCTCAAAAGAAGTCAAAATGGTGGGCATGTATCTCGACTCCACATTATCACTCAAAAAACAAATAAATGCCACTATCTCATCCACGGCCTACATTAATCAACTCATTAATGCCTGTAAGCCATTTCTCTCAACCACCAGCTGCCTCACACTATCTAGAGCATTGATACTGTCCAGACTAGACTATTGTAATACACTCTACCTGGGCTCCACTAGTCACAATTTGAACAGACTTCAGGTCTTACAGAATAATGCCCATGTATGTGCCCTTAACCTTCCTCGCAAGGCCCACATCTCTACCATCAGTAAGGAAGTCCACTGGCTCCCTGTCCGGGATAGAATCAAACTAAGATTGCTTGTCATTACACACAAATGCCTCTCACTGACTGCCCCATGTTACCTATCTGACAAATTCTCCACAGTTCATCCAGACCTACTAGAACCCCTTACATGCACCAACTGAACATTCAATCTGAATACAAAAGGTGGATCTCGTTTCCCTGTGCTAGCAGCGGAATGCTGGAACACACTCCCCATGATAATCAGGGCCGAAGAATCTTTCTGGGCATTCAGAGCTAAGGTGAAAACTTGGCTCTCATCGCAGTAAGAATTCAATTCCTACCATAAAGTACAAGTAATGTACTTTGTACTGCAATCTGCAACCGTGTCGCGGACCACATTGTAACCCGGTCCTCTTGCCACCTACTGTATTATCCTCCTATGTATTTCGCATGTGCAACCTTTCCGTAACTTTTGTTGCTCCTCAAGTCTTATGCGCCCAGTTACCCTAGGGTTTGGCTGCTCTATATAAATAAACAAACTAAACTAAACCCCTATTGTCGCCTGGGCATCAGAGCTGCAGAAACACCCTGGTTCCTGGGCAAGTTATATCATCGAGAAAGTGCTCTGGGGAGTAGGATGGTGTGGTGGCAGCCATTTAATTTACTTTTCGGTACACTGCTCGGTTGTCTTTTCGCCATGTTCTTAATAATGTGTCCCTATATGATGGCAAAATTATTACCAAGGCATTTTAAAAGTCCTAAAGCCCAGCCATTTTGTTTTGTGGCCTTTGTGTCTTTGTTTGGCCCATAAGTGCATAGCTCTATATGTCATGATGTATTGACTTCATGAGGTATCAGGAGGTCAGGACCATATTTCAGGTGAAGTGTGGATTTACTCAAATAGTAGGCTTAAATTAATTATATGCATTACATTCATCACTAGCAAATGCCATGCTAAAGTTTGGCCTTTTAATATAAATAAAGTGATTTGTTTTCTTTACATATTGTATACCAAGAAACACATATAAGAGCAAATGTACCATCAACCAGTGTTTTGACATGGAAAACAAGGTTTGGAAGCATAAATCTTAATTTGCAGATATACAAATAAATGACACACATTATTCATTATTACAGACCGTGCACTGAGTTAAATGTGTGTGGCTCTAAAATGCTACATTTGTGTATTTTCCCTGAATTACCTGTCCAGTCCAAGCTGTGTTATCTACCACCAAGAATAGAAAGAAGTCCTCTTCTAATCAAGCAGAAACATCTGTGTAGTAATTAACTATCAAATAAAGGTTTTGGTTCTTTTTATGCTTGTTTTCAAGTAAACCAAAATGCAGGTTTGCTACATTTTAATGGACTAACTTGAAATATCATACAGTGATTGAACAATGCATTAGTATTCCAAGTCCCACTTTACTCCAACAATCCACATGAAGATAGAATTGCTGCATGCCAGAGATTCCTGTAAAAAGTGAACACCAGGATAGACACCCCGACAACGGCGATCACAGATTGCATTAGAATCATACTCGCACACAAATGTTTTGCTCCTGTTGAGGACACTTCCTACAAAAGACCAGAACGGCTCTAGGAACATGAATAGCACCTCAGTATGGTAACCCCTTCATGGCAGACCTCAAACAAGAAGTCTTACATCAACAATCCCAGAAAAGACTAACATACCTGCAGTGCATTGATGACATCTTCTTGATTTGGGTAGAAGCCAAAGATGCTCTTAAACAATTCAATGAATCGCTACATGGTTCATCAATTTATCAAGATCACCATTACATTTTTCAAGGAAAGCACACAGTTCCTGGGTACAGCTTTGTCTGTTGGAAAGAACACACACCTAGAAACAGTTGTACACAAGAAACCCATGGGCAGGAACACATATTTGCACTGGGCAGATTGCGATACATCCCACACAGAATGGTCTGTTTTCCACATCCATGATATCAAGTACCAGTGTACATTTTCAAACAAGAAGACAAGGGACAATCAAGTTGCCACACTCAATTCATCCTACTTGAAAAAGGGTCATTCAGCCAGAGAAATTTACAGGGGACTTTATTATGCATTGAAAATACCAAGCTACAGCCTACTACAATACAAAGACAGTGGAAATACAGAACATACCATTGGTTGTCACCTATTGTCAGGGGTTAGACTGGCCTTGGGCCCAGTACTGTTGGGACTGTGGGGCCTGGGACCATGAAGAAACCCGGATCCAAAGGGTTTCCGTACTTTAAAGGGCTGTTGTGCCCTTTCTGCAGACAGATCCAGCGTTCTGCCCGCCGGAACTACAATTCCCAGCAGGCTTCGTGGGCCCGCGAGCCAATGGGAAGCCGCGCTGGGTGTGGCACGCGACGAATGCGCATGCGCAAGCCCCGAGGCACGGGGCTTGTGCTCGAGACGCCGAGGAGAGAGGACGTGAGCCCAGCAGCTCCCCGGAATCCATACGCGAGGGGCCAAGAGCCACAGGAACCACGATCCGGCCCCTCGCATACACAAGATAAGTGCCGCTCACCCCAGGGAGAGTCAGGGATCCTAGGGGAAGCGCAGGGGGCATATCCCGACCCCTTCCAGAGCCCCTGCGGATCACGCAAAAGCTAAGTGGGCGGATTCACGGGAAAGTCGTGTTGGTTAATGTGCATGGTTTCGAGTGCATCCATCTCTTGGGAAAAGCGCCGGAAGGGCGCGTGAGATTGAAGCACTAGCTTGGGGAACCCGGTCAGAGGAAAGACCGCGTTCTGACACCCGGTCTGAGGGAAGACCGTGTTTTTAGGCAAAAGATAAGCCACGTGCGGCAGCGCACCCCAAAATTCCTGGGTTGTTTATTCCAAGAGCTGAACGCGTGTTGAGAGAGTTTGCATGAAAGTGTGAGATCAGCAGAACGTTTGACAACGCTAATGCTTGTCCTTTGTTTTCTTTTAGTTTGAACCCGATGCGAACCTGAATCTTGGACTGCAAGGACGTGGCACAGGACTTGACAGTCTTGCAGGACTGGACGTTAAGGACTAAAGCAAAGCTAAGTGTGCTAGTACATGAGACTGTGTTCATGAAACTGTAATGGCCTAATGTCAACAATTGTTTGTTGCTACCTTGGTATGTTGTTGTAAGGCTCGAAAGAGCACCTTCAGCTTGGTTCAGGGGGTCTGGTGAGGGTGGCGGCACCTTTACATGTAGAGGTGTTACGGCAGCTCCATCAGCCAGTTTGAGAAAAGTGTGCAGGCATCGTTTACCCTAAAATCCCCAGTCCTATCCATGACTTCTTCCCAACCCTCTATCCGTTAATCCTAAAATCCCTTTACCTATCCAACCATCGAGACCCTAACCCTCCTTCCCCGCTCTGGTTGAGGAGGCCTGTGTTAAGCTCTGTCTTGCAGGCACTGAAACCATTGAGGGGATGGTTGGTACTGCGTCGCTCCTGCGCCTAGGACCTGAGCATCTCTGACAGAAGCACAAGCCCACGTATATTCAGGCGCCTGAGTGGTGTAGCCAACCCCCACCATTATGGAAGAGATCGCCAAGGTTTTGCAGGACCTGCAAAGCGAACTAGCGGCGTCCAGGCAGGACTATGCCACATTGTCAGCGCAGGTACGAAGTCTGGCCGCGCAAACAGCACCATTGCCGGGTCACGCACCAGTACAGGTGCAAGTCACCCCAGAGCCTCTGATTCCTCTGGCTCCACCCGAGCGTTATGCAGGAGACCCGCAGAAATTCTCTACCTTTATTACGCAATGCCGCCTCCATTTCCTTACGAAATCGGCAGCATTCCGATCCAATCAGTCTAGGACTGCTTTCCTTATCTCCTATCTCACAGGAGATGCAGCAGCATGGGCAAATCCCTTAGTCCAAAAAGACAATACTATCCTTTATGATTGGGACGAGTTTCTCAGTGAATTTGAGAAAATATTTAATCGTAGGGCTGCTACCCTGTATAAGGATCGGGAATTGCTGACATTGAGGCAGGGAAATAAGGAACTAGTGACATATGTCACTCAGTTCAATCGGTTGATAGCCGAAGCCGAATGGCCACGCGAAAAAAGCATGTCCCTATTTTATCAGGGATTGAGGGATGATTTGAAAGATCTTATTGCCCAAGTTGACCCCCAACCCCGAGAATGCTCGGATATGATTGATCTGGCTATGCGATTGGATCATCGTCAAGCGGAGCGACGGGGGGATAGGAGGAAAGGAGAGTCACGTCCAGCAGCAAGGTTTGACCAATTTAAAGGGGCACGAGGGTCAATGGACAAGTCCGATGGAGACGAGCCGATGCAAATTGGGTCGGTTCGTGGTCCCCTATCAAAGGAAGAAAAAGAACGAAGGAGAAAGGATGGTGTATGCATGTACTGTGGGAAGTCCGGACACTTTGTTCGTGAATGCCCCACAAAGCCCAAGACTCAGGGAAACGCCTCGGCTCGTCGGTAGTGGGGGTCACCCGGTCGAGCCTGATTGATTGCAGGGCCCCGATAGAAGGTAGTCCCAATTTTGCCCCACACATTTCGGTAAGGGGGTGCCTTGGTTTTCAGGGAATTTCAAAAGAGGTCACCATGTTGATTGACTCGGGGGCGACGGGTAATTTTATAGATATTCAGTTTGCGGCCAGGTTGGGTATCCCTATCCAGCAAAAGGCAAAACCTGAGCCCGTACGCGCGGTAGATGGTACACCTCTATGCTCGGGAGCCATCACACATAACACTCGTTTAGTGACCCTGAATTGTGGTATTGGGCATTGGGAATACATTGCCTTCGACTTAATTGCTGCCCCGCAGTTCGGCCTTATCTTAGGGTTACCTTGGTTGAGAAAACATGATCCTCTGGTTTGTTGGACCTCAGGTTTGATAAAGTTTAGCTCTCCTTATTGTCGGGAGCATTGTAAACAGCCGGTGGCTGCTGCCTGTCAACTCGCAGGCATTACCGATGTTCAACCCGAAGCGCGCTTAGAAGAACTACCCACAGAGTATTCAGACTTTGTAGACGTCTTCAATAAGAAAGCCGCTGAAACTCTGCCCCCACATCGGCCATTCGATTGCCGGATCGATTTAGAGCCAGGGGCAACGTTACCGTGCAGCCGCATATACGCCTTGACCGAGGCTGAAAACAAACACCTTCAGGAATATATTACAGCCAACTTGCAAAATGGCTTTATTAGACACTCTAATTCCCCAGTGTCTTCTCCCTTGTTCTTCGTACCGAAGAAGTCCGGAGAACTCAGGACTTGCATAGATTACCGCGGGGTGAATCGGATAACCATCAAAAACCGTTACCCGCTTCCGCTCATCCCCGTCCTTCTAGATCAGGTTAGGGATGCGGTTATCTATACCAAGCTGGATCTTCGTGGGGCTTACCATCTTGTGCGGGTGCGCGAAGGTGACGAGTGGAAAACCGCCTTCCGAACAAAATTCGGATTGTACGAATATCAGGTTATGCCATTTGGTCTCTGTAACGCACCTGCTGCCTTCCAGCATTTCCTAGATGAGGTTCTTCGGGAATATTTGGACGTATGTGCCGTCGTGTACATCGATGACATCCTCATTTATTCCCATAGCCTAGAAGATCACGTTCAGCATGTACGCGATGTTTTACAAAAATTAAGGGAAAACCATTTATATGCCAAACTCGAGAAATGTGAGTTTCACCGTACTACCGTGGAATTCTTGGGGTACTACCTTACTCCGACAGGCGTACAAATGGATGCAAAAAAGGTGAAGGCCATTCTAGATTGGCCCCCGCCAGCCAATGTCAAAGACATACAATCCTTTTTAGGATTTGCAAACTTCTACAGACGGTTCGTCCAGAATTTCTCTGAGCTGGTTACTCCAATCACGAGACTTCTTCGCAATGGCTGCCCGTTTATTTGGGACGCCTTGGCTGAGCAGGGATTTCAACGGCTCAAGAAGGCCTTTACCGATGCACCGGTATTGAAACATCCGGACTTGTCCCAGCCATTTGTGGTGGAAACGGACGCTTCCAGCCATGCGCTGGGAGCTGTTCTGTCCCAACGTGATCCTCAGACGGGGCTCTTACACCCAGTAGCCTATTATTCAAGAAAGTTGCTTCCAGCAGAAGTCAACTACATCATTGCAGACAGGGAACTATTGGCCATAAAGGCAGCCTTTGGCGAATGGCGGCACTATTTGATGGGGGCACGTCACACAGTGACGGTTATTACCGACCATCGCAATCTTCAGTTTATTAGGACTGCCAAGACCTTGAGTCCACGTCAATTGCGTTGGGCCCAGTATTTCGCAGAATTTGATTTTATAATCACATACAGACCTGGAACGAACAATCGTAAAGCTGACGTTTTGTCCCGCTATCCAGATAAGGTCTCTGAGGAAGTAAAAATCGTGTCTCAGCCAATAGTCCCTCCAGCGCAAATACTGGGTTTAGCTACCAACATCTTTGAGAGCATCCAAAAGGAACTTTCCGCGCATGATCTCCACCAATGGTGCAAGCAGGACCCTCAGCACACCATTTTGGATGGACTCCCATATCATGGGCAATCATTGTACTTGCCTACACCCCAGCTGCAAAAACAGGCGATGTCATGGTGCCACGATTCCTCCCTAGCGGGTCATCCCGGTAAGGCAAAGACTTTAGAATTGGTGGGGAGACATTTTTGGTGGCCAAAGTGGCGGCTTGATGTCCAGCAATACGTACGACAGTGTGCAATATGTGCTCGGAACAAAGCCGATCACCAGAAACCAGCAGGCCTCCTACGTCCCCTGCCAACACCAACTACTCCTTGGCATACAGTTACCATGGATCTAATAGTTGAATTTCCACAAGTGCAGGGCTTTACCTCCATACTGGTGGTAGTGGATGCCTTTTCTAAAATGGCTCATTTTATCCCCTGCAAAGGGGTTCCAACAGCTAAAGAAATCGCCGAATTATTCCTGCAAAACGTGGTTCGGCTTCATGGCCTTCCATGCCGTATAATCACAGATAGGGGTCCTCAGTTCACCTCCAGGTTCTGGCGCGAATTTTGTAACATCATTGGTATGGAAATTCGGTTATCCTCGGGATATCATCCCGAGACGGACGGCCAAACCGAACGTGTGAACCAGGGGCTTGAGCAGTTCCTGCGTTGCTTAGCCGCAGGACGGGAGACAACATGGGTTCAACATACTTGGCTAGCAGAAATGGCATATAATAATGCTGTTCATTCTTCCACAAAACGATCCCCGTTCTTCTGCTTGTATGGAAGACATCCACGGATTTTACCTTCATCCGTCCCAACAGCAGAAACGGCACTGCCTACGATAGCAGGACAACGGATCGGAATAGAGCAGGTTTGGAAGGAGGTGCAGGATAATCTCATAAAAGCCAAAAAAGTGTACAAAACCTATGCCGATAAACATCGACGTGCTAGCCCTGTATATCATAAAAACGATTTGGTATGGTTGTCCACTCGTAACCTACGATTAGAGGGACCAAAAAAGTTACAACCTTGCTATCTAGGCCCATTTAGCGTTGAGAAAGTAATCAACCCAGTAGCGGTACGACTGGCCCTGCCCTCTCAGATGAAAATCCACCCGACCTTCCATACGTCACTGTTGAAACCAGCCCCGCCTGGGATACGCACTCAAAAGGCACCCCCGGTACTTGTACAGGGGGAGCCGGAATATGAAGTCCGAGCAATTCTGAACTCTAAAAAAAGGAATGGCCAAGTCTATTATTTAATCGACTGGGTTGGATACGGGCCAGAAGACCGCTCCTGGGAACCCTCACACCATGTACATGCCCCACGATTGCTGCGCACTTTTCACAAAAACTGCCCTGAAAAACCTGGGGGACCTGCCTTCCGTGGTAGGGGGAGTGCTGTCAGGGGTAAGACTGGCCTTGGGCCCAGTACTGTTGGGACTGTGGGGCCTGGGACCATGAAGAAACCCGGATCCAAAGGGTTTCCGTACTTTAAAGGGCTGTTGTGCCCTTTCTGCAGACAGAGCCAGCGTTCTGCCCGCCGGAACTACAATTCCCAGCAGGCTTCGCGGGCCCGCGAGCCAATGGGAAGCCGCGCTGGGTGTGGCACGCGACGAATGCGCATGCGCAAGCCCCGAGGCACGGGGCTTGTGCTCGAGACGCCGAGGAGAGAGGACGTGAGCCCAGCAGCTCCCCGGAATCCATACGCGAGGGGCCAAGAGCCACAGGAACCACGATCCGGCCCCTCGCATACACAAGATAAGTGCCGCTCACCCCAGGGAGAGTCAGGGATCCTAGGGGAAGCGCAGGGGGCATATCCCGACCCCTTCCAGAGCCCCTGCGGATCACGCAAAAGCTAAGTGGGCGGATTCACGGGAAAGTCGTGTTGGTTAATGTGCATGGTTTCGAGTGCATCCATCTCTTGGGAAAAGCGCCGGAAGGGCGCGTGAGATTGAAGCACTAGCTTGGGGAACCCGGTCAGAGGAAAGACCGCGTTCTGACACCCGGTCTGAGGGAAGACCGTGTTTTTGGGCAAAAGATAAGCCACGTGCGGCAGCGCACCCCAAAATTCCTGGGTTGTTTATTCCAAGAGCTGAACGCGTGTTGAGAGAGTTTGCATGAAAGTGTGAGATCAGCAGAACGTTTGACAACGCTAATGCTTGTCCTTTGTTTTCTTTTAGTTTGAACCCGATGCGAACCTGAATCTTGGACTGCAAGGACGTGGCACAGGACTTGACAGTCTTGCAGGACTGGACGTTAAGGACTAAAGCAAAGCTAAGTGTGCTAGTACATGAGACTGTGTTCATGAAACTGTAATGGCCTAATGTCAACAATTGTTTGTTGCTACCTTGGTATGTTGTTGTAAGGCTCGAAAGAGCACCTTCAGCTTGGTTCAGGGGGTCTGGTGAGGGTGGCGGCACCTTTACATGTAGAGGTGTTACGGCAGCTCCATCAGCCAGTTTGAGGAAAGTGTGCAGGCATCGTTTACCCTAAAATCCCCAGTCCTATCCATGACTTCTTCCCAACCCTCTATCCGGTAATCCTAAAATCCCTTTACCTATCCAACCATCGAGACCCTAACCCTCCTTCCCCGCTCTGGTTGAGGAGGCCTGTGTTAAGCTCTGTCTTGCAGGCACTGAAACCATTGAGGGGGTGGTTGGTACTGCGTCGCTCCTGCGCCTAGGACCTGAGCATCTCTGACACCTATCACCCATCACTCACACAACTAAATAGGATTTTTAGGGACTAACAACCAATAATTAGCAGGGATGCTGAGGTGATAGATATGTTTGAAGAAGCTCCCCTAGTTGCATACAAGCAACCAAGATACCTACCACTTTCTCTCACCAGAAGTACATTTCCACTAGTTTAATAACAAAGAAGACCTGGAAAGTATCTATGCAATGTTAGGAGATGCGAAACATGCCAACACATCTGCACCTGATCTGCCATTATAACTCGACAGAATCGCACAATGCAGATACAGAGGACATGCAACTGGAGATCGTACAATGCTACATACCTCATCCAATGCAAGAAATGCAAGCAAAGATAATATGCAGATGAGACCTGCCAGGTGCTGTGTGAAAGGGTAAACCTACATATATATATATATATATATATATTTTTTTTTTTTTAATTATTATTATTATTATAATTTAACAATAATAATTGACTTTTTATTTTAAAATAATCAATACCACAACAATATACAAAACCTTAATAAAAAAGAAGAAATGGACATTGAAATAGCTTTGTCTATAATGCATCCATTTCAAAATTAAAAACACTGCACCGGGCCTCAGTGCACCAACTAATTTCCGATATGGCAGCCCTGATTCAGAGCATCCAGGTACTTTTTAATCTCAATCCATGTTTTAGTTAAACGATAGATGAGGGGTATATGATCTCCTTTAAAAAAATCTTCCCATATATGCACACCTAATCTATAATTCAGCTCAATGTTTGGACAATTAGCTGCCAGCGTAACATCTTTTCTTGTGTCCTCTAATTTAGGACAGTATATTAAAATATGTCTCCCGGTTTCAATATCAATATGCTGACAAAATCTACAACGTTCACTCCTAGATATGCTTTGTCTGACACCTGCGATCTCCAGGGTGTTGATTATATTACATTTAAGTTGCATGTATTCCGTTCATACAAAGGAATTCTGGAATGTCTTCAGGTATATGGGTCTTCCTTTTTGAGCTGCATTTGCAATAAAATAATCGGACTATGAGATTTGGTGACAAGGTTAACTAGGTTCTGAGTTTTATCAATTAAAACAGTTCTTCCTTGAGAATCCTTTTCAAACCTGCCACCGTAATCTCTTTAAAATCGATTTTTAGGGTGCAACCCAGATACCAGTCTCTTCCAGAATATGCCTAGCAGTAGAGCTCGCCAGAGATTGGTTGTGCTTCTCTGCTTCCTTAAGTATGTGATGCAGTAGGTGATGCAGAGTGCCCTCTTCCTCGTTGGCTAATTTCAACACATATCTAGGCTTATAATATTTAAGGGTCTAGTCCACCGATTTAATACCAATTTTCTCTGCTCTCAGATACTCTATTGACAAGTGGCTCGGTAGATTTGACACCAATCTAAGTGCACAAGCTTCCATCTTTCCAAGTTCAATGTTTTTTTTTTCAGGCCCATGTTTCTGCTTCAGAGAGCAGTTTCGGAGTGACTTTAGCCTGGAATACTTTGATTAAAGACTCTAGGGAGTACCCAGCATGACGCTTGCAGAATATCTTAATACTACCAACTTGTTATCTAATGCAGGTACCAGCTGTTCAACATGCTTATTCCGATCAAGCCGATTGTCAGTAACCACTCTCCAATACTTCTAGATTGTCACAAATTCCATTGTAGCACCATCGAAGGATCAATGAAATTATTTTTTAGATTTTATTTTCCAGTTTTTAAAAACCATGATTTGTTAATATTGATTTTTAGTTTATGCAACTTGGAAAATTCCACCAGCACTTGTAATCCGCCCGGCGTCTTATCCAGCAAGAAGGGGTCATTTGCATAACCTAGCCACAATACCTTTCTGTACCCCAATGGGTGGATACACGTTCGCCTCATATAAGTATGTGGACAGATCTGCAAGTTACAGGTTAAACAACAGCGGTGCCAAAATGCACCCTTGGTTTAATCCTGGATATGTCGGCATGGCCTCAGTAAGAGTCCCTGCTTGGTTCAGTCTGACCCTCACCTATGTATTTTAGTATAGGGCTATGACCTTATTTAAGAGGCCAGTAGGAATGCCCCATGCAAGCAATTTTTGCCAAAGGGAATTTCTATCCACGGTCTTGAATGCTGCAGATAAATCAATATAAGCGCTGTATACATTTTGTCCATGCCAAGGCAAGGATTTTATACAAAGTAGAGAACCTACATATATACACCATTTCAAACCACAAAACAGAAACACCATTGGGTAGACACTTAACATTGGATGGGCACACATTGCAGGATATTTGGGTGATGGTTTTTAAGGTCGAACTATTAATTAGCACACACAGAAGAAGGAATAAATTACATATGTGTAAATCCTATTCGCCAGCATTGGTATCTTTCATAGATCCACATGCTAATTAAATATTCCCTGTCGTCAGGCTGGGAATCCTTGGTAACAGTAAAGCAGTTTGCATTTACATTTTAAAACTGCTGTCACTTTAGTGTTCTATTAAAGTCGTTTTGGGTGTTATTGGCCCACAGTCAATTGACAGGTCTCCCTCGAAGGCCATCGTCAGATTTTATCAAGCGCACATGGACATGGCAATATGAGCCAAGAAGAGCCATAAGAGGGGTAGGGGGGGTCACATGTGAATCTATGAAAGATACCAATGCTGGAGAACAGGAGTTGCAGGTAAGTAACTTATTCCTTCTCCAACATTGGATCTTTAATAGATTCACATGCTGTTTGAATACATTACAAAGCAGTACACATACTGCATAATGGTAAAGCTCACCTGAAAGAAGCACTCATCACAGAAAAACACTCACCTTACCCAAACAGGTTGCCTAGTACTGTCCTCTGTGGAATCCTTGTCCATGCCTGTAAAGGTATGCATCGTTTTCTATGTGGCAGCCCTGCAAGTATCCAGCCGGGGAACACGGGAGAAGAACAGTAACAGCCCTTGTAGAATGGGCCCTGGGCCTGGAAGTGGTCTGCCAACCAGCTGATGACAGTATGAAAAGCAGGAGGACAGCCATCGGGCAATGGATGACTTCGAATAAGCATTGCCCATGCCAGACAGAACAAAACACACAAACAGCTGAGAAGACTTGCAGAAGCCATTAGTGTGAGAGACGCAGAATTTCAGGACTCGCACCATATCTAAGGAGTGCAATGAGCATTCCGCAGTAGAGGGGAACCAAAAAAGACAGACAACACTACAGATTTGTCCAAGTGGAACAAAGATGGAACCTTTTGCATGACAGATCGGTTTGTGCGAAGAATCGTCTCAGATTTATGGAAAGTCAAGTAAGATGGCTTGCATGAGAGAGCCTGTATTTCCCTAACATGCCTTGCAGAAGTGATGGCAACCAGCAGAGCAGTGTTCCAGGAAAAGAACTTTAGACAGGACTTGTGTATAGGCTCGAACGGTGGTTCCATGAGTTTTGCGAGGACCACGTTCAACTCCCACACTGGAGCAGGCGCTCGGACAGGAGGGAAAGGGTGCAACAATCCTTTAAGGAATACCTTGATGAGTCTCTGCGACCACAAATGAGGAGTCCAAGAGGAACGCGTACACCTGGAGATGGCAGCCATGTGTACCTTGATGGAAGATGAGCCAGATCAGCCAGCGCCCAAGACAAATGGTGGTGCAAGACATCCTGAGCTTGAACACAGAAAGGGTCAAGGCATGACCAAAATACCAAGTGGAGAAACACTTCCACTTGTTCTTGTAGCAGGAAACTGTGGAGGGATCCTGGGCTTTGGCTAGAACCATATGACAGTACGGTGGCATAAGTATTCCGGGCCGTCAGATTGAGAGAGGCCGGGTGGTGTTTTACCACTGCTCCTTGGACATTGGACAGATAGTTGAAAAGCAGTGGTAGCTTGATGGGAGGCACCAGCGAGAGGCTGAGGAGATCCGAGAACCAGTATTGCTGAGGCCAAGCGGAGGCCACAAAAATCAGTTTTCACTAATGCCGTGTGAATGCATCAATCACTCCAGGGACGAGAGGAATTGGAGGAAATGCATACAGGAACATTCCTTCCCACGGTAACATAAGGCATCTTCAAGGCTCCCTGCATGATGGAATCTTCTGGCAAAAGCTACACATTTCTTGCTCACCCTTGTGCAAATAAGTCGACCTCTGGAATACCCCGCCTGTGGAAGATGCAGCAAACTTGTTTCTCTAGAAGATCCCACTCCTGGCAGGACTGCGTATTCCCGGCTGAGGTAGTCCGCCACAGTGTTTTTTTCCCCCCAGCATATGGAAAAGTATGAGGATTAGTCCACAGGGCCTGCACTTCCATTGGCAGAAAGGAGGACCGGGTGCCAGCATGTTTGAGGATGTAAAACATTGTGTTGTTGGTAAACACCCGGACCACCCGGCCTTGAAAGGATTAGAGGGTGAAAAACACAGCAATTCCAGGACGGTCATGTGCATTGTCTTCTCGTCTGGACACAAGAAAGCCCTGGCATGAGATGGCTTGTGTGGGCTGCCCAGTTCTAAAGAGACCAATCCATTGTGAACATGACCTCATGGTCCGGCAGATGAAAGGGTAATCCCTGGGTGAGATTGGATCAGAGCATTCACCAGCAAAGAGCATCACAGGATGAGATGAATGTGGGAGTGTCAATCTGGAAAAGTGAATACCCTTCATTTGAATGATAGACGTATCTTGATGGCCGAAGGCCAACCGTCTTATGCACAGAATTATAGAAATACATACTGCTATGCTTGACCAACAAGCGGCCATTTTTAAGGTAGCAAGAATCGCCATTTTGCTTGTTAACCATTGCTCATTGCTTTCTGTCTAAACTGCTTTGCAACTTGCAATTCTTGCGAATTCTGCTTACTCTGCTCGACTGTTAACATTGTTGTCTGGATATGAAAGGGCAAGGCCGCGGGACTGAGGAGTTCGTTGAAACTCCTCATGAGTAGCCCAGAAAGGAATGCCCACACTCCCTCTCTGTAGCCTTGAGGGAGAGCTGAAGGGCATTTAATCATTTCACAGCTGCCAGCCAGTCTCGTACTGTGGTAGAATATGTTAGAATAAAGCAGCTAAAGGCTTGAATTATGCTCTTCTTACGACCCCTTTACAAAACCCTTTAGAGCGTGTCGGCTCCCAGGACACGAATAGCACCTCATAGATAGCAAAGCTTGGAATGTGGCTCTTCCCCCGTGTGCAGCTTGCTTCCAAGAACAGAAGCACTGTGTTCTGTTCAACAACTAGAAGATGCCTCCGCACTTTCTAAATTGCACATTGTTACTAGAATAGACATCAAAAGTGTCATAATTGTAATACTCGTCGGAAATGTCCATCATCATCCCGAGTTCAAAGAAACTTAATAAAAGGGAGTATTAAACATGTCATAGCTGATTGTATGATATGCATTTTGTATATATGTAACTGATGTACGTAATTCGCTCTCTTGCGTCCCTCGAGGTCTAGAAAATACACATCGTGGGGCGTGAGACCACAGTTGGCCAATTGGGACTATTTTGCTTGAAATAAACCCTAGCATTGGGAATTTGAACCTCGTGTCTGGCGCATCCTTTCGTGTATGGTTATTGCCTTGTTTCCATATCACAAGGGACCCCAAGGGGCCCCTTTCAGGAGGACATCATCCCCAGCAAGGACATCAAGGTGTGGATGGACGCCAACGCCTTTTGTGAAAGCAGTAGAGTTTTTGCAAGACAGCCTGTCCAGTCGAGTGTGTTTTCGAAGGGTCAAGCAGGTTTTGGCATAGTTGACAGAGAATCCCAGCAATGTCAACCAACAGATCGTAGGCTCTGTATACCGGAAAACAAGAGGAAGAGACTCTGCCCGAACCATCCAATAGCCAAGGTACGGGTAAACATGAATCCCTAAATGATGTAGACGAACCATCATAGAGTCCAGTTGTTTTGTAAAGACCCTCGGTGTGGAGCGAAGGCCGAAGGGCAAGACTTTCAATTGGAAGTGTTGCCCTGTGATGGTGAACCGCACGAAACTTTGGTGTAACAGATGGATAGGGACATAAAGTATGCATCCTCCAGGTTTAAGGATGAAAGGAAATTTCCTTCCTGCAGTTGTATTAGAATATGTACGAGGGTGGCCATTGTGAAGGTTTGAGTCTGCAGGAATTAGTTGAGGCAGCACAGATTGGGAATGGGTCTTCAGCCCTCTGATATTTTCTTGACGAGAAAGTACATCCTTTGGTCCTGTTGTTGAATGGGGACAAACTGAATATGGATCTTCCCTTGTTGGATAGACCAAAGGCAACAAACAGCTGCTTAGTCAATCTGAAAGATTTTGTGTGATCCAAATAATATTTCAATGCCCCTTTGACGTCCAGAGAGTGCAGGGCGTTCTCTGCTGGTGAAGTGGCATTTTGAAAGAATGTAGGCACAGTTATGGTTGCAGTTTTATGAAACTCTGAAGGTACTTTAGGGATAAAATGAGGATTAGTGGAAAGTACCACTTTGTCTCTCATGAACTGTAGATACAGAGGGTCTACAACCAAAGCTTGCAGCTCCGAAACATGTCTAGAGGATGTAATGGCCACTAAAAAAGCCACCTTCCACTTTAGAAATGTGATGTGTGTTGCAGACAGAGGTTCAAACCGGGGCTTCATAAGCCCTGCACGTACCAGGTCCAGGCTCCATACAGGTGGAATCCTTTTCTTTGGCGGAAAGGTCAGAAAAAGCCCTTTAAAGAAGTGTTTGATTAGCCCGTCACAGTAGAGAGGGGAAGATCTTCTTTGCCGTTTAAACCTAGAGACTGCCGATAAGTCCATTTTGATGGAAGAGATCACTATACCTTCTGTAGCTAATATTAACAGACAAGGCAGGCTCTGATGAGGTGTTATAGCTAGCGGCTGCAGGTTAGGCTGATGTGCACACCATGCACAGAATCCGTTCCATTTTCGGCTATAGGAAATGTTGGTAGCAAGAGCTCTAGTTGCTGCTAGAATGCGCTCACAGTCTTGAAGGATATTCAAATGACCGAATTCGGAGTGGTCAGGAGCCACACTGTTAACAGAGACTGCGTTGTGATGAAAGATCATCCCGTTGTTCTGGAATAGAAGATTGTCAAGAGATCCTAGATGGATTGGACCGTCTGCTGTCAGTTGTAGGAGGTCCGAGAACCAGGTCTGCCTGGGCCAGTATGGAGCTACCAAGATTATTCTGCAACAACCTTTGTGTAACATCTGTATAGTTTTAATGATTAGAGGAAATGGAGGGAACGCATAAGCGAACCCGCCGTTCCAAGGGAACGGAAATGTGTCCCCTTGAGAGTCAGGATGCGGAATCCTGCTGGCAGATTTCTAGCACTGCTTGTTGTCGGAACTGGCAAACAGGTGTAGAGGGGGATGACCCCATCTTGAGAAAATCTTGGCTATCTGGATGTTGTGCAGTTGCCACTCGTGTGTCTGCGAAGAATCCCTGCTGAGGGTGTCTGCTTGTTTGTTCTGCAACCCCGGCAAGTGGAAGATCTGAAGTAGGATATTGTGCTGGATGGCCCAATGCCAGATGGTCTGTGCTTCCTGGGACAGGGTGTTTCATCGCGTTCCGTGGTCGTGTTGTCCGTGAGGACGCAAACCACTGAATTCTTGATTAGAGGGAGAAATGATTTTAGAGCCCAATGCACTGCCCGTAATTCCAGCACATTGATGTGAGGATGGTTTCCTTGGGGTTCCAGAGGCCTTTGACTTGGTGCTTGTCCAAATGAGCGCCCCATCCTGCCTGGGAGGAATCGGTCACAATGGTAAGATGGTAATTTGGCTGCATATGGGGCATTTCTTTCACAATGTTGCAGTGGTATGTCCACCATTTCAGTGTTTTTGACAGAGCCCGAGAGATGGTTACGCTGTCTGACCAGGAACCCTGAGTTTGGGACCATCTGGTAGTCGGAAACATTTGCATTGTGCGCATGTGCAGCCGGCAGTGGGAAATAAGAGAAATGCAAGAGGTCATGGTCTCAGGGAGAGCCATGTATATGCGTACCGTGACTAGCTTGTTTGGCGTGAATGAGTTCGGTAGTGTTATCAATTTCTTGATTCTTTCCAAAGAGGGTCTGACCAGACTCTGGCCTTTAAGGAATTAAGCGCCCAGGAAAACCAATCTCCTTAAAGGAACTGTGCAGGATTTTGTATAATTTATTGTAAAGCCCAATTGTTGGAGCAGCGTTTCTGTTTGGTTGAGAGAAGATAAGGCTTGTTGATTCGTTGAACCTCAAACCAGCCAATCATCCAAGTACGGGTAGACGTGGTGGCCCTGTTTTCAGTATAACGCTGCTTTCGGTGCCAGGCATTTTGTGAATGTTCTGGGTGCCGATTTCAGGCCGAATGGCAGTACCCAAAACTGATAATGGCTTTCGCCACGAATCGGAGGTACTTTTGATGTATTGGCACGTGGAAGTATGCATCCTTGAGATCTAAGGCCGCAAGGTATTCCTGAGGCTGAACGGCTTTTATGACCTCCTGGAGCGTTACCATTTAGAATTTTTGCTTTTTGATGTTCTTGTTTAGTCTTTGTAGATCCAGAATAGGGCGCCACTTCCGTCTGGTTTTTGACGACGAAGTACCTGGAGTGTTCTCCCTTTCCTCTTACTGAAGGAGGAACACTTTCGATGGCTCATTTTCTTAGCATTCGACATATTTCGTGCTGTAAAACCTGATGGTGCGGGTGAGATACCTTTATGGGAGGTATCGGGATTTGCGCGCACTTGAACTCCAACAAGTGCCCGTACTGGATTGCATCTAGCACCCACCTGTCCTTCGTTATTGTTTGCCACTCATTGAGGTAAAACGCTACATTTCCCTCCACCTGTCTGCCCCTGAGGCAGTCATTGTTGTGCCTTATTTTGCCTATCTCTCTGGGAGGTGGCAGATCTGCGCTTTTATTGCCCTTGATAGTATTCTCTGTTTCGCTGGGAGGATTGGCCATTCTGCTTGTAGCCCTGACAATAGCATCCGGGTCTACCATAGTTCTTGTTGTCTCTAGAGGCTGAGAATCTTGAATTACCTGAGGCTCCTCAAAAAGGAGCGAAAGGACTGCCTGCCATGAAGGGCTGTAAGAGACCTAGCCGTGTCTGAGTCAGCCTTCATGGCTTTAAGGGCCTAATCAATGTTGTCCCCAAACAGATTTTCCCCTTTAAATGGAATATCAATGAATTTGTGTTGTTCTTCCTGGCGAAAATTGGTGCAACATAGCCATGCTTGCCATCTAAGGACTACCCCATTGCCAATATGCTTAAACCCTGTTTCAGCAAGGTCTGCAGCGATATTGATGCTGTGTTTCGAGGCTTCCTGCCCTTCGCAGATCAGCATCAGGCCTGTTTTCTCTGTTGTTCAGGCAAGTGTTCCACTATAGGTGCCAGACGGTTCCACATCTCTCGATCATATGACTTAACTATTGCCAGGGCATTCACTGCTTTAACCATTGTTGCCCCAATGATGAGAATTTTTTTCCAAAGGCATCAATTTTCCGGTTTTCATTGTCTGGCGGAGTGGCGCACTTATGCTGCGTTTGAGCCGTTTGGCTTGCTGCCGCTGAAACGACTGACACTGGAGCAGGTTGCGAGGTGAGGCATTTCGGTGTTGTTTCTGGAGCCTTAAACTTCTTCTCCTGCCTACTTAACCGCTGGCTCTGTAAAAGGATGCTTCAGAGTAGAGGCCCTCCTGCCAAACGTGATCCACAATGGGTATGGAAAACACTGCCTTCCTGCGTTTAACCATGTGGTTGAAGAGGAAACCATCTTTCTTTTCCCCATCTGGAATCAGCCCAAACTCATGCCATGCCTTAGACATCATGGAGTGAAACGCCCCGATGTCATCTGGAGGGGAAGGTTGAGCTGGGCTACCATGCGCATCTTGGTCAGGATCTGTATCCCACGTGTCAGCTCTTCATGGAGACGAGTAATCGATGGAATTGGTATCCCTCAGAGTAGTGTTGTTGTCTGTGGCAATCAATTCCCCCTATTTTGCTCTCTCCTACAAAGACTCAATGTATGTAGAGGTGGAGGTTTAGGAGGCATTTGAATCCTAGGGAGTATTCCCTGGAGTCTACAGGGATGGGCTGGATCCCTTCGATGTTGTGGGGTAACTTGATCTTCTCTGTAAGGCTGAATTGTCTGAGCTTGAGGGAGCGGAAGCCTGGCATCAAGCTGTCCCAAAAAGAGACTGCAGTGTTGTAAGCATCTGCCGGGAAAGCTGGGATTGTGAGTTTATAAGGGGGTATTGTGGATGCATACCGCCTATTCCAACAAGTGTTGATGGCAGAGTAGGTGTCTGAAACCTTAGAGGTGTGTCTTCCTCTCTAGATGGTCTTTGCATAGGAGGATCGGAAGTTCCTTCTTCAGGATCTGATTCAAAGACACCTTGACATTCCTCTGGTGGAGGCTCAAAATCTGATATAATCTCATCCTGCAAAATGTCTTCAGATATGATATCTGGGACTTTGTGCGAGACATTGCAAGCGGAGACTGGTCGTGCTGCATCGTGGTTGCAGTTGGGGTTTTCAAAATACCCTTAGGGGACAATATATTGCCTTCTGTCGGTAATTCCGAAATCTCTGTCGTAGTGGTGGTCGATGAGCGCGTAGGCTTTTCTGCAGACGATTTCTTTTTGGTCGTCGACGAGGTGGTCACCGAAGTGGTCATCGACGAGAGACGAGGCGTAGATCCTGGCGAAGTTGTTGTCGTCGATGCTGCCGTCGATGGTGCTGTCGTCGAATTACACTTTGACGATGATTTAGTCACAAACAGGTGTCTTGATGATGGCTCATGGCCGAAGGAGGACTTCTTTTTCAATTACGATGCCGAGGTGGTTTTTGTAGCCGATTTAGCTCTGTGCTTGTCCGTCGACAGAGGAGATCTCCTGGACGGGTCTGTGGATTTTGATGATGGGTGTGAGCTTTTCTCCCTTGGTTTCTCCGATGGTGCTTTCATCAATGGGCCCTCTGAAGAGAGTTTAGACCCGGTATGGGACCTTCACCACTAGCTGGTGGTTTCTTCATAGGGAAACGCGTATTTGGCCTTATCATGCCCTCAAGGATGATTTTGCTTCACCTGTCTTTTGTTTTTTCGCTACCGGCTCCGCAGATCCCGGATAGGCTCCTTCATTAACGCAGCAGATTAGGCGATGGTTCCTGTCCATTAGAGTTTTTTGTGAGAAACCCTGGCAGATGTCACAGCCATCAGCGGAATGGTTCGGGTAGAGGTAGTGAACACATTCCATGTGGTTGTCCCCCTCATACCTATTATTTAGGCTGCAAGTGTTGCACAGCCTAAATAATGGCTTCTTAGATCCTGAGGTGTCAAGTTTTTCAATAGGAAAATTACTATGTCAAAGTAACCAGGATTCCTAGCCTGATGACTGGGAATATTCAGAGCATGTGAATCCATGAGAGATCCAATGCTGGAGAAAATGAGTTTCCCGAAGGAATCCAGCTGCTTGCTATCCTTGTTGGGTGGAACTGAACACAGAGAGAAAAGATTAGCAGAACCCTTTCGGGCTTCTACTAACACCACTGAGTCTGGACAGGGTGTTCGTCTGTAGACACATAGCACTGAAACATTAGTACTTTTTCTGAAATCTGTCCTTTTTGAGAGGAGCTGAAAAGGGATTTCTCATGGTCAAAAGACCGTCTTTCCAGATGTCCTTGAGGACAGGTAGGGTCACCACAGACTTTCTTGGTTGCTCCCTATGCTGGTATAAGAAGGCTTCCTCCTTTTTCTCCTTTGGGACAAGATCAAGCAACTTGGCAGCCCCTCAGCATGTAAGGAGCCAATCTCATCATGTGAAGAATATATGAGAGGAGGGTTCTCCGGCTTATCATTCTCTGCTATGACATTGTCAAATCCGTCCGAGGTATTAGTGTGGTTGGACACACCACCTTAAAAGCCGGAGGTCTAGGCTTTCCCCACATAGCTCCCAAACTATGGAATGCTCTCCCTAGCGAGTTTAGAGCAGAACTATCCCTACTCATCTTTCGCAAAACACTCAAAACTACTCTGTTCAACTAACCCTGCTCGGTCTCCTAGCAAAATATGTAACTATCCCCCTCTGCTGCCCAATTAACCACAAAGCCATGCATGTATTCAACATCTACTGTATCCACTGTAAGCTAAACATGTAACTAATATCCACTGTAATCATTGTAGCCCCAATCTATATTGTCCTGTAACCACAAGTGACGCTGCCCTGTAACCACTAAGCTAAACTGCGGCATGTAACCACTATGCTCTCCACCCTCTTGTAACCAGCAAGTCTCTACTTTGTAACAGCGCCTAAGGGCTTGCTGTGCGCTCTATAAAGGCTAATAAATAAATAAATAAAGTCTCATCTCCATGGGGTTGGCTGTAGGAGGAAGAGCAGTTGTGCTGGTGTGTGGAGGTCACTCCTTAGGAGATGGAGGAGCAGGTAATGGGCCAGCAGGAGGCTCCCGGCGTAGCATCAAAGATGGAGCCGAGGCCTAAGCTACAACTCCAAGACCAGGCCCTGTAGCGTGGATGGAATGCAAATAGAGAGATCATGATGCTCTAGTTGAGTGGGAGCCAGCCTCGGAGATGGCCTAGTAGGAGCAGAAATTGGGAGGGGACACAGCATAATCACTGAAGTCCCAGCAGAAGTAAGCAGTAGTACCTCCATGCGGATGTCATCTACGTGGGTGTCGTCATCATAGAACACACCTTCCTGCTCAAGATCTGTACGTGTAGGCCTTGGTAGTACCAAAAGTGCAGAGGCCAAATCCTCAGCTTGAGAGATGCTTCGTGCATTCATAGACAATGAAGAATGCATCGTTGTTGTGGACGAAGGGGTCGTGGTGGTCACAGACATCGATGGGTTTCAGTGCACCGTAGTCAACAAAGTTGTTGGAATTGGCATCTACGGAGCCATTCACAGGTTCGTCAACAGAGCATCAGACTTAGTCTGCTTGTGAATCGACGACAGAGTCAGAAACGAAGATGCTGTCGATCGGCCAGAAAGTGGTGTCAACAAGTGGTTCTTGGCAGACAAAGATGAAGCAGTCTTGGGTGATGAAGTTTTCACTGACGGGATGACAGACAATGACATTGATGCTGTCGTCAACGAGGTTGCAGCCTGAACCTTGGTCGTATGACCCTTTTTTAGCTCTTTCCCTATGGGGCGAATCATCATGGGACCTTGACCTGTTGAATGAAGAGGTGTGCTCCAAAGGCCTTTTGTACCTGAGGGTGGTATGGCAGAGGTCATATCAGAGGCTCCATACCATTGTCTAGCCAACTCACCAACCTTCGGTGGCGGTCTCAAAGCATCCTGTTGGAGCACGACTGGAAGATGGATCGAAAAGACACCGAGATGGAACCTCCGGAGGCATCTAGAAGCTGTAACACCACCAATGATGGGCAGAGATAGTTCCTGACATCATGCAGAATTGCAGAAATAGTCAAAGAAATGAAGAAATCAATAAATCGTCAAAGAATGGAGAGATTTTTTGAGGGCTCCCAACACTGAACGGGCTCCCAACACTGAACGTACAGTAAGAAATCTGAAAATAGCCTCTGGGAGTTGAGCTAAGGGAGACTGGTCAATTGGCTGTGAGGTAATATGACCCACAATTACCGCAATAGAACACTAAAGTGACAGCAGTTTTAAAATTTAAATGTAAACTGCTTTACTGTTACCAAGGATTCCCAGTCTGACAACGGAGAATATTCAAATGGCATTTGTACGGCATAGAGGAAGGGCGGAAACCAAACTGCATTTCTGCCGCCTCCCTTCCTCTCTGCCATACACATGCTCTAGCATTTGCACCGGCATGCATGTTATGCTAGCACACATGCTGGGGTTCCGTATGGGTTGGTCAGCTCAATGCGTCAGCAAAAATCAGGCAGAACCCATAGGGATCCATTGAAAATGCTGCCTTCCATGCGTACATGACAGGTAGTCTTTACCTCATTTGCACTTCGGAGTACACAAGTGCAGGGCATGAGGCTTATACGCCACCTTTTGTCCTGCACTTATGTACTACGTTGTGCAAATGACGAAAATTCAGCAGCTGGTACTTGCCCACGTGTATGTCAACACATAACTGACCCCTGCCGCTGAATTACGAAGCTCAATAAAATGTGCCCTAATTTATGTTCTCCGCCTCCAGCAGTTTTATGTTCCTTTCAGACTGAACCCCATTCATAATATTGCTTCACCCAGTGAAGTTTAAACTGAAAGTGCTCTTTTATTGCTTTGATTCTTTGCCAATCATTCCACTCTGCAGCAGCTGATGAAGAGGTCGATGTGAGACTTTTTTACATGCCTATACAGATTTACAGATAGTCCGAAAAAAGGTTTCAAAACTTATATTTTGTGTGATTTTATTTAACTTAAAAGATCCTATGACATGTTTTGGAGTGGGAAAAGTAAGTGAAACAAATGTGGATGTATGACATGTAACCCCTAATTGTTCTACCAAAACCTTTTCAAAAGCAGGAGGGAGTGCGGGAGAGTGTGCAGTATTTCTGGAAATTCAGTTGGATTAACCGTCTGGAGGCTATTTTGGAATTGGAGTGCTGCTGCCCCTTTAACAAACCAGGACTACCTTTAAAAGTTCTCCATGGCACGTAACGCCAGCGTGAGTGTGGAGAGTGTGCAGTCGTGCTGAAGTCAGGCTGCAGGGAAGAGAGTGGTGAGGAGCGGTAATGGCCTCAGTCCAGCGTCCTAGAACAAGAGGGAGGCTTCGCCTGCTAGGTGGAAAGCTCGGCTGACCAAGAAATTCACACCCCTGAGGAACTTCCTTTTTGTGATGGATCTGTCCAAGAAATGTATCTAGAAATCTTGAATAATTCAGTTAAGGACACACCTCTAACTAGAGACTATTCCATCTTCTCGTGAAAAAAGAAAAGGCCTGAAACAATCACACCAGCTAATCAAAACATCCTAAAACTTGGGCACAGGTAAAACATTTAAATAGAATGATTCCAGGACGTTTTTAAGAAACTTGATCATTACTGCAAGTCTGAGAGAAGAACCGAAGAGCAGAGGGAAAACAGCTAAAACAATCAAGGATAATGAGAATTTGGCTTCCATGACTGAGCAGAAGGACGTAAGTAACAGACTAAGCAGAAGGACGTAAGTAACAACAGTATAGACAATGATGGGTTGAATGAGCCTCAGTCAGTCACCATCAACAATTGAATGAATTTGTCAATGTATTCAATGGATGCTGAAACATCTACTGTCCAAAAAGAGGTCGAATTACAAGTATTGTTGGAGGAACCTGTAAAGCCAAATTGGCTTCACAATCGAGGGGAAAATCAGTTGGAAGGAAGGTAACAGCCAGCCTCACTCTGGTTTTCCAAACACTGAAACAAAGGCGATTGGCCCCGATTAAGAATTGAAGTTGGGAAATGGGGGACAAAATGGAAAAGGAATGTGTGGTGGAACCATCAACCGACTGACAAAGGTTTGCTATCAATGTTCCCAGTATGCAAACAAGATGTATCCGGTTGGAAAGACTTGTGGACTTGGATGACGACTTGGTGTTGAACCAAGGGAACGTACTGAGACTTTTTCATCAAATACCCAAATTGAGATCAATATGTTCCAAGAATATAGAAATTGTAGAATTTTTAAATGAAGCTTGTTTAGACAGGGTACTGCTCCAGTTGTGTTCCAATTTGGTTAAAGAAATGATTCTAGAGGAGGTGTCGGGCTTACTGGCAATGGGTTTTAACTCCCGAAATGACGTTTCTGAGTACGATAGAGGGTAATAAAGAACATAAGGCGGCATATTCCCGAAAACCATCATTAAAGAAAGATCCAAGGCAATCCCAACAAAAGTGGATCAGGATATTTCATACATAAAGAGTGACATTACATTAAACATATGAACGCCCTTTAAGATAACATTTGGTGGGAATGAAGGCCCAACAAGAAAGGTGGTGAGCAGACCGATGAAACATGAGTGGTAGGTAGTGAAGAGTCATGGCCATGGTTAGTATAGGCCTTGGGTCTGAATAAAAGAAAATATTAACCCAAGTCCCCAGTAGAACTAGAGGAATTGGCATTTGGTTCTTTTTGTTTTCAAACTGTTTTTATTGAATTTTAAGGTAGAAACAAACAATCAATACAATTTCTGACCCAGACAACATCACCACCCCCAACCCACATCTCACATACCATGATCATTACAGCCTAGGAGAAAAAGCTACAGAAAGGAAAAAAGGATTATGGACTAAAATAGAATAGGTTTACATATTTGGACTCAACAGGAATGACTATCCACTGCTTTACTCGCCCCTGTGCTGAGTGACCTCAAGTAAGCCACGTATGGCTCCCAAATATGCTTAGGCCTCGATGTCAGATGTATGTGGGATCCATATTGGTTTTTGTTTTCATAACAATATAAATTGTTCGATTTCCACTTTTCAACTGAGGGAGAGTGGCACCCACACCATGGCTACCCTCCTTTTAGCTAGCAACAGTAAGAGCCCCATTAATTTCCTGACATGCATCACCCTGTGGCTCAGTAGACTAATGCATCCACTACAGGGACCTGTGTTTGACCTCATGGTCACAAGTTCGAATCCTGGCAGGTCCACTCAGTCCTTCATCCTTCCAAGGTCGATAAAATTAGTAACATTAAGTTGGGTAACAAACATCTGTTATTGGAACCAAGATGCCCCTTCGGTGGTTAACGTGTGCTTAAAAAATCCACCTGTTATGTATGTTTAGGCATATTAAGTGTAAACCCCAACAGTGCCACCATCAGAATTCGCGCCACATGCTCCCCAGCAAAACCTTCGAGAAGATCGAACACCTGCTCCCAGAAAGCCTGAATTTGCGGGCAGTTCCAATCCAGGTGTAGAAAGGCTGCCAAAGACAAAATGCACCTTCGGCAAGATTCGGTGGCCTCAGGGAAAAATCTGTGAATATCTTTCGGGGTTAAGTAAAATTGGTGCAGAAACTTCAACTGGATTAACTTAAAGTTGCTAATAATGGCTACCTTATGGATTTGCTGGCAGCAATACTTCCAAGTGTCGTCGGACAGGTTGGATTCCAAAGCATCTTCCCATTTAGCCCGAGAATCCCCTGCCCACCCAGAGTACCGATCAATTATAGCAGCATACAGCCGAGAAACCGTTCTGGACCCAGACCCTGAGCAAATTAACCCATGCAAGATCGGTGCCACTTTTGGTTCCCGGCGGGAGTCTACAAACCTTTCCTTTAGCACAACCCGCAGTCTAAAATACATATACACATCCAATGCTGACACCACCCCCTTGGCCTTGAAGTCCTCCAGCGTGAGAAACTGTCTATTAGGGAAAACGTCCCGCCAGCATGTAAGGCCTAACCTATCCATAAATTGGACAAAAGCCCTCTCCCCCGTGAATGGGATACCCGGGACATGTTTAATTGGGAGGAGTGGAGAATAAAGCAACCCATCAGGGGCCAACCCATCAGGGGCTACTCCCTCGATTCTCTTCCAGGTGCTACAGATGAGCTCGACCATATTCTGCGGCTTAGAGACCCGCTATGGGGAAGTGAGAATGACTGCCCTCAGGAGTGTGGGGGCGACCAGCACCCACTCAATTTGTACGTGTGCCCTGTCTGTGATCAAATCAAACCGATATAGTAGAAAGGAAAGTAAGCTTTGAAGTCGGTAACAGCCAAGTCCACCTCTACAGAGGGGCCACCACCTTCTCCCACTGCATACGCGCCTGCTTTCCTTACCAATAAAAAGTTGTTACAGCGGATTTCAATTCTTTAAGGAACTTGGCTGGGCTCGTGATTGGCACATTAAGAAATACATAGAGAGAGAAATTTGGGCAGTATCACCATTTTGATTATCGATATACGCCCATATAGAGACAACAGTACATTCATCCACCTCTTCAGCAGTGACACCATGTGCACCAGTTTCTCACCAAAGTTTTTTTAGAAGAGTACATCTGGCGATCTGGCCACAACCACCCCTAGGTATCGGGTGGTCTCCTTATGCCATTGGAAGTCGAATTCTTCTTGTAACCATCCCCTCCTGCTTGTCATAGGAAACAGTACTGATTTCGAAGGTTTAACTTGAGGCAGACAAACAGCCAAGGACCATGACCGGTGCTATAATCACCTCAGGGTCCGCAAAAAAAAGAATGAAATCATCAGCATATAAGGAGATGACCAATGTGTGTGTGAATTAGCGCACCCCTCTGTCTATATGTTTACATTGGACCAATTCAGCCAGGGGCTCGAATGCAATTGCGAATAGCAGTGGGGGGCAACAGACATCCCTGCTGCGTACCCCTCACCATTGCTATAGGGTCAGAAAGCCTTCCATTGACCCATAGGTGTGCCACAGAAAGCTTATAATACAAAGCAACCATTCTAACAAAATCTTCTCCCATCCCCATGCGCCTTAAAACAGTAAAAAGAAATGACAACTCAATGGAGTCAAATACCTACTTGGCATCAAGTAGGGCCGCAACCACCGATGTATGCTAGTCTAGGACTGACATGAGACCGACAATTCTGCATGAATCCAGTTTGGTCAGGTAAGACACATTTTGGCATAATCGGAGAGAGCCTATTAGCCAGTACCCTGGCCAGAATATTACAATCCAAGTTCATCAAGGATATTGGGCGGTAGGAGGAACAATTATCTGCATTCTTATCTGGTTTTAGGAGTAAGGTGACCACTGCCTCCCTCAATGACCTGGGCAGCGCTCCGTCCTGTATAGCTTGCTAATACATTCTTAGCAGTTGGCGAACCAATAGTTCTGCATATGCTTTATAAAAGTCATCTGAGAGCCCCTCCAGGCCTGCTGCCTTCCCTGCCGGAAATACCCTAATCGCTCCCTGTACCTCTTGCTCTGTTAACTTCCTACCCACCCACTTGCTTTCTTCTTGTGCAACCCAATATACACTCAAATAATCCAAGTACTGCTCAATCTTATCGCTGTTTGCCGTACATCCCGAGAAATAAAGGGATCTATAGAAGTGAACAAACGCCCCCATTATACCTACGTCCGTCTGTTGGAGCACACCCTCCCGGTTCGTAACTACTGCACCTTAGAGGATTCCGCTTTAATCAGCCTAGCCAGTAAGGTGCCTGTTCGCTGACCTTCCTCATACCTGTGCACAGCTGTATTTCCGTGTAAGAACCTAACTTCCCACTCCGCTGCTTCCCTAAACAGGGCCAGCACTTGACAGAAATTAGCCTGCATCCCAGTGTCCGAGAGAAATCTCTCCCCTAATTCCAGCTCACTAAGTCTGGTCTCATCGGACTCCAGTTCCGCTCTAATGACTTTGAGAACGCCCGCCTCATTAGCAATACAAATCCCCCTAATAACACATTCAAAGGCTTCCAAAAGGGTGACGTTGGACACTGTAGAGCCCTCGTTTTCCTGAAAGCAACAGAGTATGCCCTCTCGAATTTCTTCTCCAGGTCTCTCAAACTTTCATTCTTTAAGTGCAGACATTAATATGAACTCTAGCCAGTATGCCGTCCGGTGCACTGAGGACCTGAACGTGTACCCTTTTTCCGAACCATGATGCTCCATCCATATATCCACCAGCCAAAGGTCTGCACAGATCTGGTGTAAATCCTGGGTGGTCTTGTTCCCTCTCCTCCTGCCGGCACCAGGCCTGTCTAGTGATTCCCCCATAATTAAAGTCACCTGCCCAGAAAACCATGCCCACTGAGAGGATCCTAGATGCCCCTCAATGAACTCGAGGGCCTCCAGTGAGTCAGTGTTTGGTCCATAGTAATTCACAAACATAAATCCCTGCACCTATCTCTGCCCTATAAGGATCAAGGCCCTGCCCTCTGCGCCACTCAATACCCCTGTACACTGGAACCCAAGTGCATTTCTGATAAGGGTACCCAACACCCAGGAGCACCTAGAATATGAGAAGTATCTGTGGCAAGCTCATGATTTGGCGAACGCTGCTTCCCCAGATTGTGACAGATGCGTCTCCTGAAGAAACGCAATGTCCACCCGATGTTTCTGCATGTATAGTAGGACCTTTCTCGCTTTCGAGGGGCAGATCAGACCTTAGACATTCCAAGTCATGCATGTGACCCCCTTTTCATCCATTACCCTAGTTATGTGTGATGATCACCCGATTTATGACACCCAAGCCTAACAGAACCAGGCTTCAACGCTGCCCTCCACCTCAGGAGCCCAATATATTCCCCATTGTAAACCTCATTCCTCCTGGGCATTTTAAAACAAATATAGGACTGAGGGCCGTGCGTCGCCTGCAGCCCCCTCATAAGCAAACCCACCCCCATGCGGACCAACGTTAGAACTCCCAACAAACGGGGTGATACTCCATCCAACTTGCAACCAAAACACCCCAGTCCCATCCGCCCCAACGACAACCCCAATTCGCTAGTATTGACCCCGCCCTCTCCTGATATAAACCATTGACCCGGATCATGGGAGCCTCTTGAGGCTTCCACCCCAGCCTGCCACAGTCTCTGTGAAAATCTCTGACAACTGATAACCCTTCAGGGGAAAAGAGCACAAAACTGTAACACAAACCAGTAGCGTGGAGAAGCAGCAGCGGACCCACAGTGTCAATCTGGGGCCCTTGGTGACCACCTCCCTCGGAAATTCCTGCCCCCTACCGAATCGGATCCATTTCCGACACGGTCAATGAAGTCAATCACCTCTTCTGGGGTCTGAAAAAACAGTGCTTTTCCATTGTGTTCCTTGACTGCCTTCCGCAGCTGCCGTGGACTCGTCCTCCACCGTAGACAGTTGCCGCTCCATCTCATCCAGTCTGTCACCATGCCTATTGAGGCAGACCTGAATATGGTCAACCTTAGATGTGAGCATATCCATCTTACTATCCAGTGAGTAGGTACCGCTACGTAGTTGAGTAAGGATGCATTTGATGTCTCCGAGGGTGTTCAGCGAGGGCTCCACCATATAGTTGGTCGCCTCCTGCAGCTCCTGTGCTTCACGGGTCGCCACCTTAGATTGTGGCAGGGTTCTATAGAGCAGCTTGGACTGTATTTTGTCATGATTCCCCCTTGTGGATAAGTAGCCTGCAGCTAGGGAACACGCCGGGGACGATCCTGGGCGTGTATCTCCCAACAGACTCTCAGCAGCTATTATTTCACCCCATGGAGGAATCACTTTCTCTCCAGGAGCACCTGTAGACTGCAAACCAGCGTCAAACGTACTGTGGTGGTGTGTTATCTGAACCTCTCTGAGGAGCCGGACACCCACACACTTTGCTCAATCAGAGCCTGTAATTTATGACACCTCTGACCAACACTCCAGATCCCAGGATCCTCGGCGCCTGCAACTCCCTGCTGTATCTGTGGAATGATGGGCCCCCTGCTGCCCAACCACTCGCTCTTCCAAAGGTGCTTACCACGCTTTTATGTTTCAGTTTCAGGGAGGCTGAAGTGCTGTGGGTGCCAAAGTGTTGTGTCCAGCACAACTCAGGTCATCCTGCACAGTCTTTCCTGGACATACACTGGTTAAGACAGAGTCAGCGGAGAGGCACTCACTTTCCTAATGCACAAGTCTTCATTGTACATGTATGCCTGTCTTCCCCCAGGCTCGCCCCTTGTCACCGGGGTACACGCACTGGAGGCACCAGCCAGCAGACCTTGCCCCAGCAGCAACAACGGGTAACTCTGGAGTTTGCGCTGCAGTCACGGTCATCAGGTGCATATATCTCCGGTCTCCAACTTCAGCCCGGGTGACTCGCCGACTATTCCTCAGCGAAAGCTGGCCACCGCGCCCAGCAACCCTAGTTTCAGCAATGCGAAGGGCGAGTCATGTTATGTTCGCATATGCTGCCTCACAGCCTCTCTCAGCGCCGGTGCCCCCAAGGCTCTTCCAACAGCCTCCTCATGTACTGCTTTGCAAGTCACGGCCGCATCATGCACCAGGGGGGCAAAGTATGATGGGCTGCACCTTGATCTGCCCACTGCCGTGGGGCTTGGGTCAGCCCCTCCCAGGCTTAAGAGGGATCCGCACTGTGCAGGACCTGCCCAACCAGCCACGTGAGTCAACTGACTCTGTTCTCGCAGGCCCCAGTGGTACCGGATGCCAGACACTGGCAGCCGCCCCATCACTCTTCCAAAGCAGCACGAAAACCGTTGCCCGCACCTTCAGCTTCTATGCTTAGAATTTCCAGGGACAATCAGCTGCGGATTAACAGGATTTTGATCAGGATATTCGGCAGGGTTATGGGTGCTCACATCAGAGCGCCCATCTTGGTGCTGCTCTCAAGCGCGCCCCTTGGCCTTTGGTTCTTGGAACACAGGAGTGTTTGAACATTTGTTCATGAGAGGAGAACTACTCTTCGAGACTTATGATATATTATGTCTGCAGGAGAATTAGTTACATGTTCCTCCAGTGCTCGATGGTCACTCAATTTACCTTACGCCAGCAACAAAGGGTGTGAAGGGGAGGCCATCTTCAGGTTTATTTATAGCATTGAGGAGTGGGTTTGGAATGAAGCTGGTGTCAACTCATTAGCCCAACTCATATATCCAGGTTTGATTTTTCTTCTGTCAGACCGGCCTGGAACTGCCCCTGTCTATGGACAGGGAGCCCGGGAAGGAAGTCAGCGATCTCCCTCCACAGTTTCTGGTTGACGGCAGCTAGCATGGTATCGGCATTTGCTTACCTTAAGTGGAGAGGGCTTTGGAATAGACTTTTCTCCGTAGGCCTCAAGGACACTTTCCTCCTTATCTAGTAGGGCTGAAGTGGATGAGGATGTGGAGGTTTGAGGCTTAGCATACATCGATGCTGCCACAATGACTGAAGAGTGCGGCTGGGGGTGCATGGACTAGATGAGGGAATCACCTTCTGCCTGTCTCTATTTGGCATCTAGGCGTTTGTTAGTTGGCTGTGTTGTGTGACGTTTTGCCCAGCCCTTCTTTGCTAGGGCCTCTACATCCTTTTGCAAAGGAATGCCTGACTTGGAGGTACAGCGGATTATAAGTACCTCTGCCAGTACTCCCGCCTCTGGCTGCTCCTTTTGTGGCTGTGGTATGCCTAGAGACTCTGCCACTCCTGACAACCTTTCATGGAAAGCCTTTGCAGAGGAGGAAGTATCCTGATTCGTGTCGCATCCATGTCCCCAGCTGTTTCTTGGAGGTCCATGGAGTCTGCTGGAGGCATGCATGAAGGAGCAGAGCTGTGCTGATAGGCTGCGCAGGAGGCTCAGCGGATTGGGCGAGATCACTGTGGTGTTTGGGAGCAGGTGGTATATGGTAGCCTGCGGTTGTAAAGGAGCCGGTGTCTGGACAGTAAATGGCTGCTCCAGAAGGACAGGCGGGATCATGTCTTGGATAATGCCTGTAAGTATATTCCCCTTCTGACAGGATTTCATTAGGGTAATGGTAAGGAACTTGTCAAAAAAGCATTCTTCACATTCTGGTGAAGCGCGCTCCTGCAATGGTACAGAGGCATGTGCTTTTGCGTACTGCTGAGTCCTCCCCGAGCCTTGCCCGCTCTGGGCATAGCCCGTCCCCGTGTAGCTGGGTAGATGTTGTCAGCGACCATTCCACCCTTGTTGTGAAATCGGGCCTTTGAGGCTTGCTGGACATGCGTGCCTTCCAACGAGCTGCATTTTTGTCTGGCTTCATAGATTGCGCCTCGTGCTTGATGCGTGTCGACTGATGGTCCAGGCCTGGTCACCGCCTGTCTGCTTGGGAGCGTAGGCTCGGACCTGCCCTACACCTCAGGTGTGGACCTGGGAGGCAATGTGCCCTCGGATGTGACCCTGGTAATGCTTTCCATACTGCGTGCAGCCGCCCCCTCAGGCTTGCGCCCAGTAGTAGAGCTGAGCCCCTCGGGGGATGCCACAGTACCAGAGCCCTCAGGCTCCTCAGCACAGGGACTGAGATGTTCCGTGGACTCCTCCACGTCTGGCTGGTAGCTCAGTGAGCCTTGTCCCCTTGCTGGTACTAGAGTCTAATAGGCCCTTCCCACTTGGTTGCTTCCCTGGAAAGTAGTCACCCTGATGGGGTGCATTGGAGAACAATATACTTACCTTTGATTTGGTCTTCCTGCACAACTACTCCTTGATCTGCTCTGGTGGTGATCAAGAGAACAACTCACTCCACCTGACCAACCGGTTCTTTAGTGCCCAGGGAGTAAGAGTGTTGCACACTGAGCAGCCATCCCAACCGTGGTCTTCACCCAGGCACCGGAGAGCGTGTGCGGTTCCGAAGTGGGGAAGAATCCGTTGCAGGCCGGGGCACTTGCTAAAGACCGCCGCGGTCGACATGTGCCAGGGAGTGGTATAGGCGCCGGAGGATGGAGTATTTACATCTCTAAAACAAAGAAAATGTTGGTGAATAGCTAGAATATAGGGAAAAAATATCCATGCAGAATATCTGGTAGCATGGAATTCTGAGGAAAAAAAGGGCCTCAAGCACAGCTCAGGTGAAGAGGTCAACTTCTGTCAACATGAAAAGAGGACGGAGGTGTGGCGCTGGTGGGTGTAGTCAAGGGAACGCAGGCTCCCGGGGGCCCGCCCCACGCGCAACTAAATTTGAAGGGGAAGACTATTTTTTGGGTAAAAAAGGTGCTGTTTCCTTCCCTAGTGAGGGATGCCCATATAGTAGGGAGGAAAGGGGAAAGGACATAGAAGTATTTATGGCTACGTTCACAGACACACTAGATAAATGTGGTGAACCACTGTGTGATCCTAAAATTATAATATGTGGCGATTTAAACATGTCATATCTGACTGAAAAAAATTAGATAAGAGTGGAGGATGACTTCACAATCACACTAGCAGAAAAAAAGGGGGGCCCTGTGGTTAAGGGAACTAGGTTTTAGAAAAGTCCATCCTTTAAATCTCCAAATTAGAGGGGACATCCTGGCACACCCAACCTGGGAACGAGACAACCAGGCTGCAATAATAGATTATATCTTTAAGTGTAGGTGGACGCTGGATTGGTTTCAAATATACTCTTTAATATAAATTAAATAAAACGTATGTTATGTAAATGGGGATATGAACGTCGGCTCTCTCTCTCTGTGACTCCAGCTGCCTCCAACTGACTCGCTCGCTCTCATTCCATCCTGGAATCTCCCCAACATTCTCTCTTCATGATACCACAATACTCCATATCCCCTTTCCTTCACACAAGATCTCTCCCAGGTTCACCTTGACTCTGGTTTCTACAACTCAGCATATTCACTCAAATATCTTGGTCTTCGGTAGCTTCTTCCAAACCTTGATGTCTTCAGTGACATATCTGCATTTTCTGCAGAGGAAAATGTACTCCCAAAGTGAGGCATATCACACCTACATCCTCTCTTAGCTTCTCCACCATTCCACTCTCTGCTTTCATCCACATCTCTTGTCAGTATCATCACTCTTTCCTTGTTCCACGCTCTACCATCCTTTGTTCTGACAGCATGTTTGAACACCTCCACACCCTCTATAGTTTTTGACCACTGGGATCCATCCTCTCGCAACACAACCAGTAACTTTATCGTGATCCAACACCCAACACACAGCACTTTCACTCTCTTGAAATGCCTATTATCATGCTGTAAATTGTTGATTTGTCTCTCCCTGATGTTGTCCTTGACCTCATCCAACCTCACATCCATACCTGCCACATCACCCATCCAACCTGGAAAGAATTTAGTTTTGGCTCTCCTTTCACTGCTCAGTTCGAAAGGAGAAACACCTGTAGTGCTATGCGGAATAAACCTATGGGCCATCATTGTTCTTCTCACTACCTCCAATCTTTTTCATTCGACCATGCCCACCTAATGGCTTCATTAAAACACTCTATTGTACATCTCCACAATGCCACTAGTCTGCGGGTGATATATGGAACTAGTTTTGTGGACAATGGATCTTTCCTCAAGGTAATTTTCCATTTCTCTAGACTTGAATTGATAACCATTATCAGTCAATACCTCTTCTTGGTACCCCTCACGTCCACACAACTCTTCTAAAAAATCAATCACCCTTCTAGCCATCACATGTGGGGTCATTGTCAGCTCTGCCCAGCTGGTCAACACATCAATAACCACAATTCAGTATGTCTGACATCCCCCACTCCATATAGGCCCTAGTACATCAATGGCTATCTTCTTCCATGGTTTCACTGGATACTTTTCAAGCACACACCCTTTATCACAGTTTATACAAAGGATACACTTTCTGACATCCTGTCAATCTGCATGTCACATGCTGGCCACCAATAAGTACTCCTTATTCTGCGCTTGGTCATTACAATTCCTTGGTGACCTTCATGCCCCAGACGCATCATCTTCTCCCTGATTCCCTCAGGTGGCACCAGCTTATCTCCTCTCATAAGACAGCCATCTTGAACACAGTTCAACCTTCGCATTCCAGAAGCCTTCCACTCCGGCCTTTTTCATCTTCTCCTTATTTAATCCTCCTTCTATCAGACTTTTGGTCATGAATAACATCTTTGTATCCTTCAACATTTCTTTGTACCACTCTTATTGCTGCATCATATATTTCACAAATTATTTCCTGCTCATCATCCTCATCCTCAGTGTCCATATTGTTTGTCATTCTTGACAAACAATCTGCTGCATAGTTTTTCAACCCGGGATGTATGTCACAGAAAAATCTAATTCTTGTAGTCTGGATACCCATCTCCTTATCCTGCCCAATTCTTTGTCCAGACCCTTTGTTGAGAAAAACATCCACGTTTGTGATCTGTATGTAACTCAAATTTCACTCCCCAGACAAAGCTTCTATATGTGTCTGCAGCCCATTTGATGACCAGTGCTTCCTTCTCAATAGTTGCATACGCTTTTTCTGCTCCTTTAAGCACCCGAGATGCAAACGCTATAATATACTCCTTTCCTTCATGGATCTGTGCCAAAACAGCTCGTAGTCCCACATTAATGGCATCCGTAGTGGTCACTGTGTGTCTTCCCCTTTCATAATTCTGTAAAGCCGGTGCCATAGCCAGGGCTTCCTTTATTTATCAAAATGAATTCTCACATTCTTCATCCCACATAAATTTCTTGTTCATCTTCATCATATTCCTTAGAGACACGGTGTGATCGGCAAATCCTCTAATAATATTCAGCCATACCTAAAAACGTTCTGAGTTGCTCCTTGCAGTTTGGTGTGACCATGTGTTTTATTGCATCCACCAGAGCCTTCCTTGGTGCAATTCCTTCTTTGGATATCACATATCCCAAATATTCAATCTCTTTCCTATTGATTTTTTACATTTCTTTACTGAGAGTCATCACTACATCATGCAACTTCTTGAACACTTTCTCTAGCCTTCTGTTATGTTCTTTATTCTCAGCATACACTAGAATAACATCCTGAAAGAAGATGACTCCCGCTTCTCCATCCAGAATACGGGACATAATCTTCTTAAACACTGAAGCTGCTCCCGCTTCTCCATCCAGAATACGGGACATAATCTTCTTAAACACTGAAGCTGCTGATATAAATCCAAACAGCCTTTCTGGAGCTATGAATGACGTCAACTGGCTCGACTCTTTGTGTAGCTTGACTTGATAAGTAGCCATAAGATCAAGTATTGAAAATACTTTTGCTGACCCCATTGTTGAAATTAACTCTTGTATATTTGGTAGCGGATATCTTTTTCAGAAATTATGCACTTATTTAGTTCTCTTAAATCAATGCACACTCTGACCTTCCCTGAGCTCTTTCTGACCACAACCAGGGGAGAGACCCACTCAGATGCATCAATGCTTTCTATAATCCCTTGAACAATTTAGGTTCCATTTTTACTTAAACTCTCATTGCTAGTGGAATATTATGCAGTTTCTGCGTCACCAATCTGGTGCCTTGTTTAAGTAATATGCAATGTGTGAATCCTTTCACACAGCCTATGTCATCCTTGAATATTTCAGTTTGTATTTTCTCTTTGTTCATCTTTGGACCTTCTATTAAAAAAACTGTTTCTGCTGCATTGGGATCCAGTCGAACATTTAACGATTTTTGATGGGTCCAGCTGAGAAGAGGAGACGCCCCCCTCTTTGAGACATAAATGCGTCCTTCGGCCTGTCTCTCGTTGAAAGCCAAGGTTGCCATGAACCAACTAATGAGTTCAGTTTTCGCACCACCATTAGCTCTTAGTTTAATATCAACTTCATGTAAATATTTTGGTCCAGATTTCTTCCATACCACCTCAGGAATAAGTGTGTTTTTGGCCCCCGAATCTACCATAATAACTATCGGGTGACCATTGACCATGACAGTGGTTTTTGGACCATCCAGATCTTCATCTTCTCCCACTACCGCAGAAACACACTCTTTGCCTTCGTCACTGTCTTCATTACCTATCCAATACGTGGCAGCTTTCTTACTCCTGCAACATCTAGCCAGGTGTCCTCTTCCACTGCAGTTTCTCCAAATGATTCCTAGAGCAGGGCTCAATGAGAAGGGCTATCACACCGGTAGCATGTTCTCAATGAGGTCCATCCTCTTCCTTTTTGTCCTCCTCGACCACTGGGTTGATAAATCAGTGTTGAGTTTTCTGTCTTTGTTCATTCCTTCTCGAGTATCTCTGTTCTCACTGTTGAACATGCCTTCCTTAGTGAACCTTGAATCTCTATAATTGCTGCTTCCTCTCCTTCTACTTTGATTACTAACACTTGCAATCACTTCTTCACCAGCTGGATGCACTGTATTTACCAGTGTTGCCTTAACTGCAATTTCATTCACTCGACTTTCTACTTCTCTATGTGTTCAACCTCCTTGGCCATCCCGAGTACCCTATCTAGGGGTGGATCATCTTCTGTCCGGAGTTTTTCTCGTACTTTGATGCTGTTACATTCTAACATAAATTGATCTCTCAATCTCTCTTCTAGTTGTTGGTTGAATTTACACGTTCTGGCCAATTTTCTGAGAGCCGTGATGCATTGTTCAACACTTTTTCCTTCTTCCTGTATTCTTTTCCCGTATATCGTTCTAAAATGGTAATTATTTTCTTCTTGTAATGTTTATTCATTTTCTGTATGGACTTTTCATATTCGTTCATATGCCCACACTCATCGGCACCAGGTTCTGGTAGATCTTCACATTTCTCTTGGTCAGCCGGGCCTAAACAATGTAAAAATAAAGACTTTTTTCTCCCCATGCTGTAATTTGTGCCACATATTACGTTGGCATAGTGTTCGAATGTCTTAAGCAATCTTTTCCATGGCAGTGTAGGCTCCCCAACCTCAGGCAAAAACATTGCAGGCGCAGGAACGCTGTGTATTGACATGTCTCACGCACCACTATGGGTAGCCGTTGTGATGTGTTCACTGGGTGGTGGCACACTTGAAATGTTCAAATGTACTGTTGTCTTACTTGGTTCATTTATCCTTCAATGTTAAAAGTTGAAGTTTTAAAAAAAAGTTTTCGGAATGTTTAGACTTCTATAGAGTTTGCTGTACTTTTGTGAAATTTTGTTATTTTGGTTTTGGGGCAACGTTTTATTAATTTTGCACCGCAAAGTGAAGAAAAACAAAAATAAAATATATATTTTTTTACAGGTCCTGTACTGGGACGAGGAAGAGGCTCTGTTGGAGCCTATAATGTTGCCTGACCCCTTAAAATGGCTGCATGCAACATGAGATGGCTCACTTCTTAGGGTCCTTTCCTCTAACGTCTTAGACGTTGCCGTGGGCCTCCGGATTACTTGGCATATACACATGCAGTGTGGGCCTCTGCCAGTTTCTATGGCTTTGCTGCATCATTGTCACTTTTTTTGTGGGGATTTTGTTGCAGTCTGCTCACTTCTGCTGGTCACACTGCTGGGTGAGTACCCTCGTCGCCACTTGAAGTGTTGGCGGACGCTGGATTGGTTTCAAATATACGCTTTATTTATGTTATATTAAAGAGTATGTTAGGTAAATGGGGATATGAACATCCTCTCTCTCTGTGACTCCAGCTCCTCCAACCGACTTGCTCGCTCTCCTCCCTTCATTCCATCTTGGAATCTCCCCCAACATTCTCTCTACTTCACGATGCTGCAATCTTTGTGTCTGGTAACTTTCTCCCAATGGTCTCTACATTTGAAGTAATCCCTTCATCTAGGAGCGATCACAACATGTTAGAAATTACCTGGCTCTTTACAAACATATTCCCAAGGGAGGTGTACGCTAACAAGGTTGAAATCATGCAAGAGCACAATCGCTAGAGGATGAATTCATTGAAGAGAACCTTTGTTAGAGCAAAAATGGTCTATTGAATATGCACAATTTTTGGCGGAGTTCGTTGTGTCTGCTAACATAGGTCTTAGGAAGAACTATACCTACAAACATACTTATGATAATGTCCTTGTGGTGGCTAAAAGAAAAAAGAGTGGATTAAAAAAAAAATAAGACTACATCGGGTCTTGATATTCTCTGCCACCTAAAAAAGCAATGATAAAGCTATGAAAAACTGGGTTAGGTCACATAAGGGAATATTGCTTCAGTACAATGCAGAGAACATGTTGTAAAAATGTGCAAAAAGAAAATGGGCGAAATTTGGCAAATAATCAACTCCATAGGAACTTCCCAACATTCCCTACAGCTAAATGCAGTCTCAGAGTAAACATGGGTGACGCACTTCTCTACCTTGTTTGGCACAGAGGGCAGGAGCGAGGCGTTGGACTGGGAGTATGCGGTGAACAAATGGTTAATTGATCTTGACAAAGAGAATATCATCACCCAGAAGAATAGGGCAAGTAAGTCGAGAGCTCCTGGCACTGATGGGCTAACAAATGCAATGTACCTCTTAGGTACCAGCCAAGAGAACCTGAACAAACTCCAAACTACCCAGAATAATGCCATTCGAGCGGCCTTGAACATCCCCCGCAACTACCACATCTCAGAATCCAGAACCAACCTAAAGTGGTTACCTGTCAAGGAGAGAATAGCCTTAAAAACACTTGCCCTTACACACAAATGCTTGGCTAACAAAGCCCCGATCTACCTCTGCAGTCGGCTATCCTGCCACTCTACCACCCGACCACTTAGAACAGCCCAGACTCATTGTTTATCGATCCCCAGGTTCAAGCTTCAAAAAGCGGGGGGCACCAGCTTCCCTGTCCTCGCCTCCAAACTATGGAACACCCTTCCCGCTACTATCAGAGCTGAAGACTCTTTCAACACCTTCAAGACCAAAACCAAATCTTGGCTCTTTGACCAGCATTAAGACATGCTCTGCGTCTCTGCCTGACATACTTTGGCCAGCATCCTCTGATACTATTTCTGGCCCGCTACCTCTGTTACTATTTCTGCACACCCTAGGATTCACCATCTGTTAATCCAGTGGCACTGTAACTTATGTAATTAGAAAGACGGTTTATATGCTGTTACTGTTAATTCTCTATTGTAATTTGTGTCTGTATTTTACTGCAACCTTGTGCAAATTGCACCCTGATGCCTCCGGGCCTGATGATTTTGCGTGTTATAAATAAACAAATACAAATACAAAGTTAAAGGAAGATCCAGACTCATAGGCGGAATTCCCCTTGGTTTTGTTTGCACAGATTGTGAAGCTAAAAAATATTCCAGTGTCCTGGAGATCATCGATTGCGGTCCCAATCTTCAAGAAGGGCGATAGGGAGGACCCTAAGAACTACTGCCCTAACGCCCTACTTGATGTAGTGGGAAAGCTGTTTGCTTCCCTGCTTTTGGAGAGATTGTCTAAGTGGATCTTAATGCCTGGACGATATATATCAATCAGGCTTCATTAAATAAGTTGGCACAAGCTTGAATGTAGTTGTACTAAACATACTGAAATCATGAGCTATCATGAATAAGGTAAAACATATCTGGCGTTCATTGTTCTAGAATAGGCATTCGACTCCGTAGACAGGGAACTTCTATGGGCTAAACAGATGAGATGGGGTTGTCCACCTAACATGGTTCAGGCAATTGGAGCATTTTATTCCGACACCTCCATGAGGGTAAGGCTCGATGGGGTGGGGCGTCTATCTCGACCGATAGAGACTAGGAGGGGTCTGAAACATGGATGTCCTTCAGCTCTGGCCCTTTTCAATTTGTTTATATCTGGTTTAATGGATACTTTGAGGGGGGCAAGAGGTTTCCCACTGTGTTGAAAGGGGCTGTGGGTCACCTCTTACATGCGGATTACCTTGTCCTTCTTGACCAGGCGCCAATTGGGTTGCAGCACCAATTGGACACTATACAGTCATACAGAGATTGCAATAAACTAAGGATAAATGTGGCAAAATCAAGAGAATTTTTCACTCAGCTATTGGAAGGCGGGCAAAGACTATAACCTGGCACCTAAATTGTGAACCTTTTGGTAAAGTGGAGTATTTTTCTTATCTGGGTATGCATTTGAATATCAGTCTGAAAAATGCTCCAAGGGTGGATCAACTGAGGGCTAAAGCTAAAAACCTGGTCTCATAGGGTAAAAATCTTACTGAAAAAGTATGGGAGATTTTCACTGATTCCGGTAGTGTCCTTTTATTGTTAAAAGGTGGTTTCCAAACTGGTATACGGTGCATAAAATGTCTTTGCTACCCCATATAACCTATAGGCAGTTTTAGAAGGCCTCTTTTGGAGGAAAGTTCTTAAATTGCCAAAAGGAGCCACTATATAGGAAGTGAGATACAAGCTGGGTCTTATCTCCCTGTATGCCATGGTCACATCAAAATCACTTTTATTATGCCAAAAATGTATAACTAAGAACGCTGCAAGAGGATTTCAACTGATAAAGAACACTTTTATTAAACAAAGTGAACCAATTCTTTAAGTATGGAGATTGGTGTGCTGTGAGATAATATTTGTATGCTACAGGGTAATACTATCTTTTTCTCACTCCAAGATAAGGACATCGGCGCTCAGGCTCATGGCCCCAGCCACAAAGCGTCTAAGAAGGTATACGCACAACGTGGCTGTGGCCCGTTAACAGGCAACCACAAGGCCGGCTAACTTACTTGTATCCCTTGCGATACTGTAGCGAACAGCAGCTGAATGAACAGAGGCAGCAGTGGATCCAGCAACGGGTAAGTAGACCGCCACCTTACAATCACGGAGGACTTCTCCATGCCTCCTCTTTATTCGTGCTCTTTATTCGGCTGGGTACAGCAGTTAAGATATAGGGCCTGCGTTAGCCTGCATGACAGGCGCACGCCCCTGAAAGTGGACAGCTATGCTCATTTACAGTGTGCACTCCCCACAGTGATATTCGTAGGGGTTCGAGCGTGCCAAATAAATAAAAACCTGTGTCCCGCTGGTCGATATTATGGCAGCTTTGATGCCCTGAGGCGCTGCAGTTTTGTCCCGTAAACAGCAGCACCAAACCCGCTTAGCATTTAGTTGATGCCACTGTATACTAATACATGGATTACTGCTACTTGAAGAACCCAGGTTTTAAATATGCCTCCCCATTTACTGCTTTTGCTAGGTTTTCCATATTAAATACTGAAGCGAGCAGGTCCACTGCAGTCTCCAGCAGTTTGAATAAGGCATACAGCGGTTCCAGCTTCTACATGTGCCGGACTGTCTGCAAAATGGGGGTACGTTCTCCGTGATTGTCTTTATTGCCCAGCACCACAAAGCCTTTGAGGGTGCATTAAATAGTGAGGTGTACGTCCCTATGGTTAGAGAATGATACAGGCTCTGCCTGTTCTACTTTGCCCATCTAGTTCCTACCATCGGGTCCACACAGCATATTGGACCAGAAACAAACGAAAACCTAGGTACTGTGTTTTTGAGGCTGAAGTACACTTACAATCAGCCTTTACAGAAATAAGGCAATTTGTAATGCAAATCAAATAATCACCCTATTTATACTGAGGTCTTTTTGGCTAACACAGTGATATTAAATATTAATTGAAAGACAGTAAAGAAGAACATGTAAAACCTCTTTATAAAGAAGTAGATTCACAGATTGAGTTCGATCAACTGCAGCATGACTTAAATGTAGTAAAGCGGGGGGCGCTGTTGCTCGTGAACAAGGTGGCCGCTTAACCGAGTGGCTTTGCAACTTGAGACCTCAACACAGCAAACAAAATCACCATTGCTGCACACAAAACACCACGAAAACGGCTGTTATCAGATCCTGTATACCACCTCCCTAGCCGATTTGGGGACTTGCCGGTATACTCAGACCACAACCGGCCTCTGTGCATGCGCCATACTGTTGGCACAGTATCCACAATGACTTGCCTGTCTGCGGCCCGGCATCCAACACTGGTGACGGGAGCACCGGAGAGGAGGGATCAACACCAGGGAATGCAGAGAGAGGCTGCCTTCAGCTGAGGGGGTCACCCGTTTGCCTGCACACCCACATTTCCTTATGTCCCGCTATGCTGCGGCTCCCATCGGAGGGAGCCAAAATAGCGGAGTGTGGAGGCTGACACTGAAGAGGGCCGCATGGGGTGCCCTTTGGACGTTAACACTTATTGGTGCTGAGGTGACGGCAGCTATCTGATCTGGCTTCGGCGTGTCCAGCGGCCCGGTGCCCTGACCAACCACCCTAGTTTACATCAGAGTGGTGAGTGAATGCATGCCATGACTTCCCATTGGTGCGCTCACCCGCCCCCTCCTGTGTGGGGGTGTCACCTTCCTCTGTTCTCCTCGCCCAGGTTGTGTGCTGCGGTGCATCTCTGACAGAACTGCTACACCTGGGGTGTGACGGGCACGCCAGCAAAACAAACTTTTTGCACACCATAGAGGCTGCGAACCTCCTAAGACTTATCCCTGCTCCGTGGACAAGTTGTTGCCGGCCCTTCAAGCGGCGCCACCTTAGACTGCACATCTGTTGGCCCGTCTGAGGGGTGATACCCCAGACATTGCACCCTCCATAACCACAGCCCTCCCCAGTCTCTAACTGGCAAGCATTGCCTCACACAACCCATCTACCCACTACTCTAACTAGGGGTGCAGCCATGACCAAAGGAGGGGGCAAAAAGCAAAGCTCCATAAATATGTTTGCCAAAACTGCCCCAAGAAAACAAGGGGACACTGGCGAGGCTGTGGCTGGCGCCTCCCTCTCTTCCAACGGGGAGCCCACAGAGTTACAGCGGATGATGGACTATATGCAGGAGGGGTTTACAACTCTCAACACTAAACTTGACAACATGAGTGGCACGACCAGCACCATAAAGGCCGGCCTGGAGAAGACCGACACTCCTGTCACTGAGGTTGAGGCCAGAGTCGGGCTAGCAGAAGACAACATTATCGTGCTCAGAACTGACATGACCGCACTCACCAAACCATCAGCAAAAGAATGAGGATTTAGAATCCCGATCACGGCGTAATAATATACGCATAATCGGGGACCCTGAGGATAACATTACCGGCACCCTGCTTGAGGGCCCCAAGCTATCGCCTCAATTTGCTACAGAACCTGCTCATCGTTGACTGACCACAAGCCTAAACCTGGAGCCTCTCCCCGCCCAATTAGTCTTGAATTACTGAATTACTGAGACAGGCAAGCGCTGCTGCAGGCTGCCAGGGCCAAAGGGGAGATCCTGCTGGGATCAAATAGAATTCACCTTTACCCTGACTTCTCCATTACAGTGCAGCAGGTGTGGAAGTCCTCCATGGCAGTGAAAAAGACGCTCTGAGAAATTGGGGTCAAATATGCTATGCTGTTTCCCGCCAAGTTACGACTAGAGCTCTCTGACAAGGTCTATTTCTTTACAATCCCACGAAGAAGCAATGAAGTTCCTGGACCTACACTTCCCAGATTGATTCTGTTTATCCTTTCACTAAGCTAATGGCTGAATCTACAGGCCGCAGTTAAGATACCAACGCAGAACTCATTATGAGCATGCCTGTACTGGGCTCTCAATGGCAATTGCCGTTTCCGTCCTGCAACGGTTCAAACTATATGCTATTGTTCATCTAATACCTGCTATACTCTACTCTGCTGTGTTGTGGCCCAGGATGCATGGGAGGTTTGGGAGGGAGGATGGTGAATGGTAAACTAAAAACACTTGACATGTGTGACAAGGCTATCAGAGGGCTACAAATCTCTGAAGTAATTTTGACAAGGTGCTTCCTACTGGCCTGCGCTGGGCCCATGACTTACCATTTACAATGGCCAGATGGCGGCTAACACACTGGGGTGCATGAGTTTGAACATTAGCGGTCTAGGCAGCCATGCTAAGATCCGGAAGCTGCAGCTATGTGCTGAACAACACAAGGCACGCATTGTATTCTTACAAGAAATGGACTCACTAGTGGCAGGCTGCGAAAGATTTGGTAAAAGCTGGAGTACACAGGGTTTTTATACACAATACTCTACCCAAAGCCACAAATCACTGCAATATGTACCTGAGGCCACTCGGGTGGACCCCTTAGGGTGTTACGTACTGACGCACAGTTTGCTGTCTGGCCTGGAGGTGGTAATGCTCAATATATACGAGCCCAATAAGACTATCACACCCTCAGTCTCGTGGATACACATTTTACTCAAAAGTGCATGATTCACACTCTAGAATTGATCGGTAGCGTGTGTCTGGGACACTAACAAACCAGACGGCATACTCAGATCACGCCCCAATCACCCTGACCCTAACCTGGGGTGAACAACAGTCTCCTAGACGCCTCCGGAGGCTTAAACCTCAGGCACTGTTATACCCTGTATTCAAGGTCAAGCCGGGGGAATGTGTGGACGACAATTTTATGATAAACACAGGCACAGTGGACTCCCTGGCTACCCTCTTGGATGCATCTAAAGCTTACATCCGTGGCATAGCCCTGGCCAAAGAATCAGGGAAATATTCAGAAAAGTGAAGCCTCCCACAGGCAACTTGAAACACAATGTGCTACTGACCCGGCCTCCACTTCTCTAGGCAAAATTAAAAAGGCACTGGACAGCTTCAGTGGGCATACCGATAGGGAACGAAAGTTCCTTGACAACTCAGCAATTGCAAGGCAATATGATGAGGGGGAACAGCTAGGTAGTCTACTGGCTAGGGTAATATGGCAGGAGGGGAGAGGAAGTCACATTACGCTAATTGAGGATTCCGATGGGGTCTTAGTCCACACCGAAATAGGTTTAAATGAGGTATTCTGTTCTTTTTATGCAGCACTTTACCCCAATAATGATGAGGCACCCAGCTCGGATATAGATACGTTCCTAGACGGACTACCGCTATCGTTGCTCTCTGATGTCACTAAGGAGGCCCTCGACAGCCCGATAGAGGTTGGGGAGATATTGCGGTTTATCGAGGTGTTGCCCTCCGGTAAGACGCCAGATGGCCTCACCATGGACTTTTATAAATGTTATAGGTCCCTTTGAGCGCCTCATTCATCTGCCCTATGGGACGGGTCCTGTGCGAAGGGGATGCTGAAGCCCACAATCAGGGTGGCAGTGATCACTATACTCCTCAAACCCGGTAAACCCAACACACACTACGGCTCATACCGCCTCCATTCACTCATCAATAGTGATGTTAAAATATTTGCAAAGATGCTTGCCCTCCGGCTCGCTCCCTATATGACGCACCTAATACACACCAACCAGTCTGGATTTGTTCCCAACTGCTCCACGGCCCTCGACATGAGGCAACTATTTAACATACTAGCCCAAATTGAACCTGATTTTGGGGCAGTTGCTGCTATACTGGATGTACAGAAGACCTTTGACTCAGTATCCTGGCGGCTCCTCTGGGCTGTGCTCGAAAAATGCAACCTTGGCCCCTGCTTTATCTCATGGATGCGGCTACTTTATGCATTGCCTGTATCCAGTGTTTGCACCAACGGCCGGCTCTCCCTGCCATTTGACATCTGCATGGGGACCAGACAGGGCTGCCTGCTTTCCCCACTTATTTTTGCAGTAGTCATAGAACCCTTAGCTGATCTGATGTAACAAAAACATGCACACAGGGGGCTGCAACTTTCGCCCCCCCCCCTCCGAGATCATCTCGCTAAATGCAGACTATGCATTACTTTACATCAGGGATCCTGAACGGAACCTCAATCCCATCATCGTGATGTCCCCCGCTTCGGGCTCCTATCCGGACTCCGGGTCAATTGTACCAAGTCGGAACTTCTTCCTTTGACTGACGCCACTGCAGCCCTGACTGACCTCGTAGGGTTCACTTGGGCTCCTACTGAGAGTGAGTACCTCAGGATTATGATCGAAACTTTGGATCCTACTTACAACAACTCAAGCCGAAGCTGCTTACTTGGGCTAAACTGTCCATAACCTTCGCTGGCAGGGTGTCACTCCTCAAAATGATAGTACTACCGCAAATATTGTACCACTTTTTGAATGTCCCAATATGTACTGTGCTGTTTTATGAACTTAGGGCTGCAATAAACGGTTTCCTGTGGCATTCCGGAGCGGTATGACTAAAATGGGCCACACTTGTGAGAACCTACAATCAGGGTGACCTAGCAGCCTCAGATTTCGAGAAATACTGGTTAGCAGCTCAAGCTCTGCATGCAGCATACTGGTTCGCTGAGGGCCCTTTACTCCCACCTGTGAAAATCGAGCGACATGCGACTGGATCTCCGCTCCTTGGTACTTCCCCTGTTGTGGAAAGATCCCGGGGAGCCCAGCCAAGCGCCCATCACAGCTCTGGCTTGGGATAAAATAAGGAGGCTGACCAATAACCATCACCCATTTCATAGGGACCTACCGTTATGGAACCTCTGCCTGAGGTTCCCTAAAATATGCCACTGTGCCAAGTGGACTACCGACGGCTACTCCACCTTGGGCGACATGTTTGGAATGGGCTCCTTTGTAGCATGGCCTGCTCTACCTAAGTACCCAAGTGGGCTGTCCTCCCGGTGGATGCAATATGCAGGGCTTCGTCATGCAGTTAGGAAAACATTGAGCAAGTTCCCCCTCGCTTCCCCTGGATGAACCACTGTTAGCCCTTGTTGTGGGAAGTGTTGCAACTACTGGGGTGGTATCTAGCCTGTCCAAGCTGCTTCAGGACCGAATTAATAAACCGCTTTCTAAGCTTCGCGAGACATGGGGCACGGAATTAGGTACTGACATCACAGACGAAGGCTATGTGCATGCGGACTCGGAAGGTTTCCCTAAACGCCAGGTTCCGTCTGATTTAATTTAAGGTACTGCACAGATTTCACTATACTCCAGCTAGACTACACATTATGTCTCAAGGCAACTCTCCCCACTGCCCTACATGCCACACAGATGACACAGGCTACATCCACATGGTTTGGGCTTGTCCTAAAATTTTGGGGTACTGGACAGGGGTTTGCACTGCAGTGTTTGCGATGTTTCAATGTACTATTGACCAGAATCCTATGAACTGCCTGTTCCATCACTTCAAGGAACCGCCCGTAAACGTGCTAGTCTCTGTATGCTCCTTGCTGTACGCTGTATATTGTTGTTTTGGCTTAGACCTGCTAGCCCCACCATAGAACAATGGCTTTGTGATGTCACCTGGGCATCAGATATTGAGGAACGCAGGATCTCCCTGCAACCAGCCTGCTGCACGCCTCAGTATATCTGGCCCCCCTATTCCCCTCCGATCCCCAATGCACTCTGGAAACAGCATGTGTTAGGTATGAACTTGCTACTCAGTGTTATGTGCCATAATATAGTACCACACTATGACATAATTGGGAAATGTGGTTACTGTTAAAATCACACCGCCATGGATATAATTGCCCTTGTTACCTTGTCAAGGACAAAATAAAAATACCATTGAGCATTAATCCAAGCTCGACAATTCACTACGTGTAATATATGATGGATTATTTAGAACGCGTTTAATACCCAGAGGTTTCTAAGCACTGACCCGGGGATTGAGCTGTGTTGCTCCGTGTTGTATTGTTCTCAAGGCGTGCAAGTTGGCGCTGAGCTATCCTCCTGATCATCTACGTGTCCAAACTACTTACCCCGATGAAGCAGTAAGTGCAATCATAATCAAATGTGAGATGGCCCAGCCATGGGACCCAGCACTAACACATAGTGACGGATCCCGTGCCTGGCCATCCACCGATTTAGCTATTGAAATATATATTTGAGACATATTTTCCTTCAGCACTCAGATGACTAATGCCCGAATCACTTCAGCTTGACAAGTGATATAATTTAGAAAGTCTTTTCCTCTCTGGCATAGAAAACTGAACACTCAGGTCAGGTGAATTTCCATTTTTTGAAGATGTATTTAAACAAAAACACACATTTCAGTAATGTGACCTAGTCTTTATTTACTTGTTTTACAGATACTCATTCTATTTACACCTGATGAAGGGCTCTGCCCGAAACGCATACTGTGTATATACACAAGGAGTGATAGTGGACTGTACAAATCTCCTCCAGTACTACAGGCTCCTTGAAAGAAAAAGTAGTGCTTTACACGAATTGACTTTTCCTTTAAGCAAGTGTCACATGAATGACGTACTGATTGTGATTCACCTTGTTCTATGTAAAATACTTTTTATTTTAAATGTATTGTCATGAAAAACCTTATTATTGAGAAAAACTGTACAAATTGAAGAAAATATATGCAAAGAATACACATCATGCTTTTATGTACTCCATTACTATGTCGATTAAATAATTATGTACAAAGAAATTAGCGACTGTTGACATTGAAGAAACAATTGTATTGTTAGCCTTTAGAGTACCCCGTAGTTGTCTCCCATTATTTGGAAGACCTCTTTTCTTTTTTCCCTTCTCCCTCTTGCACACGCGTTGTACCGCCTCCAACCGGTCCTCGCTCCCCCACCCCCACCCCTGCCCACGTGCGCTCCCTCGCATCGTAGGCCGTGTGCGTTCCCTCGCAACTGAGGACGGGTGCACTCCCCTACTACTTCGACCACGTTCGTTCTATTGCCACTTAGGCTGTGTGCGCTCCCTCGTAACTCAGGCCACGTGCGCTCCTTCGCATCTTAGTCTCTTGGTCGCTGCGCTTCCCCTTGCAACCGTTCTGCGCTTCCCCGACCTAGCGCACCCTTTTCAGCGCTGCTCCCCCGCATTCTTGCCCCTCCTCTCCTTCCACTCAGGCTCCCTGAGTTGCATCCAGCACACTGTTCCCTATCTTCTCTCGCATCCTTACTTTCATTCATCCTCTGACCTTTGTATTGTCATTCTATTGTTGCATTTCCCCGCTCATTCCAATGTGTTGTATTCTCTACTGTATTGTCATTCCATCGCATTGCCTACATTTCCTCCACTTCTAGGTTTCCTTGGACTACCTGTGGTTTGTGTATTGTGTTTTGTTGGGTTACTACTGTTATTCCAAACGTGCAGTTTTTCCTTACTTCCTTACTTGTAGGTTACCTTAAACTACCAGTGGTTGTGTATTGTGCTTTGTTGGGTTACTACTGTTATCCCACACGTGCAGTTTTTCCTTACTTCCTTACTTCTAGGTTACCTTAAACTACCAGTGGTTGTGTATTGTGCTTTGTTGGGTTATTACGGTTATTCCACACGTGCAGTTTTTCCTTACTTTCTAACTTCTAGGTTACCTTAGACTACAAGTGGTTGTGTATTGTGCTTTGTTGGTTTACTACTGTTGTTCCACACTTGCTGTATTGCCTGCATTCTTTTCTTCCCATTAGGGTCCTTTGATCACCTGCATGTTTCCTGCACTATTCCTGACAATGCTGCTTGCATTATCCCTCCACCCTTGTTAGGACCTCCCTAGGTCCCAGTGTTTCTTGTTCTGTGGTATACTACCTGCTCTCTCTCTCTCCGTTTGTGTCCCCCTGTGTGCCTCCCTCCTGTCTGCCCCTTGCGTGTGACACAAATCCCGGGCCTGCTTGGGCTCCGCCACCCACCCCCTTACTTTCCACCCGCACCCTCTATATGGCATTTATAACACGCCTATACACAAGTGTTTCTCTGTCTCCCCTTTCTTCTCTAACTGCTATTCTATCGATTATCCTATCCCCCTGACTAAGTCTGGCAGAAAGAAGCTCAAAAGGGACATACTGGTCTCCAACTCAGACCTCCCTATAGCTGATACCTACACCAGTACTTCCTCCAGACAGACCCTTACCTACATCCTCTTTGTTGTTCCCTCCCCAGGCCTATGGACCCCCATATGGTCTCTATTCTCTCTCCTTTTTCCTCCTCTGCCATTAATGGTGGCACATGGTGAGAGGCCCCCTGTCTCCCTTCCACTCCTCTAAAACCATCATTAATATCTACTTAACTGCTACCATCTTGGTCCAGGGCCCTCAGGCCCATCTCCTTTTCGATAGATGCTTCCTGCGGCTTATCAACTTCCTTTCTTCTCCTGTTAGCTCTACTTAACCCTCTCTGGCTCCTCTGACACCTCCCTCCTCCGCCACCTCTCCCACACCTCTGATGCTTTGTTGTCTGCCCTGTTGCCTCCTTCCTGTGCCACCTCTCTGGCACCCTCCACTGCTTCTTTGGCCACCCTGTTGCCTCCTCCCTCAGCCACATCTCCGGCACTCTCTATACTTCCTCCTCTGACATTTTCGGGAACCTCTAACCTGAATCCCTCCACAGAAGTCCTGAAAAGGTGGCAATCTGTTCCACATTGCTACTCTTAACTGACATCTGCCGTCTCCTGGAAGAGCTTGATTTGGATGTAATCGGTCTCACAGAGACTTGTTTCATGGCCAGCTCTGTCACAAGTTTTGACACTCTCCCTCCTGAAGGCCATAAGATCCTCTCAGAACCCAGAACCAACGGACACGGTGGGGCTGTAGCCCTGATTTTCCTGGAGTGATCCCTGCTTCTGTCATTCCAACACAGGATTACTCCTCCTTTGAATGCCTGGTGTGCAGGCTCTCTATCTCTCCAGACCTCTCTCTTACTGTGGTCCATATCTACAGGGCGCCTGGCCAGGTCGCTCTCTTTGTCTCTGAGCTGGCGGACCTCTCCTCCTCCCTGCTCACCTCTACCTCTCAATTTCTCCTCCTCTGAGACCTGAACATCCACCTGGATGCTACTTGCCCTTCTTCGGGACTCTTTCGCAACCTTTGCAACTCTCTCTGTCTATTCTTCCCTCTGGCCTGACTCACTCTGCAGAGCATACCCTGGATGTTATGATCTACTCAGACCTCCCCCTCTCCAACCCTCTCACCACTCCTATCTCCTGGAGTGTCCACTTTCTTCTTTCCTCCCACCTTTCCCTCTCTACCACTCAGGTTAAGCCGACCCCAGCACTGTCACCCACACCTTCTCGGTCATCCGGCCCATGAATCGTGTGTCAGTTGAGGCTTTCACCGCCACTTTATCTCCTCCTCCTACACCTTTGGCTGACTCACACTCTGACACAGCCCTCTCCAACCTTCATCTCTCTATCTCTAACACCCTTGATGTCGATGTCCCTGTCAAGAGGATCAGTTTGAAGCCTGCAACTCTTAGTACGATTCTGACCTTGCCACCATTAAGCACACGTGTAGGGTGTCTGAGAAGAAGTGTAGGGCATCAGGCGCACCCTCTGACAAACTAGCCTGCCGCCTGCTCCAAAGGTATTATAGACTCTTTGTTCTCTCGAAGAAGAGAGCCTATATCCAAGCCTGCATTTCGTCTGCATCTAACAATTCAGCAGAACATTTCAAAATCTGTAAGGAGCTGGCCAAACCTGGCCTCTGCACAAGGCTGGCTTCTCATTTCACCACTAAAACTCAGGACATCCTGCCCACTCACTCTTCCTCTACCTCCTCTTCCTCTCCGTCTACTACCCCAGGCCCCTCTTTGGCTGTTTCTCCTATTCACCTCTGACAAGGTTTCTAGACAAGTCTGATCTGTGTAAGTCTGTGAAAGTCTTGACAAAGCAGGTGCTCACCTGCTCTTCCTGAACCATCAAGGACCACATTGACACCCTTGCTCCAGCCTTGGGTGATTTCTGCAATAACTCCTTTGCCACTGGAACCTTCCCCCACCCCTTAAGCATTCCATTCGTAAGAAGCCCTCTGCCAAACCTTCTTCTCCGGCAAAGTATCACTCTTTTCCTGGGTAAACTCCTAGAAAAGCTGGCCATCTACCAGCTTAATCTACATACTGAACCTGTTGTTTGTCTCCACGACCACCAGTCTGGCTTCCAAGACGCCAGAAGCACAGAACTGCTCTCCTGAATACCCGTGAAGACTTGCTCTCTAAACTTGACTCTAACCTTCCTTCTGTCCCCATTCTCCTTGACCTATCCTCTGCTTTAGACACGGTCAACAACACCATCCTTCTCAATTGCCTCCGCGGCAACTTGGGTATCTCTCGTCAGGCCCTGGCCTAGTTGCCTCCTTTCTCACTGATCAACCCTCCTAGGTACAACCTCACACCCTGGCTTCTCAACCACTATCTGGTACCTTTTGCCCACCACATCTCTACTTTCTGTTGTAACTTTCAGTATCATGCGGATAACACCTCCTTCAGGCTCTCCTCAGCCACTTCTGCTCCTTCTCTCATACCAGACCAGGAATGGTGTGCCTCCAACGATCTCTGCCTTAATGCCATTAAGACTGAGATCCTCCTCATTGGCACACCCGCTCCCTCCTTTCCTCTCTCACTCTGGCCGCCCACGCTGGGCCCTCTACCTGCTCCTTTCAGTGAGGATAAGAACCTTGGGGTAATTTTCGACTCCACCATCTCTTTCTCTTCTCACATTTCTGCCATCTCTAATAGGTCACAATATTAGATGCACCTCCTCAGAGGTATTCTTCCTTTTCTCACCTTCCCCCAGAAGCTCACAGTCTCCAGAGTCCTGGCCCTTTGTAGGCTGGACTACCGTAAAAAGCCTCTTTCTAAATCTACCTTCCTCTACTCTCCGCCCTTTACAACTTATCCAGAACAGGACATGCAAGACTTGTCCTTGGCCTCTAGCCCAGGGATCATATCTCTCCAGCACTGAAATCTCTCCACTTTCTCCCTGTGTGCAAGGATCAAGACCCTTTGCATCGTTCACAAGGCTTTCTGGGGCCGTAGGCCGTAGACCTCCAGCTTTCTCTTCCTAAGCATTTTCCTTTTCGAGTCCTCCGCTCATCCACCTCGAACTCTCTGAGCGTCAGACGCTTCTCCAGACAGAGAGTGGGGGGGGGGGTATATCTCTTTCCCCCTGATGAGGCCTCCATATGGAACAGCCTCCGTCCTCTCTCGGTTCCGAAAGCAACTCAAGACGTTCCTTTTCGCTTCTGCTTTCCCCCTCTCCCTTGATGATTCCCCTGACTGCTCCATATACTGGTCACCTGGCCACCCAATGAACTTCGGGTAAAGGCTCCTGCATGTCCAGTTGGCCTTGCAATGCCTCTGGGCCTCCCTTGCACGTACGGGTCTTTATCTGCAACCCAACAGTTCCAAGATTCTCTGCACTTATGAGCCACTTACCGGCAGCACTTATATGAGCCACTTACCGCCAGCACTTATGAGCTACCTGCACTTGCCCCCGGCACTTCTCCCCGTCCCTCCCCCTGGCACTTGCACGATCTAAATGACACAAGGCCTAGTAAGATTGTTGTTTTGTCCTCCCTCTGTCCTCACTTTCTTGTCTTGTCAAGCCTAGAAACACTTGTGTACAGGTGCGTTATAAATTACATATCATACAGTCCCTTGAATTATCTTGGCTTTTGCAGATGCTTGTTTTCTCATATCATACAGTTACTTGTATCCAGAAATTTTACAAACTTAATTTCACCCTGTTTGCTATTCAAAAGTGTTCAAACTTGCTTTCACTCAGATCAGTATTCAAAAGTGCTTAAACTGGCTTTCACTCAAATCGGTATTCAAAGAAATACTTGCTTCCATTGAAATCAGTGTTCATTGCTCACTAAGAATGCTCGCTTGCCATCCCAGTGTTCCTCCTGATTGGTACACTCAGTGGTCGGAGATTAAGACTTTCCCGCTTGGACTTCTGATGCCACAAGTTCTCCCTTTCTCGTGCAGTGCCTCGCCTAGTCTCCCCTCGGCTCTCTGTGGCTTCGCTCACCCAGCAATGCTTTTCTTGCAGCTCGGGATTCACATGACCACTTTTCTTGGTCATGCCGGTCTCCCTCTTGTAGTCTGCCACCAACCTTCAGCTTCAGTTCCCGCTGCATACACTCTGCATTGTTCAAAGCATCTGCTTTCTGGAGCGGTCTGCTTTCACCCAGCAGTCTGTAGCCCTGCTTCCACAGCTGACTCCATTTCCACAGTGCTACTTGCTTTTAAAGTTCCCGCCACCATGATTGGTCTAAAATGTACTAGACCGCAAACTGTTGAAACAATAGCCCTGTACTACTCTTGCTGGCCTCCTCCTTGTCCCAGTGCACAACTACTGTCTGTATGTGTATGTGTTAATAAAATGAGGATGTGTTTCTCTAGTTGCTCTATTCCTAGTCCCAGTACCGAACTGGTGTTGCTTGGGGAAGGTTTTAAGGCAATAACAGGGAAAGGATTGACAATAGCCAATAAAGGCTTGAGGGACAGAGGGCCCGTTATGAAAAGGAAATGGGGGATGCCATGTCTCACCTAAGGATGTCTCCTCCCCACTCCCCAAGTCTCCTCCACCCAGTGATCCTCCCTCACATATCCACTCCCAAGAGAAATGATCTTTCCTTAGACACCCAAGAAGAGGATACATGGCAAAAAGAAGTGAGGATGCCTTCACGTCCACTCACAGGTCCCAGAAAAAGGCCGATGGAGTGAAATATACTATTTCTCCTCCCCAAACATACCTAGACAGAATGGATGAGGTATTAACACTTTCAGAAACAGAGGAACACCTGGACTGGCAGGTGAAAGGGGGGTAGAAGCCAATTAAGTAAATCAGGAGTTGACAGGAAGGACAATTAGAGCATTCCCAAACAGATAATCAGTGAAAACATTTACCAAATTGAGAAAGGGAGAAAGAGCTACAACACATTAGCTCACAGAGAGTAAACATTTAGCTAACCAGGCTAACTCTGACACAGCACAGGGAAGGATATTTTATAAACCACGCCATAACTGCGACAGTGGGAGGAACCTTCAGGATCCTGCAGTAAGCAAGAGAACACATACTTTGTACAGCAGGAAGAAATGCTGTATTATTTAAACTCCTCAAAAAGGTACTGCATTAACAGCTCAGAAGAGTCCATTAGAAAAGAGGGAACCCATTACAAAGTGCCTTCCCATAATGATCACATCATGGAGAATAGATATTCAAGCAGCGAATGGGGTTCAAATAGCGACTCAGCTTTCGAAGATGGAAGCTGGATCAAATAAAAAAAGAATAGAAAAGGAAGCCAGAACCTCATTTTGTTAGTGATCCGATCAAGCAAATAACAGCTATACAAATCTTCATGACACCTTACAGTGCAAATGCAAAATACTATGTTTGGGACACTTAGAATTGTACGAACAGATGAGGACATCATTTGTAGCCAAAGAAGAACAGAATGATGACACTTGACATCAAAGAAAACCAAAATAATATGGAATCCCTGAAACTGACCTTTTCCCTTGTGTTTTCCAGTTTCATTTCTGGACTGGCCCTCTTAAAAAGCAGCAACACTAAACTTTCTTTAAACACACCAAAACCCTCAAGACGCCTGAAATCCAGCCTATGGATATGCCCTGTGTGAGAAGCTAGGAATGAGATGCGGACACAGAGGACGCAAAATTTTGGCTATTAACATTTATCCAAAATTAAAAGAGTTGGGAAAATGCCTTACTATCCCTATCCTAGGAGGTATTTCCAAACCTCAACCAAAAATTAAGGGGTCTGTCCACTGTGAAGATGTCCAAAGACAAAATACGTCCTGTGACCGAAATCCTATTCTGGCCCTCACATTCTAAAAATTAAGTCTAAGGTGCAAAGGATATTCTCTCTAGTTCTCAAGGTGCACACATGTTCCAATTCAACAAAAGAGATATAACTCCACCCAAAAGTTCAAAGTGGACAAAGTTCACAGTGCCAGGGAATGGCTCCCTTCACCAAGTTCCTGTTACCAATATGTACGTTTTTTGTAGCCCAAGAGGATGGCTTCTCCCTCTTGGGGCACACACAGTTCTCATGGAAATAGTTCCTTTTTGCAAGTAATGTTCAAAACAAAGAATCACGTTTCAAATAGTTGAAGGTCGTAGGGCATGTAACTTCCTAAGGAGTCTCCTGTAATTTACCACACTCTTGATTTGGCCCTGTATAGTATTCTGTCAGGACTTCTTTACAGTCTCTTCGCCTGGTGTAATCTCCTGCCAGGGCTTTCATACTGTAACTTTATTACAGTTCTTTTCCTCTAGTGTACTCTCCTGCCAGGACTTTCATACCCTACGTTCATTACAATTCTCTTCACCTGGTGTACTCTCCTGCCAGGACTTTCATATCATATCTTTCAGAAGCAGCACACACTTTCAGGCTACACAGTAACCCTCTCTGGTTCGCTGGGGCTTAGTGGGGGCTCCAAATGTCTCTTGCGCCTCCCTGCCTATGTTCTCTTCAGATTGTGGGCTTGGCATGCGAACTGTCATCCGCTGTGCCTTTGCCGAGCTGTTCTTGGTTTCTGCCTTTCCCTCTCGAGCAGTACATCCGCTGCACTCCGGTCCCTTCTCCTGCTGGGCGGATTAGCTCCAGCAGCATTTCCTGTGGCATTTTCTCCCCCTATGTTCCAGCCAGTGCTGGTAATCGCACAGCCTCGGGAGCTCTCTCACATTGCTGTCAGCTGTGTGGGTTTTAAATTTCCTAGTTTGATTAAAGAGTTTCTAAAGACTAGACCATAGCAGGGTTCATGGCCTTAGTGATCTTTACTGGTCTTTGTGCCTTCCTCGTCTCAGTAGTTGATGGATGATTCTTTATGTGCTGTTGAGGAAGCTGGTATGGGATTTGTTCAGTAGTAATCAATACTGTTCCATGCCTCGTTCTCATCTCAGTAATTAATGTATTGCTCTGGTTATCAAAGTGGGAAATATTAACGCTGGATTCAATACATGTATGAGGATGAGTGCTGCAATAAGCCATCAAGGCTTGAAGAATGGGGGAAACATATCCAAGAGGGAACAAGGGGGTATGTCACTGTTCCCAATGGCATCCAATGGCATCCTCCTTTCTCCCTGAGGGTCGCCTCCTCCAGGTGGTCCTCCCTCATATAGCCGTCCACAGGGTCAGGATCAGGTACGGCTGCAGTCTCCTGGCCACTTAGGGAGAGACTACCTCAGGGAAAGAAAGGAGGACATTATTAGATTCATCACATACACTTACCCTAATGCTGCTTGTTCTCTCAGTATCTATTGGCAAACGGCAAAGGAAATCTACGTTCCCTGCTCTCATGACTTGTGCATTAGTGTCCTTCCTTAAGCTCATCCATGTTAGTGAGAATGGTCAGTGATCAACTTAAACTTTCTACCAGTTAGATAGTATTGTAAATATGACATGGCCCACTTTATAGCTTGGGCCTCAAGTTCAATAGTGGCGTCGTTATTTTCTCTATGGTACAACTTCCGACTGATATAAAGGGAAGGACATTAAATGCCATCTTGGTTTCGGGAAAGAACGGCCCCTTTTTCAATATTGGACGCGTCGGTCTGTAAGATTAATTCTTTATTAAAGTTTGCCAATGTTAATACTGATTCACTACATATGATTGTTTTAAGTTTGTCAAAACAGTTTGATCTTCTGTTTTATTTACTGGGGCTCAGCATTCTTAAGTTTATCAGGGAGGCCGGAGGTAATAGAGGAATCACTAGGAAAAAACGGTCTATAGTATCCTACTAACCCTAGGAAGGCTCTCAGATCTTTCTTTGACTTAGGCATTGGGGTTTCTTGTACAGCTTTCACCTTTTTGCTCTGGGGTTGAAACAGCCCATTCCCTACAAAAAACCCAAGATACTTGACTGCTGATGTGCCAAGTGACTTCGTTGGGGTTTGCGTTAAGGCCAGATTTCCTTAAAGCCCTGACGACTAAGTATAGATGGTGGATATACTCGCCCAATGTTTTGCTATGAATAACGATGTTTCAATGTATGCTCTGCATAAAGAGGAATATGGCCGAAGGATCTGGTCCATCAACTTTTGAAATGTGGTTGGTGCCATGTGGAGGCCAAACGGTAACATCTTCAAATTGAAAGAGTGAAATATGGGTGGAGAAGGCATTGTTCTCCTTGTCCTCTGGTTTGACGGGTACTTGCCAATACCCTTTCGTCAGATCGATTGTGGAAAGGAAAACAGCGGCATACAATCGATCAATAAGGTTATCTATCTTCAGCATAGAATAACTATCAAATTGTGATACCGGAGAGCACCCAGGGCCCTGAGATGGTTCAATTATATCAGAGTTCATCATCTTCTCCACTTCCTTTATGACTGCTTCCTTCCTTGCTTCCGGGATCCTATATGGTTTTAAATGGGCAACCTTCTCTGTGGGTGTGCAGATGTAATGGAACAGCCCTTTTACTCTCCCTGGTGCATTCTTGAAAACATCTCAAAATTATGTTAAGTTCTGTAGATCTTGTTTCTGGGTTGGTGACAAATGGGAAGGGATCAAAGTACTTTCATCTGCCTCTTCGGTCAGGAGATTAGTTAACATTAGAGTTGGTTTCTCTATAGGATCTTCCATCTACTCCTTAAGGAGTTTTAAATGATATATGTGAGTTTTGTTCCACCTGTCTGGTTGGGATACTCGATAGTTATACGGTCCAGTTTGTTCTATTATTTCATAGGATCCGTGCCATTTGGACAGCATCTTATTTTCAGAGGTGGGTAGGAGAACAAGAACTTTCTACCCAATGGAAAAAGACCTGAGTAAAGTTTTCTTATTATGAGAAGCCTTTTGGTTTTCCTGAGCTTTAGTCAAATGGGTTTGGACTATCGCTCGCACAGTGGCCATGTGTTGTATCAATCTTTGGGCAGTTTGTGAGATGGGTGGAAGGGATTGTTCTCTCTCCTCACATGTCTTCCTCAACATGTCAAGGACTTCTTGGGGCACCCTATTTAAATGGTGAAAACATGGTAGAGGGCTGCAGCGTCTTCCGCACAGCAAAAAGGGCCCATGGCATCATAATATCCCAGTTTTTTCCATCAGCCTCAACCAACTTTTTAATTACATTTTTAAGAGTCTTACTGAAAAGTTCCAATAAACTGTCGGTCTGCATATGGTAGACAGAAGTCCAAAAATCTTAATATGTAATATTTCTTTCACTTCTATCATAAACCGACTCATGAAGGTAGTCCCTTGATCCATGAGGATTTCTTTCGGGAAAATAACTTGCAAAAGAAATGGGATGAGGTGTTTTAGAATATGCTGGGATATGTTGTTATGTAAGGGAATGGCTTCTGTAGCGGTTCTCCAATCTAGATATTTCAAGAGGCCCCACTATGTCCATACCTATACAAGAAAAAGGGACGTCAATAATAGGCAAAGGCTGTGGTGGAGAGAGGAGAGGCATCTGGGAGACAGTTTTCTGACACAGGGCACTGCTAAGTTCAAAGTTCTTCAAATCAGCATACATTTGCCGCCAGTAAAACTGGTTGATTATCTGTGCCTTGGTCTTTGCTGCTCCTAAATGAACTCCTGTGAGATGAGAATGGGCGATCTCCAATACTACCCACCTGCGACTCTTAGGTACCACAATTTGTGTCCTGGGCAAAACAAGTTGTGTCCTAGGCATGCAATCAGAATTGAGACCTCCCCTATTTAGCAACCCATGTTTTAGAAAGAAGGAGGGCCCCTCCTTTTAACCTCCCTTCTTCCTCTGACACCACATGTCGGAAAGCCTCTCCAAGTAGGGATTCATTTATTTGAGGAAATGCTAAGTCAGGGAAAACCTCCAGTTCTTGGACTGGTATGGTTATAGGGGTGCACACTTTATTGTGTGATTCAATTAAATATATTTAGTGAATTCAATCTAAATTCTGAAAAAGGTTTTAAGGTGGTCCTTGTTTAATCTGTGCTACCAGATCATGACACTATATGGAAACGGAGGGTATCTCGAGGCTCTCGGGATATAAACAAGGGCACAACATTAACAACCTAATAGGTTGTAACACTAGTTAAGGGTTCAAATGAATTTCACAAACAACTTTTCAACAGATTGTATCGATTATGTAACAAATTGTAGAACACAAATAGATTCAAATTAATGATTCAAAAACATAAAAACTAAACATAAAAACTAAAAGAGCGGGTAGAAAATGAACGAATTGAGACTTTTGTCTCTTAAACTTTAGAACGTAGAAGATGCGCTCCCCGTCCACGTTAGCGGGAACGAGACACGATTTATTGTAGTCACTCACACAGCCATATAAACTCCAGTGAGAGGAATTACTAAACAACAGTAAGTGATGATTTATTCTCCTATCATTACGATAACATCTTTAAAATGAATAAGACGTGATATATAGATTGTAATACATGGTACACAATCTTTACATTTGCAGGCAAATTATCTTTATGGCCACGAGCAATGAAGAGTGTTGCTTTTGCACTACAGGATAAAAAATAACAATGCTGCTTATTCTATACTACCAACACCTCAAGGAATTAAAGAGGTATGTCATTTAAATTGTACGCACTCAACATACGGGAAATATTTTAAAATCAATATATTTTCTTTATATGGGGAGTAACAGAATATATATGTTATTTCCGCTATTGGAGAGCTTTTTGAATAAAGCGCAGTTGGGAGCAGAGGTGGAGAGCAGTGCAGTCCACCTCCTTGTGTCAGGAAGTGAGCTATATTAGCCCAAACACACCGCGGAGCGGTGAGCGGAGTTGGGAGCAGAGGTGGAGAGCAGACTGCAGCAATCCGCTGCAGACCCGAAGCAAGACCATAATGGAGCCTGAGGTACGCCCCAAAGGACCCGTATACTGTGAAAGCAGCAGTCTTGGCTCCGTCAGGAAACCAGTGTGTCTGGCTCGGAAGCCGGTAAAGACTCAGACGCAACTTCGGTTACACCCTCGGCAAGAAGTAAAACTACAAAGACTTCCGCGAACGCGGATCGGAAAGTCCCAGCTTCGTAAAACAAATCTATAATTGATTTGGAAAACATACCAGACCCTACTACAGCCTTGTCAACAGCAACGCCGGTTTCGGAGCTTGGTCAGGCGCCGTCAATGCAGTTGATCTCGGATGTCTCCAGTGGTGATTTGACTGGTGTACTATCTGGCGCCGAAGAGGGCGCGGCACGAGAACATGTCAAAACGGACTTGGTGAATGGAGAACTGAGGGGAAACCAGCCATCTTCCCTCCCCGCGGTCACAAGCAGCCCATTTTCCACCCGTACAGCGAGTGCTTCTAGCACGAGAGCTGTCGGAGGACGGCCCCGCCGTGAAGCTAAAAGGAATGTTTGTGGCGGGAGGGGGCAACGCGGTGTTGAAGAGGAGCCTGCTGTGTTGACAGGCGCTCAACGTCCACCATCCATATCACATACATTGTCGGCTGACACCGGAACAAATCCGAGTGTCGGGTTACCCGCTGCAGGACAAACAGCAGGGCTCAAAATTCAAGACGCAGGCAGGCAGTCAGAGGCAATCATAGGGGAAAAAAGGACTGATCCAACTGAAACACCTCCAGTTGGGAAATTAAGCAACACGGACCTGCCCCAGAACTCTTTAATGATAAAGGCAATGATCCATCAGCCTGGTTTGGCTGATGAAGAAACCATAGTGCCAACAAAGGGCGTGTCTACCTCGAACCAGCTGGGTAAAGAAACGGGAGTAGGTGCAAACGCGCTGGCTAACAAGTTGGCTAATAAGTGCATGCCAAACAGTTCCAGTTTGGAAGGAGTTAGAAACACGGAGAAAGATATACACAACGACTGGGAGCTTTCATCTGAGTATTCAGAGGGTGAACCCGCGAAACAAATACCAAGACCCTCAAAGAAAAAAATAATGAAAACAAAAAAAGACCCTAAATCGGCAAAACCGAAAAAAGCCATAACTAATAAAATATTGGGAAAGAGGCAAAAGAAGTAAAACTGATGCCTAAAGGGATGGATGGCATTAAAATGACAAAAAGGGGAAGCACTTCCACCAAAAGCCTAACCAAACCACTTCTATCATATCCTCTCAAGGCTTTCTTTACATCACAGTTCAAAAGAAAATATACTACGGAATTCGAAGTTTCAGATGCAGAGATGCTGGAAACTATACAAGATGACCCTCCAGGGTCAAAGCAGAATAAAACTGATCTATTTGAGGGCCAAGCACCAAAAACAAACTCGTCTGCCGTTGAGCCTCAGACAAACGAGAAAAACAGTCAAACGGAGGAAATGATGAATAAAGGGGGATCCAATCAAAAGGACATGCATCAACCAACCACATGACAACACGGCGCCGGAGAAGAAGGATTTCATCGAAAATATCAAAAAAGTGAATTTGTCACCCCAGAGGCAATCAACTCTGGAAAAGCCAACTGAGGAAAACCTAATGATGGAAGACTCAATGGCAATACTATCGCAAGAGGATGTAGGCCAAAGCTCCAAGTTGGCTGGAAAGGAACAGAGGCATGCATGGACAAAGCCTCATCTGGAAACAGGCATACTTAAGACACCTTTTGGCTTGATGTCGGACAGTGAGGGCCCCATGCAGGCTTTCGGATTATCAAAACAAAGAATCTCAATGGGCAGAATCAGAATAGATCAAGACCAAAGTGCGCATATGGAATTTTTCGGCACTTGATTCACCGGCTCCCCGAAGAAGACTCGAGAAAAGCCAAACATCACCAAAAAATCAGCGCCTTAGCGATATAGCAGTAGGCATGCAGAAGGTCTCCCCTAACAAGAAACCGGACATGATAGCAATTATGTCAGCAATGTCAGTCGTACTTGCACCATTTTGCAAATTGTTCAAAGCCATCAAAGAAGAGATCCGCGACAAATATGATCACAAAAGTTGCATATGTGGAAAGCTATATAACGGCGGTAGAAGTACTGAAAAAGACGCATCATCAAATTAGAGACAGTAAAATTGAAGAATTGGAAAGACAGATTGAAGCCATGCTGCAACGGAACAGCGCTCATATGGAGACACCAACGGGTCCGCCACTGAACCATTGCGAAGAGGGGAGGTGGAACTTAAAAAGCAACACAGCTCCCCCAAATGTGGCTACCAACCTAAAGATGGTAAATCTCGCCCAATCTAAAAAGGGAGACCCACTAAAGACAAAAAGTGGACAGCCAGTCCTAATACTTAAGAAACCGGCACCACCCCCGGAACAAAAAATAGTTATAGTGGAGGACAAGCAGAAGAACCCACGGAAATAAGATCTCCAAAAATAACAGAGGAGCTCTTGACAGATTTGGTCCTAATGAACTTATCCCAACATTGGGAACACAACGACTACTAGCAACGAGGACAAGAACACGTCCTTGAAAAAGAACAAAGAGAATCTCAAGACCGGTGACCGGATGCATGCTACGTTAAAGAACGTCCAGTCTGGAACAGACCAGGGCGGAATCCAAGTGAGGCACCATGAAAACTCGCCGAGAAATAAAAAGAGACGTGAAAGCGAGGACCTAGACAATTTGCCAGCACGGAAAACAAGATGGAGAAGTAGAACCGAGCTTTACCATCAGAAAACAAAAAAAGAGTGTCGGCTATTTAAAATAGAACAATACGACGCAAAAAAAGAGGTCCTTATACTGAATAGACCTACGGTGGTTCAGATAATGAAGAAAACAAACTCTCTACGGAATTTCAGAAGCAACAATCTGAATCTAGTAGAACCGCACCATAGGGGGAAAACAGCAAAAGCATACCTGAACATAAAAGTGGAAGGTTCAAAGCACTTGGATCAACTGGCTTTCAAGGAACTTAAGCAGAGGGGTTTTCTACTAACTGAAATGAATACATTGGAGAGAAAGGAGAGCGTTTCCGGAATAATCAGCACGCAAAGGAAAAGACAGCAAAATGAACAGCAGGGTAAAGATGAAAGTCCATTTGTCCAAAAGAATAACGCCGATTCCACTAAATCAGATCAGCAACAGAGGTTGTGGAACAAACATAAAGAGGGATATAGAAGAAAGAGCGCTCCTAGTAGTCCCAGGAAACAGAGGCATCATTCTGAGAGGGTAGAAAAGGAAAACATGGAGAACGATCGGATCCGTGTTTTCAAGTTAGAACAACTGGACTCAAAGAAAGACCATGTGCCATTAAATCAGCCGAATATCCTGCAGATTATGAAGAGATCAAAATTCCTAAATCACTTAAGACCTGAAGCGGGTTGAACCATATCACATCGACAAAGAGCCAAAGCCTATATATACATCAGAGCAGAAGATTCAAGGGAAATCGAACAGTCGGCCTTTAAAGAATTGGAGCAGATGAGCCTCCGTTTGCCAGAAATAATCAAACGTGAAAGGGGAGAAGGTGAAACTTCCAGTGATACAACCATTAATCAGACTTCCCACTCCAAGCCATACGACCAGGGGAAACAACTAAATAGAAGGCGGGTCCCGATAGAGCCTAATTGCCGACCACGCAGAGATCCTTCTTCGAAATCTGATACACCGAAAGATACGAAAAAGGTGTTAGAACTGGGTCAACGGAACGGGCCGGAAAACTGGCTGACATCAGCATGGAATAAGAAAACATCCAAATAGCAGCGAGATGGGCCGGCCCTCGGCAATCCCCCGCTCGAAAAGGTCGGAGAGGAACGGCCCGCAAAGAAGCTTTTCCGTCTAGGATCTTGGAACACGCGAGGACACTCGCACTTAACGACGATTGGAGAAGTCAACCTGAGCAAATTTGACATTTTATGCCTACAGGAGACGTGGCTGACGACAAAACCGGCGCTTGATGGCTTCACTGTTGAAATTTCTGCAGCTGAGAAAGGTACGCTAGGAAGACCGTCAGCTGGCTTACTAACAGCTATTGAAACAGGATTGGGCCTCACAGAACCACGCAAATGGAAAGAATCATATGAGATGCTAGTGACTTTAACTACTTGGTCCCAATGTGACATAAAAAAGGGAGGAGAGTACACAAATTTGTTAGCAATTATAAATTGCTACTGGAATCCACAGCGGATGTCAACCAAATCATTTTGCCAAAACATGAGTGCCACGATTGATCAGATTTATGAAGATTTCGAAGATATTGAAATCATCATCTGCGGAGATCTAAATGCAAATTGTAATAATCCAACTCGAGCAAACCCTACCAGCAACAGGTAATAGGGGATTAAACTAGGGAGCGAGGAAAAGCATGGAAAGACCTGATCTCCGCAAGAAATATTCAAAACATAGAGACTTTATTCCCTAACCAGATAAAATGTCCAACGTGGGAACGGGAGCCGTCAAAAGCAACTATAGATTACATCTGCATCTCAGCTGGCCTAATCGATTGCATGAAGAGTTTTCAAGTGGAAAGAACCATCAATAGTGATCACAACTTGCTGATATGCACATGGCAAGGAACGAGACCAGCCAAAACTGAATATCAGCTGGAAACGGAAATAAACACTCAACAAACACGCCTAAGGTTAATAGAAGCCGACATCTAAAAAATCAAAAAGGCATGGGACTGGAAAGTCATGACCAATAGGCTGAACAAGATTGAGGAAAGACCAGACTATTTACCGTTGCTATTGCCATATAAAAAAAAACACTGAAGGGAAGAGATCCAAAGATTGGCCACCCAAAACACGCTTTCAATAAAGAGTTGGTGGAACAAAGAAAAATGGGACGCCGCTTGAAGAAAAAGGCAAAGATAACTAATACCAATGAGGATTGGAAAAAAAAGTCACCAAGAAATAAAAAGGTACCAAAACTGGCTAAAACAACAAAGGGCAACCCAATATCAACGGGACGCAGAGGCCATGATGAAAAGTTTGGCAGGCAAGAAATCAAGTGATTTTTGGGCACTGATAAAAAGTACATTATCGACACTAAATGCCCCGTTAAGCAACGCAGTTTCGGAGTCCAAATGGATACAGTACTTAACGCTGGAATTTGAAGAGGCAAAGGGACAACCATCACAGAAGACGTGGAAGCCGAATCCCTTTTGGGGTAATCTGTCGAATCCTGAAGACACATAAGAGAAAATCAAGAAGCTAAAAACATCTAGAGCTCCAGGACCTGATGGACTGACAAATGTCTTACTCAAAGAATTTTCAAAAGAGTGGTCGATCGTGATCAGTAAGATAATTTCCGAATGTGAGGTCAGGCAACAAATCCCAGAATCGTGGCAGAAAGCAGTGATTGTCCCGATCTACAAAAAGGGGAGCAGTGATGACCTGGTAAACTATAGGCCAATTGCCTTGCTCGATATTATAGGCAAAATATACGCGACCCTCCTGTTAGACCATCTTAGAGATTGGGAAAAAAACAGCCAGGCAAAGGGTAACCTACAAACGGGTTTCCAAAAAAACGGAAATACTTCAATTAATATCATGATCATTAACATCTTAAAAGCCAAAGTAAAGACAGGGGCTCCAAGGATCCATATAGCTTTTATCGACTTATCCAAAGCATTTGACAAAATTGATCGAACTTTGCTGTGGACTAAACTACACACATGGAATTGCCCCCAGTCGGTGCTTGACCCAATCAAAGCACTCCATTCACAAAACACCGTAAAAGTGAAACTAAATCAGCAAGGATTGCTATCTGAAGAAATAAAGGTTAATAGAGGAGTCAAACAAGGTTGCCCTTTGGCACCAGCCTTATTCATCGCTTTCCTGGGTGACTTACAATACTCTGAAGCGGAGGTGAGAATCTTCCCCCCGAAAATGGGTAAAACTAACATCCCTAGACTGCTATACGCTGATGACGTGATTCTAATTGATCAGACCAAAATCGGATTACAACGAAAACTCTCAAATCTGGCAAAATACATCAATGAAAATCGGCTTGAAATCAACAAAAACAAAACCAAAATCCTGACGATTGAAAAAGCACCGAACAAAAAATCTAAACAGCTGACTCGGTTTTTGGACATCGTCAAAATTGAATCAGTCAAAAACATCAGATATTTGGGCGTAGAAATTGACAGTTCGGGAACAGATATGGCAATGCAAAACATGCTATGGGCCAAAGCGAAAAGACTAACATCACAAATGAGAGTCATCGACAGAAAATTCGGGAAGTTCTCACTAAGCACCGCATTACATTTCTACAAAGGGAAAGTGGTTCCAGCACTAACCTACGGGATGGAGGTTTCACTCTTCATGCCAATCACGATCTGGAGCAGACTGGAGGGAATGGTCTGGAAAGCAGTCCTTGGAGTCCCTAAATCTACATCAATGGCGGCTATTAGAAGAGAGCTGGGTCTGGTATCCTTAACATCCACGGTAGACCAAAGAGCCATGAGCTTTTTGAGGAAGATGATACTGGCTGAGAACTTGCCGGCTTTTAACATCATTAAAGACGAAATGGAAAGTGGGAAATATCTAGCTCTCAACAAATGGGTGGAAAGGAGGAAAGACAAACTACAGGAAATTGTGTGTACAGAAAAAGAGCTGATAGAGAATCCTGACAGAATTAAGCAAAAAATGGAAACGATGGGTTGTATTCAGACACTTGAGTCAGCTACAGAGAACAAATTACTATCGCATCTCCACGCAACCTTCAATAAAGTGAAAACCCTGTTAAAGTACTGTGTCAAATTCCCAGAAAAAAGAAAAAGAATGCTGTTCATGAAAGCGAGATTGAACTTACTTTTAACCCAGGAAATCTTAACCATCAGGGGCATCTCTGGCAAGCAAGAATGTTGGCTGTGTAAAAAAACGGAGGTGAAGGAGACATTTAGTTATACATTGTCCTAACACCCAACATAACAGAACCGTTCACCTACTACCTCTGATTGAGAACCCGTGGATGATGTGTGAAAATGACCTATGGAACAGGTTAATATCGGGAGAAACCACAAGATGGACTGTGGCAATGGCGAACATAATCGACGCAATTTTCCGAGAGATTCGGGAGTTGCCATCACCGATTTAAGGGGAACGCTGGATTGACACACTGTCATCAGGAGTGTCTAGTGGACTGAAGCTTCAAAAGCTGCAAACGTTTTGATAAATTTGCTCAGGTTTTTCCTGATCAAAAAAGTCAATAAAGAAAAAAAAAGAAAAAAAAAATCATCTGGTTTAGGAGACTCGGCTGAAATTTAAATACAAGTGAACAGAACTTGTTAAGTTACTACATTGCCAGGTGAGCTTACTCCACGTGAACATAACAAAGTTTCAGTGAACAATGGATACATTTATATGGTCTAGTTTAGCGGGACCAAGTGCTTTAAAAGCAACTGGTCCCGCACTAGACATTTTAACACTATAGGTTAATCGGTCGAGTAACTGTGGTTTTTGTTGCACACTTTTCTAGAATACCCATATATATGTTTTGAAACCATTGGAAAGAACAAGTTGACTTGTACCAACTCGCACGCAGGTTAGTGGAGATATCTTTTTCTCTTAATTTTTAATTGTACGTATATCATTACCTACTATGTAACATTAATCCATTTGAGTAATAAGACTCATTTCTATTATATTTACAGAAATTACCTCTTTGATATCAATACCTGAAGAAGGGCACAAGGCCCGAAACGAGTCATAGATGATAGAATATCGACTTGTATAGTCAGTACAATAAACATCCTCTATCAAGATATCGAGAAGATTAGTGTGGAAAAATGTTGTTTAGAAAAAAGTTTAAAGAAAAAAGATGTGATGCTTTGACTCTTAATTGAAAAGTTCTTTTGATTATGCTGTGTGTAAAAATAATACTTTAGGTGATTCTTGTTGCATTGAATTAATCTATTTTTACTGCATTGAACTGTATGTGCAGTTAGTAATTAGTAACGGAAACTGTTTACTTTTTATGTTTTTGAATCATTCATTTGAATCCATTTGTTTTCTACAATCTGTTACATAATCAATACAATCTGTTGAAAAGTTGTTTGTGACATTCATTTGAATCCTTAACTAGTGTTACAACCTATTAGGTTGTTAATGTTGTGCCCTTGTTTGTATCTCGAGAGCCTCAAGATACCCTCCGTTTCCACAACCTCCAGTTCTTCCCAAGGGGTTTAGGTTTTGTTACGCCAGAAGTAGATGGGGCATCTTCATCTGCCTCCCCAAAGCCTTTGTCCCCTCCCTCTGTGTAAACCACCTCATGGACTTCCTCTATTATGGGGAACAGAGCTCTCTCAATTATCTCCTGGGCAATCCTATCCCCCTCCTTGACTTGATATGCTCTTTTCCCTTTATTAGGGTTACTGGCAGGTCCGCCAACAACGCGCCGTTCTTCAGGCGTTGGCAGTTACCATGCCGACTGGGACGCCTAACACGTGTTCCTCGTCACGTGATGCGGCTCCGGGATGTTTGCTTCCGGAAATAAAAATGCCAAGGGAAAACGCAGCAGTGCTTCTGATTGAGCATTTTTTTGTCTACAATCTGGTGGCGTTTCGTTTTGGATTTCGTTTGTGACTCTGACCTCGGCCTGCTATTTTGACTACTCTTGGATCTTCCTTTTGTTAACCTGCCTTTGTGTGTACTGGACCTCGGACCGCTTATTGGATTGCTTTGGTTTCCCCTGTTGTTATCGTGTATACTTTGCATTTACCTGGATACTAAAGACCTGCTTTCCTGTTGCATTTGGAACTCTGTTCTTCTCAGCTTGTTGGTACTTTGGGATTTTATGCATTGGACTTTCGAGGCTCATCTTCCTGCATCACAGCAACCCGGATTCAAAGACGCTTTCCTGTCTGCTGCCTAGGCGTCCTTGTGCCGGCGGGATATGTGTCTGTTGGGAAACTGTGTTCTCCTTCTGGATTTCCTCCTGATACTGCAAGATTGATACTACCTTGGAACATTGAATTTCCCAGACTTTGGCCCATGGTAAGATTTAACCAGTTCTTCTTCTTTCTTTCTGGTTTACTGTCTGATCGAATTATTAATGCTGGTTTGCTCTAGGACGTCACTCCGTGATTGCTTCCCTGTACTCTCCGCCTACTGAATCCTATGCAGGTGGGAATCTTTCTGATGTAGCGCAGGAAAATATATTAGCATTACTGAGTTGTAACCTGTGTTATTTTGTTTACATACAGGTGTTCGGGAGTGATGTCCAATCTTCCAACTACTAGACCCCTTTGCTTGTCTGTTTACAACAACAGAGGGTTACAGTTGTAGGAAGAATTCTTCTTCTACTGTCTCCAGAACCATAGTGGGGAAACCTGTTACGGAGTTTTTGAGGTGATCTATGACACTGAGGAAGCTGGTATGGGATTCTTTCAGGAGCAATCATTACTGCTCCCTGCCTCGTCCTTGTCTCTGTAATTAATGTATTGCTCTGGCTATCATGTCGGGGAATATTAATACTGATTCAATACATGGATGAGGATGAGTGGTGCAATAAGCCATTAAGGCCTGATGAATGGGGGAAACATCCCCAAGAGGAAACAGTGGTATGTGACTGTTACCAATTGTGTCCTCCCTCCCCCCAGGTGGTCCTCCCGCATACAACCACTACCAGGGTCAGGATCCGGCAGCGGTTTTCATCCCCTGGGAACATAGGGAGAGATAAACTCAGGGAAAGGAATGAGGACATCATTAGATTCATCACACCAGATTTCTCTAAATGTCAAAACCAACAGTCAGGATTTCAACACTACTCAATTTCAATACTACAACTTTACAAAATACAGCATGTAGCTACTCAGCACATTATGTAATTGCACAAGATCATTAGTGTGTGTTATACCTCAAGCCACCATATCCTATGAAAGACAAAACCCAACCATGCCTAAAACTCCTCAAAAGACTACCAAACAGAAACCTGTGTCAGATGTTGTTAAGTAGTTGAGGTGAAAAGCGCTTAAACATTGGATTTGGAGGCAGGGCTAACAGCCTGCATTGCTGCTACAGATACTAACAAACTGAGAGGAGCATCTGTTCAAAGAAAATGGAATAGTCCTCCAACTGGCCTACAAAATACAGATCCATCCCAGTAAGAGACATCTATTAGTTGCCAATACCCAGGTTTGAAAATTACCTTGGCCTATAGATAAATTCCCCAACAGGAGAGGGATTATCAAAGCCAAGGATTAGATTCCCTGGGGAGTACAAACCAGAATTACTCCCTAGAATTAAAGCAATCACCTCTTCTATGATCCAACTTTTACTCCACTCACCTTGGTTCCAGCATACACCAGTACCAGGGTGAGGTACCACACAATTTCTACAGCAGCAATTACCAAAATGTTCCCAACTACTTGTTTAGAAGAGAATCATACAAAAGAATGATAAACGAGCTCCCTGCAACCGTCTAATATCTTAGCTAGCATACTGCTTCCAAAAGTGCTGTGCAACCATGTCTTTTCTTGATCTGCACTCATCATACTTCTCCAAATGTGCTCCCATGCTTGTGAAGTGCTTTAACATATTAATATATATGCCTTTTACATTTATCTGTGACATTATTTTCCTAGGCTTGATGTTCCCTTACATCCTGACCAGGAAGGGGTGCCATTAATTTGCAGAATTTAGGATGGCATCCCCAGAGACAACAAAAGAGTGACTACCCTGTAGATGTGTGTTGTGTATTGTTGTACACAAATTCTGCAGACCATAACAAATCTACCCATTCATCAATCCCTTGAGCTAAAGGACAGCAGAGTTAGTGCTTATGGACTTGACTTGTCTTTTCCATTTGACCCACTTTTTGGATGACAAACAGTTGACAAATGGACATCTGAACCCAAGAACGGAAGTATTTACAACTAGAAAGGAACTGGCTACCATGATATTATATTATAATTAAAGGCTCCAAAACCCTGTTGCAGGTGTTCTAGTTTATTTTTTTACAACTTTAGTGGCTTCCAGATTTTTACATGGAATCTTTAGTCGAGCTGTACATTCTTTAATATAATGTTCTGAGCGTCAGCAATATAAACAATGCCTAATCTTTTGTTCTTATTGTGACTGAGATCCTCGAACTCACCAAATGCATTGGTTCCAGGGTAGATTCTGCATTCCAAGTTGGCGGAGATGGTACTGTGTTTGGCCAAACAGAAAGGGGGACCATGTCTGTATTATGATTCCATTGCCGTTCATTCAAGAGATGATCACACTGGACTGCAAATTCAATGCTCTCTGCACAGGTGGCAAGAGGATTAAGTCCTTAAGGCCTACCTTTATTCCTTGATAAAGCATAAAACCTCTCTTTTCTCTTTTTGCCAGCAAGCCTCAACTACCAACCTACTAATTTTATTCTGACTGAGAGGCGTTCTTGTTAGCCCTATTGTAACCTTGATAGTTTGTTCTGAAATGCTTATACATGGGTCTTATTGGAAAAAATTGTCATCATCACTTCCTTAAAACCCTTTTAGTCCTAGGTAATTGGATTCTGAATTTTCGTTAATGAACTCAACCAATCAGCTGCATTCCCTTCCAAATAAGACAACATAAAGCCAATGTTGATTGGGCCATTATAAATGGCTTGAAACCTACCCAAGTAGTGTAATTCATATTAAATTAATTCAAAAAGATTGCCCAACGTCTTGGGTCTCCAGTGAAGCACTCTGCTGGGACAAATGGGACTATGTTATAAGTGATTACTTGCATTGGCACTTAAAACAGAGTTGGAATCTGGGATGAATTCAGGTTCGCGGGATTCAATTGATTCTCTTGCCAGTCTCCAAGTGAGCACATTCTAGCCTGTATTGTGTTACAGCGAGCTGCGTATGCAGTTCAAATTCACACATGGAAATAGTCTCTTACCTAGTTGCTTGAACTCTTAATACAAATCTATAGTAAGAGTAGTAGAGTCTTACATATCTCAAGTTTCCATAGTGGTCCAGTAAATTGTGGGCCAAACAGATCTGCAAGGTCTTGCGTGGCAAACTGCTTTCAGAAACAATGTGAAACTTTGTTGTTTTGCGCAAAGTGATGGTCAGGTGGACGCGAGTCATGACATTAAGATGGCACGCAAAGTATCTCTAAACCGGAGCGAAGGGTGAAACAATTGACTGAGAACATTGAGCAAATGATGAAGGTCCTAGAGGCCTGTCACAGTGTTAATGTTTCTCGAAGATCTACCAGTGTATTTAGGAGAAAAATATGAAAAATAAAAACATGCAGCAAGCAGAGAAAAAGGAGATATAATGGAAAAAAACATGGCAATCCCTAGAGGAATCTTATTTTAAGTCCTGTAAAATACCCCTGTGTTTGCTAAGTAACAGAAAGAAGCCAGCAGTGACATTGCTTGATACCTAATAAGTGAGAACAAGAACAAGAACATTTGGTGAAGAGAAAAACATGACACTCACCTTTGAGAGAGAGGAAAACCAGAATATGAAAGACTGGGTTTTTATATTAGCATCTCCAAAGCCTCCAGAAAGAGAACAATGGGGAGCTGCTAGTTCTGGACCCAAACGGTTTGAACAAGGCAGACCGCACGACAAGACAGCTATTCCAGGACGACAGCTCAAGAGGAGGAGACAAGCAGCAATAACCGAAAGGACGACAAGGAGGGAAGTGCCCTTGCCCTTTTCGACCCAGACCTGCAAGGCCTCTGTGAAAGGAATTATAAGGCCCGGAACAAAAGCTAGCGTATGGTGTAACCAGTGCCAACGATGCACGGAGCCCTCCTACACTGATAACCAAGTCAGGGAGAGACTCTTGCTACCGTGGTACCACCCTTGACTCCAGAGACAAGAAATACCAATCGGTTCATCGCAGCCGAGAACTGATAGTAAACAGAACTGTGTTGAGTGAAGGTTGCAAAAGGCAACATAATGTGAATCATGAACACAGCCTTTGTGTGTTACAGAACAGTTGAAACAATCCAGGGAGAGATCAGCTGAAAAGTGGTCCGGCGCCACGTGGGCGCTCAGTCAAAAGACTCTGTCTAGTCCCCATTTGTTAAAACTACAGACCCCTGGAGGCACTAGGAGAGCCGCTGCAAGAGGTCAAAGTGGTCATACAAGGGTTGAGTAAAACCCCTTGTACAATCGAAAGTCTTTGACCCGTAACCAAGAAGAAAGAAAAGGGAAGTAAATCTCACATGGTGTAAAGGAAAGTGAACAGTGTAACTGGAAAGTGTGAAGCCAGCTGAGGGATGCCTGCAAAACGGGGTGAATTACCATAACCCCGTGAACATTGTGTTGACAACAGTAAATCTGACTGAGGGATGGCCAAAGTGAAAGATTGTATAAAAAGACATTAAGACTTGTGAATCCAACAAGTGAAATACTCTGAGAAAAAGTGAACCAAACCGAGGGAGGCCCACATTGCAAGAAATGATTGGAGCCTGGTTGAGGTGATCCAAGGGTGAAGAGAAATCGTCCAACGTGATGATTTATTTGAAGATACTTTTTGTTTGTTATTTATTATTCGTCAGGCCTAAAGCAAGAGGCTTTTGCATGAAAAGAGACTTGGCCCCAGAAGCTCCTGGTAATGTTGCAAGGAACTATAACCTCATGCTGGCGAGGCCCAGGAGTGTGCTGTGCTCAAGAGTCCCGCCTTGTCCCGTGCTAAAAATGCAGGGAAGGGAGACCCCAGCCATACTATCCTGAAATATTATTTAGCGAACACTTCTTTCTGTTCTGGTGAACATTATCCCACACTATTTTGTAACGTAGAGGTAAGGATTGGCAATAGTTTTTTTTTTTAGTATAGGCCCTTTTTATTTGACAAGATGCCACTAGGACTGCCTTATTATTATTTGATAGTCGTAGCTTTCTTTACTGTTGCCACCATGAGTTTCTTACAGCTGTATGAAAGTGAGATTGTTTAGCAGATCTGACTATCATGGCATTACCAAAGCTCCTAAATGTATGTTACAATCTGGATGCAAAATAAAGATTTTGATGGGAGGCCGGAAAATGTGTGCATACCTTCCCTTCTAAATGGTTCTAGAGTCTACTCTTCTAGAGATGGGAGTGACACCAGCCACTTCCATCACTGCCACCTACCTACTCGGTCATCCGACCCCTGAAGCATGTGTCAGCTGAGGCTTTCGCCGCCACCTCCTCATCCCCACAACCCCTTTGGCTGACTCTCACCCTGACACAGCCCTCTCTACGTTCCACTCTGCTATCTCCGATACTCTTGATATCCTTGCCCCTGTCATGAGAATCCACCTGAAGCCCAAAGCCAAGTGCAACTTCTGGTACGATTCAGACCTTGTCACCCTAAAATGTAAGTGCTGGGTGGCCGAGAGGAAATGGCGTGCTTCATGTACATCCTCTGACAAACTGGACTGTCGCCTACTGCAAAGGCAATACCGGCTCTCTGTCCTAACCAAGAAGAGAGCTCATATCCAAGTCCGCGTCTCTGCGGCATTTAACAACTCGCTGAACTCTTTAAAATATGCAAGGAACTGGCCAATCCTGCCGCAGTCTCTACCTCTCCTCTCCCTTCCCAGGCCCTCTGCACGGCACTGGCCTCTCATTTCGTGTCTAAAACTCAGGACATCCTGTCCTCACTCTCCTCCTATCCCCTCCCTCCCCCTACTCCCTGCTCTTCCTCTGGTCCTTCTGCAGCCACCCCTCCTCCCTCCTCTTCCTTTCTCCTTTTCTCCGCAGACAAGGTTTCTAGACAAGTCTGATCTATGAAATCTCGTCGAAACAGGTTCACCCCTGTTCCTCCAAAACTATCAAGGACCACATCGATTCCCTGGCTCCTGCCCTGCCTGATTTCTGCAATCACTCCTTCACCACCGGAGCCTTCCCATCCCACCTGAAGCACTCCCTTGTGCACCCCCTTCTTAAGAAACCCTCTGCCGACCCCTCATGCCCGGCTAATTATCACCCAATCTCCATCACTCCCTTCCTGGGAAAGCTCCTGGAGAAACTGGCCACCTCCCAGCTTAATCCCCATACTGAATCTGTTGATTGTCTTCATGACAATCAGTCTGGCTTCAGAGCTGCCAGAAACTGCTCTCCTGAACATCTGTGAAGATCTGCTCTCCAACCTTGACTCTAACAACCCTTGTGTCCTCATCCTGCTTGATCTCCCATATGCTTTTGACACTGTCAACCATGCCATCGTGCTCAACCGTCTCCGTGATAACCTGGGTATCACTGGTCCTCTCTGACCGACCTTCCCAGGTCCAACTTGGTTCCTTCCTCTCTGCTACCATTTTCTCTACCTGTGGTGTCCCCCAGTGGTCTAACCTCTCTCCCAGGCGGTTCAACCAATACCTGGCACTCCTTGCCCACCACATCGCCGCTCTCTGCACCAATTTTCAGTGCTATGCGGATGACACCCAGCTCATTTTCAGGCTACCCTCTGCCTCCTCCTCCCCTTCCCTCATCTCCGACTGTCTGTCTACTATCCAGGAGTGGTGTGCTGCCAATGACCTCTGCCTTAATGCCAGTAAGACGGAGATTCTCCTCATCAGTACACCCGCTCCCTCCTTTCCTGTTGCTCTCTGGCCGGCCTCTCTTGGTCCTCTTCCCTTTCCCACCTGCAAAGCTAAAAACCTCGGGGTCATCTTCGACTCCACTCTCTCCTTCTCCCCTTACATCTCTGACGTCTCCAAGAAGTCACACTACCAGCTGCACCTCCTCAGAGGTATTCTGCCTTTCCTCTCCTTCCCACAGAAGCTCACTGTCTCCAGAGCTATGGTCCTCTCTAGGCTGGAAGAGGCTGGACTATTGCAACAGCCTCTTTCTAAATCTGCCTGCTTCTACTCTTCGCCCTCTGCAACTCATCGAGAACAGGACTGCGAGACTTGTTCTTGGCATCAATCGTATCCCTCCAGGAATAAATCGCTGCACTGGCTCCCAGTGGCTGTGAGAACTAAGTTCAACACCCACTGCATCGTCCACAAGGCCTTCTGGGGTCTGGGGCCTCAATACCTTCAACTTGCTCTTCCTAAATATCTTCCTTCTCGAGCTCTTCGCTCATCTGCCTCCAACTCCCTCAGGGTCAGTCGATTCTCCAAGCAACAAGTAGATCTTTCTCCTCGGTTGATGCCTCCCTCTGGAACAGCCTCCCTGCCTCCCTTAAACTTGAGGAGAACCATCTCCGGTTCCGGAAACACCTCAAAACCTTTCTCTTTGCTTCTGCTTTCTCTCCTCCTCTCCTCTGCTGACCTCCTGGCTGATACTGGCACTGCACTGGCTACCTGGACACCCTCTGATCCCGGGCCCAGGTCCCTCTTCCGCCAGCATCACACACCTGCACTATTCCCACCTGGCAACCCCCGCACTTGGAGACTGTTCTGTAACCCTACAGTCGCCCACCAAACCTCAATAGCTGATGTCCGCACTTACTCATGCACTTGTCACATGCTGACCGCTATTTTATTTATTGTTATTATCTATTCCCATGTACTGCACTTTCCGCAATCTGAATGACACCTGGCCTAGCAGGATCGTTGTATGTCCCTTTTGTTCCTCACCCTTGCCTCGTCGCGCCTTGAAACACTTGTGTCTAGGCGCGTTATAAATGCCATATCATATCATATCACGGAACCTGAAGATCGGTAATATATCTGCACCATTTCAGATTTCATAATGAATTTTCATTCCCACAGATTCCTTGAGCAACCTGTAGTGGTGAGCATATATGTATGGGAGGCCAATGTAATGCTATCTATGGAATGTGGGTGTACGTGTGCGCCCAGGGTTGGAATAGTGACAGTTGGGGAGTTGGAAGAAGGGTACCAACCTGGGTGGTTGGTGCCAGTTATCTGGATATGACCTTAAGGTGACTTCGGCTTATATCCTGTGTGTTACAAGAAACGGAAGTAATAAAGAGCATGCTTAAAGTACTCACCTGGGTCCTGTCTTTCATCCTTCTGATCCTGATGTCTTTTCTACCGACACACCTCTGTGGGAAAATGACTATATGATGGCAGTCCAGGAAATTACTGGAACTGAGGATATAAAAATAATACATTCTGAATAGTCCAATAATTCAAACCTTATGTGTACATTGGAAGTGAAAGATGAAAGGTTTTTCACTCGCACTAGGGAGAATGAGCCTCATTACAAGTATGGCAGAGTGGGAAAAAATTGGTGGTAACGGAATTACCACCAATTTTCCGACTCTGCCATATTACAGGTATGGTCCTGGAGTTGAGGATTTATCTTGAGAAAATGCTGGAGGCAAATCCTCAAACTCGCTGCCTAAAAAATCAACAGAATTACCACCACAGTAATTCTGCCAAAACAGCCCCATAGTGTCCTGTGGACTCTAAGAAGTTTGGGATTTACACCACCACTTATAATCCGGCAGTAATTCCGCCTGACCAAGTGGCGCTAACGATAATTTAGCTTGGTGGTATCTGGGCATATTTACCACCCAGATACCTCCAAACTCGGAATGAGGGCCAATGTGATTAATTGGCTCTTTTGAACACTGGGTTTAAAATGACCGTAATCTCGAAAAATATATGCAATAATTTAAACCAAATGAGGAGGAGCAGTCATTGTATCCGTCTTAAACCTCTAGTTGTGGCTGTGTTTTGATCGGAGAGAAATTCTAGAATCTGTAAACATAGAATTGGAAGCAAGTATAGGACAACACCAGTACACACATCTGGTAATTGTGTGGCTTACAAGGCCATATCATTTCTGCTGGGAACTATTTACTTTGAAGGCTCTGACCTTTGATTGATGGAGTAAAGCAGGTCCTCTGGACCCAAACCCACCAACTGAGCAACAATCAGATCACTATATCTGTCAACGAACAGAATGAAAGCGATGGGACACTGTTATAACCACTGAAAATCAACCATTCACCCAATAAGGAGGCATTCTCAAATGTTGATGGGATACATTGAGTCTTTATACATGGGAGACATCCAGTGAGTTTCAGGATCAATGTTTGGTTAATTCAGGAACAGGAGTCTAACTAATTTCCACAGGAAAGGAGAGCTATATATAGGTTTCCTATTCGATCAATGGAGGTAAGCTACATGCTCTCTACAAATTCTGTCTAACCAGAAATAACCCGGAGTAGAATACCTGCACTTCCTAAAAAGGAACTCTCTCTAAGAGAGAGCAGTGTATGAACTTCCTGAAAAAGCAGGACTGGGTTGAGACAATGAAGGGGAGGCCAACTCTGAGGCGAAGGAAAAGGAAAGCAAAAGTTGTACTTCACGATGAATACATATGCTATGCACTGAGTGCTTATTTTACTCTAGAAATACACTATGTCTGATATCCTTGAACCCAGTGGTGAGTAATGCCGCATAGGGATTGGATTAAGAGATGATTCCAACTAACTCAAGAGTCAATTCTTTTTTGTTTGCACTTGCCGAAGAGCATATGTAAAAATCAAGTTGTATATTATCCTACCCCTCTCTCCTTCTTTGGCCTTAGTGAGGTTTAACCAATCATATCCTGTCATTCTAATAAAATTAAAGTAACTTTGAGATTATTATACTTAATAGCATTCTCTAAACAACCGGAAGGGTTTGATGGTTTTTTCTACATAGTCTCTGAGTGATGATCAATGACAGATTCGCTGTCAAAGTTCCAGCTTTGCATTTGACATCATTATGAGATTGTGGGAGCACTTTATTGGCTGTGTTGTCAAATAACTTTGTATCAAGGAGAATATCTCAAGACGCTGTGGCCAGAAGCCATGAGGAAAGGCTAGTCATGAAAGGAGCTTCGTACTGCAACCCACCTGATCCTGAACTTCAACATGAATACAGAGATTGCAGAGTGTATACGCAACTAGATATTGGGATGAAGGTTTGAGGAATAAGGATCTAGATACAGCAAGCCCAGTGCGATTGGATACAGTGGTGAAGAGGGAAGTAATACTGGTAGTCGCAGGGCTTTCAAGATGGCTGACGTGAGCTCCCTGGAAAAACAGAGAGGCTGAGGACCGATGTAGCCTATGCTATCAGATAAAGCTGTAGGTTGGAAGTACGTGGCATAGCCACAGCAGTACGAGACATTCCCAAGCCTGATGATGAGACTCAGGCTGACGGTGTGGCAGTGGCAGGGGCAAGATAAGCTGGAGGAGTGTTACCGATATAGGTCTTGAGGTGTAGACAGACCCTGCGTTGAGTGGGTTTTGCTGGTGGGGCCGCCTGAGAAGCCTGGAGCCAGCACCCACTAACACCTGAACAAACAAGTAACTTGAAAGGTACAGTGAGAAATAGATAGGCCGCAACTGATCTCCTGGACATTGAAGAATATTGCACCAATTGAACAAAATGTAACATGTTGCAGGGCAAATGAGATCAGAGACCCAGATAAATATACAATACAAAAGTAAACAGCTGCAGTACAGGGGAATGCCAGTAGGCCAAATGTGGCATGATAGCATTAGCTAATCAATGGAGGCTAAATTGAGAACAAGGGGGACGGAGAACATTCAGCCTGAAAAGACCAGACAAGAACGGAGAGAGCAAGAGGGAGTACAGAATGTGAGAAGAGAAGCAAGATAGTCAGGGGCAAGCTGGTAGAGAGATTTAAAAACTAAACAAAGAAAGTTAAATTTAAGTTGAGAATGGAAGGACAGCCAACCAAGTGAGGCAAGAGAAGAAGAAATCGAGTCCCAATAATAAAGAAGACAAAGTGAGCGAATAGAAGAATGGTAGATTTATTTAAGAGGAGCGAGAGGTGAACAGGAAAGACCAAAGAACGTGACGGAATAAAATAGCCTAGAGAAGATTAGTGAAGAGATGAGAAGTTTCGTAGTATGGAAGGTGAGAAAAGGGTGGACTCTGAATATTATAGAGATGAAATCGACATGAACGAGATGTGAGAGAAATATGGTGAGCAAAAGAAAGATTAGAGTCGAAATGGAGACCAAGGTTAATAGAAGGAGGAGGGGAATGTGGAGGGAATGTGTTAGGTGGAAAGAAGAAGACCTCGGTCTTTCCAGCATTTAAAGTAAGGAAATGGGAAGCCATCCAAGATTTGATGGCAGAAAGACATGTTGCAAGAGTGTGGTGAATATCGGGAGTAAAAGATGAAAAGGATAGAAAGAGTATTATCAGCATGGAAATTATACGATAGTCTAAAAGAAGAAATTATATGAGTTAGAAGTGAGGTTTATAGGGAAAATAAAAAAGGACCCAGGACTGACCCTTGAGGAACACTGTGATCAAGGGGAAAAGATGGGGACGTGTTGCCACACCAGGAGACAGCGAAAGTATGATTGGACATATAAGAAGAAAAACACGATAGAACAGAACCCCGAAGACCAAAGGAAGAAAGAGAATCCAAAAGGAAAGAGTGATCCACAGTGTCAAAAGCAGAAGATAAGTCAAGAAGAATGAGAACAGAAGAGTGTTTAGAATAGCGGGCTGTAAGAAGAGAGTTAAGCACACAGGTCAGGGCTTTTTCAGTAGACGTGGACGAAAGCCAGACTGACTGGGGGGAAGAAGAGATAGACCAGACGCAAACATTGAAATTTGTGAATAAACAAGACGCTCAAGAAGCTTAGATAGAAATGGTAAAAGAGATATGGGACGAAAGTTTGAAACAAGAATGGGATTAGCTGTGGGTTTTTTTGAAAATAGGAATAACAATTGCGTGTTTGAAAGCAGAGGGAAAAGTAGAAGTGGACAGACAGATGTTAAAGAAGTAAGCAAGAAATAGTACAAGAAGCGGATAGATTTTAGGAATGAGCGGAGAAGAAATGGAATCGGTGGGGGCATCAGTGGGGTGAACTTTGGCCAACAGGAGAGCCACATCAGAGTCAGAAACCGCAGCAAACTTAGAAATAGTGTCAGAAGGGGTAGGGAAAGGTACAGGAGAAGGATTGTAAGAAGCGAACAATAGAATATCCTGGCATAGGGAGTGAACTTTAGAAGAGAAAGAATTTGCAAAATCAGATGCTGATAGAGATGAATTAATAGAAGGATCAAACGTAGGAGGAGAAAGAAGTCGAGTTACAGTTTGAAAAAGTATGCTGAGGGTGGGTAGATTGACTATGGAGAAGATCAGAGAAAAAAGTGCGTTTCGTGGAGTTAATGCAGTTATCATTAAGAGTGTGATAAGAGAAATAGGTGGTGTGATTAGCAGCAAAACAGAGTTTGCGCTAGTGCCTTTGATGGCGACGAAGAAGACGGCACATAAAACAGAGATAGGACGAGAACCAAGGTTGGGCAGGTTTACGGGAGGGCTAAAAAGAAGAAAGAGGAAAGAGTTGATCAAGACTAGACTAGAGGCAAGAGATGAGGAAAGGGTGGTCGTGGCTCCGTCTGCAGTGAAAGTAGAAAAATGTGTAAGAGATGGAAGAGAATTTATGCAGGTTACGTAGAAAAGCTAGAAAAGTTAGTTAAATATCAAGGAGGGTAAAATGTATTACCAATCTTCAGGATGAACAAGGTAATCTGATGTGCACTGGCAGTCAATGAACAATACATTTAGAAGGCATTATTATAAACAAGCATTGGCTAATGCCAATAGTTTTGGTGTCTACTGCTAATCTTTGAATTTTGCATTTTTTGACAACAGGGTGCAACGAGGAGAGTACACACTTTCAAAGGAGGATGAGATACGGGGTGCAGGTGTGCAATAGAATGAGAAGGGGAATAGAGCAAGGGAGGAAGCCATTGGCAGATCGTGCCATCGGTGATGAGCAAGAGGAAATATGACAGAGAAAGGGTGAGAGTGAAAGAGTAAATGAAGTGAGGGGTTTAGCGTGTGTGGGGGAAGAGAGAGTGGGGGTAGGGTGGGTGGTCGTGGTTGGTGAGTGGGGTAGAGAGAGTAGGGGTAGGGTGAGGTGGTGTAGAGAGAGTTGGGGTAGGGTGGGAGGGGGTAGAGAGAGTGGGGTTTGAGAGAATTGGGGTAGGGTGGGTGGGGTTAGAGAGAATGGGACTAGGGTGGGTGGGTTAGTGTCAGTGAGTGGGGGTAGAGAGAGTGGGGTAGGTTGTGAGGGGTAGAGAGAGTAGGGTAAGGTGGGAGGGGAAGAGAGAGTGGGGGTCTGGTGTGTGGGGTAGAGAGTGGAGGTAGGGTGGATGGGGTAGAGCGAGTGGTGTTAGGGTGGTGGTAGAGAGAGTGGGGTAAGGTGGGTGGGGGTAGGGAGTGGGGGGTAGGGTGGGCGGCGGTAGAGAGTCAGGGTAGTGTGGGTGGGTGTAGAGATAGTGAGGGTAGTATGGGTAGGGGGTGGGGGTACAAAATGGGACAGGGTGGGTTAGAGGTAAAGAGTGGGGGGTGGGAGAATGTGGTGGAGAGAGTGGGGCTAGGGTGTGTGGTTGAAGGTAGAGAAAGTGGGGGTAGGGTGGCTGGGGGTATGGAGAGTAGGGCTAGAGTGGGTGGGATATAGAGAGTTTGGGGTGGGTTGGCCAAGTGGTAGTTGGTTGGGGGGCAGGAAATGCGAACGCAGCAGCCTCGGGAGGACAAGTCAAATTTAGCCCAAAATAGCCCAACTATAATCCAACTAACTCATGTAATAGGAGTGGGGGTCGGCTGGGATACAGAGAGTGGGAGTGGAATGGGTGAGGGTAGAGAGTAGGGGTTGGGTTAGCGAGAGTGGGGATGGTGTGTGAGCGGTAGCAGAGAGGCCACCTTCGAAAGGAATACACAAAATTGCAGCTGAAAGTAGCCAAGAATAGCCCAGTGTACGCAAAATAGCACAATAAGGCAAATCTCTACATAGCAGGAAACTGGAAAGCATGGCCGACTTGCTTGTTACAAAGCAGCTGATTTGAGAAAATCGTGTTAGCGAGCTCATCATTTGGTAGTATGGCCGAGGAGTTTGGTGATATTTTTTTAGTGAGATGGCCATTTCATGCTGTGGCATGGCTGGTTGCTATGCCAAACAGATATTCTCAGCTAAGAACCGCATTTCCCCCACTCTCTCTCAATTTTGTAACAAAGGTTTCAACAAATGTGTGGCTTGTGCCCCAATAATTTGCCAAAACCAATTATTCACACAACATCCCTTAGCCTCGGTGAATCCAATGGAGTATACCATATCCTGTGATGAACTGACTAAGTTGAGAGATGATGAGGGGAGAAAGACACAGGTGTTCTATGGTTGTCTCCTGTGTCTTATCCCACAGATGCATTCAGTGCAACATCAAGAAACCTAAACTTCTGATTACAAAAAATGGAGCAAGGCACCATGTTATGATGGTTTATGTCCTGGGGAGGGTCCTGCCCTGCCACATCACTATGTGGGTAGACAGATGTTAAGACTAGTAGCGGAATATGACATACTAGCCTAGAGAGCAGCGAGGAGGGGAAGAGGAAAGAAAGGAAAAGTGTAAACTTACTCAAGGCATTGAATAAAGAAGTTCACCCCCATGAAGTGTTGTGAATAACTTTGGAAGTGAGTGTGACAGTTTCCTCTGTCGTTCCCCGGTTAAGAGAAATAAAATGGAGCGTTTACTGCAGCAATGGGCCACTTTCATTTTACAGAGTAGTTAACAGGCTCATGTGTACACAGGAGAAGGACATCACACCACTGGGAACAAGCTCACATGTACCGCACACTGGGAGAGTTGAAAGTAGTGCCGGTGACGAGGATAACCTTAAATGGGACTCGTTTGCTGTCATTTGACACCGAAGGCAACTGAGTTGAAGGGGCAGCTCTCAAAGGTACAGCATAGAGAGGTAAAGGAGCTGTAATCCAACGCATGTTTCAATAGTTTCTTTTGAGGGGCGCTTTTTCGGCACCCAAATATCATGCCCTTACGCATGTCAATCAAATGGACACAAATAGAAGAAAAGAATAGCATTCCCCATGTCTACCAGGCTGCGCTAAGTGATATGGAAAGGTTTGACAAGGAAAGTTACCCAGATGAAGTGATGCTCTTGAAAACCAGCCACCTGTTACTAACTCTGGGGTAATGGTGAAAAAGCATGACTAAATGACCACACCCTGGTATAATGCAGAGAGCCAAAACATGCTATGGTGGCTTGCCTAAAGGGTCCCTCCTCCCTCTTCCCTATCCACAGCTAGACAGGGGTCCTTTGCATTGCCTGAGGGCAGATTACAGAAGCATTGTCACCTATAAGAAAAAGTCTTATTAGGATGGGAGATGCCTTGCTACTTGCAGCGAGGGTTGGTGATTCCAAGTCCTTTTGAAGAATGGTCTCCAAGAGTAATAACAGAGAGGATGCTGTCATACAAGGTTGTATAGGGCCGGATGCGTGGTATGGGCATTTCAGTAATCTCTATAAGGAGTCTAGAGATATATGTATGAATCTTCATATGGGCAAGGAGACTTGCCTCCGCACTGAGGGACGTCCAGGAAGTGATAGCATCTCAGAAGGTCACAAAGGCCCCGGGGCCAGACAAGATCCTATTTGATCTCTTTGAAGAAGAATCTGTTGTTTGGGCACCTATACTATGTGGCTACTTCAATGCACTTTTAAAACTGAAAGTTGTTCCAGACTCCTAGAGGAGTGCAGAAATTGTACCCATTTTCAAGAAAGGGGATTGTGTCTTCCCTGCAAATTACCATCCAATTTCCTTGTTAGATTCAGCTGGGAAGCTGTTCACAAACATCCTCCTTGGACACTTACAGGAACGGCTGGGCTTTCTCTCCAGATACAATGAGTCACCTACAGGTTGGCCTTCAGTATGGGAAAAGCACAGTAGACCAGGCATTTCGGCTCTTTATGATTGTGCAGAAATATGTCTTCTTGAAGAAAGTTCAAATCTATGCAGTCTTCATTGACCTGAAGACTACGTTTGATGGAGTCCCGCATCCACGGTTGTGCGGCACATACTTAGAAAAAGGCACATCCCGGATCATCTTCATGTGGCTGTGTGCTGGGGACTGGGGGGGTTACCTGACTGATCCCTTTTTAGTTGAGAAGGAGGGTCAGACAGTGTCACAAATTGAGGGTTTGTCAGTAATGTCCAAATCACTTTCTAGTTCTGTTACCTCTCCCTCCTCCTCACCTGAAGAGATATTTTTGGAAGTCTTCTTTCTTCTTTCTTTGGCTGAGGATTTCTTTTTTTAAAAGATACGGTCTACCACGGAACAAAGCCGCACTGGTTGCAGAGGATTTCTGGAAGCCAGGGGCCCCAGGACCGTGACAGCCAGAAAGGGGAAAAAGCCACTTAGGCAAAAAAAAACTGAAACCCCTGCAGCAGAGATGTTCTCGGAAAGGGCACCGATGATCAAAACGAGACACCGAGCAGGTAAGAAAGTGTCCGTCGCGGCCCAGAAGTTGGGGGGAGAGTCCTTGTGGAAGTGGGGGAACTCTGGCAAAGGAGGAACAGAGAGCAAAGACAAGAGAGAGGAGCGAGAAGCCGAGGAGAAACACCGAAGCCTCTCGGAAAGAGGAGAGGAGAGAAAGCGAGCGATTACAGACAGAACCGCGGGGCGGTCCAGAGGGAAAGCGAGCAGAAAGGGAAGGTGAAAAAGAAGGAACTGAGAGAGCGGGGGGAAAGGACCCGAGAAAAGGCAGGGCTCACCAAAGCCAAGGGAAATAACCAGGAGCGTGGCAACAGCAAGAGAGAGAAACACACACAGTTGTAACGCGGCGAGCCGGTGGCAACTGTACACAGATAAGGAGTGGGCGGCCATGTTGAAAAAGACTAGACCGCAGCCCAGTAACGCGTCAAACATAGCGGGACAAGTAATGGCAGGTCAATTTCCATCGGTCCCAATGCTTGATGAAAAAAGGGCGCATGACAGACAGGGCTGTGTCCTGGCCCACCTGCTATTTTGTGTATATATCAATGAAGTTATAAGAGATTTTTTTGAACCATTCAATGGATCAGTCTGGGTTGGGTGTGGACAGGATACCTGCCCTTTTTTTTAAGATGATGCAGTGTTTCTACACATCACCAATGGGGATTAGGAAGATATTGGACAGCTTTCGTGCTAAATGTAAAGTTCTAGGTTTAGAAATAAATTCCCGTAAAACAAAGGCAATGATCTTTAGACTAAGACGTTGCACGGACCGGCCATTGGATTTCGCTCCATGCCTGGCTTGTCTGTCTGTACACTTGCAGGACCCGAATTTACTAGGACTAGTAAGTTCTGTCTTGTCTGCCCTTTTGTCTCCCCTCCCTAGTTTGATTGTGCCTGAACCACTTCATGCACTTGCACTAGGAGAAATGCCATCAGGCCTAGTACGTTAGTATCTTTTTTGTCAGCTAATTCGGAAACTTCAAGGCCTAAGTGTGACTACTGTATTCCCTTGCTCCCTTCCTGCTTTGAAGCACTTCACTTGTGTATAAGCGCTGTACAAATAAATAATTCCAATTTGAGGGTAGACAGTAGCAGTCTGGAGATAGTCCCATTTTATGGCTATTGGGCTTCGGATTTGCTGAGAACTGTTGCTGGAAATTCTCACCTCTCAGATGTTCGCAGGTCTCCCCATACTGCACCTCCGGCATCAGAAACTGTACAATACTCCTAACTGTATCAAATCTAAGGACTCTTGATGATTATGATGCACAGTGATTTGTACATAATAGGCTCCCTTTTGTAGGATTGAAAGTAGGATTTGTATTTTCCTATCTATTACATATACCGTGGCATGTATCTTTACAAACGACTGTGGATATTACAGGGCCTGCGCTAGCAGCCCTGTAGTTATGGTTAACCTTGTCAACCCATAGGAAGAGCACTTTTTGGGCGGCTTATAACTTTGCCCCTCCCCACACAAACACCCCCTGGACGAATCCTTACCAAACTTTGCAAAAAAGGTATCTGGTCCCGTCAGAATTTTTCTGGGAAGTTTGGTGAGGTTTTGTCAAGGAGGGTGGGGGAGGGCAAAGATGTAAGGGTGGTCCCAAAATAGACGCAATGTTGCTCACACCTAAAGCCTACAGCCAAAAGCACCAGACGGATTTCCACCAAATTTGCGGCAGAGGCGGTGGCTGGGTCCCAAAAGCGTGGTTTTATAAATTTGGTATAAATCCATCCAGTAGTTCTTTTTAAAATGACCCAAAAGTAGGTAAAAACAAATTAGTCATATCTGGATTCGGTCTGTGGATGGGCATCCTATTGGCCTACAGGGCGAAGTGACGCCTGTGGACATTGGACGCGCCCACTGATTGGAGGGTAAAAAGCGTGAAGTGCGTCAGATTTTTTGAAACGCGCGCCATGCTGGTTTCACAGACAGCCGCTGGTGTCTGCGAACATCGCGGTTAAACCATATAAAAAAAAACACAACATTGCACTTGTCAAAGTTATCAAACAATCTCTGGGGAGGGGTGATGAGGATGGGATATGGGCGTAAGGAGCCATTCGCTGTCTGTGAACAGTCCGGGTGTACAGGTTCAGTCCTGCAATGTTTGCGAACACTTCAGATGTTCAGGGACATCTATGCCTATTTCTGCATTACAGGGTTGGTGAAAAGCAGTTTTTGGATGGCTTATAACTTTGGTGCCACTCAATGAAACTGCATGAAATTTAGGAATTTTATTCTACACCTGATTTTGGATAGTTATGGAGAGCTGTTTTGTCAAGAGGAAGCAACATTAGGTGGGGTGGGGATCCCAAAATATTGTAAAGGTTTATAAATGTGGAGACATTTGACGAATCTGCACAAAAGTTTGCAAAAAGATTTTAGATCTAGATATAAATGTTGTTGTAAAGTATGGTGGGATTTTATCAAGTAGGGGCTAAATTGGAGGAGGATCTCAACATTTTTAGATGGCTTATAACTTGGTTGCCGTTTGACGAATGTGGACAAAAGCTTTCAGAAAGATTATAGAGCCAACCTTGAATGTTTGTGTAAAGTCTGGATGGATTTTGTCAAGTGGGGGCTAAATTATATGACTAATTTATGTATATACATTTTGACACTTGAAAAAAAATAAAACATGGTCAGATTTTCAGCAAACCCGCCTAAGGAGCATTGGCAAGGACCTTAAAGCATGGTTTTGCCAATGTGCCTGTGTTTTATTTTGGCAGAAGTGTCACAATGTAGGTACAAAAAATAGTGACATACCTTTGGTGACTGAGGTATGGCCTGTGGACATGGGCAGTGGCCAGATTGTCTGGGTCATGACCCGGGCAATCTGTCTACTGGCCATGACCACGAGGGACGACAAATGGGGTTAAAGTGACCATGTCCACCTGGGCCCGGCTATGTGGTAAAGTTATTCGAAAGTGGGATAGGTTTTAAAGGGAAAAAATAAATGTGTTCATGGTAATATGGTCTTCGCCTTCTGCAGGCTGCTATGGAAAGGGAAAAGGGGCTCTGTACGGAGCCCCGCCTTCCCTTTCCATGGTGGCCATCTTGGAAAAGGATTTTCCTTCCCACAGCGGGACGCTGCTGGCATCCCAGTGTAGGAAGAAAAATCCACTTTTTTAGCTCCCCGGGTCCCCGCTTTGGGAAACCAGGCTGCTAATGGCCTTTATATCCCTCATTCCAGGGGCTTGAATGGGGGATACCGGTCCGGAACCCTAATTATCTGCCCTCACTTAGCTTGGGGCGATAACTTGGGCTGCCGGGCCGTTATCCCTGTTCCAGTACCTGGAACAGGGGATGAATGCCACATTATTCCCATTAACATAACATACAATGCTAATGAAATATTGGAAAATCTTATTGAGTCTATGTACTTAACTGAGAAATGTAATGTAGATGGAGTCTATAAGATTTTTGTTTTAGTTCTATTTTTTAACTGTGAAAGGTGGTTCCTAAAGGAAACTTTCTTTTGTTGTTTTTTGCAGAAGAGGTTAGAATGTAAGGTGAGGAGGGAAATGAGGAAAGAGGCATCAAGCACTAATAAGGAGGGTAGATGGACAGGGGAAGATGTTGCGCATGTGTTACTTCTATGGTAGGGAGCAGTGTTTCTCATGCTCCTTGATTACAGCTTCAGAAGCACTTCAAAATTGCTTCCCCCCTGCAGAGTGGCGTGTTGCAGTATATACAGAGGACTGTGGTCTTCTAAAGATATGGATCAACAGTCTTTTATTGTTTGCAAGATAGCTGGTTGGATTTTGTGTCCTACAGAAGAAGCAGTTACTTACCAACTGTAACGTTCTTTCGATTGGATGTTCCTCCCACGTATTCCTCATCTTAGATATTCGTATCTTCCAGCGTTGCTGCTTCGGAAAATGATATATTTTTTTCACCAGAGGGCGCTGTGCTCGAGGTCGCAGCGTCGATGTCCCTCGAGGGCTGCCGTCGAGCATCAACATCATCCATAGTATGAAGGGCTCGAGTCGCGCCCATTGGCTTCAGTTCTGTTTTTACGATATACTGAAGAGCATCAGGTGACCAGGCATTCATTGACCTCCAGCTCTTAAGGAATTTAGAGAGCAACTAGTGTAAACTGTACGGTGGGGTAGGCTGGAGGTTCGATGAGGAATATGTGGGATTATCCATCTGGACAGCGTCTGCTTTGTTACCGCTAAACTCAATTTTTGTCCAGTATACCCGACAAAGAGTTGGTCACTTTGTCCAAATTTAGCCAATTTGGAGATATAGAAACTGAGATCCCTTTTCGGGTCAAGTCTGTGTAGCCTTTCTTCCTCCTTACTTGCATGTGGAGGAGGATAGAAAGAAGGTAAGGTAATTTTCTGTGACAGGTGAAGTCAGAGACTATTTTTGGTAAACCCTAAGAGTAACTTTGTCCCTATGGAAAATTTTGTGAGGAGGCTTACAGGAGATCGCCTGCAACTCACTTACCCTGCGGGCTGATGTAATTGCCACTAGCAGAATTGTCGTGAAAGTGAGGAGCCTTAACAGGCAAGAATGTAATGGCTCAAAAGGGATACATGTTAGACATTTTAGAACTAAATTTAAATCCCAGATGGGAACCTGAAAGGATGTTGGAGTGTACACACGTGAGCCCTTTCAGAAATTGAATAACTAAGGCCATTTTCTGAGGAGCGATTAAAAAAAGATAGTGCTGCTAAATATCGTTTTTTATTGTATCAACGTGGAGCCCCAAATTGGCCAAGTGTAAAAGGAAAGAAAGTACTGTAGGAGTATTACATAAGAATGGATCCACATTCTTATCCCTGCACCAGTTACTGAACTTGTTCCAATGACACCGGTACAAGGATTTTGTTGCTCGCCTTCTGGTCAAAAGCAAAATCTCCATTACATCATTTGGTCCCAATCCTTATATCTCAGACTCTCAGAAACCATGCGTGAAGGCTGAATGTCTTTATTGTCATGATGCCTACCCCCGGGCACCAGGATCAAGCCCATCAGCTCCGGGAGCAGGCATCCAGATACTAATTAAAACCCCAACAGCCCCGGCTGAGGGCTGTTTGGGTTCAGTCCCGGCGCCTTAGGCGGCAGGCTCATTATAGAAACCAGTCCTGGCGCCATTGGCGCCAGGCTCATAGACTTCACTTACCTTATGCAGACCATGCTGCTAGTGAGTCCAAGCCAACGTGAGGCCTGGATGGGACTATTTTATTACAGGGACTATTTTTTACTCGGTCGTGGTTCTAGGGACTTTTTACCTGGGACTACTTTGGAGGCTATTTAAACCACGCCCGAAAAACAGCACACGCTTCGCGTTATTCTGCATCCAGCAGCGTAACGCTCACCGTGCCTGCAGGCTACATCCAGTCTTCTACTACGCGCGCCTCGAATCTGGAGCTCCTAAAACAAAGAGGAAAGAAAAGGACAAGATTAGAAAACAAACCTGATTTCGGATCAATCTCGCCTATCTCGCCTCGCCTAGAAAGAACTTCATTTCTGTACATGTCGCATCTCCAGCTGCAGCACTGCGCCATACTCACCAGTCCTCGCAGCATCTTTCGATTCGGCGCTGCTTCCATCATTTCTTCGCCAAACTCCGGCACCTGAGGGACAAAAGAAAACAACAAGGTGAGCTGAGAAAACCAACAAATAAAACACTTATCACCATAGACTTACCTGATTACCACCTGAGGCATTATTCTATAACTCTCCACATCTTCATGTGCCGCACCTGCAAAGGGAGAGAAAACAACACGTCAAACACCTGCAACATTTACCGGACGGCGTCGGGTAATACAGACTCTTACCTGAGCGCCTCCAACTGCCACGAGGGTATCTTCTCACGATCTTAGCTGCAAGACAAGGAAGGAAGGGGGGGGACAAGTGAATCATCTGACATATTGAACTCTATGAACTTGATACTTACTGAACCTTGCCAGGAACCTCAGAGATAATACTCGCCAGAACTCTCCCACGCCTTCAAACCAGTGAAGTAACTGGCATCTACGCGCCCCTGCAATCCACGCAGGATGGAGAGCTCATCATTTAAAAACATAAGGTGAGGTTCCTAAAAGGGGATATCGGAGGTGACAAGAAGGGAGAACGAGAACAATGGGTGGGTGCTATAATTCAAATCCACGGGTGGCTAAATCCCTTTCCCCACTTGCAGGAAAATACTTGTACGGATCAAGCAGACGAGATTAGGCGGGCCAGTCCAGACAGTCATCTCGGCACTATGCATCACGTTGGTGGAGACCGCAGCTGTCCAGGTCCGATCGAGGCCCCTGTGGGAACCAGGTGAGCGTAACATTTATCTATGGATGGAGAACCCGACCTTTCTCTTGCGAGAGAAGATCCTCTCTTTGTGGAAGACGTATTGGAGGGCAGATGGACATGTCCAGAAGGTCTGGGTACCATGTCCTCCTGGCCCAATTAGGATCATGGATTTCCTGAACTTTCTCAACCTCCTGATTACTTGAGGAAACACGGGGAGGAACAAGTTACTTACCTGTAACTTGTTCCTTCTCCAGCATGGGGACTGGCATGGATTCACATGCTCATGAATAGAAGAATACATAGCAGTATACACATGCATAACCACAGGAGGTGGCAACAGGCTCAACATTAAGCAATACAACAACTCAACATTAAGCATCTCTTACCTCCTCACTAGGCTCACCTTAAGCGAACAGGTTGCGCAGCACTGCTTGGCCGACCCTGGACTCCTCCCTGGAGTCCCGATCAATGCAGTAGAATCTTGTGAAGGTGTGCGTCGACCTCCACGTAGCAGCCCTGCAGATGTCCAGCAGGGGCACACCAGACAGGAACGCCGTGGTAGCAGCGATCGCTCTGGTCGAATGGACTCTCGGACGGCCAGGCAGCGGTCGGTTTGCCAACCGGTGACAATGCATGATGCTGCCTTGAAATAGAGGTCTTCGAAAGAGCCTTCCCTTGATTCACAGACCCAAAGTTCACGAATAGCTGTGATGTCTTCCGAAAACTCTTTGTGCGGTCCACGTAGAACTTCAGCGCTCTAGCTACATCCAGCGAGTGCAAAGTCCTTTCGGCCGGCGTTGAAGGCGACAGGAAGAAAACTGGTAACACCAAGGGCTCGTTCAGGTGGAAGTCAGACGGCACCTGGGGCATGAAGGAGGGGTCCGTCCTAAGCACTATCCTTGTGTCATGAAAAGTCAAGTATGGAGGCTTGCAAGATAGGGCCTGAATCTCTCCCACTCGTCGTGCAGAGGTGATGGCCACGAGGAACGCTGTCTTCCATGACAGGAACTTCAAGGGCGCCGAATGCATAGGCGCGAATGGGGCACCCACGAGCCTGGTCAGCACCACATTAAGTACCCACGTCGGGGCAGGAGCCTTCACCGGCGGGAATGAACGGAATAGTCCCTTCATGAATTCCTTTACCAGGTGATGAGACCACAAGGACGCCCGTCCCGTAGTCCTGGTATATCGGGAGATGCCAGCCAGATGTATTTTTATGGAGGCGTGGGCCAGTCCAGTTTTGGCCAGCGACAGTAAGTACGGCAGCACTTGAGGGGCCGTAATCCGCAGAGGGTTAATCTTCTGTGCACGGCACCAGACAGAGAACCTCTTCCATTTATGACCATAACACTTGAGAGTTGAGGACACCCTGGCCTTTGCAAGAATCTCTCTGCAATCAGCCAGGATATTGTACCCTCCAAACTCTAGCCCTGCAGGAGCCAGGCCTGCAAGTTCAGCGACTGTGGGTCGTGGTGAAGAATGGTGCCTCTTTCTCTGGAGAGAAGATCCGCATCCGCCGGCATCCTGACTGGCGGGGACGTTGACAAGTCCAGAAGGGCCGGGAACCAGACCTGCCTCGGCCACGCCGGTGCGACGAGGATCATCCTGCACCTGGACTTCTTGAGCTGGCTGATGAGGCGGAGCAGCAACGGCAATGGAGGGAACGCGTATAGAAACAGGCCGTCCCAAGGGAACGAGAAAGCATCACCCATGCTCCACGGCTGTGGGAACCTGCTGGCAAACCTCTGGCACTTGGAGTTCGCCACCGTCGCAAACAGGTCGATCTGGGGTTTGCCCCATCGTTGGAAGGGTCAATCCACTTGATCCTGGCGCAGTGCCCACTCGTGGCACGAGCGCAGATCCCTGCTGAGTGAGTCGGCGATGGTGTTTTTTATTCCTGCCAGATGGAAGGGAACCAGAAACATCCCCTGGGCGACGGCCCAGTGCCACAGATCCTGGGCATCCTTGGATAGGGCTGGGGATCTGGTGCCTCCCTGCTTCCGTGTGTAGAACATCGTGGTGGTGTTGTTGGTGAAGATCCTCACCACTTTCTCCTTGAGGGACGGGAGGAACGACTTGAGAGCCCAGAACACTGCACGGAGCTCCAAGATGTTGATGTGAAGAGACCTCTCCTCTGGGAGCCAAATGCCTCTTGCGTGGAGATCCCTGGTGTGGGCCCCCCAACCCTCCAGAGAGGCATCCGTAGTCACAGTCTCCTGAAACGCCGGGGTTTGAAAGTCCGTGCCCGTCGTGAGGTGAGCCCTGGTGCCCCACCATAGGATCACCTGACGGAACTCCTCGTCGAGGGGGATCCTGTCCTCGAAGCAGCCCCCTGGCTGAAACCAGCGGGCATCGAGGAACTCCTGTAGCGGAGGAATCCGAAGTCTGCAAAGGGGTACAAGGTAGATGCATGAGGACATCATCCCGAGAAGGCACTTGATGGACCTCACCCTGGCCACGTCCGTGGCTAACAGTCGCTGTACCTTGCCCAGGATGGTTTTGGTCCTCTGCTCTGAAGGGGAGGCCAATTGCTCCACTGTATCGATCTTCGCCCCCAAAAACAGTGCTACTTGCGATGGAACCAGGTGGGATTTGGGGTAGTTGATGGAGAACCCCAGCGCCGTGAGCAACCGGATGGTCCTCGCCGTATGATCGACGACGAGTTCCCTTGACCTTGCCCGGATTAGCCAGTCGTCCAGGTAGGGGTAGACGTGGATCCCCTGCAGGCGCAGCCACGCCGCCACTGGTGCCAGGCACTTGGTGAAAACCCTGGGTGCCGACTTTAATCTGAACAGTAGGGCTCTGAATTGGTAGTGGCGTCCTTGAACCTGAGGAACTTCCTGTGCCTTTTTAGAATGGGGATGTGGAAGTAAGCATCCTCCAGGTCCAGCGACGATAGGAAGTCGCCTTCGTCCAGCTGTCCCAGTAAGTGCTGGAGGGTGACCATCCTGAATTTCTGCGCCTTGATTTATTTGTTTAACCGACGCAGGTCTAGTATGGGGCGCCAACCGCCTGTCTTCTTCCTGACGAGGAAGCCCCGGAGCCTCCTGGGGATGAGCTCGATGGCACCTTTCTTGAGCATCGCCTTTACCTCCAACAGCAGTTGAGGGACGTGATTCTCCTTCCTGGCCACGGGAGGAATGCGAGGGCACTCCTTTAGGAATTCCAGTGGGTGCCTGTTGGCCAGGGTGTCCAACACCCAACGATCGGTGGAGATGGACTCCCACACCCTGACGAACTTCGTCAGTCGGCCTCCCACTGGGGTGCTTCGGTGGGGGCCCGACCACCCGGCCGGGTCAGTCTTGCTTGGAAGCGGTCTTGCCTCCTTGGCCTCCTTGGCGACGACGGCGGGAACCCCCTTGCTTGCCATGACCTATGTAGGCCTCCTGGGAAGAGGAGCGGGCCACCTGGCGGTAGGTGGAGGAGCCACCGCTGGATCCTTTGGAGGCACCCTGTCTGCCTCCAGAGCTCCGAAAGGGCCGTTGCTGCTGAAGCACCCCAAGAGCCCGGGCCGTCTCCGAGTCGGTCTTGATGGCCTGCAGAGACTCAGCCACCACCTTTCCAAAGAGGTTGTTGCTGTCGAACGGCATGTCCAACACTCTGGCCTCGACGTCCTGGCGAAGGTCTGTCGCCTTGAGCCATCCTAATCGTCGGAGGCAAACTCTGTTGCCCATTTGGCGAAATCCGGTATCGGCAATGTCGGATGCCACCGTAATGGCGTGATCCAACGCCACCTCGCCCTCCTGCAGAATTTCTAGGGCCTCCGCCCTTTTGTCATCAGGCAGGAAATCTAGCAGGGGAGCTATCTTGAACCAGAGCTCCCTGTCGTAGCGGGCCACGATCGCTAAGGCATTGGCCGCCTTAATCGTCGTCGCCGCCGACGAGACTCCTCATCGTCCCATAGAGTCCAACTTCTTACCCTCGCTGTCCGGCGGGGAAGTGGAAGATGAAGCCACCGCGCCCGCTGCCTTCTTCTTAGCTGCTGCCGAGACGACCGAGTCTGGCGTGGGCTGGGCCCTGAGGCACAAGGGGGCGGCATCGGGGACTCAGTACTTCTTCTCTTACCTGTCCCTCTTGGCGGGTGTCGTGGCAGGGTTCTTGAGGACAGCAAGCCCCTCGTGCCAGATGTCGTCCAGTAAAGGCACTGCGAGGACCGTCTTTCTCTTAGTCTCTTGTTGGTACAGAAACCCCTCCTTTTTCTGTTCTTCAGGGCAGAGCTGGAAGAGCTCAGATGCCCTGGTTATCATGGCTTGGAAAGAGCCAACCTCGTCGGCTAGGGAGGCCCGCGGGGGGTGACGACGGGATGTCTGCTGTGTCATCGCCGCCGCTGTCATCCGTCCCCGTCGCCATATCCGTCGCCGTAGCCTCTCCCGGCGAGGGGGATGAGGGGTCCACTGGCCTCGCGGGTACGAAGGGCGGAGAGGGGTGGACTCTCCACCGCTTGTTCGGATGGTTTTAGCGACGGGCCGGGTTCTGGATCCTCCGTCGGGGTCCGTGGTAATCTCGTCCTTATCTCGGTACATAAGGATTGGATTGCCAACAAAATGGCCGCCGAGCTATCCTGGGGCTCGGCCAATGGCTGCGACGGACGGGATGGCCGCTCCACTGGGCCCTGTTCACCGTCCTCGTCGCTATCTTCGATCACGTCAGCAGGGACCGTCCCCTGGGATCGAACCTTCTCGAACCTCTCGTTGAGGTTTATGAACCTCTCGTTGAGGCCTATGGACCTTTCTTTGAGGCCCCTCTCGGTCTCCACCAGTTCCTCCCCAGAGCCTGATTCTGAGTCTGTAACGGCCCCCCCCTTTTTTCAGCTGGGGGCTTCACGGGGTTCTTAGCGGTGGGCTGTAAAGAGGATTCCCTCCGCGGCGGCAGGGTTACTCTGGGCCCAGAGGCCGTTTCCATTGGCGTAGTCTCAGCCGGCTATGCCAGGGTTGCAGAGACCACTTCGGTAGAGGCCTTAGCCGGGTGGATCAAGGCCCTCACCACCTTAGGTGCATCCTGGGCCTTTGCCTTGGGGGGAGGGTCAACGCCTCGCTCCCCCTTCGAGATCGACCGGGTCTGCTCCAGCAGCCTACCCGGGTTCTCTGACTTGGCTCGTGGTCGAACGTGCCGGGGAAGTAGCACCCTGCTTGGCAACCAAAGAGCCCGACCTTTCGGCACTCCCAGACTTGCGGTGCTTGGCCTTCTGTTGGGCCCCCGTCGCCGGGGCGCCCTCAAAGGACTTAGAAGCCTGCTCAGACTTCTTCGCCTTCTCACTTGCTGTGCCCTTCTCCAGCCAGGTGGCGAGACGGGAACGACGATCCTGTTTGGACCGTTCCGAAAGGTTCTTGCAGAGCGCACAGTCCTTCTCCACGTGCGTCTTGTCCCCATGGAGGCAGTAGAGACATAGCGAATGCTCGTCCTCCTTGAAAACGTTATATAATCCGCATCCAGGGCAGTTCCTGAACAGCTTGGATCCGGGCGTCGAGCTCCCTTTGTCCTGGGCCATGTCCGTTGAGGTAGGCCGCAGATCTTCGGGAATCCTCCAAGAAGTGTAAACTCGATGAAAACTTCACCCTTGAGGGGCATAGAAGAATTCCGAAACGGTTCCCCGTTATCGGAAGTAGAAACGGTGGAGCTTAAGGCTCAATTAAACCAAGAAAAATGAGAAAATCTCCTGAAAAAGCGTGAAAACGCAGTAAAAAACTTGAGAGCTAAACACGAGGACTCCCAACACTTGAGCGTGCAGTAAAAATCTGAGGATGGCTGCCAGAGGCGGGGCTTAGGGAGAGGGCAGTCATTGGCTGGGGGCAGTATGACCCAGAGATCAGTGATTGGTTACTACTAAGAAAGACAGATCAGAAACGAAACTGATACTGATTTTTTCTTTACCGAGGATTCCCAGCCTGACGACGGGGAATATTCATGAGCATGTGAATCCATGCCAGACTCCATGCTGGAGAATGGAGTAAACACGTATAGGAGTGGAAATTCCTAGTCTACCACAAACGCATCTCCTAGAGCTCCTCTCGGAAGAAATTCCCTTGAGCAGTACAGTTCGCACTTCCTGTTGACACTGGTCGTGAACAGATCCACTTGAGGGGTTCCCCAAAGGGCGAAGATCTCTTGAAGGACTTCCTGAGCTAGTTCCCATTCGTGAGAAACTGTGCTCTGCCTGCTCAGCGTGTCCGCCGCAGTGTTCTGCTCTCCAGCTAGGTGAATTGCTGACAGAGAGATTTCTTCTTGCATTGCCGAGAACTAGAGCTGCATTGCCTCTCTGCACAGTGGTAGTGGCCCTATGCCCCCTTTCTTGTTAAAGTAGTACATGGCCACTATGTTGTCTGTCATTATCAGGACATTCTTTCCCCGTACAGAGGGCAGAAAGGCCTTCAGCGCTAGTCTGATTACCCTAAGCTCCAAAAGGTTGATGTGTAGTTTGGACTCAAATGGAGAACAATGACCGCTGATTGTCGGATCATTGGTATGAGTTCCCCACCCCTTCAGTGAGGTATCCGTCACTACTGTTATCTCCGGCCATGGTTGCTAAAAAGATTCTCCCTTGAGGATATTTTCCTTGCAAGCCCACCATAGAAGATCTTGAGCCACTGTGGCCGGGACTTGCAGAAGATCTGACATATCCCCCGAAAATTGGGACTATTGAGTCCTGAGGGCCCATTGAAGGGATCTCATTCTCAATCTGGCCCCTGGCACCAGAAAAATGCAGAATGCCATGAGGCTGAGCAACCTCAGAAAATCAAAGGCCGGCAGATGCTCGGCATTCTTGTGGCATTCTGGAACTTTGTTACCATGTGCAGAATGTGGTGAGCTCTCTCCTCGGGAGGTGAGGATTTGCCCAAGGAAGTATCCAGGACTGCTCAAATGAATTGGAGCTTTTGGAGTGGAATCATTTGTGACTTCTTGTAATTGAGGGAGAAGCCCAGTCTGTGCCAGAAGTGGCAGGTCATGGTTAGATGTTCCTGGGCTTGTTCGGATGAACTTGCCCTGATTAGCTAATCATCCAGGTAAGGGTAGACGTGAATGCCCCCTCTCCTGAGACTCGCTGCCACCACAGCCATCAGCTTGGTGAAACCCTCGGACAGAGGTTAGCAAAAATGGCTGAACTCAAAACTGATAATGAGAACCGCCAATCGCAAATCTCAGGTAATTTTGTGCTCGAGATGGATCAGCACATGAAAGTAAGCATCCTGAAGGTCCAATTAAACCAATCTGTCTTAGAGTTGGAGAGCCTGAAGGATATGAGAAAGGGTCACCATCTTGAACTTGTCCTTCCTGAGGAATTTGTTCAAATTTCTTATGGCCACGATTGGTCTCAATCCTCCGACCTTCTTGGGAATGAGAAAATAAGGCGAGTACCAACCCTTGTTACTCTCCGCTACAGGTACATGTTCTATTGTACATTTCTCTAGCAGGGTTACAATCTCCTGCACAAGGTGTGGGTCTGGAATTTTGATAGAGCTGGCACCCAGTGGATGGTCCTGAGGCATTTGTTGAAACGGAAGACTGTAACCATGGTTCACCGTTTCTAGTGCCCAGGCATTTGAAGCAATGCCACGACATTCGTTCAGATACCGAGCGATCCTCCCTCTTACCGGGGTCTTGTGGCACAAGGCCTCAGAGTGCCTTTGCAGCGGCTGCAGCAGCGGCTGAGGAGACAGTTGCCGCTGCTGGGGCTGATCTAACACTTTTCCTCTTCCACAAAGATGACATTCTCTTTGTTGTCCTTTTTGGTTATCCTGTCCTTCCCCTCTCTCCCAAATAAGGAATAGAATCAAAAAGGACAGCTCCTCCAGGAAAATGACCCCGAGTATGAGTGTTGTTGAGGCTGTTTTATAGAGGCACTAAGTGATTTAGCCTCCGCTTTCGAGGTCCGTAGCTTTTCTAAACTTTCATCCGCCTTGCTGCCAACAACCTGAAGCCATCAAAAGGCATATTGAGTAATCTGGATTGCACATCCGGTGCAAAACCCGACTTCCGCAGCCATGCAAATCTGCTCAGGACTGTGCTAGACGCCATGGACCTGCTTATGCTGTCAGCAGTGTCCGATCCTGATTGGAGGCATTCCCCATAGCCTCCTTTCCACCTTTGACGATTGCAAGGAAACCTTCCCGTTCCTCGCCTTCAGGAATGTGTTCAGAGTCTGATGTCATACAATTCCACAGGGTGTGAGTGAACCTTGCAAGGGTGCAAGTCACATTAGTCGATTTTAACGCCATACTGCCTGAAGAAAAAAACCTTCCGGGCCCAGGCATCAATCCTTTTGTCGTCCCTATCCGGGGGGATCGAAGGGTAGGTCGAATGCCGAATAGATTTGGCCTCCTGCACCACTAAGCTCTCAGGTGAGGGATGTTTTGCTAGGTATTCTGGGTCAGAAGATGAAGGCCTGTACTTCCCTACAAATTCTTTATTTACCGCTGGCCCAGAATCTGAGGTTTCCCATGTGGCCATGACCCTTTTTTGTAATGCTTTATGAAAGCGGAGGACAGGGTCCTTTTGAGGGCCCTCAATAAGGATGTCAGTCATGTCATCTTGATCAAAATGAGGGTAACTAGATTTCCACCCCATAAACTCAATGACTCTATTCATCAAATTTCTGTACCCAGAGTCTGCATGGTCTGCAGGGTTGGGTCTATCAAAATCTACTTCAGGAGAAGTATTCAGGCCATTGGATGTTTGTAGGCATTCATCTTAGATCTAGGGTCTATTAATTCTTCAGGGACATCTCTAGTCCCAAATTTCACTCCAGCTGGAGTAATGTCCTCTTCAGAAGAATGCTCCTCATAAATGGATGACATAGACCTGAAAAAGTCTTATCTAGGTTGTGGTTGGTATATCTTTCTGGGTGACTCAATAGGCATCAACCTCAGCTTTGAAAAAGGTGTCGATTTTGGCGCCGGAATAAAAGTTGGCCTCGACAACGGCGTTGAAAGCATTGATGTCATCGTCACTGGCTTCGACAATGTCGAAGGGGCCTTCGATATAGTCGAGGAAGGTGTCGACGCTATCTTCGAAGCCGGCTTCAAGAGCGCTTTCGACAGATGCGTCGAAGTATCCTTCGACATCGACTTCAATGGAGGGTGGATTCCCGGCGCCATCTTGTTAGTGGCCAACTCAGATTTATAAACCATAGGTGTCGGAGAAATTTCTTCCAATGACACCCTCGATGACTTGTCATTGGATTTCGCGTGTCTAGTTTTTGACCTCCCCTTGTCACTTTTGCAGTGAGTTGGGGCATGGCCTCCACGTTGCTTTTTTGTGGGGGTCTGGGCCGCGTTCTCGAAAATGTTCATCATCGAAGCCCTAAAGCCCTCCCATTTTTTGAGGGGAATCATGTTTTGAAGGGTATGGGATGACCCTTGTGTCAGCCAACAAGGAAGAGGACGAAGCAGATCAGTGTCGTCTTTTCTTTGATTTTTTAGATGAAGAAGAGGAAGATTTCCTCAAACGACTTCTCGATTTCCTCGACCTACACCAGGATATTTCACTCGATTCTCTTTCTTTTTTCTTTCTTGAAGAAGACTTTTAGGATTCCTCCCCCACCGCCAGTTTGCCTCTACGTTCCTTACGAGCCTTGTTGGTCATAGCCTGACAGGAACCGCACTTGTGGACCCGATGGCCCGGGACCAAAAACCAGAGGCAATTTCGATGGGGGTCGGTGATCGACATCTTCTTCCTGCACTTCCTCTTCATTGTCTTTGGAAGTACTGCGCTTTTTGTGTTGTTTAGGTCCTCGAGCTGGTCGTGTTGGTGGCTCTTGGGGAGGAGGGATGGAACTAGCTGATGCCATTTTTAAGATAAATAGCAGTTTTGCTAATATTCTTCAAAGTATGTGCTCTGTACTTGATTGTTAATGGATAATGAATAAGTATAGGTGTAGGAGCTGTGCAAGGGTACATATTGAGATTGAAGATCAGTAGAAAATGCAGTTCCGAACTGTCCCATCGCCAAGTGCAGAGGCGTTCGCGGACATAACATCATGCCGCGCGCGAGTGGATGGTCATGTGGCACTGTCTGGAAGGTCCGTGATGACATCATACGTTTGTGGATGACGACGGATGCAAAAACCATGGAAAAAATGCTAAAAGTGTATAGAAGTGCTAAAAATGATGCTAGAAGGTTGGAAATGGCAGAGTTTTAAAGTGAAACTTTGTAAATTGGACAAAAATGTTGCTATGTTGGGGTAAGTATGATATTAGTAAGTTGTAGGAAAATAGCATGCACTGGTAAAAATGCATGAAATACACTGAAAAAAACATTGTTACAGGGACGTTATGGTTAAGTTGCACTAACCAAAACCTATACAATTCACTGAAAAACATTGTTAAAGGGACTTTATGGTCAAGTTGCACTATTGAAAACCCATAAAATTCAATGAAAAAAAGGTTGTAAATGGGACGTTAAGTAAAAATGAAAAACCTCAGAAATTCACCAGTTATGGTAAGCTAAGCAACCATAACTCGCACCACCACCGTGCACTGCTAAGACCAACACCCAGGACATCAAATATGACACCACAAATGTCATTGATGACATCACGGATGAAATCACATGCAAAATTAATTTTGATGAAAGTTCCCTACAAGGGGTTATCTTTATAATGTTGGTAACAAGATGTCTGGGTTGATAGGGAGACCTATCTTGAACAACTTAATTTATTAAAGAATGTACTCATCTAAACAACATTGCATTGGAGTGTTTTTGTTAGTACAGGAACCTAATCATACATAAACATAGGCAATGGCTACAGCATGCACCATAGAAGTACACTATTTATAATCTTGTAATTTAGAATAGTAAAATAATGAATGCTACCTTATCAGTCAAACATGTAAAAACTAGCTAACAATTCAAGAATTACTACACACTTGCGCTAGTAAAAACAATACATAGGAAGACCCCCAATGCATGCAATTCAGAGGCACATACAGGAAAACTAAAGTAAGGAAGAAACAGAATCATCAGAAAATGTTAATAACATTAAAGTTTACCTTTAAGTATACAAATGAATTGTGTTTTTGAGGCCTGCTTATTGCTGCATGTCTATACACCATGAGCTGAGACTAAACCCTATGGAAAATTCTTTAAGAATATATGACAAGGTTAATGTCTAGATATGTAGCACCTTTTGAATTTTAATATTCTCACTGTCAGTGAACAAAACCACCTGGCCCAGATATGTCAGTGAACAAAAACAAGTGGCCCAGATATGTGATGTCATCAATGACATTTGTGATATCATCTATGACTAAAGCTTTAGACGTAATTGCCCCACTTAAACTGCACAAAGGTAAACCAAGAGCTCATCTGACCTCTTGGTTCACACCGCAATCTTTGACAGCTGAAAAAAGGCAGCTTGAAGTTCTATTGAGACACATACGGAAGAAAACAAAATGAACCTGAATAACTGCATTGCCTTCTATAAAAAAGAAATTATACGAACTAAACAAGAAACCTATAATGAGAGGATTCACAAAGCCAGCTCAAGCTTCCATACCACAGACCGATGACTGCGTAAAAGACAAAATGTGGTGTACTAACATCCAGAATGCCCTAAGGAACAAAATCTTCTCCAGAAAAAGATTGCAGACAAAAAAGTGATGCTACCTCCTACAGTTAACCACGCACACCTTTCAGGATCCATCTACCAAACCCCCTCAAAGCTTTAGATTCTCACAGGTTTCTATCCTTGAGGTTGAAAAAATCATCTCCTCCCTCAAGGTGTCCCAGCTCAGATTACTAAAGATGCCGCCAGAGACCTAGCACCCTTTATCTCCAAAATCATTAATGCATCATTCTCAGCAGGGATTGTACCCAGCAATCTAAAGGAGTCATGGGTCCTTCTCCTCTTAATAAAACAACCCCTGGACTCCACCATTACGACTAACTACGTAACATAGTTTCGTAAGGATCGAGATATCCATAGATACCCATAGATTCCCCAGGGACGGTGACCACACCCCCACCAGATCCAGATCATTACCCAGAATACTGGGTTGACTTATCGGGTGATGGAGGGTGTATTTATCTTAAATGTACCCCAGGCAATATGCCCAGGCTGGTGAAAGTTTGTGAGTCGTGCGTAGGGTCTGGGTACCTAAGGAAGGATCTTGGAGGGCACAATAAGAAGCAAGATTGGCAGCAGAGTTAGTTAATGCAGGATTCAATAAAGGGGGGAATGTTGGGATCCATAGCCAGGTCCCCTGTCCCCCAAAGTGATTCAGGTTGAGGACAATGTATTAAGGGCACAGGATAACATAGAAGGGTGATTATAGGGGACACAGGGCTGCCCTGTAGGGGCAAGGGAATATCACAGTTTATGGTAATGGAGGATGAGAGAGCTAGATTTGCTCTATGACAAGAAGCACTGAGCTATCGTCACTTTAAAGTTGAGGCCTAACCTGGCTAGGCTCCAGCAATAGCAATCGCACAGCTTATCATTTCAGAACTAATACACTTTCCCATCCGCGTTCCCAACTCAGGTGGTAAACGATAAGGCCTTCACACTGAATAGATACAACCATCCCATTGTCTCATGCGGCAGGTCTTTGCAACTAGAGAGGAATGTGAATAGCCAAGCGTGAGCAGGGCTGCGCCTCTCCCTGAAGGATGATATCCTGGGAGCCAGGGCAGAGGTCTTGAGCTGCCAGAACAGCCCCATTCAGATTTAGTGTCATGACCACTGGGTTTCCCCTTAGAAGTGCCCCCAAGAGGTCTTGGCTGGAAGCTTGCCATTCCTGGTCTAAGGGAAGAAAGAACATGTTGGGGCATTAACATTCAGGCACTTCCTCATCACCTAACATGGCCGCCAGGCTGACTTCCCTGAATGCTGCAGCCTGGTCTAGTTTTGGCAGCTCAATGAGTACTTATGCCCCTCCTCCCTGTTGTGCTGCGCTTCGCGTCATTTTTGCCTATACAGTGGACGCTTACCGTGGTTCAGCTCATGACTAGAAATTTTCACAGACCCTGTAGTTTACAGAAAACCATCATAGTGTGCCGGTTCCTTTCTTGTCCCCTCCTCTGCAGCTCCATAGCACTTCCCTTTTCCTTATGCCGCTGTCAGGCGCTTCTGTCGTGCTTCGCTAGTGAGGAGTTCTGGTTGTTCTGTCAGAGAACAGTTGGGAGAAGCCTTCATTCGCGCTTCCGACTCACCGCAAGTATTGCTGGATATATTAACGTGTTGTCAATAAACATATGCAATTTATTGTTACGAGTGTGCGGCAAAGTGTTTCCTCACAAGCCCTGGTGTTATCATAAGTAACGCACGCCATCTCAAGTGCGTTGGAGGTTCGCGTGAGGAGATTTTAGTTGTATAGTTGCCGGCGCACTTTTTTCCGTGACCCTTTGTCCCTCACAGTTCTAAGCCATTGTGTTAAACCTGTTGGCTAAGTGAGTGCATTGTTAAGTTTGTTCCGAGCATCATTCCATGCCCTTCCTGTGTGGAATGTAAGTTGTTTAGTTAGTTCTGTTGATTGGCAATGAGGGGTTTGAGGTAAATCTTTGAAAGTGAGGATTAAACGCTTTCCTATCTCTTTAGGTGCAATGTAGGTATTTACCGGTAGCTTACCAGTAATTGTGACATTTTTCTCTGGCATTGGAGTTAGCACATTGAAGAAAACCTTACGCACCTTAGGTTGGCACATTGCATTTAGTTTCCTTATTTCTAGCGCAGAACCCCCAGTTAGTGGGGTGGTGTATTCCTTGCTATTCATTGGGCCAATTTATTGCACACCATTCACTAATAGGTAGTTCCCTTCCCTTTCCAGTCATACAGTCTCCTTCTTCAGAACAGAAGAATAGTATATAGGTGAGAGAGCAACGTACCCTAAGAAGTGTTCTAGTTTCTTCAGGAGTGGTGTTCCCACAGAGCCCAAGGTAAGCGTTACATTTAGGGCCTCAGTGCCCCCATGATAATCGTCACTTTGTTTGAACTACCAGCTGCCAAACAGTAGAACTCCTAAATCCCTCACAAGGTGATTGATTCGTGTGGTCCAGATAGAGCTCAGATGAAGGTCCACAGAGGGGGCTGCTGCCAAGGGGGGGGGGGGGGTAAAGAGTAGGAGGTCTTGTGATTTGTACTATGAGGTGCACAGGGTGAGGCTTTAAAAATCTACGTCAGTACCAGGGAGGCATGGTGGGGGTGCCTACATGTCTGGGATCCAAAGAAGTGCCCCACATTTCAGAGGGCCAAGTTGACCTCAAGAGTATCCACTGAGCTCATGTATGACTGCTAGGTGCACTTCACGTGAGTTGTTCATGGGGAGAAAAGCATTCTCAATTAGGGATCCAATCACATCTCTGGGACCCAACAGTAACAAGGCCGGAGACCACGTGAAGGGGGATTGGCCCAAACGTAATGATAACCAATCACTTGGCATCCCATACGGAGTGGGTGGTGTGTACATAGGGGAGGGACAATGAGCTGGGAGAATGAATGCTGTATATTGCTTGAGTCATGTGTGATGATACTTAATGTGCTGTTGTGTCGTGAACGGATTAGTGCGCTCCATTGCAGTCGGGTTTGAATGCCCCTATTGGCATGCAATTTACTTTGCGGAGAGCAAATGGAGGATCAAGTGGTCTGGTTTAGTATTTTTTCAGTGACTCTGGGAAAAAGGATGCGCTACTAATCAGCAGTGTGGAGCCGGCGTCTATATAGACCCATTTGCAGCACGGAGCGCACATGGAGAACAAGTGGAGGATCAAGTGGTCTGGTTTAGTATTTTTTCCAGTGACTCTGGGAAAAAGGAGGAGCTACTGCTCAGCAGTGTGGAGCCGGCGTCTACATAGACCCATTTGCTGCACGCACGGAGAGCATTTGGAGGATCAAATGGTCTGCCATGATCTGTCGGGGAACGGAGAGACGGAGGCAGAAATCTGCTCGAAGGAAGCTCTCTACGCAGAAGAACACAGGGTAAGAACTTGCAAGAGATGCGGGCTGGTGGCCGAGTGGGAGACTGTGGAGGCAAAGCCTCTTTGATCCCGCTGGATCCTGGCAATCTAGCGTTCCCAACTGGGAGCACTCGCAAGCGAGCAGCCAAAGAAGGTTTTTTCAAGAGACGCGATTATTGGCACATTCACCAGCAATTAGAACTGTAATTTAAGATCAACCCTGAGTAGCAAGTGTAGGAAGGGGGCATGTTCTTTTGGGGTCTAGTTTGGACAACAGTGTGAAGACCGTTGGATGTGGAAGAATTGGAGTTGGACTCGAGTGAGCCCTCCATTAAAGAGAAAAGAGCGGAGTCAATCAATAACAGTCTACTTGGAAGCCATACCACACAGGTTCAAGTTCATCAGGAATCAATGCAAACATCCCAACTGTCCCAAACACCGGAAGAAGAACAGGAAGTGCACAGGGCCAACACTCCATTACACACTTCTGGAAGCGGGGCCTTGAATATACAATAACAACAAAAATTAAAAGAAAAATAAATATCCATTTTGGAAAAAAAAGAAGCAGGAGTGTGAATGACGACGAGTCATTCCGCATCTCTCAGGACCTTATGGCACAGGGTCTGGAGGGACGTACAGAGGGAGAGGAACATCACCCCAATGATCTATAACTGGAAGAAGAAAAAGTGTCCGATTAAGGACCAGGGATAAGGCGGCCAAATGCCAATAAAAAAGTCCCTGTGACTGAAGAGTTTTCATAAGAAGTTCTAGAGGCCAATGATCCTGGAATGGAAGCTCCCTCAGTTCAGGACAGTGCACAAATAAATAGAAACACTGTGTCGGCTCTTAACTTCGTCTTAAATTCCCTAGTGTCTGTTTTGAATTACTGAGGACGGAAGTTCAGTCCCAAGCAGGGGTCCTGCTAGAACTCACAAAATAAATTTCTAACATGGATTCTACTATGGTGGGATGCAACAATGTAATAAATGCAACATTGATACCAATTCTGAAAGATCTCCAACTCGAGGTGACCAAACAAGGGTTGGGCTTGTCAGCTATACACCACTCACTCAATACAAAAGCACAGGAAGAAGCTAGTAACATCATTATCCTTCCAGATCTTCAGACAAAATTAAATCTAATATCGTAGGGAGAGTTGACTGAAAGAGCGGAAGGTCAGAGGAGCAAAACTCCCCCTTCGATGACACCCCCCTTTCGGAATCTGAAAGGCTGGCCAATGTGGCAGAAGCCACAGTGGAGGAGGATATCTCCCAGCAAAACATTTTAAAGGCCCAATCCTCGCAAGATCCAGAATTAGTGAACCCTCCAATCGAAGAAAATGGACAGCAACTCTCCAAAAATAGAAGGGGGGTCAGGAAGAGGGAGGCACGAAAGAGGAGAAAGAACAAAAGGTCTATCCCACTGGGCGAGGAAAGGAAAAAAAACAAAAAAGTGTTAATATTAGGAAAACAGAAACAAACTCCTTCCTGAACTCGCTCTCAAAGTCTTCTGTATCAGCAACTTCAGAGGGGGAGGACTCCGTGACCCCTACAATTGGCCTTGGAAAAGAACTAAGACCTGGTACCGCAAAGGAGGGACAGTCTGAATCAAACAATCAAAATAAGAAAGCAAATGAGCTGTTGCAGGAATCCACAAAGTGTGGGCCTGCAAACGGAGTGGAAGGAGGTAGAGAGGGAGAAGTGGGTAAAAGAGCCTGTAGATGTTCAAAAAGAAGGGAGAATGCCCACAGGTGCAATGGTTGGTCACACCACTGTAAATCAGAAAATACCAGTGGCACCAATATTTCTAAAGAATAAACATTGCAAAGAGCCTGGAAGGGACTGTCCGAAGGGCATAGAACTGCCTATCGAGGAAGATAAGAGGAAAACGGCTCCAATACTTTTGAACTGTTTGACAAAACCCACAGAATAAACATCAAAGTTGGACGAAGTGCGACTGGGTCAAGGGAAGCCGAGTATGTTGGTCATCAACCGCAATGGAGGAGGGAAGTCAATGGAAATAGGAGGGGGTATTAGCCCTCCTGTAGAGTCACAGAAGGACACGGTCCATTACTCTGAACAGGAGAAGTGGAAAGAAGAATCTAGGTCGATCTTTGCAATGCCGAAGATATGGTTAACTTTAACTTCCAATCAAAACAATGTTAGATCCTTCTGTAGAAGTGTAATTCTATCTTATTTGAAAAAAGTTTCTAGTCTTTACCTGTTAAGCACGCAGGACATTGAATATGTTTGTTTTCCGGATACTCAGGACCCGTATTTGGCAGAGCTCGGATTGAGAGCACGGGAAGGAAAAGAGGTAATAATGGGGGCATCAAGTGACCTAGAAGAGCTGGGGGTTCGGGTCTCTAGCACATGCCCAGTGGAAAATCAAAAACCAAATAAATCCATAGCCAAATGCCGATCAAGGGACAGGGAGAGCTATGGGGGTCTTGGAGAAAGTGAGTACCAGCAAAGGAGTGTGGAACACAACGAGAACACCAATAACAGGACCATCGCTCTCCTGCCAGAAATATTATCACAGGTCCTTATGAAACTGGGGGTGGGCTCACAGCCTCTTTAGTCAGATGGGGTTCAAATTGATCTGCATGAACACACAGGGACCAAATAGGTTTACCTCAAAAAAATGTAAAACTCGCCTTTTTTGGTAGTGGTGATATGCTGATGTTTCAAGAAACAAGTCCACGCGATTGAAATAGAAGGATATACATTATTCGCACAAGCTGCACTCCATAAGGGAAAGCTGGTGCTCACAAATATGCTAATTGGAGACCACCCCTTGATTCTAAAAAATGAAATGGGGATTCAAATTTGTAAGGTGAGATTAAAATTTCAAAGCCTTCTCCTACAGGTAATAATTTTAAACGTATATTGAAACCCTGTGCATGCAAGACTTCCAGAAGGAGTTAGATTCATCGCTGGGAGATATTAAGCTTTGGTATGGGCGTGGCCACATAATATTAGGAGGAGATTTAAATTCCCATTGTTTACGATCTATAAAAAAGAAATCCAGCCTGAGGCCTAGCAGCTCGGTCGAGAAAGAAAGAGCCTGGGTGGAGTTTCTGGCTGGGTGGGGGTTGGAAATGAGAAACGGAAAACTCCTAGGGTATATTCCAGCCGACCAAACCAAATATCAGGGTTCATCCTCTTCCATTATTGACTATGGACATCATTACGAGTTGGGCGGTAAAAAAAGCAAATTACTGGCATGCCAGTGCTACTGTGTCTGTGTAGCACTGCTGCCAGAATCTACTGTAGATTCCAAGTCAGTGTGCATGCGCACACCGTCATGCTGGTAACTGCAGTACCAGCGTGCCGGAAACGGCCCCCAAACCCCTGATAGCGGCATCGTTGATGCCGCAGTCACCGACTCTGTCACCGATGAGGCTGTAAACACTGGTACCGGTAATACTGGCACCGGAGACAACATCACCATGCCGGAACGGGAAATCCACTGGTGGCCATCTTAACAATCAGAATCCATTGCAATCCTCAACTGACAGGAATGGAACTGAGCCACATGTCAGGGACACAAGGAACCGTCAGACGCCATAAAGCCCGCTTCAGTGAGGCAGAGCTTAACATGCTTGCGGACACTCTGCTGGAGCACGCGGATGTAGTGTTTGGTGGGGACTTGCGCTGCCCAGCACAGATCCAGAAAAAGGCAATATGGACAGATGCGGCCTCAAAAGTGTCTGCGGTGGGTAAAACGCCCAGGACTGTGAAAGAACTCTGCAAAAGTTGGGATGACTTGTTTCTCAGCGTCCGGAACCTCCTTGCAGCCGAGCGCAGCCAGGGGCAGACCACAGAAGGCGGTGCACCTTCCCCAATCAAATTTCAGCAATGGGAAGAAACATGATGCACAGTTGTAAAAATGGAAATCATCGAGGGGAGCCAGAGATGCGGAGGCCATAGCATCATCATCTGGAGATGCTGGTGAGTGACCATGACTTAGATCCCAAATCACACAAATGTCCCCCCAATGTCAATGATGTTTTCCGAATGACAAGTCAGTGCCACCAGATACCTGCTGCCTTGCCACACACCGACAGCCACATAGCACGAAAACATGTCCTTGCCAGGAAGACAGGCACCAAACCATACAGACACACCCCACATGTTCCCTGTAATGCACAAACAACAGGCATCAGCATGCACACACATACATCACTGTCCACAACCTGCCCTCAGCGTCATTCCAACACATGGTCAAATCGACCCAGGGCAAGACACATGCATCATTGCCACCATTCGCCCACGTCACCCCCACCATGTCTCTTCCCGCCGACTCACCATAAATGCAGCAACGTACACAAGTCAACCACATCCCCATCCCATTGAAACTGCATGTCCCTGAGCCATGGCCGCATGGCCACAACACCCATGTCAGAACACACCAGCACCAACAGACGGAACAGCAGATCGAACAGTAACTGAGAAGGAGATAGTGGATGTTAACATCTTGGAAAATGGTCAACCAACAATGAAGTTATTGGGTTTAATTGATGTTCATTCTGGCGACGCACACAGTCTCAATTGTGCAATGCTTGAAGCTTACATATCTGCTTTAAGTTTAGATATAAATGCTGAAGTAAATTTGAAAAAGCTGTGCTTTTTGTCAAAAATTGGTCAATTTTAGTCACAAAATAAAATGACTGCTCCTATGGCTAACAGCTGTTCACTATGTCTCCCATAGACAAGAGTTGGCTGCGAAGGATGCATTCAAAAAAACATACTGTGAAATTATTGATGAACTCCTATCTATATTTTACTTTTATGAAAAGTCTTCAAAGCACTACAGAGAACTCAGAAGAGTTGCTGAAGCACGAAACTCTTGCTTACAAAAATTAAAACAATCACATGGCACTCGCTGGTTTACACACAAGAGGGATGCCCTTCAAGCTGTTTTGCATAATTATGGGTCCATTCTTGGACACTGGGATGAAGCTGCCAGTGAAAGCAGACGGGACATTCCACAAGCCGATAAGGTAAAGATGATGGGCTGGAAGAAGAAGTTAATGGACTTCAAGTTTCTTTTAGTCTTTCACTTCTAACTGGATGTAGTAGTTCACCTGTGCTCTTCAGCAAGAAGGTCTCTCACTCCCATCCCTGAAGGATCTGGTCAGACATGCTCTTGTTGAAATAGACATTTACTCAAAAACAAATGGCACCAGACTTTGCATTCCTAAAACACGCAATTTCTGGAGGAGGTGATGCTTATTTTCTTGCTGTGCAACTCACCAAAGTGGACATTGTGTTGGCAGCCCTACAAAAAGAAAGGGAGAACATAATACCAGTGGTGATGCCTTGTATCAATCAGCATTTCTCTGGCTTCACAGATGACCCATTGCTAGACAATAGCTGTGTATTTGATATAGCAAATTGGCCGGAAAATTAATCCAACTTCTCTGCCTATGGTAATGATGAGGTTGCGTTTCTCGTCAATAATTTTTCTCCTGTGATCATAGAGAAGGGCTGTGGCATAAATAGTGTAATTCTAGAATTGAAGCTGCTAAAAGTAAATGTATACAAGCACCACATGAAAATCCCATTCCTTAAACGTGGCGTCTATTTTTAGAAAGGAAATCTTACTCGTTTCCAAATATTTTGCATATCATTGCAGTCACTTTGGTCTACCCTTTGTCTAATGCAACACTCAAGAGAGCTTTAGAGAATCTTTTCTGATTGGAGAGCTAATCTAAAGACCAGCACTATTGAGCAATTGCTTTTGATTTCCATGGAGGGTCCAGAACCTCATGAATATTGTAGCACTTGATCAGTGAAAGAGTGGCATGTTGGTTGGCAAACACATCACCATTTTACATGACATTGCTCCTCCTCAAACATAAATTATCATTACAGTAGATTCTGATGATGAATGTCTTAGCTTTCTTCCATATTCAGATGACGAAAGTTATAACCTTCCTCCTGAGCCAGACATCAGCTCCGTTCCATCAACATATGATGAAGTTATGTCCACTCAATTTACCAATAATGCAAAGTGATACAACTGAGGCAAGCCTTCCCACTCTGTTCAGCCCTCTGCAGAAAGCATGTAGAAGTTATGATCAGTCCCAAATGCACAATTCCTGTCCCATCATAATGGTTCAGGATTACTTTATGTGCTTTGAAATCTGTGTCATGGTGCAATCTTCCATTAATCATGTGAGCCCACTTCTAATACAAGTGCACCACTGTGGTGCCCATCATCAGATCAGTCTTAACTTGAAGACGTTCAGGGGTATAATGTGTCGAATTTCTACCTGTTTGTTGTAGAACTTGGTATTTATGTGCCTATTGCCCTATTTTACCAACATATCCTCGCTGCTGCTATAGTTACAAATAGAAAGCACCATTGAGTTTTAAGGTTTTTCTAAAACTATGTGTAAGCGCTATTATTTTAAGGTCATTTAATTTAACAAGTGCAGGAATTGGTTTCATCTCTTTGCATCGTTGGAGATTATTTTCATCAACTGACCTAATGCTAAATGTGGTTCATAAATATTGTTTACACTTGCTGTAGCATTTGAATATTTAAAGCCTTTACTTACAACTGAGGGAACCGTAGCAACCCCTGCACGAAGGGCCTGATGGCATTGACCTGTTGTAATGGTTGAAGGAGTTTCTAGAAAATATATAGTCGTTTTGGTTTACCTGATTTGTTTTGATGGGGTTATTTCAAAGCATGTGGTGTGGCTATTTCATGCATAGATGTGTTTTCTCAAGCAAATTTGAATGACAAAAATGCAAAATAAAAATCAGCATATTTTACAATCCGTGTGTCTTTCCTTGTGTGCTGATGTTGCTTTTTCACTAAGACAAAATTCAAATGTATTCAACTGAATTTAATAGCTCCTGGTTAGAGTAATATTCCTGACAACCAGGAGCTGCTTTCAGCTTCTGCTCCATGAATCCCGATTTCGACCCCTGCATAGACCATGTGGACCTGATAAACAGGTACAGTAACTATCATATTGTTGTGTGCCCATTTTCTCGTTGCATTGAGGCGGGCTCTTGCACACAACCAGATGCTAAATTGGTGGGCAACATTTTTATACACAAGGGGCCTCATTATGAGTCTGGCGTTAGCCGTGCGGGAAAAACCAGTAGGCTGCCGCCAGACCGGCAATTCCATTCTGCGTCAATGATTGCCGAAATCACTGGGGCATTACAACCCCGGTGACCCGGTAATTCTGGATGCAGAATTCTGTTAAGCCCCATTCCATGGAGTCCTTTAGCACTCCATGGGGGTGGGGACCATGGAAACACAGGTTCCGTCTATGACAGAGCCAGTGTTTCCATGTCTGCCTTTAGGCGGGTGTGTGTTACTCCCGCCAGGTCTGACCTGGCCGGAGTGACACCTCCCGCCTACAGGACTTGGAATCTGCCGGTCTGGAAACAACGGATTTGCCGCCACCATTGTTTCCGGACCGGCTGACTTGTAATGAGGCCCAATGTCTTTCCTCACTGAAGGATATGTGATGTCCTAAAGTCAGACAACAGGACTCACTTTTTAAACAAATTATTTAAAGAGATTACATCCCTACTTGGGATTAAACATAAATTGTGCTCAATTTACCACCCTCAACCCAATGGAATTGTGGAACGTCTCAATGGTCAGTTGAAACACAGACTGTCAAAGATGTGTCATTTTCTTGGGAGGTACTGGCTGCAATGTCTTCCTCTGGCTCTGTTCAGCCTTAGGAACCAGCCAGTTAAGGAACACCACTTGTCCCTGCACGAGATAGTGACAGATAAAGGTCACACACAACACTCACACCTGCACACACTGCATCAGATGCACATGGCAGCTGAGATTTGGGGGGGAGGAGTTTCAGGGGTATTTGAGGGATTGATCAAAGTGTATAAAGATAATATCTCAACAGCTTGCTCCCAGGAGAGAAGAAACAGCTGCCACGTCTTTGGTTGACCAAACGTCTCTGCTGGTGCCTCAGCTCTGCCCCAGAGATTTCGTATATGTGAGGTAATTCATGAGGAAGTGTCATTTCCAAGTACAGTTAGAGATGGTGTATGCCACTCCGTCTACTGTGAGAGTAAAACAATTGCGTTACTTGGTCCACTTACCTGACATTTGAAAAGCAACTGGCAAGTCCCACCTCCTGCAGGCCTTCAAGAACATTGACATTAAACAATGAATGTGGTGGCCTTTATGGTGATATTTTGCACCAGGACACTAAGTATTTTTCCTCATAGCTTCCAGGATTAAGACACAGTGCAATATATAGATTGTTATAGATAGGATGCTTCTCTATCTGTCTTCTTTCCTTTATTTTAGGCAATCTTATAAAGCGGGGGTATAGCAATGATACAGAAACGTTAAGTGCAGGGATGGCAAGAAATGAAAGGGAAACAAAAATGTTATCAAATATAATGGAGTTATTTTGGATCCTGTTGTGGATGTGCACCACCTCGAAACAGAAAATGGGGCTCATTCCAATCTTGCCAGTCTGGAAACCCTCTCGCCCAGCAAGTCTAACTTGCTGGGCAGACCGGCACCCGCCCACAGACTTTCACGGAAGCACCGGCACCGTTATTAATGGTGCTTCCGTGTTCCCCATTCCCATTGAATCCTATGGGACTCAAATGGGAATGGGGAACGACATATTACCGGCACCGGACTTACTGGCAACAGGGGTTGTAATACCCCGGTGTTACCGGCAAGTCAGGTGCAGGTAACTGTTTACGGATCGGGAGGCTACCTGCCTGTTTTACCGGCACGGTTACCGCCGGACCCGTAATGAGGGCCAATATGTGGTACAACCATATGAGGGAGGTGGGAAGAGCGAAGTTAAATGAGAGCTTCTACATTTCCTCTATTATACCCCATGCAACAGGCACGCCAAAACTTTTTATCCCACAAGAAATGCCACCTCTTATAACCCAATGTTTAGTGTACCTTGCTCTTTGCAGAGTACAAAGCCTGTTTCCAGGAGAGACAGTCCGGCAGTCATAATGGACAGTGATGAAAGTGAGTGTGACAAGTACAATCAGCAAGAAAGTTGTCAAATAAGACCTCTACTGAAGCTGGAAGGTGCGCTGCTACCAAAGACAGAGGGGTGAAAGGACAAGTGAGCTGCACAGCAGGGTCTATTGGGGTTCTCGCAGGATGTAGTGGCACATGTCAAAACTCACCTGGATCAAACTGAACGAAAAGCATGCTAAGGTGCAGATACTGATACACTTCTCCTTCTGTTTCAGAGGAACAGTACTTGTAGGCACAAATTAAAGGTGCAATAAGACTTTGTTTATTCCCGCCCTGACTGATATCACATCTGCATTAACAGATTACTACTGGGTGTGCAGACAGTATGTTTATCTCCACCTTCCCTGATCCTGGAGAGTAGGGTGTTCGCTCACCACCTTGCATTCGTCCGGTCTCATAATGTGTCACCCCCAGTTGAAAATAACACCCCCATCAGCATGCTAAGAGCCAGCCGAGAAAAGAGGTCCCAGATCAATTGCGTCTGTTCACAAAAAGATGGATTTTTTACTTCTCTCCTTGTGCCTGGCATCCAAACTGCAGCAGATGCAAAGTAGTTGCACATCAAAGGTGGGAGATGCTCCAGAAAATGAACCAGACAGAGCAGGGTCAGGTGGGAGATGCTCTAGACAGCGAACCAAACAGAGTAGGGTCTCAATTCAATGGATTATCATGGAAAAGGAGTCTGGAGTGAGTGCTGAAGACTGGTTGTAGTCAATGTTTCATGGGCCCCGTCTTGGTTGGGGATAGCAGTAAAGCAGTAAAAGTGATGATTCTACGGTGCTGTTCCAAGACACTGCCTAAGAGTGCAATGAGGATGGCGGTGTCCATAACAACAGGTAACGATGCTCGCCTCACAAAATACGTGTACACACAGACTAAGAAGTGGAAGGGTGAAATGGAGCACAAAATGATGAGTACAAAAGTTGGTCCCCCTGGGACGCTGTTACACCCCACACTTGACCCAGAACATGATGTGGAGCATTGGGTAGATGTAGCAGGATATCGGGTGGGGGGTGTTGTTTTATGGCGTGTACCCCAGAAGAATATGCCTGGATGGGGGAAAGTTTAAACCATGTGTGCAAAATGTGGGTGCCCAAAGAAGACAATTATAGGAGAAGGGATGCTGAGTTTGTTAATAGAGCATTAACTAAAGGGCGGGAGTGTTGGGATGCAAGTGCAACGTCCTAGTCAGGCGAGATTTAGGGCCTCATTACACGGACGGCGGTAAGGGTTAACGGTCACCGTTAATGGTACCAGTGACCGTTAACCCTTACTGCCTTACTACGAGGTCCCTTTGCTTGTTGGAGACTTTAACGCCTGCTTTTTGCGGGCGTTAAAAACCAACCCGCAAAGGGACCAGGGAGCTAATTACGGTACCGCAATTTGCGGTGCCGTAATTAGCACCTTCCCCATTCCCATTATGCCCTATGGGGCAAAAATGGGAATGGGGAAGGGCAATGGGGGATGGGGGAATTACCGCCCCACCAACCTTGGAATAGGGCGGTAATTCCCCTTTCCTCCAAGGCGGTGCCAGTATTTTACCGGCATGGACCAAGGTGCTAATAGCCATAGCACCTTGGTCCACCGCCGTCCGTGTAATGAGGCCCTTAGACTGCAGTTCTCATTGGGTGCAATAGAATGTGCATGTACCCATTTGTACTTAGCTTTGACACATATTAGAAACACAATATAGCCATACAGAAAGAGCAACAATGTATTCACTTTGTGGTTGAAGAGGATAAAGATAGGGTGATGTATCTTACATTTAGCAGCAGTGTATAGAGTTAAGGTTTTAAGGGATGTGCAAGCAGGTGGCTGACATAGGTAGACGTATAGGATGGAGTCATTAGTGTTGCAGTAAAGCCAAGCTCCAGGGCAAAGGTACCAGGATTTCCACCATGTTTGCTACAGGATGTGTGTGAAACAGGCTCAACGTGGAACTATCCAGTTAGTCCTGACACAAGCCCCCCTTCGATTCCTTCAGAGAGAAGTTATGTCAAGGTCACAGGCAGTCGTGTCGATAACAGTTAATCAGGTCCAGCTGCAGAGCTCAGTGGAGTTGGGAAGGGAATGTTGGGTGCAGGAATGAAGGGCAGTGATGCGCCTTCTGAATGTTAAATGTGTGCGAGCAGGGCATGGGGTTGCCAAGAGGTTTGCTGAAGATCCCATTTGAACTGCAGACGCAGCACTCTACTGAACGAATAAATAAGTGAAATTCAGACATATGTATGGCACCCCGATCGCGTCATTCATGGGCACATGGGTTCCCATGGAGATAAATGGGGAGACGTGCTACAACTGTACCGTGATTTTGGAAGGTAGGAGCAGAGGTGATGCCAATTAATATATCTACAAGGTTAGGGAGCTGTTAGTGCGGGCCACAGTGTCTGGTATAATGAGGAAGGTCATTGTATTATCAAAGCAGTGTTACCGTCGCTAGAAACACTTTGGTCAGAATCGGACGGTGAGGTGCACATCATGTGATGGCCAAGAATATTTTATCTGTTAAAGAAATGTATTATGGTAACAATGTACCTGGTAACTAGCCAACTCCTAAGTTTCATAGTGACGATTTAGTAGGTCACGTGTTGAGATAATGTGTGACCAATAGGGTAATGGACTACAGGGGATAATTAGAATTGTTTATAGGTGTTAGCCAATGGGCAGTGCCGGACCATGTTTTAAATCTTTTTGTATGCATAGTTCTGTCAATTTGCGGTTTTCCGCTATACAAGATGTAACTTCTTTGGGTGGGTCGCGCTCTGAGTTAGTTCGGTTCTACGGACCGTCTGATATTTCTGCATGTAATAAAACTTTTTTCCTTGCAAACGGTGCATTGACTATTTCGCCTATTTGGGATTGTTTTTATCGGTCGGGTTTTGGGTCATTCGCCTTACAAAATAGCAAAGATGATGAATCTGTGGGAGGACGGAAACAATTAGATGTTGCACAGCGTGCTAGGACCAGATGGTTTCCCGGCATCTTCCTAAAAACAGACAGACACACTGGGCCTCATTTCGACCCTGGCGCTAAGTGTTTAATGGCGCCGTAAAAGGCTGCAGCGCTGTTAAACACTTAGCGCCTGATTACGAGGTCCCTTTTACCAGCTGTTAAAGTAGGGACCCGCAAAGGGACCTTGGTGCTAAGTACGGTACCGCAATTTGCGGTACCGTACTTAGCGCCTTCCCCATTCCCATTGAGCCCTATGGGGCAAAAATGGGAATGGGGAAGGGCCATGGAGAAAGGCGGAATTACCGCCCCCCGCCAACCTTGTAATGGGGTGGTAATTCCCCCTTTCTCCATGGCGGAGTCGGTAAGTTACCGGCATGGACCATGGTGCTATTAGCACCATGGTCCTCCGCCTGGGTCGTAATGAGGCCCACTGAGGCCTACTATGGTGGAACTATTGCATTCCTTTGTTCAAATGGGAACAAGAACATGACAATAATGAAGGCAATAATCTGTCTCCATATGCTCATATGCTCATAGCAATATTAAATGTGAATGCATATTTCTTAATGGGATTCTCCCCAATAGATCCATGCCACTCTCAGTAAGCTGGCTGACCTCGAGCAAGAGAAGTTTGTCAACGGAAGCATGCAAAGATCCTTGCCTGTGGCCAGGGGATGGGTCTGTGATGACTCTGGGATCCCCCACCTACTCTGTGATCCAGGCCACAAAGGGGGGATATGGTGGATCTCCGGCATCCCAGCCTATCCCCAGCCTCCTAAATATGGCAAGCCACATACACAGGAGCAGGTATTGGCAGCATGTGGAACACTAACATCCTGGGGGAACCAAATAAAGAAGTATGATGGTTCAAGTCACTTGCAAACCACACAAAACTAAGAAAACCTGATTAACTGAAAGACAAGAGATTCCAGAGTGTCACTCGCATAACATTGAAATCTTACAGATACCAGTCACAAATGGTTGCAGGAACAAGTTACTTACCAACTGTAACATTCTTTCGACTGGATGTTCCTCCCACGTGTTCCTTATCTTTGATATTCAGTTCTAGCTTGCTGGTCTCGGAATTTTTTTTTCAATAGAGGGCGCTGCGCGTCGATGTCTCTCGAGTTGATGTCCCTCAGAGGCCTCTGTATCAGTGTCGACGTCATCATAGGTATAAATAGTCAAACGCAGCGTCCATTGCTCAGTTCCATTTTGAAGTGCTATGTTTGTCCAGTATGAGATGGTTAATACCCTTGAGGGAGCGCAGGCTGCAACTACAAGGGAAGTTTTACTGCAGGGGAGGGGCAATAAGGAATAAGAGGGAGGAACATCCAGTCGAAAGAACGTTACAGTTGGTAAGTAACTTGTTCTTCGAATGGATTGTGTCCTCCTAAGTATTCCTTATCACCGAAGGACTCCCAAAGTAGTAATGTGCAATACAGCTTACCCAAATTTAGTTTCTTGGCTAGTGGAGGAGTCTAGACTATAACATTTGGTAAAGGTATGTGCACATGACCATGTGGCAGCTGCACAGATGTCTTTTATTGGAACTCCCCTCTGGAGAGCTGACGAAGCTGCAATACCCCTGGTTGAATGAGCCCTCAGATGTTGAGGAGGATCTTTCCAATTTATAGAATTGTAGGATAGTTACAATTATCCATCTTGAGATGGTTTGTTTGGTGATGGATAGGCTTAGTTTATGTCCTGCATACTGCACAAACAACTGGTCTGTTTGCCTAAATCTTGCAAGTCTGCTGATGTAGAAACTCAAAGCACGCTTTGGATCAAGTCTGTGCAGTCTTTCCTCCACTTTCCCAGGATAAGGGGGAGGATAGAATGAAGGTAATGTTATTTTCTGCGTAATATGAAATTCTGACACAACCTTTTGGAGGAAATTAGGCTTCACTTGAAGAACTACTTTATCCTTGTGGAAGGTAGTATGTGGAGGTTTGCAAGATAAAGCTTGCAGTTTGCTCACTCTTCTGGCAGAAGTTATAGCTACTAGGAAAACTGTTTTGAGAGTGATTGCTCTCAGCTCTAATAGGTTGTTGTGAAGTTTGGACTCCGATGGAGACCAATGACCTCTGATGGTCAAATCGTTGGCATGGGCTCCCCAGCCCGTGAGTGAGGCGCCCGTCACTACTGTTATCTCCGGCCATGTTTGCCAAACGGTTCTCCCTTCAAGATGTTCTCCCGACAGGCCCACTACTGAAGGTCCTGTGTGACCCTGTTCGAAATTTGTAGGAGATCTGACATCTTTCCTGCAAATTGCGACCATTGGGTCCTTAGAGCCCACTGGAGAGACTTCATTCTCAGACGAGCCTGTGGCACTAGAAAAATGCAGGATGCCATGAGGCCGAGCACCCTCAAAAAGTCAAAGGCCGGCAGATGCTGGGCATTTTGAAATCTAGTCACCATCTGTAGAATATCTTGAGCCCTCACCTCTGGAGGTGAGGCTTTTCCCAGAGATGTGTTCAGGACTGCTCCAATAAACTGGTGTTTCTGTGATGGTTTCATAAGGAACTTCTTGAAGTTGAGGGAGAAGCCCAGCTTGTGGAGGGAGTGGCAAACATAATCCAGATCTCAAGCTTGTTCTGGGGACACTGGTCTGATTAACCAGTCGTCCAAGTAGGGCTAGATATGAATCCCTCCCCTCCTGAAACTTGCTGCCACAACCGCCATTAGCTTGGTGAAAACCCTTGGGCGGAGGTCAGCCCAAATGGCAGAACCCGAAATTGATAGTGAGAGTTGCCAATGATGAACCTCAGGTACTTTCTGTGCTTGAGATGGATTGGCACATGAAAGTAAGCATCCTGAAGGTCCAGAGATAGCAACCAATCCTGAAGTTGGGGGGACCAGAAGGATCTGAGAAAGGATTACCATCTCGAACTTGTCTTTCCTGAGGAATTTGTTCAATTCTCATAAGTCCACTTATTCCTCCATCCTTTTTCGGAATTAGGAAATATGGGGAGTATCAACCCTTGTCCTCGCCGCTACAGGTATCGGTTCTATAGTACCTTTCTCTAGCAGGTTCAAAATCTCCTGCAGAAGGAGCAGGTCTGGAAACATCAAAGAGTTGTTCCCAGGTGGATGACTCTGATGAGTGTGTAGGAAATGCCCAAGCATATGAAGTAATAGCCTGCCATTCTGTCAGATGTTAAATTAACCTGCCTCCTACTGGTGTCTTGTGTAGTAAGACCTCAGAGGGTTTTTGGAGCAGCTGACGCAGATGCTAAAGTCAAATCAGTACCTGCGGATGCAGACTTGATACCTTTGCCCCGTCCACCCCGGGTGAATTGTCTCTGGCCCCTTTGAGCTGGCTATCCTCTGCCTTTTCCGAAACCAGAGTAAAAGCAAAAGGATCAACCCCTCCAGGGCGTACCTGTGGGGCGGTTTGGTGTTTGTCGTATTGCGGCTCCAAGGGATTTGGCTGCCGCTTTGGAAGTTTGCAACTTCTCCAAACTGTCATCAGCTTTTTTACCAAATAGATAGGTGCCGTCAAAGAGCATATTCAGAGGTCTGGATTGCACATCAGGAGCAAAGCCAGATTTCTGCAACCACGCAAATCTGCGGATTATGGTACTAGACGCCATGGCTCTGCTGATGCTGTCAACAGAGTCGAGACAGGTTTGGAGGGACTCACACATCGCATCCCTTCCGTCCTTGATAATGCTCAAGAAACCGCCTCTTTCCTCCCCTTGGGGGGATGTGGTCAGCCGCCATTAAAGCACACTCCCAAAGGGTGTGACTGAATCATGCGAGCGTGCAAGTGCTGTTAGCAGACTTAAAAGCCGTGCTGCATGCCGAGAAGACTTTCTTGGCCATGGCAACAAATTTCTTGTCATCACAATCCTGTGGTATTGTGGGGTATGCTGATTGTCTGCCTGATCAAAAAGCAGCTTGGCCTACTAGACTCTTTGGAGTCAGGTGTTTAGATAGATAAGGAGGGTGTGTAGCCCATGTCCTACATTTTGCAGAAAGTTTTTAACTGACTGCAGGAATTACTTCTGGAGTCTCCCAATTTGTGGTTACTTTTTTCTGCAAGGCCGTATGGAAGGGAAATATAGGGTCTTCTTAAGGTCCCCTATCTAAAATATCTGTTAGGTCATCTTGGTCAAAAGTAGGTGTGGGTCTCGCCCACCCGATGTACTCCATTACCCTGTTCATAAGTAACTATAATTTCCCTCTGCATGGTCACCAAGCTCCGGATGACTAAAGTCTACTTCTGGAGCGGTATCAATACCACTGGCCTCCTGTAAGAACTCTTGCAGATCTTTTAGCCTGACCTCTTCTGGTATAAATTCTTCTGGTAGAGGTCTTGTAGGTTGTAGACCAAAAGACCTTTCTGAGTCTTCCCCTTCTTAATATATGGAAGATAAAGCCCTGAAATAATCAGAGCGTGGAAGAGGTGTAAAACCCATCTCCAGTGATGAGGGGGATATATTAATTATTACTGTCGAGAAAGACTCAAAATCGTTGAGGTAGACATCATAGGTCTCGACATAATTGTGAAAGGCATCTTTTTTTTTGTCGAGAGATTTGGGATGTTCTTCGATGTCACCAATGTGGTTGACACCGGTCTCAAAGTTCTCGGATACTCCGATGCCTCAGGAGCAAATGGTGTTGAAGGGGCACCAGGAGTCGGTAATTGCTACTCCAACAAAGCCGTTGATGATGCAGTTTTGGTCTTCAAAGGTAAGGTCGACGTCTTATGTGTCGAAGAGGCTTTTTCTCTACTCGAGGGTTCATGACGCTCTCGAGGAGTATGTTTCGCCGAGGTCGACGACTCACAGCTGTTTTGTTTATCAGATTTTTTACCCGGGGTATCGCCTCTAGGTATATCCGAGGGGGCAAGGCTGCGTTCTCGAAGACCCTTAACATTTTTAAACAAAATTCCTCCCACTGACCCGGTAATCTGTACTTAGTGGGGCAAGCAACTTTTTCTGGGGAACTGGAAGACGAAGATGAGGGAAACCTATGGCACCTCTGCTTATTGTGTCTCAAAGTGGATGAGTGGTGTGATCCACTCCAAGACCTCGAACGGGAATGCTTTCTTTTTCGACTAGGAGACGACGGTCTCGACTCGTCAGAGTTCAATTTTGAAGGGGTAACAGATTTAACAGTCTTACCTTTCTCCAGCTTCCCCCTACGCTCTCTCAGCGCTTTCGCCATCATAGAAAGACATTCTTCACACTCTGAACACGGATGCTCTGGGCCCAGGTACCATAGACAGATCCTGTGGGGATCAGTCAAAGATATTTTTTTCCGACAATCCTGGAATTTTTTAAAGGCAGATCAGGGCATCGATGGAGCTGACGAAGATGCCATTGTGGATCGAAGATTCAATGTTTTTGATTCACTGTGGAACCGAGCATTACGTCTCCGAAGCTTACGAAGTGCAAAAACGGAACTGAGCAAAGGACGCTGCAGGCATCTATTTATACCTATGATGACTTTGACGCCGATACGGGACATCCACTCGAGGTACATCGATGGGCAGCGCCCTCTACTGAAAAAAAAATAAAATTCTGAGGCCAGCAAGCTGGAAATGAACATCAAAGATGAGGAATACATGGGAGGACACAATCCATTCGAAATGTATGCAGCTCACAGATTAATTCCAACATGGCAGACACCTGCATTTTACTGTTGGCTAGGAGGGGCTTGGAATGACCAGCTAGAAAGCTGTGGAATAAGTATTTCATGTAAGAAATACACAATTGGAAGGCATGCTTACAAGGAAAACACAAATGATTCCACTAAGGCAATTAAATATCTCAGACCCAATCTTGAGGTGAGATAAAAAGGAAGCATTGCCAAAAGGAAAAGTGTGAGTAAGGAGTACAAATGCAGAGGTTCTGATTAGAGCATAGCAGTGCAGCGAGGAGGGGAATGATAGAAAAGAGTTGAGTTAGGGGAGAGAGCTGATTTGAGAAGGGAGAGCGTGGAGAGAGTTAAGAGAAGGATAGGAGAGTGTAGAGATGAGGAGAGTACACAGATCAGATAGGAGAAGGCTAAGAGGAAGACATGAGAGAGGAGGAGAAGAGATGTCGCAGAGAGGAGAGAGCGGGGAGGAGGAAAAAGAGAGGAAAACACTGAAAAGGTTGAGGAGAGGATACAGTGCAGGGTTTTAAAGAGTGAGAGGCTGAAGAGGCAGGAAAAAACTGTAGATGAGAGGCCTCAAAGAAAAATGATAATTGGAGGAAGGAGTGAAGGGAAAGAAGCAACTGTTAGTATTTAAACACCTGATTCTGAAGAAATTGGGAGCTTTGGTGGAGAGGTTTAGGGTTGAGTGCAAGGATCCAGAAGACAAATCAGTAGTGGCTTCTAAATGCCACCAGGAGACAAATGGAATCCCACATTCTTGCAGCTTTCCCATATGTACCACTGCCCAATACCAGACACTGTCAGAGCACCTAAGGATACTAGGTTTGGGTCTTGCCGGATAGTCCAGGTGGACAAAAGCCACATCCCAACAACAATGACACCAACCAAGAAATAAAAAACAATATGCGAAGAAAGTTGTGGAGGGCACTCTAAACCCCAAATACTGTAAGTGACTGTTATTCCACCAATGTGGAGTATGTGACCAATGCAAGACTATAGCAAGACAGGGTAGAACTGAGGTTCACAGACAAAGAACATGCAACACCCAAACACCCACTGCTTGGGGCTCATAAAAAACCTATTCCCTGTTGGTTGGTTTTTTAAAAATAAAGTTCAAAGTGAACATATACTTGATTTGGTTTGTTGATCTCTCAGCTGTGACAGTAAGATAAACAGCAATAACATTAGACAAATACTAATCTGATAAAAGCATAAACATTTAAAAACCAACAAGACACGGGACTCTAAAAATAGTTTTCGGGTCAACCAAACTATCTAAAATTATAAATGGCAATTTTGCAGCTCCCACTTTGTAGGTTATGGTTAATGGTTATCTTTCCATGGAAGCGGGCTTAGAGTCGGAAGAAAAGGCAATGGTGCCCTTTGCTCTAAAAATTGTGATGATTGAGGTTTGCGAAGGGGCAAAGTCAGAGAACAACTGGGCATGTTGGTAGACAATGCACTTGTTACCTTGACAGAACTAGATAACTCAATTCCAAACTTACTTTAAGAAGTCAGGTGGTACTTCATAGCACCCAAAACACATTGGATTGCTTGAATTATCTATGGACTATCAAAGAAAGCAGCAATAGGGTGATTATATTGAGGACGTACAACAGTATGTTAAATTGTCAATTGGCTATGGTCAGAATGGCTATTCTGTGTGTGGGAGGTTAGGGTGGCATGGGAGAAAATAAAAAAATCATAACTAATCTGTGATACAAAATTACACTTTGGTTCATTTTGATTACTTAATTAAAAATACTAAATATAAAAACCCTCTAGATTCCATATGAAATTCATATAAACTCTGTGGCATATGGGTAACTCAAAGTGCTTACAGTTTTTCATGCGTCCTTGCTGAAACCGAGGTTGGGAAGAAAATGAACGTATACCACCACCCCTAGGCATTTTAGGGTGAGGCGAATCCCATGAGGAGACCCGTGATGTGCCAGGGGCGCGTACTAAGAGACCCTGCACGGGCATAATATTATGCGAATAGTAGATGTTTAAACTTAGTGCGCACATGTAAACAGGCACCATTTTAGCTATGGCAGAAACGTACGGCCTGCATGGCAGCGCGTTAGACACAGGCCGCACATCTGATGAAGAAACCAGAATATGCCCAAGCGCTGATGATAGAGACCCGCGCTGTTAATTCCCACAGAAACCCTCCTTTGTTCCACAACTGTTGCCAATACATTTTATCCCGAGAAAGCAAGTATCCTGCAAGGCCATAAGACGGTGATAGGCTCCACGCTGTACGTGTTATCACACACAGGCCAGAGCAAGCCTCCAACCCCCCAACCAACTACAAGTTATAGCCCCTTATTCCAAGATACCAGCTGACCCCAGGCCACTGACCATAAACCAGTCAACCATAAAAGATCTAAAAGAATGGTCGCCCTTATCTGTACTTTAAAATGGCATGATTTGTAATGCAAGGTGCAGGGAGGGATACATTATAGTTTAAAAGCTAGAGTGGAAACCTTGGATGCTGGAACTGGGATGAGTGAAATGTGTGCGGTTCACAGTGACCTCGAGCCCCCTCCCCCATGATCATGCCAGGTGCCCTGTGTAGTAATACAGGGGCACTGTTAGAAAATAATTGTCTTTTCGACCTTGGTTCCCTGGAGACGTTAAGCCCAGCAGACCCCACGTGATGGAAGACGGACGGATAGGGCTGGGCTCAATGGCCTGGCATCCCATATGAAGTAGGCTGACCATGCATAGGGCCGCACCAACCAACCTCACAGGATTTTACTGCATAATCAATGATGCTGTGCCCTCATTTAAGTTCTTGCTTGCACCCTTTTTGCTCGGAACCTTGCTGAACAGCAAAGTTCTTTGCTGGTACACCTTTGTATTGTATAATTAAAACTTGTTATCCTTGCAAGAATCTCTTGGCCTTTTTTCCCTAGTGGGTTGTATTTTTTCTGGTGTGGGCGTTTAGGGGCATGCCTTTAATTGGTGACCCCAACGTGATCCCAGCACCCCCCAGTCCCTGCAGAGGTGTCCAGGCTGCTTCCATGAAGGGGCTATGCGCACCTACAGCGACCAGTCCCAAAACAAATGTGTTTTAACCAGTGGCCGTGCAGGAGCGGTCTTTGCAGAATTCTTGCCTGCTCTTTGGATTGGGGTGAAGCTCTGAGGAGAGTGCAGGCCGGTGTTGTTGAAATCCTTTGATGGAGGAGTTTGGGTGAATATGCACACGTGAGTATAGTCTTACAAGTGATAAGTAGGGGGCAGATGTATGGGAGACTGAAGAGTGTGAATGCGCGGAGAGTGAAATTGGTCGAGTGCGGTTGGTTTTATTTCTTGATATTATACATTTTTCAAGGAGAATATTAAGAAAAGGAAAATGGAATGGTAGGGAGTCTCTCCGAGAGAGGGGTGAAGGTGGTACCACAAGCACCATATAACAGAGGAAAAAAGGAAATGCACAAGGAGCCACACGTGAATAGTGGGCTTGGGAATAGTAGTCATTGTTGTATTAGCTTGTTGTTTTAGCTTGTTTCATTTGTGTTTTATTGTGTAGGGAGGTGGCCTGAGGAGGGTTGATTTGTGATTATTGGTGTGAGGTGAGTGTGTGAGAAGGAGGGGAGAAATTGTTTTGTGACTTTTTGTGGAGTTGGAGATGACGGACTGACTTTTTTTTAAGAACAGCAGCAGCATGCACGGTGCATTAACATAGGTGTAGAGAAAGTGAGGCACACAGAATATTACAATGGGTGGAGAGACACCCATAGAGTATATGTATAAGGCTCTGCCTTTGTATAGGGACAGAATTGAGAAATACCACAAACAGTGGGTGACAGAAACAAGAGGAGGGGGGATGCCCCGTTCATTGCCAGAGCAGGGATCCCATAACAAGGGAATCTTAGAACACGTCTACATTTTTAACAGCTAAGTATAAGGGGAAACAAATATTAGATCTGTGGAAAATGTTTGAAGATACAGAAGATGTTAGGGAAGGAAAAGCGCAATGTGAAAGCACTGATGACTGTACTGGAAAGGAGGGAAGGGCGCCAGCAGAGCGCAGGGGAATATATCCATTGACAGCTCGCCCCGCAGCAGGTTACACCAATCTGACCTATGTGTCCACTGCAGCGACAGCCCCACCACCCCTGCATGCTTCCTCTCCAAAGTACCAGCACATGCCGATATAAATAAGAGACCTAGAAGTGGCACGGCACAAACAGGATTGAATAGATGGCTAGCAACACAGGTTGAAGCAAAGCCTGATAAGCCAGCAGAGCAAGGGTCCGATGGGTGGAAGGCAGGAGATTTTTTGTTCAGGGTAGATAACACAGCTATAAAAAGTGTGCACATAGAGAAGGAAGAGGAAGGAGACGAGAGGGCAGACAGCCTAGTGTAAGAGAACTTTGGGTCCTGTCGAGGAGAGGCGGACAGTTGGAGTACATTTGATGAGTACGAAGATGATGAGTTGGTAGAACAAGCACCTGAGCATCGGGTGGAGAGCTTGTGGGAGGGCAGGTTAAGGAACAGGTTTGGTGGATGGCAGTGTCAAGGAAGAGAGAAAGTGGGAAAAGGACTGATGGGGTAGGGCAAGGATGTAGATGCCACTTATACATAAGGGTACTGGCAGACTGCACTATGTGCCATGGGAACAAATGGATGAAAACAATTTGATAAAGGCGATTCTGCCCCTTATGGCGGGTGCAGACAAGTAGATTTACACATTTGAAAAGCAGCCCTCCGGGGTACCTACTGGTAGGTATTGAAACAGTCATGGAAAGGATGAACAGTACCTTGGTGATAGTCCAGACAGCAGGTAATGCTATCCGCAAAGGTGCTGGAAGAGGCTAGCAGGCGGGGAGGACCGTGACTATAGGGTCAATGGCGGGGTACAGCCGTGAACAGCTGCAGACAGCTACGTCTCACTAAGCCCCACTTCGCCGCGGCTTTGCTTGGACGCAGGTTTTCCAAACCGCAGCGAGCGGGATGAGAGCGAGGCAGGTGGGCGTGGCCTCTCGTTCGTGCCAGTAGTTGCCTGATAACAAGCGTGGACCTTGTGAAAGTGCCGGCAGGTGGGGGCCCAGATGGAATGGCCCAAGGCAGTCCAGCAAGGAGCAGGAATGACTCCCACTGCGGCGGGCAGATCACTGCACACTTGTCCCACTTCGGTGCTGGGAATTTGAAGGAAGAAATATCTACAGCCCCAGTTCTTGCCACACCAGACTACACCCAATAATTTTACATATTCTCACATTCAAACAGCAAACTCATGACCGCCGTGCTAACCCAGAAAAGTACAATGGGCCTATGATAGGGGTACACTCGAATCAGTTAGGCAAGGACAATTTGCGTGCGGTCAAGCACTTGCTGGGTCTTCGTTCGCAATCGAGAAAAGTTCCACAATCGTAATAGGATGCTCAATCATTTTGTACGTGGAGCATTTAGTATTCGGCCATTTGAGAAAGATTGAAATCTACCATGACAACACAGAGAGCGTTGGCATTTTGAGATTATCCTCTCAAGCCCAAACATTCATGCTGTGCGATGCAAAACAGTAAACCCTGCCCCTTTCCTCCATACTGCACGGGCGTCCCTTGCGAGGGACAGGAGACAGAACCCTTTTCACCAGAAAAATCTACTTCCCTCTAAATTTAGAGGCACGGCCCTACAAGCATGCGCTGCCCTGACTCCACCCTCCTGCGCCACACCTCAGTCCCCAAAGACGTGTCTACAATAGAATTACCATTGCCTAATGACACCAGATTATTAGGGGGGAGGATGGTGGGACGTATGGAGGAAAGGGGACTATGGACTAAGAGTATGTTAGTCATTACAGTGAGTAACTTAGAATTACCCCTAGTCCCGTCCCCTTTCCTCCATACTGAATGGGCGATTACAACTGAATGTAGCCCCAGGGTGGAGAGGAGACGCTCCTTCAGCAAACACGTTCCGGAGAACCGCTTGTCCGAAAGCCGCATCTGATCTGGAGCCGGCATCCAAACAGTAATGCTTGCAGAAAGCCCATGTGGACGCCCTGCTAATGACCTGCCAGGGGACATAGTGCTGAAAGGGGATGGCCGTTGTCTTGGCCCTGACTGCATGGGCATGCATGTTCGCCGGAAGGGGTCTAAGCTGGCCCTCGTACGCTTCCTTGATGGCTGAGACCATCCAGCGGGAGATGGAGGCTTTGGAGGTCTGATAGCCCGGCCTGGCGCCTCCAAAGGTTATAAATAGGGCATCTGACTTGCGGAAGCCCTTGGTCCTGTCCAGGTAGAATTTCAGGGCACGCCTGACATCCAGGCAGTGCAGAACTCTCTGAGGCTCGTCCTTCGGGTCTGCAAAGAATGTAGGAAGGAATATCTCCTCCTTTAAGTGAAAGGCTGATGGCACCTTAGGTAAAATTGACAGATGGGTCTGCAGGACCACCTTGTCCTTGTGAAAGGTGGTGTACGGCTCTGAGGCGACTAGGGCCTGGATCTCGCTGACCCTGCACGCTGATGTGAGGCTGACTAACAGGGCCGTCTTGATGGTGACCAGCCTGTTGTTTGCCGTCGCCGTAGGCACAAAGGGCGCCCAAGACCAGATTCAAATCCCACACAGGTTGTGGCTTCCTGATGGGTGGGTAGAGCCTAGCAAGCCTGGCCAAATGCCTCCTGACGATCGGGTTGGAGGAGAAGACCCCTTCCTCCGAGTTCCTGTAGGCCCCAATGGCCAAGAGGTATGTGCGGCAGGTGTCCAGCTGCACGCCAGTGTTGGCGAGGTGAGCTGAGAATGACAGCACGGCGTCCAATGAGCAAGCCAGTGGGTCGATGTCCTTGGAGTGAGCCCAGTGGCAGAACCTGGTCCATTTATTCTTATACTGGGCCCTGGTAGGCTTGCTCCTAGCCCCCTCTATGATTTCCAGGTTGGCTTGGGATAGGTTGAGGTGGCTGAGCGTCACATGCTCAGGAACCACGCTGTGAGGACCAGCTTCTGGGGGGCGGGGTGGATATACCTGCCCCCCTGCTGTGTCAGAAGTTGTGCTGGGCCCATCGAGGGGTGGATTGGCGGGTCTGCTGAGAGGCGATCAGCTCAGAGAACCATGGCTGTGCTGGCCACCACGCAGCTATCACAATGAGGTTGACCTGGTGAGACTCCTTGAACTTGCAAAGTACTCTGTGAATTAGTGGAGTGGGCGGGAAGGCGTATTCTGACATGCCGTTCCATTGGATCCATAAGGCGTCGCCCAGGGAGCCTAGGCCCGGCCCATGAGCTGGGGGCACTTCTTGTTGTGCCTGGTGGTAAACAGATCCACCTGGCGGAAGCCCCAACAGTGAAAGATCTCCCATGCAACAAGGTCGTTTAGCTGCCACTTGTAGTTGTCTGCTCCCAACCTGCTGAGCCTGTCTGCTTCCAGGTTGGATTCCCTCGGAAGGTGTACTGCCGTGAGGTAGATGTCGTTCTCCAAGGCCCATTCCCACATGCTGATCACCAGTCTGCACAGGGAAGAGGGCCAGGTCCCCCCTTGCTTGTTGATGTAGTACCTACTGGTCCATTTGTCGGTCTGGATGAGGACCACTCTTTCCTTGATACGTGGGAGGAAGGCTTTGAGCGCTAACCAGATGGTGTTCAGTTCCAGCCAATTGATGTGGTATTCTTGTTCTTGCTGGGTCCACGTGCTGTGGACCAATAGGTCCTACAGGGTGGCTCCCAGCCCTCTAGGGAGGAGTCTGTGGTAATCGTTACCTGAGGGATGGGGACCGGAAGGGCTTGCCCGTCCACAGGTTGCAGTCCCTGGACCACCATATGAGGTCCGGGTGGAGAGAGATGGGGATCCTGATCATTTCTGCCTGAGAGCCCGTCTTCTGGTTCCACAATGCTGAGAAGTGCAGCTGAATCCTCCTCATCATGAGTCTTGTGTTAGGGGACGGCCAACAGTACCGCTGCAAAGAGGCCCAGCAGATGCTGGTACCAGCAAGCCAAAGCAGAGCCCCGGGTGAGGAAGTGGGACATGGCCATCCTGATGGCCGAGATCTTGTCCTCTGAGGGAAAGACCCTCTCAGAGCGCGTGTCCCAGATGAGGCGATGAGGCCCAAGAAGGTCAACGGCTGTGTGGGTTGCAGTTGTGACTTCTTGAAATTGAGCGAAAAAACCCAGGTCGTGTAGCATGTTCATCAGTGCATGGGAGGAGTGGTGAATTGCTTCCTGAGTTGTAGCCTTGACTAGCCAGTCGTCCAGGTAGGGGTATATATGGAGGCCCTGCGCCCAGAGCAGGTCTGCCACCACATTCATGAGTCTGGTAAAGACCCTGGGGGCCGAGTTGAGGCCAAAAGAGAGGACCTTTTATTGGCATCCCATGATCCTGAACCGGAGGAAAGACCGATGGGGTTGCCAGATTGGGACATGCAGATAGGCATCCTTCAGATCCAGCGAGCACATCCAGTCTCCCCTGCATAGTGTCTCTGCAATAAAAGCTGGCGTCACCATCTTGAACCTCTGGAGAGGTAAGGAGAGGTTGAGGGTAGAAAGATCCAGTACAACTCTCAGGCCAGCCTGGATCTTTTTCTGAATGGCAAAGATCCTGGAGTAGAAGCCTGATCCCCGCTCGGAGGCTGGGACTTCCTCTACGGCCTGGCTCAGGACAAGCGACCGAATCTCTGCCAAAAGAGTTGCTGTCCCAACTTGCAGAAGAGGGGGAGAGAAGGGAGGAGAGGCAGGAATAGGTAGGCGGTACTCCGAGGATACTACTGACAGGATCCAGGGGTCCGTGAGGTTTTGTCACCAGAAGTGTGCGTGAAGAGCAAGCCTGCCCCCCACTGGCGACATGTAGACCCAAATGTGTCTGTCATTACTTTTTACCCTCTGAGGAAGAGGCGGAGGAGGGGGACTGGAAAAAGCCCTTGACCCCCTCCCCCTTTTTGATGCATGCTCCGTCTAGGGGTCGGCGAGTGTTCTGGCTGCCTAGACCTCCGTTCCTGGAAGCCACGGAGGCCTCCAGATGAGTGACCCTTATCCAAGCGTTGCTGAGACTGAGAGTACGCTTTGGGCGTGGCCTTTGTCAGAATGGATAAAGACTTAGCTGTCTGAGAGCTATTCTTCTTCTTGTCCAGCTCTTCATCTGGCAGGGCAGATCTAGAATACGTTCCTGGACATCCAGGTTGAACTTGGTTGACCGGAGCAGGCCATCCTTCTCATGTCAGTGGCAATACCCTTGGCATGTCCAGAGATATCGATGTGTGCCAGCGTGGATTCCATGATATCCTGCGCCACAAGCTTGGCCTCGGCTAGCCCAGCCTTGAAACGTGATTGGCTGTCAGCAATTTCCCGCCATAATCTCGAATTAGCGGCTGCCAGCATGGCTGGCGTCTGCGTTGGCCTGTCGCAGGTGCAAGGAAACATTGGAATACAGCTTCTTCCTGTATGCCTCCAAGGTTTTCTGCTCCTTATCTAACAGAGCCGTAGATGAAGAAGACAAGGATGACTGAGGTTTGAAGTACAGTGATGCCGCAGCGATCACCGAGGAGTGTGGCTGAGGATGGGAGTAGAGCAAGAGTGTATCCCCCTCCATCTGCCTGTACTTGGCATCCAGGTGGCGGTTGACTGGCTGGACAGAGTGTGGTTTGAGTCAACCCTTCTTGGCGAGGGAGGCTACATCGGTTTGCAGTAGAATTCCTGTTCTGGCAGAAGGGCACCTCATGAGGACTTCAGCGAGGATGCCCTCTGTCGGCTGTTCGACCTGGGGCTGTGGGGGGCCCAGGTATTCCGCCAGGCCCGTGATACGTTCGTGGAAGGCCCTGACCGATGATGGTGTATCAGGATCCTCCTCGTAATCAGTATCCTGAGGGTCTGGGGATCCTGTGGAGGAGGAGTATCAGGAGTCGGAGGCTGGGGAAAAGGGACCCCCGGCGGAGGCTGAGGAAGAGGCTGGTATGGAACCACCTGTGGAGTAGGCTGAGGAGCCGGAGGGGGCGGCTGCGCCGGGGCCAGAGGCGACGGCGGAGGCGTCTATGGTGCCGCTAGCATAGCGGGAAGGACTTCCCTGACTGCATCCTTGATGATAGCCCCCATTTCTGGAGGCTTCATGAGGCTGAGGAACCTCTCAAAGATCCGGTCCTCGCTGGCTGAAGAGGAGGAGGAGGAGGGCACTGAGGGGGTTACTAGAGGCAACTGAGGCTGCTGCCGACCCTGTACATACAGACGCAAAGGAAAACAGCCTTGCGCATAAGAAGGGTAGGCCGTAGGCCACGTACCAGGTTGATGCCAGTCCCACCTTGATACTCATTCTTCGCACAAGTCATGCAGAGGCGTCGAACCGGTGTCCTTTTCTGGCACGTCGGCCATTTTGTTGAGCTGCCTACCACGTGGCTGTGACGTGTTGCTCAGCTCGCTTGGGCCAGTTTTTGCCCAGTCTCTTATGTGTGAGGCAAGTGACTTGCCCCGCTCCTCGGACACGTGCCCGGTAGGTGTACCGACCTCAACCCGGGGGTCGTTAGAGCTGCATTCAGTTGACCCCTCGGATGTACTGCTGGTAACAGGGCGGAGCCCCTCGCCCAGTATGCCGGTACAAGGGCAGAGCCCCTCGGGTGCATGCCCAGTAATAGAGCCTGGCGGCCCCTCAACCCTGGCACCCGGAGGATCTGAGGACCCCTCAGCCCGAAAGCCGCGACAGCCTCAGTGCGTGAGTTAGTAAAAGGACCTGACCGGCCCCTCCTGCGTAGGAGAGTCCCTGGGATGGAGTCTCCCTTGCGAGGTGCGGATGAAAATATGGGCCCTACCTCTGGCCTGGAACGTCTCACGAAACTCTTGAGGTCCCCAGAAGGAGACTCCTGAAAGAGCTCCCTCCACCTGGCTAGTCTGTTCTTCAGTGCTTTCGAGGACAGCGAGCCGCACGCCGAACAGGGGCCAAGGCAACATAGGCAGAGGGCGTCAGGGTCTGAAGTTGGAAAAGGCCCGTTGCAGGATGGGCACCTGCTGAACCCTGTCGAAGTCGACATGCGCTGGGGAGGACCTGTGGCGCCTGAGGACCAAATACCTATTGAACAAAAAGACAAAAGAAGATATAGAGGAAGAATCTGCACGTTGAATTACATGGCCGAAGCAAAACTCAGGAGCACTGGTGATTCGGCCCGTTCCCGTCGACGCGGAAAAGGTGACTGTGGTGTGGCGCTGGAGTTAGGGCAGCGCATGCTCCCTAGGCCGCACCCCCACGTGCTTCTAAATTTAAAGGGGAAGAAGGTTTTTTCTGGTGAAAAAGGTTCCGTCTAGCATCCTTTGGGATGCAGTATGGAGGAAAGGGGACGGGACGTAAGAGTACATGTGATATTGATACACCCCCTATCAGACAATTTGCACGTGTACCCCAAACCCTTGCCATACTCAATGAGTTATATTACTGAGTCTAATGGTGAACCTGTTTGCGGTGAAATTAAAACATTTTTCAGGGCCATAAAGCCCTCATGGGGATCATCTAGGGATCTATGGGTTTTACCCATGGAACTTCAGGTGCACCTAAAGGTAGCCCTGTTTCATCTTGCTCTTAGTCGAAGATGTCACATTTCTGGAGCATGTGGTTTCGGCCTTTCCTTTGCATCATGCTCCTCCATCATCATTCATATTGACTTGAAGGAACTCTGCAAACATGAAAGATTGTAGAGGGGATGAAGGTATGCATATATTACAGAAGTAGAGTACTTGAATCAGAAGTACCATACATGACATTTGGGGTACTGAGCAATCATATTTCTGTGTGCATTACAAAGAATCAAAGCATGTTTATTATCTGCATATCAGTAAATAAAGGGCAAAAGCTGGAAACAGAAAATGGGGCTATCTACAAGATGGCACTGCCTTTTTTTGCTTCCACATCTCTCTATCTCGTCCTACTTTTTCTTTATCTCATTCGGTGTTTAACATTCTTGATTTGTTTTTCTTTCTCTTCTTTATTAAGACTTGACCTTTCGTTCTCTGGCGGCTACTTCAGCTCTTTCTTTGCTTCTTTCGTCCATCAATGACGCCTTCTTTCATCTTTTCCTGTGCTGTTTTGTCAATAGACTTTTGCTTACTGATTAGTCCTTGATGACTGTGGTGCCAACAACACTTGCCAAACTAATGTGGGAGCTGACAATGTCGAATCATTTATGGTGGTGAAGTCTTTGATGTTCAATCATGGGTCAGGGATGAGGCTCAAAATATACCCAAGTATGCAATGCTCAATGTCAGTACTGATCGGTAGTGGGATACAACGCCAGTGGTGCTTTCAGATCCTCCTTCCATGAATTCCTACCTATACGTTTGTTTGGTAAGTATATATTAAGTGATTGCATCAAGGGCTTTTTGTAATCATGTTTGACAGGCTTAGTTCACCAATATTTTGCCTGTTTTGCTTGATTCTTCTACCCTTCTCCCCCTCCCACTAACCCCCCGCCCCAGCCTACTTCTGCAGGAGTCTGTCCTGATACATTCTGGTTTCACCATCATGGTCTTGTGGCCAATGCTGGATTTGACTTTTATGAACTTCATTGGTTCATGGTGCGTCACCCATTCTCAACTCTCATGCTGGACTTCCTTTGCATCTTGTACTCATGGTGGCCCTGAATCATGCTGTTCCCATCCTCATCCTGGCTGCAACATTATGTGTTGCTACTGACATCTGCAATTGTATTCGCTCTCCCCTCTTGCTTCTCCACTCTTGACTGCTCACTCTCTGTTCTCTCCTCCCCTCCCTTTCTCCCTTTTCCTATCTACTCTCCTCCTCCCCTTAGTGTCTTCTATACATTTACTCTAACCGAATAGTCCCTGGACCTAGTATGATAGCAACCTTGTCTGCTCCCCCTCCTTAATTTGCCCCCCCCCCCCTCCAGCACTATCTGAAATGTCGTCAGGCCTAGAACGATAGTCGCTTGTTTTGTTCCTCCCCTCCTTTTCTGCACCCCTCCCCTCATCTTTTGTTTTTCTCCGGCTCTACCAGAAATGTCGCCAGGCCTAGTACGGTAGTCACCTGTCTGTTTCCATTTCCTTCCCACTCTCCCCCTCCCTTCCTTATCTATGTTGCACTATCTGCAATGTCGTCAGGCCCAGTACGATAGTTAATTTCACATCCTTACTGTTCATGGCCTGTAAGAATGTCATTGTATCTTTCTTTGTTCCCTCCCTTGCCTTGAAGCGCTTTGAAACACAGTGTGTATAGGCGTTATATAAATAAACTATCATATCATATCAATATTTAATTTGGTCACGGCCCTTGTGATTTGATTCCACATTATCAATTTTCGCTTTCTAGTTCTGGCAGAATAACATTGGAATATGTTACAACTCGGCATATCATGATATACGTGTAAACAATATTCTCAGTAGCAGTCAGGCAAAATGTTTTAAAAAGGTTGATTTGCTAGTGAAAAATATCGGCGGGAGCAACTCTCTATCAGGACAATCCCCCAAACATTCACCTGTTGTAAATATCAGGAGATTGAGGTTAAGGGTGGTGTTGCAAGGTCAGATGATCTGAGGCAGTTGGTAAAACCAAAGCCCAATTACCTTAGCAAAAGGCCTTAACACATAGGGCTAAGCGCATCATTATGTGGCTACCTCTGTGTATATGGAACTGTAATGGTTATTTTTTACTATGGATTCCCACTTGACATCAGGGAATATTCAAATAAGCATGTAAAGCTTGAAAAGTTACAAAGCTTGATACGTAAGGTTCTTAACTACAACTGATGAATGGCGGGACACCACGAAACAGACTGGGCTTTAAGGCTTTTCTTGATGGGCAAAAGGAAGGGGCTGCGTGTTTGCCAGTTTTGCCATTTTCAGATGCAGAGATGGCTTTATAATCAGCTCAATGAAGATGCCAAATTTTTAAGTTCAGAAGATGCAGGACTTTATACCTAAAAACTGCTTTCAGGTTTTGCATATGAGAGGTTTAAGAAATTAAATAGCAACATCAACGGTGGTTTGTACAATGGAAGGCGTTTTAACTGCCCAGTAAACTGCACAGAAGCAAGAAGAAATAAATATTCAAGTCATTATCTTTGTTTTCTCATTTCATTTTTTCTTTCAAATCATTAGAAAATACAAGAAACAAATGAAGTACAGGGAGATGTAGCGCAGCATAAGCAGTTTAACATTTATATAATCACAAACTGCATATACTGACCATAGTACTATTCCATAGGCTGACGGCTATCAACATTACATTTCTATCAGAGTGAATATGCATCAGATTTCTATAGTCTCTACAGTTGCCTCGATGCAGGTATAAGGCAGAATGGCATGCATTTATTTATATTTTCAAACTAGAGGCATCCCAATTGCCCTGTTGTGGTTTTTCTGATACAGAGGCGCTGTACAATCCTCGGTCCCCTCCTGCTACATCCATGGTGCTAAGGCACCCCAAGCAAAGAAAAAACATATTCACAGGTGGGGAATGCTCAGATGGAACTGAGACTGAGGTAAGCTGCTCGAAGAACACTGTAATAAAAGTATTAAAAAAATAAAATAAAGCAGGACAGAAAAATATATCATGTAAAACAAGATAGCCTAATTATTGCTGACCTGGGCTATCTATACCTGCTTAGATGGCAGGTAGTTCAAATCTTGGAACATTTAGGTTGTTTTTTGTGTGCGCTATATTTTGAAATATGTACTGTTCGGTTTTGCATACTTTGTCAACCTGTGATACTTTAATTTGAGTTTGTGCATAGAAATTTGTAACACTGAAACAATGATCTGCCCCAATAGGGATTTTGTTGGTGTCCTGCTCTGTTCTCTAGCATTCCCTGAACCAATGACACTGTTGATTACCAATGTAATTTTATTTAGAGTAGACACTATTGGGAACGTCGTTTTCCTATATGTGTTACTATATTATGTTTTACATACGTTACTTGCAATGTCTGCATTGGAATGGATTACAAATGGCTGTGTATTCATATTTTAAATGTTTTTAAAGGCATTGCATTTATCTTTATGTTTTTAGAAACTTATCACAATTGCAACACACATAGAATGTTGCTACTTGTGTGAATCCAGACCTGAGAGGTTTAATCTTGAAGTCTTTTCATTACTGGTTCTCATCACTCCTGGCATTTGTGGTTTCTGCAGTACACCACAGATTTCAATTAACATTAGATTACCACCGCTATTAACTAGCTGTGCCCGATGACTTCTTAGATTTTACATACACATCCGAGTGTACTACATAATTAATGTATTTACTGTACCTCTATTCAGAAATGACTAGAGGTGTGTACATCCCTACTGAACTTCATCTAACGACTTATCTCTTTTTTTGTATGCAGAGACAGAGTTTGAATTTTGAGATCCAATTTCGAAAATGCTTCAAAATAGATATTTTGATTTTATGCTAGGCTGAAAGTAAGGCAAGACAAACTATAAAACATGCTTGTGATATATGTGCAATTGCGTTTATCAGACCTAGGTTCTTAATAAAAGATATTATAAGAGAAAATTGCTTTTGGCTCTGTGTGTTTTGTGATTCTTGCAGCTTTGCTGAATTGTTAATGCAATTATTATATCTAAAGTCAATTTCAATATACACATTAAAACACACATTTTGTTTTATCAGTTAGCATTAAAGTGGTGCCATCATGGCATCGTTCACCATGGAATTGCTGCTGCATTGTAAACAAGACAATAGCACAGGGGGACTGCAATGGCAAACACAAGGAGAGGGAAGAAATAGATGAGCTGTTCCTTAAAGAGAATACAGCTGCTTCCTGTGTGAGAAGAGCTCCATGGTATTGACAAAGCAAAATTCGCTCTGGTAGTTTCTACATCCCTAGCATGAAATGTAAAGCAATCTGAAAAACTAGGGATGGAGCTAGCAAACTTCGAAAATAAGGAATGTGACCAATCCACACCAACAATAGCATAATATTTGAGACTGTGGGGAAAGAGATCTATTAGAATGCAGTATTATTCATTTAACTACACAAACTCTCGGTCCTTCCCAGGCAAACTAATTCGGCTGATAGGCAGGAACTGCACATGCATTGCAGTCACTTCCTTCTTTCCGCCAAAGACTGCATTTGTTTTATCACTTTTTTTAAAAAATGTTACTTTCCTTACATATGGTGTACACATATTCTAAAATGTGTTTGGAAAATGTGCTCCACTGCCTGGGGATCATTGTTCTTGCACTTATAACATGTTGGCTCTGCGCTGTACTGTAACGTTCAAAGGCTATTTTTAATTAACTACATTATAATAAATACGGGTTGTGTATATTACTGGTGATGTGTAACATAATGGGCAGCAGTCAATGAGGTGGCTACAACTCTCTACTTATTTTCAGGCTAACCATATTCTCCATCCTTCCAGCCGGTATTCGGTCCTGGAATGGGTACAGAATCAGACATGGTTGCACTTCACAATGACATTGCACTGGCTCTAGACCGCGGAGAGACAAGGGCCCTTATAATACTAGATCTCTGCGGCCTTTGATATCATTGACCATCAGAGACTATTGCAGTACCTGTCTGAAGTGGGTGTCTCGGGAGTGCCCTTGAAATGGTTTTCCTTTTTTCTATCTGGTCGTACTCAAGCAGTACTCTCCTGCCTTTCTCCTCCTCTTATGGTGGTCGACTGTAGAGTACCTCAGGGCTCTGCGATCTCCCCTTTACTCTTTCATTTGTACATGGCTGACCTGGGTAGACTTATCGCCAGCTTCAGTGTGCATTTTTTCATGTATGCTGACGATATTCAGATTCTTTTCCGTCTCAACTCTCCTAAGGAAGGTTCCTCTGAACTTCTTAGAGCTTGTCTCATTCATTTGCCGGTGGATGTCTGAAAACTGGCTCAAGTTGAAAGGGGAAAAGTCTGAGATATTATTGATTGGTCAGGCCTCCAATAGTTGGAGCTCCGATTACTGGCCCACCTGCCTAGGACCCTGTCCCAAACCTATGCCCATAGTCAAGAGCTTGCGGTTTGCCAGTGTGCCTTTGCGAAATCCAGGGTACTGAGAAAAGTGCTCCCCTTTCTCCCTAACACAGCTAGGAGCAAAATTGTCATGGCCGCCATTATGGGGGCCATTCATTACTGTAATGGCATTTATTTGGGTCAACCAGAGGCACTGCTCCATCGACTACAGAACCCTCAGAATGCAGCAGATAAATTGGCTTTATGCACCCCTAGACTAGTACATTCCCAGGACCTACTTCAGCGCCTCCACTGGATACCCATCAGGAAATGGGTGAAGTTTAAGATCCTTTGTATGGTCCACCATGCCATCCACTCCATGGGTGCCCAGTTCCTTCATTCGAAGCTGTCCCTCTACCAATCCAAGAGAGATCTTCGCTCAGCCAATGAGCTGCTGGTGACTGTTCTGCGGTTTTGACCTACTCACTCGGGGGGCAGATTCTTTCTGTTTAGGTCCCATCCTTGTGGAATGCTCTCCCATTACACGTTAGGAGCACCCAGGCCCTATCCGTGTTTCGTAAAAAGCTATAGACTTATTTGTTCTGATTCGGCTGCTTCTGCCACCCTCTCTGGTGGTTTGCTACCTTGAGCGCCTTGATGCCTCCGGGTCTTTGTTGCGCTCTATACATTTTTTATACATACTTCTGTGAACCAATGTGAACTTGCACTAACTGCTCGCGTCTACCCCTTGCACTGGTTCATTGTGTGGACTGTTGTGCATTTGCACAGGTAACGCGTGTGGTTCATTGGGCAGTATGTGTAAAACCCTGTTGACTTACGCAGGTTGTTTGTGTTATGAGCACCACTACATATATTTGGCTGGAGTTGCTTACATGAATCACTTGGTACTTAACAAAAGTTGTTTCTCTGGTGCACTTGCACAGGGTATTTGCGTTAGTTTATAGTGGGCAGTAGCTTTACATTCTGCTATTGGAACGTTTAAGATCCCCACGTTGGAGACTGTCTCATGCTATAATCAAATGAAATGTGGAAAATGCCTACCAATTGCCAGAGCATAAGTATCACTGCCTACGAAATGCAACAAGATTTTACCTGAGACCAAAGCTGCAATCTTTTATATTGAACAAGATAAAATACCTCGGCTCGTTAAGTGGGTGTAGTCTCATGATAATGTACATGTTTATAGTTCGTTTTTCTTTTTTTTTAATACAAAGGGCAACTGTACCCACAGAAAATATTGAACATTTCAAGCATACTTGAAAAATAAAAGTTCTGACATGGCTCCCTCAACAAACACAATAAAAGCATACAATCATGAAATACTAAGATATGACACCACAAAAGGACCACCAAAACTGTCTGTAATTAAGCGGGAGTAGCAAGCAACGATTCCAATCACATTAGCGGACAAGTAAGGTGCAGCATGTTAATTAACATATGAAAGGCACACACCAACATATATGTATGAGTCGTGTATGTATTCATAGATATGTATACACAAATACACGTTATATCTGGATATATACATATGAATATAAATGTATACATATATGAATATACACAGAAAGAAATGAATATGCAGATTGTTTGTTTATATTTATATTAAACATTTTTTTAACAAAACATGATTTTTTGAGTTTTTATTAGTTCTACTGTTTTTGCTTAAATGCACAAACCAGAGAGATAACCGAATCTAAAAGCTGTTCAACTGTCAACTGTTCATTGATAATCCACAATACAGGCGTTGTTTGAATTTAACGTGTAAAGCTCATCTTTCCATCATGCCTCCACTACTAACGCTCTACGGATATACCAGGAAACCTACTTTTATGGCACACATGGCTCTAGTGTAGCAGTATTAATTGGAAGGAACCTTGTTATAGGGTTATTTTGCAGCCTGGCTTGTAGAGGACGACTGACAAGGCAGCTTGACTGAGGACTTTGCATCAGTAGATGGCCGAATTCCACAACTCCCTGTTAATATATGCAACCATCACTGGCAAGAGACTCCCCGTTCCCGTCCAGGTCTGAAGAAATAACTTGGTCACCCAAAAACTGCCACTATTCCTAGGCACATACTCACGTGGAACTTCAGAGGAACATGCCAAAGGTTTCAATACCTCCAAAATACTAGTCAAGCTAGCCTGCAAAAGTAGCACAAACACCTGCCTTTGGCTGGTTCATCCGTAAGGTGTCAACGAAGGGGTTTGCACGACAAACAGGTGTGCAGCGAATCTTAGCAATCTCTATAGGCAGGTCCACATTAGCTATGTGATAACCCGCCTTGTTTATAAATGCCCACATGCACAATTCATAAATCCACACGTCATCTAAGATTGGACTTTTTATAAAGCCCACTAAATTCTAACAACTGTCACAGCACAAGCTTTGAAGGTGGAGTAGGGCTGTGCCCGCAACACCAGGGTTTTGGAATTTGAGCCGCCCCCACTCCTTCCAAAACTGATAAATGCAGTCCATTCCGATGCATTACACAAGGCCTTCGAGGTGAATGATAACAGGCAGGCAAAAGAATGATAATGGCCATTGTTGTGGATCCTTTTCTGACAGACTTGTTACCATGAAAAGCCTTGGCGGCACCCATCCAACTGGGTCATCCTGCTGGCCCCTCCTCTACCGATTGAACTCGATCATGCCAGGCACAATTATTACATCACTGTAATAGTCAAGGGGGCATACATTATTTTGTACAGAACAGAAAGCGAGCAGCACGCTCTGTACTCGTGGACCTAATGGTTGCAAGCAAGGCTGCACTTGCAATAAAAGTATAAGAACTCATGGTGTTTGTGAAAACCATACTCACCAAGGAAAGGGGCTGCAGGGATATATGAACAGTTAACGACCTCTTTCACTGGGCAAAAAGAACAGCTATTCTTTATTTGAGAGCAAAGATATGTCTAAGTGTGCCTCATGTTCTGTCTAACTTACTGTGCTTCTAGGAACAGCTTCTATTTTGCGAAGGGTGGCAAAGCATTTCATTATGCAGGCCCAAACATAGAATACCCCCACCCCCACACAGATAAGGTTGTTCTCCTTAAGCCTCGTTCCCATCGTAAAATACATGAAAGTTATTGTTTCTTGAAAGTTCCATCTTACGCAGTGTCTCTCTTTGGTAACTGATCCCATATACATTCGCACATCATCAAAACAAAAACACAATTCAAATTTGTGAATAGGGCAAGGAGGCCCGCCTTCAGCAAGGAATGTTTTCTTCACTAGATGGATAGTTTGCGTGTTGTCCACGGCTTCATAGTTCATCTGTACAGGATGCTAGCCTCACTCAGGCATGGGTGCTTATCAATCAATGATGGGCAGGCATGTTTCACTTGATGTGTTAAGTCTTCGATCTACTGCGGATTTTCGCCACAACTCGTTCGCTCCTTTCGGATGTACAACATAACATCCAGTACCCTCACCCTCGGCTAGCCTTTCAGATGAGTGCTGTGGAAAATCACCGCTGCTACAGCTGTGCAAACGTTAACCACTGCTTCAAAGGAAAGGCCCGAGCAGGCAGAATGGCGAGACTCAATGGAGGATTTTAGTACCTTCAACGTTTGGCAGAGGGATGATACTAGGCGATTAATCTATGTAAAATGACGTCTCTGAATTCGTTTGCCAAATGAACAGACTTCTGCATCGCTGAAATCCTGGACATTAATGGGATGGCAGTGGTCACAAAAGGACGCGCCGAGCTCCTAACTTGGAGACTGAAATGTCCTTTTATGCCACTTTAGCAAACTTCTCCAATACCGTCCCGAGCCATACTGAGGAGAGCTACGTCACCATGCGCTGCCCAGTCCAGACCTTGCTCGTTGGAGTTTCTCAGAGGGAACGTGGTTAAGTTCCATATAGTGTTCATTAGCTAGCAACCTTTTAAAGAGTAGACAAATCCCCCAAACGTATCCACAAATGATTTAACATATTTTATGAAGAGAAGACATAAAACTTGTGGGCAAAATGAGAGAAAGTGAGAAAAATTGATAACTCACAAAGCCACCAGATTTACCTGAGAAGTCAAAGTACTCCACAAAGTAGAAAGTACTGTGTGCTCTCAGATCATGTTTTTTTTCAAATAAATCAATGCCAAAAAATATACACTACGCCAATTAGGACACCAATAATAATGAAAACAACAAAGAAATAAACACAAAACGTGTAGGTAGTAAGAAATAAAGAACCCAAATGCAACGTACAGTAAACTGCTTCTAGCCGTGCAGGTGAAGTATCTATGATGCACATGTAGAAAGCAGGAGGGAATGTTACCCAGCTTATACTAGAGTGACAGCACCTCGGATCCCAGCATCACTCAATCGTCGCGCCACTGGGCTACCGTAGAAGGGATTTTATTACACTGTGTAAAGTCTTAGAGAAGCTACTGCAGGTAGTAGCTCTTAATACCCAAGCAATGCGTTCCTCTTGCTTTCTCGCCCACCTTCCCACCCCGAAGTCTGGCTGTTGGGTAGTCTGATGCACCTCTCTTGCAAAATCTTCAGGGCAGGCCCCCAAGGCACTGCAGCATGGCAGGACAGTTTGTTTACGCATAACAGACGGCTGGATAAAAGGCACATGTAGGGTGGGGAGGGTGTCACAGGCTGTGGAAAAAGATGGGCTTCACTCTGCCAGAGAGTATCTTGGGCACTTGGACAGAGATCATCTCTGCCATCATCTCAGGGAAATCCACGCTGACCATCTGAGCCTTAGCGAAGAGGTCAAATGTAAACTGATGCAGCTCTCTGGCAATCTGCAAAAAAAGAAATGTTTATTGGACGGTACATAGGATCCAACTATAAGCTACACAAAATACCTGACTGATATGGACATACAAAGTCACATTTATTCATTCTCGATTTTAAGTCTATGGTTATTTATTAACCATCAAGATACACAACTCTACAGATTCCTTACCCTTCTTTTCATTACATGTGCTCTATGGTTACCGAAGGTACTTAAAGCTACATTTAGTATTTCAGTAAAGAAATTGAGTCCGCTGAACACCCTCTACAGCAAACACATGGCCTGATATTCAAACATATGGTTAGGTAAACAGGTCTGCGAGAACTTAAGATAGAAAAAGAGAAGTTCGAATTTTTACCGTTTCCAAGAACTGAGTTCCACCTACAACATTTGGACCTTTGATAGTTGACGAGCCAAGGCTATGCAATGCCTTTCTGACATTTCAAAAAAGTATTGCATTACAGTAGAATTCTGTCTTGTGGCGCCTTCTGTGTGGCCAAAAGGCATCTGGAGTAATTTCACTCTGTCACTTAGACCTAACAGCAGCACATTAAATATAACTTATTAATCGGCAACAATAGTTGTAACAATAAAGGAAATCATGTCTTCATGAATGAGGGAGTATTACATTACTCACAAAAACCGATAGCACATGCTTATTTTTCAGCCTTACCAAGTCCACAAATTTACAGGTGGCAAAAAACACAATAATTCTTAATTCTATATGGCCACAGTCCATAACAAAGTTCTGAATAATTATCAACAAACCGCACATTTCTCCAGCTGAATGCATCATGGTCATCGGACCATCTTCAGGAACCACAATTGTCAAACAAAAGGTAAATTCATGACCGGCAGATACTCACTAAAATATCATTAAGACAGAATAACACAAAGCTAATATCCTCAGAATATTACAAATAAAAACCTGATTCGGGAAGATATCTCGCGCTCACACCTATATTTTTACAAAATTTCTAATCAATTTTGGTCCAATAATATTAATGTAGTGAAACAACTTCAATTTAAAGAGTCCATCAATGCAATAATTCCCAACAACAATTTGTCCAAGAAAAACAGCCGACACGTGTTTCGACCTTTGGTCGTTCTCAAGGCCCATATATAAATCACTAGAATTCACAAGTTTGAAGTATAAAGGATCACTCAGTTTACTTGGTCTTGAGTTGTAACTTCAATTTTCAGATCAGCTTTTAACGATTGGGGTTTAAAAAGGTTTGAAAACAAATGTGGGCTAATTTTCATACCCACAATGCCTTGCTGTTGTGGCTCAGAACTGGCGGTGAACTGCCAGCGAAGGCTATAAAGGTGGCATTGTGGAATGTGTGACTTGGCTCAAATCTTTGTAAACCCACCATAGTTCTCTTGGTGTTGTGTATATGCAGCGTTGAGTATCAGGTTCCATAGAAAGCCTGAAAAATGAACTGTTAATAACGTGTGACTTGCATGAGGGGTTTGACTGAAATGTTGCCAAAAACAAATTTGTACTCGCCCAATAAAACCACCCAGTAGTTGTAAAAATATTTGATGGAGAAGGGGGTGCCCCGTTCTCCCAAAATGATAGCTGTAACTCCCATGGTGCTTTGCAGCAGAGAGGGTGACAGGATTTTCAGAAATGAAAAAGCAGCTACTTTTTCTCCAAATTCTATTGTTAATAATTTTTGATCTGCAGGATCGATTTGGATGTAATTCTCAAAACAAAAGGTTTGTCAAGGGACCCCTGCAAAACTGCAAATGTTGGCAACTTTACGTTATCAAATGGAAAAGTTATTAAGAAAACAAAACCACAGTTACACAGTTTTCAGCCCTTTTATTTTCCCATAGAGAAAAAGAAAAAGTGCAGTTTTTGAGCAGCCGTACCGCGAACACGGCTAAGCAGATTTGATCTAAAACAACTTAGGCAAAAAGCATGGACTTACTTTTCCTGAGTGGTTTGGGGGTAAATCCATGCCCTTAAAACGTTTATATCAGCCTTGGTGCTTTTTACAGCAGTAAATATAACATTTGACTTGCTGGATGGGTTGGATGGAATTTTCCAAACAATTTATCAACTTGACATTTTGGGAACAATTCGTCAAAAAATGAAAATGTTATCAAGAAATGACAAAAAACACAGTTTTTAGCCTACTCCCCTTCTTTTTCCCATAGAGAAAAACTGCAGTTTTTGAACAGCCGTAGCGTGAAAACCGCTTGGCATGTTTGAACCCATTAAGAAACAATTTGGGATAAAGTGTTGACTTAATTTCCATGACTGGATTGGGGTAAATTAGTCGTTTTTAAATTTAAATTATTCAACAGAGAACGGGGTGCCTCATGCTCCTTAAAATCTTCACATCAGTCTTGGTGAGAGAGGCTAATACAATATTGGGGAGGGTCTGGGGTTATTCCGTCCAGTAGTTGTTAAAATATTTGATGGAGAAGGGGGAGTCCCTTTCTCGCAAAAGCATAGCTACATGTGTGTCACACAATGAATCAGCAAGTCTTTTCAGAAATGAAAAAGCTGCCATTTATTTTGTTTCAAATGAGAGATAACCGCAGTTATAACGTGCATAACCGAGGTTAGCCGAAAAAGAAGTGGAAGAAAGTGGCATTTGAAGGAGGCAATGATGAAATGGCATCAGGCTAGAGGTGGGGAGGAAGAAAGAGGACACTATTTGAAATTGGAACGTTGGAGAGCGGCTGTGTACCAAGTTCAGAGTTTTTAACGTTTTCGCATAACTGGGGTTATTGAGCGGGATAATTGCAGTTATTATAGAAATCTAGATCGGGAATAAAGTGGATCAGATGAAAGGATGAGTGTTTGGGGGAATGGGAGAGTGGTAGAGAGGGAAAAAGAACTTGAAGGGAGTGGGGAGAGCATGGCACGATAGGGGGAGCACGCGGAGAGTGCCTGGGAGGGCAGGGAAGAGTTTGGGATTTTGTGTACTTTTGTCAGATAACCGCAGTTATCTGTAGTACATTGATTACCGCGGTTATGGGAGATTTTTTTTTTAAAGCGAGTTTAAAAAATTATATTAAGATTCATTTTTGGTGTGGCCAAAGGCTATGGGTACTGTGTTACTTTAAGGAACCGAATGATGCAATATTTAAAGTGGTTAAAGGCCAAGGCGAGTGGGCCCCAACGAAAACAAGTGGGCAACATGTCAAGGAGTTTGGCCAAAGGCCCTGGTTAGTGTGCTCAAAATAAAATCTAGAGGTGTGTACAGAGCGTTAGGACCTGGCTAGTGGGCCCGAAAGACATGTAAAAAAGAAACCTAGAGGTTTGGCAACGGACAAAGGCCGTGGCTGGTGGGCCTGAAAGACATGTATTGTGGCCAGTGTGTAGTGGGTCCCAAAGAAAGATATTGGGGGGAACATGTACAGTGGACACAGCGCTTAGTAGGCAACATGTCAAGGAGCCACAGCGAAAGCCCGGGGCCACTGGCCATGGCCGAAGGCCATTGCTAGTGTTCCCAAAAGAAACCTAGTAGTGGGCGCGTTTAGAAAACCCATTGGATCAATATGCAGAGAGGCCATGTCCTAAGGCCGTGGATACTGGGCATGGCTGCAGGCCATAGATAGTGGGACAGGAAGAGAGCTATTGGGGCAACATGTAAAGGTGCAACTAAGGACATGGCTAGTAAGTGGGAAAGAAAGGTAGTGTTGATACAGTGGGCATGGCCGAAGGCCGTGGCCCGTACAAATTTGGCAAAACCATTGAAATCCACTGAATAAGTTAAGTTAGGTTTTGGCACTGAAGGAGTATGTTTCTTACCTGTAACTCCTGTTATCCAGCATTGGTCTCTTTCATAGATTCACATGCTCTGATTATTCCCCGTCAGGCTGGGAATCCTTGCTTAATTTTTGATTCTCCTTGCCCTTGGAAAGAAGAACCTACATTTTGCACCCTAACACTCCTGTGTTATGGGTGCTTTTGGCCCCATCCAATGGGACCTTGAGTAACTGTAGACTAAACCCTCCTCTTCCACTTCCCTTCACATTCTAACTCTGTGGAACCGGAAGTCACTGGGGTGCGAGGGATTCCTCCCCACCCCCATGGGGTGGACGGAGGGCGCATATTAATCTATGAAAGATACCGATGCTGCAGGAGTAAGAAACAAACTCCTTCTCCAGCATTGGATCTTTCATAGATTCACATGCTGTGAATAGACTACGCAGCAGTACACAGGTATAGGAGGTGCCTGACGGCAAAAAAAAAAAACATTTAGCACCCTAACATACCAAATATCCGTGGATCATATGTTTCTGGAACAAGCGTTGCAGGACTGCCCTTCCTGTTTGCTCTTCCTCTTCATGTTTTTTATACAGGCAGTAGTGCCTTGTGAATGTATGCGGCACCGCCCAGGTGGATGCTTGGCAGATGTCAGCGATCTGCACCCCTGACCACCATGCCGCTGTCGCTCTTGTTGAGTGTGTATGAGGGGGAGGCCGGAGGGGTTTACCCGCGGATTTGTGGCAGAACACAATGGCCAACGATATCTTGCTATGCTTTGTTTGGAGAGAACACTGCCTTTTCTTGCCTGCCCATATGCAACAAACATTTGCGTGGAATGTCTGAACGACTGTGTTTTGTTTATACAGTACTTTAATGCTTGCTCAAGGTCGAGTGAATGCAAGGCCACCTCCGATGGTGATGAAGGCTTGCTGAAGAACACTGGTAGGGATATGAATGAATTTTTATAGAATTGCGAGGGTACTCTGGGGATGAACCTAGGGCTGGCCATGAGAAGCACTCTGTTTCTTTGGAACCTCAAGTATGGATGGTTGATAGCGAGCACCTGTAGTTCGGACACTCTCCTCTCAGACGTGATCACCACTAGGAATAGGACTTTCCAGGACAGGAAGTTTAATGTTGACGAGGCCATAGGCTCAAATGGTTTTCACATTTACCCTGAGAGTACAGTGTTGAGGCTCCACTCTGGTGAGAGCCGTTTTAATGGTGAGAAATTTCTGAAGAGGCCCTTGAGGAAATATTTTATGAGCCTTTGCACACACAGGGACATGCCCTTGTCCTTCCCGGTGTATATTGAGATGGCCGCCAAGTGCACCTTAATGAAGTTGTGAGATAGGCCCTGTTTGGCTAGGCCTAGTAGATATGGGAGGACTTGCTCCGGCATTATCTGAAATGGATCCAGGATCCCCGTTTGTCCGGTGCTTTGCACCGCTTGCAGAAATGCTTCCACTTTAGGTGGAACGATTCATTGGTAGAGGGTCCCTAGCTGCCTCTAGCAACTCTCTTCAGTCCAGGGGAATGTTATGACCTCCGAACTCCGCAAAGTCAGGAGCCACGTTTTGAGACGTAGACATTGCAGGTTGGGGTGTTGAATCTTCCCCTTGCCCTATATCATCAGGTCTAACGCCGATTATCTCGGAGAATCAGGTCTGGCAAGGCCAGTATGGAGTGATGAGAATCACTTTGCATGAGTATCGCTGGATTGTCATCAGCGTTCTGCATATGATCGGGAATGGTGGGAACACGTATGCGAAGAGGCTGTCCCATGGAAAAGCGAACGTGTCTCCCATGGGTCCCTCCTGCGGGGTCATGCTGGCATACCTGGTGCATTTCTTGTTCTGGGTCGTGGCAAATGGATCTATTGTCGGCTGACCACAGTGGCAAAAGAGTGATTGGAGTGACGTCTGATTGAGCTGCCATTTGTTGTTCTGGGATATCTGCCTGCTGAGGTTGTCGGCTGTTTGGTTGTAAATCTCTGGCAGGTGAAACTCTTGTATGCTGATATTGTGGTCTGTGGCCCAGTGCCATGTCAGCTGTGCCTACCCGGACAATGTCTTGGACCTGGTACCCCCCTGCTTTCACAGGTAATACACGGTGGTGGTGTTGTCTGTGAGGACCTTGACAGTTTGATTTTGTAGTACTGGTAGGAAGGACTTGAGGTGCCCATGGAACCGCTTTTAGTTTGTGCCCATTTATGTCTAGGGATGCCTCCTGGGGCATCCACAGCCCCTTGAGGTATAGTTGGTCCAAGTGAACGCCCCACCCTTGTAGGGAAGCTTCCGTCACCAGCCTCTTGGTGGGTGGAGGGTCTTGAAACGCCTTCCATTTGCAGACGTTGGGTTTATCCATCCACCACTGAAGCTGCGAGTGCAGTCTGGGAGGAACCTGAACCTTGTCTCCCCATGACCCCATGGTATGCAGCCAGTTGGCCGCCAGGAACTCCTGCAGAGGCCTCATGTGAAGCCTGCGGTGTGGGGTTAGTGGTATGCACAATGCCATTGTTCCAAGCCTCACCGTTTGGACCTTGTTCAGTGCAAAAGGGTTGCAGCTGACTGTTGTGGCTGTTTATCCTAGCGCTTGGATGGACGCACTCTTGGCTCCTGTGTGGAGAACTCCACCCCTATGAATATGCCCTAGGAATATGAGCTTATTGGACGGCCGCAATTTTTTTGGTAATTGATGGCCAAACCCAGTGCTTGCAGCCGGTCCACCGTTGCCGCTATCGGCCGTAGCATTCCCTGCCTGGATGGTGATCGTGCAAGCCAGTCCTCTAACTGAGGGTAGAGGTTGTGCCCTTGTTTTGGCAGTTTGCTATCAACCGCTGTGAAGCACTTTGTAAAGATACATGGTGCTGACTTTAGTCTGAATGGTAGGACCCTGAACTGATAATGCTGGTTTCCAACAATGTGGTGGACTTCATGCAGGAGGGCGGCCTGCGGTTGGGCGGTATGGGAGGGGGCGCTCACTTGAACTAACAGGTGCCCACAGTGGAACACATCGAGCACCCACTTGTCCGTTGTTATTGCGTCCCAGACCACGGCAAATCTGGAGACCGCCCCTGGTGCGCTGTGTGTATGATTGTCATTGTTGAGGTTTACCTTGCCGTCCCCTTTGGGATCAGGATGGTTGTTTAAGGCGATGGGGATGGCGGATGTCCTTCGACTTTTGATACCCCTGGGATGCCCTTTTGTATCCCTGTGAGTAATGTTGAACCTCTTGAAAAGTGCTGCCCCTTGTTGGAGGAGGCTGTTGATGTTCTGCAGGATGCTCCCCTGAACTGATGAAAAATTGTGCTGGTTTTGCAGGGATGTCAGAGACCTCACAGTGTCGGTGTCTGTTTTTATTGTCTTGAGGGCCTTGTCGATTTTAGGATCGAATAGTTCCTCCTCCTCAAACGGCATATCTACGACCTTGTGCTGGATGTCTGGCCGGAAGTCCGTACAGCGGAGCCCAGTGTGCCTTTTTAGGACTACTCTGTTTGCCACCTGCTTAAACCTTGTCTGTGCCTGGTTCACTGCAATGATGATCCCTATGTTGGAGGCATCTTCACTTTATTTTTGTATTGCCTATGTCTCCTTATGCTTTTCCTCCGGCAGATGGTCTAGGATTGGTGCAAGTTTATGCCACATTTCTCTGTCTTACGTAGCTATGATGGCTAAGGAGTTAGATGCTTTCACTGTTGTGGCGCCAACAGCACATATCTGCTTGCCCGCCTTTGCTTTTTGGCCTGTAATTGCCAAGACCACTGACTTGGGTGACTGTTGAGAGGAGAGGCACTTCGGGCAATGTCCAGAGGGTTGTTCTTTTTATCTAGGCGGCCTTTGACGGCCAGGATTGTGAATGGTCACTTTATTGCTTTTACCCGCTCCTGCCATAGGTGGTCAAGGATTGGAATCGAAACCACTGTCCTTTTGCCCATGTGGTCGAATGAAAAGCATTCTTTGTCTTCCTCCGAGGGGAGGAGAACAAACTCCTTGCATACCTTCACGACTGTAGAATGAAACCCTGTGATGTCTTCCGGGGGGAGGACGACGATTTTGCTGATTCCACTTCCTGGGGAAATTACTGGGGGGAATCTGTGTCCCAGTCTTCCCGTCTTGGTTGAGAAGGATGTGGTGTCCTGGGGCTGGTATTTATCTATACCAGTTAGCTCTCCTTCCTCCAGCGCAGATTGGGTCGGTATATGGGTCCTCTTCTAGGACGGAAAAAGTGACGCAGGAGCATTGCTTCTGTTTCTATGGATTGGTCGTAGCCTCGTAAACGGTGGAGGCGATAAAGAGAGGTGGACTGTGACTGTGAGCCTCTTAACCTTGACCCTGAAGTGGACCTAGCCCTGGAAGGCGAGGACCTTGCCGACCTTTCCTCCGATATCGGCCTGCATTTTGACGGAGGATCCTGCAGGGGTGAGGGGAAGGCAGGGCTGGGGCTCCAGGTCTTTTAAGTGCTGCGTCAAGCTGGGTGGTCACCCTTTGTAGGGATGAAAGGACCTTTAATGTGCAATATATTCTTGTGCGATTTTGACCCTTGAAACACTGATGATATGGCCAGTCTGGACTTAACAAGGAAATACCAAAATAGGTGCACAACCAAATGTTTAAAGAGTCGTAAGGAATACTGATATTCAAATTTTAAGGTGCGGGGGAGGACCTGAGATCCTGGCACAAGACCTCTACAAATAACAACAAAGAAGGAGAAGATTCAAGCTTTGAACCCTCCCGTCCCCTGCACGCTATAAGGTGTGTTGGGTCAACCAACTACTATATCCTAAAGAAAGTGATTACTGTAGGTAATTGAAAAACATTCAAACACAGATAGTTTTTTTGTAAAACACGTAAGTGCATGTATTTTGTTTTTAAATTGCAACTTTAAGTACAAAGACAATTGCAAAAACAATCTTAGTATTATTGCAAAGAGCAAACAAAAGATGAATAAATGTTGCCAGTAGTCTGCTTTTGAGTGGTGACGCGTTTCGAGGCTGGACCCTCTTCTTCATAGGCCTAGACAGACTCTAGACAAAAGATGTCTATATTAACAAAAGAAAGGGAATATGGAAACATATATTCTTGTGCATTTAACATACATTCTAGCAGTTCTAGAAAGTTCCATAAACAGTCATTATCCCTGTGGTTCCAACAGTCACAGTGCTAATTTTCACATCAAAAGAATGTCTTATTGGTTTTTAATTCTATAGTTTAAATTCACTGGAATACCATGTTAGAAATTAGCTCAAATGTACATACTAAAGAGTACTTTAGAGAGCACTCAGGGCCAACATGGAGTAAAGAAAACTGCCTTGCATTGCCCTTGAACTCGAATAGATTTAGTTACCTGATAATGTAGAGTAGAGTGATCTCGATGCAATATCTAGCATCCCTAAAGCAAGCGGGGATTAAGCATGTGGTCGATGCCGGGATTAACTTCAAAGATAAAGATGTATGTGATAACTCAAGATGAATTTAAACAGAGAATCCCTATAGGGGCTAATCCGATCTGAAAGATATATGGGTAGAAAAGGAAATCATGTAAAAGAAAACGGAGGTAAGTACTAGGTTAGAATCCTAGACCAACAGGTTTATGCATAACTTACAATCTACTTGTGTTCGGTGAAACTAGTACCAATGGACACTAGTGATTATCAGCAAGCTTCCAAAAAGCGCATAGCACATAATATCGCACAATAGAAAAGGAATCTCTAAGAAGAACAAAAATGGAAAAGATAAATAAAATGAACATACATTAGAGTCCAAAATCAGGTCATGTATGACTAGAAATTGGGAATAAGCCGTTAGGGTAACAAAGGAGTGTAAGAGATAAGAAAAACTAATTAACGTACCCAAATGTGGTGGACTGGGTGTAAGTCCGAGTCAACAGACGTCCTAAAATGAATCCAGGGCGAACATGATTGAGATTGTACCATACACTGGCGCCGTCATAAATCAATAAACAAACTCCGGTACTGGAGAGGAATAATCAAGAGAGAGGATTAGTCAAGGAATGATCCCAACTCTGTTACTGAGTGGAAAGGAGGAGAGGCACCTCTGGCAATGTCCAGAGGGTTGTTCTTTTTATCTAGGCGGCCTTTGATGGCCAGGATTGTGAATGGTCACTTTATTGCTTTTACCCCCTCCTGCCATAGGTGGTCAAGGATTGGAATCGAAACCACTGTCCTTTTGCCCCTGTGGCCGAATGAAAAGCATTCTTTGTCTTCCTCCGAGGAGAGGAGAAGAAACTCCTTGCATACCTTTACGACCGTAGAATGAAACCCTGTGATGTCTTCCGGGGGGAGGACGACGATTTTGCTGATTCCACTTCCTGGGGAAATTACTGGGGGGAATCTGTGTCCCAGTCTTCCCGTCTTGGTTGAGAAGGATGTGGTGTCCTGGGGCTGGTCTTTATCTATACCAGTTAGCTCTCCTTCCTCCAATGCAGATTGGGTCGGTGTATGGGTCCTCTTGTAGGACGGAAAAAGTGACGCAGGAGCATTGCTTCTGTTTCTATGGATTGGTCGTAGCCTCGTAGACGGTGGAGGCGATAAAGAGAGGTGGACTGTGACTGTGAGCCTCTTAACCTTGTCCCTGAAGTGGACCTAGCCCTGGAAGGCGAGGACCTTGCCGACCTTTCCTACGATATCGGCCTGCGTCTTGACGGAGGATCCTGCAGGGGTGAGGGGATGGCAGGGCTGGGGCTCCAGGTCTTTTAAGTGCTGCGTCAAGCTGGGTGGTCACCCTTTGTAGGGATGAAAGGACCTTTAATGTGCAATATATTCAAGTCAAGGAGCGATCCCAACTCTGTTACTGAGTGGAAAGTTCCTATTTAAAAGATCGTTCTCATTTTAATGCGCTTAGACTAACCTGTTACCGAAGGATCGAGAGTGCTGTACAGAGTAAGCATGAAAGCATCAACGACCGTTACCGTGGTAACTAGGTCCGCCATTTAAGAGAGGTAGTATCAGGACACGTAAACCGAATAAACCAATGGGGATACTCAAATGATAAGAGATCAAGGAAGGACTAATACTGTCCTCAAAGGGACCGTGAGGCGGCCACATTGGAATATATTACATATATAGAGAACCGTAGGACAGCAATGAATGAAAACTTTGTGTGATGTGCTCCGGGGTACTAATGCCGAATGGTTCATCATAGTGGATAGCAAAAACTTTCCAGAATATAAAAAATATAAAAATAAAGAGTACAAAAAATCAATAAAGAAAAAAATGTTTAGAAATAAACCAGTTTGTGAAACGCATGATAGCTTGGTATTGGCGGAGCGTAAGACAAAAGATTGCTCGCTTTGAGTAATAGAAGGGAAAAAGAATACCTGATCGAAGATGAAAAATAGGAGTTGGACGGGCAATGTCTGAGCAGATTCCCACAGCATCAGGGCTTAAGAACACAAAATCTCATAATGGCTAAACGAACATACATTGTTTAACATGTACAGTGAAGGATTTTAAAACACAGGAGAACCTTATTAATAGTTGTATAGGTAGATAAAGAGTTATCTCCAACCATATGCCGTCACAATCTAATTCCAGGACATTAATATATTCAGCATGATTTATAGATGGGTGTGCAAAGATAAAGATATCCTAGAGGTAAGATCTCTCATGTAGTTAACAGAATGGTGCAAAATACTTCAAATCAATGCTGTTGCATAACAGGAGATAATCAAACATCCATGGTTCAGTGCTCATGAGAACTAAAAACAAGTCACAAATCACAAAAAGGATTAATATTTACAAATCACGGAAAAGTTATTATTAAAAAAACAACAGTACAAGTGTAGCAGTAGTGACCTGGAAACATACTCAAGTGTTGTTTCAACTAATGACAGACATACTTATTACAGGAAACAATTAAGTGAGTGTTCTTCATTGAGACCGTTGGGATGGACCGTGTCCAAAGAGTGAATCCAAAATAGTTCTCTCCTTAGAAGCATGGAATGGTAATCTCCCCCTCTCAGGGTTTTTTTTTACAACCTCAAGGATTTGAAATCTCATGTGAGCAATTGTGTGATGTTCCAAGTTAAAGTGCCTTGCCACTGGCGATTGTTGGCTGTTACATCGTATGTTTGATTTATGCTCTGACCAACGTTCTTTTGCGGGTCTCATGGTCTGGCCCACATAAAGTTTACCACTGGGGCATTTGATTGTGTAGATTACCCCAGATGACAGACAGTTGGAGTAATCATGTATTTTTATTTTCTTGCCTGTTTGGGGGTGAGAAAGCAAGCTACCCCTTGTGATGTTGTTACAGTGTGTACAGTTAAGGCATGGGTAGGTTCCCTTCTTCTGGGTAGTCAAAAACTGCTGATTTTCTTTAAGGGGTCTTTCTGCTTTTATTAATGTATCCCTCAGATTCTTGCCTCTTTTGAAGCACATCATTGGAGCCTTATGGAACAGTCTCAAGAGTGATGAGTCATTGTGTAGTATTGTCCAATGTTTCTTGATGCTTTTGCTAATTTGGAAACTCTGATAGGAACATTTTGATATGAATAGTAATGGGATGTCTTTATCACGAGATTTAGGTTTCAAGAGATCAGTTCTTGTCACATTAAGTGATCTGTTTTTTGCCTCATTGAGAACTGTATCTGGATAACCTCTTTGTCTGAATTTTTCAATGAGTGTGGAGCACTCCATGTCAAGGCCTTCTGGTTCTGAGATGATTCTTTTCAGTCTTAAAATCTGACTGTATGGAAGGCTTTGTAACATAGCCTTGGGATGGAAGCTCAAAAAATGCAGTAAGTTGTTGGCATCTGTTGGTTTGTGGTAAATATTGGTCATGATATTGCCATTTTCAATCTTTAAGTTGACATCTAAGAAATGAAGAGACGGATTGCCAATCTCCATTGTAAACTTGATTCTTGAGTGTACCGAATTAAAATATGTAAAAAAAGATTTTAATTCATCATGAGTTCCACACCAAATTCCAAAGATGTCATCAATAAAACGTTTCCAAATTAGGATATATGCTGACCATTTAGGATGGTCTAGTACAAAGTCACTTTAGAATTTAAACATAAAGGTATTTGCGTACATGGGTGCCATGGAGGATCCCATGGAGGTTCCTGAAGTTTGTAAATAGTATTTTCCCAGAAATCGGAAGTAACTATTGTATAGTATAATGTTAAGCAATTCAATGACAAATTCAGCTTCACCTCTGAGGTTAGTTGTATTGAGAAGTAGCCACTCGACTGCTTCAATGCCTTCAGCATGAGGTATCGAGGTATACAAGCTACAAACATCGAGACTGAATAAAATGCAGTCTGAGCTAATAGCTGTAATCACCTTCAGGCAGTAAAGGAAATCAGTAGTGTCCTTCAAGTAAGTGGATGTAGCTTGGACAAGTGGTTGAAATAACATGCCTACATATACGGAAAGGGGGTCGAAGATACTTTCAGTACCCGCCACAATAGGTCTTAATGGTGGATTTGTTCTATCTTTATGGATTTTAGGCAATCCATAAAAGACAGGAGTGATGGGGTGTTTGTTAATCAGGAAATCGAATGTTGTGTCACTAATCCATTGATTTGATTTAGCTTTCTCTAAGGTTTTCATGATTAGAGTTTTGATGTTAGTGATTGGATCATTAGTTAATTTCATGTATGTGCCTTCATCGCTAAGTAACTCAAAACATTTTTTATTGTAGAAAGGAGTATCCATTACCACAATGGCCCCTCCCTTATCTGCAGGCTTAATGGTTAAGGATTCATCCTTAGCCAGGCTCTCAATGTGGTCAAGTTGACTGTTTTTGATGTTCAATGGAGAGTTTGGAACAAGTTACTTACCTGTAACTGTTGTTCTCCAGCATGGGTCTGGCATGGATTCACATGCTCATGAATATTCCCCGTCGTCAGGCTGGGAATCCTCGGTAAAGAAAAAACCAGTATCAGTTTCGTTTCTGATCTGTCTTTCGTAGTAATAACCAATCACTGGTCTCTGCGTCATACTGACCACAGCCAATGACTGCCCTCTACCTAAGCACCGCCTCTGGCAGCCATCTTCAGATTTGGAAGCACGTGAAGTGGCAGTATGACCAAGTGAAGAGCCGCAGAGGGGTAGGCGGGAGGGTTCGCATGTGAATCCATGCCAGACCCATGCTGGAGAACAACAGTTACAGGTAAGTAACTTGTTCCTTCTCCAGCATGGGGTCTGGCATGGATTCACATGCTCATGAATAAAGAATACATAGCAGTACACACATGCACAACCACGGGAGGTGGCAAAGGCTCAACATTAAGCATCACATCAACTCAACATTAAGCATCTTACCTCCTCACCAGGCTCACCTCAGGCGAACAGGTTGCGCAGCACTGCTTGGCCGACCCTGGACTCCTCCCTGGAATCCCGGTCGACGCAGTAGAATTTCGTGAAGGTGTGCGTCGACCTCCACGTAGCAGCCCTGCATATGTCCAGCAGGGGCACACCAGATAGGAACGCCGTGGTAGCTGCGATCGCTCTGGTGGAATGGGCTCTCGGACGGCCAGGCAGCGGTCGGTTTGCCAACCGGTGACAGTACATGATACAGCCGGAGAGCCATCTGGAGATGGAAGCCTTCGAGAGAGCCTTCCCCTGATTGACAGGTCCAAAGTTCACAAAGAGTTGTGACGTCTTCCGAAAACCTTTCGTGCGGTCCACGTAGAACTTCAGCGCTCTAGCTACATCCAGCGAGTGCAAAGTCCTCTCAGCCGGCGACGAAGGCGACGGGAAGAACACAGGTAACACCAAGGGTTCGTTGAGATGAAAGTCCGACGGTACCTTGGGCATGAAGGAGGGGTGCGTCCTGAGCACTACCCTCGTGTCGTGGAAAGTCAAGTACGGGGCCTTGCAGGAAAGGGCCTGGATCTCTCCCACTCGTCGTGCGGAGGTGATGGCCACGAGAAAAGCTGTTTTCCACGATAGAAACTTCAACGGGGCCGAGTGCAGAGGCTCGAACGGAGGTCCCATGAGTTTGGTCAGCACCACGTTGAGCTCCCACGCCGGGGCCTTCACCGGCGGGAACGATCTGAACAGTCCCTTCATGAACTCTTTCACCAGACGATGAGACCACAAGGACGTCCGGCCCGTGGTTCTGGTGTATCGGGAGATCGCAGCAAGATGAATCTTGATGGACGCGTGTGCCAGACCAGCTTTGGCCAGCGTCAGCAGGTACGGCAGCACTTGGGGAGCCGTAATCCGTAGAGGGTTAATCTTCTGTGCGTGGCACCAGACAGAAAACCTCTTCCATTTGTGTCCGTAGCATTTAAGAGTCGAGGACGCCCTGGCCTTTGCAAGAACCTCTCTGCAATCGGCCGGTATGTCGTATCCTCCAAACTCTAGCGCTGCAGGAGCCAGGCCTGCAAGTTCAGCGACTTCGGGTCGTGGTGGAGGATGGCGCCTCCTTCCCTGGAGAGTAGATCCGCGTCCGCCGGCAGCTTGATTGGCGGGGACGCCGACAAGTCCAGAAGGTCCGGGACCCATATCTGCCTCGGCCACGCAGGTGCGACGAGGATCATCCTGCACCGTGACCTCTTGAGCTGGTTGACGAGCCGGATTAGCAGAGGCAAGGGAGGGAACGCGTAGAGGAACAGGCCCTCCCAGGGGAACGAGAAAGCATCGCCCATGCTCCTCGTCTGGGGAAACCTGCTGGCGAACCTCCGGCACTTGGTGTTCGTCGCCGTCGCGAACAGGTCGATCTGGGGTGTGCCCCACCGTCGGAAGAGGCGATCCACCAGATCCTGCCGTAGTTCCCACTCGTGGCACGAGCGCAGCTCCCTGCTGAGTGAGTCGGCGATGGTGTTTTTTATCCCTGCCAGATGAAACGGCACCAGAAGAATCCCTTGGGCGACGGCCCAATGCCACAGGTCCTGCGCCTCCTTGGACAGCGCTGGGGACCTGGTTCCGCCCTGTTTCCTGATGTAAAACATGGTGGTGGTGTTGTCGGTGAAGATCCTCACCACCTTGCCCTTGAGGGACGGAAGGAAGGACCTGAGGGCCCAAAACACTGCACGGAGCTCCAGGACGTTGATATGCAGGGACTTCTCCGTCGGGAGCCAGAGTCCCCTTGCGTGCAGATTTTCGGTGTGCGTTCCCCACCCTTCTAGGGAGGCATCCGTGGTCACAGTCACCTGGTGGGCTGGGGTCTGGAAGTCCATGCCCGCCGTCAGATGCGCGCGGGTGCCCCACCACCGTATCGCTCGTCGGAAACTCTCGTCGAGCTTGATCCTTTCCTCGAAGCTGCCCGTCGTCTGGATCCAGCGCGCATCCAGGAACTCTTGCAACGGGCACATCCGGAGCCTGCACATGGGAATGAGGTAGATGCAGGAAGACATCATCCCGAGGAGGGACTTGATGGACCTCACCTTGGCCGCGTCGGCCACCAACATCCGTTGCACCTTGCCCAGGATGGTCCTGGTCCTCTCCTCCGACGGGGAGGCCAGAAGGGACACTGTGTCGAGCCTCGCTCCCAGAAACAGTGCGACTTGCGCGGGCACCAGGTGGGATTTGGCGTAGTTCACGGAGAATCCCAGGTCCGTGAGGAGTTGGACGGTCCTTGCCGTGTGGACCACGGCGAGCTCCCTCGTCTTGGCGCGGATGAGCCAGTCGTCCAGGTAGGGGTAGACGTGAATCCCCTCGCGGCGCAGCTGCGCCGCCACCGGTGCGAGGCACTTGGTGAAAACCCTGGGTGCCGACCGCAGTCCGAAGGGAAGGGCTTTGAACTGGTAATGACGCCCTTGGACCACGAATCTGAGGAATTTTCGGTGCCCCTTTAGGATGGGAATGTGGAAGTAGGCATCCTCCAAATCCAACGACGATAGGAAGTCTCCTTCCTCCAGCTGACCCAGGACGTGCTGGAGGGTGACCATCCGGAACTTCTGCGCCTTGATGAACTTGTTCAGGCGTCGCAGGTCCAGGATGGGGCGCCATCCTCCCGTCTTCTTCTTCACGAGGAAGTAACGCGAGTAGACTCCGGAGCCCCGAAGCCTCTTTGGGACGAGTTCGATGGCGCCCTTTCTGAGCATCGCCTTTACCTCCAGGAGAAGTTGAGGGACGTGAAGTTCTTTCCTGGCCACGGGGGGGGACGCGCGGGCACCTTCTTTGAAACTCGAGCGCGTGGCCCCGGGCCAGGGCATCCAGCACCCAACGGTCGGTGGAGATGGACTCCCACACGCTGACGAAGCCCGCCAGCCGGCCTCCCACCGGGGTGCTTCGGTGGGGGCCCGACCCCACGGCCGGTTCAATCCTGCTTGGACGCGGCCTTGCCGCCTTGGCCTCCTTGGCGACGACGGCGGGGTCCGCCAGACTTGCCTCGTCCTCTGTAGGCCTCTTGCGACGACGAGCGGGCCGCTTGACGGTAGGAAGCGAAACCGCCGCCGGAACCTTTGGAGGCGCCCTTGCCTCCGCCGCTCCGAAAGGGCGTCTGCCGTTGCTGCAGTACTCCAAGGGCCCGGGCCGTCTCAGTATCCGCCTTGATGGCCTGAAGGGAATCGTCCACTGTCTTCCCAAACAGGTTGTTCCCGTCGAAGGGCATGTCCAGGACCCTGGTCTGGACGTCCTGCCGAAAGTCCGTAGCCTTGAGCCATCCGCGACGTCGAAGGCAAACGCCGTTGCCCATCTGGCGGAACCCAGTGTCGGCGATGTCCGTCGCCACGGTGATGGCGTGGTCCGAGGCCACCTCACCTTCCTGCAGGATCTCAAGGGCCTCCGCCCTCTTGTCGTCCGGCAGAAAATCCAGCAGGGGAGCTATCTTGTACCAGAGTTCCCTGTCGTAGCGGGCCACGATAGCCAAGGCGTTGGCCGCTTTAATCGTCGTCGCCGCCGACGAGATGACTCTGCGTCCCATGGCATCCAATTTCTTTCCCTCGCCGTCCGGCGGGGAAGTCGACGTGGAGGCCGCACCCCCCCCCGCTTTCTTCCTGGCTGCCGCGGAGACGACGGAGTCCGGGGTAGGCTGCGCCCGGAGGCATAGGGGGGCCGAGTCCGGGACCCGGTACTTTTTCTCGTACCGGTCTCTTTTCGCTGGCGTCGTGGAAGGGTTCTTGAGGAGGGAAAGGCCCTCATCCCAAATGTCGTCCAACAGAGGCACTGCGAGGACCGTCTTCCTCTTGGTCTCGCGCCGTTGGTAAAGGAAGCCTTCCTTTTTCTTCTCCTCAGGGCAGAGTTGGAAAAGCTCGGATGCCCTGGCGATCATTGAGTGGAACGATCCAATCTCGTCGGGCGGAGAAGCCCTCGTGGGAGGCGACGACGGAAAATCCTCGTCGTATGCCTCGTCGTCCGTACCCGTCGCTGCCGTGTCAGTCCCCGTATCATCCCCTCGGGTGGACGGGGAGGAGGGCTGGACGGGGCGCGACGGTTGAAAAGGAGGCGGTGGATGAATCCTTCTTTTCTTGGTAGGGGGAACACCAGAAGGTCCCGGTTCTGGATCCCCCGACGGGAGAGGTTCCTCCGTCGGTAACGGTAGTCTCGTCCTTATCTCGGAGCATAAGGACTGTATAGCCAACAAAATGGCCGCTGAGTTGTCTTGCGGCGCTGGCAGAGGGGAATCCGACGGGCGAGCAGGGGCCCCGTCGGTATCCTCGACGATGTCGTCGTCGTCACCTGCGTCGGGGCCCATTCCGACGGGCTGGTCTTGTTCCACGCCTAGGCCGTGGCTTAAGACCTCGATCAGTTCCTCTTCTGAGGTTGAGGCCGAATCTACGACGACGCCCTGCCCCCCCTTCTTCCCCACGGAGGGTTTCACGGGGGTCCTATCGATGGGCACGAAAGAAGACTCCCTCCGAGGAGGCAGGGAGATTCTGGGCCCCGAGGCCGCCACCACTGGTGCAGCCTCCACAGGCTGGGCCAGGGCCGCCGCGACCGTTTCGATAGAGGGCTTGGTCGAATGGATCAAGGCCTTCACCACCTTAGGTGCGCTCACCGCCTTATCCTTGAGGGAGGGGGCACTGCCACGCTCCTCCTCTGCCTTAGAGCTCGACCGGGGTCTCTCCAGGAGCTTCGCCGGGTGCTCGGCCTTCCTCTTACCCGACCCAGAGCGTTGGCTCGTGGTTGATGGTGCCGGGGAGGGTGCGCCCTGCCTGGCGCCCGTAGAGCCCGACCGTTCGGCGCTCCCGGTGCCAGCGGACTCGCGGTGCTTGGCCTTATGTTGGGCCCCCGTCGCCGGGGCGCCCTCAAAGGTCTTAGAAGACCGCTCAGATTTCTTCCTCTTCTCGCCAGACGGGCTCTTACCCTCCAGCCAGCTGGCGAGACGTTGATGGCGGTCCTTCATGGTCCGTTCCGACATGTTGCCGCAAAACGCACAGTCCTTCTCCACGTGCGTCTTGTCCCCATGAAGGCAGTAAAGGCAGAAAGAGTGTTCGTCCTCCTTGAAGACGTTCTGCAGCTGGCATCCAGAGCAGGCCCTGAACAGCTTTCCGGGCGTCGAGCTTCCCTTCTCCTGGGCCATCTCCGAGACCGGGCCTGAGAAGCTTCTGGAGTCCTCCGAAGTGTAGCTCGACGAAATCTTCACCCTTGAGGGGCACAGATGAATCCGACACGGGTCCCCGTTGATCGGATGTAGGATCGGTGGAGCTTGAGGCTCTTTTGACCGAAAGAATCGAAGTTTTTGTGAAAAAGCGTGAAAAAATAGCACTAACGCTCGAGAGCAATAGCACGAGGATCCCAACACATGAACGTGCGGTAAAAATCTGAAGATGGCTGCCAGAGGCGGTGCTTAGGTAGAGGGCAGTCATTGGCTGTGGTCAGTATGACGCAGAGACCAGTGATTGGTTATTACTACGAAAGACAGATCAGAAACGAAACTGATACTGGTTTTTTCTTTACCGAGGATTCCCAGCCTGACGACGGGGAATATTCATGAGCATGTGAATCCATGCCAGACCCCATGCTGGAGAACTTTTGTAATTGATTCTGTTAAGATCCTGTAGGACATTTTTCTCAGAAAGATTTAAAACCGAATTCTGAATATGGGGGTCAAATGTGCTTTTTGGACGCATTTCCAATGTGTCATCAATTGTCTGGTGAGTATCCATACTAGGTTGTGTGTCAAAAAAGATTTTTAATCTTAATTTTCCTAAGAAGGCGATGTAAACATACTTTCTCATCAAAAAAGGTGGTGTTACAGGTGGGGACAAAGGATAAACCTTTGTTCAGTGTATTGAGTTGACCACTAGACAGTGTCTTGCTAGAGATGTTAACTACTAAATTAACTGAATCTATTTGTTCTTTTTTCTGGGCTGTTTTTTTGCTGCCTCACCTGGCCTTTCTCTTGTACCTAAAAAAAACCTTGAATCCGGTGGTTCACTGGCTGTTGAGATATTATTCTGGGGTGGATCTTCAGTTTGTGGAACTGCACTGGGTTGTTGTGGGGCTCGATTCTGTAAGGGTTCCCCTATACTGCTGTCGCTGCTGTTACCAGAACTCGGTGACCTGTTCTGTCTTGGTCTTGTTCGATTTGAGTTTCGTTGGCGATAAAACTCCTGCCAATTGTATACTATATCGTTTAAATAGTCAAAGGTGTCACGTTTAAATTTACGCAATTTTCTTTGTTCAATTTCAGATTTATAGTCGGCTAATTTGGAGTTAATATCCTCTAATAGCTCAGATAGTTCTTGAGGTGTTTTGAATTTCGAAAGTTGGTCTTTCAAAGTTGAAATATCTGTATCAATAGTCGTAAGTGATTTAGTTAGTTCTTCTATAGTGAGAAGGATCAAGTCCAGGGAACACTTATTGAGTATTTGGTCCCATCTAGCTACAAATGCTTTGTTGTCGCTACATAGTGTAGGTCTCAGGTAGACCCTGAGACCCCTGGGTATTTTTTGTGACTTATAGTACTCAACTAAGGTACTTGCATGAAGTTTTTGAGCGATCTCTCTACTGATAATTTTCTCTAACTTGAAAATTAATTTGTCCGGGTTATCTTTAGCCTTTAAAGTTTTGCCTGTGTCTTTGATAAGAGACAAAATTCGGGTGGCTTCCTCCAAGCTAAATGCTAGGGCTTAACACCAGGTGGGTTTCAAACAATGTTTTGTATACGCAAAGCTTTTTTCTAGTGTTCATAAATTAGAACTCAATTTAAATAGGACAAATATTAAGCTTGTTTTTAAATGTTGTCGTTGATAGGCACAAACATTGAAGTGATTCTTACCCTTTCTTGGGTTGATTATTTTCCAAGAATGGTTGTTGGTTTCTCCACATAAAGAAGATTGTTAAGAGTGTTTCCTCACAAATTGAAGGCCTTGTAGCGTTTTTTTACTGTGATTTGATTAAGTGCGCAGTAATCGATGCAAGTCGTCAAATCTCCTTCCTTCTTGGGTACGAAGAAAAAGCGAGAGGCTGCCGGTGACTTTGACGGGTGGATAAACCCATTAGCCAGGTATTGATCCAGATAGGACTTCAAGTGGAGATTTTCGGTTTCTGTAAGTGCATAAATTCCACCACAAGGAACCTGTGCGCCAGGTATCAGGTTGATCTGACAGTCATAGGATAGGGCCTATGTGGCGGTAATGTGTTAGCCTGTTCCTTCTGAAAAACATCTTGATAATCTTGATATTCTTTAGGCAAGGTGTCCATAGGTTCCGCGATCCCCGATGCTATTCCTTGAACAGATTTCAGGTTTGGCTGTGGTATAGATTTCGGGTAGTAAGCGTGGCCGTATTTGTCAGAAAAGGTCTCTTTGCACGCCAATCTATGTGGGGATTGTGAGTTACTAACCATGGCATCCCTAAGATCAACCGGAACCGAGGAGCTTTGATGAGGTCAAATGTGACTGCTTCTTGATGTCCTTCCATACACAGAAGCGTTAATTTTGTTGTGCATTGGGTTACTGGTCCCGAAGCAATTTCTGTACTGTCAACAGTAGTTACCGTTTCAGTTGTTGGTTTTTTGCATAAGGGAAGTCCCATTTCTGTTGCCAGATCTCGATCCATGTAATTACCAACTGCTCCGCTGTCTGTATATGCCTCTATGGCATGCATCCGTGATGGTCGTTGGTGATTGATCAAGGTTACTGGTAGGGCGAAATGTGAGGTCTGTGACTCATCCTTCTTGCTCGACAAGCGGACCTCTACGCTTGCCGGGCCTGGTAGTTTTCCGATTCCTTTCCATCATCTTCTTTCTCTGTAGCACCTACCACCTTCCTTGGAGGTTTCACTGGGCATTCTTTGAGGTAGTGACCCGATTTACCGCAGTATAGACATAACTGCAGCTGTCCCCTCTTGTCTCTTTTACTCTTGGTTAAAGGGGGTCGTATTCCTCCAATTTGCATGGGTTCTGTGGTATTTTCTGATGGACGTTGAACATTATCTTTGAACGTATGTTCATGGCACGATTTTCGAGTCTACTTCGGTCTCTTCTTCGATCCTGTAATCTGTGGTCCAACTGAACTACCAGGTTGATAAACACTGCACAGTCTTTATGTGGGTCTACCACTTGAGCAAGGACATCCTTCAGGTCTCCTCGTAGGCCCCGATGAAACGTGGTTCATCTTCTGGCCACCCCGCTTCTACAACCAGTCTATTGAAGGTGGAAATATAAGTCAGCAAATCTTGATTCCCTTGGCGGAGGGAAAGGAGTTTGTTATCAAAAGCTTGTCCATGCAATTGTCGAGCAAATAACTTTTCCATCTCCTGTTGAAAACCCCTGAAGTTCTGCAGTAATGGGTGATCCCGGCTTACTAAAGGTACGGACCAGTCTGCTGCACTTCCACACAAATATGATAACACAAAGGCCACCCTCGCCTAGTCGTTTGGGAAAGTCCCTGGCCTACAAAGAAAATGGAGGCGGCACTGGTTCATGAATGTTGTGTACCTTCTGGGGTCTCCATTAAACAGTTCTGGTGGTGCCAAGGGTACTGCTCCCGGCAACGTTATCTGTACTGGATTGACTGATGATGGTGCAGCGACGGATGGGGCGAATCCGGGCAAATGGTGCCTGCCCCGCCTGTTTTTGTAGTAGCTGTTTGCTTAGTTCATCAGTACAGTATTTTGTGACAATTAACTCTCGTCTTAAGGCATTGGTTTCCTGCCGGGCTGCATGTACTTCGGCGCGTAATTGTCCCAAAAGCTGGGCTAACTGATCAGTTTCAGTTGTCTCTGTGATGCCCAGGTGGATAAGGTTTAAAGGCTTTATGTTCTGAAACGCTCACCTGATATCCCAGAGGGCGTCTGGAAGACTCTGAAATCTGGAACCCTGGATGCGTAGTTGCCCAGTGCTGAATAATGAAACTGCAATTACAGAAGGGAGGATTTGTGATAACTGTCTCTAATGGGTGAATCCCCCACCTCCCTCTGACCGATTCCCTTCTCACTGGGTTCTTTTCTCACCTTAGTTATTTGTAGGGTGAGTATCCGTCCTGTGTTTCTAGTGCAGGGGCACTTGACGTTTGTTGGCGAGCTGCCGGAGTTGCTTCACTGGTGCAGTACGCCTTCCTTGGGCCCAGGCCTGCTGTGACCCCGAATCTGCTGTTAGGCAGGTATGTTTGTTAATTGTAAGGCTTTGTTCTGTTTATGGTGGGAATTCATTAATGTCTTTATCTCCTTCTTTTCAGGTGCGAAGGTCTTGATGCTGGCGTGCCGGATGGAGAGGCACGTTTTCTAGGTAAGAGAAAGCACGAAGCGCAGCGCCTTTATTGCCTTTTAAAGCTAACCTGTGTTTTCTTCTTCTTCTCCTCACAGGCAGCTGTGGTGCTGCGAGTGGATGAGAGCGTGATGAAAAACAGGCCCCCACAATCCGTTAAGGTAAGTACAGTGCTGTGCGGTTGTTTAATATTGAAAGGGAACCTGAATGTGTCTCTTTTCCTTTGCAGACGATGCTGTGGTGCTCCGGATGGAAGTGTGGCATAGCGCGAGGGAATTCAGGTAAGACTGATGCAATTCGATGTTTTGGAAGCGCGCGTTCTAATATTGTTTTTCCCTGTCTCGTAATTGCAGGTCGCAATGTTCGAACAGCAGCTTTGGTAGTGGTTCGCCGGAAGTCCTTAAGCTAGTACTCACATGTGAGTGATGTTTCTTCCTCTCTCGGTTTCCACAGATTGCAGCCCAGTTGAGATGCTGATTGCTGGATGGTGTTTTCTCAGGCAAAACAGAATAATCTTGTTCTTGTAGGATTACAGGAAGATGCTGAAGACCAGTAGCTGGACACGGGGAGCGTCACGCTGCTGGTTGCAGAATAACACGAAGCGTGTTCTGCAGTCAGTGTGGTTAATATAGCACAGGTATAGTAGTACCGAGAGGGGTGAGCTGCTCCGAAAACCATGGCCTGGCCGGCCACCATGGAGCTATTAGAATGATGTTGAGCTGGCGAGACTCCTTGATCTTGCAAATCACTCTGTGAATCAGCGAAGTGGACGGGAAGGTGTAAGCCGTTATGCCGTTCCACTGAGGCCGAAATGTGTCGCCCAGGGAGCCGGGGCCCTGTCCCTGCCAGAAGGCCAAGTGATGGCACTTCTTGTGGTGCCAGGTGGCAAAGACATCCCCTGGGGATGACCCCACCTGTTGAAGATCTCCTGAATAACAAGGTTGATTTGCTGCCACTCTGCTGATGCTGTCCGCCTACAATTTGGATTCCCCCCCGGGAGGTGGACTGCCGTGAGGTAGATGTCGTTTTCCAGGGTCCACTCCCACATGCTGATTGGCAGTCTGCACAGAGGAGGGGATCTGGTGTCTCCCTGCTTGTTGACATAGTACATGCTGGTCGAGTTTTATGTCTGGATGTGGACAACCATGCCCCTGAGAAGTGGTAGGAATGCTCTGAGCACTAGCCAGATGGTGTTCAGCTCTAACCAACTGATGTGGTATTCCTGCTCCTGTCGAGTCCAGGTGCCGTGGACCGAGAGATCGTCCAGGGTGGCTCCCCAGCCCTCGAGCAAGGAGTCTGTGTAATGGTGGCCTGTGGGGTGGGTGGCCGAAATAGCTTGCCCGTCCGTTGGTTGCAGTCCCTGCACCACCATGTTCGGTCCGGGTGGAGAGATGGAGGAACTTTGATCATCTCGGATTGAGAGCCCTGGTTCCATGAGGCCGCTAAGTGCAGCTGAATTCTCTTCATCCTCAATCTTGGGTGTGGTATGGCTAATAGGACCACCTCCAAGAGACCCGGGAGATGCTGGTACCACCATGCCGAGGTCACTTCTCTGCTGAGGAAGTGGAAGGTGGCCCTCTTGATGGCCGAGATCTTGTCCTCCGACTGAAATACCTTCTCGGAGCATGTGTACCAGATGAGGCCCAAGAATGTCAGTGTCTGCGTGGGCTGCAGCTGCGACATCTTGAGATTGAGCGAGAAGCCCAGATTGTGCAGTGTGTTCATAAGGGCATAGAAAGAGTGGTGAACCGCTTCGGGAGAAATAGCCCTGACGAGCCAGTCGTCGAGGTATGGTAGATGTGGAGGCCATGCGCTCTAAGGAGGCCGAGTTGAGGCCAAATGGAAGGACCTTGTATTGGAAATGGTAGCCCATGATCCTGAACCGGAGGAAAGAACGATGGGGCTGAGAAATCAGGACGTGTAGGTACGCGTCCTTCAGATCCAGGGAGCACATCCAGCCTCCCTTGCAGAATGTCTCCGTTATAAAAGCTGGTGTAACCATCTTCAATTTTTGTAGGGGTAAGGAGAGGCTGAGAGTGGAAAGGCCCAGCACAACTCTCAGGGCCGCCTGGTTCTTCCTCTGAATGGCGAAAATCCTGGGAGGCTGGGACTTCTTCCAATGCCTGGCTCTCTACGAGCAATCGGATCTCCACCAGAAGAGTTGCTATCCCAACTTGGGGGAGTGGATGGGAGGAGGGAGGAGAGGCTGGGATGGGTAGGAAGTACCCTGTGGATACCCGGGATATCCGTTCCTGGAAACCGCAGAACCTTCCATACGTACGCCCCCTGTCAGAGCGCTACTGTGACTGGGTGTACGACTTGGCATGGTCTTTGTCAAGATGGATAAAGACTTGGAAGTGGAAGAGGTCCCCCCCTCGAACAGCAGATCTATGATACGTTCCTGGACGTGCGGGTTGAATTTCGTTGCCCAGAGCCAGGCTGTCCTTCTCATGTCCGTGGCGATACAGATGGCACGGCAGAGGTGTCAATATGGGCCACGGTGGACTCCATGAGGTCCTGCGCCACCAACTTGGCTTCAGCCAGTGCCGCCTTGAAACGCGATTGGCTCTGCTTAGGGAGCTCTAGGAGGAAGTCCGCAATTTCCCGCCATAACCTTTGGTTAGCGGCCACCAGCATGGCATTGGCGTTGGCCTGAAAGATGTAAGGATGCAATAGGAATCCTGGGAGGCTGGGACTTCTTCCAATGCCTGGCTCTCTACGAGCAATCGGATCTCCACCAGAAGAGTTGCTATCCCAACTTGGGGGAGTGGATGGGAGGAGGGAGGAGAGGCTGGGATGGGTAGGAAGTACCCTGTGGATACTACCGAGAGGATCCAAGGGGCCGTGAAATTCTGGTGCCAGCAATGTGCATGGAGGGCATGCCTGCCCCCCACTAAAAACACATGGACCAGGAGGGGCGTGTCATGCCTTCTTTCCCTTGGAGGCTGTCGCAGACAAGGTGGACTGGAAAAAGTCCTTACTCCCCCCACCCACCTTTCTGTTGCTTGCGCAGGCTTTGAGACGGCGAGCGGTCAGGCTGCCGGGATATCCGTTCCTGGAAACCGCAGAACCTTCCATACGTACGCCCCCTGTCAGAGCGCTACTGTGACTGGGTGTACGACTTGGCATGGTCTTTGTCAAGATGGATAAAGACTTGGAAGTGGAAGAGGTCCCCCCCTCGAACAGCAGATCTATGATACGTTCCTGGACGTGCGGGTTGAATTTCGTTGCCCAGAGCCAGGCTGTCCTTCTCATGTCGTGGCGATACAGATGGCACGGCAGAGGTGTCAATATGGGCCACGGTGGACTCCATGAGGTCCTGCGCCACCAACTTGGCTTCAGCCAGTGCCGCCTTGAAACGCGATTGGCTCTGCTTAGGGAGCTCTAGGAGGAAGTCCGCAATTTCCCGCCATAACCTTTGGTTAGCGGCCACCAGCATGGCATTGGCGTTGGCCTGAAAGATGTAAGGATGCATTGGAATAGAGTTTCTTCCCGTACGCCTCCAAGATGTTCTCCTCCTTGCCTAGTATCCTCGCTGCGGCGGAGGGTGAAGATGACTGAGGCTTGGAGTATAGTGATGCTGCACTGATCACCAAGGAGTGTGGCTGAGGATGGGTCGATAGCAAGAGTGTATCCCCCTCCATCTGCCTGTACTTGGCATCCAGGTGTCGATTGAATGGCTGGACAGAGTGGGGCTTGAGCCAATCCTTTTTGGCCATGGAGACTACATTGGTCTGCAGTGGAATACCCGTTTTGGCAGAGGGGCGTTGCGTGAGGACTTCAGCCAGAACACCCTCTGCTGGCTGCTCAACATCAGGTTGAGGAAGGCCCAGGTACTCTGCCAGCCCTACAAGATGTTTGTGGAAAGCCCTGGCTGAGGATGGCATGTCAGGATGATCCTCCTCATCTGTATGCTGTGGGTCAGGAGGATCCTGCGTAGGTGGAGGAGTATTGGGAGCTGGAGGCTGGTGTACGGGGACAGGAGCCAAGGCTGGTACGGAACCGCCTGAGGAATCTGCAGGGGAGCCGGAGGCAGAGGCTGCGCCGGGGCCAGGAGCGCCGGCGGAGGAGCTTGTGGTGCCGGTAGCATTTTAGGAAGCACATCCCTGATGGCGTCCCTCAGGATAACCCCCATCTGAGGTGACTTCATGATCCTGAGGAACCTCTCGAAGAACCCTTCTTTACAGGCCGGTGAGGTGGTATGGGATACCGACGGGGAAGAGGGAGGCTGATGGAGCCGCTGCATATGCTGCCCGTAAGGACACAGTGGGAAACTGCGCTGCGCAAAAGTTCTCGTTCTTCGCCGAACTCCTGAAATGGCGTTGGACGGGTGTTCCTGTCTGACACGGAGGCCATTTTGTCAAGTTGCCTGCCACGTACCTTCGCTGTGTTGCTCGGCTCGATGCGACCAGCCTCCTCCAAGACTCTTTTAAGTGTGGATTGCGAGGCCTACCCTGCTCCTTGGGTCTAGACCCGGTAGGTGTGACACCCTCGATCCAGGGGTCGGTAGAGCTGCGTATAGGCGCCCCCTCGGACATGATGCCGGTACAAAGGCAGAGTCCCTCGGATGGGAATCCGGTACAAGAACCTTCCGGTCCCTCAACACTGTCACTGGGAGGATCCGAGGATCCCTCGGCCCCTAGCTGAAGCAACCTCGGTGCACGTCCTTGTGCAAGGACTTGAGCGGTCCCTTCCCCGCAGGCAAGTCCTTGGGAAGAAGTCTCCCTTACGGGGTGCAATGGAAAACATTTTGTCTCATCTTCTCTCCCTACTTTGGGCCTGGCTCGATGTTTCACGAAGTTCTTGAGGTCCTCTGGAGGCGACTTCTGGAAGAGCTCCCTTCAGCTGGATAGTCTGTTCTTCAGCGATTTCGATGACCGGGTGTCACACGCTATACAAGCTTGCCAACCGTGGTATGGGCCAAGGCAACGTAGGCAGAGGGCATGGGATCTGAAGTTGGGAAGAGACCGTTGCAGGATGGAAACCTGCTAAACCCTGTGGAAGTCATCATGCGCCGGGGAGGAGTGTGACACCTGAGGACCGAGTGCCTGAATGATAAGAAAGACAAAAAAGACAAAGAGCCCCATTATGACCCTGCTGGTCCAGAAAGAACGGTGGCAGTAAAACCGCTGCCACTGTTCTTTTCGGACCGGCTGATTAAGAGTTCTGCAGGCAGGAAGTGTCACTCCCGCTAGGTCTGACATGGCAGGATTTACACCACCCACCTGCAGGAGGACATGGAAACACTGGCTCCTTCATAGACCGGTGATTCCATTGTCCCCATCCCCATGGAGTCCTATGGGACTCCAAGGGAATGGGGATTTACAGAACTCCGCCTCCAAAATTCCCAGGTCACTAGGGTCGTAATGCCCCGGTGATGCCGGGAATCACAGAGGCGGAATGGTAATACGGGTCCGGCAGTAACCTGCCATTTTTTCCGGCACGGTTACCGCCAGACTAGTAATGAGGTCCAAAGAGAAGAAGTATCTGTGTGTGGAATTTCATGGCCGAAGCCAAACCAAGGAGCGCTGGTGAATTTTGTCCGTTCATGTCGAAGTGGAAAAGGGGATTGAGGTGTGGCGCCAGAGGGCGGAGTCATGGCAGCACATGCTCCCAGGGCCGCACCCCTGCATGCCTCTAAATTTAAAGGCGAAGAAGGTTTTTTTTCTGGTGAAAAAAGTTCCGTCTCCCGTCCCTTGGAAGGGACGGCCATGCAGTATGGAGGAAAGGGAAGAGGACGTAAGAGTAGATTCCTTTATCTTGCAGATCACCCTGTGGACCAGGGGTGTGGGTGGTAAGGCATATGCGGTCATGCCGTTCCACTGAATCTGGAATGCGGACCTGTCCCTGCTAGGACTCGAACAGGCAATGATTGACCGGCTGGAGCGAATAGGGTTTCAGCCACCCCTTCTTGGCCAAGGTTGACTACGTCCTTTGGCATCAGTATCCCTGATCTAGCCGTGGGGTGTAGAGGGAGGACCTCTACAAGTACTCCTGCCTCCGGTTGTTCAACTTCGGCTTGAGGAAGGCCCAAGTACTCTGCCAGCCCTGCAAGTTGTTCGGGGAAGGACTTGGCTGACGATGGCATGTCAGTGTCTTCTTCCTCATCTGTGTCCACCTGCGCGTTGGGCTGGTCCGACACAGTTGAAGGGGTGCTGGGCGGCGAGAGCTGAGGTGTGGAGACTGGAGCCGGAGGCTGGTACGGAACCGCCTGAACAGTGGGAGGCAGGGGAGCTGGAATAGAAGGAGCTGGCGCAAGCAGCTGGAGCCATAGGAGGAATGACTATGGGCCCGGGGAGCTGTCCCTGATAACATCCTTGAGGATGGCCCCCTTCGTCGGAGATCTCATGACTGTGAGGAACTTTTCAAAGAACCTGTCCTCGCAGGCCGGTGGGGTGGCAGGTGATGTTGACGGGATAGCGGGCGGCTGCTGGGGCTGGTGCGCATTCTGTCTAGCTGGATGCAGAGGGAATCTGCCCTACGCTGCTGATGGATACGCTGTAGGCCACATACCTGGTTAACACGAGTCCCACCTTGTAACTCATTCTCCCACCTGCTCCGTTCCTTGAGGTGGTACCGGACGAGCAGCCACCTGTTAAGACGGATTTCTGAACTCTGACCTGGTGGGCAGAGGTTCAGAAGGCCAGCCTGGTTTTTTGGAACTGGGTAACCTTCTGGACAAGCCAGACCAATCAAGGTAGCTTGGCGGCGGTCTAGACTAGGTATCATGAGGGGTGAGGGTGATGAAAGACGTCAATGAGCACACAGAGCAAAGGACACTTACAAATCACTCCCAGTCAAGTGTATATATATTAGGGCTGTACCGAACTTCGGCTTCGAGTCCCTATTCTGCCGAAGTTCGGCTGAAATACAGCTATCCGGCTTCGGCAGAATAGTTTCTGTTTAGGGACTCGAAGCCGAAGTCCACTTTCTATGATTAGCTGCCCTCTCCCTGTTTGGGAGATGACAGCCAATCATAGAATGTTTGACAGTGTTCAGGCTGCAGAAGCCAAACAAGCTGTTTGCCTATTGGCTTCTGCAGTCTGACCACAGAGGAACCAGCCTAACGTGTTGAAATAGGAAGCGAGGGAAGGGAACAGTTCTTCCCTTCCCTCACTTCCTATGCCAGCACCCGGACCCATTCACCAGGTAAGTGACCCGACCCCCCCCCCCATACCCCCTCATCACGGTGAGGCCGCGGGGCCTCAGGGAACCCCCGCGGCCTCACCGCAATAATGTTCAATTTGTCGGGCCACCGGTGCAAAGCCGGTGGCCCGACGTTTATTTTGCATTGGGGGGCCGCTCCTATAGGAGCGGCCCCCCCAGACTCATGAGGCCGCCGGGGCACTTTGCCGACCCCGGCGGCCTCGGTGCCCCCCATCCCCCTCACCACGGTGAGGCCGCGGGGCCTCAGGGAACCCCCGCGGCCTCACCGCAATAATGTTCAATTTGTCGGGCCACCGGTGCAAAGCCGGTGGCCCGACGTTTATTTTGCATTGGGGGGCCGCTCCTACAGGAGCGGCCCCCCCAGACTCATGAGGCCGCCGGGGCACTTTGCCGACCCCGGCGGCCTCGGTGCCCCCCATCCCCCTCACCACGGTGAGGCCGCGGGGCCTCAGGGAACCCCCGCGGCCTCACCGCAATAATGTTCAATTTGTCGGGCCACCGGTGCAAAGCCGGTGGCCCGACGTTTATTTTGCATTGGGGGGCCGCTCCTACAGGAGCGGCCCCCCCAGACTCATGAGGCCGCCGGGGCACTTTGCCGACCCCGGCGGCCTCGGTGCCCCCCATCCCCCTCACCACGGTGAGGCCGCGGGGCCTCAGGGAACCCCCGCGGCCTCACCGCAATAATGTTCAATTTGTCGGGCCACCGGTGCAAAGCCGGTGGCCCGACGTTTATTTTGCATTGGGGGGCCGCTCCTACAGGAGCGGCCCCCCCAGACTCATGAGGCCGCCGGGGCACTTTGCCGACCCCGGCGGCCTCGGTGCCCCCCATCCCCCTCACCACGGTGAGGCCGCGGGGCCTCAGGGAACCCCCGCGGCCTCACCGCAATAATGTTCTGTTTGTCGGGCCACCGGTGCAAAGCCGGTGGCCCGACGTTTATTTTGCATTGGGGGGCCGCTCCTACAGGAGCGGCCCCCCCAGACTCATGAGGCCGCCGGGGCACTTTGCCGACCCCGGCGGCCTCGGTGCCCCCCATCCCCCTCACCACGGTGAGGCCGCGGGGCCTCAGGGAACCCCCGCGGCCTCACCGCAATAATGTTCAATTTGTCGGGCCACCGGTGCAAAGCCGGTGGCCCGACGTTTATTTTGCATTGGGGGGCCGCTCCTACAGGAGCGGCCCCCCCAGACTCATGAGGCCGCCGGGGCACTTTGCCGACCCCGGCGGCCTCGGTGCCCCCCATCCCCCTCACCACGGTGAGGCCGCGGGGCCTCAGGGAACCCCCGCGGCCTCACCGCAATAATGTTCTGTTTGTCGGGCCACCGGTGCAAAGCCGGTGGCCCGACGTTTATTTTGCATTGGGGGGCCGCTCCTACAGGAGCGGCCCCCCCAGACTCATGAGGCCGCCGGGGCACTTTGCCGACCCCGGCGGCCTCGGTGCCCCCCATCCCCCTCACCACGGTGAGGCCGCGGGGCCTCAGGGAACCCCCGCGGCCTCACCGCAATAATGTTCAATTTGTCGGGCCACTGGTGCAAAGCCGGTGGCCCGACGTTTATTTTGCATTGGGGGGCCGCTCCTACAGGAGCGGCCCCCCCAGACTCATGAGGCCGCCGGGGCACTTTGCCGACCCCGGCGGCCTCGGTGCCCCCCATCCCCCTCACCACGGTGAGGCCGCGGGGCCTTAGGGAACCCCCGCGGCCTCACCGCAATAATGTTCTGTTTGTCGGGCCACCGGTGCAAAGCCGGTGGCCCGACGTTTATTTTGCATTGGGGGGCCGCTCCTAAAGGAGCGCCCCCCCAGACTCATGAGGCCGCCGGGGCACTTTGCCGACCCCGGCGGCCTCGCTGTGAAATGTGCTCACCCCTTGAGCACGGTGAGGCCGCGGGGCCACAGGGAACCCCCGCGGCCTCACCGCAATAATGTTCTGTTTGTCGGGCCACCGGGCCAAAGCCGGTGGCCCGAGATTGTATTGCATAGGGGGGCCTAAAAAAAAAAAAACTATTCGGCTCACTATTCGGCTCCGGCCGAATAGTTGACAAACTATTCGGTATCCGGCCGAATACTAAATATGCTATTCGGTACAGCCCTAATATATATATATATTAAAAATACAAATACATTTATTTAAAGGCCTTTGGGTTTCAACACACAAGTCAAATTACAGTAAAACTTTTAAACCAACACAATCCTATCTAAATACATATATACAAGACCAATGGGGTCTAAAGGGTTAATGCACGAAATGGGTCCACAACCTAAAAGGGGAAGGAAATAGGCAGTGCAAGTAGTCTTTACTCCCTTCTGCATCCAACACACAACTAACTAAGAGGCAGTCCAATCCCTAAGAAGAGTGGAGCCTATTGCTCAAATGTACATGCAATGCTGGCGCACGCGTAATGCAAATGGGCAAAACAGGGTCTCCTCAAGGATCTGTAGCAGCTCAGGAAGGTAGGTGAGGCGATGAAGAATAGGTTCCAACTATTCGAGGAGGGCCTCCACTTGAGGGCAGAGTTGATTCCAAGAGTTAGGAATAGTTTGCTAGTTTGCACTAGCAGTGGAAAGGAGAGGGGCCCTCAGGGGCCACTCGTGCGTAAAAATTTATGGAGGTGCTAGGGGTCACCGTTTAGGGTTGCAATTACTCAACGACCCCCGGTGCACTCCGGACCAAACTTTGTCTGTCGAGTCCACTTCGGTTGCAGGTTCAAGTGCAGCAATTTGGCGGCTCTGCGGCTTTCAGCGACAAAGATACAGCAATGATATCCAAACGAGACAGTGGCGATTTCTCAGCTCCTGGTGGATAGATCAGGCCAGTTGCAATGCAGCAGGCTTCAGGGGCAAGAGGGGCACAAATGCATTGCATCTACAAAGTTTGTCACCACAGCTGGGCGACACAGTAACCACGTATACTCCGGATCAGACACACTCACTTTACTCCAGACTTGGGAAAAGCCAAGTATACGAAATTCGGTGTGAGAGTGCCCTGAACACAGAGCTAGCGACGTACCAAGTTTCGAGGGCCTCCTCGAAACGGCGGCGGTATCAGGGCAAAGAGTCTTCATAAGTTGGTCAGCCCACTGGTTGGCCCATGGACACTTCTGAGAAGGCTTATTTGCAGGGTTTGATTAAGGTACAGAGAATAGTTGGTCCCACTATTCCAATGGGTCGAAGCATCCTTCTAGGACGACCAGATGCAAAGGGGTCCCACGGGACGACAGTGGGCTCCGGGTGCCAAACCTTCCAGCGGGTCACCAGTGGTTCCTCGACTCTTTTTATTAATATATAAAATTGTTTATTTGTTTTTAGTCAAGAAAAACATCAAGACCTTTACAAATATTTCATGTTTAACTCATAACATTTGTTAATTTAACAAATTACAATTCATTGATTAAAAAGCAAGCACAATCACATACACCAAACAATCACAAGATTAAAATCAACATGACCGTACAGCAACGAAAATCACAAAAGCAAAAATACCCAGTCCTATAATATCATGCTTAAAAAGACGAATAAGCCATTTCACCAAGACTGAACATCTACATACACACAAGGGCAGACTTCGTCAAAACTACTTTTTCATCTGTCAGGCATTAAGGTATTACACTGAGCAATCTCTGTCAATTTCCGACGCGATGGACTTTACTAATCTTGTCGTCCTAATTAGCGAAGCGTTTGTCGCACCCCTCATGCATTTAATCCAAATCCATTCTCTACTTAAGATCGTATTTGCATCTACAAAAGACTCAATCATTCTGCAACGATCATTTTCAAAATGAATGCAGTATAAAATAAAAGATGTTTAAGGGTCTCAAGTGTCTGCTTGCAGAAACGGCATATTACACAAGTATCGTCTACAGCTTGTTTATACAAGTGCTTTTGTCTAACACGTGTATGTAACAAATCAAGTCTAAACAACATGAAGGTTTGACGGACCTTGGGACAAGGGCATAAAGTTAAGTACGCCATACGCGGTACTTGTTTGTGTGCAAATTTATAATATTCTGCAAAGGAAGTGTAACTAGCCATCTTCGTGCAAGTGTCGACCCAATCACATTAGAACAATTTTTTCTTGATCGTTTCCTGAAAGAGCTCCAGATCTTCAATTGGAAGGTTAATCTTTTCCATAATCTCTAACATACGTTTTTTAAATTGAGACATGGAGGGTGGATTATTGTTCAACATCATGGTGTGTAAATCTATATATAGTGAATTTCGAGGCGGAAATAATATTTTCGCAAAATTCACCAGTAGTCGCCAGTTGTATTTGGCGGATAATGAATTCAGTCCCAACTCATGTCTTACAATAGGGTTTGGCATGGATTACGGTAAGCCAAGGATGTATTTCCACATCTGCCCCTGCAATTGGTCTAATAATGGGCCCAAATCACATAGATATAACTCCACATCGTACAACATTATAGCCTCTACTTTTTTTAGATAAAATTCTAGCAGAGGTGTTAATGAAAATGTACAGATCTTATGTTGTAATACCTTCATTTGAGATTTTAAAGTCACTGCCTGCCTTGATGGTAAGAACTTCCTTGATTCTTTTAAATGACATGTTTTTAGATAGGATAAGTCCCAGATAGGGGAGTCCAACTGCCGTCACAATCAGAGCGTCGTCAATTCTCCATATGAAATGACGAACATTCTTTTTGTTTGCAAAAATGATAATGTTGGATTTTTGGGGATTCACCAACAAGTTGTTACTCATACAATAATGCGTGAAGCTTTCTAGTTTGTATTGAAGTCCAGCCTGTGTGCCATCGAAGAGCAATATGTCGTCCGCATATGCGAGCCATGACAAGGAAAGCGGTCCAATTCGAATCGCAAATGATTTCTCCCCATCCCAAATCTCTTCAATCTCCGCAAAATACAAGTTGAAGAGAATCGCTGCGAGATTGCAGCCTTTTTTCACCCCTATCAGAGAAGGTATAGCTTGACTAAGAGAGCCTAACCGATCAATTCTTACTTTAAAGTTTGTATGGTAGTGTAGCATTTCTATAAGTATAATGAGGTATTGTGGTATCTTGGCTTTGCGCTGCTTTTCCCATAATTTACCTCTAATCACGCAATCAAAAGCTGCTTTTAGATCTAACGAAGCCACAAAGTCAGGTGTATTGTCAGGACTTGTAGCGTGGACAATAATATGGGCCAAGATACTTGCATTAAGCGGGGTTCCCATCCCTTTACGTAATCCAACTTGAGAGGCACACAAAGTATTATTGCTACAAACAAAACTTTCAAGCTCTTGAAGAATCAATGCAGCAAATACTTTGGCTGCCACATCAATAATTGCTACCGGTCTAAAGTTATTGGGATCAGAGATTATACCTTTTTTATGGATAGGAATAATAATTGATGTGAGCCAAGAGGATGGGATCTTTTTAGAACTAAATATTTTTTGATAAATACTGTGAAACATAGCAGACCAGAAAAGTGCTCGTCCTTGATTAAGCATGGCGGAAGGCCGTCTGGCCCCGCACATTTAGAACTTTTTAGCTTATAAATCGACGCACATATGTCATTCTTGTCCCATGGACAGCAATCAGGAATTAAATGAGATTCTGGCGGGTGTTCATACGCGGAGAATTCAGCAGGCAACGCACATTTTTCAATAAAAAAAGAATAATGTTGCACTGTCGATGCAAGACTCGAAGTCGCGAGGAACTTCTTTGTCTAAAGATCTTCTTGTTTTCCAGATTTCTTTGTTTTTACGGTTGTAAAAAAGGTTAACAATTCTTTGATTTTGTTGAATTTTCTTTGAAATACGTAACTCTTTAAGAGCATTTTTATATTCCGTTATTTTTTTTTCTGTAATCAATATTTGCTCTGGGACAAACTAGGCCTGGCTTTCGTTATAATACGCAGCTCCCGACTTTTCTTTCTTTTGAGTAATGCAACGACAGCACAAAATGATCTACTCTCCTCTCCACTCTCATTCTTCGTAAGTCTGGTCGGAGACATCTTTGCTAAGTGTGAAGTAATCATCCTACCATTCCACTTTATATTTATTGCATTATCGGCAGTGTTATCTCCAATGGTTTTCCAGAGATCTCGGTTAACCAGGGAAGTTAACTTCCTACATGTTGTCAAAGACCAATTAATAGAGAGCGTTGGTCTATCACATTGGATGAGCGCCAACTGGGCTGAAGGTAAACATCGAGTAAAATACTTTGCTATTGATGATGTAATTATGGCATGATCCCCAATGCAATTTTACAGGAATTAACTGGGGCAAGTCTGCCCGATAACTCTTTAGAGGCAAATATGTGGTCAATCCATGACTGCGTATTACCCCTTTTCCACGTAAACTTATCATGAGTCTCTGCCACCAAAACTAGGAAGATGTTCCAAGCTTTGAAGAACTTAGTCCACGTATCTCCTTTAATAAGTGAGGCCTGAAAATAAGTAGAATTGACATTACGGATGGTATAATTGGAAGCACATAATGCATTGAAATCACCGCCAATAAATATCTCAGCGTGAGGTGCTTTAGAGAGAGCATCAGTGAGGGTCTCACCTAATAGCTCACATGCTTCTTCAATGCTATAGTGGTAGGGGTTCCAGTAAATTGAGATCAACAGTAACTGACCATGTAACTTCACATCAAAACAAACATCACATATTATAAATAGGTCGGTATGATATACATTGTTGATGGTAAAATTTTACCTAGTGTCAATCGGAATCATGAGCCCCCCTGACGGTCTCCCTTCTGATCCTTTGTTTGCCTGGTGAGAACATACCACAAAGCCCTCAATTTCCACCTTCTTTAGCGCCATTGATTCCTGAACAAGCAAAATGTTTGTTACATGTTCTAAGTGCACACATTCTCTCCATTTTAAGAAGTTACCTATGCCACAACAGTTCCATGACATGATAACTAAGTCATAATTTTATGACGTATTTAACGGAGGGATTGTATTCACAACTGTTTTCACCAAGGGTTCTAGCCATTTCAGCCCATTTAGGGCATTTGTGAGGGCAGTGAGCTGTTCCATCATGTTTTTTTGGGATTTTTTTTGGCCTAGATTGGAATCGTTTGATTCAGAAACCACTACGGGCAGTGGCTGTTGGAATTCCATAAAATCCATAGCTGTTTTTATAAGATCGAACACCACCATTTCCAGCCCAAGAAACAAGAGATCACTACGGTGCTCCCAGATCAATTTAGCGACAATGGGCGATATCATATTCGAGAGCATTCTGTTGTTATTCACCGCTGGAAGTCTAATCCACTCTATATGATTTGTCACTAAACTTCTCAAAGATGCAATTTTATAAAGTGAGTTCATTAGAAATGATCGATTAATGCGAACCGCGCTGTTAATCTTAGGATCACTTCTCCAGCCGATGATATTTTTCATCTCTCCTGGTATGTTGTGAAATTGCAACTCTTGTATTTTGTTTTCCTCCTCGTCCCTATCTTTTAGTTTGAAATTACACCCTTCCGCTTGTTGCTGACCTATCGAAGGAAAACATAGTTCAGGGTTGGTGTTCACCTTGCATGGATTTTGTAGTGGTCGCTTCTCTTCAACTGGCATTGGGGCACTTGGGATGTGCTGTGGATACTTTTGGTCACTCGGCTGGAATTGAGCAATTTGTGTATCTAGTCCGTTTCCTCCATTGTTGATTGATTCCACTGTTATCTTGATTTTTTCTGTTGCGTCAGAGACAAACGCGACCATTCTCTTTCCTCACCTCTCACCTTAGACTCTGGTAATTCTGCGCAATCTGAATTGCATTTGTTTTTAGTATTTCGCACCAGGCTGTCAGTTTTTTTCAAAGCCTTTTCTTTAAAGAACGCTGTTACATGTGATTGAATCTTATTTTCAATGATCGGCTGTAGGACCTCTTCCTTAATGATTGCTGCATCTTCCGCGACGCTCTCTTCAATAGAAGAAACCCACTTGCTCATTTGTTTGCCAGTTGAAATAGGCTTTGATAACAAGCTAGTTTCTTGAGACTTTGTAGGTCTCATTTGCAGTGCGGTCTTGCTTTCATCATTTAATTCATTTAAGTTCAGGTTTTGTTCCGCCGGATCAGAGAGTGCTGTTGCTTTGGTAGTTGACAATTTTGCAGCATTGTCATTTGCAAGTTCGGAGGATAATTCTCGCATTTTTTTCTCAGCGCTCAAAGAGTGTTCCTTATTTTTATGTCTTCTTTTTAATGCTTTCAGATGATTTTTCTTGGCTCGTCGTGAGACAAAATAGAGTTTATCTTGAGCGTTTATATGATCCTGAGATGTTTCATTGAGGTCTTCTTTCTCAATAAGCTTTGTCAAAATCGATGGACTATCCGGCGAATTTACAGGCAAACTTGCATTCAATGCAGTTTCTCCCTGTCCAGGAAGCATTTTCGCACTGTTATCATTGGATTTGACTTGCAGAAGAATTGATTCCATTTGACGAAGTCTGTCATGCTGGAGTTTTGCTATTTCCAAATAGTCAATATTCTCACCAGTTAGAAGACTAGCTTTTTGGTTTCCAATGTTATCTTTTCGCTGAATTATTTGTGCGAAAGTTACAGGAATTCCATTTAATAGAAACTGTTCTTCTGAAGTTTGCGAAGCACCATTTTTTTTTCTCAACTTGATGAGTCGAGTGTAGTAGGTCAGTTTTTACAAATGAGGCTGCTCTCATGTGACATTTTGAGTGGTATACATGACATGCTTCTTGCGCTAACACGTAGCCTTCAATTTTTGATAATTGTGCCTTATTATTTGCAAGCTCCTTTTTCATCTCTTGTAATAGCAGGTGTGAATATTCATGGCCGCGATTGAGCAAATTTAGTACTCTTGTAAAAATAGGTAAATCGCTAAGCTTTTGCTCTATAACTTCTTAATCAATTATGTCTTGAGATAAAGGCAGATCGGGCACATTTGAAAAATTAAATATTGGTACAGACGTATTAAAGGCTCTCTGTTCCACTGTCATTTTCTGCATGTTATCAATACCAGCTTCATTCTTAGCCGGAGAACTGGTTACAGGAGTTTGTCGACCGTGATTTGCAATATTTCCCCTGTCTGGGCTAGTAAGTCTAGCCGACTTATGACTAGATTTATGGAAGTGTACGTGCTTCCTCCATGGCCCATGAGTAGACACCGGTGTTGGGGGTCCCAGGGAAAGCCTTAGTCTTTTATCAAGATCGGACATGATCACCGGAGCCAGCATAGAAATATCCGAAATGAAATAGGCAGATATTTGTTGTCATGTATGTCTGCAATTATTTTTTGTACATTACTAGTGTGTTCATCCACCGCAAATGGATCAATAGTAATGTTCTCATTGCTTTTTTTATGGAACAAACTTCCTTGGGGTCCGTTACACCTAACTGGGTTTCTAGTACCAGTTTTACTCCAGCAGTGCCCTTCATTTCGTCCGAATGGAGAGACATTGATAGAAATGATGTCCTCCCATTCAACGAATTAACTGGACTGTTATCATTTTTCTTTTTTTTTGCATTTTTTGGGGATTCTATCGAGGGAAGCATTTTTGAAGGACACTCCTTTCTCTTTTTCCCGTTTCTCAATGTAGAATCCATTATTAGTGAGCAGTGCAACAAAACCACACAGTTAACAATACCCTATGGGCCGCGTTAGCGTCACTACCCTCTTTCCCTAAGAGAGTTAAGCAATTAGGTTGACAAGACTGATCATAGTCTCTACAAATTAAGATAGAAAAAGTGCCCCTCCACTCACAAGCATGTATACCCACTGCTCACAGCGACACTGCGCACCCGCACGCTCACCGCGAACAGCAAACAGTACTTCGCTGTACTTCCCGGTGCACGCACAGAACCCACGTCACGGAGACAAGGGGTCGGGGCAGCTTGCAAATGATTACGCCCTCGGTTTCAACCTCCGAGTCAGGCAGAGAGTGCACCGTGTTGAGACGTCCTCCAGACGCAACGTAGGGCAAAATTCTCCTCAGCAACCATGAACAGAAGACATACGGCTCCAGCAGTGTATTCCCCCAGCAAACAGTACTTCGCTGTACTTCCCGGTGTTCCTCGACTCTGCTTCTTAGTTTCAGGATACTTGGATAATATCCTTCGTTCAGTCAGAACTCCAGAGATCGACATGGTATGGTTGTTTGGGGTCTTCTCTTATCCAGAATCTCCTTTGTGCCAAAACGAAGAGGACCCAATGGGAGATCTCACAGGCATACCATACGTGGACCAATCACGGACCACGGCGGTCCAAGGCATTCATAGCACACCAGACTCTGGCACCCAGGATGTGTATTGGGAACAGACATCCCAGCCCCCATCTTGGAGGCACACACACACATTGGAAGCAGATGCCTGCAAAAGCTCGGCGTGTTGTGGGAGAATGCAAGCCCAAATAAGGACTGACCCGGGTAGGCTCAACCTGGGGAAGGTGAAGGGGCAAGATGGCCAAAGGACAGGACAAAGAACCTCGTGGCATGGCCATTTTGGAGCCAGGCCACCTATTTGTGCCAAAGGCGATAATCACGGTTTACCTGGCAGGAAAGGGTTAAAAATACACAAAATGATAAGCTGCCACCAGCACTGTCCAAGGCCCATCTGCACTTCTCCTACAAAATCCTTCCAGAGTATCTAGGGCCTTTGGATATGACTAATAGACCCAAGGGCACTGTACTGGAAGGTACATTGTACACTTGTTACATGTCACCGAAAAGTTGCAACATTGGAAAGGACTAAAGGAAACAAAGTCTCTCAGTACTGACTGTCTTAAGGGCATGTCAGTTTCCCCATAAAAAGTGAGCAAAAAGCCCAGAGGAGTGCAGCAGAAGGCGGGGCTCCTCTGGTAAAGTCAGATTATGGTGTTTAACATCAGCAAAAAGTTGGGAGGTACACAACTGGATGGAAAATTACACATAAATGGAAATCTTTCCGAACACTCACCCCTCCCAGACCAAGGACACAGGAAATTAATCCACCCTTGGACGAGTCTAATGCTCAGGTCGGTTAAACATTCTGGACAACCCATCAGCCTTGCTATGTTGGACACCTGGCCTATGCTCAATAATGAAGTCAAAGCCTTGCAGACTTATGGACCACCTGAGGAACTTTGGATTCTCGCCTTTCATGTTCTTTAGCCACTTTAAGGGGTTATGGTCAGTTTGCACACTGAAGTGGGCACCATAGACGTAGGGCCCCAGCTTCCTTAGGGCCCACACACGGGAGAAACATTCTTTCTCTACTGTGGACCATCTGAGCTCCCTGTCATTAAGCTGGCAACAAAAGAAGCCAATAGGGCGTTCCTAACCCATCTCATCTACTTGTGATAGAACAGCTCCCATCCCGGTGTCAGAGGCATCTGTCTGCACAATAAAAGGTCTTTGGTAATCAGGAGCCCTGAGAACAGCGGCCTGGCACAAGAAGTCTTTTAAGCAATTAAAGACCTTCCCACACTCTTCAGACCAAGTTACCTTCTTGGGTTTCTGAGGTGTTGTGAGAGCAGTCAGAGGGGCGGCCATGGTGCCAGTTTGCCATGAAATTCCTGTAGTAGCCAGAGAGTCCTAAAAGGGCTCTCACATGGGTCTGAGTGGTGGAGGTAGGCCAGTCTAATGCTTGCACTTTACTGGGTAGAGGATGTATCCTCCCTCCACCTACTTCATGTCCAAGGTAGACCACTGATCCTTGTCCAATCTGGCACTTACTGGCCTAACTGGTCAGGTGGCCTCCTGAAGAGCCTGCAACACAATATTGAGGTGCTTCACATGCTCCTCCCAGGTGTCAGTGAAAACTGCTATTTTTTTTTTTAAATTATTTTTGTTGATCATAATAGATCTTTACAAAATGTATAAAAATTCCATTTTACATTTTAAAACAATATACAAAAAATAAAATGGAAGGAAAGGGAGAAATAAAGAAAGAAAATAGTCGACCAAACTATTTATGGAACTTCCAGAAAAAAATAAAACGCATTTCATCCATCAAGCCCTATTTTCATTTTCAATGTCTCAAGGTTTTCTTCCCTAAAAAGAGAAGGGATGGAAAAAAAAGAGAAAAAAAAGGGGAAACAAGAGGAAAATGGGGCCCACAAACCATTATCATTTTTCACTCTTTCCCTTTCTCTTGGGGTTCTTTAGGTCCAATGTCCATGCTCTGCCTAATCTCATTGGGCAGCAGTCCGATCCTTGTTAGGTCCTGGCCTACTGATATTGTGAAGCCAGTACTGTGTCCAGATATCAGAAAGTTCCAGAAGTTTTCCAATAGCAGGCCTTCAATTGTATTTACAACTTGGAGAAGTAGGCGGCTCTAATTTCCCAGGTCCCTTCACAATCTCGGAGCAATGCTGTAGATTTTGGATTCTTGGAACTGCGCACCTTTTACAGAGGATAATAACTTTGTTTTTTTGGCCTCTGATATTCAAGATTTCGCCTGTGTGTATTAAGTTTAGTCGTGTTCTAAGGAATACGTTTCTTGATTCCCTGGCAGGGTGCTTTAGCAGATATTTTGGTAATACTCCCAGCTTTTTGTCCACAGTTAGAAAGTTGTTTTTTGGTTTTAAAAGCCTAATTTCCCTTCCTGTTTTAATCCAGTCCATTATTTCTGTTTCTTTCTTCGCCTTCTGGGGGTTTTCTTTCAGTGTTTCTACCGATGAATCAGCCTCAGTAAGGAGAATTATAACTTTCACTTCCATCTTTTGAAGTATCTTCGATTTTTTACGCTGCAAGTGCAATTTTAAGTCCTTGTAAAGTGAGCTTTCTTTTGGTATTATAAGCAGCCTATATAACGAAAGAAGTCTCCAGCACACTTGCTGCTGTAATGATTTTTGGCCAAATTCAAATCTTAGTGCATGCGTAGAAAGGCTGGTTGGCAAGTCCAGGGATCTTTTCCAGAAATGGCATTGCACTTTTGCCAATCTATATCTCAAAGTGTAGGTTGGGCCTCCAAACCGTATTGAAAAACGGCAGTATTTTTGCAGTATAAAATTTTAGTAGTGGTATGATTGAGAATTTACAGAGGTCGTGTAAGATCTTTTTCATTTGTGGCACTGCTTTCTCGACCTTCGGTTTCATTTCTGTTTCCACTTTATTAATTGAAGGAGAGGAAAAAATCGTATAGCCCAGGTAAACCAGGTCTTCTGTTCTCTCAATTGCCACCCCCTCAAAAAACCATTTTCCATAATCAATGATTTTTTTTGGTTGTTTCATAACTAGAATCTTTGATTTCTTTGGGTCTACCTGAAGGCCATTCCTCTTGGTGTAAACTCTTAGACAGTTTAATAAGTGTTTGTAAACCAATAGCTGTCCTGGCTAGCAGGACAATGTCTTCTGCATAGGCGAGCCAAAAAGTGTTGGTAGAATTTAATTTTGGACTTGCCATTGTTCAGGACTGCAGGAAGGCCCCAAGAACTGCCAGGTACAGATTAAAGAAGAATGGCGCTGCCAGACATCTTTGTCTCACACCTTGTTCAACTTTAATCATGTCGGTAAGATGACCGGCCTCATCTAATCTCACCATCAAAGAGGTGTCCCTGTGTAACTCGATTAAGATGGCTAGTAGCCTTCTCGGTATTCCCCAGTCTCTTAGTTTGGCACACAGTTTTTCTCTCACCACTAGATCGAAGGCCTTCACGAAATCTATCCAGGCTTCATATATTGGGCCCTCTCCTTGTTGTTTCGCATGTTCTGCTAAGATATTCAGAGTTAAACCGTTTAACGTGGTAGACATGCAGCGTCTAATCCCTGTTTGAAATTTTGACAGGACATTCGATGTTTTGGCCCAATCCTCTAGCTCTAACAGTAGGATTTGCATAAATATTTTGCTTTCAATGTCAAGCAAAGCGATAAGCCTATAGTTCTCTGGTTGTGATCTCTCGCCCCCTTAAAAAATGGTATGACAACTCCTTGCTTCCATGACAAAGGAAAACTCTTTGACTCTAGTATTGCATTGTAGAGATTATAAAGGAGGTTTGCTCATGTTTTTGTGTTACTTTTTAGTACCTGATAAGTTAGGCCATTTGGGCCTGCTGCTTTTGATGTTGAGGCACTCAGGATGAGTTCTTCTATCAATTTGATGTCATAATTGAGTTTCCATTTTATAGTTTCTCGCTCCTCTTCTTGGGATTCCACCGTATTCTTAAAATTCTTTGTGATGTAGTCTGTCCAGCTTTTTTCAGTCACCAGATTGCATTGAGTACTATTACTGCCCGATTTCAGCTCTGCTTTGTTCATAATTGACCAAAAGTTACACGTGTTATTTTCACATAGGGCAGACAGCATCTGTTCGTTGTCTCGTTGGATTCTCAGTGCTTTTCTTGCCCTTGACCACTGCTCGTAACCTCTTTTCAACTTTTGCAGTTCAGTTCTAAGCTCTACATGCTCGTATTATTTTTCTTTAGGTGTCTGCATTTTCTCCTTAGGGTCTCTTTCTGTTCCCAAGTTTCTTCATCAAATGAATGTTGGTGGTGTGTTACTTTCTTCGATGTCCCTGCACTTGGCGGGTGAACTGACCAGATGAATGATTTGAAACATTCCGGCCTGCAGTTTTCCTGTTGTTCTTTCAATGAGATGCAATTCAATTTGTCGTTTAGTTTTTTCCCCTCTCTCTTATATTTTGTCAATGCCACTTTACCTTTTCTTAACGTAAGGGCGTGAGCATATTTATCCATAGATATTTTTGTAGAGATTTGGATTCAGGCTTTTAGCCGGTCATGATCACTCCCTTTAACACTTATGATTGCCATTTGTATTTCCTTTGTTTGTAGATCTTCTGAGACAAAGAAATAGTCCAGAGTGGAGAAGGAATTGCCCCGCGGCCAAGTTGGCTTTGATGGATTATCTCCCTTTACTGAGCCATTCAGTATAAAGAGGCCCCATGAGTTCAAGTAGTTTACCCATTGTGTTCCTGTATTCGATTTTTTTGCCCATCTTAGATTGTTCTTGGGATCTTGCGTTGTTATACACTGGGCATTCAGGTGCCCGCCCAGGATCACACTGGCATTATCATGAAACAATGCAATCTTTTCCAGTACTGTGGATAGATGCAGGTGAAATTTTGAAGGCTGATCTGCGCTTGGTTCCAATAGACATTTACTATTAGAAAGTCCACAGCTCCCTCTGTTGTCTGTACTCTTATTTTGCATGCAAGGATACCGTCCCTTTCTCTATGCAAGAGCGTAACTTCTTTACTTAGTGAGTTGTTCATTCCAATTAGTAGCCTACCCGAAGGACGACCTTTGAGTTTTTGTGTAGCCGGGACAGTAAATATTGTGAGACCTTCTATTTCCATTGGATCCATGTGCCAGGTTTCTTGAAGCAGGATGACATCTGAGTTAAAGAAAATCATTTTCTTTATACTGCTTTTTGAGAAGGTTTTTGGTCCACGGATATTCCAGCTTGTTATATTTATTTCACCTTGCCTAAAGGTTCTGTTGCCCCCGACCCAGTCTTTGGAGCACCTGTGTCAGAATCTCTGGTAATGCCGCCAACAAGTCAGTTTTTACATCTCCATTCTTCCCCTTGGAATTTGTCCAAGGCTTCTGGTTTGGAAATTCTGTTTTTCTTGGGTTTGACTCTTCAGAGGAAAAGTTCGTATTTTCTTTTGCTTTTAGTAGCTCTGACAGTGATGTTTCCAGAATTTGCAAGTTAACTTTTTCTAATTATTTTTTATTGCTTTCCATGCTGTTAATGATGCAAACCCCACTTCTACAAATTTCGCGTTGCTTTTGCAGGGGAATTTTACATATTCCATTTCTCCTGAGCTGAAGAGATGTAAGTTCGGGACTTTGCTAAAATATCCCAAAATCGCCCTCCCGCAAAGTGAATTGTACTGTGGGATTTTATTTAGCGCCCCAAGCCATAATTTCGGTACAGCATATTCTTAATCTTCTAACTTCTCCACCGATGCCTGGTGGTGGGGACTCTCCTCCGGAAAGCCCTTACTTGTGGATTGTAGCGCTTTCTCTTTGTATTCATCTACTAATTCTTTTGTTTTGCCTTGCCCATTTTTAATTTCGGCTATCATGCGAACACTTGTTTTATCATATGAGACTCTTGAGAAAAATTGGTGCGATTTTTGTGGAAGGACCCAAGACGCATTCCACATTTTTTTTTGCCCCCACCTTTTTCTTTTGCCCAGAAATATCGGAGCCCAAGGTGGTCTCTTTTTTGGGGAACAACTTTTGCCCCCAGTCGCCCTTTTCCTACTGTTTTCTCTGGAAGGCTCATAGGGTTCGTGGCCCCAGTACCTAGAGTCTGTAAAGCTTCTATAGGGTCTGTTTGCAGACCTACGTGTCATTGTGTTCTTTTTATGTTTCATTTCTCGTTTTTGTTCCTTGGATCTTCTGTGTCTGTATTTGTTTTACTTTCTTCCTCCACAATTAATATGGATTTTTCTCTTTGGTCTATAGATTTTTTTCTTCTCCCGGTAGCCATTTCCAGGCTTTCCTCGCCAGGTTTGTTTTCTAGTGAGTCTTCCTGGAGGGCTCTCTTCACTTTGCTTTGTATTTGTTCATCCCTTTTCAGGTTTGTCCCCTTTTGCTTTCCGGAAAGAACCTTTCGTTGATGTTTTCGAAGGACAACTGGGAATGCAGTTTTGCTTATTCTCTTAGCCTCTTTTTTCTTAGCTTTCCTTCTTCCCTTGGAAACTCGTTTACTAACTTCTGTCCAGATTGGAGACCGTGCATTATTTAGATTTACCCTTTGTTTCTGTATGTACGACTCAGTTTCTCCATTCTCTGTTTCTTCTACGACATGTGCAAGCCTTCTTAATTCTTCCAGGACGGATTCTGGGAGCGGGGTGTCATCGAAGTAATCTTTTACATGATCTTTGTTTATCAAGCAATCTATAGCCCCGGTCTTTATCATTTTGTCCACTTTTAGTAGAGAAAGTATCTCTAGTACGAGGCATGTTTCTTTAACTTCCTCCTCTTTGTTTTTGGCTAAGGTCCTTTAGAGGGCTGATAGATATAATAAGCCTTGCTTTGCCAGCTCTACCCTCTGCTCTTTCAACACGGGTATGACTGCAGTATTAATTGTTGATGTCAACCCCACTATTGTTTGTTCCATCCCAGCCGTTTCTCTGGTCAATTCCAGCAGGGTTCCGGCTTGTAGTTGCACTTCAGATTTCAATAGCTCTAAGACTGTTACCAGCGAGTTTAGTACAAAATTCCGGGTGTCCCAAAGTGGCGGTGCTAGCTTGCTTTGGGATCTCTTCTTCTATGGAGTGGTTGCCGTTTGCGCCCACTTCCGTGGTTGTACTATTTAATTGTGTTTCAGTATTTAGTTCTTGCGTGGGCATCACCTTATTGCTCCTCCCCTCCCTGTTATAAATTCCACATCATTTTGAGTTGAGTTTGCTTCATGAGTAGCTGCCCAGGGGGAAGGGAGGACTTTTCCTAGTTGAGAGCTCACAATCTTCAGGTTCTATGGTGTCTTTATGTTTGAGAAGGATATCATTCAAACTTTAACTTTGTATCTTTTTGCCAAAGTCGTCCTCAATTTTCTTTTGAATTTAATTAGCAGTGCTTGTGTATTCCAACCCACGTTTCCATAATTGAAGAATATCAGATGACGTACTTACAATTGTTGGAGACCCTTTATGACCCACGTGCACTTGGACTGTAGTTTGACTAGCTGAGGTTGTAGCACTGTGGGTTGTTGACTCTGGGTCTTGGCTAATTAGTTCCTCTGAATAGGAACCATCCCATTCAGGGCACCTGTGCTCATCCAAAAGTGCTTTACTACGCAACTTCATATTCAGGCGCTCAGATTTGGGGGGCAGTGGTAGGCAGTTACTACAGTGACTTTACCCCCAAAATACGCTAGCAGTATTTATTGAGTGCTGCGTGTTGCTACCTGTGTGTGCAATATAAAGTTACTGTTGCAAAAAAGATATTCCCAGCTTACGAATGTGAGGCACTTTTCTTACCAGATATTTAATTGTTGTTCGCTTCCTCCGACTTTCCAGTGTGTCTAGTGCGTCTGGTCCAGCTAGAGTCCAGCTAGAGGCGATGGTTTTAGTCGTTTCAGTGCAGCGTTTTGCTTTCAGGTTTGCCCTTTGCTGGTCCTCCCCTGCAGCTCCTCTCAGCTCCACAACCTCAAACAGTAATTCACGTCTTCCTTTACTCCACCACGGGCTTCACTGAAAACTGCTACATCATCCAGATAAGCTTGACAGAATTCATCCAACCCAGTAAGGACATGGTTCAAGAGCCTCTGGAAAGTGGCAGGGGTGTTCTTCGACCCAAAAGGCAAAACCCGGAACTGGTAAAGACCCTCTGATGTTGAGAAAGCTGTCTTCTCCTTGTCATGTTCTGCAAGGGCTGTTTGGCAATAGCCTGCAGTGAGGTCAAATGGGCTGAGGTATTTGGAGGCACCCAAAGTATCCACCAGCTCATTTGTTCTAGGCAAGGGGTGTGCATCTGCCTTGGTGAAAGCATTCAGAGCCCTGTAATCCACACAGAACCTCAACTCAGAGGTATCTGCCTTTGGAACCAAAACCACAGGGCTGGACCAAGGACTACTAGAGGGTTCAATCACCCCAAGATACAACATTTTGTTGACATCTGTCTTAATGTAAGACCTTACTTTGTCTGATATCCTGTATCCCCTACCTTTCGTAGGTACACTATCTCCTGTGTCAATGCTATGTTTGCACCAAGGTGTCAAACCAGGAGACTGTGAGAACGAGGGGGAAAATTAACTCAGCAAACTTGTCACCTTTGCTTGTTGATCAGCAGTCAGGTGAGGGGCCACTTGGACACCATCAATGGAGCTATCTGAGGGACTGCCCTGGAACAGGTCAGGGAGAGGTTCTGACTCCTCCTCCTCCTCCTCAACATCTGAAGCCAGCAGCAGTGCAGTGATTTCAACTATTGGGATGAAAGCCTTCAGCCTATTCACATGGAACACTTTTGGAGCCTGACCAGCCCTTCCAAGGTCTACTAAACAGTTAACTGCACCAAGTGACTCCACCACTGTATAAGGACCTGACCATTTGTCCTGTAAAGCTCTAGTCCTTATAGGATTCATTATCAGGACTTGCTGACCAGGTGTGAAATTGATGAGGGAAGCCTTCTGGTCATACCAATGTTCCACCAGTGCTTTCCCTGCCTTCAGTTTCTCACTAGACAGACCCATCAGGAACATCAGTCTTTTTCTGAGTGCTAGCAAATAGTCTACTATGTTGGTAGTAATGGGGGGAGTGGGCACCCCCCATCCCTCCTTGACTATGGCTAAGGGTCCCCTCAAACAAACAAACCAATGGTGACCAAACAGAAGCTCGAAGGGGTGAAAGGCAACACCCTCCTGTGGTACCTCTCTGTAGGCAAACAGTAAGCATGGTAACAGAAGATCCCATTTTCTTCTTTGCCGTTCTTCCAGAGCCCCAATCATGCTTTTTAAGGTTCTGTTAAACCTTTGAACTAGACCATTGGTTTGTGGGTGATATGCAGATGAAAACATATAGGCGACATCCTTCCACATGGCCTAGATATACTTTGCCATAAGGTTGCTGCCCCTATTACACACAACTTCTTTAGGGAAGCCAACCGTAGTAAGTAGGCCAAGTAAAGCTTTTGTAACTGACTTGGCAGTCACAGTCTTCAATGGGATGGTCTCAGGATACCTGGTAGCATGGTCGACCAGTACCTGGATAAACCTTTTGCCTGAGGATGTTTGGAGCCAAGGGGACCAACAATTTCGACCCCTACCCTCTCAAATGGTACCTCCCAACGGGGAGTGGTACCAGTGGAGCTGGGATTGTTGTGCCACTCTTGCAATATAACTGGCAGGTGGCACTACTCCAGCAGTGACTTTCTACTTGCACCCCCATATTGGGCCAGTATGAATGCATGGATAACCTTCTTGGTTCTCCTGTTACCAAGGTGGCCAGCAAGGGGCACTTCATGCGCCAGTTGCAGGAGGACGGGTCTTACCGCAAGGGGAACCGCCAACCTCCTATATTCTCCTTCTGTAGACTCTCTGTAGAGTAGCCCACCTTCCCAATATATCCTATGCTTCCCAGAAGGTTCAGCCTCAAGCTGGGAGCAGGCCTGTGTCCTTAGGCCTTCCAGAGATGGGCACTCACGTTGGCCCTTACTGAATTCATCCCTGTCAGGACCACCTTCTACTAGCCTTTTAGTTCAGGATGGTCATTTGGATCAAATACTTCAGGTAACACCTCTACCTCCAAGTCAGGTTCGGGTGTTTGATGACCAACTACCTCCACCTCAGTGGTAGGTGAGATAGGGGGAATGCTTTCTTTCCCTCTTTGTCTTTCTTGACTCTGTTTCCACTTTGGCTTGGGCATGGCAGTGGTCTTGGCCAGTGCTGCCCTTGTTTGTGACCTTGTGCAGGGTCTTTCTGCTGTATCTCCCACAAGCCCTAAAGTTCTGAGATCATTTCCCAGCAAGCCCTTTCCTGGGACATCTCTCTGAATTCTCACTGGAATCCTGACCACTGTACCATTGATAGTAAGATTTACAGGTATAAATGGGAACTTGAGAGGTGGGCCATCAGCCAACTTAGTGAGTAACAGAGGATCTCTGGTAACTTCCTCTGGGTCTACCAAGGTAGAATCCACTACAGTTCTGCTGCACCCACTACCCCTAAGGACAGGAGTATCTACTCCATTAATCAGCACACTGCCCTTAAAGTAGTGCTTGGTATTACCCGGAATCCTAGCATAAGCCTCTGAGACTTTAGGCTCCCAGGAACCCAGGGAAACTAAAACTACCTCAGAGTCTATCCCAGTGGGAAAGGAATCTGATGAGACGGATGCCCCTGTTATCTCTTCTTCCTCAAAGGAGGAGAAGGCCAGATTAGCAGAGTGGACCCCCGAGGTTTTGACCTTACATCTGGGGTCCCCCTTCACATGGGCACTTGCTCCACAAGCCACACAAGATCCACTGGGTCTGTTGATATAGGGAGGCTTACTGTAACCAGAGTTCTGTTTTGGAGGATAACCCCCACTACCCTGCGTGTTCTCTTGTGACTTACCCTTATTTTTCTTTTTGTGGCTGTTTTGGGAGGATGTTTTGGGAGGATGTTTTATCAGATCCCCCACCCTCCTTATCTTTGGACTTTTTCCCCTCCTCCTGCTTACCAGGATGAGTCTTGTCCTTATGGGACACTCTATGTGACACCCACAAATCTGCTGCAATGGCCAGCTTCTTAGGATCCAACTCCTTTGAATCTGCCAAATGCTGCTTAAGCTCGGTGGAACAAGATGCAAAAATATGTTCAAGCATGACAAGACATATCATACCCTCAAAGGTGGAGCTTTCAACCCTGCCAGTCAAGTGTTTCAAAGAATCAGTCACATATGACACCCAAGTACTTCCTTCTTTCTTCTTGTACTCTTTAAACCTCTTCAAGTATTGGGCAGGAGTCTTCCCAAACTTTAAGATGAGAGTTTGCTTCAACATTACAAAATTTACTCTTTCAGCTTTTGACATTTCCATAATAGCACTGGAGCCAGAATGGGGTAGTCTGCTGAGCAACCATGCAATCTTCTCAACATTTACAACCTCTTGAACTTCACATGCATACTCAAATGCATTCAATCAGTCCATAATGTAATTCTTCTCATTATACACGCTTGGCCAATTCCAACTGGTGATCCCTGTCCTTCTGTTTTTGCCTGCTCTATTTTCAGCTTGGTCATGTGAAATTCAAGCTCTTTCTGCCTAAACAGCAGTTCTTGCTTCTTGAATTCCAAAATGGCTTCAGCATCAGCACTTGCAGAGGAAACATTGGACATTACTTCATCCAGATCCTCATGGCCACCATGGATGAGGGCAGCGGCAGAACTGTCAGTTCTGCCAGTGGGAGCAGCGCCACCTCCTTCTGCACTCTCATCTGGGGCTATGGCACTGAGTTGTGACTCTTGCTATTCCATAATTCTCTAAATCATTTCCAATTTTGTACCTTAAGGAGGTAAACCCCTCTCAGAACACATGTTTCTCAATGTTTCTGATCTAGAAGCATTCAAGGTTTTAAGGGTATTTGTTTCCATTATAGGTCAAAGGCCTTTACAGTTATCACTAAAAAGTCACTTTGTGTCCTGGGTAGGAATAACTTGAAATGCCTTTACTGGTGTGCAACACTGGATACCTTCAGTCCTATCCCATCGCTGTACACCAATTTGTTAAGACGGATTTCTGAACTCTGACCTGGTGGGCAGAGGTTCAGAAGGCCAGCCTAGTTTCTTGCAACAGGGTAACCTTCTGGACAAGCCAGACCAATCAAGGTAGCGTGGTGGCGGTCAAAACTAGATATCAGGAGGGGTGAGGGTGACTGAAAGACCTCAATGAGCACACAGAACAAAGGACACTTACAAATCGCTCCAAGTCAGGTGCATATATATAAAAAATTACAAATACATTTATTTCAAGGCCTTTGAAACCTATATATATATATATACATACACACACACACACACGACCAATGGGGTCTAAACAGTTAATGCACAAAATGTGTCCACAACCTAAAAGGGGAAGGAAACAGGCAGTGCAACTAGTCTTTAGTCCCTTCTGCATCCAACACACTCCTAACTAAGAGGCAGTCCAATCCCTAAGAAGTTACTTTCTTACCTGGCAACGTTCTTTCGATGGGATGGTCCGACGACGTATTCCATATCTATGACAATAATCACCACACAGCTGTGCTGCTTTGGAAAATTTTCGGCGTCTGCATCGATGACGTCTATACGCTGTCCTCGAGGGTCTCTGTCGAGCCGACTTCACCGGATGTTATAAGTAGGACGCACGACGCCCGTAGCCTCAGTTGTAGTTTTTCCCCCAGAACATGTGGCACCAAACCACTGCCACTGTGACCACAGAAAGCCTTGCGGAAACGTAAGCTGCAATCGCATAAGAAATTCTGTAGCGGGGCAGGTAGGGAGGGAAAGATATGGAATACGTCGTCGGACCATCCCATCGAAAGAACGTTACCAGGAAAGAAAGTAACTTGTTCTTCGAGGGGATTGGGTCCTCCGACGTATTCCATATCTATGACAGACTCCCAAAGCAGTACCAACGTATGGAGGAGGAAAAAAGAATTTAGAATATAGAAATTTAGAATGCCCAGTCAAATTGCAGAGTAAAGGACCGCCTTGCCAAAGGCCAGATCCTGCCCATGGATAGAATCTAGGGAGTAGTGTCGTACAAAAGTATGGACCAAAGCCTATGTAGCTGCTTCACAGATGAATAGGAACACCCCTCTGCAGGGCAGTAGAGGCAGCCATACCCCTAGTAGAATGGGCCCGTAAGCCTACCAGAGGGTCCTTACCCGCCAGGCGGTAACATTCAGAAATTGCCAAGATAATCCATCTAGACAAATTCTGCTTAGTAACAGCTTGTCCCAAACGCCTTCCAGCGTAACCAATAAAGAGCTGATCGTCCACTCTGACCCGGGACATGCGTGAAATGTAGAAACTTAAGGCTCTCCTAGGATCCAACCTATGGAGCCTCTCCCCTTCCTTACCAGGATGTGGAGGAGGATAAAATGTTGGAAGAATAACCACCTGGTTTAAATAAAATTCCGACACCACCTTCGGAAGAAAGGAAGGACAAACTAAGGACAACCCTGTCCTTATGAAACACAGTGAAGGATGGCTTAACTGAAAGTGCCTGCAACTCACTCACTCTGCGAGCGGAAGTGACCGCAACTAAAAACACAGTTTTAAGGGTTAACAGCCTCAAAGGACAAGAATGTAAAGGCTCAAATGGAGCACCCATAAGGAATTTCAGAACAAGGTTCAAATCCCAACCAGGCATCTGGAAAGGTGACGGCGGAAACACATTAGTGAGTCCTTTGAGAAACTGAGAAATTAAAGGAATTTTGAAATAGGAACACTCCTCAGACGAGCGCTTAAATATAGACAGCGCCGTCAGGTAACCTTTAACAGTACCCACTTGCAGGCCCGTGAGCCAACAAAAGCAAAAAAGACAGAACCATAAGAATGTCACATGAAAAAGGGTCCACATTCTTAACTCCACGGCAGCCGACCGTGAATGTCGAGGGCTAATTTTGGAAGCGTATAGGAAGCGGCGGCAACTCTAGGTTACCGTGCGGCTTGACACAGCTTCACGCTGCGGCTTCACGCCGATAGGTCCTTTCCTCTAACCCGCCTGCCGGCCCTGGCGTGTTCGGCATGGAGCCTCAGCGGCTTTACGGCTTCGTGGTTCGGCGGTCCGACGGCTTCTGTAGTCCCGCGGATCGGGACCGCAGATCAGTGGACCAGTGCCAAAGGGTTGTTGGGACTCACCGGAGCGAGCACCTGGGGAGGCTCTGCGTTGTTGTTCGGGGAATATTGCCCATCCTGTTGCGGTAAGCGGTAAGCACCCTGTAGTCACAGTTAATCTTGGGACAGGCAGTACAGTGTCGTACCATGCGATATGCGGGGTCCACGAGCACTGTCCCTCCTCCTCACTTTATAAATTGCGGCTGTTAGCCTTTCAGCCCGTGTAGGTTGGGGTCATCATGGCCAATAAAAAAAAAGAGCAACACTATTGGTCCGGTGAATGCTCACCAGGAACTGGCTGAAGAAGCCTTGCAGGTCTCTGCGCCCCTATCCCCTCTGACCAACAGAGATCGCGTTTCGGAGGTTTTGGTACTCAGTACTCGTAGGAGACTGAGATTGCGCGATAAACCCCCTGCCACATCATTGCCCACACTTAAAAAAAGACCAAGACAGGAATAACATAGCCCCCTACTGAATACTGGTACCCCAGAACCCATATTGCCAGACAGTGCCCCTGAATCTGGCACTGCAGAGATCATGGTGCCAGTACTAATCCCAGTCAAATCCCCATGTCGGGAAGAGCCCATCATCTCTCCTGAGAGTAATCCAGCCCACTCCTCCTTAATATTTCAGGCTCCCCAAGGCGTGGCCATGCCTAATTTAGCTCAATTTGAGCACATTGATCCCTGGCAATGGCCTGCTCTCATGGCCAGCATAGCCAAATAGCTTCTCCTATGTAAGGATCCCTTTGACCTTGGACTCCTGGCTGATGACCTTAATGATTGGGTGGTGGACTTGCGACCGCCTAAAGTAAATAATACCTCACAGACAGATGGGCTGTCCAGCCCCATCACTCTACCACAGACACTGAAGGTCAACAATGCCTGTCAAGTCTTTATACCTAAGGACACAAAAAACCAAGCCATACAAACCAATGCTCGGAGCGAGACGATGCCCAATCCCACCATGTCAATAGTGGATAGTAGGGAGAACATAATAACCCCCTTCGTGGACTCCAATAGCGCTACTTTTGAAACATCGATCCCACTTTCAATCTCAGTCCTGGAATCTGACCATAAAGGGGTTAAACCCCCTATGATGACAAAGATGAAACGAGAGTCCCCACCTATATGGAATGCACGTCTAAATAAGGCACAAATGCCAACAAAAAAGGATACTAATATGCAAGATTTCATCATGGATCAAAGAAACATTATAAACAATATTCGGAAAATAGATGGAAAAGAGTCTAGAGAAGATCTGCGCAACAAGGTTCTGGCTTGGTTGCAATAGAGAACCGGAGCAGGGGTGATCAGACGTTCTGAATTAAAAATTCTGCGCAGAATGGACCCGAGTGACTGGTGCTCACAAACTAATAGCGATTGTGTTTTAGTGGGCTGTGGGGTTAGTGTCATGATGCATACCCCCGGGGCATCCAGACCACGTCCATCCGCCCTGGGAGCAGGCATCATGTCGCCTTGAGAAAACTCAGCAACCCCTGCTAGGGGCTGTCTGGGTTCAGTCCTGTCGCCTACGGCACCAGGCTCATATGGGATATCAGTCCTGGCGCCTATGGCGCCAGGCTCATAGGTGCACGCTTACCTGATGCAGACCATGCTGCAAGAAGATCCAAGCCCATTGAGGCCTGGAAGGGACTACTTTACCTTAGGGACTATTTTGTTACTCGGGTGTGGTTGGGGAGGAATACCTACCTGGGACTACTTTGGGGCTATTTAAACCACGCCCGAAGAGCAGCACACGCTTCGCGTTATTCTGCATCCAGCAGCGTAACGCTCACCGTGCCAGCAGCAGCATCCAGCCTTCTGCCACGCCCGCCTCGAACCTGGAGCACCTAGAAAGAAGGAAAGAAGCAAAGGTTAGAACAAGAGTATTACCCGATTTCTTACCTGATTCCGGATTCATTGCATCTTCAAACCAGAGGAAAGATTTTGTTTTAAACGTGTCGCATCGCCAGCAGCAGCGCCGTGCCATACTCACCGCTCCACGCAGCATCTCTTCGATCCGGCGGTGTTTCCATCTTTACATCGCCGAATCCCGGCACCTAAGGGGGACAAGAAACAACAAGGTGAGCAGAGAGAACAGACAGAGACAATCTCTTTAGCCGCCATATGCTTACCTGATTTTACTGCCGGAGGTATAATTCATCAGCACGCCACATCTTCTTATGCCGCACCTGTAAGATAAGGAGAAAGCAGCAAGTTTAAACCTTGGCATTATTTACCGGGCAGTGTTGGGTAACGCAGACTTTTACCGGAGCGCTTCCAGCTGTCAATCTTCTTATTGGGTCAAAGCAGCAAGATAAAAGAGGAATTGGACAGGAGTGAATTCCAGACATTTTGAACTCTTACAAACTATATACTTACGGCTCTTTGCCAGGACCTTTTGGAGTCAGGATTCGTCTACAACTCTTCCAATATCTTCAGGCCAGTGAAGTAACTGGTCATCAATGCGCCCCTGCGTGCTTCACAGGATGGAGGGCTCATCTTTCAAGAATATAAGGTGAGATTGCTGAGAGGGCGCTTCAGAGGTGATTAGTGGGGAGGACAGTGGGGGTGCTTTCACTTGAATCCACAAGTAGCTAAATCCATCTCTCCACTTGTAGGAGAATATTTCTACGGGCCAAGCGGACAAGATTAGGAGGGCAGATCCAGTCAGCCATCGCTGCACTACGCATCACGTGGGTGGAGGCTGCAGCAGTCCGGGTCCGACCGACGCCCCTGTGGGAGCCAGGTGAGCGTAACAGTTAGCACCTTACCTGCGTTTCTTAATTGCTGTAAATATTTCTCTAAAGGACCCTCGATGTGTAATCTGATCATTTGATGTATACTGGTTATCTAGTCTGTTTATACTTTCTTGGTTTTATGCAACTTACTTACATTGTATGTATCTTCCCTAGTTCAGGCATCTGAATGTTTTCATGTTTTGTTTTGTTTTTTAAGCGCCCTTACACTCTTGGGTCCCACGGCTTGCTATATAAATTAAACAATAAACAATAACCCTGCACCAGTCGCAGAACTTTCTCCAATGGCAACGGTACAGGGACTTTGTTGCCAGCCGTCTGGCCGAAAGCAACATCTCCATCACGTCTTCTGGGAGGTCCCAATCCGTATACCTCAACCTTTCAGAAGCCAAGCGTGAAGGTTGAGGGATCTGACCTCTGGATGGAGAACCTGACCCCACTCCTGTGGGAGCAGATCGTCTCGGTAGGGAAGACGACGTGGAGGGCAGATGGACAAGTCGAGAAGGTCCGGGTACCATGTCCTCCGGGCCCAAGCCGAAGCAATGAGGATCATCCGGGAACCGAACCACTGTAACTTCTGCAGCACTTGCGGGATGACAGGGACTGGAGGAAACGCATTCAGCAGTGGGAAGGACCCCTCTACCACGAACGTGTCTCCTAAGGCTCCTTTTGGAGGAAATTCCGGTTGACACTGGAGGCGAAGAGATCCACTTGAGGAGTCCCCCAAAGGGCGAAGATCTCCAGGAGAATCTCCTGAGCCAGCTCCCACTCGCGAGAGATCGCGCTCTGCCTGCTCAGAGCGTCCGCCGTCTCGTTTTCATCTCCGGCCAGATGAACCGCAGAGAGTGAAACTTCCTGCTGGATGGCCCAGAACCAGAGCTACATCGCCACACTGCACAGAGGAAGTGACCCTGCCTCCCTTTTTGTTGAGGTAGTGCATGGCCACTGTGTTGTCCGTCAGAATCAGGACATTCTTCCCTCGCACAGTCGGCAGGCAAGCCGGATGGCCCTCAGCTCCAACAGATTGATATGGAGTCTGGACTCCGACAGAGACCAACGACCGCTGACTGTCAACTCCTTGGCATGCGCTCCCCATCCCGTGAGGGATGTGTCCATCACGATCGTTACCTCCGGCCAGGTTAGCCAAAATGGAGCCCCCTTCATCACATTGCCTTCGACGGCCCACCACAGAAGGTCATGGGCGACCGAGGGCGGCACTTGAACGGGGTCCGACATCATGCCGGAGGACTGTGACCACTGCATCTTCAGGGCCCATTGCAGAGAGCTCATCCGCAACCTGGCCTCTGGCCCCAGAAGAATGCAGAATGCCATGAGGTCCAGCAACCTCAAGAACTCGAACGCCGGGAGACTCTGGGCGTGTTGAAACTTGTGCACCATCTGCTGAATGTGATGAGCCCTCACCTGGGGAGGAAAACACTGCCCCAGGGATGTGTCGAGCACTGCTCCGATGTACTGGAGCCGCTGGGTTGGCATCAAATGGGACTTCCTTAAGTTGAGGGAGAAGCCCAGCTTGTGAAGGGAGTGGCAGGTGATGGACAGATGATCCAGGACTTGCTTGGGAGAGCGCGCCCTGATCAATCAATTGTCTAGGTAGGGGTAGACGTGAATCCCCCCTTATCTGAGATACGCTGCCACCACCACCATGAGTTTGGTGAAGACCCTCGAGCGAAGGTCAATCCGAATGGCAGGACCCGAAACTGAAAGTTCGAGTCTCCAACCGCAAACCTCAGGTACTTCTTGTGCTTGGGATGGATCGGCACATGAAAGTAAGCGTCCTTGAGGTCGAGAGACACCAACCAGTCCTGAAGTTGAAGGGCCTGGAGGACTTGAGAAAGAGTAACCATCTTGAACTTGTCCTTTCTGAGGAGCTTGTTCAAACCGTGCAAATCCATGATGGGTCTCAATCCCCCGTCTTTCTTTGAAATAAAAAAATAAGGGGAATACCATCCCTTGTTCCTCTCCGCTACAGGCACCACCTTTCTCCAGCAGGGACTGAATTTCCTGCGCAAGGAGCGGATACGGACACTTCAAAGAGAGATTCCCTGGTGGATTGTTGTGAGGCCTCTGCCGGAAAGGAAGACAGTAGCCATGGGCTATGATCTCCAGAACCCACACATCTGAAGTAATGGCACGCCACTCTACAAGATGCTGCGCCAGCCTTCCCCCAACCGGCGAACCATGGGACATGGCCTCATGACTGAGCTGAAGTGGCTGCAGCAGTGCCTGAGGGCAAAGAGGCAATTGCCCGAATGGCCTTGGCACCTCAAGTACCCTGTTTTCCACCTCTGGCGCTCCTACGGTGGCCCCTTTGACTTGCAGCTCCTCTCTATTTACTAAAGGATGAGTAATATCGAAAGGAACCTCCCCTCCATTGCTGTTCCCTAGGACGAAAAGGCAGAGGTTGGCGAACTGTAGCGCTCAATTACTTCGCTGAAGCTTTTGAGGTCTGCAAACTCTCAAGGCTCTCGTCAGCCTTGCTACCAAAAAGATGTTCACCATCAAAGGGCATGTTGAGGAGCCGGGCTTGCACATCAGGAGCAAACCCTGACTTCCGCAACCACGCAAACCTGCGTTTTACGGTGCTCGCTGCCATGGACCGGCTGACACAATCCGCCATGTCCAGACCCGACTGAACAGACTCACACATAGCATCCTTGCCATCCTGTACAATAGCAAGAAAACCATCCCGTTCCAACCCTTCAGGAATATGTTCAGCCACCAATGAAATACAGTTCCACAGAGTGTCCGTGAAACGTGACAAGGTACACACGAGTTGGCTGCCTGTAAAGCCATACCCCCTGAAGAAAACACTTTCTTCGCCCAGCCATCAAAACGCTTGTCGTCCCTATCAGGAGGGATGGTAGGGTACGACGCCTGCTTTGCTGGGGCCGTAGCCACCTGCACCACCAAACTCTCCGGAGTGGGGTGCGTGGTCAAGTAACAGGGGTCGCTACTGGCTGGGCGGAATTTTCGCAGCAAAGATTGGCTCACTGCCGGGAGACTCTCCGGGGCAGTCCAAGCCGCCGCTACCCTTCTTTGCAAAGCCATATGGAAAGGCAGTACCGGGTCAGTTGGAGGACCTTGGTCGAGGATGTCCGTCAGGTCATCCTGCAGAAAATCCACAAGCGGCGCAGACACCCCCAAGTATTCCGTGACGCTCGACATAAGGCGCCGGTACGAGGACTCAGCATGGGTGCCAGGCCTACAGAACTCCACCTCCCGAGAGGTGTCAGACCACTGGCGTCGTGCAGCGACTGACGCAGGTCTTCAATCTGGCTATGACCAGACAAAATCTCATCAGGCACCTCCTCAGGCACCATACCTTCCTGAGACCCCTCATCCTCCTCAGAAATATAATCCAGAGGTTGGAAGGAGGGCACAGAAAAAGGGACAAAGAAATGTTTTGCCTTGGCCAGAGCCTTTCTGAGGGGTTCCACCGTGTCACGGGGTACCTCTGAAAAAGCAGCCTCGAAAGGTGTCGAGGGCGTCGATGGAATTGGTGTCGACGTTGAGCGTGACGCCAACAACTTCAACGGCGTCGACACAGTCCTCGAGGACGGAGCCCCGAGCGTGTCTGTCGACAGCCTGGGCGCCGATGGCGTTGACGGCTTCCTCGGAGGCAGAGCCTCAAGAGAGTCCCTTGACGACCTCAGCGCCAGAGGCATCGAAGTCTTCCTGGAAGACTTCACAGGCTACGACGGTCTCAAGGGCGTCGCGGACCGGGACCCGGAACGGGCATGCCTAGAATGACCAGCCGTGTCTGACCGGGACCTCGAAGGTGCCCGATTGGCATCTCTAGCACGCTCATGGCTGGCTTTTTTTGACGGCGCGGAAGGACCGGAGCCCTGCAACTGAAAAATCGCCATCATCTCCTGCCGGAACAAATCCTATTCCTCAGGAGTGGAATGCTTGTTGAGACAAGCAACCCGCCGACGGGCGGAGTCCTCGGATGAGGACGGGGAAGGCGACCTGTGACGGTGCTTCCATGAGTGCCTCGAAGAGGCAGAGGAATGGCGAGACCGACTCCTGGACTGAGACTCCCCGGACTCACGACGACGATGCAGAGTCACCCCTCAAATATTCTGTCGAAAGTCCAGGCGATCACTACTTCCAGGGCTTGGCCACCTTACCCACCGACAGCTTCTTCTTACGCTCCTGCAAGCCCTTCGATGTAAGCGACTGGCAGTCGACACACTCATCCATATCGTGGTCCTCCCCGAGGCACCAGAGGCAAGCGTTGTGCGTGTCATCTTGGACCCGCAAACCCGACACTTCTTAAAACCCAACCGCGGGGTGGAAGAAGCCGAAGACATCATGTTAATACAAAAACAAACAGGTTCAAAGAACCGAAAGAACAGGATTCAGTAGAACCAAGGCGCATCGAGATCTCCGAAGCGAACACGTTCGTGTAAAGAACGGAACTGAGGCTACGGGTGTTGTGCGTCCTACTTATAACATCCGGTGACGTCGGCTCGACGGAGGCCCTCGAAGACAGCGTATCGACGTCATCGACGCAGGATGCAGATGCCGAACATTTTCCAAAGCAGCACAGCTGTGGTGATTACTGTCATAGATATGGAATACGTCCGAGGACCCAATCCCCTTGAAGAGTGGAGCCTATTGCTCAAAAGTACATGCAATGCTGGCGCACATGGTAATGCAAATGGGCAAAACGGGGTCTCTTCAAGGATCTGTAGCAGCTCAGGAAGGTGGGTGAGGCGATGAAGAATAGGTTCCCACTATTCGAGGAGGGCCTCCACTTGAGGGCAGAGTCGATTCCAAGAGTTGGGAATAGTTTGCTAGTTAACATACGTGGACCAATCACAGACCACGGTGGTCCAGGGCATTCACATCACTCCAGACTCTCTGGCACCCAGGATGTTTATTGGAAACAGACATCCCGGCCCACATCTTGGAGGCACACACACAATGGATGCAGATGCCCGCAAAAGCTTGGCGTTTTGCAGGACAATGCATGCCCAAATAAGGACTGACCTGGGTCGGCTCGACCTGTGGAAGGTGAAGGGGCAAGATGGCCAAAGGACAGGACAAAGAACCTTGTGGCATGGCCATTTTGGAGCCAGGCCACCTGTTTGTGCAAAACACGGTAATCCCGGTTTACCTGGCAGGAAAGGGTGAAAAATACACTAAATGATAAGCTGCCACGAGCCCTGTCCCAGGCACATCTGCACTTCTCCTAAAATATCCTTCGAAAGTACCTAGGGCCTTTGGAAATGACTAATAGACCCAAGTGCACTGTACTGGAAGGTACATTTTACACTTGTTACATGTTGCAGAAAAGTTGCAACATTGGAAAGGACTAAGGTTCTAAAGGGAAACACAGTGTCCTAGTACTGTCTGTTTTAAGGGCATCTCAGTTTCCTCAAAATGTGAGCGAAAAGCCCAGGAGTGCAGCAGGAGGCGGGGCTCCCATAGTAAAGTCAGACTATGGTGTTTAACATCAGCAAAAAGTTGGGGGGTACACAACTGGAGGGATAGTTACACACAAATGGGAATCCTTCCTCACACTATTTTGTTTGACACGTCGGCCATCTTTTCGAGCTGCATGCCACATGCCGAAGTCGTGGTGCTTGGCTTACTGGGCCCAGCCTCCTCCAGGCCTCTTGACGGTGGAGCATGAGACCTACCCTGCACCTCAGGCTGAGATCTCGTACGTGTGTCGCCCTCGGCAGAGTTGCCTGTAGGCGACCCCTCAGCCATGTTGCCGGTACAAGGGCGTAGCCCCTCGTGTGTACACCCCGTAAAAGAACCCTGGGGTCCCTCAGAACTGTTTCCGGAAGGATCTACGGACCGCTCGGCCTGGTGGCCGGTAGCTGAACTAGCCACAGTGCTGGTCTGAGAACCTGAGAAGTTCCTCCCGCTCAGGCGTTTCCTTCGGTAGGAGCCACCCTTGCCGGGTGCACTGGAAAAGAGCAACCCTCTTTTGAGCCTTGACTTATGTCAGATCAAGTCCTTCAAGTCCTCTGGAGACGACTTCTCAAACAGCTCCCTCCGCCTAGCTAGTCTGTTCTTCAGAGCATGCGAAGAAAGTGCATCGCACGTGGTGCAACCATCCCATCCACGTTTGAGGCCAAGGCGGCTGAGGCAAAGAGCGTGGGGATCTGATGTAGGGAAGAACCCCTCGCAGGCTGAACACATGCTGAAGCCTGCTGAAGTCAACATGTGCCTGGGAGCAGCGTGGCGCCAGAGAACCGAGTACCTGATTGATAAAAGAAGACAAAAAAGATAGAAGAAAGTATCCGGGGGATGAGCGCGTGGTATTATTTGGCCAAAGCCAAACTCAGGAGCGCTGGTGAAATGGGCCCTTTCGCTTTGATGCGGAAAAGGGGACTGATGAGTGGCGCTGGTAGGCAGAGTCAGGGGAGTGCATGCTCCCAGGGCCGCGCCCCGTGCACCTCTAAATTTAAAGGGGAAGAAGGTTTTTTCTGGTGAAAAGGTTATTTCTCCTGTCCCTAGCAATGGACGCCCATGCAGCATGGAGGAAAGGGGACGGGACTTAAAAGTAAGCGTATAGATTATGGTCCTCAAACCACTAGGTCCATCAACTCCGTGAAGACACGAGGGGCCAATTTCACGCCGATGGGCAGCACCTTGTACTGAAAGTGGTACGACATAACCGCGAACCTTCCGATGTGGTTCATATATAGTTACACGCAGGTACGCATCCTTAAGGTCCAGGGAACACATCCAGTCCCATGAACACAGAGACTCAGCTATGTGCACAGAGTAATCATCTTGAAGTGTTCCACCGGTAAAGACACATTTAGAAATGACAGGTCCAGGACTACCCTAAGGCAAGCCTGGTTGTTCTTGGGTACCAGGAATAGTAACCAAAACCACTGCCTACAAGATGAACCAGTTCTATCACCTGCATCTCCAAGAGTGAAAGGACTTCCCATAAAAGAGCCGGAGACATGATCCGAGGAAGAGGAGGAGAGGATGGTATAAGCAGAGGAAGACGGAAGGCTGTGGAGACTACGGATAGGATCCACGGGTTGCTGAAAAGATGCTTCCAGGTGTCCTGGAACAGAGCCAAACGGTCCGCCACAGGAAAGTTGTGTTCCCTGACCTTGACGTCACTGCTTTTGGCGTCAGAGGCGAGGGCAGAGGAAGGGCGGCAGGGGGGTTTGGAAATATCCATGCAACGTCCTCTGCAGCTTCCTTCTGTTGTCACTGGGTGACCTGTCAGGCCTGCGGGTACAGCGGTCTCTGAAACCCTTGAGGCCGGAGAAAGTTAGGGTTGAACTGGTCCTACCTCTGGGATTGAGAGAAGGATTTCTGACCCCGCTTTGTCAGGATGGTCAAGGACTTGGCGGTTTGAGCGGAGGTTTTCTTCTTCGCCAATTTGTCATCGGTGGACAAATGAAAAAGGTCTATGCCGTCGAAAGGCAGATCTAGAATCTGCTCCTGCAGGTCAGATGAAAACTTAGTGGCGTACATCCAGGCCGTCCTTCTCATCTTATCCCAAGACACAGCCCTCTGCTGGTTGTGTCGATGTGGGAGACCGACGATTCCATGAGGTCCTGTGTAATGGCCATGGCATCTGTCAGAGCAGCCTTGAAGGAGGATGGTTTGTCTGAAGAGAGGTTGGGCAGAAATTACCTGAGCCAGAGGAGCAACCGGCACCAGGTGCGCAGGAGGAATGGAAGGAATACCTGGAGGAGGGGGCTGGGGCGGCGCCACCTATGGGCTGACCACCTTCACAATGTTCTTCAGGAGCCCCTTCATCTGAGGGGAACGCATGAGGAAGAGGAAGCGTTCAAAGAAGCAGTCCTCAATAGCCGCCGGGTCCCTAGGAGCCCTGCCCTCCAAGGCGCTTGACCTCCGCTACTGGTCGAATCTCTGAGGCGCTTGGTGCACGTAGCTGTAGGGTTGTGCTGAGTAGATGTACCCCTGAGGGGACCAAAACCCTGCACCGTAAGATCCGCTGCCGCTTCCAGTATTTCTTAGCATGAAGGCGTAGGCAATCCTCCTTTGAAGCCACTCCATCACCTCTATTAAATACAAATATGCACTGCGGGCAGGCACATGACTACTTTCTGGGAAATATGCCAGTCACAAAAAACCTCCATCTAAAGTTTAGCTTCAGGATCGCACTGTGAAGATGAGGCAAGGAAAGACTTGGTAATGAGGAGAGGAGTCAGGCAGTGTTTACTGTAACAAGTGGACAATGAGAGGAATAGAAGAGCTGCCAGGTACTTTTCTCTTAAAATGGTATCTGTATATACTGACAATATGCCAAGCACGCAGCTGTTTTGGAAAACTCCTACGCCAAGAAAAAAGAAAGCAAGTTTATAAATTCTGCCAGGTAACTTAGGAAAGATAAAATAATCAGTCAACACCGCCACCATGAACCCAAAACCATTCAGGGGAGTTACAAATCCTGAGGCTGAAAATGAGTGCCCCCAGACCACACCACACTCGCCACCAAGAGCTTGGCAGAGTGCAGCAGTTTATCAATCCCCACCTTAGGCTGTGTAAATATATATTACAAATACGGGGGAGTGGACATAAGATTGAGGTTGCCATAGCCTGTTGCTAACAGGACTAACTCTCTAATGAATTGCAATTGTCCACCCAATATTTAATCAACAAACATTTCAGAAATCTCAAACTACTACCTTCAGTTGGCAGAGTAAAGGAACAATAAAGGGATCACATTCAATCAGTTTCACTTGGGAAATGGAAACATTTTCCAAAAGCTAGACAAAGACAGGTTAAGAGCATTAGGATTTCACCGATAAAAAGGGGCACAAAAACAGAGGCAACATTTTATGCAATCAAAAGCTGTGCTCACAACACCTTGTGTCCTACAGAACAAGCTTGGAAAGACCGCCTACAAACATATATATGCAAACCTTTTCCCGGGATTGGTAGACTTTTATTATTGTCCACAACCAAGTCCCAAGTATTCTGCAATTCATTAAAATATCAAAAACTGGCACCAACTGCTGTGGAGCAATGACATCTGGAAAAATCTGTGTGTGCACACCATATATTTACTTTGAGATTGTTTAGGTGTTTTGACACCATACAAAAAGATTCTGCTACTCAAGTGGCCGAACGCATAGAATTATAAAATGCTAACTAATGTGGCTAAAAAATGTATCAGTTCATTTTAGTGGTGCATACAACGCACCATAAATACTATTCAACTGTTCAACTTAACATTTCCATCTGTGATAACAGGCATAGGAAAGAGCATGTTGTACAAAAAGCTCACCTAACTTTGAAGGTACATCGTAAACCTTGATCCCAAACAAAATAGACAAACAATCTAAACCAAAAGATTTGAGCAGGTTCAAGATCAGATAGTAATCATCTTAAAGGGCTATTTCAGGAAAAATATCTATTGTAAACATGATCACCATACAGCTTCAGACCAGAGCATTTCAACAATAAAGTTAGGAGCAATAGTCCAACAAGACTGCAAACAAACAGACATTTCTGCTTAGCCAAATTTGCCTTTAATGAAAGGGAAGACAAAAATGTCTATGAAAATTTGACAATCTGCTCGGCTTTAATCAAAAAGGAATATGTGAGACAATCAAATTAGTTAGGTTCCAAAACTGTTGAAGGCATATTTACCAGAGAATACTGCCTCAACAAACTGTTGAAGGCAGATGTAACACAAGATACTGCCAAGACAAAGCATACATTTTAGAATTGTTAGCAATATATTAAATTAGTAAAGCATTACTCAGTGACAAAATACACACAAGGAGCCTAACAGCAATAAAGACCATACCTAAAAGTTACCAGCATATTGGTTACTTTTACTACCTGAAAATACGTAAAACCCAAACCATAAAAAGTAGAAAGAACCCCCAACAACAAAAAATCAGTCCGTGGTTTCCAACACTATGGATGTATCAGGATAAGTTGTAGTAGCAGAGCCACGACACAGGAAGGAGCTTTACTACTTTAAGGTAATGATACATCTTTTAAGTTGCATGAATTACCAGGATGAGGAACAGATAGTTGTTGAATTACTTTTTTACGACTCATTTTATTCCCAACATCTAATAATGGAAGTTAAACACTCAAACTTGAAAACCATATCTGAAGCCCTGATTAAGACATTACATCTGTTGCAAAACCAGAACACTGCTTATTGGAATGGCTTTCAAATGTAAGAAAAAGCCCAAAACAGAAAATGTAGATACATTAATTGCTAAGAACTCACTTCAATGGCAGAACAATTTCTATCACAAGGTGTCAACATCTGGGGCTTTCTCTGGATATCCACCTGAGGAAGCCTTCGGTTTCTACAGTAAAAGTGCCAGGGTGCATTGAATATTGCATAGGCTTTCTCAGCCCTCTTATCCGAACAAAAACCTTTTACAATATTCTTCTTTTCAAAAGTAAATACATTTTGGCAGTTGGACAGGAATACTACTGAATAAAATGACTATAATAATTTGTGAGCCCAAACATACACTGGATTTCCATTATTGAAAAAGGTGCAGGCCGCTATGCCATAACCACATCTTCTTGAAATGCGAAGCTCCACAAACTGGCCCCAAAAGGTCATTAGTCAAATGGAAAAGAAACCTGTTGATGGTTACACTTCTACTGCCATACTCTCAATGAGGTTAAAAAGGCCTACTTTCCTGATACTGAAACACATCCAATAACTTGAGCTACCAAAACCAGATTCCAGAAAAATTCACTCACTTTCGGCTCCACACATTCCACATAGTTCTGCACTGGCGGCTCTTCTACAAAACCAAGAGCCCATAGTTTAATTCTCATAAAATAATTTCATGCACAAACAGCCGCCCCATTATCACAGAAAGGTTCCAGATAATATAAGAAATGTATCAATTGGCAAGGGAGTCCAGAATCAATAGGAAAATCAGATGTAATAATGTCCGAATTTTGCATCTCCCAGTGATTTTCAAATAGGAATCCAAACATAGACAAAAGCATAAATCCTTGTAAAAAAAATAAACTAAAAGACAATCTTGACATAGCAAACAGGAAAATCAAATCATTGAAAAGAAACAGCAAACCTTAGAAACCAGTAATATAACCATGAATTGACTTAAAGATAGCAGACCAATACCCTTGAAGTAAGAGACATATGACCAACACACAGGTAATGTTTGTACAGGTTTCTTGACATTCATAGGCACAGTTTGCTACTTTCTAACATTGATTTTTTCTGTTGTGCCTTAAATTTAATGGGGTTCAGGTGCAGATCCCCATTAATATCTGGCCACATATTTAAAAGAGACTTCAAAAATTGGAATTGTACATATATGAAAGATTAATACTTAGTTTAAAAATTCCTTAATAGGAATAATAACATAATTTTATTAAACAGTCTTGGGTGGCCCTCGAATGCCAAGGTTTGCTAAAAAAGAAGACATTGGTGATCAGGCAATTCATACGTAAGTTGTATTTCATGAAATTTCATTGGTTTCTTGCCCATAACCAGTTTGGGAGTCTTAGATTACCCAAAACCGATCAGCCCCTATTTGTTTTGGCACATGTTGTGGCACCAGTACCAATAATGTGGGCAAAGCATTTCTACAGAAAAGAGTGAAGAAGCGGTGTTAGGAAACAGTATACCTGGCTAGCGGTTGGAAAAGGCATGATTTGTTATTTTTGTGTTTTTTCCTTAATAGAACTAATGAGTGCTTGTTTTACAATGGTTGTGTTAATGAGATGTTGCATTTGGAAACATGTGCTTATTTCCAGAATGGGACACAGTCATTCTTCTTTTTGCTCTGAGTGGTCCCACCTTCTGATGCCGCTGTTCCCTCTCCTGTGAGCTCCATCTCTATTTTTGTTTCCTCTGCTCCCGCAGTGCATCTAATGCATTCGTCTGCCAACCCGGTCCCATTCCCGACTCTTCGAATGCTATTGCCAAAATTATGGCAGTGACATCTCCCAGCCCCTTCCTTATGTGCTCTGTTAAAGACATCAACCTACACCTTGATCCAACAAGGAAGAAAGGCCTGGTTAAACCCACAGAGATGTGAGACAAGCCATCCCCTGATTCAGCATGTTTGAGGTGGTAGTCCAGAGATGAGGCAGCAGCATCTAGGTAAAAGTTAAAAAAACAAAGTGTTTGTGTACGCATGTATGTGTTTTAATGAAGTTCCTTGCCTAGTTCTGGGGACTGGTAAGGTGAGGTATAAGGGGGCAGCCCAACCCAAAGCCAATTGTTGCTGGGCACGGAGGAGGCAGGGGGAGGACCCCAAATCACAGGGCTACATCTCAAGTTAATCTTGGTAGATTAGACCTTGCAGGATGAGCAGACCAGCTTCCCATGTCTAGTAGGACAACCTAGCCATGACAACACTGTTCCTACCCAAAACCCTTAGGAGACCTTGAAAAGTGGTCTTAGTGCAACCCCAAACTCAGAGTGTCTGAAACTCTCCCCTAGCAGACCCAAGTTCATAACACTGACAAACAAGTATTTCCCTTTAAGGGAGAGGGTTTCTTTGGACTGGTCGTTAACAATGAGATGAGAAAATGTTGCACCTCTGCGTCCCGACCCCTACCAAGAATAACCTTTCTTTCACACTTTGCATGATATGCAGTGAACTCTGCAAATGTGCACACACATTGTTGAAAGATCGTGACTTCTCAAACACTGAGAATTCTTTAGAGGAAAGACAGATTCAGCAACATTGTTCTGAGGTCAAGGAATTAGCACACAGGGGATGCAATATTGCTAATTGCATGAATGCCAAATGACAGAAAGTGTCCAACTATCTTTTCCAGTGTGTTCCCATGTAGCAAGAACATGTTTAGAACACTGATGAGCTCAGTATAGCACATTGAAGGCCTAAACCACTCGACACGAATACAGTAAATACACTCCACTATGGAATAAGGCCAGAGAGAGTTTGCAAGGATAACAAGGCTTTACTTGCACAAACTATACATGCCAGCAAAGAACTATGCTGCTAGTGAGCTCTCTGCCGAAAATTACACGAGCACTACATAAAAAGGCACTAAGCATCATCAGTGACATCATACTTAGGGTACAAATCGACATGGCTGATTAGTGGGGGACATATAAACAAGGGCCTGCTCCATAGGGGATGCGAGGCGCTAATTGGCTGGTTCTTTGTTGTCGATCTTGCACCACGTGGGCCAGCTGGACTCATCCAGATGGTGACGGTCGGGGCACACAAAGACATTGGGCCCCATTACAAGTTTGGCGGTAGCCTTTCTGGTAAAACCCTGCCGGACCTGGTAATTTCCGATTTGCGGGTGCCGGAAAAAAGATGCTCCCCATTCCCATTCAGCCGCAAAGGGCTGAATGGGAATGGGGAGATCGGATGCACCGGCGTATCCGACATGCTGTGCTCGCGGGTGCCTTTCTGCCCTCCAGGTCCGACCTGGCGGGCAGAAAGGCACCCGCGAGCCCAACTCGTAGTTTGCCGGAAAAAAGTGGGCTCCCCATTCCCATTCAGCCACATAGGGCTGAATGCGGAGGTCGGATGCACCGGCACCGTTTATAATGTTGCAGGTGCATCCGACATGCTGTGCTCGCGGGTGCCTTTCTTGACCTGGCGGGCAGAAAGGGCACCCGCGAGCACAACTCGTAGTTTGCTGGTCCGGGAACTACGGTACTGGCATGCTTACCGGTACCATAGTTCCCGGACCGGCAAACTTATAATGAGGCCCATTATTTCTAATCTAAGATAAACAACTAAGACCGGCTATTCATTCATTATGGCAGGCACCTGGGCATCAGAGGAAGGAGGAGCCAGCGACAACAGAGGATAAAATACAGTTATAGTGACCCCTACCTTTGGGTCTTCATTAATACTGCAGTTCCCGTCCCAGGGTCTCCCCCCGGGGGATTGATCTCTCATTTATTCTTCCTGGTATCTCCCGTTACAGGAGACATGTGTTGCGATTAGGAAGATATACAGTCGTGCGTGCCTTAGATCTGTGGTGTGTACCTTGGGGATGTTAGGCCTGGGGGTCGGGTCGGTGGAGGGTGGCTTGCTCTGGCCTGGCTGGGTGGGGGTCAGAGGCTCTCATGTCAGTTTAGTGGAGATGGATGGGTGTGTTGCCAGGCCTGGTACTGTCTCACACTCTGTGCAGGGAGCATTTCTGAATGTAATACTTAATATTCGCAACACTGAAGAGACAGAAAGAGAATGGACTTCCGTGGGAACAAGGATCGTGCAGAGCCGTCCTGGTGTGTTGGGAGCTTGGCACCTCTGCACAAACTCGGGATGCGAGTGCTATAGTCCTCAGTGTGTTTGATTTGGGCCTAAATACAAAATGGAGCCGCGGGATAAGGGCATTGCTAGTGCTATTCACTTACTTCTATGCCCTATTGAATCTTTATATATTCCCTAACGGTGGGGGCTGGTCCCCCCTTGTGGGTTATGTAAGGCTTTGCAAACAAAGTGGGCCTACGCGGGTGGGATTGGCTTGTCTCCATTCCAACATTCCCCCCTTTCGTTCCAACTGTAGTAACAAATTTCCCACACCCCCATTTCTACGTTCATTTGCTCGCCTCTCCTCCTCCTACCATGGCGGACCTCCTTTTATGGGCATCCATGCTCTACACACACTTCTCAAGCTCTTCCCCTGCTGTGCATATTATTCGGATGTGCATGCCATGTATATGCATCCCGCCTCCCCTGCCAAGTCCACCCACAACTCCTTGTAATTCTCTGAGTCTGGTGGGGGTGCAATCATGTGTGATAATATGTATCTACTTCATCCCCATATCCATGGTAAATCGCAACTATACGATATTATGGACCATCATTTTCCGCTATATATAGTTCTACTTCCCGCATATCATGAAGTACCTTTTTATTATTATTCCCAATTGTCACCATCATCATTGCACTATTTCCAATGGCTTTTGCACAGCAACTGACACCCAACTGGCACATGCAGGAAAGCAGCAGGATGAACATGATGATAGGGATCAGCATTTTCATAGTTGTCCCAAGCCATGATGGTACCCAGCCAAATGCCATTGTTACCCAGTAGTCTTCTTGTATAACTGCCTCTTTTTTCTATTTGTTTTCTAAGAAGCTTGTCCCCTCTATGGCCAGGAAGGGTTCCTTGAAGCACTTAGGATCCGTCGAGCCCTTTTTGCACGTTCGAATGTCTGGTTTAAGAAGTTTCAGTTGGACCGTGCGTGCCTGAGAAGTCCCTTTTCTCCTACATAGAGCAAGGTGGATGAGAACACCTTGAGGCATTAAGACATTGGAGGCCCCAGATGCATGCGGTCTTAAGGAACAGACATAGCAACTACCATTAGTCGTTCGCTTTCCAATTGCACTCATATCAGAGTACCAACTGTTGGAGTGACTGGGATGGCGAAAGTCTTCCACTTTACCAAAACCTAAATCATGGTATGCATCATATTTATTCTGGAGTGCCTGCCGTTTTCTTTTATCACTTGGCAAGGGAAACTGCCGTCTCTGTAACATCATTCTATATGAAACACTGTGGGGAGTAACAAAGATAGGATGCGCTAGTCTTCCCAGTTTAAAATATAGGTCATGTGCGGCAGGATCAGCATAGGAGGTCCCCCTGAACCCCCAATAGGGACATGCAATGGAAGTGAGTGTTGCCGATCCGCGCTAAGACTCACAATCTCTTGCCCTAACAGCAATAAGTAGCATCTATAAGTCCTTATGCAATATGCTGGTCACACAAGTCTCATGTGAAAAATCTGGTTTATTGGAACATAAACCATCATCAGAGAGATGGATCCAGTACCTCAGACCTTTCAATTTTACCGCAAGGGGTGTGCAATACACTACCTCATAGGCGCCGTGGAACCGTGGCGCATTCCACTTTCGGACAAAACTCCTTACGTAAATCCATTGCCCAGGTAACAGTGGATGGGCTGGGGAAGTGTAATGCGTGGGAGTATTCTGCGCGGGAGTATGCACGGGTTGTTTCTCGTTCTCTGGTGTGAACGGGTGCAATCTGTCTCGACATACACCTTATTGCTTGTTTTAACTGTCTGAGGTATGCTTAGAAATCTTCCCCTAACACAGTTGCTGCTCTGCGTGCATCTGATGCCTTCCTTACTGGTGACAGTGGTGTTGCCATGCGCCTGCCAGTCACTATTTTGTGGGGGAACAAGTGGTGGTCCTTGCTGGGGTGTGTGTGTAGTTGGAACAATGCAAGAGGTAGGCAGTAAACCCAGTTCTTTTTCAGAGTGTTACATAGTTTTGATAATCTCATTTTAAGGAGGGCGTTGATTTTTTCTACCACTCCATTTGCTTGTGGGTGTTTTAATTCGAGCACATTTTGTGTTTGATCCCCTTCATTGAAAATGTGTGTTCCGTTGTCTGATTGTATGACGTCACACACTCACCACCAAGGGAAAACCGCTGTAAAGAAGAGAATTTTGCGTCTACGTGGGCACAGGGCCCTGCCTCCACCCAGCAAGAGAATGGACACACCAACACAATCAGCTATCGCACACCATTGCACCTCTCCCCCATATTCGCATAATCTATGTGCAGTTCTCTGAAGGGTCCAATGGGGCGGGGCAATGGGCCTCATTACACGGACGGTGGTAAGGGTTAACGGTCACCGTTAATGGCAACGGTGACCGTTAACCCTTACCGCCGTACTACAAGGTCCCTTTGCGGGTTGGAGGATTTAACGCCTGCTTCTTGCAGGCCTTAATATCCAACCCGCTAAGGGACCTCGGAGCTAATTACGGCCCCGCAAAATTGCGGTGCCGTAATTAGCGCCTTCCCCATTTCCATAGAGCCCTATGGGGCAGAAATGGGAATGGGGAAGGGCAATGGCGGAAAGGGGATTTACCGCCCCTCCAACCTTGGAATGGGGCGGTAAATCCCCTTTCCGCCAAGGTGGTGCCGGTATTTTACCGGCATGGACCAAGGTGCTAATAGCACCTTGGTACACCGCCTACCGTGTAATGAGGCCCAATGTCCCGTGCAACATTGTTAAATACCTGATACGTGGTTTATTGGACCACCATTTGTGTGAGGTGTTCCTGCAAGTTGGGAATGAACCAATCTTCTTGGAGATCAGCAGCTATATGCTGTTTTGAGCTGTGGGCTGGGAAGTGCAACTTTTCCAATGCTGTGTACAGTAATTCAACAGGGATGTCAACTTTCCCTGTTCCCTGCTGTCGCCACAATAAGTCTGTGGGTGCTTGTATGCACCCTGGTTTGAGCCGCAGTTTCTGCTCTGCAATTGTGCCCTTCGGTGCAGTTCAATTATTTGCGCTACAGGCAGGAACGTGGAAGCATCTGCTTCCTGTGGTGTCTCTGGGATGGTAATGACATATTCTGCGCCCATATGAATTAGGCTGCTTTTTTAGCTTCTGTGTCTGCTGCTGCGTTTCCCAATGGGATTTCGCCAGTGTTATGAGTGTGAGCTGAGCATTTGACGACCGCTTCAACTGAAGGTTCTGCCATAGCCATAATCAATTCATTAAATAATTTTGTATGCTCTAATGGGGCGCCGTCTGCCCTCCTGAACCTACTTCTCCATCTGGACATACCTGCGTATACTGTTGTTGTTACATACGCAGAGTCAGAATAAATAGTAACACAACACACTTTAGCTGTTTTCAGTGCTTCAAATCTGTGCGACAAGCTCTGCTGCTTGCGCTGGAAAATGTCTTGGCAATTATTTCATAATCAGTGTCGCGTATCCCCCCCTTCTTCCAACCTTACCACTGCAGCCCCGACATGCTTTTCATCCGTCTCCTGATCTATTGACACTGACTTGTCAACGAAGAATACTTCCCCTTCTCCTAGGGCGCTATCTCTTGCTTTTGGGATGTCATCTCCGTCACCCTCATAGGTGGCGCAATTGTGGTGCTGCATATCTTCAACAATGCATTTCTCTGTGAGAAATGCTGCTTGGTTTACTGTCTTACATCTTACTATATGTATGTTTGCACTTGATATAATTATTTCATATGGAGATGCTCTCTGTGTAGTTAGCATGGATTTTGACCGCTCCTGTTTTGCAAACAGTGAGTGTTCAACATACAATGTGACCGAATACCTCATCATGATGGTGGAACTTTTCTCAATAGCAAAGCTGCGGCTGTAAGTGCTTGTTCGCAAGCAAACTGTCCCTGCATTACTGAATCAAGTGTGCCGCTGTAATAGGCCAGGGGCTTGTGCCTCATGGAGCTTTTCTGTGTTAACACAGCAGTCCTGAGTGGGCCATTTAAATGTGAGAACAGGTAAAATTCCTGTTCATAATCTCGTGTTGCTAAAACTGGGCTGTGGATATTAAGTTCTTCAGATCATTAAACCCTGTCGCCATCTGCGGTCCATTTCATGGGTGTTCCTTCTTTTAGTGCCTCTTTGAGACCTCATATAAGTGGTCTGGTGTACGCTGCATAATCAAGGATCCAGGCTCTGCAATAATTGCATAGCCCGAGAAATGTTTGCATCTCCTTAACTGTGCTGGGTCTGGCAGTGGCACAAACTGTTGCTGCTCGATCTGGTATTATTCTTTTGCCATCTTTAGAAATGAGCTGGCCCAAGTACAGGACTTCTGCCAAACAGTACTGGAGTTTCTTCTTATCCACTTTGGATACCTTTTGTGCTAGCAGTTGGAGTATTGTGATGGAATCCATGCGACAGCCCTGTTCGCTGTCGCTACAGACCAGTAGGTCATCTATATACTGGATAATTGTGCTGGGGACCTGAATGTTGCCAATGTCTTCATGTAATATCCTGTTAAAATCGATTGGGCTTTCGCAGTACTCCTGGGGCAAACGACAGTGTTCGTATCTTTTCCGTCCCAGGGCAAATGCAGTAAGGTATTGTGATTCTTGGTAAAGGGGCACTGAGAAATAGGCATTCTTTAAATCCACCATAGTGAAATGGGTATCTTGTTTGGGAATGCTACAAAGGATCAAGGCGGGGTTCAGAACCAAAGGGAATTCTTTCTGGACTACATCATTAAGGGGGCAAAGGTCCTCGATCATTCTCCAACTAACCCTGTTGCTTTCTTAATTGGAAAAATAGCGGTATTGCATGGTGATGTAGAGGGGCCAATGATACCTTGCTGCAAGAGGGCTTGTAGTGGTTCCTATATCCCTTCATCTGCATCCCTGGATAAAGGGTACTGTTTTACTCTTGCTTGAGCTTTATTTTTACTGGGGTCACTCCCTTGAGCATTCCCACATCATGTGGATTGGTGGTCCACAGATGTAGTGGGATCTGTTGCAAATCTATCGCGCAAAAGGATTGGGGCCCACTGACAATGGTCATGAGGGCACTCTGCACTCTTCTATATTGTACTATGATGTTGCAAGGGTTGCATATCCCAAGCACTATTTCCCCATCATCATTTACAATTCTTCGTCTGTTATTTCTCGGAGTGGTTTATTGGGGTCAACACATAAGACACTTGAACCCCTTCCAGATCTAAGGACATGATGGTGCCATCAACCACTTCGGGGAGTGCTACGGACGGAAGATAAAATCAGAAGGTACTCTCCACTCTTTCTTCGTGAGCTCAGGCACTGCTCGTGCTAACACTTGAATTCCATAAATGAACATATCTGGGTTAACTGGTACTCCGCTCACCACTAATTCATTTGCCATGGAGTGAATCATCAGCATTGCTTTGAGGGACCACATCCCTGGGGTGGCGCAAATAGTCCCTCTGTCAGTGAATGATATGGTCATGTGCAACTTGCTGAGCAGATCCCTCCCAAGTAAGTTGACAGGCGAGCATTCGTAGTATAGGAGCAGTGCTCACACATTCTTTTTCCCCAATGTTCACATCCATATCTTCAGTATAAGGAACCATTACTACAGTCCCAGAGAATCCTTGTGTGTCAAGAGTTGGTACGATAACAGAAAATCACCTGTACAAATGCATGATTTCTCCGTCCGTGAGTCTACCATAAAAATGAATTGCTTATTTCCTATCTCTGCCCCCACCCGTGATTCCTCTTCTGGATTCAAGGTTGTTGATAGTACTGGACACGCAAGAGCTCTCTGTGGGGTATCCTAGTCCAGGTACGTATCTGTCCCTGGACAGGCAAAGGGATCTCCCCCCAAAGAACAGGCTCCTTGGAAGGGCCCTGCTGCCACATTCAAGGCAGTGGCAAAAGGGTTTCTGCCCCCCCCCCTCCTTGGGAGTTGGGGTTGCTTTGCTGTGACTGCATGATGTGGGGAGAGGGGCGACGATAAGAGGCCCAAGCATTGGGTGAGGTTGGTGGGGGTACGCCTGTGCTCCGTACAGGATCATCATTGCTCCTGGTGGCTGGCCCTGGGGACTGCTGGGGTGGGGGTTTCCATACTGTTGTTGATAGTATTGGGGCTGATTACATCAATAATTTCCTCCCAGCCTGCTGCAGCATTCTCTTGCAAAATGACCCCATCTTCCGCAGGCCCAACACTGCTCTTGCCCCCCTCCTCTTGGCCCTTGCCCTCCGAACCTTCCTCCCCTCTGTCCCCTGAACCCACCTCATCCCTGTGTTGGCCTTCCTTGCCATCGGGGTCCGGCATACGGTTGGTTTCCTCCCTACTGTCCTTGCCTATTGTCGGCCCATACAGCTGCCATCCTCGCCTGTGTGGCGACAGAGGCACACCCATCTTCCCCCACCTGTTCCGTGAGCTGTGCCTCTGCTACCGAGGCCACTTAAACTAGTTTGTTTGGTACTAGTTTTGCGTCCTTGACCTGTCTTCTCTGAATAGTTTGATCCTCCTAGAGTGGTGCACAATTATGCTTTGAATTGGAGGCCAACCCTATTCTACCCCACTATCTTGTCCAAGGCCTTCGGTACTTCCTTGGGAAGCCCCCTTTTCATGATGAAATAAAACAGTGATGTTGATTGGTCCCACGCAATGCCCGTTTCCGCCCTCCACATTTCTTGGACCCCAAGAATGACCTGTGCAGCGACTTCCTCATCTCTCATTGTGCAATGCATTATTGAGTGTAAATCCGGAATATCTGGGAAGGCGCATCCCACACGCGTGCCCTGATGTTGTTAAATGATGCCCCATCATGAGCATCATTACTGATTGTTATCCCTGGGTATCCCGCTTTAACCCACACTGATTCCGCCTTGTCGCCCACTGCAGATACTAGTAGGCTTTTTATATCTCCTATAGCCTGGGGCACCCCCGCTGTTTGCTTCTCAAAGGCGTAAATCCATTTTCCTGCACCTGCCGTGAGTGGTGGCAGGGACTTGAGAAGGTTGTTTTATCCATCTGTGCCCAGGGTACATAATGAGACCGACCTGCTCCCTTATGAATGAGAGGCGTTTGTAGTTTCGATCTTACCGTTCCACCTTTTGCTCCACTGCCTTTCTTTTTGGCTAATGCTATTCTAACAAACCTATCTTGCAATCTTCCCTTCCATGTTCCTTCCACTCTTGGTGTGGGCAGTTGCACTTGCTGAATCCCTCCCACTGCTCCTTCTTCCCCATCAAAGTCACTAGAATACTCCTCGTCCCTTTCGAATGCCACATGGTCGTATCCTAAACTGTCTGTTTCTTCCTCCCTTCCCACGCGCTCTGCTCGTATGGGGGTGCTATCAATCCTGATTAGAAAATCTCCAGATTTCCACTCGTCTTCCTGTGTAAGAGGTGGTGTTTGGGGCAATTCTGCGCTCCCCGGATCTCTTGCGGCTTCACATGCCACTCGTAACCGAGCTAACTCTGCGCAGGTGGAGGAAAACGATGCCTCAGTGTCCTTTGTGTTCACATCTGTGTAAGTGGGTGGTGTTATGGTGTGATCATATGGCGGGGAGGTGCTGTGCCTGCATTCACTAATGTCTCTCTCCCAGACACATAGGTAGGATTTGATTACTCCTCTGCTGGTCGGGTTAGCTGCGGGTACATTTTCTTGGGTTGCTCTTGCCCCTTGTCACCCCTGTCACCCGTGGTCAGGCTTAAAGATGTTAGTTCCTTTTTCTCTACTTTCGCTACAAAGGGTGTTTCTTCAAACATCCGCCATAGATCCAATATCTCCCTTCTGTTTTGGTGTGGCTTGTATGTGGACATATGATCTAAGGCACCTTTATCAAAGGACCCCCCCCCCTCTGGCCAGGAGTGGTGAATCCCTTCCCCTTTTGTTTCCCTCACCCATTGTCCGTGATACTGCTTTATTTTGTCGCTGTACACAGGTAGATTTTTACAGATGTGTTCTAATGGTGTATCTGACCCCATGGCTGTCGTTTAGTTTAAAGTGCGCGTCACAAAATCTTAGTGCAGTGTATATTTTCCCTGTCCACCTACCCAGTCTGGACACCCAATATCAATTGATCTATATTCGTCACATATGTGTTCCAACTGCCATTATATTGTCAGAACAGACATTGTTTACTTAAAACACAAAACAACATATACCCAATATATATTTTTCCTTCCCTTTTTTTATAACCTTCCCAAACCCCTCTTACGTCCTTCTCATTCACTACACACCCGCCCATTCATTCCTCCTCCGTACATGTAAAAAGTGAACACAGAAAACAACAAACTATAATAACAAGCTGAAAAAACAACACCTAACTATTCCCGAGCCCTCTACTTATATGGGGCTCCTACTTTTTTCTCTGTATTTGTATTCTCCTTCACTGATCGGGACAGTGCAAAGTGGCGCCACCCTCTAGCCTCTTGTGGGGCTAGGTTCCCTTTCCTTCCTGCTCTATATTTTCCCCAAAATTTAAAAGAATAAAACTTAATGGCCATACACAAAACTACAGTCATTCTACCTACTTTAATTATTTGCATGTTCCCCTCTAACACAATACTATATTCCCTCAACCCCAACATTGTTAACCCTTGCACGCTACACTCACATGTCCATGCTATTACGACAGCCTCCGTTTTCAGTTAATCCCCAAATCACCCGGGCCTCTCCCTGGGGCTGCACCCAGCTCGACCGAGCAGAACGGGTGTTTGCAAATCCGGAACCCATAAGAACCACTTCTGTTGCGTACGCGTTTTAGGGGGACTGGTCAGCTGTAGGTGGGCAGGGCCTTTCCAGAGGGGCCATGGATGACGCCGCAAGTACGGGGCACCAAACGAAGGCATAGACCATTCAACATGAAAACAGTAGACTAAATACACCCCACTAGGGAATAAGGCCAAGAGATAGTTTGCAAGGATAACAAGGCTTTACTCGCACAAAGTATACATGTCAGCAAAGAACTCAAGAGCTTTCTGCCAAAAATTACAGGAGCAGCACATTAAAAATTGTAAGTTATTCACCGTAGTGACGAACGTACTCTTAGTCCTTAGTACCCTTTCCTCCATAATGCTTGGGTGTCCCTTCCTCAGTCCCCATAGACGCGTCGATAATAGACTAACATTGCCTAATGACACCAGTTTTATTAGGGGGGAGGATGGTGGGACGTATGGAGGAAAGGGGACTAAGGACTAAGAGTACGTTAGTCACTACGGTGAGTAACTTATAATTACTCTTACGGCCCGTCCCCTTTTCTCCATATTGCATGGGTGATTACAACTGAATGTAGCCTTAGGGCGGAGAGGAGACCCTCCTTAAGCAAACAGGTTCCTAAGAACCGCCTGTTCGAAGGCTGCATCTGATCTAGAGCCGGTGTCCAAACAGTAGTGCAAGCAAAAAGTCAAAAGGGTGGCCCATGTGGTCGCCCTGCTTATGACCTGCCAGGGGACATGCCGCTGGAAGGCGATGGCAGTTGCCTTGGCTCTGACCACATGGGCATGCATGTTGGCTGGAGGTGGCTTATGCTGTCTCTCGTAGGCTTCTTTGATGGCTGAATACCATCCACCAGGCTATGGAGGTCTTGGATCCCTGATACCCCGGTCTTGAACCTCCAGAGCTAATGAATAGTGCGTCTGACTTGCAGAAGCTCTTCGTCATGTCCAAGTAGAATTTCTGCGCCCGCCTGACATCATGGCAGTGCAGAACTCTCTGTGCCTCGTCTTTGGGCTCAGCAAAAAACGTGGGCAGCACAATTTCCTCGTTCAGGTGGAATGCAGAAGGCACCTAAGAAAGGAACGTTGGGTGCGTTTGCAGGACTACCTTGTCCTTGTGAAACGTAGTGTATGGCTCCGAAGTGCCCAGTGCCTGAATTTCGCTGATTCTGCGAGCCGAGGTGAGGCCGACTAACAAGGCCGTCTTAATGGTGACCAGTCTGATGTCCGCGGACGCCATTGGTTCGAATGACTTGTGTGCCAGGGCACCCGAGGCTATGTTGAGGTCCCACACGGGGTGTGGCTTCTTGATGGGTGGGTAGAGCCTGGCGAGACCTGTGAAATGTTTCTTGACAATCGGGTTGGAGGAGGAAAAGCGCTCCTCCTCCGAGTTTCTGTAAGCCCCAATGGCTGCCAGGTAGGTGCGGCAGGTGTCCACCTGCACTCCTGAATGGGCAAGATGCGCCAAAAAAGAGAGCACGTCGTCCAGGGAACAAGCCAGAGGGTTAATGCCCTTATAGTCTGCCCAGTGGCAAAACCTGGTCCATTTGCTCTTCTACTGGGCCCTGGTAGATTTACTCCTGGCGCCCCGTATAAACTCCAGATTACCTTGAGAGAGGCTGAGATGTCCTAGTGTGACCTGTTCAGGGACCATGCTGTGAAAGCTAATATCCCTGGTGCGTGATGGATGACCCTGCCCCCCTGCTGCACCAGATGATGTGCTGGGCCGGCCCGTCAGCAGGCGAATGGGAGGCCTTTCCGAGAGGCTGAGCAGCTCTGAAAACCATGGGCTGGCTGGCCACCAGGGAGCTATTAGGATGATGCTGAGGAGGCAAGACTCCTTGATCTTGCATATTACCCAGTGAATCAGGGGAGTAGGTGGAAAGGCGTATGCTGTCATTCCGTCGCACATGATCTGAAAAGCATCGCACAGGGAGCCCGGTCCCTGCCCCTGCCAGGAGGCGAACAGTTGGCACTTCTTATGGCCCCGGGAGGCAAAGAGGTCCACCTGGGGGTTGACCCTATTTGTGAAAGATCTCCTGCAGCACCAGGTCGTTCAACTAACATTCGTAGTTGTCGGCACCCAGTCTGCTGAGCCTGTCTGCCTCCAGGTTGGATTCCCCCGGCAGGTGGACCGCTGTGAGGTAGATGTTGTTCTCCAGGGCACATTCCCACGTGCTGACTGCTAGCCTGCACAGTGGGGGGGATCTGGTACCTCCCTGCTTGTTGACGTAGAACATGCTGGTTGAGTTGTCTGTCTGAATGAGGACGACCTTGCCCTCGATGACCGGAAGGAAGGCCCTGAGCGCCAGCCAGATGGCCTTCAATTCCAGCCAATTGATGTGATACTCCTGCCGGGTACAGGTGCCGTGGACACAGTGTCATCCAGAGTGGACCCTCAACCCTCGAGAGAGGAGTCTGTGGTAATGCTGACCTGTGGTGTAGTTTGCCGGAAAGGCTTGCACGTCCTCAGGTTGCAGTACCTGGGCCACCGTGTGAGGTCTGGGTGAAGCAACGGAGTAATGTTGATCATCTCTGATTGATGGCCCTGTTCATGGTTCCAGGATGCTGCAAAGTGCAGCTGTTTCCTCATCCCGAGTCTCATGTGGCCGTCCCCCACAAAGGAAGGGTAAGCTGTAGGCCACAAACCTGGTTGACACCAGTCTCACCTTGACACAAGTTCCTCCGCCTGCTGCCCTCCATGGAGAGGTGTCGGCCGGATGTCTGGATATTCTGGCACAGCAGCAATTTTGTCGAGCTTCCTTCCATGCTCCTGCGTCGTGTTGCTCAGCTCACAGAGCCCCGTCCTGTCCAGGACTCTTCAGTGTGGATCATGGGGCCTACCATGTTCCTCGGGCTGAGGCTCGGTAGGCGCGTCGCCCTCGGCGGATCTGCGGATAGAACTGCATAAAGGTGCCCCCTCTGACATCTTGCCTGTAAAAGGGCTTAGCGCCTCGGGTGAAGACCCAGTAAAAGAACCTTGCGGTCCTTCAACACTGTCACCGGGAGGATCTATAGATCCCACGGCCTGTCGCCCAGCAGCTGATACAGCCTCGGTACTTGTGTTGATAGAAGGACCCGAGTGGCCCCTCCCACGCGGGTGAGTCCTTTAGGTCCTCTGGAGGCGATCTGTGGAAAAGCTCCCTCCCCCTGTCCAGTCTTTTCTTCAAAGATCTCCAAGGCACCATAGGCAGAGGGCGTGGGGGTCTTTAGTTGGAAAGGGGGGAGCATGATGCCTGAGGACCGAGTACCTGAATCATAAAAAGACAAAAAAAGACAAAGAGAAGTATCTGCGCGTGGCATTACATGGCTGAAGCCAAACCCGGGAGCGCTGGTGAATTCGGCCCGTTCCTGTTGACGCGTAAAAGGTGACTGGGGTGTAGTGCCGGAGGGCAGCGCATGCTCCCAGGGCCCCACCCCCGCGCACCTCGAAATTTGAAGGGGAAGAAGGTTTTTTTTCTGGTGAAAAAGGTTCTGTCTCCCGTCCCTTGAAAGAGACGCACATGCAGTATGGAGGAAAGGGGACAGGTCAGAAGAGTAAGGCACTAAGCATCATCAGTGACATCACACAGGGTACAAATCGGCATGGCTGATTGGCGGGGTACATTTAGGAGGGCCTGCTCCATAGGGGATGCCAGGCGCTAATTGGCTGGTTCTTTGTTGTCGATCTTGGTCCGCGTGGGTTAGGGCACACAAAGACATTGGACCTCATTACGAGGTGGGCGGTATGGGATTAACGGCACTGGTAAGGAGACCCGGGCCGGTAACCCCTTGCCGCCTACTACGATGTCCCTTAAAGGGTCCCTCCAGTAATGCCTGGACTGACCAGGCATTATGGACGGGACCCGTTAAGGGACCTTGAAGCTAATAACGGTACCGCAATTTGCGGTACCGTTATTAGCACCTTCCCCATTACCATTGAGCCCTATGGGGAATGGCTTTTTCAATGGGGACTTACCGGTCCCGCAAAGGTCGGACTACACCGGTAAATCCCAATGAACGAGACTGGTGCCGGACATGTTATTGGTTGCAGTCATGGCGCAAAAAGCGCCATGACTACCACCAATCTCGAAATGAGGCCCATTGTTTCTAATCTAAACTAAACAACTAAGACCAGCTATTCATTCATTATGGCAGACACCTGGGCATCAGAGGAAGGAGGTGCCAGAGAGAATGGAGGGTAAAATACATTTATAGTGAGCCCTACCTTTGGGTCTTCATTAATACTGCAGTTCCAGCCCCATGGTCTCGCCCCTGGGGGATTGATCTCTAATTTATTCTTTCTGGTACCTCATGTTACAGGAGACGTGTGTTGCGATTGGGAAGATATACAGTCCTGCAAATTAACAAGCAGGGGTCCTGGGAGTCCCTCTGCCAAACATTAGCCCTGGTTATGAGAGACTTACCCAGAGTCTTTAGCTCACTATATTTCACAAAGAAGAAATATCCCAAACATATCAGTCTTTGTCCTGCCCTGGGGCAGTCCAGCACCGAAATGCTAGGCAATTCTCCTCTGAACAAGAGTACCAACAGCATCCCCAGACACGTGTTTCGGTCTGGTTGGACCTCATCAGTAGGGAGGAGCTGTGCCTCTCTAAGAGTAGTGATCAAGCGGTCCACGTCTGGATTCCCTTAGTAATTTAGGGTGAGTCCCAAAGTTACTTGAATATGCAAATTAACAAGGGGGGTCCTGGGAGTCCCTCTGCCAGACATTAGTCCTGGTTACGAGAGACTTACCCAGAGTCTTTCGCTCACTATCTTTCACAAAGAAAAAATATCCCAAACATATCAGTCTTTGTCCTGCCCTGGGCCAGTCCAGCACTGAAAATGCTAGGCAATTCTCCTCTGAGGAGGCCCAACAAGGCCGAAACATGTCTGGGGTTGCTTGTGTTTTCGTGCAGAGGGGACCTGGCCTAGCAGTTCAGGCTGGGCTGCTACCATTGGTGGCAGTACCAGACTGATTTGCATATGGCTGGACCCCTTTTGCAATGGCGCAGATGAGCTAAAAAACAGTGGTATGGAAGGTTGCCCAGAGCAACGCCAGTGGTTCAGGATTCATTCAAAACCTTCCACCCATCACTTTTGTGGTCACAGTTTGTCTCACTATGTGAGAGAGGGTATGCCCAGACGTGGCTCCCTTGCTCGCTGCGCCATAGGGAACCAAGCTGCACCTCACTGAGGAGGCCCAACAAGGCCGAAACATGTCTGCGATTGTGTAACGCTCACCTGATTCCCGTAGAGGCGCCGGTCTTGACTGGGCGTATACCATATCTTCAAAGGTGATGTGTAACACACGGCTGGCTCTTTGGGCTGGACCTCTGTGCACTGTATGTTTGACTCGAAGGGTAAGATGTCTTAGGTAAGTGAACGCCGTGCTCTCCATCTGCCTCGGGGCAGGGTGCTGTAACCAGTTTCTTCACTGGATAAGAGGAGCAGGCCTCTTGACTTCAGAGGACTGCTGTCCGTCGTTTACTGCACGAACGGTAAGTTTCGAGTAATTCTAATGTCTTTAAAGTCTTTAGTAATGATGTTTCTTGTTTTGCAGGGTTCCGGCGATGGTGGGTGACGGGCTGAAGTGAGTTGAAGATGGAGCCCGTGTGATGAATAGAAGCGCCTGGAAGCACGTAAGTAAGCACTAGTTGCCTGCTTCACGATGCGCTCTAACTGTCTTTTTATTTTGCAGGTACAAGTTCGGAGCGGCTGCAGGGTGCCGGAATACCCACTGGGTTAGATGTGGAAAGGAGTAATGGCACGTGAGTATTAAAGTTCCCCAATGTCTTTAAACGCACCTTGTTTTGTCTTTCAGATGTGGGCTGCAGCGCCGAAGGCCTCCGGAGCGTGCAAAGAGTTGGTAAGCTTTTGTCTTTCAGATGCCGGAATGCAGTGTGAAGACCTCCGGAGCACACGAAGAGTAGGTAAGCCTTTGTCTTTCAGATGCCGGAATGCAGCGCGAGGCGTTGGTGACAGCCGATGGACCAGGTAAGTGAAGAGCTGTCACTGAAGACCGTAATGCTAACCTGTTCTTTCTTGTCTTTATAGGTGTTGCTGAAGGCTGGATTCAGGATGGTAAGCCTTTTTCCTTAGGCCCAGGATCAGATGCAGAAGACACGATGAGCGTTCTGCTGCAGAGGATGCAGAATAACACAAAGCAAGATTCATCCATCGGGTGTGGTTTAAATAGCCTCATGTAGTGCTTAGGTGTCTCCTTCCACAGCCACGCCTAGGTAAGAAAAGAGTTCCTGCTTTCCAGAAGAGTTCCAGTGTTCTGAATCTAGGGAGTGGCTCCTGCCCCACCCAACATGAAAAGTAGTTCCAAACAGAAGAGGATCAGAGGCTTAACTGGCAGGCAAGTAAGCAGCATGGTCTGCTGCAGGTAAGTCCACCCAAGCATTATGAGCCCGGCGCTTCCAGCGCTGGGACTGGGCATATTTATGAGCCTGGTGCCACTGGCGCCAGGACTGGGTCCAAAAGGTCCCAATTGGGACTGGTTGGCACTCGGAACCTGGGTTATGGATCTGCTTCCAAGGGAGTTGGGAAAACCCTGACCTTTTGGAAGCAGAGATCATGACAGATTGCTTATGTTTCCGTGCAGAGGGGACCTGGCCTAGCAGTTCGGGCTGGGCTGCTACCATTGGGGCAGTACCAGACTGATTTGCATATGGCTGGACCCCTTTTGTAATGGCGCAGACGGGCTAAAAAACGGTGGCGTGGAGGTTGCCCAGAGCAACGCCAGTTGTTCAGATTCATTCAAAACCTTCCACCCATCACTTTTGTGGTCACAGTCGTGCAAGCCTTCGATCTGGGGAGGTTAGGCTTGGGGATCGGGTCGATGGAGGTTGGCTGGCTCCGGCCTGGCTGGGTGGGGGTGAGAGGCCACGATGTCAGTTTAGTGGAGATGGATGGGTGCGTTGCCGGGCCAGGTATTGTCTCACGCTCTGTGCAGGGTGCATTCCTGAATGTGATACTAAATATTCACAACACTGAAGGGAGAGGAGGAGAATTCACTTCCGTGGGAACAAGGATCGTGCAGAGCTGTCCTGGTGTGTTGGGAGCTTGGCACCTAAAGCAAACTAGGGAAGCGAGTGCTACAGCCCGCAGTGTGTTTGATTTGGGCCTAAATAAAAAATGGAGTCGCGGGATAAGGGCATTACTAGTGCTATTGACTTATTTCTATGCGCTATTGAATCTTTATATATTCTCTAATGGTAGGGGCTGGTCCCCCTTGTGGATTATATAAGGCTCTGTGAACTGAGAGGGCCTAGGGGGGTGGGATTGACTTGGCTCCATCCTAACAACATGCAGCACCCAGTAAGATACAACATTGTAGGTAAGAACATTAACTGAAATAATCCTCAGGTGCCCACAGGAAGGACAGCCAATCACAGCATCCTCCTAATTACAACCACAGATGCAGACCCTCACGAGGAGGCCCAGCTAGGAGGATGAGAGAGTCTGCTATAAAAGCCTCTAGTTGCAGTCAGACAGTGTGGGTTGTAGGATCAGAAGGCTCATATTTGGAGATGGCTGAACACTGTACAGTAGCTGAAGAAGCATTGACTGGAGAGGAGAAGAGTAGAGGGGCAGCAGTGGAGCACAATAAGAGGTGGGGAGGGCTCAGAGGGTCAAGGAGAAGTTAATATCAGAAGGTCAAAGTCTAGAGAAAGAGGTGGTCAGAGGTGAAAGAGGAGGTGGTGACATGAGAGGGAAAGAGTGGGCAGAAGAAGGTGGCAAGCAGTGAGGAGGTGGCAGGATGGAGGAGAAAATAACATCAGTCCAGGAGAGTGGAGGCCAAGAGGGGGTGGTAGGGACTTGGGTGCAAGAGGAAATGGTGAGACAGAAGGAGAAGGAAGAGGTGTTAACATCGGTTACTGGTAGCGACACAGATTAGGCAACATTAGGGGTTGGATGTAATAGTAGTGACTGTATAGGGAGAATCATGAATAGAAGGTGACTGTGGTATTAAAGGAGATACAGGGTAGACTGTGGGAATAACATCAGAAGGAGAAAGGAACAACAGACACCCTGGAAAGGAAACTTGGTAAGACTGAGAGAACACCTTGCTAATAGAGCTGGCAGGCTGCGGCAGGCCCGGTGGACACCAGTCAGGTCCAAAACGTAGGGGGACCTGTAAGTTGAGGTCAATGATTTTATTTTAAGTTTAGAGAGGTTGGAAAATAGAAACCAGAAGGAGGTCCAGGCATACGCCAGGGACAACTATCTACCTCTCCCTGCTGGTTATGAACACTAACCTTCTCCCAGAAACTCACTGTCTCTGTGTCATTCAGATCGTGCAAGGGGGAAATAAAAGGAGAAGTGCAAGGGGGAGGGATGGGGGAAGTGCAACAGGGCAGAGCTCAAGTAAGTTTAGCTTTAGTGGCCGGCTCTGAATAAGTGCAAGGAGGCAGGGGACTGTAAGGTTGCAGATACAGTATCTAAGTGCGCTGTAATCCTGTAGGCATTTCATGGGGCTACTGGTGGTGTAGGAGCCAGATGCCCATTAAGGTTCAGAGGGTGGCCTGGTAAACAGTTATCTCAGTAGACAGGTACATCAGTAGGGAGAGAGAGAGAAAGCAGAAGCGAAAAGGAGGGTCTTGAATTGCTTCCGGAACCTTAGGTGGTCCTGCTCAAGTTTGAGAGAGGCAGGGAGTCTGTTCCAGAGGGAGGCACCAGCTGAGGAGAGAGATCTAACCTCGCCCCACTCTCTGCATGGAGAAGCGTCTGATCCTCAGAGAGTTGGAAGTGGATGGGCGAAGGGCTCGAGAAGGAAAGTGCTTAGCAAGAGAGAGTTGGATGTAGTGTGGTCCCAGTCCAAGAAAGCCTTGTGGACAATGCAGAGGGTCTTGAACTTGATCCTTGCAGCCACCGGGAGCCAGTGGAGGAATTTCAGGTTTGGAGAGATACAATCCCTGGGCTTGAGGCCAAGGACAAGTCTCACAGTCCTGTTTTGGATTTGTTGCAGAGGGCAAAGAGTAGAGGTAAGTCTATTTAGAAAGAGGCTGACCAAAATACATGCAGGCTTAGGTCAGTGTTTCAACTGCTTCTGAGGTGGTCTAGTTACCCTTATCCTGCGGAATGAACATTGGACAAGGGAAGGTTTCTGACGCGGAAAGGGATCCAACTCTGTTAAGAAAAAAAACTAATAGCACATCTATTTAATTTGGGAAGGTCTTGTTTAGTTTGCAATTGCCCAAACGTGTAACAAAATCCTTAATAAAAGGTAGTAGACACTGACATATTCAGTCTTGGCATTCTTCTTAGTAAGGTTCCGGTGACTGTATATGTGTGCATACATTTTAGGGGTTGTATGTGTCTGCGATGGAGTGCATGTGAACGAGTGCCCATGTGAATGAGTGCAGTGTGTAAATACGTGCCTGCATGTGAAGGGGTGTTGTGCGTCTATGAATGAATGCATGTATTTGTGTGCATGTGTTTTAATGTGATATGCTGGTCTGGGAGAATTAAGGGGAAAGAAAAAGAGGATCAACTATGGACAAATTAGGTCCTGGAAAGTTTGTCAGGAATTTGGAAGGACCCCCTTTATGAAAAATACACATATATATTACTCACCGTAATCGTATTTATGATGCTTGTATCGGCTTAGATTCACATGCTATGCAGAGGCCAACATTTAGTGGAAGCTGCGGAGTATTACACTTTTTGTTTTTGAAGCTCGAAAAGGGACGTCGACAGGGCATGCCAATAATACTATCCCTAGTGTGATGTCCAATTTACCCATGGTCCTTCACGCGTCAAGGTCCCTCATATTGTTTTGTTTCTGACATGAGGTTGCATGAAGTGTAGCGCGAATACAGGTGCAGTAAATCAGACATGTATCAGATAAAGCCCAGATAAAACATCTATGGCACCTTCTACTCCAAGGGGAGGAAGGGTGGTATAACACTCACCTGATTCCCACGGAGGCGCTGATCCCGGCTGGGCTGCTATCGTTTCTTCAATTGAGAAGCGTAGAGCTCGTATGACTCTCAGGACTGGACTTCCTCTTATCGAATGTCTGACTTGCAGGGTAAGTTTTCTGCAGGTGGAAGAAAAATGGTTAATCACTGTTTGATGGGATTCTTCTCCCACCAATCGCCAGTTTCTCCCACAGCCTAGCTTTCTACTTGTCTCGGCGAGCTCTCACCTTAGGCGTATAAATGCTGAGCTCTCCATCCTATGTCTGGTGCAGGGGTACATGGATTCCAGTTACGTCACTGGATGAGTTCAGTGTTGAGGCTCAAGTCTTTTGCGGCCTTAGTTGTGGCACTGGTGCTGGGATGCCGAAGAGCGATGCCGCCGTTACTGCACGAGCGGATGCCTGTAAGTGTACTGTAGTCTTTAGGCTTTAAAAGATGGGCACCTCAATAATGTCCCTTTTCCTTTGTTTCAGGCCTCGGGATGCTGTGGGCGTAGTTTTCCGTTGCCGCTGCACGTGCCGATGCACGCAAGTATAATGTTTGTTGGCCGCTTATAATGGCACCTCTAATAATGTCCTTTTTCTAGTTTTCAGGTGCCGGGATGCTACGGGCTTTATATCCGTTGCCACTGCACGTGCCGATGCACGTAAGTATAATGATCGTTGGCCGCTTTTAATGGCACCTCTAATAATGTCCTTTTTCTAGTTTTCAGGTGCCGGGATGCTGCAGTTGATGCGGCCGCTTCTGTGCGTGCAAAAACTGGTAAATTAAGATGAATGCGACTGCCTTCACCCGAGCCCCTTTTTAATTATGTCCTTTGCCTTTCAGGTGCAGAGAAGCTGCCGAAGAGAAGGCCGCGGTTAGCTCCGTTGCAATCACGGATGGATCAGGTAAGCGGGCGCGGCTGCGAGCGAGTTGCACTTTTCTAACCTTATGTTTATTCTTTGCAGGTTTTGCCGGTGACTGGATTCTGGGATCTGGTAAGTATTGTTCTGTGTCTTTCTTCATCCACAGGTTGCTGCGCGGAAGCTGAAGATGACTCTGGACCTGGAATGCAGGAGCCGACTCGGTGAGCGTCCTGCTGCTGCTGCAGAATAACGCGAAGCACGTGTTTTCCATCGGGCGTGGTTTAAATAGCAGAGAAGTGCTTCCAGTGTGTGTTCTTCCACTGGTTCCACCCAGGTAAGAAAAGAGTTCCTGAATGGAGGGAATAGTTCCTCCCAGCCCTGATGGCTGGGGACTTCAACCAGACTGGATTGTTCTGGGTAAATATGCAGCATGGTCTGCCTCAGGTAAGTCCACCCAAGCATTATTACACTGTTTATCAATATGAGCCCGGCGCCTATGGCGCTGCGACTGAAACCCTTCATGAGTCTGGCGCCAAAGGCGCCAGGACACGGTCCAAAGAGCCCCTGTAGGGGTCTGCTGGGTCCGGAGTAATGGAAGACGGGTCTGCTTCCGAGGGCGCTGGGCCAATCCTGGCCCCTCGGGAGTAGCGCCCATGACAGGTGGACGCATGTGAAGCCAAGTAGATGCAAGCATCAGAAATACGATTAAGGCAAGTAATGTATCCCTTCTGAGGCTTGTGGAATCTGCTTGGGTCAGATGCTATGCATAGATTAGCGAGCAGTGTTTGGAGAAGGTGTTGGGTTGTGAGAAGGTAAAGCGGGAAATAGATGTTTTAGAACTGCTTGTCCCACCTGGGAATCTGCTTTAGAGTGTGTGTCAATGCTGTAGTGCTGAGTGAAAGTGTGTACTGAGCTCCATGTGGCCGCTTTGCAAATGGCGTCCAGCGGGACGTTTGTGATAAAAGCCAGAGTAGCTCATGTACCCCTTGTGGCATGAGCTCTTGGTGTGAAAGGCAGTGTTTTGCTTGATAAAGAGAAGCAGAGCTGTATGCATCTGACTATCCATCTGGAGATGGCATTCTTGGAAATGCGGTCTACTTCTCTGCCTGGTGCTACAGAGAGAAACAGTTGGTCTGTTTTTCTGAGAGGTCTGGTCTTGTTTACATAGTAAAGGACCACCCTCCTTACATCTAGTGTATGGAGTTTTTTCTCAGCTGAGCTTGTTGTGTTCTGAAAGTAAGCCGGTATCTCGATGGATTGGTTTATGTGGAATTTTGAAATGAACTTAGGTGAAAACCTAGGATGCGTTCTTAATACCAATTTGTCTTTGTGGATAACAAAGAACGGGTCTTGCACTGACAATGCTTGAAGTTCACTGACTCTCCTTATGGAAGCAATAGCCACCAAGAAGGCTGTTTTGTACGTGAGGTGTTTAAGGGGGGTACCATGAGGTTGGAAATACTACATTGAGGACCCAGCCTGGTGGTGGGTTTGGTATAGGTGGGTGGAGTCTCTTTACTCCCTCCATGAAAGCCTTAATGATAGGAACCTTCTAACCACAATACTTTACTGTGAGAGGTGGTGTAGGCGGATAGAGCCGCCAGATGAACCTTTATAGAGTTAAAGACTAACCCTGAGTCTAATAAGTGGAGCATGTAATGAAGAATGTGAGTTGGAGTACATTCTATCAGGTTTATTTGTTTTGACTGGCACCAAATTACAAATCCTCTCCACTTGTCAAAATAATGGGGCCTGGAGTTTGGTTTACGTGCCTCCTTGAGGATATGCATACACCTTTGAGGTAAATTAAGATGTCCACACTCTATGACCTCAGGAGCCATGCTGCCAAGTTCAGTGAGTGAGGTTGAGGGTGTAGTTTTGTCCCCTCGTACTGGGAAAGCAAGTTGGCCGGGAACGGGGGCTTGATTGGATGGCACATCTACAGTTTGCGCAGATGTGGATACTAAGGTTGTCTCGCCCACATGGGAGCAACTAGGATTAACGTCATCTGTTCCCTGTGAATCTTGTTCACCACTCTGCTCATTAGTGGTGTTGGGGGAAAAAGCATAGGCTCATCCATGGTGCTGTTTGTGAGAATTTGTACTGACTGATTTGTCAGGTGCGCTTCGAAGGCTTGGAGCGCTTTGAATATTGTGATTTGCGTCCACAGACCATCTGCTGTGAGATGAAGGTGATGGCCCCCCCACACGGATAGTGATGAGTCTGTAGTGACTACAGCTTGCACCGCCGGGTCGTGATGAAGAGTTTTCCTTTCAACAAATTCTCTTTTGTCCACCAGCGTAGAGCTTGTACTAGTGTGTGCGAAACAACCACTAGAACGTCCCACTGACCGCTTGCCTGAGACCATTGTTTCGCCAACCACTCCTGCATTGGGCGTATGCGCAATCGTGCGTGTGGGACCAGGTATATGCAAGAAGCCATCATGCCGAACAAACCCATAGCTTTGCGTGCGCGTATCTGGTGACTTGCTTGATTCTGAGGTAATTGCAGCAGTATGTTTTGTGTTCTTTCCTTTGATGGAAAGACTAGACTTTCTTCTGTTTTTATGAAGGCTCCTAAGAACTGTTTGGTCTTGTTTGGTACAAGGGTTGACTTTTTCTCGTTGATCGAGAAACCCAATTGGAAAAGAAGGTTGATTGTTCTTTGGGTATTTTTCACTTTTGAGTGCTTCCTCTACTGCTTTGCTGAACAGAACATTTGAGTTGTGATTTCAATGGCCCTGGAGCGGAGTCCATTATTGCGACTATTCCGTCCCGCTTGTGGCAGTTGTAGCTGGCCAGCAAAGTGGTGTTGTTGGCAATCCTCGTCTGATATGCTGTTGAGGTGCCTACTTTCCTACCGAAGGTGTAGAGCGTTTTGCTTTTCTTGTCGGGTGGTGCCTCTGATGATGCGAGAGGTGTTCCCGCCCTTTTTCTAGTGGTGGTAACGACTAATGAGTCCGGTTTTAATTGAGCTGTAGAAGGAGTATGAGAGGGCTGGGCGGAACATGTTTTCAATGCGGGGGTTTACTGCCCGTGTTAGGTTAGGGGTTACCAAAAATGGTTGAATTTGCCTTTGCACAGACTGTAATAATGGGATGAATGTGGTTGCTGCTTTCTCGTCTCCCAGTATGTTTTCGACAACATTATTGTCTACTTGTTGTTCTCGTGTATCTATCTGGAAGTGTTCAGCTGCCTTTAGGAGCATGTCATTGAACTGGATCTGGTTATCTACCGGTGAGTCTGCTACGAGCGGGTCTGAAAGGTCTGGTGACGGTATGATGTAAAGGTCTTCCTTGTAGTCGTCATGATATTTGTACTCCTCCCCTATGTCCCCCTGATCTTCTGAACCTAAATATGCTCCAGTCTCCTGGAAGCTTTGGTTGGGGTCATAGTGTTCAAGTTGGCCTGGTACCTGTTGTGGGGTGGTTGCTTGTAGGATGTCTGCTCAGGCTCTTTTTGCGGTGAGTTGTGACTGTGTCGACCCCACTAGCTGGTGGCATGCTCTGGAGGTTTTCTAGAACTTGAGGATTGCTGTCGAAAAATTTGGCCAGAAAAGCATGTGCCTCACGATCTGGTCTATATCTTCAGCAGACCACTGTGAGGAACTTGGGATAGTTGGTGTGGGAAGTATCTCAGGTGTAGGGTGCCTCTTGTGCCTCATAGCCTCTCGTATTGTTTCCCCACAGGTAACACTCCTTTTCTCTAAATGATTTGTGGGTCTTTGATGTGTGGTGTTTCGAAGTCCACCCCTTCAGAAGTGTTTCTGGGACATGTTTTTTAACAAGATGAGATCATTTCGACATTGAGGGGATTTTGCCAATTTCGATGTGTCTGTCGACTGTCAGGATTTTTCCGATTTCTACGGGTCTGTCGACTATCGCTCATCGGCGTGTGAACGGGCCGGCACTGCATCTTTCGATGTTTGGAATTCGGCGGTAGTTTTGGACACGGCGCCTTAGCCAGATTTTTCTTTTGACTTCTGGGGCCTGTCATGAGGCGAACGGGATTGCCCGGGACAGGGAACTGGTGGACCTTACCCTTGACGCTGTATGTGGCCTTGTAGTCGGTGTTGACGTCGACTTAAGGCCTTGGGTTGTGTGCTTATTGTGGGAGAGCTTGTCTGTGCTGGAGCCGCCGGGTGTCGTCCCTGTAACAGAGCCGCCGGCCTGTGTGGTGGGGTCACTGGAAGCACCCTCCACATCCTCCATGGTGGCATCGGCCTGCATGGTGTGGTGGGCCCAGCACTTGGTTTTGTGGACCTTCAAAGTTTTGGGCCTAAAGAGCTTGCAGGCTTTGCAGTGACCCTTGTTGTGGTCCCTTGGAAGACAGAGATTGCACACCCGGTGAAAGTCCTTCCAGGGAAATTTTCTATTACATGTAGGGCACAATTTAAAAGGTGTATTGTCCATTTTGAATTGCAAGTGCAGCCAGTGACGGTAGTCCTCAAAGCCGTTGCCGAAGTTGTTGTAAGGAATGGCTAAAACCAGGACAGAAAGAGTAACTAGCTCTAATTTCTGACAATAAATGATATATGATATGATATGGCATTTATAACGCGCCTATACACAAGTGTTTCAAGACGCGACGAGGCAAGGGTGGGGGAACAGAGGGAGAACAGACAACGATCCTACTAGGCCAGGTGTCATTCAGATCGCACAAGTGCATGGGCAGGGGACTGAGGAGAAGTGCCGGAGGGAAGGGTAGAGGACAGTGCAGTACATGGGATAGGACAATAAAACAATAAGTAAAAGTATAGCCAGCAGGTGGCAAGTGGAAGGGTAAGTGCAGACGTCCGGTGTCAAGTGCTAGAAGTGGGACTATAGGGATACAGAAAACAGTCACCAAGTGTGGGGGTTGCCAGGAAGGAAGTGCAGGAGAGCGACAGGCGGGGGGGTGGACCTGGGCCCCAGATCAGAGGGAGGCCAGGTAACCAGTGTAGTTCCAGTGTCAGCAAGGAAATTAGCAAGGGAGAGGAGGAGAAAAAGCAGACGCAAAGAGAAAGGTTTTGAGGTGCTTCCGGAACCGAAGATGATTCTCCTCAAGTTTCAGGGAGGCAGGGAGGCTGTTCCAGAGGGAGGCCCCAGCCGAAGAAAGAGATCTACCACAACTTGTTGCTCGGAGAAGCGACTGACCCTGAGGGAGTTGGCGGCAGAGGAGCGAACAGCTCGAGAAGGAAGGTATTTTGGGAGAGAGAGGTATTGAGGCCCCAGAAGGCCTTGTGGACGATGCAGAGGGTTTTGAACTTAATCCTCGCAGCCACTGGGAGCCAGTGCAGAGATTTCAGTCCTGGAGATACGATCCCTGGGCTTGAGGCCAAGGACAAGTCTCGCAGTCCTGTTCTGGATAAGTTGCAGAGGGCGTAGAGTAGAATCAGGCAGATTTAGAAACAGGCTGTTGCAATAGTCCAGCGTGGAGGGAACCAGAGCTCTGGAGACAGTGAGCTTCTGGGGGGAGGAGAGGAAAGGAAGAATACCTCTGAGGAGGTGCAGCTGGTAGTTTGACTTCTTGGAGATGTCAGAAATGTGAGGGGAGAAGGAGAGTGTAGAGTCGAAGATGACCCCGAGATTTTTTGCCTTGCAGGTGGGAGCAGGAAGGGGGCCAAGAGAGGCCGTCCAGAGAGCTACAGGAAAGGAGAGAGCGGGAGTGCCGATGAGGAGAATCTCAGTCTTACTGGCATTAAGGCAGAGGTCATTGGCGGCACACCTCTCCTGGATAGCAGACAGTCAGAGATGAGGGAAGTAGAGGAGGAGGCCGAGGGTAGCCTGAAGATGAGCCGAGTGTCATCCGCGTAGCACTGAAAGTTGGGGCAGAAAGCAGTTATGCAGTGGTGATGATAATAAATGGTGTTAGCCAGAAAGAAATTCCGCGTTTAGCGTCCAACAATGATGGCGGAAAAAAACGATTGGTGGGACCTCGTCGAGTGAAGGACCATGGGTACAGTGGACCTCTGACATGAGGTAGCATAATGTGTAGTCTAAGTACAGTTGTATCCAAGCAGATATGATAGACAAGCTCATAAGCATCCATGCGCCTTCTCTCCGAGGGGAGGAAGGGTGGGCCACATGTGAATCTAAGCAGATACAAGCATCATATTACGGTGAGTAATGTATCCCTTCGGAGGCTTGTGGAATCTGCTTAGATCACATGCTGTGCATAGATTAGCAAGCAGTGGAAGAAGGAGGTGGGATGTGAGAAGGTTGATGAGCGAATAAATGTCTTAGAACTGCGTGTCCCACTTGTGTATCTGTCTTGGAATGGGTTCAGTAGCGCTGAGTGAAAGTATGTATAGAGCTCCATGTAGCTGTCTTGCAAATACTGTCTAAAGGGACATTGCCAGAGTGGCTCCAGTACCTCTTCTGGAGTGAGCCCTGGGCGTAAAAGTCAGCGTCTTATCTGATAGGGAATAGCACAGCTGGATACATCTGACTACCACCTAGAGATGGAATTCTTAGAGATGCGGTCACCTTCCATGCCCGGCGCTATGGAGACAAACAGTTGATATTTATTTCTTAGCGGTCTGGTCTTGTCTATGTAGTAGGGGACTGCTTTTCTCACATCTAGTGTGTGAGTTTTAACTCAGCTGAGCTTTTGGGTTCCTGGAAGAAAGACGGTAGCTCAATTGACTGGTTTACATGAAATTTGGAAATTAATTTAGGTGAGAATCTAGGGTGAGTACGTAAAACCAGTTTGTCTTTGTGTACAACAAAGAAAGGATCCTGCACTGACAAACCTTGAATTTCACTGACCCTTCTTATGGAAGTGAAAGCCACTAAGAAGGTGGTTTTATAAGTCAGGAGGCTAGACTTGGCATAGGCTCGAAAGGAGGTCCCATGAGCTTAGAGAATACCACATTGAGGTCCCACCCTGGCACAAGGTTAGAAATTGGAGGGTGGAGCCTCTTTACTCCTTTCATAAAAGCTTTGATGACTGGTACTGGTATTGGTTCGCTATCTTGAAACGCAAGAATCTTCTGTGCGCTGGGAACATAGAAATATGAAAATAGGCATCTTTTATATCCAGTGTTGCCATGTAAACCCCCTTTTTTAGTAGGGGGATTACCTCTTGTAGCTTATTCATGTGGAACTTTTATGGCTTGACATACTTGTTTGCAGGGCACAAATCTAATACTGAGCGCATTGTGAGATCTTTCTTTCGCACAAGGAAGTAAGTTGAATAAATACACCTGTTTACATGATGAGCCGGGACAACCTCTATGGCATCCTTTGATAGCAGAGTTGCTTCGAGGAGGATTTTCTGATATTCCTGCAAGTGTACTTTCTGTCGTGGAGGATGGTCGTGGGGGCGCTGTAGTAACTCGATGCAGTAGCCTCCAGACACTGTGGACCGCACCCATCTGTCCGAGGTGATCCCCTCCCATGCGTGGGCGAGTTTGGTAATGCGCACCCCTACTGGGGATGCATGGGAGGGGACCTGGAGCGAAGCGTCACTGTTTGCAGGTGGCGTACCACCTCTAGCGTGGCTGCCTCTTCCCCACCCACGAACTCTGCGCTGCCCTCTTGGGTAGCCCTGGGAAGATTGTGACTGGTAATTCCCCCATGATGAGCCCTGGTTTTGGCTATAGTTTGACCCCCTTTGGGAATTCTGGCCTCGAAAGCAGCGAAAATGACCATTTCCCCTCTGTCCAGAGGGTTTGTTGGTGAGTTGACCAAGTGATTTTAATGTGTCGTACTCATCTTTTGTCGTTTTGAGTGCATCTTCGCGGGCTTTGCCAAATAATACATTAGGCTCGACCGGCATGTCTACCACTGTCGCCTGAGTTTCTGGTTTGAATCCTGATTGTCTTAACCATGCATGCCTCTTAACGATCGTGCCCTGAACCATTATTCTACCGGTATTATCAGCCACTTCGAAGCTGGTCTACAGGAGATAAGACGACACTGCCCTCCCCTTAGCTGCTAGTAGCGCTAACTGGGACTTTTTAAGGGTTCAGGTGCAGAGGAAAGGAATGCAGATACTTCCTAAAACTTATGTGAGTTAAAGTTCGCTACGAGGGTGGCACTGTTGGCTATCCTAGCCTGATAAGCCTCAGATGAAGCGACTTTCCTCCATAGACCGTAGATCGTTGTGCTTTCTTTATCTGAAGGAGCCCCGATGAAGCAAGTGGGGTTCCCGCCCTCTTTCTAGTGGTGGTAATGACTAGGGAATCTGGCTTTAGTTGTCCCCTGATATATAAAGGGTCAGAGGGAGCAGCGAAAAATAACTTTTCAACACAGGGATTTACTGCATGTGTGAGGTTAGGAGTTTGCAAGGAAGGTAGAATTCTGCCCTGGACCGATTTTAGTAAAGGGATGGGCTACGTTACTGCCCTTTTGTCTCTCAGGATTTGTTCTGCGAAATCCCTGTCCTCCTGAACTTCCAGGAAGTGTTCAGCAGCCTTAACCAACACCACATTAAGGAGAGGCTGGTTATTGACTGGCAAATCATTAACAAGAGGGTCTTTAGGGTCTTTAGGAATTGGGAGTCTAAAGTGTAAGCTTCAGCCTCATCTTCGGCCTCCTGGTCCTCATCATCCCCGTCGTAGTGAGAGTCTGCAGCCTGTTGCTCCTCGAATTGAGGGTCATGTTCTTCACGGTAAGAACTTGGGTCATAAGGCTCCACTACAAAGGGGTCTATTACTAAGTCCTGAAAAGGAGTATCAGAGCGAGACCTCTACGGAGGGGGTTGAGGAGACACACAATTTCGAGTGTAGGGTTAGACACATCTTTTACAGCACAATTCTTATGGGGATTCACAGTTCGAAGTGTGCTGCTGCTCTACGCAACAGGGCATTTAATGTGGGTTGATCGTCAATGGGAGACGTGTTTCTAACAGGTGAATTGTCAGGAGGATTTAGGTTCAGGACATCAGTGTCGGAATATATTGATGGGGATTTCCAGGGGTGAGAAGGTCCTTCTTCTGGATTTTCCCCGAAGCCTTCTCCTACCAAGTCTGGGCTGTCTTCCAGACCTTCCTCCTGGTTCCGTCCCTCTTCCTCGTCCATAAAATCATCCTCTTCCTCAAAATAATGTTCTTCCCCAGTGAGGTCATACACACTATGGAAGTCTGAGGCTGTGTCCTGGTGGGGATTGACTAATCTTGGAATTTTGCCCCTGGGGTCCTCCTGAGGCCCTTCTCTTATTCTCTTTGGAGTGGGAGGGTTTTGGGCATTCATAAACCTCTCCATTCTTTCCATGCAGAGATGGAGCCTTTCTATGGTTTCATGGGGTACCCCTGAGCGGTCTAGCGGGGGAAAATTGGTGTCTTGTAGCTGAAAACGGCTCGACCTCTCCCACAACGTCGAGGAAAGTGTCCCGTCGCCCTCCGAAAAGCCTTCAGGTGTGCTGGGAATCCCTTCGACTGAAGGAGATCGTCCCTGTGTTTTCGACGTGTCTTTCGACCTTTGCGTAGCGCTCGACGAGTCTTTCGGCGTACGCTTGTGGGCGTCGGCTACCACGATCCTCGCCAAGCTCTCAGCGACTCGTTTGTCAGCGGAGAGCTGTGGTTTCGACGTTATGGGTGTCGATCGCTCTACGGCGGCATGCGCTTTCTGCTGATGCGCTCCGGCCGATGATTTGGGGGCGGCGCCCTTATTTGTCGAAAGCCCAGTCGCTGGTCGCGGCTGCGAGAGGGGCTTCGAACCCGAACGGTCCGAGGAGGCCGCCGGTGAAACCTGCGTCTCCTTGGGCGCTGATGCTCTCTTTGCCTTCGGCAAAGAAGAGCCATGGATTGTGTGCTTATGTGTGGTCTTGTGTGCGTCAATGTCGCCGGGGTGTTCATCCCCATAAGCAGGGCGTGAGCCGAGCCCGTCGGGGCCGGGGACAGACGACGAAGCGCGTGTGCGCTCTCTAGGGGGGTTTTCGACTTCCGTAGCGGAGGTCGTGGTATCACGTTCCTCGTCACTGTCGGAGGTAGCGACGGTGGGTGGAGCGTCGGCCTTCGACATAGCGTAGGCCGCCCACCTCTTGACCCTACGGTCTTTTAGAGTCTTGGGCTTAAGAAGCCGACAAGCCGTGCAACCTTCCTCCTTGTGATCGAGTGGTTACACCGTGAATGTTTGTCCTTCCAAGTAAACTTGCCCTTGCAAAGCGGGCAAAACCTAAAGGGTGTCCTCTCCATAGCCGAGGCAATAAAACGTGATAACCACCCCAAGGGAAAGGAAGGGGAAAAGGAAAGGCATTCTCAGAAAAGAACTAGAGATGTCCCACGACCCCCACTCTCCCTACTGTATTTGGCCTGCGAGGCCAGGCCACGTGTTCGGCAACGCCGAAGGATCTCCTCTGCTCGTCCCCGCCGTCAAAGATCTTGCTCGGCGGAGACAGGTTCACAACAGCGTCGAGGGCGGGATCGATATGTTCTATATTAATATAGGAAAACGACCAAAGGTCGAGGAGATGAAATCTGCAATGTCTCTCGAGGAGCTCCGCGTAAAGGCGACCAGTAGCTGGGCGGAAAAAAACAATCTGAGGGACCTCGACGCGTGAGGGATTGTGGGTACAACACACGTCACTATAGGGATAGTGTTACAGACACGCCTTGTCGACGTCCCCTTTTCGACTACGAAAAACAAAATGCAATACTCCGCAGTGACCACTGGATGTCGGACCTATGCACAGCATGTGATTCTAAGCAGATTAACAAACATCAGAAAATATTATATGAAGAGGTACCACCACCAACCTCAATATCACGGCCATAAAGAACACCACCAGACCTTTTAAGCAATACAGAAAGGAGTTGATTAAATTAGAGTACAATTTTCTTATTCCTCTTAACTCTAGTGCCCCTATTATTATAATCCAGACCTGCCAAATCCGGCCTAATACAAGGGATAGACATAGGAATAGCCAAGGTAAATAAAATTGGCAGATGAACACCCAAATCAGAATTACGATGACTAAGATAGCTACACTGTTTCCTAATACCATCTGAGACATAAAAGTAATCGATACGAGAGGTCGATACTCCTCTAAGCCAAATATGTTTAATGGCAATAGAAGAAGGCAAATGACCCAGTAAGGACAAGTCACACTCCTTAAGAAAAAGATCCCACTCAATGCCTCGTCCAAGGTTCACGTGCTGAACCGAAGGAAGAGCCCCCAGTGAGTTCCACCGAGCACCTTCTGCACAGAAGGAATTAAAATCCCCTCCCAAGATGACTTGAAAGCCGCAGCCCCTCCAAATCCAGTCATACAGAATCTCTCCTATCCACTCCTCTACGGTTTCAAAATTGATTTCGGATAGGATTCCAGTAGAGATTAAGTATCAATATCGGAGAGAAGCCAGCACCCACATTTAACTCAATAATCAAGGGCCATTCCAGGTAGCAGCAAATTTACCACGAAAACCACGGATTACAATCTATAGCAATGGTTAGACCTCCTCTCGGACGCCCTTCATCCCCCCTAACCTCAGGACAGGAAACAGCATTATACCCCTCTAAAGAAGGATTAGCCATCAACATAGTCTCCTGAAGTAAATATATTCTAGGAATACTAGTACAGGTTGAATTATGGAATAATTGATACAGATTAGAGCAACCACAAGTATTCCAAGATATAACATCAATGGTTATCCTGTCATGCATATACCATACTAGCCTTAGACTTTCTAAAGATCTATGGGCTGGTTGTATCCACAACCAATCCTCGCCATTACCCAAAAGGTTAGAAATAAGAGATATAACATTTCGAGAGTCACCCATAAGTACAGGGGTAGTCCCAACATCTGTTTCAGGGATAGATAACACAGGTTGTACAAAAGAGAGAAATGTTTTTGCTTCAGCAGAGTTATGCAGTTCCACCAGGTCAAATCCCATAGATTTTAAATTGCACTGTTTATCCCAAACCATGGAAGCAACCATACCTGAGTGAAAGTTGCTAACCATTCTACCATTAGCTACTCTAGGGAGAGAGATGGCATCTATGTCAACAGTAGTTATCGATCTGAGAAGCGGAATTGCTTTGAAAAAAAGCCAATAGCCCAGCCCTGTTAAGGCTGTTCCCCTTTATACCATTCTCATTAGGTGTCCAACCTATGATTTTACTACTTGGTCGTGGGGCTTCACCCATATCCACCAGACTGACCCCCGCACTTGCCTGTGAGCACAAGCTTGGCCCAGAGGACACCAGTGCTGCTCCATCCAAAACTTGAGCAGGAGCCACTCCACCAACATGTGTATGAATGGGCAAGCGCCGCCACCCGCCAAAGATCCACAGTGCCCCATCTCTATATTGTGCATCAACTGACCTCTCAGAGGTTGTTCACTTCTATATCTTCCTGAGTTGTCCCAGAAAGACCTGTAACCATCACCTGGGTGGCAACATTAGTAGGATCTAATATGTGTTACTGACGCCCGGGTTGTATTTCGTGGCCAGGAGCCAGGCTGCCATTCTCATGTCCGTGGCGATACAGATGGCACTGCCAGAGGTGTCCATATAGGCCACAGTGTATTCCATGAGGTCCTGCGCCACCAGCTTGAACTCGGCCAGCCCCGCCTTAAAACGTGATTGGCTCGGGGTAGGGAGTTCTGGGAGGAAGTCCGCAATTTACCGCCATAACCTTTGGTTAGCGGCAGCCAGCATGGCTCCGGCGTTAGCCTGACGAAGATGCAAGGATGCGTTGGAATAGAGTTTCTTCCCATATGCCTCTAAGATCTTCTCCTCCTTGCCTAGCAGTGCCGCAGAGGAGGAGGCTGAGGATGACTGAGGCTTGGAGTATAGTGATGCCGCAGCGATCACTGAGGAGTGTGGCTGAGGGTGGGCCGAGAGCAAGAGTGTATCGCCCTCCATCTTCCTGTACTTGGCGTCCATGTGTCGATTGACTGACTGGACCGAATGGGGCTTGAGCCAACCCTTTTTGGAAAGAGAGACTACATCGGTCTGCAGGGGAATCCCCGTTTTGGCAGAGGGGCATTCTGTGAAGAATTCAGCCAGAACTCCCTCTGCTGGCTGCTCAACCTCGGGTTGGGGTAGGCCCAGGTACTACCAGCACAGAAAGATGTTTGTGGAAAGCTCTGGCTGAGGATGACGTGTCCAGATCCTCCTCTTCATTCGTGTCCTGCGGAGGTGGAGGATTATCTGAAGCTGGAGGCTGGCGTACAGAGACCGCGGCCGGAGGCTGGTACGGAACCGTCTGAGGAATCGTCTGGGGAGCTGGAGGCAGCAGCAGCACCGGGGTCTGGGGCACCTATGGAGGCACTTATGTTGCCGCTAGCATAGTAGGGAGGACTTCCCTGATGGCGTCCATGAGGATAACCCCAATCCGAGGTGACTTTATGAGCCCGATGAACCTCTAGAAGAACCCCTCTTCACTAGCCTGAGAGGTGGTAGGGGGTACTGACGGGGTAGTCAGGGGCTGCTGGAGCCGCTGCATACCCTGCCCATATGGAAGCAGTGGGAAGCTGCCCTGCGCTTAAGAAGGATAGGCTGTAGGCCACGTACATGGTTGAGGCCAGTCCCAACTAGACACTCGTTCTTCGTCGAACTCCTAGAATGGCGTCAGACGGGTGCCTCTGTCTAGCACGGCTGCCATCTCGTCGAGCTTCCTGCCACGTGCCTGCGACGTGTTGCTCGGCTCGCTGGGCCCAGCCTCTGCCAGGACTCTTGCGTGTGGATCACAAGGCCTACGCTGCTCCTCGGGCCTAGGTCCGGTAGGTGAGACCCTCGACCCGGGTGTCGGTAGAACTGCGTTTAGGAGCCCCCTCGGACGTATTGTCGATAATAGGGCGTAGCCGCTCAGCCATATTGCCAGTACAAGGTCGAAGCCCCTCGGATAACAATCCGTTACAAGAACCTTCCGGTCTCTCAACACTGCCACCGGGAGGATCCGAGGATCCCTCAGCCCGAAGGCTCGTAGCTGCAGCAACCTCGGAGCACGGGCTGCTACAAGGACCTGAACGGTCCCTCCCGCACGGGAGAGTCCTTGGACAGGTGTCTCCTTTGCGGGGTGCGATGGAAAATAGCGGCCTTTCCTTGGGCCTGGGTCAGTATTTCACGAAGTTCTTGAGGTCCTCTCAAGGCGACTTCTGGAAAAAAGACAAAGAAGAAATATCTGCGTGTGGAATTACATGGCTGAAGCCCAACCTGTCGCTGGTGAATTCGGCCCGTTCTCGTCGGTGCGGAAAAGAGGGTTGAGGTGTGGCGCTGGAGGGTGGATTCAAGGCAGTGCATGCTCCCTGCGCCGCACCCCTCGCGCCTCTAAATTTAAAGGGGAAGGTTTATTCTGGTGAAAAACGTTCAGTCTCCCGTCCCTTGGAAGGGACGCCCATGTAGTATGGAGGAAAGGGGACGGGACGTAAGAGTAATATCATTATTATACTGGGAGAAGGAAAGATAAACTAGGACGACACATCCTCATTTGGGCGAGATAAACACACATCAGCCTCCTCTTGTTAATACAGACAATTTTCATGTCCACTTAATAGGTTTCACCATGTTCAGGCAATTAAAGTTTACAGACTCACACCTGCAGTAAGTTGCAGGCAGGTTACATACAAGTACAACGTGACAAAGAGTGACCAGTGGCTGTTATCCCAGGAAACACAGTGTTATACATAGGTAAAAGAGTTGGCACTAGGCAGGTGGTAGTTATCCTACCAAATAGGCCGAAGAATGGTGCGACAGATTTACATGTAGGTTTTAAGTAAAGAGCTGTGTTTTTAAAGCTTTACAAAATTTCCAGTAGGACTTCTCTGCCCTCAGGGAGGGGGGACGAGGTGGTTCCATAGCTTGGCAGCAAGGTACGGGGAAGCTGGATCCTCCGGCTTTGCATCTTTTCACTTTGGGAACAATTAAGTCTTTTTGTATAGGGGCTCCTAGTGGGTCTGGATGAATGGACTTGAATGCTTTTGGACGGGTAAGGTGGTGCTGTGTTAGGCACTTTCTGATGGATAGAGTTTTGAAAATGATCCGCTCCTGGATGGGTAGCCAGTGTGCGTCTCTTCTGGCTCTAGAGATGTGCTCTCATTTTGTGCTCTCATTTTGGTATGTTCAGGGCTGCTCTAAGGGCATTATTCTGGATTACTTGAAGTTTGAGTATGTTTTTGGAAGAGATGCCATTGAACAGGACGTTGAAATAATCAATCTCTGAGCCAATGATTGCACGTGCAATGGCGAGGCAGTTGTTTTTGGAGAGGAATGGTCTGGCTGCGCTAAATACATTAGTCGCATAGGCTGCCGAGGAGGCAATGGCACTAACTTGTCGGTTCATGGTGAGTGAGGTGTCTAAATAGACCTCTAGGGTCTTTACGGTGTTCGAGACAGGGATCGCGCAGTTGTCGATTGTGAATGCACAGTATTGATTATTGAGTGACTTTAGGGCGCTTGGCCGGCCAACAATCAAGATTTCAGTCTTGTCGCTGTTAAAACAGAGGTGATTGGCTGCCATTCATGTCTGAATTGTGGAGTAGATTGTGCTAAGGGTATTAGATGCGTAGATGCCTGATAGGGGAATCAGGATTTGAGTGTCATCGGCATAGTTAGTGTAAGCTATGTCGAGCGAATCTAGGCTGTGGAACAGAGGCCTGGTGAAAATATTGTACAGCATGGGGGCAATGCAGGATCCTTGTGGGAGAGGCGTTGGTAGTCTCAGAATACTCTCATCACTCTTCCGTTGAGAAGGAAGCTATCCAGGTGGTGGTTGGGGTTGAGAAATGAGCATGAGTGGCAAGGTGGTGGCAAAGGATCTGGTGATTTACCAGGTCGAAAGCTGCAGAGAAGTATAGGAGGAGGAGTACTGACGACTTGCCTTTGTTCCCGATTTCATCTAATTGATTTTTAGATCAAGCAGGGCAGATTCTGTGCTGTGCTTTGGGTGGAATCCGGATTAAGGCATTCCTAGGATATGATTGTCCTCCAGGAACGGCTGAACTTGTAGGTAGGAAGGTTGGTCGAGAATTTTTAGAAGGAAGGGACAGTGGTGATTGGAGTGTAGTTTTTGGGGATGGCTGGGTCAAGGGATATTTTATTCAGGAGAGGGAGTACTCCGGCTTCTTTGAGGCTGGCTGTGATGATGGGGGTAAGTATTTCGGTACAGTCTTTGCGGGGCAAATGTCACCTTTACATTTTGATGGTTTCAGGCTGTTAATCAGTTTGGTGACATCAGTTTCAGAGAGGTCTCTGAGGAAGAACTGGGTGGTGGAGGGAGAAGGGGTGGGAGGTGTGCAAGTGTTGCTGGAGAGCCTGGGTGCTATGTTGAAGGTCTATTGTTGAGAGAGGAGCACCAAATCTTGTCTTTAATGATATTGTGGGTGGAGCAGCAGGGGATTCAAGTTCTCTTTAGATCGTGAATATTTCTTTTGAATCTGATTTGGCATTGCTGATTCTCGTGTTGAAGGAGTTGGGCTTAGCTGTGATTATGGCTGATTTATACTGTTTGGAGGCTTTGGTGAAGTCCTGTTTACTAGTAATGGTGGGATCTTGTAACCAGGTTAACTGGGCGTTTCTTTTCAAGGTGCAAAGTTCTAGGAGGTCAGGGGTAAACAATGAGTTGGAATGTCTGGCCATCTTCTCTAAGCAAAAGTCTTGCGCCTGATGTCTCGATTCAATATAGAACTGAACATACAATATAGAACACAGAACTGATCTGGTCATTGGTTTTAATTTGACTTGTATTTCTATTGCAGAGAGTGATTTTCTATTATTGACCCATTGCTCTGATAATACAAATAGCTGGTTTTATTTGTTTTAAACTGTCCATTCACCCTACCCTGCTGCCACCTCGCTGCATGCACTCTGGGTTACTGGGCATAAAAATATAAAAGATACACTGCCCTATAACCCAGGGAAATGGCAAAACGCAAAGCAGCACAATATATTTCACCAAAGGGCGGTGGGCAGAGGGTATTTAAACTAATCGAACCAATAAGGGATGTTAACTTGCGTATCACTGAAATAAAAGACTTACTGCATAATATATAAAGTCCAAATGGAAAGAAAGCAGATGAGCTAAATTGCAGAAGGCCTGAAGCTGCCTCAAATTGCATACTGGCAATTGAAGATACTGACATTCTACCAGATATTGTGGCACCTGTACTAAAACCCCCCACACTAATTTCCCTGGGCGCATTGGGAAGCAAAAAAAAACTTGATTATCTACGAGATAGGACTTTTTGAATGAGAGGGGGGGGGGGCGAGATTAAGCTCTTTCTATCTTAGCACATGGAGATGTAGAGGCCCAGGTCATTGAGGGACATACCAATGGTGAGCACCTATTGTTCCTAACAAGCCCCATTAGAGCACCGGGAGGTGAAGGTAAACGTTTAGCTGAAAGAGATGTCGGAGGTGGGCCCACACAGCCTATAGTCGAGGAGAAGGAGGGCAAGATAGAGATCACGATTGCCTACATCCAATAGGTATCAGGCGTTTGGGGATGAACCACCTTCAGTAGGTAACGCCAACAAACTAAAGGGTGCCACTCAATTGTAGGAACACCTAATGAAGTATTCGGAACATCACAGGGTCAAATTAACAGCAAAGATCCCTGCATAGGACATAGCATAGGTATCCAATGAAGCTAGTGCATCTAGTGCTCCCGAAACAGGGTTGGGGAATAATCTACTAGAAACCCTACAAGATGACCTACTAATGATGAAAAACATGTGTGGGGCATTGGAAGAAGTCATTAAAGAACAGTTCCAACATTTCGGTGTAGATCCGGTATGCATTAAAGAGAGGCTCTCAAGGCCGCTCTCACACAAGGATGCCCACAGCCCGAAGAATAATGAGATTAATAGAAATCCAACGACTGTGCAAATGCTCAAAGCTGCTCTAGTAAAAGCATGCCTGTCTAATCATAGGTCAACCCTGGGACCACAATCAAACGGAGGGAGTAGTGTGTCTAACATGGAAGTTAGGGACCATACCAGGGAACAGACACATCCCCATCAACCCCCGGCTAGCAATATGCGAGAGCCTATCCATTCAGATAGAGGGCAGCCGATGGCCAGGGAAGGCCAACTCATCATCAGGTGGGCAATACGCAGACCCATAACTTGAACACTCACAAATGCATGCCGACATGGATCACCACTCCCAACATAATCCTGCTGGGGAATAGGACGACGGGTGGGTCGACATGATCATGACAGGGACCCCTATATTCATCCAGTACATATTCCCATCACAAGAGCTCGGCAGATAAGCCCATCTGCAACACTAAAAAATGTGGGGGAAATTACAAATGGGTCCTATGAAACTCAGGAATCAATGGTCAATACGTGCATCCATTATTTTAGGCACGTAAGAGGGTGCATGCCCAATATTAGTAGTCACATAATAATGTGTGCGTGACAGAGCATGCCCGACCATGATGAGGACATGATTCTGTTTTTTCTAAAAAATGAATGGTTAATGGATTTCTATTAATCTCATTATCCATCGGCTGTGGGCATCCTTGTGTGAGAGCGGCCTTTTGTCCATAGAATTTAGGACATATCCCCCTTTGGGGCCTATGACCTTGATTAGGCCAACAGCCAAAATGCACCACATGGTTCTCCAAAATGCTAACCATGCACTTTGCGGTAATGGTCATTTAGCAAGGGGCTTTAACGGGCAATAGGCTGTGAGTTGCCAGACAACCACCATGCTGGACGCAGTAGATTGACAAACACCTGCCCAGAATTGAAGCAACAGACAAAGGAGGGTGGAGTTATATTCATCTCCTGGAACATAGCTGGCCTCAGGAAACACTTGATAGATCCCGACTGGTGTAGCATCATTCAGGGTGTGATATGGTGGGCCTGATTCATGGAACGTTTTCCCGTGGGATTGCGCCATTATAAAACACTTCCATGAATCAGGCACAGTATGTGTTCAGGAAACCTGGGAATTGGGCATGGTTACATTTCAGGGGTATGCGGTTTTCCAGGTGTCATCTAGTAAGGGGCCAAAGGGCAGGCCTTTTGATGGTTTAGCAACATGGATTAGCATTGTCCTCGATTGGCAAACTTTCAACATTGAGTCTAGTTCCCCTGATGTCCAGTATATGATGCTTGGTCTACCAGGTGCCCAACCAATATCCATGTTCAATGTGTATAATTGGGGAACAAACAAGAACCATGCAATCAAATTAACAAGGAACCTTGTAGAAACAAGAAAAACATATGAGGGCTTGCTGCACTGAATTATATTGGTCGGTGACCTGAATTTGCAAATTGAGCCCCTTCCATATTTGGAGGAGGCATGGGATGATTACGACGAAGCATGGGACATTCCCCCCTTGGACTCATCTATGTTGGGCAGGTTTCATCCACAGGCCCCTGGCTTTGCTGCCACACTCCTTGGTATGGGTCTAAGGGCCTTTAATGGGCGCTTTGGAGTGAACCAGCTGGCAAAACCTACTTTTTGAGGGAATAATAGTACCTCGCAAATTGATTACATTTTCTTATTCATGCAATTATGCACTAACACAAACATTTTTGAGGTTCTGGGTCAACAGCGAAGTGACCACAAAGCTCTTTCCTTAATGTTGATTAATCTGGGCAATCATGAGAGCAACTTTTGTGGTAACTGTAATTACTCAATCCAAATCCAGGGGCCATCCAAACACAGAATTAAATGATTAGATCTTGATTTGGAGTTATTGAGACCAAGAATATATGAGCGGATACTGCCAGATTGGAAGGATTCTCACTGATAGATCTTGGTAATGCAGATACCTAATTTATATATGACAACTTGGTTTAGTGCCTACAAGATTTTGTTACCAAGCCCAGCATGAGCATAAAGAAAGTGCCATAAAATGCAATGCCTGGGTCGATGAGGATTGCAAGCTGGCCAAGCTTGACATCCTGAACTGCCTAAAAAGTCATCAGGGATTTGATAGAACGGAATTGAGGTGCTTAAGGGCAAGGTACAAATCCCTGATAAAGACTAAAAACGACAATCATGTTCGTCGAGAATGGGACAAACTGCATGAGACCTCTCAATCTGGGAACACTGATTTATTCTGGAAACTGGTTAGTGGGAACAAAGTGTGTGATGAGGATGTGGCAGTTAACATCAGTCCAAGTAACTGGAGAAAGCATTTCCAAACCCTGTATGGAATGGGAGTTTCATCTGACAGCCATGGCACTATATCAAAGGATTGGGATAGGGGGGACATCCCAGCCCCAATCCAATTTGAGTTGCAGGAGATTGACAATGCCATGTGTTCCCAGAAATGGGGGGAAAAGCCCCCAGACCAGACCTATTACCGCTATATTTTATTAAGGAAGAACTAACGGTCTGGGTGCCCTTGTTAGGGCACCTGTTTAATACATTTAATACATCAATTTAATAGAATGCTGCTCCGGTCAAAATGCCACAATAATTTGCATCTATAAAAAAGGAGGGCAGGACGATCCGGGGAACTTTAGGACAATCTCTCTATTGGATAGCGTGGGGAAAGTATTTGCTAGAGCTATCTCCGAACATCTTCAGGCGTGGGTGGTTGAGGAAAATGTGGTAATAATAATAATAATTCTTTTGCATTTATATGGAGATACAACCCCTCCAGGCATTTGAGCGCTGCTTATTATTACCCATGTTGGGTGGTGCTCATTTATCGATCTCAGAAGGATGAAAGGCTGAGTTTGCACATGGGGGAGTAATATGGAGATTTTTCACTACATATGGCCAGGGTGCTATTTCCCCGGTCCTCAAAATGTATGTTGCTCAGGCCAAATCAGATGCCCTGTATGGGGCAGGGATCTGGGGCCCTTCGCATAATAACAAATTGGGCCTGGCCGAAAGACGCTTTTTGAAAAGGCTGCTTGGGCTGCCAACACCGTGTCTGGGTAACTGTCTACTTGGAACTGGGCCTCAGGGAAATTCAATGTGATGCCACCCTCAGACAGGTATCTCATTGGCTTGGATTATGGCCGACTCCTGAACTCAAAATCTATTGTGAGGCCCTAATACACGTGCTGGGAACTAAGGTTGATAGATCCTTACTCTGGTTCATACATGTTAAAAGATCCCTGGTTGAAAGAAATTTGGACTTGGTCAACCCCCCTCTGGCACGCACTTTGTATCTGAAATTCAGGTTTTTTCAATTGAGCCTGGCTTATCGTACCAAAAAGTGGGAACGTGCTGGAAACGACTTATGTTTGGTGTGTGGTATTGGTGAGGAATCTATTGGCCACTTCTTCTTTTGTCAAGGCTATAGAGTGGCCAGGTGTAAGTTCCTAAAGACAATATCTAATGTTTCTGGCATACACCAAATGTAAGCGAAGCAATGATATACAAGTAGTGTTTTTTGTAGCACGTTTCATCCATCAGCATGGCGCATAAGAACAAGAACATTGAAAGCTGGAGAATTTGGGAACTAACATGATCATGTTAATATTAAGATGATTACTTATGTAATCTCACATGCACTTTATTGCCTTTGCACTTTGAAAATGCTGCCAATACCTTGTTCAATGCACATTCTGCCAGGATTGGGCACAACCCTTGACACTCCTTTGCCTCCTAACGATGCTGCTAACATTAACTAATACACCTTTGCAATTTTTGCACATTCCATTAGGTCTGGGAACAATGCCAGGATTTGGTATTGTTTACTTTGGTCTCCTTTGGACAGATTGTTTCTATATTGCGCTGCATATTGTGCTGAACAGTTTTAATAGTTTAACTGTTTTAGAATGTTGTCTTCATTTGTATTCACCCTCTGCTAACATGATAATATGATCATATGTTTAATATGACATATTAATCACTATGTCTGTAGCACGCCCTGTTCTTATTCTTTCTTTTTAATCTGATTGTGATAACATGTGTTTTTGGCTATTGACAAATGCCGAATAAAAGCTGTATGAAATGAAATTAAATATATTTGAATATCGAATAAGCGACAAGCTATTACATGCACTTTGAAAAGTTGAGACAAGTAACATTGAACAACGAAGTGACAGAGACGTTGAGAGAATATTTGAAAGCCAAATAGAACAAAAGCAAGTGATGGTCACTTGTGAGTGAAATAAAAGCAAGGTGGTACTAATGAGAAATACCACAGAAAAAGAGGTGTAAGACACAAGTGGTGGCAAGGCCAGAAGGTTATCAAGAAAGATATGAAAGTCTAGCGTGAGCCAAAAGTGGTGGCAGAGTCAAAAGACTACAAAGAAAGATATGAAACAAAAAACAAAGTATTTGCCAAATATAAATGAACCCAAGGAACTCCAGGTTAAGAGAGAATAACTATGTTGGCACAAACCAGAAGAATAAAGAAAGCATAACAAACTGCATAGGGGTATCGGTTGTGTGACCTGTGATAGGTGAATTGTGCAGTCTGACAACTGTGCCTCGACCGAGTGACTCCTACCTGGAAAGAGACAAGGAAATCAAATGTAAAGGAACTTCTGCTTTTGTAACAGTGGATAAAGTGAGTAAAAAATAAAGAGGCAGAGAAAAGGGGTATCAGTTGCGTGACCTGTAATGGGTGGACCATGTGGTCTGACAACTGCGCCTAGACCAAGTAACCCCTTCTTGGAAAGAACCAAGGAAGAAAAATGTAAAGGAACTTGTGCTTTTGCAACAGTGAGCTATAAATGAAGAAACTGAGAAATCTATGTGAACTATTGAAAAGCCTGGACAACCAAAGATTTGAACGAATATTGTTTTTTGGAAGAATTGAACTCTTGGTGAAGGGAACCGTGAGACTTTAACTAGAGAAAAGCATGCATGACCAAGAAGGGTTGGGATTGGTATTGTTTTTGAAATTGAGAATATCTGAATTGGTGTTGTCTTGTTTTTTGCAAACTGGAAGACTTGTACTCTTGGGGAATGGAACCCTGAGACCTTTTTTGGAATTGTTCTGAACTTGCTGAAGGGGAAGCTGAGTATAAGCCAAGAGCTGGAAGAAGCTCAGAACTTTATTCTGAACACTTTCTTTTGCTGCAGACATCCCTGCACATTGTATACATTTAGTTGTGAGGGCAAGCATAGGTTTTGGACACAGACAGACTTTTGATTTGAATTTACTGGCACACAATATCCTTAGATTTCTTTAGGTAGGTGAAATTATCCTCCACACTGGTAAGGTGTAATATCTTCTATATTAATGTAACTGATATGATATGTTCACCCCACTGGTCCTTTCATGAGCTCCTACCAACCGAACTCACCAATACTTCCCTACATTCTGACTCTACATTCTACATGCCTCATTTCACATATGAAGAATGCTACACATCTCCCTTTCTCTAGAATCGTGAAACAATAATAATAATAAAAGCAAAACTTTGATGCATGCAGGATAAACACAATGAAAGTAAATAGATAAGACCTTGTAACGAAACAAGATATAAGTAAATTGATAAAACATTGTAACGAAATTGAATATTATTGAAGAACAGTTATAAATTGTTAACTAAAATCTAAATGTAAAACAGAAGAACATCGGAGGAGAAATATTTGCATACTATGATAAAGTTGTGGTTGAGAAGGAGGGAAAGGTGTCATTCAACGTAATCTCTCAGATAAGATGGCTTCCCACACCTCCTAAAGTTCCCTTTTGTGTACTTTACAAACCTCCTTGCACACAATTTGATCATTCTCTTCCTTTCCCTCCTGTAAACCCTCAGACCTCCTTACATACCTGCAAACTCTATTAACTTTCCACACTCGTCTGTCTGTCACTTTCACGGTCCTATGTAAATTTTGAATGACCCTCATGGGTTTTGACCACCTTAAACCTCCTTCCACTCTGTTGCTGGGAATCTTTATGCATACCCAATCTCCTTCCTTGACTTTGCATTGCTTAGCCGCTTTCCCTATATCAAAACTTATTTTATTGCCCATCTGTTTATTGCTAATGCTCTCCTTGACAGTATTCACATCAATGGCTTTCTGACATGCTCTACCCAACCTTCCTGGGCAAACCCTAGTGTTGGGTTTCCTTCCCATAACATTTCAAATGGAGATATACCAGTGGTAACATGTGGAGTGAATCTGTATGCTACTGCAGTATCTTCAGCAGCCTTTTCCCAACCACTTCCTTCCGAAATAGAAACTCTTATACTCTCTTTGATCACTCTATTATATCTTGCAACTATCCCATTCATTTCTGGGTGATAGACCGAACTGGTCATATGTTCAATACCATTTATTCTAAGAAAATGCCTTCATTTCATCTGCGACAAACTCTACACCATTGTCCATTATAATAGAGGCAGGATATCCTTCCCTCCTAAAAATGTCATCGAGAAATTTAATTACGTCTTTGGCACATACTTTTTGAACCCATGACACTTCCACCCAATGTGAGAGCATGTCTACAACTTGGGTTCTTCCTATCCTCTATCTCCCTCTCTACCTGCGGTGTTCCCCAGGGGTCTAACCTCTCACCCTGGCTTTTCAATCAATATCTGCCAACTCTCGCCTACTGCATTTCCATTTTCTGCTCAAATTTCCAGCGCTATGCTGACGACACCCAACTCATTTTCATGCTTCTCTCGGCCACCTCCTCTCCTTCCCTCATCTCTGACTGCCTAATCGCCATTCAAAATTGGTGTGCCGCAAATGATCTTTGTTTAAACGCCAACAAGACTGAGATTCTCCTCATTGGTACGCCGCCCTCCATTCTTTCCCCTCACTCTATGGCCGGCCCCACTTGGCCCTCCTCCTGCCCCTACCAGTGAAGCTAAGAACCTTGGGGTCATCTTTGACTCCACACTTTCCTTCTCCGCACACATCTCTGATGTCTCCAAAAAGTCCAACTTCTTACTGCACCTTCTTAAAGGCATTGCAGTATGCGCTCTAAGTAGCGCTGTTTGCTGTTGGAAACGCTGACCAAGGGCTGCTCACGGACTCCAAGTACCATCTACTTGGACTGCTATGGTATTTAAATCATCAATCCAGCAAAGAGACTCAAGGACTTTATCCTATATTAATATATATAGACATATGCACATATGTATTACTAATATAGTATACATTTGTGTTTACCTAGGTGGCTACGCCCCCTTTCACAGAAGCCTACAATACCTGAGCTGCGCGCGCATCGGTGTGCGCGCTTCGAAGTACGCGCTCAAAGTAGCGCTGTTTGCTGTTGGAAACGCTGACCAAGGACTGCTCACGGACTCCAATTACCATCTACTTGGACTTCTATGGTATTTAAATCATAAATCCAGTAAAGAGACTTAAGGACTTTATCCTATATTAATATATATAGACATATGCACTTATATATATTACCAATATAGTATACATTTGTGTTTACCTAGGTGGCTCCGCCCCCTTTCCCAGAAGCCTACAATACCCTAGCTGCGCGCGCATCGAAGTATGCACTCTAAGTAGCGCTGTTTGCTGTTCGCTGCTTTGGTGTTGTGTTGTGCGATTTATACATTAAATTTCGTTCCGAGCCTTGTAAGGAGCAAACGGAATAGGTGCACAAGTTGAATATTGAACATTGTAGGGTGAGTTTTCTCCCCTTTTCCTTTCCATAATCCGTATTCATCTCATACTCAATTGCATGTACGTCGGTGTACTTCTGTATATTACCGGTCCAACACATTATTTATTTGCACAATTTGTTTAAACACATTAATCTGTTTCGGCTCTATAAGGAACAAGTTACTTACCTGTAACTGTTGTTCTCCAGCATGGGTCTGGCATGGATTCACATGCTCATGAATATTCCCCGTCATCAGGCTGGGAATCCTCAGTAAAGAAAAAATCAGTATCAGTTTCGTTTCTGATCTGTCTTTCGTAGTAGTAACCAATCCCTGATCTCTGGGTCATACTGCCCCCAGCCAATGACTGCCCTCTCCCTAAGCCCCGCCTCTGGCAGCCATCCTCAGATTTGGTAGCAAGCCAAGTGGCAGTATGGCAAAGTAAAGAGCCGCAGAGGGGTAGGTGGGAGGGTTTGTATGTGAATCCATGACAGACCCATGCTGGAGAACAACAGTTACAGGTAAGTAACTTGTTCCTTCACCAGCATGGGGTCTGGCATGTATTCACATGCTCATGAATAAAAGAATACATAGCAGTATACACATGCCCAACCACGGGAGGTGGCAAAGGCACAACATTAAGCATTGCATACAAACTCAACATTAAGCAATTCTTGCCTCCTCACCAGACTCACCTTAGGCAAACAGGTTGCGCAGTACTGCTTGGCCGACCCTGGACTCCTCCCTGGAGTCCCGATCGACGCAGTAGAATTTGGTGAAGGTGTGCGTCGACCTCCACCTAGCAGCCCTGCATATGTCCAGCAGGGGCACATCTGACAGGAACGCCGTGGTAGCAGCGATCGCTCTGGTCGAATGGGCTCTCGGACGGCTGGGCAGCGGTTGGTTTGCCAACCGGTGACAGTGCATGATGCAGCCGGAGAGCCATCTGGAAATGGAAGTCTTCGAGAGAGCCTTCCCTTGATTCACAGACCCAAAGTTCACAAACAGTTGTGACGTCTTCCGAAAACTCTTCGTGCGGTCCACGTACAACTTCAGCGCTCTAGCTACATCCAGCGAGTGCAAAGTCCTCTCGGCCGGCGTCGAAAGCGACGGGAAGAAAACTGGTAACACCAAGGGCTCGTTGAGGTGGAAGTCTGACGGCACCTTGGGTATGAAGGAGGGGTGCGTCCTCAGCACCACCCTTGTGTCATGAAAAGTCAAGTATGGAGGCTTGCAAGATAGGGCCTGGATCTCTCCCACTCGTCGTGTAGAGGTGATGGCCACAAGGAACGCTGTCTTCCATGACAGGAACTTCAAAGGCGCCGAATGCATAGCCTCCAATGGGGCCCCCATGAGCCTGGTCAGCACCACATTAAGCTCCCACGCCGGGACAGGAGCCTTCACCGGCGGAAACGATCGGAATAGTCTCTTCATAAGTTCCTTCACCAGGCGATGAGACCACAAGGACGCCCGGCCCGTAGTCCTGGTATATCGGGAGATGGCAGCCAGATGTATTTTGATGGAGGCGTGAGCCAGTCCAGCTTTGGCCAGCGACAGTAGGTACGGCAGTACTTGAGGGGCCGTAATCCACAGAGGGTTAATCTTCTGTGCACGGCACCAGACAGAGAACCTCTTCCATTTATGACCGTAACACTTGAGAGTTGAGGACGCCCTGGCCTTTGCAAGAACCTCTCTGCAATCAGCCGGTATATTGTATCCTCCAAACTCTATTGCCGCAGTAGCCAGGCCTGCAAGTTCAGCGAAAGTGGGTCGTGATGGAGGATGGCGTCTCCTCCTCTGGAGAGAAGATCCGCGTCCGCCGGCAGCTTGACTGGTGGGGACGTTGACAAGTCCAGAAGGTCTGGGAACCAGATCTGCCTCGGCCACGCCGGTGCGACTCGGATCATCCTGCACCTGGATTTCTTGAGCTGGTTGATGAGGCGGTACGGCAACGGAAGGAACGCATATAGAAACAGGCCGCCCCAAGGGAACGAGAAAGCATCGCCCATGCTCCTCGGCTGTGGGAACCTGCTGGCGAACCTCTGCCACTTGGAGTTTGTCGCCAGCAGGTCGATCTGGGGTTTGCCCCGTCGTTGGAAGAGCTGATACACTTCATCCTGGCGCAGTTCCCACTCATGGCACGAGCGCAGCTCCCTGCTGAGTGAGTCCGCAATGGTGTTTTTTATTCCTGCCAAGTGGAAGGGAACCAGAAACATCCCCTGGGCGACGGCCCAGTGCCATAGATCCTGGGCCTCCTTGGATAGGGCTGGTGATCTGGTGCCCCCCTGCTTCCGTATGTAGATCATCGTGGTGGTGTTGTCGGTGAAGATCCTCACAACTTTGTCCTTGAGGGACGGAAGGAACGACTTGAGCGCCCAGAACACTGCTCGGAGCTCCAGGATGTTGATGTGGAGAGACCTCTCCTCTGGGAGCCAAAGGCCTGTTGCGTGGAGATCTCCGGTGTGAGCCCCCCAACCCTCCAGAGAGGTGTCCGTCGTCACCGTCTCCTGAAACGCCAGGGTTTGAAAGCCTGTGCCTGTAGTGAGGTGAGCCCGGGTGCCCCACCATAGGATCGCCAGACGGAACTCCTCGTCGAGAGGGATCCTGTCCTCGAAGCAGCCCGTCGTCTGAAACCAGCGGGCGTCGAGGAAATCCTGTAGCGGACGCATCCGAAGTCTGCAAAGGGGTACAAGGTAGATTCATGAGGACATCATCCCGAGAAAGGACTTGATGGACCTCACCCTGGCCACGTCCGTGGCTAACAGGCGCTGCACCTTGCCCAGGATGGTCTTGGTCCTCTCCTCTGAAGGGGAGGCCAATTGCCCCACTGTATCGAGCTTCGCTCCCAGAAACAGTGCGACTTGCGATGGACACAGGTAGGATTTGGGGTAGTTGATGCCGAACCCCAGCTCCGTGAGTAACCGGACGGTCCTCGCCGTATGTTCGACGGCGAGTTCCGTTGTCCTTGCCCGGATTAGCCAGTCGTCCAGGTAGGGGTAGACATGGATCCCCTGCAGGCGCAGCCGCGCCGCCACTGGTGCCAAGCACTTGGTGAAAACCCTGGGTACCGACTTTAATCCGAATGGTAGGGCTCTGAATTGGTAGTGGCGTCCCTGAACCACGAACCTGAGGAACTTCCTGTGCCTTTTTAGAATAGGGATGTGGAAGTAAGCATCCTCCAGGTCCAACGACGATAGGAAGTCGCCTTCCTCCAGCTGTCCCAGCACGTGCTGGAGGGTGACCATCCTGAATTTCTGCGCCTTGATGTATTTGTTTAACCGACACAGGTCCAGGATGGGGCGCCAACCGCCTGTCTTCTTTCTGACGAGGAAGTACCTTGAGTACACTCCGGAGCCCCAGAGCCTCCTGGGGACGAGCTCGATGGCACCTTTCTTGAGCATCGCCTTTACCTCCAACAGCAGTTGAGGGATGTGATTCTCCTTCCTGGCCACGGGAGGAATGCGAGGGCACTTCTTTTGGAATTCCAGCGAGTGCTCGTTGGCCAGGGTGTCCAACACCCAACAATCGGTGGAGATGGACTCCCACACTCTGACGAACTTCGTCAGCCGGCCTCCCACTGGGGTGCTTCGGTGGGGGCCCGACAACCCGGCCGGGTCAGTCTTGCTTGGAGGCGGCCTTGACTCCTTGGCGACGACGGCGGGATACCCCTCGCTTGCCGCAACCTCTGTAGGCCTCCTGGGAAGAGGAGCGGTCCGCCTGGTCGTAAGTGGAGGAGCCACCGCTGGATCCTTTGGAGGCACGCTGTCTGCCTCCGGAGCTCCGAAAGGGCCGTCGCAGTTGAAGCACCACAAGGGCCCGGGCCGTCTCCAAGTCGGTCTTGATGGCCTGTAGAGACTCGTCCACCACTTTACCAAAAAGCTTGTTGTCGTCGAACGGCATGTCCAACACTCTGGTCTGGACGTCCTGGCGAAAGTCTGTCGCCTTGAGCCATCCTCGTCGTCGGAGGCAAACTTCGTTGCCCAGTTGGCGAAATCCAGTATCGGCAATGTCCGTTGCAGAATTTCTAGGGCCTCCGCCCTTTTGTCATCAGGCAGGAAGTCTAGCAGGGGAGCTATCTTGAACCAGAGCTCCCTGTCGTAGCGGGCCACGATCCCTAAGGCATTGGCCGCCTTAATCGTCGTCGCCGCCGACGAGATGACTCATCGTCCCATAGAGTCCAACTTCTTGCCCTCGCTGTCCGGGGAAGTGGAAGTTGAAGCCGCCGCGCCTGCTGCCTTCTTCTTAGCCGCTGCCGAGACGACCAAGTCTGGCGTGGGCTGGGCCCTGAGGCACAAGGGGGCGGCATCGGGGACTCGGTACTTCGTCTCGTACCTGTCCCTCTTGGCGGGTGTCGTGGAAGGGTTCTTGAGGACAGCAAGCCCCTCGTCCCAGATGTCGTCGAGTAAAGGTACCGCGAGGACCGTCTTCCTCTTGGCCTCTCGTCGTTGGTACAGAAACCCCTCCTTTTTCTTTTCTTTAGGGTAGAGCTGGAAGAGCTTGGATGCCCTGGTTACCATGGCGTGGAAAGAGCCTACCTCGCCGGCTGGCGACGCCCGCGAGGGGGGGGTGTTGACGACGGCATGTCCGCTATGTCACATCGCCGCCGTCATCGTCCGTCCCTATCGCTGTCGTCCTCCCTAGAGTCCGGCTAGGGGGATGAGGGGTCCACCGGTATCGCAAGTACGAAGGGCGGAGCAGGGTGGACTCTCCTGCGCTTGTTCGGAGGGCTTCCCGACAGGCCTGGTTCTGGCTCCTCCGTCGGGGTGCGTGGTAATCTCGTCCTTATCTCGGTACATAAGGATTGGATTGCCAACAAAATGGCCGCCGAGCTATCCTGGGGCTCGGGCAATGGCTGCGACGGACGGCATGGCCGCTCCACTGGGCCTTGTTCGTCATCATCGTCGCTATCTTCCATCACGTCAGCATGGACCGTCCCCTGGGATCGAACTTTCTCGAACCTCTCTTTGAGGCCTATGAACCTCTCGTTGAGGCTTATGGACCTTTCGTTGAGGCCCTTCTCGGTTTCCACCAGTTCCTCCTCAGAGGCTGATTCCGAGTCTGTAATGGCCACCGCCCCCCCTCTTTTTCAGCCAGGGGCCTCACGGGGGTCTTAGCGATGGGCTGGAAAGAGGAATCCCTCCGTGGTGGCAGGGATACTCTGGGCCCAGAGGCCGTTTCCACTGGCGTAGTCTCAGCCGGCTCCGCCAGGGTCGCAGCGACCACTTTGGTAGAGGCCTTAGCCGGGTGGATCAAAGCCCTCACCACCTTAGGTGCGTCCTGGGCCTTTGCCTTGGGGGGAGGGTCAGCGCCTCGCTCCCCCTTCGAGATCGACCGGGTCCGCTCCAGAGGCCTACCCGGGTTCTCGGACTTCCTCTTCCACGAACCAGAACGCGGGCTCATGGTCGAACGTGCCTGGAAAGTAGCGCCCTGCTTGGCAACCAAGAGCTCGACCTTTCGGTGCTCCCGGTGCCCGCGGACTCGCGGTGCTTGGCCTTCTGTTGGGCCCCCGTCGCCGGGGCGCCCTCACAGGGCTTAGAAGCCCGCTCAGACTTCTTCTTCGCCTTTTCACCTGCTGTGCCCTTCTCCAGCCAGGTGGCGAGGCGGGAACAACGATCTTGTTTGGTACATTCCGAAAGGTTCTTGCAGAACGCACAGTCTTTCTCCACGTGCGTCTTGTCCTCATGAAGGCAGTAGAAACATTGCGAATGCTCGTCCTCCTTGAAAACGTTATATAATCCGCATCCAGGGCAGTTCCTGAACAGCTTGGATCCGGGCGTCGAGCTTCCCTTGTCCTGGGCCATGCCCGTTGAGGTAGGCCGCAGATCTTCCGGAATCCTCCAAGAAGTGTAAACTCGACGAAAACTTCACCCTTGAGGGGCGTAGAAGAATTCCGAAACGGGTCCCCGTTGTCGGAAGTAGAAAGGGTGGAGCTTGAGGCTCGATTAAACCGAAAAAATTTAAAAATCTCCTGAAAAAGCGTGAAAATACAGTAAAAAAACTCGAGAGCTAAACACGAGGACTCCCAACACTTGAGCGTGCGGTAAAAATCTGAGGATGGCTGCCAGAGGCGGGGCTCAGGGAGAGGGCAGTCATTGGCTGGGGGCAGTATGACCCAGAGATCAGTGATTGGTTACTACTAAGAAAGACAGATCAGAAAAGAAACTGATACTGATTTTTTCTTTACCGAGGATTCCCAGCCTGACGACGGGGAATTTTCATGAGCATGTGAATCCCTGCCAGACCCCATGCTGGATAATTCTTGAAATCATCACGCCATTTGCAACAATGGCGGGCGGCCTCCGTAGCGGCCGGTGCAACGAATTGGGCTCTTTGACACTAACATCAACCAGCATTGATCCGCTTGTTTGCCGTGGCCACACATCTTACACTGAACCTGCCGTCTTAGAGGCACTAACTTCAGGTATTCCTGAGGAGTCTAAGGCGTGTTCAAGCCTTGCCTTGCATGTAGCCATGATACATGCAACTGAACGGAACCTATCACCTAACTCTTTCCCCTCACACTCTCCGTCTCACACAAATACAAAGATTTCTGCTTGACAGCTTCCTGTTGAGGTATACGGAAGCTGTTCTGAATCTCCACCGTCCTATCAATTTTCTAATGACCAGCATGACTTTACCATAAAAAATATGGCTGCCTTAGACGACCAGGTGTCCCGTGCTATTGGCATGCTAACTTCGCTTGCCTATGGCTCTTCGAAAACAAATCATTTGACACATCATAAACTATTAAGTGACTATAGTTTTTTAATTGCACCTGAGAGGGTTTGCCATCAGGATATCAACCATGAATTGCCGCCGCCGCGCTTATCATGCTCCTCTGACTCGGCCGATGTTTTTATCAAGCCCTCCCAAATTGTATTGTCAGGGGGTCCTATTGACACTACTGACTGAGATCCACAATCTCCATGCACCTTTCCAGTGATTATTAAAATACTTGACTTACTGGATAAGGGACACAATCTGACCCATTTGGAACTAAAGGATGTAATAGCGATTTTGCACCATCTATGCTCCCAATTGGACACGATAGAGGGGTTCATAATTGATGCTGATACCATAATATCTCTAAATATTCAACCTTTATAAAAGTCCCCCTTACACTCAGGTCCAGCTCGAGTTGAAAAAAGCACCCAATCTCATTTTGAGGCTTTGCCTCTTTCTATTCAGCCGCTAACTGACCCATTTGCCTCCTTGAAGTGCAATTGCACTCAAGACATAAAAGAACTTAAAGCATCAGTAGAGGCAATGAATCTCGCAATTACTTCCAATTAGCTAAGTTAGTTCCTTCAGCTGATGCTCCTGATAGTCCTTCAACTTTGGTGAAGGTACTTAATGAGGAGAATCAGAAAGAACAAGAATGCTCATACTCTGAAGAAAAGTTCTCTTTCTTGTCACGACGTGCCAAAAAGACGCATCTAAGAGCAGTGAAAAGATACGCCAAGAGGAGAAAGGATGCCTTGGCAAAAAAGAGTAGTATCAACGTGATTAATAATTCTGTATGACGGTCCTCAGGGCATAGTACAGGAAACAGTGATAGTGATTTCTGATGAGGGAAGCATTGACTTGCAGCAAATATCAAAAGAAAGTCAGGAGGCCCTAATCCCGACGCCAAGATTGAAACCAAAAATATTATCAAGAATTAAAAAGACCGAATCCACTGGTAAAAAACCAATAGATGCTTCAAAACTGACAAACACCAAGTCTGCTTCTGTTGACTTACCAGTTAAAATTTCCCCGGTTACTCCAGAAACAAGACTCTTCAGAATAAATGACAAATCGACTGAAAATGCCTTAACTTCGAATGCGAAACCAAATTTGAACAGCTATTTTCCAGTTACTGGGAGAAATTGCACGACCAGGAAAGATGTTCCATTGGAACACTACATAACTAATAGCAATCTCAAACTTAATAATGATTCCAATTTCCCTTTGAGAAAATCATATAGTGCTGTATGCACGGAGGCAAACTGCTCCTTAGGGAGCAACTCAGAAATGCATAATCTTAGCCCTGCCAACATTTCAAATATGGCAAATGGCAATGGCAAGGTTATTGAACTAGACATTGTACAAAGTTCATGTAATGCCAATTTTTCAAATAAGTCAAATGGTAAGGATAAGGTCCCCATACCAGTCAAGGAATCAACCACAAGTCCTACCATTTTTCCTAGGATGAATCATTTAACTGATATCGAGGTATCAAAAACTACTTTTGCGCCCAATCGTATCTCCATACATGGTCCGGCACTTAGCCGATTCAACCCCTCTTCAAATTGAAAAGAAAACTCCTGAGAAACTACCTGCAGTGAACTCCCATCATGAAATGCTTGAAATTCTGAGAAAGGCTTTATATGATGACTTTCTCAACGTTGCAACACCAACTAACTTGCTACCTTCCCCTCCATCGCAGATGGCGAGGGTGGAAGTTATACCTCTTTCCAGCAATGAAGAGAAAAACCTTGTGAATCCATCTGAGGTGGATAAGAAATTCCATTGGATTGGCCTTGAGGGAGATAATATCTCAACTGCAGGGAAGCATATCAATCGATCTTTCATTTTGGCCTTATTTTCACAAATCCCTCAACTGAGAATGGTGAAATCAGAGGACATTTTGAGAGTATCTATAGCCCAGACTAATAATTTAAGAGCTATATGCTATCTGAACTCTGAGATTATTTTGAAGTTTCTTTGGTTCAACCGAGATGAGGTAAAAAATCAGGGGTTTAACTTATTTACTTTTGAATCAGAATCAAGGGCCGATGACTTCCTGGCACTCACTAACCCTGTTGCTGCCGAAACAATGATGACAGGCGAATCGGTTCAAAAACTCAATTCTAGTGCTGATTGTGATTTACGTGCGCTTCTCAGTCAAGTAGCTATAACAAAAGGCATACCATGGATTGAACCAATGCTTTCTGCCATCCTGGGTTTTGAAAGCTCACCCTCTACTTCATAGCATTGTGAAAAGACTCTACTAAATGTCCTCTCATGGAATTCATGTGGCTATGGTAATCTCACGGGTTGGTACTCATCATTGTCTATTGAGAACCAACCGACGATCCTACTATTACAAGAAACAATGAAAATATGGTTCTTTTCCATACCAGGGTTTACTACATACTGTATGTCTGCTAAGAAGTTGCTTCAAGGCCGTCCCTCCGGGGGTCTTGCAATTGCAATCAACAATTCGGTTAATTTCCGGTCAAAGTGGATATGGGAATCAGCGAGCTTGCTAGGTGTATTAGTTGATACTAACTTGCCAAAATACTCTCCAATTTTAACCATTACACTATATTGCAACCCAGCAAGCGTTACGATCGATGCAATGCTGGGTGAGCTAGATGATTGTCTAGAAAATATATGCAACAAATATCAATCATTAGAAATCATCATTGGTGGTGATTTTAATTGCGATTGCAGAGCCCCCAGTGAGTCTCGATCATCAAACTCTTCTTACTTATCACATGGAAGAGGAGCAAAATTTAGAGAGCTACTAGGTGATTGGGACATGGATATTGTTGTGAATAATAATATGAATTCACAAATCACATGGTCTCTGGGAACCAAAACATCGACGATTGACTTCATATTTGTTACTCAAACCCTTTCCTCTCTCACGTCACCTCTCCACAGCAGTAACATTCAATTTAGTGACCATGCACGGGTCTCTTGCACTCTGAAACTGGAATATAAATTATAAGCCATTGAGCCAGCTTTGGCTTTAACGGAGATTCATCGCCCACAAGTCTCTATTAGATGGAGACAGGGCTTGTGCCAACAATTTGTTAGTTACGTCTCAATTAAAATACGATTGCTTGGCTATGTAGATAATAAAACAGAAAAACCCCAGTTTAGCTGTTACTCTGAAATGATCAACAATGCACTTATTTATTTTAGGAAAAGGTATATCAAAAAAGACCATCCCCATCCATTTGACTTTACCTGCAAACTCTTAAAAAGAGAAAAAAATAAGGCATTGAGACAACTAAAGGCATCCAGGCAGGGAGCACCACACTGTCGGAATACGCAGATACAAATTCTGAAAGTATGTAAGCAGAATCTAAGACACGCTTGCACTCTTAAATATAACAGAGAGAATTGTGACCTCATAAGAGCTATATCGTCACACGATACTCAAACGATTTGGCGCACAATCAAAAGTAATAATAAAAGTGCTGAATTGGCTACGCCCAATTGTATATCTGAGCATGTATGGCATGATTATATAACAGCTGAATATCACATGCCAACAAAATTTGAGTCGGTACCAGATTTGCTACTATGTTATAGTAAGATTGCTTGCTTGGAATGGTCAATGGACGATATTACATGGGCCATCTCAAAAATATCCTACTCTAAATCAGCAGGCCCTGATGGCCTCCCACCTTGCCACTATAAAGCCGATCCTGAGTTTTGAGCGGGTATTTTGAAAACCAAGTTTGATTCTATTATCAATACTGAATCTATGCCTCCATCATGGGCTACAGCGAACATCGTGCCTATATTTAAAATTATCGGCCCATCTCTCTTATTGATACGGATGCAAAACTGTTTGCAATTCTGCTTCTATATGATCTCAAACAATTTATTGAGAAAAACAACCTTTATTCGAAATATCAAACAGGCTTTAGGAAGGGCATGAGCACTTCTTTGAATGCTACTATCATGGCTCCTGTGTTAGCAGGTACTAGAGGAAAGGACTCCTACCCTGTTTATATAGCCATGATAGACATGTCATCAGCATTTGACAATGTAGTACGCAGTCTTTTGTGTAATAAAATTAAATCCACGGGAATTCCCATGGTATTACTTTATTGGTTCATCAAACTTTACACTAACACCTCCTACAAAATAAAAATCTCAGTTGATGGCAGAACTACCAAGTGGTGTCCGGTTAAAGGATCGAATACAAAAGGATCGAATGCAAAAGGTGAGAGTCAATAACCCTACCGAGCAAATTAGACCATCTATTGGACTTCAGCAAGGCTGCAACCTCGGAGCAACATTTTTCAATCTGCACCTTTCTGATCTTGACAAGGACTGGGAACATAGTAATCTGTTCTCTGTTAAAATTGGTTCCCTACGCCTGAAATGGGTCGCGTTCGCAGATGATATCATCATCTTCGACCCGACGCCGGCTGGGCTCCAAACAAAGCTTTTGCTTTTTGAGGAATTTACAGTCGCACATAACTTTGGTACTAAACAAAATAGTAAGGGGTACCAATGGGAGATTATGAAAACCAAAATCCCAAGATTTTTTGACACTAAAAATAGAAAGCGTCATTTTGTATTCCCTTGATATGTGTTTATGTGACTTGAGTGCAGCCCTTGATTCCATTCAGGGGTCATTGATAAAATCTGCAATGCATTTACCAATGTCCATACCGAATGCAGTAATATGTCATGAGTTTGGGCTTGTACACTATCTAGGCGCTGGAAATGGCCACAGTTATCTAGCTATGTAAAAATCAATTTTCCTCCCAAGAATTTATTATATGAAGATTTGAAAAGCATGTTGGACTTTTCCACTTCAGTTTCCTTTACTCAATACCATCTTAAAATGCAACAGCTATTGAATTCTCTGTGTATTACTATTGAAGATGTCGATCAGCGCACAGGTTATGCCAAAAAGAAGTTCTTTGAAGAGGATTGGCGTATAACAATTGAAAGAATAACTACCTACAAAATATACAAAGATTATGGCGCATTTGTAAAACGTATCCCAAGATTTGACCACGTTGTTTTATTTCCATGTAATCACACCCGTAAAGCATATATATGGTATAGGTTTAATCTATACCATACTAGGGAAAGAATTGCAAAATGGAACGACAAAGAGAAAATTAACCAAAGTAAATGTTGTTTCCCTTTATGTAATGAGCCTATTGAAACCATGAAACACCTCATTCTTGAGTGTCCTCATTTCAAATCAATGAGAACTAAACGATTAATTAAATTCGTAAACATTGAGTATGATGATTGTCTGCAATTTTTATGGGCGCAAATGATACAAGGTATACACAAAACCCCTTCTATTTGAATTGGTCAACCTGTGTAAGCACACAGAAAAAAAGCTTCTCAGTTTTAATATTGAGAAGATATTAATTGCTTAGAATATTTCATATCCTCTTCTCTTTAAGCTAAAATGTAATATGATTGTGAGAAAGATGTAAACACAAATGAATAATGAAAAAAAATGTAAATGCAATTGCAATATTTTATTGTCCTTTTATAAACATTTTTTTGTAAAGGTTCTAATTTTTTGTAATTGAACCACAAACAAATAAAATAAAAATAAAAGGCACTCTTCCTTTCCTCTCCTTCCCTCAGAAGCTCCTGGTCTCCCACGCTCTGATTCTCTCTAGGTTGGACCACTAACAGCATCTTTCTATATCATCCTGCCTCCACTCTCCGCCCTTTACAACTAATCCAGAACAGGACTGCAAGACTTGTCCTTGGTCTCAAGCCCTGGGATCGTACCTTTCCAGCTCTGAAATCCCTTCATTGGCTCCCTGTGGTTGCAAGGATTACATTTAAAACCCTTTGCATTGTCCACAAGGCTTTCTGGGGCCTGGGTCCAAATTACTTTCAACTATCCCCCTGTAAATACCTCCCCTCTAGAGCCCTTCGCTCCTCTACCTTCAACTCCCTCAGGGTCAATCGTTTCTCAAAGAAACAAGCTGGTGGTAGATCTTTGTCTTCTGCGGGGGCCTCCCTCTGGAACTGCCTACCTGCTACCTTGAAACTTGAGGAGAACCATCTACGTTTCCGGAAGCTCCTCAAGACCTTCCTCTTCGCCTCTGCCTTTCCCCCTCTTCTCCCCTGCTGATCTGCTTTCTCTCTCAGCAATGCTGCACCTGGCCATCGTCTGCCCTTCGGGCCCAGGTACCTGCTCACCCTCGCCCTCCTGCACTGCCCCCTGGCCACCCCTTGCACTGGGGCCTGTATCTGTATCCATACAGGCCCCCCACTCTTTGTCTGCACTGATCAGATACTCCCTATCTGACTAACATTGCACTTGGCCCGCACAGGCTGCACTACCATTGTTTCTGATCAACGTATTTATTTATTTCACTTATAATTTATCTTGTCCTCTCTTATGCTCTGTACTTTCCAATTTCTCACCCCTCCCATGCACTTTCCCCCTTTTCACTTCCCCATGCACTTGCGCGTTCTCAATGTCACTGGGCCTAGTAAGATCGTTGTGTTTGTTCTCTCCACTGTTCCCCTCCCTTTGCCTGATCGCGCTCTGAAACACCTGTGTATGAGTGCGATATAAATAAAATATCATATCATATCATATACTAACACTATTCCATGTCTACATGTTCCTTGAGATCTCATTGGTCCAACAATGTCAAGTCCTACTCCTTCCCATGGCACAGACGAAATAGACATCAGGGTCATCGGCTCTACTCTCGTGACACAACCTTTGGCAGCATTCTCACATATGGCAGAATCACTGATCCTTTCTATCTGTAAGTCCATTCCTGGCCACCAATAATCTTGGTTAATCAATTGCTTAGTTTTGGTCATTCACTGGTGACCTTTATGTGCTACTTCAAGGATTCCTTTCCTTACGCCTATTGGAGGAAATACTTTATATCCCTTTAAAATCATGCCATCCTTTACCGAAAGTTTATCAAAGACATTCTTAATAGGATCAGGTATAGTTCCTCTCCCAATCTCAGTACCTTTCATTCCACACTCCAGTCTTTCCTTGACATCAATAAGAACAGAGTCCGCTTACATAGCTTCACACCATTCATTCTCCATCACCACTTCCTGGCTGACACTAAGAACGTGTACATCTTTATCTTCCTCATTATCTTCATCCTCTACCACATTGGTCAACCTAAAAAGCCAATCTGTCGCTTTATTCTTAATGCCTGGCAGATGGGAGTAGTTTCTTACCTGTAACTCCATTTCTCCAGCGTTGGTATCTTTCATGGATTCACATGCCGAATATTCCAAATCGTCAGGCTAGTGAACCTCGGTCATTTTAACTTGGCGTTGTCCGATGGAAAACATTGACCCTTTTGTGTCCTATCAACGTTCTTTTTGGGTGCTCAAGCCGCCACCAATAGGACTAAGGGTATAAATAGCCCCGCCCACGTGGCTTCCCTTCAGATTTTAACCTCCAAAGTGGAGGCAACCCGAACAGGTTTGCATGCAGGGGCGGCCAGCGGGCACGCGCCTGTGAATCCATGAAAGATACCAATGCTGGAGAAATGGAGTTACAGGTAAGAAACTACTCCCTTCTTCAGCATTGGATCTTTCATGGATTCACAGATTACATAGCATTGCATGGCAGAGTGCAAATGCAAACCAATATAGAAACAGAATCACATACATGAAACAAGAAACCCATACAGTGACCAAGTTCAAACAATACTCCGTAGCTGCGGGACATACCTTATTGAAACAGGCATTGCCGGAATGCCCGTCCCACCTGCACATCCTCGCCATGCTGCTTCTACAGACAGTAATGTTGAATAAAGGTATGCGGCACCGCCCAGGAGGCCGCCTGGCAGATGTCCACCAGCGGAATCCCCGACCGTAAAGCCGCTGACGAAGCCGTAACCCTCGTCGAGTGTGCACTCTGATTCCTCTACAAAGGCTTCCCAGGTTTAGTGTGGCAGAATGAGATGGAACAAGTTACTTACCTGTAACTGTTGTTCTCCAGCATGGGTCTGGCATGGATTCACATGCTCATGAATATTCCCCGTCGTCAAAGCTGGGAATCCTCGGTAAAGAAAAAATCAGTATCAGTTTTGTTTCTGATCTGTCTTTCTTAGTAGTAACCAATCACTGATCTCTGGGTCATACTGTCCCCAGCCAATGACTGCCCTCTCTCTAAGCCCCGCCTCTGGCAGCCATCCTCAGATTTGGTAGCACGCCAAGTGGCAGTATGACCAAGTGAAGAGTCGCAGAGGGGTAGATGGGAGGGTTCGCATGTGAATCCATGCCAGACCCATGCTGGAGAACAACAGTTACAGGTAAGTAACTTGTTCCTTCTCCAGCATGGGGTCTGGCATGGATTCACATGCTCATGAATAAAAGAATACATAGCAGTATACACATGCACAACAACGGGAGGTGGCAAAGGCTCAACATAAAGCATTACATGCCAACTCAACATTAAGCAATTCTTACCTCCTCACCAGGCTCACCTTAGGCAAACAGGTTGCGCAGCACTGCTTGGCCGACCCTGGACTCCTCCCTGGAGTCCCGATCGACGCAGTAGAATCTTGTGAAGGTGTGCGTCGACCTCCACGTAGCAGCCCTGCAGATGTCCAGCAGGGGCACACCTGACAGGAACGCCGTGGTAGCAGCGATCGCTCTGGTCGAATGGGCTCTCGGACGGCCGTTCAGCGGTCGGTTTGCCAACCGGTGACAGTGCATGATGCAGCCGGAGAGCCATCTGGAAATGGAAGTCTTCGAGAGAGCCTTCCCTTGATTCACAGACCCAAAGTTCACAAACAGTTGTGACGTCTTCCGAAAACTCTTCGTGCGGACCACGTAGAACTTCAGCGCTCTAGCTACATCCAGCGAGTGCAAAGTCCTCTCGGCCGGCGTCGTAGGCGACGGGAAGAAAACTGGTAACACCAAGGGCTCGTTGAGGTGGAAGACCGACGGACCATTGGGCATGAAGGAGGGGTGCGTACTCAGCACCACCCTCGTGTCATGAAAAATCAAGAATGGAGGCTTGCAAGATAGGGCCTGGATCTCTCCCACTCGTCGTGCGGAGGTGATGGCCACAAGGAACGCTGTCTCCCAAGACAGGAACTTCAAAGGCGCCAAATGCATGGGGCCCCCATGAGCCTGGTCAGTACCACATTAAGCTCCCATGCCAGAGCAGGAGCCTTCACCGGCAGGAATGATCGGAATAGTCCCTTCATAAATTCCTTCACCAGGAGATGAGACCACAAGGACTCCCGTCCCGTAGTCCTGGTATATCGGGAGATGGCAGCCAGATGTATTTTGATGGAGGCGTGAGCCAGTCCAGCTTTGGCCAGCGACAGTAGGTACGGCAGTACTTGAGGGGCCGTAATCCGCAGAGGGTTAATCTTCTGTGCACGGCACCAGACAGAGAACCTCTTCCATTTATGACCGTAACACTTGAGAGTTCAGGACGCCCTGGCCTTTGCAAGAACCTCTCTGCAATCAGCCAGTATATTGTACCCTCCAAACTCTAGTGCTGCAGGAGCCAGGCCTTCAAGTTCAGCGACTATGGGTCGTGATGGAGAATGGCGCCTCCTTTCTCTGGAGAGAAGATCAGCGTCCGCCGGCAGCTTGACTGGTGGGGACGTTGACAAGTCCAGAAGGTCCAGGAACCAGATCTGCCTCGGAAACGCCGGTGCGACGAGGATCATCCTGCACCTGGACTTCTTGAGCCGGTTGATGAGGCGGAGCAGCAACGGCAACGCGTATAGAAACAGGCCGTCCCAGGGGAACGAGAAAGCATCGCCCATGCTCCATGGCTGTGGGAACCTGCTGGCGAACCTCTGGCACTTGGAGTTCGTTACCGTCGCGAACAGATCGATCTGGTGTTTGCCCCATCGTTGGAAGAGGCGATCCACTTGATCCTGGCACAGTTCCCACTCGTGGCACGAGCGCAGCTCCCTGCTGAGGGAGTCGGCGATGGTGTTTTTTATTCCTGCCAAGTGGAAGGGAACCAGAAACATCCCCTGGGCGACGGCCCAGTGCCACAGATCCTGAGCCTGCTTGGATAGGGCTGGGGATCTGGTGCCGCCTTGCTTCCGTATGTAGAACATTGTGGTGGTGTTGTCAGTGAAGATCCTCACCACCTTGTCCTTGAGGGATGGAAGGAACAACTTTAGGGCCAAGAACACTGCTCGAAGCTTCAGAATGTTGATGTGAAGAGACCTCTCCTCCGGGAGCCAAAGGCCTCTTGCGTGAAGATCTCCGGTGTGGGCCCCCAACCCTCCAGAGAGGCGTCCGTCGTCACCGTCTCCTGAAATGCCGGGGTTTGAAAGTCTGTGCCTGTAGTGAGGTGAGCATGGGTGCCCCACCATAGGATCGCCCGACGGAACTCCTCGTCGAGAGGGATCCTGTCCTCGAAGCAGCCCCTCGCCTGAAACCAGTGGGCGCCGAGGAACTCCTGTAGCGGACGCATCCAAAGTCTGCAAAGGGGTACAAGATAGATGCAAGAGGACATCATCCCGAGAAGGGACTTGATGGACCTCACCCTGGCCAAGTCCATGGCTAACAGGCGCCGCACCTTGCCCAGGATGGTCTTGATCCTCTCCTCTGAAGGGGAGGCCAATTGCCCCACTGTATCGAGCTTCGCTCCCAGAAACAGTGCTACTTGCGATGGAACCAGGTGGGATTTGGGGTCGTTGATGGCGAACCCCAGCTTCGTGAGCAACCGGACCGTCCTCGCCGTGTGTTCGACGGCGAGTTCCTTTGTCTTTGCTCGGATTAGCCAGTCGTCCAGGTAGGGGTAGACGTGGATCCCCTGCAGGCGAAGCCGCGCCACCACTGGTGCCAGGCACTTGGTGAAAACCCTGGGTGCCGACTTTAATTCGAACGGTAGGGCTCTGAATTGGTAGTGGCGTCCTTGAACCACGAACCTGAGGAACTTCCTGTGCCGTTTTAGAATGCGGATGTGGAAGTAAGCATCCTCCAGGTCCAACGACGATAGGAAGTCGCCCTCCTCCAGCTGTCCCAGCACGTGCTGGAGGGTGACCATCCTGAATTTCTGCGCCTTGATGTATTTGTTCAACCGACGCAGGTCCAGCATGGAGCGCCAACCGCCTGTCTTCTTTCTGACGAGGAAGTACCTTGAGTAGACTCCAGAGCCTCCCAGGGACGAGCTCGATGGCACCTTTCTTGAGCATCGCCGTTACCTCCAACAGCAGTTGAGGGACGCTTTTCTCCTTCCTGGCCACGGGAGGAATGCGAGGGCACTTCTTTTGGAATTCCAGCGAGTGCCCGTTGGCCAGGGTGTCCAACACCCAACGGTCGGTGGAGATGGACTCCCACACACTGACGAACTTCGTCAGCCGGCCTCCCACTGGGGTGTTTTGGTGGGGGCCCGACAACACGGCCGGGTCAGTCTTGCTTGGAGTCGGCCTGGCCGCCTTAGCCTCCCTGGCGACTATGGCGGGATCCCCCTTACTTGCCGCGACCTCTGTAGGCCTCCTGGGAAGAGGAGCGGGCCGCCTGGCCGTAAGTGGAGGAGCCACCACTGGATCCTTTGGAGGCACCCTGTCTGCCTCCGGAGCTCCGAAAGGGCCGTCGCTGTTGAAGCACCCCTAGGGCCCAGGCCGTCTCTGAGTCGGTCTTGATGGCCTGTAGAGACTCGTCCACCGCCTTACCAAAAAAGTTGTTGCCGTGGAACGGCATGTCCAACACTCTTGTCTGGACGTCCTGGCGAAAGTCTGTCGCCTTGAGCCATCCTCGTCAACAGAGGCAAACTCTGTTGACCAGTTGGCGAAATCCGGTATCGGCAATGTCCGTTGCCACCGTTATGGCGTGATCTGACGCCACCTTGCCTTCCTGTCGAATTTCTAGGGCCTCCGCCCTTTTGTCGTCAGGTAGGAAGTCTAGCAGGGGAGCTATCTTGAACCAGAGCTCCCTATCGTAGCGGGCCACGATCGCTAAGGCATTGGCCGCCTTAATCGTCGTTGCCGCCAACGAGATGACTCGTCGTCCCATGAAGTCCAACTTCTTGCCCTCGCTGTCCGGCGAGGAAGTGGAAGTTGAAGCCGCCGCACCCGCTGCCTTCTTCTTAGCCGCTGCCGAGATGACATAGTCCGGCGTGGGCTGGGCCCCGAGGCACAAGGGGGCAGCATCGGGGACTCGGTACTTCTTCTCGTACCTGTCCTTCTTGGCGGGTGTCGTGGAAGGGTTTTTGATGACAGCAAGCCCCTTGTCCCAGATGTGGTCGAGCAAAGGCACCGCGAGGACCGTCTTCCTCTTGGCCTCTCGTCGTTGGTACAGAAACCCTTCTTTTTTTGTTCTTCAGGACAGAGCTGGAAGAGCTCGGATGCCCTGGTTATCATGGCGTGGAAAGAGCCAATTTTGTCGGCTGGAGAAGCCCGGGGGGGGGGGGAGGTTTGATGACGGGATGTCCGCTGTGTCATCGCTGCCGTCATCATCTGTGCCCGTCGCTGTATCCGTTGGCGTATCCTCTCTAGGGTCCGGCGACAGGGATGCGGGGTCCACAGGTCTCGCAGGCACGAAGAGGGGAGCGGGGTGGACTCTCCTCCGCTTGTTCGGAGGGCTTCCCGGTGGGCCTGGTTCTGCTCCTCCGTCGGGGTGCGTGGTAATCTCGTCTTTATCTCGATACATAAGGATTGGATTGCCAACAAAATGTCTGCCGAGCTATCCTGGGGCTCGGGTAATGGCTGCGACGGACGGGATGGCTGCTCCACTGGGCCCTCTTCGTCGTCATCGTCACTATCTTCGATCACGTCAGCAGGGACCGCCCCCTGGGATCGAACCTTCTCGAACCTATCGTTGAGGCCTATGGACCTCTCGTTGAGGTACTTCTCGGTTTCCACCAGCACCTCCTCAGAGGCTGATTCCGAGTCTGTAATGGCCACCGCCCCCCCTCTTTTTCCGCCGGGGACTTCACAGGGGTCTTAACGATGGGCTGGAAAGAGGATTTCCCTCTGCAGTGGCAGGGATACTCTGGGCCCGGAGGCCGTTTCCACTGGTGTAGTCTCAGCCGGCTTCGCCAGGGTCGCAGCGACCACTTCGATAGAGGCCTTTTCCGGCTGGATCAAAGCCCTCACCACTTTAGGTGCGTCCTGGGCCTTTGCCTTGGGGGGAGGGTCAGCGCCTCGCTCCCCCTTCGAGATCGACCGGGTCCACTCCAGTGGCTTACCCGGGTTCTCGGACTTCCTCTTCCCCGAACCAGAGTGCTGGCTCATGCTCGAATGTGCCGGGGAAGTAGAGCCTTGCCTGGCAGCCAAAGAGCCGACCTTTCGGCTCTCCCGGTGCCCGTGGACTCGCGGTGCTTGGCCTTCTGTTGGACCCCGTCGCCGGGCGCCCTCACAGGACTTAGAAGCCCGCTCAGACTTTTTCTTCGCCTTCTCACCTGCTGTGCCCTTCTCCAGCCAGGCGGCGAGGTGGGAACGACAATCTTGTTTGGTCCGTTCCGAAAAGTTCTTGCAGAACGCAGTCCTTCTCCACGTGCGTCTTGTCCTCATGAAGGCAGTAGAGACATTGCGAATGCTCGTCCTCCTTGAAAACGTTTTGCAATCCGCATCCATTGAGGTAGGCTGCAGATCTTCCGGAATCCTCCAAGAAGTGTAAACTCGACAAAAACTTCACCCTTAAGGGGCATAGAGGAATTCCGAAACGGGTCCCCGTTGTCAGAAATAGAAACGGCGGAGCTTGAGGCTCGTTGAAACCGAAAAAATGAGAAAGTCTCCTGAAAAAGCGTGAAAACGCAGCAAAAAACTTGAGAGCTAAAGCACAAGGACTCCCAACACTTGAGCGTGCGGTAAAAATCTGAGGATGGCTGCCAGAGGCGGGGCTTAGGGAGAGGGCAGTCATTGGCTGGGGGCAGTATGACCCAGAGATCAGTGATTGGTTACTACTAAGAAAGACAGATCAGAAATGAAACTGATACTGATTTTTTCTTTACCGAGGATTTCCAGCCTGACGACGGAGAATATACATGAGCATGTGAATCCATGCCAGACCCCATGCTGGAGAAAGCAGATGACACCCAAAGTCCTTGCTTGGAGATTGCCCGTCCCTTGACGGACGGTCCATAAGCCACAAACAGCTGTTTAGAAAGTCTAAACTCCTGAGTACGATTCAAATAAAATCTTAATGCCCTCTATACATCCAGCAAATGCAAAGACCGCTCTGCAGGTGTGGAGGCTGAAGCAAAGAAAGAAGGTAACACAATGGAAGAGAGTTTGTGAAATGTTGTTGGCACTTTTGGGATAAAGTGCGGATTAGTAGCCAACACAAGCTTGTCCTTGAAGAACCTCAAGTATGGAGGGACCACCACCAAAGCTTGCAACTCAGACATCCTTCTGGCCGTAGTAATGGCCACCAGAAAAGCCATCTTCCAAGACAAAAACTACAAAGGCGTCGACAACATTGGTTCAAACGGAGATCTCATCAGCCCTGACAGAACCACATTAAGGCTCCACAGCGGAGGAAACTTCTTGACTGGAGGAATGGTCTGAAACAACCCCTTCAAGAAATGCTTGATGAGACTATCACTAAACAGAGGCGTTGCATGCCGCTTCCGAGTGAATCCAGAAATTGCTGCCAAATGTACCTTTTATGGAGGAGAATGCCAGACCCTTTTCTTCCAACTGCAATAAGTATGGCAAAACTTGCTCAATCGAAATGTTCAAAGGGTGGGCCTTACACCGAACACAAAACCTTTTCTATTTACACGCATAGGAGGCATTCGTGGACCGAGCCCTTGCTGCCTCCAAAATGCGCTGACAGTCACCAGAAAGCTTTAGCAGGCCAAACTCAGAAGTAAGGAGCCAAGCCGTCAGGCTGAGAGATCCCGGATCGTGGGGTCAGACAGCACCCGTGTCCTGAGACAGAAGGTCCGACGTCACTGCCAACCGAATCGGCTCCGCCATTGACAGATGAAGGAGATCCGAGAACCACGGCTGCCTCACCCAGAACTGGGTCACCAGAATCACACGGCATGGGTATCTCCGAATCCAGTAGAGGGTCCGTCGAATGAGTGGAAACGGAGGAAATGCATAAGCGAACCGGTCTGTCCACGGGAACGAGAACGCATCCTCTAGAGACTCGGGATGAGCCCACCTGCTGGCAAACTCCTTGCACTGCTTGTTCTCCTTCGTTGCGAAGAGATCCAACGAAGGACGGCCCCACTTTCGGTAGAGCATGGACACCTGCTGCTCCTTCAGCTACCACTCGTGTAGCTGGCTCACGTACATGCTGAGTGCATCCGCTTGCACATTCAACACTCCCGGCAGATGAAAGGCCACAATACCGATGTTGTGCAACAGAGCCCAATGCCAGAGGTCTTGTGCTTCTTTCGACAGCACCCTGGAATGCATGCTCCCCTGTTTCCTGAGGTAAAACATTGTGGTGGTATTGTCCGTTAACACCCTCACCACCGAACCGCGTATGCGCGGCAGAAACAATTTCAGGGCCCAATGTACCACTCTCAACTGGAGCACATTGATGTGGAAACGCGACTCCACCCGAGACCACAGGCCATGGACCTGTGAGTCCTTGAGATGCGTCCCCCCATCCTGTCTGAGAGGCATACATCACAATTGTAAAGTGGCATTCTGGTTCCAGCAACGGCATGCCCCGAACCAAATTGTCCGACCACTGCCACCATCGAAGTGCTTCAACCAGATCGACGTCGATCACTACCTTGTCGGACGATGATTCGTGACTCTGAGCCCATCGGTTGGTGAGCAATTCCTGTTCCGGCATCATGATGAGACGACAGTTTTTCACCAGTGGAATGCAGGACGTCATGGCCCCCAGCAGTGACATGTAGGTCCGGACCGACATCCTTGTACCGATCTTCCACTTTGCTGCTTTTTTTCTTGAGCTTCAAAACCCACACGTCCGAGGGCCTCACAAGTCCCAGCTGAGTCTGAAACTCTGCCCCCAGAAAAACCAAGTCCTTGGAAGGCGACAGAAAGGACTTCTCGAAGTTCACAGCGAAGCCTAGCCGTTGCAACAGCTGCATGGTAGTGCCAAGACTTTCCTGCGCCTCCCCCGGCGACGATCCGCGTACCAGCCAGTCGTCCAGGTATGGTAAGCATGATGACCTTGCCGTCGGAGCCACGCCGCCAAACATTTTGTAAACGTCCTGGGGGACGACTTTAATCCGTACGGGAGCACTCGAAACTGGTAATGATCTTCTCCTCGACAAACCGCAGAAATTTGCGGTGCCGTCGACGCATAGGGATATGGAAATATGCACCCTGTAGATCCAACGAGGCCAGGAACTCGCCCGGCTGTGCAGACCGAACAACTTCCTGAAGCATGAGCATCTTGAACTTCAGGCGTTGCAGAGTCTTGTTCAACGCCCGAAGATCCAGTATGGGCCGCCACTTGCCATTGGGTTTCATCACCACAAAGTAACGAGAAAAACCCGTTGGCCTTTCTCGGCTACAGGAACCAATTTATTCTATAGCCCCTTTCTTCAGCATAAGTACCACCTCCTGTTGTAGAATGTGAAGGTAGTTTGTATGGTATACACTAGCGGAATGGGGGTCGGGGAACACTTGAACTCCAGGGAGTGGCCCAGACGCACCATGTCCAACACCCAACAGTCTGACATGATCTTTCACCACTCGTCCACATGTAGTGCTACCCCGCTCCCCAGCAGATTTCCCCGATGACAGTCATTGCTGCGGCTTAGCCTGTCTTCCCTTGGCAGAAGAGGCCTGCCCCACTCTTTTTCTGGAGGCCTGAAAGTCCTGACATTTTTGCGCCGACCACCTATAGCCCTGGGAGGAGTAACCAGATTGACTGTAGCCCCGGTCTCTGGGGGAAGTAAACCGGGCATTTCCCAACGCCCCACGGAAGGGACGAAATGAGCGCCCACTCTGCAAGGCTCCCAACAACTTAGCAGTCTCAGAGTCCTCCTTCATACCCTTGAGAGCCTCATCGATTTTCTCACCAAACAAGTGCTACCCCTCACATGGCATGTCCAGAACTTTATAATGCACCTCCCGGTAAAAATCTGTGCACTTAAGCCAGGCCTGTCAACGCATCACTACACCACTGTTAATCTGTTTAAAACCAGATTCCGCCAAGTCTACGGCAATGTTAATACTATGATTGGACGCCTCCTTCCCTTCACGTACCAACATCATGGCAGTTTTACGGTGTTCCTCAGATAGATGATCCAGCAGGGGAGCCAACCGATGCCACATCTCACTATCGTAGCGAGCCATGATCGCTAGAGAATTGGCCGTTTTCACCGTCGTCACCCCCACAGTCAAAACTTTTTTACCGGAGGCATCCTGTCTCCTGCCGTCACTATCAGGAGGGGTAATACATTTGTGCTGACTCCTGGGCTTTGCTGCTAGCCGCCAGTGAAACCACCGACTCCGGTGTGGGCTGTGAGACCAAGCACTTCGGTGCAGAGTCCGGGGCCTTAAACTTCTTCTCCGGCCTCCCCTTGACAGCTGGTTCCGAGAAGGGGTGTCACATCTTGCGTAGACCCTCCTGCCACACGTGGTCCAGGATAGGCACGGCAAACACCAATTTCGTCTCTTGCCCCTGTGGTCAAACAGGAAACACTTCCGCTCCTCCTCAGGGGCCAAACCAAATTCCACACATGCTTTCAACATCATGGCGTGAAACGCCCCAACATCATCGGGCAGAGATGGTTGTGCTGGACTACGAGGTAGTTCCATCTCAACATCCGAATCCCATGCCGGATCCCTCGATGGTGATGACGAGCCAGCAGACATGGTCTCCCTGGGCACACTGTCCGATTCCGAATCTGGAAGCTCACCCTCCTCAGGATGGGAATGTGGACGATCTTCGTGCACCTGTAGGGGTGCTGGTAATTCAGCCAAAGCCGTCGAACGTGGAGGAACACCTGCAGCATTGACGGTAGGCCCCACCGGAACTACGTTCAGAGGAGGCAATCTGGCATCCAGCTGACCCAACAGAGATTGCAACGTGGACGGCACCTGGAGCGATAACATCGCCTGCGGGTTCACCAGAGGGTAACTGGATGGACCAGCCCCCACACCCATCAACGTTAACGGGCCAACACACTGCAGGCCCAGGGCCGACTGATCCAATACCGGATCCCGATCGTCCTCCGCTTCCGATGCAGTCTCTTGCTGTGGAATAGTGCCTGGTAGACAAAAGTCAAAAGCAGAAGCCTGCCACCCCTCATTCGTCGGTAGCAAGTTGTCTGTGTCCATCCTTGACGACGACTATATCGGGCCTCTTTCTCCTACTGGAGCTGAAGACACCACCGTCGACAAAGGTATCGGAGTTGACATAAGGACTGTCGACGACGGGACGCTCGTCGATGAAGACGTAGTTGGAACTGCAACCTGCGGTGTAGCTATTTCAGGCTATCCCGCCTGCCTGGCTTCACTGGACCGATGTTTAGACAACTCTCTACTAGAGGAGAACTTGTGATGGTCCCCTGAAGAGGACCGTTTCGACGACAAGTCTTTCTTGGCCTTCACCTGAGACGCTGACTTCGCTGGCCTACTTCCAGACCCTCGTGACTGGTCCAACTGACCATGCTTGGACGAAGACGACTCCTTCGACAGGTGTTTGTTCGAAGAGTGAACACTCTTACCGACCTCCACTGGGACAGAGTGAGACTTTTTAGACGGAGGCTCAGCCGACGCTGACCGGCGATGATCTGCTGCTTGAACTGGCCTCTCCGATGCCAAGCTACGCACCGTGCCCCACTTCCGAGGGAGGGTAGGTATCCTCATTCAACTAGCACACCAACTGCCGATTGCGGTCCTTGAGCGTCTTCTGTGAAAACCCCTTATAGATCTCACAAGACTTGGCCGAGTTTCCACAGCCCGCAATTCGCACATGGCCGGAACAACGATTTTCCTGAAGACATCTTCATCAATGGCATCAATGGCACCAACACGTGCATAAACCACAACGAGCATGAGGTGATCCCAACACTTTGGAGACGGTTGAAATCTGAAGGGAAGCCGCGTCGGTGGGGCTATTTATACCCTACGTCCTATTGGTGGTGGCTAACGCACCCAAAAAGAACGTTGATAGGACACACAAGTGTTTTCAATAGGAAAACGCAAAGTTAAAATGACCGAGGTTCGCCAGCCTGACCACAGGGAATATTCACAGCATGTGAATCCATGAAAGATCCAATGCTGGAGAAATTCAATTTCCCAGTTGTAGTCTTGTAAACTGGCTACACACTTACGGGTCCTAGATAACACTTTATCTAATCCTTTTGTGGTGAGAATTACTTTCAAGGGTTTATGATCAGATCTTATGGTAAACTTTAAACTCCAAAGAAAAGGTCGTTTTCAATTCATTTGATGGACAATAACTCTTTCTCTATTAAGCAATAGTTCTTCTCTACAGTTCTTAAAATTCTAGAGGCAAATGCAATTGTGCATTCCTCTCCCTCACCCCTTTGTGAGAGAACAGCACCCATGGTTGCTGGCATCAGTTTTTACTATACTGTTTCTCCTTGAGTCAAAATTGCTTAATGTGGGAGCCTTTGTGAAAGCTAACTTACTCTCTTGGAATTCCTCCTCACACTGTTCACTCCAATGAAATCTCACTCTCTTCTTGACCAGGTTCCACTCGTAATTGTCCGCCGAGTCTGCTGCGCCTGCCCGCATCCAGGTTGGATTCCCCATGGAGGTGGACAGCCCCTACTTGTTGACATAGTACATTATGCTGGAGTTGTCTGTCTGGATAAGGACAGTCTTGCACTCTATGAGAGGGAGAAAGGCCTTGAGAGGCAGCCAGATGGCCTTCAATTCTAGCCAATTGATGTGTGACTCCTGCTTCTGTCGAGTACAGACCCCATGGATACTGTGGTTTCCAGGGCGGCTCCTCAGCCCTCTAGGGAAGAGTCCATAGTAACTCTGACCTTGCCCAGCCGCAGGTTGAAGTCTGCGGACCACCACTGAAGGTCCGAATGGAGAGAGGGAGGAATGTTGACAGTCTCTGCTTGGGAGCCCCTCTCCTGATTCCATGAAGCTGCAAAGTGCAGCTGCAATCTCCTCATCCTGAGCCTCGTGGGAGGTCAGCCAACAGGACCGCTGCCGTGAGACCCAATAGGTGTTGGTACCACCAGGTTAAGGTGACTGGCCTGGAGAGGAAGTGAGCTGTGGCTCTCTTTATGGTTGCGATCTTGTCCTCAGAGGGAAAGACTCTCAGAGCTTGTGCCCCAGATGAGGCCCAAGAAGGTCAAGTTCTGCGTGGGCTTCAGCTAAGACTTCTTGAAATTGATGGTGAACCCCAGTTCGTGGCGCATGTTCATCAGTGCGGAGGCGGTATAGTGGACCACTTCCGGAGAGGTGGCCCGGACGAGCCAGTTATCCAGGTATGGGTAGAAGTGATGGCCCTGAGGAGGGCTGACACTGCATTCATTAACCTGGTAAAAACCCTCAGCGCTGAGTTGAGGCACCTTGTATTGGAAATGAGAGCCCAAGATCCTGAAGCGCAGTAAGGAACCATGGGGCTCCCAAATCGGGACGTGTAGCTAGGCGCCCTTCAGATCCAGGGAGCATATCCAGTCTACCTTGTCCAGTGTTTCTGCAATAAGAGGTGGCGTAACCATCTTGAATTTTTGTAGAGGGAGGGAGAGATTGAGGGTGGAAAGGTCCAACACAACTCTCAGGCCAGCCTGGTTCTTCTGTATGGTGAAAATCCTGGAATAGAAGCCGAAGCCACGCTGGGAGGCTGGGACTTCTTCCACTGCCTGGCTCTCGACGAGAGACCGGATCTCCGACGGCAGAGTTGTTGTCCCAATCTGAGGGAGAGGAGGGGAGATGGGAGGAGAGGAAGGTACCGGTAGGCGGTACCCCGTGGAGACTACGGAGAGGATAAAGGGGTCTGAAAAATTCTGGTGCCAAAATTGCACATAAAAGTCAAGCCTGCCCCCACACGTGGACATGAAGGGGCATGTCATGCCTTCTTTCCCTCTGAGGCTGCTGGGAAGGAGGGGGATTGGAAAAATCCCTTGCCCCACCGCCCCCTTTTGTTGTTTCCTCCGGTGTTGACTCTGAGAACGGTCGGGTTGCCTGGACCTTTGTTCTTGGAAGCCCCTGAACCCACCAAACACCCGCCCCATGTCAGAGCGCTACTGTGACTGAGTGTAGGCCTTGGGCGTGGTCTTTATAAGAATCGATAAAGACTTTGCGGTTTGCGAGCTGTTCTTCTTTTTATCTAATTCTTCATCTGTGGTGGAGTGGAAGAGGTCACTGCCCTCGAATGGAAGATCCAATATGCGTTCCTGGACATCGGGATTAAATTTAGCCCGGACCCAGGCGGTCCTTCTCATGTCCATGGTGATGCAGATGGCCCAGCAAGAGGTATTGATGTGGGCCACGGTGGACTCCATGATGTTCTGCGCTACCAACTTGGCTTCTCCTAGGCCCGCCTTGAAACATGCTTGGCTCTGCGATGGAAGTTCCGGGAGGAAGTCCACGATTTCCCGCCAGAGCCTTTGGTTAATGGCAGCCAACATGGCATTGACGTTGGCTTGACGTAGGTGCAAAGAGGCGTTGGAGTACAGATTTTTTCCATACACCTCCAAGACTTTGTCCTCCTTGCCTAGCATGGTCGAGGACGAGGTGGCCGAGGACGACTGAGGCTTAGAACAGAGTGATGCTGCAGCGATCACGGAAGAGTGCGGCTGAGAATGCGCCGAAAGCAAGAGTGTATCCCCCTCCATTTGCCTATACTTGGCCGTCTGGGTGCCGGTAGGTAGGCTGGGCCGAGTGCGGCTTGAGCCACCCCTTCTTGGCCAGGGCGGCTACGTCTTTCTGCATCGGGATCCCTGTCTTGGTAGGGGGTCTTACGGTGAGGACTTCTGCCAAAACCCACTCCTCGGGCTGCTCTATATCTGGGTGGGCAGGCCCAAATATTCTGCCAAACCTGCAAGGCGTTCGCAAGTCCTGGCTGAAGATGGTGTGTTAGTGTTCTCCTCCTCGTCCATGTCCACCAACGTGCTTGGGGGGTCCGGAGCTGGTGAAGGAGTGCTGGGCGCCGTGGGCTGCGGTGTGGAGACCGGAGCCGGTGGCTGCTGTGGAGGCTGGTGTGTAACCGCCTATACTATGGGAGGCAGGGATGCCGGAATCGGAGGAGCCGGCTGTGGCAGGGGTGGCTGCGTTGGGGCCTGTGGCACCGGAGCCATGGGAGGAATGACTATTCAGGTGGGGTGACCTGGGGAAACATGATGGCATCCCAGAGGATGACCCCCCCATCTAGGGGGTTCGCATCAGCCCTAGAAACCTTTCGAAGAACCTGTCCTCGGAGGCTGTAGAGGTGGCAGGTGATATTGACGGAGTGGCTAATGGGGCCAGGGTACACTCTGCCTGGGGTCCAGGGGTACCTGCCCTACGTTGCTGATGGATGATCTGTAGGCCACATACCTGGTTGACACCAGTCCCACCTTGTTCCTCCACCCACTCTGCCAGAGGGGGCATCGGGCGAGTGGCCATTTTGTCTGGCGCAGGGGCCATTTTGTTGAGCTGCATGCCACGTGCCAAAGTCGTGGCACCTGGCTCGATGTAACCAGACCCGTTCAAGACACTTAGTGTTGGACCATAAGGCCTATCCTGCACCTCAGGTCGTGACCTGGAAGGCGTGTTGCCCTCGGCAGTGCTGCCTGTAGTGCTGCGTGAAGGTGTCCCCTTGGACATGCCAGTATTGGGGTGTAGCACCTTGGGCGTAAACCCGGTAAAAGAACCTTGGGGTCCCTCAGCACTGACACCGGAAGGATACGGAGACTCCTCTGCCGTGAGGCCGGTAGCTGGACTAGCCTCGGTGCGTGTGCTGGTGCTAGAACCCAAAGGGTTCCACGCGGTAGGACACTTCTTTGGGAAGGAGTCGCCTTTACGGGGTGCAATGGTAAATAGAGGCCTTACCTTCAGCCTCAAAAAATGTTTGACGAAATCCTTTAGGTCCTCCAGAGGTGACTTCTGGAAGAGCTACATCCACCTAGCTAGCCTGTTCTTCAGTGCACGTGGAGTCAGAGCGTCGCAAGCAGAACAACCCTCCCAGCCGTGGTCGGGGTCAAGGCAGCAAAGACAGAGGACATGGGGGTTGGATGTAGGGAAGAGACCCTCACAGGATGGACACCTACTGAAGTCGACATGCGCCGGAGAGGAGCGTGGCGGCGGAGGACCAAGTACCTAATTGAAAAGAAAAAGAAAAAAGAATATCCGGGGAAGAGCGCATTGTATTACATGGCTAAAGTCCAACCCAGGAGCGCTGGTGAATTCGGCCTGTTCCCATCGATGCGGAAAAGGGGACTGAGGAGTGGCGCTGGTGGGCGGAGTCAGGCAACCGCATGCTCTCAGGGCCGCGTCCCCGCGCGCCTCTAAATTTAAAGGGGAAGAAGATTTTTCTTCACTCAATTTAGGAATAATTTGTAAAAGTTTAGACAAACTACCAAAATATCTTGCAAGATTCCCTTCAAGAACACATCTCAATAAATTCCTGAGGTTTTGCCTCAATGCATACAAAACAAAAGAGATGATGTGGTTAAGACATTACTAAGATACAACGGACAGCATATGCAGGTTTTTGTAAAAAAACATCAGAATCGTTAAAACATCTGATTACTGAATGCAGCATAGTATCCACCGAGTGGTCACTTTTCTTAGAACCTCTTGCTCTGGTTTCATGATCAGATTGAAGACTGGTGGTATACTCTAATATCTGGAAATAATGTTGCAATAACTTGTGCCTTGGTAAATTGTCTTGAAAAAATTCTAGAAGCAGAACCACTTGAAGGACAATGAAATAAACAGCCCACAAAATGGACTGTGACGCACTTTACATTGGCAATTGAGAAAATTACCAGGTTACTCACTGTAGTGACCACCTTACTCCTAGTCCATAGTCCCCTTTCCTCCATACTTGTGGGACATCTCTCCGTCCTGTGGGACAGGACCGGAGCACTTTGTAAAAAGAATCCAAACATTTTTTTTCAAAAATGTGTCCCTCCTCTCTTTCCTGCGCGGGGCCCGGCATGCGGCCGTAACCCCACCCACCTTGGCTCCGCCCCGCGCATCGCCCATCAGTCCTTTTCTATCGCAGGGTCCAAGACCCATTAGCAATAACAGAGGAACCTTATTAGAGGGGACGGCAGGCGGGCGTATAGAGGAAAGGGGACTATGGGCTAGGAGTAAGGTGGTCACTACGATGAGTAACCTGGTAATACTCCTACGTCCCGTCCCCTTTCCTCCATACTTGTGGGAGATTCCCAAGCACTCCTTACAGGAACTATGGGTGGATGGAAATACCCCTTACTGAAACAGGTTCTTTAGCACAGCCTGACCAAACTGAGCGACAAATCCAGAGCTCATATCGAGGCAGTAATGCTTACAGAAAGCAGATGGGGAGGCCCAAGTAGCTGCTTTAGCGATGGACTCCCAGGGAACATATTTCTGAAAAGCAACCGCGGCTGTCTTGCCCCGCACCAGGTGTGCATGGATACCTTTAGGAGGCTTCAGCTTTTGGACGGTGAAAGACTCTGTGATACAGGCAGCAATCCATCTGGAAATAGATGCCTTTGACGCCAGCCTGCCCTGAGGGTTACCAAAGGTCACAAAAAGTTGAGAAGAACTCCGAAGCTCGGAAGTCCTGTCTAGGTAGAACGTAAGAGTTCTTTGGACCTCCAGACAGTGTAGAACCCTTTCAGACTCCGAGGCAGGGTTCTGAAAAAAGACCGGAAGGGAGATTGACTGATTCAGATGGAATTCGGTCACTACCTTCGGTAGGAAAGCCGGGTTTGTCCGAAGGACTACCTTGTCCTTGTGAAAGACCAAGAAAGGATGCTCCACCGACAATGCCTGGAGCTCACTCACTCTTCCTTGCGACGTAACGGCGACCAGAAAGGACACTTTCCAGGACACGTACTTGAGGTCAACCATAGCCATTGGCTCAAAGGGTTTATGGCACAGTGCCGTCAGGACTACATTTAGGTCCCAAGGCGGGTGCGGACTACGAACCGGAGGGTAGAGGCGTGTCAAGCCAGCAAAATGTCTCTTCACCACCGGGTTAGAGAATAAGAACCCAGGTCTGTAGAAAGGTAAGCGGAAACCGCTGAGAGATAAGTCCTGCAAGACAGAACATGAACCCCTGACTCTGCCAGGGAGGATACGAAGGACAGCATCATGTCAATCGTTGCCACCCTCGGATCCAACTCATTCTCCAAACACCAATGACAGAACCTTAGCCATTTACTCTTGTATTGAGATCTGGTCGAGGGTTTCCTGGCTGCCTGGATAATGCGCATGTTATCCGCAGACAAACTCAAATGCTCTAAAGACTTGAACTCAGGCACCATGCCGCCAAGTTGAGCGATTGTGGGGAGGGGTGCCACATCTGTTGTTCCCCTTGGCGAAGAAGATCAGGAGTTACTGGTAACCTGATCCGCGGACACACCGTCAGGTGTTGAAGTTCTGAAAACCAAAACCTGGCCGGCCACCACGGAGCTATCAGTAGAAGGGAACAGTTCACAGAGTTCTCCAGCATGGGGTCTGGCATGGATTCACATGCTCATGAATATTCCCCGTCGTCAGGCTGGGAATCCTTGGTAAAGAAAAAACCAGTATCAGTTTCGTTTCTGATCTGTCTTTCGTAGTAATAACCAATCACTGGTCTCTGCGTCATACTGACCACAGCCAATGACTGCCCTCTACCTAAGCACCGCCTCTGGCAGCCATCTTCAGATTTTTACCGCACGTTCATGTGTTGGGATCCTCGTGCTATTGCTCTCGAGCGTTAGTGCTATTTTTTCACGTTTTTTCTCAAAAAACTTCGTTTTTTCGGTCAAAAGAGCCTCAAGCTCCACCGACTCTCCATCCGATCAACGGGGACCCGTGTCGGATTCGTCTGCGCCCCTCAAGGGTGAAGATTCGTCGAGCTACGCTTTTGGAGGACTCCAGAAGTTTCTCAGGCCCGGACATGGCCCAGGAGAAGGGAAGCTCGACGCCCGGAAAGCTGTTCAGGATCTGCCCTGGATGCCAGCTCCAGAACGTCTTTAAGGAGGACGAACACTCCTTTTGTCTCTACTGCTTGCATGAAGACAAGATGCACGTGGAGAAGGACTGTGCGTTTTGCGGCAACATGTCGGAGCGGACCATGAAGGACCGCCATCAACGTCTCGCCAACTGGCTGGAAGGGAAGAGCCCGTCCGGCGAGAAGAAGAGGAAGAAATCCGAGCGGTCTTCTAAGACCTTTGAGGACGCCCCGGCGACAGGGGTACAACATAAGGCCAAGCACCGCGAGTCCGCTGGCACCGGGAGCGCCGAACGGTCGGGCTCTAAGGGTGCCAGGCTGGGCGCACCCTCCCCGGCACCATCAACCACGAGCCAGCGCTCTGGGTCGGGTAAGAGGAAGGCCGAGCACCCGGCGAGGCTCCTGGAGAGGCCCCGGTCGAGCTCGAAGGCGGAGGGGGAGCGAGGCACTGCCCCCCCCCCTCAAGGATAAGGCGGTGAGCGCGCCTAAGGTGGTGAAGGCCTTAATCCATCCGGCCAAGCCCTCTATCGAGTCTGTCGCGGCGGCCCTGGCTCAGCCTGTGGAGGCTACGCCAGTGGTGGCGACCTCGGGGCTCAGAGTCTCCCTGCCACCGCGGAGGGAGTCCTCTTTTGTGCCCATCGAAAGGACCCCGTGAAATCCCCCGTGGGGAAGAAAAAGGGGGGGCAGGGCGTTGTCGTAGATTCGGCCTCAACCTCGGAGGAGGAGCTGGTCGAAGTCTTAAGCCTCGGCGTGGAAGAAGACCGGCCCGTCGGGATGGATCCCGACGCAGGTGACGACGACATCGTCGAGGGTACCGACGGGGCCCCTGATCGCCCGTCGGATTCCCCTCTGCCAGCGCCACGGGACAGCTCGGCGGCCATTTTGTTGGCTATACAGTCCTTATGCTCAGAGATAAGGACGAGACTACCGTTGCCGACGGAACCTCTCCCGTCGGGGGACCCAGAACCGGGACCTTCTGGGGTTCCCCCTGCCAAGAAAAGAAGGATCCACCCTCCTCCTCCTTTTCAGCCGTCGCGCCCCTTCCAGCCCTCCTCCCCGTCCACCCGAGGGGATGATACGGGGACTGACACGGCAGCGACGGGTACGGACGACGAGGTATACGACGAGGATTTACCGTCGTCGCCTCCCACCAGGGCTTCTCCGCCCGATGAGATTGGATCGTTCCACTCCATGATCGCCAGGGCATCCGAGCTTTTCCAACTCTGCCCTGAGGAGAAGAAGAAGGAAGGTTTCCTTTATCAGGGGCGCGAGGCCAAGAGGAAGACGGTCCTCGCGGTGCCTCTATTGGACGACATTTGGGATGAGGGCCTCACCCTCCTCAAGAACCCATCCACGAAGCCAGCTAGAAGAGACCGGTACGAGAAAAAGTACCGGGTCCCGGACACGGCCCCCCTGTGCCTCCGGGCGCAGCCTACCCCGGACTCCGTCGTCTCCGCGGCGGCCAGGAAAAAAGCGGGGGGGGGGGTGCGGCCTCAACTTCGACTTCCCCACCGGACGGCGAGGGAAAGAAATTGGACGCTATGGGACGCAGAGTCATCTCGTCTGCAGCGACGACGATTAAAGCTGCCAACGCCTTGGCTATCGTGGCCCGATACGACAGGGAGCTCTGGTACAAACTGGCTCCCCTGCTGGACTTCTTGCCGGACGACAAGAGGGCAGAGGCCCTGGAGATCCTGCAGGAAGGTGAGGTGGCTTCGGACCACGCCATTACCGTTGCGACGGACATCGCCCACACTGGGTTCCGCCAGTTGGGCAACGGCGTTTGCCTTAGGCGGCGTGGATGGCTCAAGGCTACGGACTTCCGTCAAGACGTTCAGACCAGAGTCCTGGACATGCCCTTCGATGGGAACAACCTGTTTGGGAAAACAGTGGACGATTCCCTTCAGGCCATTAAAGCGGACACCGAGACGGCCCGGGCCCTTGGAGTTCTACAACAACGACGGACGCCCTTTCGGAGCAGCGGAGGCAAGGGCGCCTCCAAAGGTTCCTGCGGCGGTTTCTCCTCCTACCGTCAAGCGGCCCGCTCGTCGTCTCAGGAGGCCTACAGAGGACGAGGCAAATCTGGCGGACCCCGCCGTCGTCGCCAAGGACAAGGCGGCAAGGCCTCGTAGAAGCAGGATTGAACCGACCGTGGGGTCGGGCCCCCACCGAAGCACCCCGGTGGAAGGCCGGCTGGCGAGCTTCGTCAGCGTGTGGGAGTCCATCTCCACCGACCGTTGGGTGCTGGACGCCTTGGCCCGGGGCCACGCGCTCGAGTTTCAGAGAAAGTGTCCGCGCGTCCCCCCCGTGGCCAGGAAAGAACTTCACGTCCCTCAACTTCTCCTGGAGGTGAAGGCGATGCTCAAGAAGGGCGCCATCGAACTCGTCCCAAAGAGGCTTCGGGGCTCCGGAGTCTACTCGAGATACTTCCTCGTGAAGAAGAAGACGGGGGGATGGCCCCCCATCCTGGACCTGCGACGTCTGAACAAGTTCATCAAGGCGCAAAAGTTCCGGATGGTCACCCTCCAGCACGTCCTGGGTCAGCTGGAGGAAGGAGACTTCCTGTCGTCGTTGGATTTGGAGGATGCCTACTTCCACATTCCCATCTTGAAGGGGCACCGAAAATTCCTCAGGTTTGTGGTCCAAGGGCGTCATTACCAGTTCAAAGCCCTTCCCTTCGGTCTACGGTCGGCACCCAGGGTGTTCACCAAGTGCCTCGCACCGGTGGCGGCTCAGCTGCGCCGCGAAGGGATCCACGTCTACCCCTACCTGGACGACTGGCTCATCCGAGCCAAGACAAGGGAGCTCGCCGTGGTTCACACGGCAAGGACCGTCCAACTTCTCACGGACCTGGGATTCTCCGTGAACTACGCCAAATCCCACCTGGTGCCCACGCAAGACGCTCTGTTTCTGGGAGCGAGGCTCGACACAGTGTCCCTTCTGGCCTCCCCGTCGGAGGAGAGGACCAGGACCATCCTGGGCAAGGTGCAGCGGATGTTGGTGGCTGACGCGGCCAAGGTGAGGTCCATCAAGTCCCTCCTCGGAATGATGTCTTCCTGCATCTACCTCATTCCCATGTGCAGGCTCCGGATGCGCCCGTTGCAGGAGTTCCTGGACGCGCGCTGGATCCAAACGACGGGCAACTTCGAGGAAAGGATCACACTCGACGAGAGTTTCCGACGAGCGATCCGGTGGTGGGGCACCCGCGCGCATCTGACGGCGGGCATGGACTTCCAGACCCCAGCCCACCAGGAGACAGTGACCACGGATGCCTCCCTGGAAGGGTGGAGAGCGCACACCGAAAATCTGCACGCAAGAGGCCTTTGGCTCCCGACGGAGAAATCCCTACATATCAACGTCCTGGAGCTCTGTGCAGTGTTTTGGGCCCTCAGGTCCTTCCTTCCGTCCCTCAAGGGCAAGGTGGTGAGGATCTTCACCGACAACACCACCACCATGTTTTACATCAGGAAACAGGGCGGAACCAGGTCCCCAGCACTGTCCAAGTAGGCGCAGGACCTGTGGCATTGGGCAGTCGTCCAAGGGATGTTTCTGGTGCCGTTTCATCTGGCAGGGATAAAAAACACCATCGCCGACTCACTCAGCAGGGAGCTGCAAGTGGGAACTACGGCAGGATCTAGTGGATCGCCTCTTCCGACGGTGGGGCACACCCCAGATCGACCTGTTCGCGACGGCGACGAACTCCAAGTGCCGGAGGTTCGCCAGCAGGTTTCCCCAGGCGAGGAGCATGGGCGATGCTTTCTCGTTCCCCTGGGAGGGCCTGTTCCTCTACGCGTTCCCTCCTTTGCCACTGCTAATCCGGCTCGTCAACCAGCTCAAGAGGTCACGGTGCAGGATGATCCTCGTCGCACCTGCGTGGCCGAGGCAGATATGGTTCCCGGACCTTCTGGACTTGTCAGCGTCCCCGCCAATCAAGCTGCCGGTGGACGCGGATCTGCTCTCCAGGGAAGGAGGCGCCATCCTCCACCACGACCCGAAATCGCTGAACTTGCAGGCCTGGCTCCTGCAGCGCTAGAGTTTGGAGGATACGACATACCGGCCGACTGCAGAGAGGTTCTTGCAAAGGCCAGGGCGTCCTCGACTCTTAAATGCTACGGGCACAAATGGAAGAGGTTCTCTGTCTGGTGCCACGCACAGAAGATTAACCCTCTACGGATTACGGCTCCCCAAGTACTGCCGTACCTGCTGACGCTGGCCAAAGCTGGACTGGCACACGCGTCCATCAAGATTCATCTTGCTGCGATCTCCCGATACATCAGAACCACGGGGCGGACGTCCTTGTGGTCTCATCGTCTGGTGAAAGAGTTCATGAAGGGACTGTTCAGATCGTTCCCGCCGGTGAAGGCTCCGGCCCCGGCGTGGGAGCTCAACGTGGTGCTGACCAAGCTCATGGGACCTCCGTTCGAGCCTCTGCACTCGGCCCCGTTGAAGTTTCTGTCGTGGAAAACAGCGTTTCTTGTGGCCATCACCTCCGCACGACGGGTGGGAGAGATCCAGGCCCTTTCCTGCAAGGCCCGTACTTGACTTTTCACGACACGAGGGTAGTGCTTAGGACGCACCCCTCCTTCATGCCCAAGGTACCGTCGGACTTCCACCTCAACGAACCCTTGGTGTTGCCTGTATTCTTCCCGTCGCCTTCGTCGCCGGCTGAGAGGACTTTGCACTCGCTGGATGTGGCTAGAGCGCTGAAGTTCTATGTGGACCGCACGAGGTGTTTTCGGAAGACGTCACAACTCTTTGTGAACTTTGGACCTGTCAATCAGGGGAAGGCTCTCTCGAAGGCTTCCATTTCCAGATGGCTCTCCGGCTGTATCATGTACTGTCATCGGTTGGCAAACCGACCGCTGCCTGGCCGTCCGAGAGCCCATTCCACCAGAGCGATCGCAGCTACCACGGCGTTCCTTTCTGGTGTGCCCCTGCTGGACATATGCAGGGCTGCTACGTGGAGGTCGACGCACTCCTTCACGAAGTTCTACTGCGTCGATCGGGATTCCAGGGAGGAGTCCAGGGTCGGCCAAGCAGTGCTGCGCAACCTGTTCGCCTGAGGTGAGCCTGGTGAGGAGGTAAGATGCTTAATGTTGAGCCTTTGCCACCTCCCGTGGTTGTGCATGTGTGTACTGCTATGTATTTTTTATTCATGAGCATGTGAATCCATGCCAGACCCCATGCTGGAGAAGGAACAAGTTACTTACCTGTAACTGTTGTTCTCCAGCATGGGTCTGGCATGGATTCACATGCGAACCCTCCCGCCTACCCCTCTGCGGCTCTTCACTTGGTCATACTGCCACTTCACGTGCTTCCAAATCTGAAGATGGCTGCCAGAGGCGGTGCTTAGGTAGAGGGCAGTCATTGGCTGTGGTCAGTATGACGCAGAGACCAGTGATTGGTTATTACTACGAAAGACAGATCAGAAACGAAACTGATACTGGTTTTTTCTTTACCGAGGATTCCCAGCCTGACGACGGGGAATATTCATGAGCATGTGAATCCATGCCAGACCTATGCTGGAGAACAACAGTTACAGGTAAGTAACTTGTTCCTTCTTCAACTTCCAAATTGCTCAATGAACAAGGGGCAGAGGCGGGAAGGCGTAAGCTCTCATGTTGTGCCATGGAATCTCGAGAGCATCCCCCAGAGAGGAAGCTCCCAGCCCCCCTCTGGAAGCGTACTGAGGAAGCTTCTTGTTTACCGCTGTGGCGAAGAGGTCCACCTCCGTTGTGCCCCAACGCGAGAAAATCCATGAGAGGATCTTCGCCTTCAACTCCCACTAATAGCTGATCACTGTCCGCCGGCTGAGGGCATCCGCTGTGACATTCAGCTGGCCCGGGTTGTGCACTGCAAGCAGCCAGACCCCATGAAGCACGGCCCACTCCCAAATCTGGATGGACAGGTCCATGAGAGGGGGAGACTTCGTTCCCCCTTGCTTGTTTATGTAATACATTGATACCACATTGTCCGTTCTTATGCGGACCACCTTGTTGACAATGAGCGGTCTGAACGCCTTGAGCGCCAGAAAGATCGCCAGAAGCCTCAAATGATTTATGTGCAGGAGCTTGTCCTGAGGCGACTAGAGGTCGGAGACCTGAAGAAGATCTAACGTCGCACCCCACCCTAAAAGGGAGGAGTCCGTTGTGATCGTCACCATGGGGGCTGGGTCCTGAAACCCCGTGCCCACAGACAGGTTGCTGAGAGATGAGCACCAGTCCAGGTCCACTCTCATGGAATCCGGAATCATTGTCCGCTTGGAATCTAGGTCCTCAGCCTGACGCCAGGAACTCAGAAGAGCCATCTGGGTCCATCTCATTTTGAGACGAGCAAGAGGAAGAGCCAGTACACACGAGGCCATGAGGCCCAGAAGCTTCTGGAACCACCAGGCCGACATGCTCTCTGACTGCGCAAACATCTGACACATGGCCAACAGATCCGCCATTCTGTCCCTGGTCAGATACCCTCGGCAGTCAATCATGTTCCAACGAAAACCCAGGAAAGTCAGGTCCTGTGAGACCGTCATGGAGGATTTCTGCCAGTTCAACGACAGCCCAAGATAGAAAATGAGCTGAAGGAGAGACTGGAGGTTGCCCGGTGCTGCCAACGGACAAGGGCTGCGTAAGAGCCAGTCGCCCAAATAGGGATACACATGGATACCCTGGAGACGAAGATAGGCCGCAATCACCAACATCATCTTCATGAAGACACGCAGCGCCGAGCTGAGGCCAAAAGGAAGCACCCGAAACTGGAAGTGCTCCTCTCCCAAAGAGAAGCAGAGGTATCTCCTGTGTGGATTCCTAATCAGGATATGCATGTACGCATCCTGAATATCCACCACGCTGAGCCAATCGCCCATCTGCAAAGAGGAGCGAATCTGGCCGGGCGTAATCATCTTGAACTTCTCTTGGGGTAGGAAAAGATTGAACTGGGAAAGTTCTAGGATGGTGCACAGGCCAGCCTGGTTGGGTTTGGGCACTGTAAACAGCCGGGAGTAAATGCCCTCCCCTCGCTCCCCAAGGGGAACGGGTTCCACAGCTCTGAGGTGCAGAAGTTTCTGAACCTCGGCCTTGAGGGAGGGTGAGCCCGAAAACTGAAAAGGAGAGTTGAGGGGTGGGGTAGGTAGTAAAGGCAAGCGGAAGCACGCTCGAGCGACTGACAAGACCCATCTGTCTTCTGTGATGGTCTGCCACACCTCCCAAAGAGGCGCAATGCGTCCTCCCACCGGGGTCTCGTGCGAGCGCGGAAAACCCTCATTTGGCAGGCTTATCGGTGGCGGTGCCACCTGAACCTGATGAGGAGGCTGAGAAAAACCGCGTATGTCGTGATTATCAGGGTTGGTTGAACTATCCCCTCCTTCCTCCTCACCTGAATCGACTGTGGACCTTTCTTGTAGTTCCGGCCTTCTTCCAGGACGTCTTTGGGTCTGCGCTTTATCAGTCTTCCTTGCTTCCTTCTTTTGCCGTAAGTAGGGGCGAGCTCCCTGGGATGCCACACTGTCGGGTAACTAGAGAACACGAACAGCGGGGACTCCCGGGAGCCGGCACCTGAACAGGGAAAAAGCCCAAAAGGGCAGAAAAAACCCTGCAGCAATTGTTCCGATGAAAGAGTCAGTGGCAATGAGAAGTCCAGGCGAACGATCCTTCAGCGTAGAACAGAACCATAGAAGGGATCGGAGAACAGCTGTGATAAGGGCACCAGAAGTAGCCCGAGTGGCTCACAAATAGCTCCAGGAGGAAAGGAACCTCTAGCGCTCCGGCTTATATGAATGTAGAAGCATGGGCGAGGGAAGACAAGCCGAAGGGCAGAGAGGAAAGGGAAAGAGAGGGAGAGTGAGACCAGTACGAGCTGTACCGAAGCGAACAGCCCGAGAGAGAACAAAAAGGAGGACGAGACACGGGAAGCAACACAGGAGAGAAACACACGTAGGAGGGATACACCAAGCGTTACCTTCGAGGCGGGGAAACACAGTGAAGGTGCAACGCGAGGAACGCCACAGTGAGCCGGCCGTAAGTAATGCTGGCGGCCATCTTGGAAAAACACTAGAGCGGTGCTCTCAGACGGCCGTCAGACGTGGTGGAACAAATGAATGGCATCTCCATAGAGAAAAGAAACGCCGCCTGACTGAAGTCATGACAGTATGCCCCCTTCTACATGGGGGGCCCCCAGGCTTGCCTGGATACAGTCTGTGAAACTTTCTAATGAGTCGAGGGGCGTGAATGTGTCTCACAGGCTCCCATGTCCGTTCTTCGATGGGATAACCCTTCCAGTGAACCAAATATTGTAGACTACCGTGATGGTAACGGGAATCCACCAGATGTGAAACCTCATACTCAGCTGGACCAGACTGCACATCAGCAGAATGCCTCTTGGATCGTCTCTTGTATGGATCCGGAAGGTATGGCTTGAAAAGGGAGGTATGGAACACGGGATGCACCTGTTTAAGGGAGGGGGGTAGCTGAAGGCGAAATGCAACAGGGTTCACCTTCTTCCTGATTTGGAAAGGTCCGATATATCTTGGTGCAAATTTCCCTATGTGCGTCCAGCGAGGTAGAAATTTAGTGGCTAACCAAACCTTATCACCTTCCGACCAAGAAGGTGCAGCCTTCCTCTTCTTGACAGCCCATAATTTATACACATGACGGCTAGCGTCCAAGGTTTCACTGGCTAGCGCATGGGTGTCTTTATGTTCCTTCAGGAGGTGGTCAAGAGTGGGTGACTTTGAGGGTTGGATGTCTGCCAACGGCAGATGTTTCGGATGGTAACCAAATGTGCAAAAAAAAGGGGACATATTAGTGGCTGAATGTTTGGTATTGTTATAGGTGAACTCGGCCATAGGGAGAAAGACGTTCCAGTCCTCTTGCTTTCTGCCACAGAAACATCGAAGATATTGTTCCAGCGTGTGATTGAGCCTTTCCGTCTGACCGTTGCTTTGTGGATGGAACCCAGATGAAAGGGCTTGTTGAATCCCCAGTTGTTTACAGAGGGCACCCCAAAACTGGGAAGTGAATTGAGGACCTCGATCAGACACCACGGTCTCGGGAAGGCCATGAAGCCGCACTATTTCTTTCAGAAAGGTTTTGGCTGTTTCAGGGGCTGTAGGTAATCTTTTTAAGGGAGTGAAGTGAGCCAATTTGCTTAGAGAATCCACAGTCACCATGATGACAGTGTTCCCTTCAGAATTAGGCAGGTCCACAATGAAGTCTGTAGAAACGTGGGTGCATGGTTGTTTGGGAGCAGGTTCCTGTTGTAGAAGACCTAGGGGTTTGGTTGAAGGATACTTATTGGAAGCACAGATGGCACAGGTAGATACATAAGAATGTACGTCTTGGTTCCAACCTGGCCACCAAAATAGCCTGGACACCAAATCCTTTGTGGCTCGAATGCCCTTATGACCAGCCATGGGCGAATCATGACACCATGAAAGGGCCAGCCTTTGGTGTTTCTTGTTGGGCAGGTACAAGGCTTGACCCTTGAAAAGGATTCCTTCTCTTTCTTCCAATTTGGAGGCTGCTTCAGTCTTAATCGGTGCACGGTGCTGTTCGCACTGGACTTTGCGTAAAAAAGTATTTGCCACAGTCCGTACCTCTTTGCCCGCTAACAATAATTCATGGCTAGAATTTGCCTCATAGTCCGACCCCAGATTGCGTGACAGGGCATCAGCTAAGATATTCTGTTTGCCTGATAGATAGGTAATCACAAAGTCAAACTGAGAGAAAAAATATGCCCAACGGGCATGTCTAGCACTGCGACATTCCATCTGTTGGAGTATACGAAGGTTACTGTGGTCGGTACGCACTGTAAACTTATGCATGGCTCCCTGAAGAAGATGACGCCATTCTTCACAGGCATGTTTGATAGCCATTAATTCCCTCTCGATGACAGAATAATTTCTTTCACTGGGTGACAGAGTCTCTGAATAATACGCCACAGGATGTTCAAGACCGTCCTTGCCCTTTTGCAAGAGAGCAGCTCCTATGGCTCCACCTGAGGCATCCGTCTCTACAATGAAGGGAAAAAGTTGATCCGGTTGTATCAATACGGGAGCCGAGGTGAATGCCTCCTTTAAGGTTTTGAAAGCTAAATCCGCTTCTTGTGTCCAAGTGAAGATAATACCCTTCTTCAAGAGTGATGTAATCGGAAGAACCATATTTGAGAAGCCTGAAATAAATTGGCGATAGAAGTTGGCCAGACCGAGGAAACGTTGTACTTCCTTAACGTTTCTTGGAGCGGACCAATGGGTGATTGCTTGTATCTTACAGGGATCCATACGAATGCCCTCATGGGAGAGGATAAAACCCAAATAAGACACCGAACAGGCTTTGAAGACACATTTTTCAGGCTTTACCAGTAGCTTGTTTTCCCGTAGACGTTTCAGCACTTGTCGGACCTGTCTTCTATGTTCAGGAAGAGAGGAAGAGTAAATGAGGATATCATCTAAGTATACCATTACTGAAGAGAATAGGAGGTCGGCAAACAATCTATCCATAAAGCGCTGGAATATGGCAGGGGCGTTTACCAAACCGAAAGGCATAACTCGATATTCGAAATGCCCTAGTGGGGTTCGAAATGCCGTCTTCCATTCATCACCCTGTCTTATACGGAGCAGGTGGTACGCACCCCTGAGATCCAATTTTGTAAAGACAGACGCACCTTGGACCGCTTCTATTATCTCTTTGATTAGTGGCATAGGGTAACGGTCTTTAACAGTAAGGCGATTTAGGCCCCGGTAGTCGATACAAGGACGGAGTTCCGATGACCCCTTCTTCGGGATGAAGAATAGCGATGCTCCAGCGGGTGATTTGGACTCCTGGATGAGCCCATTCTGTAGATTGCAGTCCAGGTATTCCTTAAGAGCCTTCCGCTCGGGTAAAGATAGGGGAAACATCCTTCCAAAAGGAACAGGCGCATCTGGTAGGATCTCAATAGTGCAGTCTTCTCTTCTGTGTGGAGGGAGTGAGGTTGTTTGTCCATGAAGACCTCAGCATACTCCTGATAGTGTTCCGGTACTTGATGGAGAGAAGCTGTCAGCACGGATGCACTCTTCTGCAGGGAGTCTAGGGGGTATTTATTGTTTAAACATTCATTAAGACAAAGATGCGACTGAAACTGGATAGTATTGTTAGACCAATCGATCTTTGGGTTAAGTTTACGCAGCCACGGGATCGTGAGGATCACCGGGAAATGCGCTGCTTTAATGAGGTCGAATGCCATTTCCTCCTGATGTTGAAACAATTGGACCCGAAGTGGCAGTGTCTCTTGAGTAACAGGTCCTGAGGACAAAGGCTGGCCATCCACCCCTTCCACCGGAATGGGTAGATTCTTTGGGACGATGGGCACACCATTCTCTTGAGCCCAGGATACATCGATGAAATTTCCTGCTGCCCCACAATCCAACATGGCTAAGGCTTCCCAGAAGGTAGAGGAGTCCCGGGACAGTATAACCTGAAATACCATAAGACGATTGTCTTCACAGGGAAGAGGAGTCAAAGTGTTGGCACAGGGATTCATCCCAACACCCCCGGACCTATCCCTGTTTAGGTTCGGGGTGAATCGTTTCCCTGGCGGCGTGGAGGAACCTCAGGGCAGTTACGGAGCAGATGTTTGCCAGAACCGCAATACATGCAGAGGCCTAGCTCCCTTCTTCTCTTCGGCTGTTAAAGGTCCTCGGGTGGTGCCTATTTGCATCGGTTCTTCCCCGACGGATAAGGTTGGATGTTCCCTAGAAGGGTTTGGAGAGAAAGTTGAGGGAGAAGATCGTGGACGTTTCCTTTCTTGTCTTCTTTCTCTCAATCTATACTCAATCTGGAGAGCGAGGGATACTAGTTCCTGAAATGTCTGAGGTCGTGCAATACGTGCCAGTTCATCCTTTATCTCTTCATGCAAGCCGCGACGAAACAAAGTCTGTTGAGCAGAATCAGGCCATCCGGCATTTGTGGCAAGCTGCATGAAGAAGGTAACATATGTATGTACATCGTGCGTACCCTGTCTGATATTGAGGATTGCTTCATAAGAGGCATACTGTACCTCGGGTCGGTCAAAGCGAGACTTTAGGAGTTGCACAAACAGATCGTAATTAGCAGTAGCTGGGTCAGCCTGTAACACCACGGGTGAAGCCCATGCCAAGGCACTTCCTGTTAAATTAGACACTAGGAAACCCACCTTGGCCCTGGTAGTCTCATAAGTACGAGGGCGGAAGGTGAAATATAACTGACAGGCGTCCAGAAATGCCTTCAATGTTTTTGGATCTCCGTCGAATTTCCCGCAAGGTAAAGGAAGGGGAGGTAGATCTCCACGGGCATCCTCACGAGCTGCTACCTGTTGTCGCAAAGACTGATTTTCGGACCGGAGGGATTGCACTTCTACGTTAAGTCCCTGTATGGCTGCCACCAATTCTTGGTACTGCTCGAGAGATGCCATGGGGGTCCTTTGGCGTTGCACTCTGTCGTGATTATCAGGGTTGGTTGAACTATCCCCTCCTTCCTCCTCACCTGAATCGACTGTGGACCTTTCTTGTAGTTCCGGCCTTCTTCCAGGACGTCTTTGGGTCTGCGCTTTATCAGTCTTCCTTGCTTCCTTCTTTTGCCGTAAGTAGGGGCGAGCTCCCTGGGATGCCACACTGTCGGGTAACTAGAGAATACGAACAGCGGGGACTCCCGGGAGCCGGCACCTGAACAGGGAAAAAGCCCAAAAGGGCAGAAAAAACCCTGCAGCAATTGTTCCGATGAAAGAGTCAGTGGCAATGAGAAGTCCAGGCGAACGATCCTTCAACGTAGAACAGAACCATAGAAGGGATCGGAGAACAGCTGTGATAAGGGCACCAGAAGTAGCCCGAGTGGCTCACAAATAGCTCCAGGAGGAAAGGAACCTCTAGCGCTCCGGCTTATATGAATGTAGAAGCATGGGCGAGGGAAGACAAGCCGAAGGGCAGAGAGGAAAGGGAAAGAGAGGGAGAGTGAGACCAGTACGAGCTGTACCGAAGCGAACAGCCCGAGAGAGAACAAAAAGGAGGACGAGACACGGGAAGCAACACAGGAGAGAAACACACGTAGGAGGGATACACCAAGCGTTACCTTCGAGGCGAGGAAACACAGTGAAGGTGCAACGCGAGGAACGCCACAGTGAGCGGCCGTAAGTAATGCCGGCGGCCATCTTGGAAAAACACTAGAGCGGTGCTCTCAGACGGCCGTCAGACGTGGTGGAACAAATTAATGGCGTCTCCATAGAGAAAAGAAACGCCGCCCGACTGAAGTCATGACAGCGTATGCTGTTGTCTATGGCGGTTATTCCCCGCAGGAGTATCCACTCTGCGAGATTTGCCGTCGAGGAAGCCCCTAAGACCAGAGGAAGGTCGACTTTGCGACAACGGTCTGTGGGATTTGAAAGGAGCTTTAACCAGAAAAGACAATGATTTAGCCGTCTAAGTGCTATCCTTGTTTTTGGTGAGCTCTACATCAGTAGAAGAGTGAAAAAGCTCCTTAACATCAAATGGAAGGTCCAGTACCCTGTCTTGCACTTCCTTCGAAAACTTAGTGGCATGCAGCCACGCTTGCCGCGAGGTATCAACCCCAAGCATCAGGCCCCGAGCCGAGGCATCTATGTGATGAGCCGCAGCCTCCAGGAGATCCTGGGCCAAGACCCTGGCATTGGAAAGGCCACCTCTGAAATCTTCCAACTTCTCGACCGGAACGTGCTCCTCAAACTCCGACAGACCTTTCCACATCCGCATGTTAGCTCCCGCCAAAATCAATTCTGCAGTGGCCTACCTGAGCTGCAAGGCCGAATTGGCAAAGATTTTCCTCCCTAGGGAGTCCAAGAGCTTGTCCTCCTTTCCCAAGACCTGAGTAGTCGTCGCGGAAGAGGATGCTGCAGGTCTGGATTGCAACGTAGCCACAGCCACCACTGTGGAGAAGGGAGGCAGACAAGACGACAAGGCCACTTCTTCCGAAGAATGCAGCCTGTACCTCGTGTCAATCTTTTTATTGACAAAAAGTCCCGAGTGTGGCTTTTCCCAAACTCTTCGGGCCTCGGCCAGAACGTCCTTCTGTATGAACAGGCTGGTACGCTCCAAAGGAGACAAGGTGAACGCCCCAGAAAGCATGAATGTGATTGTAATTAAAGTTTTGAATAAAACTAATTGTTACAATAAAATAAAAGGAGATTTTTCTGGTGAAAAAAGGTTCCGTCTCCCGTGGGATGGGACGTAAGAGTAAGGCGCTATACAAATAAACTATCATATCATATCATACCCTGGTAGGCCTCCCATCCCAGGCTGAGGGGTGTTCCAATGCTGTTACGACATGTTCAGATTGCTGACTTTATCATGCAATGCATCCTAAAACATAAAATTAAGGTGGGCCAACTCTGATTTCTTCCAACCCCTACATATGAAAGGAATAATATTCCCTGCCTCAGCAGTGAGACAGGAGAAGACATCATATCAGGGGCTGACTCCAGGAGAGTGGAGACTCATTGCGCCCATTGAGGCACAAAATCGAAAAGAGGACGAAGACCTTGAGAATCAGTTTATGAGTTAAATGCTAGTGTCTCTAAAACCAAAGATATCAAGAAAATCACAAAGGGCATACTTCATAGGATTGAGTGTGTCATTGGAGGCGGTGGACCTCAGGTGAAGTGGCTGCCAGATGTTTGCAGTCCACAATATAATTTGAGAACCTGCAGAATACGGCAAGTGAGGTTACTATACAGATTCTGTGTTTCCCAAAACCAGCTCTGCATGCTGTGGGTGTCTAAGTGTTTAGCTTACGAGGTAAGAGGTGGGCAGATGGTCATGACTCAGTGGAACTATATTGGTGGTGCTCTCTGAACTTCACTCTAGGGTTCACTTATTACGGGCGGACATTGTGAAGAAGAATGTTAAACATGGGTGAAACGGATTATGCTCTTCTCTGACCTGAGAAGTGGCTCGATGGCTAGGATTTGTGGAGGTCAGGGTGTCTTTTCTCAAAAGAACATAATTGGATTTTAAAGAAGTGCTTTCTTTGTAGGGATGGGGTTGTGGATATGTGGGTACCAACATAGTGTTTCATATTGCCAGGAAACTATCTGCAGCAAGCCTTATCAACTATCTCACTTATTCATAAAGGTAAGCCTGATGTGTACTGCGCTCTACTGGCGGCTGCTAAATTGGTTGGCTTAATGGAGTAACGCAAATCCCTTGCCCCTGACATTATCCTACACCATGTCCGACTCCCTTGTTCCCACAAATCCCAGCTTTTATTACACCCCCAAACCCGCTTGACTGTAAGCAACGAAAGCCCACAGTAGTACTAGCCCTATCTAGCCCAGTGCAGAGCTCCAATACACACACAGATAACTCCTCCAGAGCGCCCACCCCCGTGAAAGCCATACAGATGCTGAAGCGTGGCTCACCCCGCAATATGCATGACCATAACCCACAGTACCCTTCACAGAGAATGGCTATGAACTCTGTGGATGCCCTGACTAATAAGGACCCCAGCCATCCGCAAAACACCTTACACCAAGGCCGTAATTAAAAAAAACCAATTTGTATATGCAAATTGTGGCCCGCACGGACAGGCTCTCTAAACAAACTTAACAAAAGCCTACCGGAATCACAAGAACAGCCCCTCCTCTTCCAAAAACGAAAGACCTCACTAGCCCCCACATACCCTTACACACACACACCACCATACCATCCCAGGCACAGCCCCACCAGCACGTCCAGGTACCCACTCGCATAAGAAACCCATGCACACCACCCCAGCTACAACAACACACAGGAACAGGAGATTGGGCTTCAGACCCGTGAGAGCTGTTAGCTTTCACTACCGCCCGCCACCACCCCCACCAGGTATCATCACCTCAGAGCCAGAACCCACTTCTTGTTCCCACAACCGGTAACTAACACTAAGTTCTCTCAGGACAGCATGTACACTCAGGCCTCACACCCTAAGGTCATGGCCAAAGGGACACCCCCCATGCAACAAAAGCAACATCTCGAGTCATTGCCCACCCACCATGAGACTCCCTGCCGAACCAAGTTAGTTAAAAGCCATGATAGCCTCACCTCACCAGCTAGCTCTAAGGAACTCCCTACCAATAGCAGGATCCATAAAAAGTGGAAGACCTCCCAGTGACTCCTGTGGACAGGAGCGCTCCCATTTCAACTGACCCGTACCCTCTCATGCTCCGTTCAGCACTCATTAATGCCTGATCCCTCCCCGCACATGCATTAGACATACATGACCTAATCACTATCAATCAACTAGACATACTGGCAATCACAGAAACCTGGCTTCATCAAGCCTCTGGCCGAGCTCTGTTCCTAGACCTCCCGGAGGGCTTCACCATACTTGGGTCGGATAGAACTGTAACTAGAGGTGGAGGCGTTGTCCTCATCTACAGAAAAACCCTACACATTAGTCCCATCGATAGTACAATGGAAACCAACTGTGAATATAATCAGCTAAGCTTATCTCATCCTCCACGGACTCTGCTACTATCCACATCATTTACAGGCACCCAGGCCCCACCATGACCTTTGAAGAAGATATCACCCAACTGCTCACTGACAACATCAAACCATCCTCCAGAATTATACTCATAAGGGATTTCAATCTTGGACTCCATGACCTGTCAGACCTAACTGCTACTGCGGTGGCTAACTTCCTTACAGACTTAGGCTTTATACACAGAGTCACTGGCCCTACCCACATCAAAGGAAGTTCCCTGGACTGTGTTGCAGACTTGAATAGCTAACTCCCTTACAGACTTAGGCTTTATACACAGAGTCACTGACCTTACCCACATCAAAGGAAGATCCCTGGACTGTCTTGTGGACTTGAATAGCCAAGTCACCATCACATCCAACTCCCTTGCACCTGGCCAGACCATCATATCCTCTGCTTCACCTTCCTTTTACAGAAACAATGTACAGAAGACATCCCAAGCCTTCCAGCCCCACTCGCCCGCCGCTGCAGGAATATCACCAAAGACTCCATCTCCCCCTTCTCTCTTCCCTGAACCCGGAAGACCTTAGCTCTTCTGAATCCCCGATTCTGGCAGACCTCTACTCCAGCACACCTACCAAAGCAGTGAACCTGGTGGCCCTGCTCCTCTCTAGAAAGGCCAAACCAATAGCTCACATCACATGAATGCTTGGTTCACGACAGACATCTCAGCCCTGCGCTCTAGGAAAAAACTGGCAGAAAACACAGGGAAGAAAGACCCCACTCACCTTACTAAGACCACATTCACCACATTAGACAAGGAATACAGGCTATTGTAGGGGAGGAATGGCCACGAGGCCCTCCTCACCTACAGCTCCCTGCCCAGGTGAGGACCATGGCTCGGTGGGAGCACCCTCATGCCACCCGGGCCCAGGTGGAGGGGGGTTCACCCGCCGACGACATTGCCCACACGCACCCTGTCTTTGCATTTACCGAAACTTAAGTTAGGCCTAGACGCCATCGTGCACAGCAAACATGGTGTGAGTTCAGCACACTGTAACGAGGCCCCCACCTTTGGAGGGCCTTTCATGCATCTCTGCCGCCTCAGCAGCCCTGGCAGATCCGCTGCGAGCGCGTTCCCATGAGAAAGTCGGAGATGAGCTAAACCCGAGATGCCAACACGGCAACATTATATTAGTAACAATGTGATATTGCACCCCGTATGACCCGGACCGCAAGGCCGGGGCAACGGGGAAAAAAGCTGAAGCATCACTATCTGAAGAAGGTAGAAAATAGTTCAAGTATTGGTGTTAATGAACTACCTCTGTTTAAAATGTGAACGAACCATAAAAATGTAACGTTATATGATATCCCTCCAGGTCTGGACTAATGCTGCTATAACCACGGAGAAAGATGTTGACCAAACGTGTAACCTCTATTTGTAAAAGTGTTTTTCAATAGTATGTAGAAACTTGAACTCATATATGTTTTGAATCACCCAAAGCGGCGAGCATCAATCTCTGTAGGCCATAACCTAGATATCCCTCGTATAACGTCTAATGTACATACAATACGCACACAATGTAGTGAACATAATGTTAGGTAATGAAAAGGTACTGGAACCGACTGTATTAAAGAAATGTGTAACGAAAATGAAATATATATATATATATATGTGTGTCTGAATAACGTTAAAATAAGGCAGAACAGTATAAAACTTCTGCATTCACTGATCAGCAACGCACGAGGAAAATACCTTTGTGAGTATATGCAAGGTCATTCCCTCTCCCACCCCACCAAGCCTGCCAGATAAAAAAGCTAAGACTTGTGCTGCGCTCCCTCACCTCCCCCAACCAAGCTGGCGTTACTTCAGAGAGTCAGAGGCCCCGGCGCCGCAACCAAGGCCACAGCCCGCCACCTGTGTTATTTACAGCACGGTAATAAACCCACGGATGAACCCACTGATCTACCAGCACCCTCTCATAAATCCCCACGAACCCCCCCCAAGAATCCTGACCCCGTGTAAGGACGACCCCCATCATTGGGACAAGACACAGAGACCCATCTATATAATAACTTCTAACGCAGCAGACAGACATGTATCACTCGGCCCAGGTCCCAGAGCCCCGTCCCGTGACCTAAAATACCGGTCAATAAGACTCAGGTAAATCTCACCCCAACCAACAACCACCAGACCTCTCACGAGGTGCATTCCTCATGTGTTGTGTTTATTTTATAAGATAAGCTAGTGAAGCGATTTATTAATGAACGTAAATGTCATTTTCTGAATAACTGTAGTGTGCATGGCCTAGGGCAAATGAGACAGGAAAGGTATTCGTTATTGTCACAGGCTGCCCCAGCACATCAACACCGCATGGATGACCTCAAGCCGGCCTGCCAGGCCCAACCCAACCCACGAGGCTGACCAGTGACGTCGTCCCGCCAAGACCAACCCCGCGCCAGCAACACTTATAGTTAGTCGACACCACCCAATCCCAATTGACTTGTGCCCCCTATAGTGTTTAGGTGTTGATGACGTTTTTTGTATTAGAAATACGCCTGTCTTTGCTATTGTCAGGCAGAGCGCTCTCGTAGGTTGCAGAGTTCTTTGCATGCCTTATCCTTGGATAAACTCCCACTTACGCTCACCCGCACTCTGTCTTGGTCTTATTCCCACTACGGGAGAGTCCCTTATTGTCTCTCATTGCGGGGAGGATCGTGCTGAATTGAGGGCGCTTCCTTTCAGTGGTGACCCCGATAGCGTGATATCTCCAAACTATTTTTCCTAACTCCTTCTTAAACGACCCCCTTGTGGCACGAGAATCTCCGGTCGAGAAGGGATACGCACGGTGAGCCGTCTCCGGGAGGCCGCCCGCCAACGGCGACCGGCACAATAAGAAGTGCGCACTCAATGAGAAAGGGTACGGGATCCCGATTGGAAAAAAATCCCCTTTGAGTGCCGCTCGCCGGAGCCAGGGGCTGACCGTTGAGTTACCGGTGACGCCGCCTGGACGGACCCAGTTTCGGAGAGTATCGGTTCAAGACGGGCACGTGAGTACCGAGTGCGAGTGATCGTCAAGGGGAAAAGAAAGGGAATTGGGAATAACAGAACGGGGACAGGTAGAGGAGAAGAATATCGGGGGTCTACTACAGACGGGTCTTGAAATTTTCTTTATTCTTTCTTTTGCATATGGCCATTAGGAGTAAGAAATAAGTGACGTGGTAGAAGTGACGGAAACCTAGCTCCGAGAGGGGGTGGAAGGCGGCGCCGCATAGTGCTATCTAGACTAGTACTGGGAATATATGAAGAAGTGAGAAATAAGTTATTGGTGTCTAGCAAAAGGAGACACCGGGAATATTTTTTAGTGATTGTGCTCTCTCTCTCTCTATTTCTTGTTTTTCCATTTCCACGGGGTAGGGGGCGAAAATGAGAAGGGTATAAAGAAGTTAGAACATCTTAAAAAGCGGGGACTCAGTAGTGGCACGTACAGACGTGAACACAGTAACCTTAGCAGGAAAACAGGGACAGCTGGTTAGGGAGGAAAGGGAGGAGAAAGACAAAGAGTGTGAGTGGAAAGCATTGTGAAGGGTGCGCGCACCGTACGAGTGTGAGAGACGAACGGGTGGCCGCGAGGTGGTGTCAGAGAGTGTGGCCATAACCAGTACTTGATCAATTACAAGTGAGATCACATAAGAGTGCCTGGGAATGGGAAGGAGATGAGATATGGTGAGTGAGAAGAGATTTGTGCAGTGAATAACGGTGGGTGATAATTTTAAGAGGTCCGCTCTTGTCTGTGCCATAAAGGAATACATACGCATATTTACAGCTAATAAAAGGTAACGAAAGCGAACGAGGTAGCGCTAGCGATTTAAAGGATGGGGGCTGAAACTCCCTTGTCACACATTTGCAAGAGCTTGCCGGGATATGCTGAACGCATAAATAAATATCATGATCAATGGTTAACAGAATTGAAAGGGGAGGGGTTGCCCCAGATTTGGCCAGAAGGAGGGTCTTTTGACAAAAGCGTTCTTGATATGGTATGTACATGTATTCGCCTTAAGTATAAGGGAAAAAAATGGCAGAACAGGAAGGAGATATTAGATCTTTGGAGATTGTTTGAGGAAGTACCCCCACCCAAAGCTCCAGCTCCAAATATTGATTTACCCTCCACCACAGACAATCCACTAATGATCCCGCGAGAGGAAAAGGAACAGTTAAGTACAGAACAGCCTGCGGAAGTGGTTATGTTGTACCCAATATTACCTAAACCAGCCCCTGCAACAGGATATAGCGACCCGATTTATGTGCCTCCCCCTTCAACCAGCACGCCACAAAGACCAACTGCACCCCCACCATACGAAAACACCAGAGAGCACACCCAGGGAGGCACACAGAGAGTGGACATAGAGAAGTTAACGAGTGACTTAGAGTCGAGGCTTACAGTGGCACGAGATGAGCTCTCAAGAATAAAAGACATATGTGAACGCACAGCGTGCGCCCCCACACAATCTGGACGCACGTCTAGAGCGTCGAGCGAAAGTAGACAAATTGAGGAAGGATGGAAAAAGGGGGAAATACTGTTCAGAATTGAGGAAGAACCGACCAGGATAATAGAAGTAGGGACAGCAGAAGGAAGCATTGGTGATGTCTCGAGAGAGAGAGGGATCAGAGAGGATTTGTTATGTGATGTCAGAGGAGGGGGGGATGAGAGTGATAGATTGAGCATGGCAGTAGGAGGAGAAGGCGAGGAGCTAGATGGGGCATGTTCACTGGGGACTATAGAGGATGAATGGATAGGACGACTAAGAAATAGGGTGGGGAAGATGGCGTCATTAGAGTCAGCAGTGACTAAGGAAAAGGAAGCTGCAACGGCAAAAGGGAAATTACAACTACCATTACTCCACAGGGGAGGTGGGAGGCCGAACTATATACCGTGGGCTCAGATGGACAAGGCTAACTTAATGAAATTACTACCACAGCTGTCAGGAGGGGCAAGCAAGTGGATATATGCATTTGAAAAACATACCGCGGGTATACCGCTGGCAGTAGGCGATGTGAAAAGCCTACTAGTGTCCTCAGTAGGGGATCAGGCAGACAGAGTGTGGGCTAAAGCGGGTTTTCCAGCTGTAACTTTGGAGTGTGATCGCCATGATGGGGCTTCTTTTAACACCGTGCGAGCAAGGGTGTGGGACGCACTGCGGGAAACCTTCCCAGATACCCCTGATCTGCAGTCAGTAATGCAATGTACCATGAATGATGGGGAGGACGCTATGGATTACATTCTCCGGGTGCAGGAGATGTGGAGAGCGGAAACGGGTACGCCCTGGCACCAATCCACGTCTCTATTTTACTTCATCATTAAAAGAGGGCTCCCAAAGGAAGTGCAAAAGGCACTAGATAAAATAGCAGGTGTTGAGGCAAAAGGCTGGCCGGAGATCCAAAGCATAATAGTACACCATTGTAAACGGATCAAAGAAAGAGAGAGGGAAGTAGCACAGAAAAGGTTGGCGGACGAGGCGAAGTTGGTGCAATCAAAATTGGTGAAGGTCGCAGCAGCGGTAGCGGGACTCCCACTCATACGGGAGGGAGAGGAAGGAGAGGAGGGGCAAATAGCAATACAAGGAAGAATAGCAGCGAATTGGGCAGGACAAGGGCAACGACAGTGGACAGAGCAGGAGCAGAACGGAGGTCCGACGTGGCAAGAGTGGGCCCCAAGAGGAGGAAGAGGTGGGTACAGGGGGCGAAGAGGAGGACAAGGGTATGGAGGAATGGGAGGAAATGGGTGGCAGGGTCCCAGAGGTCCACAGGGGAGCTGTTGGAATTGTGGGAGATGGGGGCATTACTCAAGGGAATGTAGGAGCAGACAAAACAACGGTTTCCAAGAGATAGAACAGTACGGACACCCCCATCCAGGAAGCCCCTACGGCCTCCCCATGGGACAATACCAGCAACCAGACAATGTAGTACAAAGGAGTAACGCACAACTACACGGACATCAATACCGAACACAAACCAGCCCACAGAATAATGACAATGTGCACTACACGCCTGGTAATACTTTCGCCACAGGAGCTAATGGGGCACCAGCCCCCGCACCTTACAGTGGAGTGTCAGTAGTTTCGGGGAATATTTTCGATCAAGGGGGGGCAATGAGACACCCCGCATAGGACAGCCCACAGAGAGCACTTGCGTGTCCAGTACTGTCTACGACCCACAATGCATCAGAGGAACCATTGATAGGAGCGCAGATAGGAGACAAGCAATTCATATTCATGGTGGATTCGGGAGCGGAGAAATCATGCATTAGAGAGGGCCGGTTCCCGTTATCTAATAGAACGTTAGAGACGCAGGGGTTCTCTGGGGCTGTAATTGAAGTTCCTTACACAGAGGTATTGGATGTGACAGTGGGGGGTAAAACAGTGAAAGCACCCTTACTGTACTATGAAAACTCTCCCATCAACTTACTGGGGAGAGATCTCTTGAGCAAACTAAACATGACCATATCATTCACAGGGAGCGGCATCGTATGTTCAACGCCAGGCATATGCCCCCTCCGTATATTAGCAGTAATACACGGCCACACAACAATAAAAGAGATCAGAGGGGTACCAAGAAATGAGGAGATGTTTGTTGAAGGCATGAGAACATTGGCTCTCATAGTACCAGAACTAAAAAGGGTGGAGTGGAGAATACCAGCAGAATTCCTTTTTCGTCCCATAGCAAGCCCTGACACTGCTCTTGGGGAAGTACTATCATTGGATTTGCATGCAATACATGTATCAGCAAACAGAATATGCGTGATTGGTATTGACATGGAAGGGTGTGAGTGGCGGACAGTATTGTGTACAAATGCAAATATCCCCCTGAGAGAGCTCTCGGACGAGGAGCTATTTTCTGACACTGAGGGAGATGGTGAAGTAGTGATGGAACTGGCAATGCCCTGCGACATCGTAGTTACAGCCAGACAAACTAAAGTTGAACTAATGGCGGTAGTAGGAGCACCGCATACATTTTTTGATGAAGACATGAGTTCAGTACCCGCTAACTTATGGACTAATGGCCCCCACGATGTAGGGTTGCTACATGAAGTTCAGCCTGTGGTGATAAAAGTAAAACAAGGAGCAATACTACCCCGGGTGAAACAATATCCACTGTCGCGAGAAGCAGAAGAAGGGATCAGAGAGACAATAGAAGCACTGCTAGCACAGGGTATAATAGTGCCCTCAAACTCCCCATGCAACACATGCATTTACCCAATCAAAAAAGCGAAGGGGGGTTCATGGAGGATGATACAAGATTTACGCCCATTGAACGATGTGGTAATGAAGGAGTTCCCTTTAGTCCCGAACCCGGCGACAATACTGTGCAACATTCCAAAAATAGCATCACACTTCACAGTAATTGACTTAAAAAATGCATTCTTTTCGATTCCCTTGGCAGAAGAGAGCAGGTACTTGACAGCATTTACATTGGGAGGAAGGAGGTTCGAACACTGCAGACTACCACAAGGATATTGCGAGAGCCCAAGCATATTTAACAGGGTACTACATGAAGATCTGGGGAATTTGTCTGTAGAAAGCACAGTGATTCAGTACGTTGATGATTTATTGGTTTGTGCACAGGCTGAGGAAGAATGCAGACAGGACTCGATAACACTCTTGACATTATTGGCAAATAAGGGGTACAAGGTGGACAAGGGGAAGTTACAATACTGTCTGACGGAGGTCCTATACTTGGGTCAGTTGATATCAAAGGATGGCAAGCGAATTATACCAGACAGGGCACAGGCGATTAGAACAATTGGGGAGCCCAAAACAGTAAAAGAGATGCAGAAATTTCTGGGTATGTGTAACTATTGCCGAGCATGGATATTGGACTATGCGGCGTACACAAGGCCCCTGCTACAGGCACTGAAAGAAGCACAACAAGAACACAAACACATAGAATGGACAGAGGTGACGAACACAGCATTTAACTCACTAAAAGAGCTGATATCAAGCGCTCCAGTACTAGCAAACCCAGATTATGGGCGCGAGTTCTTCTTATTTTCACACTGCAAAGGAACATTGATGACAGCAGTACTGACACAGAAAACATCCTTAGGGCACAAACCACTAGCTTACTACAGCGGCACCCTAGACGCAGTAATGCAAGGTCATTTCGCGTGCGAGCAATCCCTAGCTGCAGCCGCGTTCGCAATTGAAAAAAGTGCCACGATAGTAATGGGCTGCCCGGTGACACTGTTCGTGGAACACTCACTTTTTGCAATATTAGAGCGAACAAAGAGCACATTGACAACACAACGCGCCACAGCATATGAGATAATACTGTCCAGCGCTAACATCCATATAGTAAGATGTAAAACAGTGAACCCAGCCACATTCATCACAGAGGCATGCACCATAGAGGACATGCAAAACCACAACTGCGCCACGTACACAGGTGACGAAAGTAAGGATCAAGTGATTTTTGAAAATGCCCTGACCGAGGGTGAGGTGTATTTTGTGGACGGGTCAGCATCAATAGACATGGAGACAGGAGAAAAGCATGTGGGTATGGCAGTGGTACAATTAGAGGAAGATGAATATGAGATACTAGTACAACACCGCCTCCCATCACACTATTCAGCGCAAGCAGCAGAACTAATAGCGCTAATAGAAGCATTGCATGCCGCCAAGGGGTGCGCAGTGACCATATATACTGACTCAGCATACATGACAACAACAGTTCACGGCGGGTTGGCCCGGTGGGGGCGGAGAGGGTTTCGGCGAGCAGACGGAACGCCAGTCCAGCATGCAGAATTATTGAAAGAACTGATTGAGGCCCTGCAAGACCCCACGGCAGTGGCCATCGTAAAATGTCAAGCTCATACCGCAAATACAGATTTTATATCTTTGGGGAACGCGGCAGCAGACGCCGCTGCCAAAGCAGCTTCATATCTACAAAAAGGTGAAATAGGAGAGTACATGTTGCACCACACAGCAAGCCAAGAAGTCCCCACAGGATACAACATGATGTCCACACAGGAGATAATAGAGCTGCAAGAGGGAGCTAGTGCAGAGGAAAAATTGCTGTGGACTAAGAGAGGATGCAGCAAATCACCGACTGATTTATTGTGGCGACAAGAGAGTTCAGGAAAAGTGGTAATGCCAATCACGCTGTTAGAAATAGCATTTCAACAACTACACTTTCCTGCACACAACACAAAGAAACACATAATGGCAGAGATACAAGAAGATTGGTTTACACCTTGCATCCAGGAACACGTCACAAGGTTAGCTCTAGAATGCACGACATGTCAAATTTACAACTCAGGTATGACATTGCGTACACTAAGGGGTACGATACCAAAACCAAGTGGCCCATTCAGAGAGCTCCACATTGATTATGTAGACATGGGAGAAAGGTGTAACGGGGCTCGATACATGATTGTGGTTGTATGTCCATTTTCGAGGTGGGTGGAGGCAGGCCCTTGTGCCCGCCCTGACGCGAAGGGCGCCGCGAAGTTCCTAGTGCGGGAAGTGTTTCCGCGCTGGGGAATTTGCGACGTTATTCGCTCAGATAACGGGACGCATTTTGTTAATGAACTCTTTAAAGAAGTGACTACATTATTGGGAATAAAGCACAAATTATGTTCGATTTATCATCCTCAAAGTAATGGCGTCGTAGAAAAGATAAACGGCCTGTTAAAAAGCAGATTATCAAAACTTTGTTTTTCCCTTAAAAAGACTTGGATGTACTGCCTGCCTTTGGCCTTGTTTGAGCTACGAAACCAGCCAAGTAAGGATCACCATTTGTCCCCGCACGAGATCGTCACGGGAAGAAGAATGCACACAGCGCATTCGCCTCTCCGTGAGCGTTCTGATGCACACAGAAGCGCAGCCATATTGGGGGAGGAGTTCACAGAATACCTGCGAAAATTGACACGGGCAGCGCGCGTAATTTCAAAGCAACTAGCCCCCCCCTCGACAAGAGAGGAGGGGAACGCGACTGAACCAAACGGTTTGCCTGAAAAACCACTACAGCTAATGCCTGGGGACCTTATATATGTTAGAAGTTTTGTGCGGAGGTGGAACGCACCACGCTTCCATGGCCCCTATGAGGTAGTATTTTGCACGCCTACAGCAGTAAAGGTTAAGGGCCTGCGATATTGGGTGCATTTGACAGATGTACGTAAAGCTTACAGCGCTGCGGAGAGTGAGGTGCAGGATGAGGCACAGGCAACAGCGGACGATGAAGTTGTGCGGAATGAATGATTTGAATTTTGTGTGCTTCATGAGATGAACAGTGAACACAATTAGCGCGCAACAAATGTCCTGGACTAAAACATGTACACATGTATATGTAAATTTTCTTTTTACAATTTTTGAAAGTTTTGCGTGGGGTTCTTTTTTCCCTTCCTGTACTCTTTAAGATGTTTTTTATTATTGTTGTTTTTAAAAATGTCATGTTTTTTATTATTTATATATATATATAGTAAGGTACGAATAATATTGACTGAAAGCTACCTTGTCTGTCAACAAACCCCCTTCCTCACCCAACCCTATATTTTATCACCGAAACGTTACAATGTGGAAATGCTTACATGTTTGTATTTAATGAACTTTTGTGTCTCAAACAGGATTTATCATGGCATCGAATGGGCAGCCTGCAACTAATAGATATGTTAGATTTAGAGAAATGTTAGTGGCTAGATTAACATATTCATTTGAATGTGGTTTATCAATGTGTGCTATCGTGTTCTTCATCTCAATGTTTTGTCTGGTGTTACACTGGATTATAGCGTTCATCTCTACCGAGATGAACGAGGGGGGAGGGGGGAACAACACCACCCTTGCTCCTGGAACGAAAACAATTCCGACTGTAGGTATCAAAGAAGGTGATTTCTTGATCTGGGATGGATCACACTTTGTGTGGGGATACTATACTACACCACCCACTGCTGTCCTCTCACAATGGAGAACCAAAAATGTAGATAATGACACAATGTCCCAACCTGGAACATACAACAACCACACGATCCCTCCCGCCCCAATTTCAAACAACGATCTCTTGTTTATTAATGAGGATGGAAAAGTGATTATGATGACAGAACACAAGTCCCTATATGAAGAATTAGAAAAGGGGGGTGGGAGGGAGGAAGGGGGGCCTGGTTCTTCACCTCCTATAACGAGAAGGTACAGAAGAAGGGAGAAAAGTAGGCGGAGAAGAGAGACTGGTGGAAAAGGGTATGATGAGTATTATGGGCTAGGGTTAGACAAAATGGAAGACCCACGACACCCTCACCAAGCAAATAAATGGTATGCAGATATGAGCACAACAGCTAAACAAACAACCAATGAGAGCTGTTATGTCTGCTCACTTATCCCCCATGCATCAGGCACACCTAAAGTATTGTTGCCACGAGAATTGCCCATTGTGGATGCCCAATGTCTCCTTCATCTCACGCTGTGTAGAATAAAGAACACTTTCCAAGCACACGATGTCTCTTTCAGAATGGTACAGAACAACAAAACGTGCTATTCGCAAGCGTCTGGAGTGATCTGCCTTAAAGAACCTTTCTTTGCAATACAAGGGACACTGTTTTCCGAAAGCAAATGGAAAGACGAAGAAGTGCTGTGCAAGGCAGAAGCACTGAAGGGTGTTCAACCGGAAAAGTTGCGGTGGATGGAAAGAACGTGCTTGCCAATATGGAAAGAACACATCCCTAAATTAACATGGGTAACAGCGATGGAAAAACCCTTTAAGCTACAAAGTGAAATACAAAACAAACTATGTTTCAAGGGAGAAGGAAAAATGGCAATAGGAACGAACAAGAACTGTAACAAAACTCTCACCATCCCAGATATGAAAAAAGGAACAGCAGCACTAATGGACACCTACTGGGTATGCGGGAACAAGGCGTACCTGCACCTTCCCCAATCATGGAGTGGTAGCTGCTCAATGGCCACTTTGCATTCAACACTAATGGTGATTCCCGAAAGCCATATTGACAGAAGTAACACGATGAACGAAGGCTTGAACCAGAATGCAGCGTCTCCAACTACACAAGCGCACCTTTATGTCCTGTCCTCCGGAGGGAAAGGAGAAGAGCTCTCAAGGAACAAGCGAGCCTCGAACTACATATCACAAGCATCATCTGATTTATTGGCACAGATCCCAGACAAGTATCGCCTGTTCAGCTCCGTGGAAACATTCTTTGCTTCACTAGTATCAAGTGTCCAAGCAAGAGCAAATGCAAAATGGCTCCAGATCACACGGTGGGAACTGATCCAGTTGGCCAATGACACTGAAGAAGGGTTTAACATAATAAAGGTGGAACTACGAGCTCTGCGATTAATGACCATGCAAAACAGGTATGTCCTAGACCTGTTAACAGCAATCGATGGAGGTGTTTGCCGAAAAATAGGAAGTGCATGCTGCACGTTCGTACCTTCCGAAGACGCAGAAAATGGGTCCCTGTCCCACGTTATTGAAGCAGTACATAACCTGGGCGAGAAGATGAAAATGGAAGGTGGAGCTGAGGATAGCTCGTGGTTCGACAATATCTTCTCTTGGGTTCCCTCATGGCTTGGAGTGACAATGAAGTTCCTGATACCAATAGTGGTGATCATCCTTGTGATGTTCTGCCTGTGCCAGGTGGGCCTCCGATGTTGTGCTAATGCAGTCCCTAACGGTGCAATGATGATGGTGACAATGGGCAACTCCGGTGGTACAATTAAAGCAACACAAGAAGTACATGTGCAGACAGGAACAGACAACACCCCCAGGTACCAGTTAGTGCCTATGTGCCGTGACAAGTACATAGTAGATAAGCTATGGCACACCACGATTAAAGAACCACGAGACGTAGAACTGGAATGGTATGAGGAGGTCTGGGTAGATCTGGAAGAGACCGGCGACTGTATATATTTGACATGTACACCAGACGAGTATGCTAGGAGAGGTGAGAGCTTAAGGGGGGTGTGCAGAGCATGGATGCCTATAAAAGGAACCCCTGCATGGGATGGTGCAGTGTTAGAAGAACAAGAATGTAGAAGATTAGAAGAGCTAAAGAAATTCGTTACTTTAAGTAACGAAAGGGGGGAAATGTAGGGGAGGAATGGCCACGAGGCCCTCCTCACCTACAGCTCCCTGCCCAGGTGAGGACCATGGCTCGGTGGGAGCACCCTCATGCCACCCGGGCCCAGGTGGAGGGGGGTTCACCCGCCGACGACATTGCCCACACGCACCCTGTCTTTGCATTTACCGAAACTTAAGTTAGGCCTAGACGCCATCGTGCACAGCAAACATGGTGTGAGTTCAGCACACTGTAACGAGGCCCCCACCTTTGGAGGGCCTTTCATGCATCTCTGCCGCCTCAGCAGCCCTGGCAGATCCGCTGCGAGCGCGTTCCCATGAGAAAGTCGGAGATGAGCTAAACCCGAGATGCCAACACGGCAACATTATATTAGTAACAATGTGATATTGCACCCCGTATGACCCGGACCGCAAGGCCGGGGCAACGGGGAAAAAAGCTGAAGCATCACTATCTGAAGAAGGTAGAAAATAGTTCAAGTATTGGTGTTAATGAACTACCTCTGTTTAAAATGTGAACGAACCATAAAAATGTAACGTTATATGATATCCCTCCAGGTCTGGACTAATGCTGCTATAACCACGGAGAAAGATGTTGACCAAACGTGTAACCTCTATTTGTAAAAGTGTTTTTCAATAGTATGTAGAAACTTGAACTCATATATGTTTTGAATCACCCAAAGCGGCGAGCATCAATCTCTGTAGGCCATAACCTAGATATCCCTCGTATAACGTCTAATGTACATACAATACGCACACAATGTAGTGAACATAATGTTAGGTAATGAAAAGGTACTGGAACCGACTGTATTAAAGAAATGTGTAACGAAAATGAAATATATATATATATATATGTGTGTCTGAATAACGTTAAAATAAGGCAGAACAGTATAAAACTTCTGCATTCACTGATCAGCAACGCACGAGGAAAATACCTTTGTGAGTATATGCAAGGTCATTCCCTCTCCCACCCCACCAAGCCTGCCAGATAAAAAAGCTAAGACTTGTGCTGCGCTCCCTCACCTCCCCCAACCAAGCTGGCGTTACTTCAGAGAGTCAGAGGCCCCGGCGCCGCAACCAAGGCCACAGCCCGCCACCTGTGTTATTTACAGCACGGTAATAAACCCACGGATGAACCCACTGATCTACCAGCACCCTCTCATAAATCCCCACGAACCCCCCCCAAGAATCCTGACCCCGTGTAAGGACGACCCCCATCATTGGGACAAGACACAGAGACCCATCTATATAATAACTTCTAACGCAGCAGACAGACATGTATCACTCGGCCCAGGTCCCAGAGCCCCGTCCCGTGACCTAAAATACCGGTCAATAAGACTCAGGTAAATCTCACCCCAACCAACAACCACCAGACCTCTCACGAGGTGCATTCCTCATGTGTTGTGTTTATTTTATAAGATAAGCTAGTGAAGCGATTTATTAATGAACGTAAATGTCATTTTCTGAATAACTGTAGTGTGCATGGCCTAGGGCAAATGAGACAGGAAAGGTATTCGTTATTGTCACAGGCTGCCCCAGCACATCAACACCGCATGGATGACCTCAAGCCGGCCTGCCAGGCCCAACCCAACCCACGAGGCTGACCAGTGACGTCGTCCCGCCAAGACCAACCCCGCGCCAGCAACACTTATAGTTAGTCGACACCACCCAATCCCAATTGACTTGTGCCCCCTATAGTGTTTAGGTGTTGATGACGTTTTTTGTATTAGAAATACGCCTGTCTTTGCTATTGTCAGGCAGAGCGCTCTCGTAGGTTGCAGAGTTCTTTGCATGCCTTATCCTTGGATAAACTCCCACTTACGCTCACCCGCACTCTGTCTTGGTCTTATTCCCACTACGGGAGAGTCCCTTATTGTCTCTCATTGCGGGGAGGATCGTGCTGAATTGGGGGCGCTTCCTTTCACTATCATAAAAGCTAAAGCAGCAGTATACAACGCGAGGATAGCCATTGGCAGCTCCAACTCACATGAGCTAATTAAAATCCTCAGAGACCTTGAAACCCCAGCCCCATCTCCAAGCACCATCTCCAGGGACGAGATTAGCATCCAGAATGCCACACGAGCAGAAATAATCTCCCTGCAACAGAAAATTGAAAAGAAACAGCCATCAATGAATCCTTCCCACATGCTGGACAGCCCAGTGATAATTCATTCCACCCCATCATTTAACTTCAGGCAAGTACCTGAAGTAGAAGTGGCAAATATCCTCAAAAACTTAATACCTTCCAAATGCAAAGGGGATATATAAGGGGATATATTCCCAGCCACGATAATCAAAGAACGCACGGAAACAGTAGTCCCATTCTTGAGGTTTATCAACTCCTCCTTCTCATCCAGCCTAGTCCCAGCCAACCTAAAAGAATCATGGGTACTCCAACTGCTAATAAAACCTCCCTGGACCCCCTTGCGCCTAACAATTCCAGACCAAACCCCACAGTTCCATTCCTGCTAAGGATTCTTGACAGAGCAGCATACTTACAAATACAGTCCTATCTAGAAACATATCACATCCTAGGTATGCGACAATCTGTCTTTCACCCAGGTCACGGAACAGAGTCAGCTTACTTACAAATACAGTCCTATCTAAAAAGATATCACATCCTAGGTATGCGACAATCTGTCTTTCACCCAGGTCACGGAACAGAGTCAGATCTCTTAGACCTTAAAATCCAACTTGACTCATTCAAAGAGGAAGGCAAGCCTGCTCTCCTCCTCCTGGCCTTAGCAGCTTTTGACTTGGCAGACCACACCATACTATGCCACCACCTCACAGCCTCAGCCAACCTTTCCCTCGAAGCAACCTCATGGATAGCCTCCATCCTGAAAAAAAGGTTCATGAGTCTTCTAGGACACCGCCAATGCCCCACCAATCCCCATACCATGCATCGTTCCCCAAGGTTCCTGTGTATCTCCCTCACTCTACAATATCTTCACTAAACCCCTTTTCGACCTTCTCGACTCAGATGTAAACCCAACCAAAAGGGCTGTCTTTAGAGTGCCGTGGCCATCGGTTCAAATGGTATGTGCGCTAAAGCGCTAAGGACTACATTCAGGTTCAAACGGGACGCAGGGGCGCTTGACCGGGACGGGGTACAGCCTGGTCAACCCCGTCAGGTGTCTCTATAAAATGGGACTGGCCGAAGAAAAGACAAGAGAGTCAGAGTTCCGATATGCACCGATTGCGGGTAGGTACGTTCTGCAGGTATCCACCTGGACTCCAGACCTGGTGAGATAGGCCGAGAATGAGAAGACTTGGTCAAGGGTGTATGCCAACGGGTTCACCCCATGTTCCTAATCCCAAATGCAGAATCTTGTCCATTCACCTTTGTACTGATTGCGTGTAGCCTGACTGGCATTTCAAATGGTTCCCAGATTGTCGCTGGACAGCTGTAGGTGCTGGAGAGCTAGCTGCTTAGGAACCCTGGCACTAGGGCTAGCCTCTCTGCAGAGGGGTGTAGCATTGTGCCTCCCTGCTGTGCTAGTAGAGGGTCCTTCCCGATGGGGAGTAGAATTTCCAGCTGCAGTGACATCTGCCGCAGGTCCGAGAACCAGGGCCGCGCTGGCCTGCGAGGTGCCAAGAGGATAATCCTGAGGTTCTTGGAGTTCCAGATCTTCCTGACTACGTTGCGCACGAGCAGTGTGGGTGGGAATGCATATGCCCAAATCCAGTCCCAGGGTATTTGGAGTGTGTCCCCTAGAGAGTTGCATCCCCTTCCTCCCCAGGACGCAATTGTTTACACCTCCCATTTTGGGCTGTCACAAACAGGTCTGTTGTTGGGCACCCCCATCTGCTGAACACTTCCTGGAGGGCTCTCCCGTTCAGTTGCCACTCGTAATTGTCGGCGGAAAGGCAACTGCGCCTGTCTGCTTCCATGTTGAATTCTTCCGGAAGGTGATCTGCCGAGAGCCACACTCCCTGGCTGATGGCCCATTCCCAGACCTCCAGGGTCAACGTGCACAGTTGTGGGGATCTTGTGCACCCCTGTTTGTTCATATAGAACATGCAGGTCATGTTGTCTGTCTGGATGCACACTGAACTGCCCTTGATGGCCGGTTGAAAAGTCCAGAGTACCAACTGTATAGCCATAAGCTCCAGCCAGTTGATGTGATTCTGCTGGTCGATTAGGGTCCAGACATTGTGCACTGAGTGTGCTCCCTGGGTGGCTCCCTACCCTGGAGTGTGGAGTCTGTGGTAATGATGACCTCTATGGGGGTGGACGGAAGGGTCTGCCCACCAGAATATTCTTTTCCTCATGCCACCATCTGAGGTTGTGGTCCAGGTGTTGTGGGATGGACCTGATGACCTGATTCCAGATCCCAATAATCAGTGAAATGCAACTTGAGCCTCCTCATGCTGAGCCTGGTATACGGGACAGCAAGGAAACATGCGGCTAGTACGCCCATAAGGTGTTGATACCACGAGGCTGTGGTGGTTCACCTGCTGCGGATGTGGGAGACTGCCGCTCAAATCACTGACACCTTGTCCCCTGTGAGGAAAACCCTCTGCTGCTGTGTCCCCCACACCAGACCCAGAAACACTAGCGTCTGCGTAGGATTGAGCTGAGACTTTTGGTAGTTGATCGAGAAACCTAGGTCGAATAGGGTAGAAATGAGCCTGTGCGATGAGTCCCGAACCTGCTCCGGGGAAGTACCCCTGACTAGTCATTCAACAATGTATGGGTACACGGGCAGCCAGTCCGACCTGAGGAGAGCCATTATTGCATTCATTAGCCATGTGAAGACTCTCAGAGCTGAGTTTAGCCCAAAGTGCAGAACCTTGTACTGAAAATGCAGGCCCATAATCTGGAACCTGAGGCAGGCACAGTGAGGCAGCACAATGGGAACGTGGAGAAACACGTCCTTCTGGTCCAGGGAGCACATCCAGTCTCCCCCACAAAGTGACTCGGGAGTGAGCGCTGGCATCCTCATCTTGAACTTACGTAAGGGTAGGTAAAGATTCAGGGAAGACAGATCCAACACCACTCACAGGTCTGAATGGTTCAACTTCTGGATAGCAAGATGCAGGAGTAAAAGATCCACCCTGCTCTACCGCTTCGTTCTCTACAAGGGAGAGAATTTCTGCTAGCTGAGATGGTGTGCCGATCTGTGGGCGGGGAGGGGAAGACGGAGGTGGGGAAGGAAGAGGTAGCTGGAAGTCCCAAGACACCACTGAAATGACCCAGACGTCCGCACACCTCGCCCACCAAGCCTGACTGTGCAGTGCCAGCCTGCCCCCAACTGGGGTGCTGTGGACCTGAGACACATCGTCATTGTTTCTTCTGGTCAGAGGTTGATGAAGAGGAGATGCCTTGTAGTGTTTTCTCTAGTGCTGACTGGGAGACCTATCCCGCTGTCTGGCTTTGCGGTCATGGAACCCGCAAAAGCTGCCAATTGAACGCCCCTTGTCTGATCGGGACTATGAGAACAGTTTAGGTGCCGGTTTGGTAAAAATGGCCAGAGACTTCGCAGTTTGAGAGCTGGTGGTCTTCTTATTGAGCGCCTCATCAGTGGAGGAGTGGAAGAGATCACTCCCCTCGAACGGAAAGTCCAAGATTCTATCCTGCACATCCGGGTTGAACCTGGTAGCTTTGAGCCTGGCCATACGCCTCATGTCTGTTGCGAGACAGATTTCCCTGTTGGCCGAATCTATGTGGCCTACAGACAGCTCCAGGATGTCCTGAGCCACGAGTTTGGCCTCAGCTAGGCCCGCTTTGGAAGAGGCTTGCTTGTCCTTAGGGATGTCAGGCAGTTAGTCTGCGATCTCCTTCCACAGGTGTTGATTAGCCTCAGCGAGGATGGCGTCTGCGTCAGCCTGCCTGAGGTGCAGCCCGGCATTTGAATTGAATTTGCCTTAGGATTCGAAGGTCTTTTCTTCCTTGTTGGGCTGTCGTGGCGGAATTGGAAGACGAAGCCCGGGGCTTCGCCTATATGGATGCTGCAGCGATTACTGATGACAGAGGCTGCGGGTGCGTATAGGGTATTATGCTGTCCCCCTCGGTTTGCCTGAACCTAGCATCCAGCTTTTTGTTGATGGGTTGCATGGAGTGGGGCATGAGCCAGCCCTTTTTGGCCAAAGCTTCCACATCTTTTTGATGGTGGTTGCCCCACTTCGCCACTGCCCTGATGCTCAGGACCTACGCCAGAACTCCTGCTTCCGGGAGCTCCTTCTGTGGCTCTGGGATACCCAGGTATTCTGACAGGCAGGCAATCTTGTCATGGAAGGCTTTTACTGAGGAGGGTGTATCTAGCTCTTAGTCAGTGTCCTGCTGGACCTCTGTCCCCGGAGGAGGTGGCACCAGTCACCTTTGGGTTTTCTCTGTGGCAGGAATCTTGGCCTGGGGTCCCCAACCGGGGTTGCTGGATCCTCAGTACTGGGCTACTGCAAAGGAGGAGGAGGCATGGGCATGGGCTGCGTTGTCGTGGGTTGCGCCGGAGGAAACATGCCCTTAATAATGCCCCTGACAATTGAGCCCATTTGATGGGACCGCATGAGTGACATGATTTGTCAAAAAATCTGTTCTCGCAGGCTGGCTGTGAGTGGTGTTGCGCGGGGGCAAATCGGCCAGCTGTCTCCCCAACTCCTGTCCGTACATGGGTAAATTGTACTCACACAGAAGGATGTTGGGATAAGACATGGACCATGTGACGGGGGTCAGTGGTACCCTGTCTGTCCTAGGAGCAAAACCTCTCCTTTGTTGGTCAGCTGACGGGCCTCCGCACCCACCGGCGATCCTTCCTGCCTTTGCTGCTCAGGTCTGGCAGCTATTTTGTCTGGAGACACAGCCATTTTGTCCGTTCCATGAGTACGTGACCTGTAGCCAGTGTGTTCCCGGGCTCGGCCTGTATGCTTGACTGCACCGGCTCTGAACCGCCCTACAACTCAGATGTACACCTGGTAGGCTGTGAGTCGACTCGTAGTGCGGGACCTGCGTGAAGGCACCCTCTCGGGTAATGACCTGGCATCAGGGCGATGCCCCTCGCGACGGGTCCCGGTGGTAGTAGAGCACACAGGCCCCTCAGCTGCAGGACTAGTAGGGCCCTTGGACCCCTCGGCCATGAGGGCGTTAACTGCATGAGCCTCGGTGCTCCCTGAGCCGGTGCGAGGGCCAGACTGACCCCTCCCGTCAGAGGGCTTCCCCGGGAAGGAGTCATCTCTGCAGGGTGCCTTGGAGAATAATGCACATACCTTCTGTGTCTTCCTCCGGACGTAGTCGTTGATGTTCTAAGGCTGGAACCGATGCTTACGCGACCTGGGTATGAGTGAGTTGCACGAGGAGAATCCGTCCCAACCATGGTCCTCACCAAGGCATCGGAGATAGAGTGCGTGGGGATTTGCTGCAGGGAAGGAACCATTGCACGATGTACACCTGCTAAAGCCTGTCTGGCCGACATGTGCTGGGGACAGAGCTAGCGCACCGGTGGACGGTGTTCCCAAGTCTGGAATAGAAAAAGAAAGATAAGATAAGATACCGGGGAAAGCGTGTGGAATTACAAGGCTAGGCCTCACCCAGAGGGCTGGTGGAGCAGTCTGCTCCGGTCAACGCAGAAAAGGGGACTGAAGAGTGGTGCTGATGGGCGGGGTTAAGGGAGGCCACGCCCTGCGCACCAGTAAATTGAAAGGGGAAATGTCTTTCTGGTGCAAAAGAGATTCTTTTCCCGTCTCTCGCGAGGGACACTAATACAGGATGGAGGAAAGGGGACAGGACATAGAAGTACTTATATTGCAGGCAGGAGAGAAAAGGTTAACATTTGCTTACCTGGTTAATTATTAAAAAAGCTTGTGTGTAGCCAGCCTTACTCTATACTCGTCTCTAGCATCAATATATAGTGTATCAAAGTCACATGTATGACTAATGTGACAGAAGGCTGAGGAACTTGAGTCTATGGGAGCAACCTGTTCTGTGATGCAAGCCCTGGAGGTAGTAACAGGTTGGAAACCCAAAGCTCCTCCAGGCCTTCATGGAGAAGGATTGTGGTAAGCCAGAATTAGGACGAGGACACAAGGAGATGTTTGTAGGTAATGTTTTATTGGTAAGCATAAAGCAAAATCTTCTCTGTTCCCTATGACTGAAATATGTTTTCTATGTCAAAGTTAAAAAAACAACAGATGCTGGCCAGAATGACAAGAAACTACTAAAGCCCACCGACCCAATCCAAAACTAATTTACCATTTAACCTATTCTACTATAAAGAAAGATAGAAATAAACCCTAAATGTAAGCATAGTGCAGGTCTACTCCACCCTGGGAACTCAATGGAGGCTGGTTTCTGAGCTCTCCTTTTTGGTGCATACGTTTTTGGATAGTTCGCGAATGGGGTTTCTTCAAATGAAGCACAATGCCTCCCAAAGTTCAAAAGAAAAGAAACAGTCTTTTAACGAACATTTTTACAAAACAGTTAATTCCTTAAAGTTTCTGCGAGAGCTTATCCCCTCTCCAGGGAAAACAGAAATGGGACTGAGCTGCTTGGAATGACAACTTCCAGATCTTCTGCCTCGGTTAGGCAATGGGCTTCTCTAGCTCAGTGCCTTCTAGCCCCTAGCAGGATACGGATGTCTCACGTCCATGCAGTTCCTGGGTTAGCGCATTGCAGGCTGAGGGCGTCTCTTGCTCTTGTACTTCTTTGGGTAGCCCTTCGCAGGCTTGCAGTGTTAGCAGCCCTTGCGGTTTCTCCATCCGCCCCTCATTGGCTCTGGGAGTATTTCACCTCTGTGGTTGCTCGGTTAGCCCTTCACAGGCTCTGGGCGTCGACAGCCCTTGTGATTTTCCTGATGGCCTCTCGTGGCCTATGGGCTTCTCTCGCCCTGGGAGTTCCATATTTCACCCTCGTAGACTGTTGGAAATTATCGTCCCTGTTGCTCCTCGATTAGCCCCTTGCGGGTTGTAGTCATGCGATTTGTAATTTATTGGTTAGCCCCTTGTGGACTCTCTTGTGGATTCTCATTTAGCCCCTCTCAGACTCTGGGCGTCTCTTGCCCTTGTCGCTTCTCGATTAGCCCCTCAAGGAGTCAGGCATATTCATGGATTCCCCACACTTCTTTTGCCCTCAGTGGTGCTCTCAGCCTCAGCGCGGTCCTGCTCTGCTTGGGGACTCTGCAGTTGTCAGCGCTGCAGCCTGTTTCCCAGCTTCGCGCCGCTTATGTTGCGTGGTTCCATCTAGCTTTTTAGTGGCAGCATTTCCAGATCGGAAACAAAGCCTCTCACCTTAAAGGGACACTGTATATACTGGTCTGAGTCAGTTCTCATATACCCTACAAACACGTTGGAGTGTGAGAAAAGGAAGTGGGGAATGTTGTTGTTCTTAGGGCATTGCATGTCCCCAAAGGAGGGATTTGGTTACCCCCAGTGGGATCCCGCTTTCCGTGTTCCCTAGGGAGCATATGGGATAGTAGGCTCACCCCCCTAGTTCCAAGGAGGGTGGCTCCCCTTTGGGAAGAAGGAACACTATCTTTATCCCACTAGCCCCTAGTGAAAGAAATGAGTTCATACCAATAAGTAATGAGAACAAGCCCATAATATGAAACCCAAAGAGTTGGACACAGCACAGCAGCTGCATTGGTAAATGGCGCTTCATGAACTGGGCCCAACAACCAACAGAACATGGAGGTCCCCGAAGGCTAAAGAGAGGGACATGTCAGCTGAAATCTGGGACCACTTGTGAAAAGACACACACACACATGGAGGTAGTGCAGTGGTACTTTGTAATTTGTGGGAATAGGGGTTCAATCAGTTCTTTGGACCTCCGTTTCTTTAGCCTAGGTAACCATAAATTGTATTTGCATTAAGTCCATGCACTGTTTTACTCCCTTTGAGTTACCAATACCTTGTGGGCCATTATCCCATTAATGCTTTACTTTATACAACATTCAATAAAGGGTCTAAAGATAACCTTGGCATTGCACGTTTCTGTGGTTGTGAGACATGACAAATGGTGTTAGAAATGGGATCCAACAGAACCCAACATAGTTCACCCTGATACTACTGGTACCCCTCCTCTAGTAGACCCACTATCCTTGCATGGTAAACGACCATTTTGGTCTACCTCAGTGGCAGCAGGGTTGCATCTCTATGGTGTTGTGGATATAGTCACCCCAGCAGAAAGTTTGGCCCATGTACACATGAATATAAGGATGCTGATGCATAAAGGCATATGCAGGCTGATAGTTCCTAAGTGAAAGCGTGCTAGCAACCATTGAGTGGATGTCGGGCTGGATCGATAGACAAGAGATTAAATTAGCAATGTTGGGGTCCAGTTGATTAATAACAGACCCAATACTTACCCAGTTGAGAAAGCAGACCCCTTTGACCAAATTATATCATATATATGCCTGATGTGTTAGACCCCAGAACACAACCCCAGAAATGACATCCTTTCAACCACTCAAAGATACCGGATGCAAACCCCCACTACTTTGCATGCTCAATATCACTAAGGTGTTGATACTATACACAGAGGCTTCCAAACTAGGGGTGGTAGTGATATTGTCTAATATGTCAGCCAGAAACAATCCCCCAGGTAAAACATCTATGCTGTTATAGAGCTTGAAAGCTTGTCTATTAAATGGGACATTAAATCATTTAAATACTGTGTAATCAAAGTTCTGACTACTCACCAATCATGCGCACCTGACCTGGCTAGCATGTAACAAAGATATCAACCCCTGAATAAAGTGCTGCTTTGTGAGCCTCCAATTACATGTTTTTTCTGTTAAACTATTGGAGGAGAAGTTGTAACCAAATATAGATGCCTAACTCAACTTCCTATATCTGAGCCAGAACAATCTATGGGGAGTCACAGGAAAGTAATAGGGGTGTGGGCCGAAGTCACCTGTTTGACCGCTTCGTTTAGCGGGTCCTGGGTGTCAGAGGGTCCCGGCAGGACACACAATCTCTGTGGAAAGCTACGATCTGAACCTACCTCACTAGACCCTATTGAAAGACCAGCCCCTGCACAAGAAACCCTGGGTGTTGGACATGATCTATGAATGGGTCATTGGCGATTCACGTACTGGGATGGAGAACTCACTGCAGAGCATGGCTTTGCGTCCAGATCTAAGCAAGAAATCTGCAAAGTGAATCATGAGACAGCTTGTGAACACATGCTTGTGGATCGAGACAGTGAAGAGGGGCTTTGTTGTTTGAAAACCACAAATACTTCATTCTGCCAGGATCTGAGGCACATTATCAAGACTCTGAGAGCCAGCACACAACCGTGCAGAGGCAATCTTAGGTCTAACCGACTCCAAGATGGCAGTTCATCCTTGAGACTTCACCCTGTGAAGCAGTGCCTCATTTTGCAAATGAGAACAACAGTGCTGAAAGAAATAGGGAACACATGGAAGTAATCCCTGGTGAGGCAGTGATATATTAAGTAAATATGGAAGTAGATGGGGAGTATATGGAACTAGCTTGTAAGGCCCAATCAAGACATATAAGGCAGCTTGAGAAACATTCACACATCAAAAAAGCGGATGTACTAACTCTGCCCATTCACAGGCAGATAGAGCCCACATCAATGGGTGGGTGACGAAACAGGAGATAGGACAGCGGTCCAAGGACAGCGAGTTGAGCAGAGCATACAAAATGAAGCGACGCAGTTGATAGTAGTTCTGCAACCTTCGGATGGTGCAATTGTGCTACATCCAGGCCAAGAAGGCCCCTTAGAAAGCTGGTTTAAGAAGAAGGGAAAGCTAGTCTAGTAAAGATATAGCTGGAGGGAGGCTAGGACTAGCAGTCACGTAAGCTTTAGAGACCAGTGGCCCAGAGCTCACAGACTCCTAACTGGCATACATATGGAAGGAACAAGCCTTAAATTAAGTGAAGAGAGAATCTGATAAAGCTAACTGGAAGAACAGTACAGATTACTTCTGGATATAGTAAGAACACTAGCTCAAATAAAAGGAAGACTTGCTAAAGACAAGATCTTAGGTTGAGGTCTAATATATTCTCTTTTGAACAACCAAGTTGTGGGGGTGGAGAGGTTACCTAAACATTTTGAAAAACACAGATCACAGTAATGACAAGGAATTGTAAGGACATTTGTGGTATTTGCATGAGGCCATCACCTCACCAGATGATGCTAATGCCAGGACAAGCCAGCATGACAACCACAGTTTGGACACAAAATTATGAAGCAACACTCCACTCAAATTTGCGTTGAGTTTGGCTGAACACTATTCTGGATGGGTGCCTGGGAACCTTTTTCCTTTTTTACAATAGGCATGGACTTTAGACCACAAGTCCTGAATGAATAATGTTAATATTAGTGAACAATTGACCTCAGGTCCTTTAGACTAGGTACTACATCACAGGCTTTGCCCTTTAATTAGAATTCTCTCCCTTTGAGTCACCCCTACCACTTTATCCATCATCAAACCCATGTTTTATGCTGCTTTCAGTAAAGTGTCTAACAGTTAAGCGTGATGTTGTGTGTTTCTGTGGTTGCCACCCATGACAATAAGCATATGTGTTTTGCAAAGTTATGCAGTGTTCTCCATCTCGCCACTTAGGTTATTACCTGCTGTGGGATTCCCGCTACCAATGCCACCTTTGCTGCCATTCGTCTCTTAGAACATGATGGTTCTTCAAATGCTGTTATTCAGAGATTCCCCATTTGGATAAGGATCTCACTTTGATGGCTTAACCAAAAACAACAAGGAGCTGTTCTGAGTTTTGTCTTTTTTTGTTTTCATAGCAATGTAGTGTAGTGTTCTGTGATTTTTCTTTTGACTTCTCATCTCTAAGAAAATTCAGTAAAGTTAATGACATGTGTTTTCAAAAATACTTGGTGTTTTAACAGCTTTGTGTATGGATCTCTGTTCTAAACATCTAGACAGTAGTTCGCCTGCTTACATGCTGATGTTTTGGAGAAAGTGTTTGCAAAGTTTAGCCTTTACAAACGGCATACTAGAAAGTTTGGTGTGCAGAAGCTAGACCCCAGGAAACATATCCCGTTTTCATAAAACTAAGGCCAATTTCAGGACATTGATGGATAGCCTCAGTCATGTCATTGGGATTTTTGTAGTCTGGAGGGTCCTAGCCTATTGTCTGGTTAGGGACAGGAGTTTCTACCTTGTCTTCGAAGGTGCGCTTCAACTGGCATCCATTTTGTAAATATCCTAGGTGTAAGCTTGAGGCAGACTGAGGGCTAGATAATGATGATGGATGCTGACCTTGAATTTAAGGCACCGCTTCAATTGAGAAAGACATTTTTCACATCCAATGTTGCAATAAAATGCTGCATTTGTATACTTGGGATTCATTCTTTATGCATTTGTTTTGGCACCGCAAATCCAAGATGAGCCTCTAATCTCTAGACTTGTCAATAGTAAGAAGTATTTTGAACAGGCTTCCTTCTTTACAAGCAAGCAAATTTCCATTCTCACAAGCGTTGGCTGTAAGGGTTGATATTGGCAGCCCAGACAAATGCCAGTTTGTGACACACCTAGACAATTTGTCTGATGGTATTAGATGCTACTGGTGCAGGTAGTGTTTGATTTGTCTCACTCATCCACAACTGGAAGACTGAATACAGAGGAAAGATGTCCATTAAGGTCCTATTTCCATTGTGCTTTGGGTTCAGTAGTAAGCTTGTTGCCTCTGCCTTCACCCAATCTGTAAGAAGTCTACCCTCCGTGTGTGCACAATGGCTTTGCTGTAAATGCAGAGGCATGCCATCTATGCGGATAGCAACAAGAACACGCACATTATCTTATGCTTATCTGTATTGAATGTTTGCAGCATCTTCCATGGTCTGTATATCTGCATATATTTATATTTATGCTTCACAGCTCTGTCTACATTCATCTAAACAGGTCAGATGCATTATATAAGTCTAAGATCTTTGAGTGGACTTCCATCCTAAAATGATGTGTCTTCATCAACACTTACCTATGTAGAGCTGAATAGGTGTGCCTCTGATGAAAAACGCCATTTCCCTTGGTCAACTCCAGTAATGATGGCATAGTTCCATGCTGATTTTCCCTTTTTGACAAATGTGCCTTCCTTATGTCTGTCTATCATGTGGTTGGTTGTTATTAAGACTTTCCATCCTGTGTCACATCTCACAGTTATATCTAGTGGTACTTTAGTCACCCTATTTATGATGTATACCATAGATGGACTCCCCCCTCCTAATCAACCTTTCTTTCACCTTTCCTTGTTCATTGTTGTGGATGGTGTCGCTCAATTGGCTGAAAGCCAGGCCACAGCATCAATGTCCTATTTTGCATTAAGGTGCATCCTTAACTGCATTATGAGAAACCCCAAATCCCAGATACAGTATGATATAGGTGTTGTGGTCCTTTTATGTTTTTCCTCCTGTCACATATTTCACGTGAATCATAACAGTACGGAAGCATTAGACACAAGCTTGTGAATGATATATCAGGTGAATAAGCCTCAGTAGGAATGTCAGTAGGACCTGCCTATAATTGTCCAATCATCATCTACTTCATTCCCCGCCCAGAGGAAATATATACACATTTACGGTTATGATCCGTACATTGGAAGCTGTAGTGGGAAGTGGCCAAGGAGTAAGGTCATAATGATGTCACTGGTGTAATGTTGATGGGCTCTCGTGTGCAGAGAGTTCCATGAGTGGTAGTTGGCGAGTGAAGAGGTAAGCAGCCTGGTTGGTGGTTCTGGTGTATCAAGAGAGGGCTTTAACCCTGGACCCCTAAGTGGACGTGGTAAGAGGAAGTCAAATAAAGATGATCTGTCAAACACTTGCATGTGTCATCTTTTCCTTATCATCTTCCTCTGTGTGAGGCCTGCAACAGAGGGTGGGGGACCTTAATAGAAGTCTTCCAAACAATACAGCAAAAGCAATGCCAAACATGGAAACAAATTCCTGCTTTAGAAGGGACCGAAAAATGTAAGAATGTCGCCAAGACTCCCATGAAGACACCAACCGGTAAACAAATATAAGATAACCTTTGGAAGCTTAGCTCAATGCCTTTCCCTGAATGATCTCAACCAATAAGATGTTTGGGAAAAACGGCTACATCATGTTATTCTGCCTCGGATACCCAGCCTGGTATGGGAAACCCATCAAAAAATCAGATTTATGTAGTTTTTACGCACCGGCTGGCGGGCAGACATGGCGTTTAACGGCCCGCCAACCTGAGTTACGTGACGTTAAACACCATGTTCGCGCCCCTCACCGGGTCATGAAAGCTATTCACACCCTGCGATTTCCCAGGTGTGGATAGTTTTCGTTTTTTCCACTTTGTACAGGAGATGTGCGCGGCGGGAGCACATTTCCAATTGGAAAGAAAAAAAAAATAATCAACAAAAATGGCTGCAGCCATTGAAATGGAAAAGGGACTATGTCCCTTTTCGGCTGATGGAGGCCATGGAAAACAGGTTCCAAAATGGCTACCATCATTCGGGCCTGTGAAAGGCGGATTGGGATTGACCAATCTGACGTTCCCGGGTGAAAATGAAGTATCCATTCTCTTTGGACATTCCATGTGAACTGCTGTGGTTGAAGGAACTGTACAATGAAATTCTTGCTATGTCCAAAATGTACCGCTGGGCCGACTTCCCATTGCATGCCAGCCTGCTAAACTCACTGGCAAGCATTGCCCCCGGTTCCTACTCCCTCTATAAAAACTAACTGGGTCTCATTACTAGTCGGCCGGTATCCCGGCTGTAGTATCGGCCAACTGTAATAGCGTTAGCGTCCACTGGTCCGGTGGTATTGCCGCCAGATCACAGGTTGGACGTTAACAGTAAACCTCATTGGGTCCAATGGGGCATTTCTCGGTGCTAATACCGCACCTAATACAACCAGAGGTAATACCACTGAAAACAGGGCGCCGACAACTATGAAACAGTCGTAAGAAAAATGTCCACCATAATGTACTTGAACGAACACTGTTTAAGTGCCCTGCCTCGCACTGGGAACATCTACGGGATGACCCAGGCAGCCAGATACCTCCCCAGGCTAGCAAATGATGTACCTGTGAGTGTTATGGGAGAGGTCCCGTCAACCCCAATTAGTCTCTTTCTTAGGGCAGTGGACAGCCACATCGAAACAGTTAAGTGAGTGGTTCCCTTAAGAACGACTTCTCCCACTCGAAGAAATAGGAACCATATAGATCCAGCTACAGAATCCTCTCCCCGTGCCCAAAAGGGAGCATTCTCTAAATTCCTAGCCCAAAGAGAGCTCTGGGACACTGCAGCATTAACAGAATTTAACACTGTGGGCAGGAAAAAACACCTAGCAAAGGAATCAAATCTCTTCATGAATACCTCTCAGATATCGGAGGCACACTACATTCCAAGCGTTCGGACATCAGAAACACATTACATTTTTCTCTGGATCTTGTGGAGCAAAACGAGCAGGCCCTGAGAGCCATCAGCACTATCCTGGAATACACGCACAGCACACCCTCCGTGATCACTGACACAATGAGCATTTCCATGCAGCTTGAGCCCAGAGGGCTCCAGCAAGGAAACGGCAGGACATCCCTGAAGTGCGCTCACCCAGTAAAACACTAGCAAACGCTCACAATGCTTAGTCACTAGGGGGCCACTATGGGCACCCTGAGACACTGCAAGAAAGGGAAAAAGAATCCAAAATGGCCCGTCAGCCGTCAAAAGGGTTGGCCCAACATCAAAGCCCCAAACCACACTGTGTCGAAACAATTAACCTCAGCCAATCAGAGGCACATACATACACACACATCCTCCTCCAGAGGTGCAAGCTATCACCAAATCCCAACTGAGGTGATGGGTCTAAGGGCTATATAGGGCTAGAGGTGGTCAGAGAGAGTGGAAGGAGCATGGAGGAGGAGGTTGGAGAAGTTTGAAAATAGAGCGGGAGATGAGCAATGAAGTAGTGCTACAGGAACAACAGGACATGTGGAGACAAAAATTGGAGGAGGTGGAGAGGGATTTAGAGGAGGTGGTAGAAGAACATCAGGAGGAGGTGGAGATAGATTTAGGGAAGGTGGTAATGGAAAATAGGAGGAGGTGGAGAGATATTTTGTGGTGCTAAAAGAACATCAGATTTCTTGCGCTGCTCTAGTGAGTCAGATCAGGAACGAACGAGAGGACGCGCTTTGCACAAGGCAAGGGTCAGGGGCTAGGCTACAATCTTTCTATTTTGAGCTTGGGTTTGACCCTGAGGAGAACCTTTGTGTGTCGATTAAATCTGTTTTGACCTTAGAACTTGTGTTCTGTGTCTATGTGGTTCTCCCACTTAATGATATTTTATTTGTATCATGCTCAAACACAAGTGATCGAGCTCATACACTCAAACACAGGATTAAAATGTTATGTGGTACTTACCCAATGGATTTTTATATTAATATATGTCTTTTTCTGGACCATAAATTGATAAAGGGAGACACAAGGGCTAAGATCCATTTTCTCAACACTGCCTGTCAATAGCTGAATGTAGATGTTGGGATGGCGCAAATTAATAAATTACTTTCTCTTCCATTGCTATCCTGCCATGGACTTCATCAGAAGCACCACTTCCGACTTCTCTTCCTTCATCATTTTGTTAAACTGTCTGAGATCCAAAACTGGCATAGTTGAAACTATTGTATCAAGAGTAGACAAAGGAGGGAGATGAAATCTGAGTAGGGGGACACACAGTTTGCAAGTGATACTTCCCCATCCATTGACTGCCAAGTGCCATGGTAATCCCTATGGCAATTCCTAACCACTACACACCCATCTCTGCCCAAACGCAACCTCTTTGCGGTATCTCTATCAAACCTTGCCGTAAACGTCTACCGGTGCTCTTTTAAATCAGACTTGTGAGTGTTAATGGATTCATTGCAGCTGCGAATGTGCTATTGGAGTAATACAAATGTCCAAGTGTGCCACTTAAAATATAAACAGAATGTGAATCCTCACATATGTCACTTCCTCTGAAGTCCTTTTAAAAACAAGCATTGGCAAAGCCAACAGCGTTGGCTTGTGGATAGGTATTAGATAGGCCTTTGCTAGACACTGCTACCATATGCCCATGTAATCATAAAACTGTTTGGCCGCTTCCATCCTAAGGACAGGTAGCTTGTGGCACTCCCTGGCTAATGCCTATCCCATGCCACCACAAATTCCCAAACTGTTTACATTGCCAAAGCTTGTTTTTTGTTATTTTGTTAATTTTTCACACATTAGAGATACACATTAACCTACTCTTTAGAATAACTTTGTTTAATCCACTCTTTCGTAATGTACAAACATTATTAAGGATTGTGCATGGACTATTGCAGTTTATTCTTCTGGTAAATTATCTGTCTTTTTCCTCACTATCATTGATTTCCTAAGTCATTAACTCTGGACAGACGGTAATCTTACATTGACAATGTTTCTTATAAATGCTTTATACAAATATTTCAGTTGTGTATGGTAGGTACTGATGTTCTAGTCTTACAGCTCAAGGCATAAAATAAGCAGTGTCGCAGAGCAATTTGCTATGCAATTCTGTAGGTTTGCTAATTAAACTGGCACTTGTGCAGCAAAGTTAGTTATTTAAGTTTCCCTGTTCAATGAAAGCACAACTCATCCTGCATTCCTTTCTTGCCTTCAGAGCTCCCTCCACCCTATTTTCTCGGTTCACTGCAAGTTCAAAGGGTCTTTTGAAGAGAGAGTGCAGCAGTAAACACCCTCTTCACTCATGTGCCAAAAGGCCTGTGGGGGGTGCTACGCACATTTTATTTTCATTTTTCAAATAATTGCAAACCAGAAATAATCAGGATAGTACAGTTATTAAACTAACTGTATCCTGCCCGCCAAAGATGAGTATGTGTTTGTTATATTGTTAAAAAACGGCTTTTAATTCCTTTTCTAAAAATGTAATAGGTTACATAATGCATAATTACAGTATTGCTACTGTAAAACACTGCATTATCTCCATGCTTTACAGTGAAGTGTATCCAAATCTCAGTGTCAACTAGATTTCATTTTGTTGGGGAAGATGCATCATACTGACGAGTGGACACTTTGGAAAATGTACATGACCACTCGGCCACATGCTTTGATGGCAAACCTAGTCCTGTGGTCTGCTGGTTACATACAGCTTGCAACTAGTGCTTAATCCATGAGCTGATCCCATACTCCTTGACATTCTATCTTACTATGTTGGTTTATACCCACTACCCTGAAAGAGAGATGGCTGCAAACTACAATATTCTGCCTAGTTTGACCAGTTCTCTGCCTGCTATGCCATTCACTCTGCTTAGTCCTTTACATAATGAATACACTAAGTAAATATCAAGTTAGCTTTAAGTAGCGATCAATAGTTTCAGCCAGTCCGTACATCTACAGACCTACTGCAAAACTGTACACTGTAGCTCGCCTCCAGAGCTCACTTTGCTCTATGATTATGATTGCATTATATATTTGTACTTGCAGTAGTGAGAGCTGGCCAAACAGTTTTAAGAGCCTTTTTATCATGTCTATTTATTTGTGTCCATTCATGCAGCTAACCTTTTTACACTCATACAGGGCTTGCAAAGTATTTTCGCCCACTCGCATAGTCCAGTAGATTTTAAGAAGGGCCAATACCATTTGCAGGGGATGTTGGAAACTTTTATTTAAATTTTACTTTGTTTGAAGTAAATGTCAAATAAAAGTTTCACTGTGCATGGCTGGCCTCTGGGCCGCAACAGTGTGCCAAACTAAAGTGGGTTTGTGGTTTTTTTTACAGAAAGAATTTGCAAGGCGTGACGTATCTCACTTGTGTCTTACTTCAGCTGTATAAAAAACAAAACTTCTGTATTATTGCTTATTTTATATCTTGGGTACAAGTATCTTCTGGTGACATTAAAAACAGTACAAAATTGCTAATCAAATGGGTTTGTTTGCTAATTAAGAAAAATGTAATTAACAAACTCTGCTAATCAGTTTCAGAAAACTAATGTATGCCTTGCAGCTCAGACAACTACCATTCTTATGTATGTGAAGTACTGCTTTTTATATTAAATATCAACTCTCTTATTAGAAAATGGTTAGGGAAAGGAATTAGTACTCCAAATGCACATATTTCTTTACACACATACTGTACTATTGTTTCATTTGAGGTTATAGCGAAAAATTGATAAATTCAATGAAAAATAAAAGAATCCCAATACTATACTCACAAATTGTAAACATTCTATTTTTTAATATAGTGAATGTCACTGGTGTTTCATCTATTTCAAGGATGTCTGAGGCGCAGTGACAACATTATTTGCTTAGGATATCACATCTCTGAGCACGACATATGTGCTGCCTGCGACACCATGATGTTAGTAATATAAACTTACTCTCATCTTGATTATGATTAACCAAAAAAACATTGTACCCCTCTTACCGGCTGTACCGAATCCAACAGCTTTGTTAACTGGTAGAAGCGACGGGAACTGGAGGCTGGATTGACCCTCTTGCAGGCAATAACCCGGTCAAGTTCCTTTATGTAGTTCAATCTTAGTTCATCAAAGCACTTCTGATTCTTTAGACCTTCCACCGGAACTAAAAAGAAAAACAATGGGTGAAAACTTTTGTTAGGTAGATACTGGAGTAGGGAGCTAATCAATCATTAATTCATTGCTCACTGATTATGTCCTCACACAATGACCTAATTTAAGAATACGTAAACTTAAAATAAAATAAAGCTAGAAAACCAGACAATGACTTATTACATGAAACTATTACTGCCCAATACAATTTCTTCTGTACTCTATATATAATGGGTTTGCAACGTTTGGCTTTCCAGATGTTTTGGACTACCACTTCCATCATTCACATTGTCCATGGTGCAGTAAAATGGGAGCCATAGTCCATAACATCAAGAGAACCGCAGGTTACAGACGTCTGATTCATAATCACATGCTTGTGGCACCATCCCCTCAGGTGGACAGAATACTATTTTAGACAAATAAACAGAACAGTCTGTTGTTTAAAAAGAAAAACAAATAAACACAATCTTTCAGAAATTATATCTTTTTTATGCTTTCTCATATGTGTGGCTGCTAGCTTTTAAGCTCAACCCCTCCAAGGCCGAATTCCTATTCCTCACCAACATCATCAAACACCCAGGCATACACACCTGGCTATCAACCATGAACACTGAGGGCCTCACACCTGAGCTCACCTCTTGGATCATGTCCCAAGGGTTCCACATCGACAAACACCACTCCTTGCAGAGGAAGTCAAGCCCTTCCTCCCTGCTGACAGCTTTAAATCCACCGTTCAAGCACTGTTCCTATCCCACCTGGATGGGGGCAATGCCCTCCTCGAAGGCCTCCTGTCGTTCTCCCTTGTGCCCCTGAGAAGTGTCCTACATGTAGCTGCCTGCCTCATCAGCTGGTCTATACAGATACAACCACATCACCCCAGCCCTCATCGATCTTCACTGGCTCACACGGAATGCGCAAATCACTTTCAAATCTTCCAGCTACCTCGCAGAGAAACTCAGCATCTCTGGTGGCCAGCGCACCACCAGAAACCAGGACACATGCAGACTTGAAATCCACTTCTGCCAAAAAAGAAAGAACCAGAAAACAAGCCGGCTCTGCCTATTCCCCAAGACTATGGAACCTCCTCCCTGCCAGCATCAGACTCGCCCCCAAGCACCTGTAATTCAGCAAAGTACTCAAGACCCACCTCTTCATGGAGTCGCTCCTCCTCAACAACTAGGCCATCATGTCGCCCCATGCGCCGCCGACGTCCGCCCCTCTCCGCCCTGCCACCCTGTACAGCTTCCCCCCTCCCTCTGTATCCTACCCCTGCTGTATATCTGTTCTGGTACCTCTGCAAAGCACTTGTTATGCATCTGTACTGTTGTATACCTCTATAAAGTGCTCTGTTGTGTATCTATATTGTTCTATACCTCTTTAAAGCACTCTGTTGCTTCTCGAAGTTAGGTCCCCACTCAAGAAAACCATAATAATAAAAATAACAATGAAGACATTTATAAGTTAGCCTAATAAAGCTATGTGACAAGATGTCATAAGGAAAGCTCTGACAAAAAAGGTTCACCGATTTACTGACAAAAAAAAAAACCTGAAAGAACGTGGTCAGCAAATGATGACTCAAAGGGCCTAATTACGAGTCTGGCGGTAACCTGACGTTTTTTTCCGGCTCGGTTACCGCCAGACTCGAATAACCATTCCGCCTCTGTGATGCCCGGAATAACTGAGGCATTACAACCTCGGTGACCCGGGAATTTCGGAGCGGAATTCGGTAAATCCCCATTGAGTCCGTCAGGACTCAATAGGAATGGGGACCATGGAAACACCGGCACCATCTTGTGATGGTGCCGGTGTTTCCACGACTGCCTGCAGGCGGGCGGTGTTAAACCCGTCAGGTCAGGCCTGGCGGGAATGACACCGTCGCCTGCAGGACTCAATCACTCGGTATGGAAATAACGGTGGCGGCGGGTTTACTCACTCTCTACTAGCATGTTGGGATGTTCTCACTCTCTACTAGCATGTTGAGTCTTAGTCTCACTCACTTTCACACTATTATTTCTCTCCATCAGGGTACATCAAATCAATGCTTTGTCGCTGGGTTTTCTGACTCTCAGGTAATTAACACTGTCTCCCAGAAGAAAGCATGCTCTTTCCCTCCGGTCGCTTCTCTGCGCCAGCTAACAGTTGCCTTATGTTTGCTTTCTTCTATTCCTGACACTTTGGGTTTGTCCCTGTCCGAGAATCCGGCATCTTAGCCTTGTGCTACCTCCCACTGAAAACATCTCTCAACCACAGTACTGTGACTGAAGGTTCTGAGTATTCCCTCTCTCTGGCACCTTCTGCATCGGGTCTAGTGGTGGATTGTTTGTTACTTGTCCCCGATGATAAGATCCTCCTGGTGTCTGCCCTTCCTCAGAGCCAGGACTGTTGGTCCAATGCCTTGTGCTCCCCCACTGCCTCAATTGCCCCTTTTCTGTGTCTCAGGTTCCTAAGCTTTCTCTCACACCTTTTCTCCAGGGCAACTGTTAGTGCCTGACTTCCTCTGACCGCCTATCACAGGTGATCACATTGTAGACAGCAAGACACTCAAGACACGCAACGACATCTACAGCATTATACAAGCTTGGATGGCGAAGCATGGGCTCTGTCAATCATAAGACGACAGAGTTGCTTCTCCTAGGCTCCACTGCCAAACTGAACAAATTGGGTGCGCTATTCACATCATTCAACATTGTTGGCAATGTAATTAAAGTAGCCAATGTTGTGAAAACTCCAGGAATTTACATTGACTCTGCGCTCACCCTATCGAGACAAACCAGTGCCTTGGCTACCTCCACAGCTCATACCTGCAAGCTCATTACGGCCTGCCGCCCATACTTGACTACAACTAACTGCAGTTCGATAACCAGAGCATTAGTTCTATCGATACTCGATTATTGTAATGCCCTCTACCTGGGTACGTCACAACAACACCTCAACAAAATGCAAGCCATGCAAACAACAAAATGCAAGTCATGCGAAATAACGCTATCAGATCAGCCCTGAACATTCCCAGGAAGCAACACGTTTTTGCGACCAGACGCTCAAACTGGCTTAACATTAAGCAAATAATTGACCTGAACACACTCTAACTCACCCACAAGTGCCTTACCAACCAAGGCCCTACTAACCTGTCCAAAACCATCACTCATCATTCCACCTCTCGACCTATTAAAACAGCGCAGTTACACTGTGTCTTCATCCCTCGATTCAAGCTACAACGCGCAGGTGGAGCCAGCTTCCCAGTCCTCGCGGCTAAGAAATGGAATACACTCCCAGCATCATTAAGAGAGAAACCTTCATTTTGCTTATTCCGGAAAAAGGTTAAAACCTGGCTACACAAGCTAGACCTTAATGTGGTTGTATAATAGCTAGGCTAATTGGATACAATCACCACCTGCTGTACTTATGTAAACTTGACTAGTTTGTAATGTTGACCTTGTATATTTGTATATATGTGTATCTTCATCTATGCTTATTTCTACTGTACTCCTGCTCTGTATTTTCTTCTCTGTTGTAACTTGCATGAATAGCGCCCAGATACCCAGGGGCTTGGTTGCGCTCTACAAAGAAATAAACTAAACTAGACTTCCAATTTCCTCCACCGTCCAATGAGAATGCCAGTGGGGTTTTCACCTTAGGTATACCATGGGATTGGGTCTCTCTTGGCTAGTCCAGCTCCTATTGATAGACTTGAATGACTCACTAAGACGATTCCTACACTTCTCACTTGTAGCACTACTCTCATATTCTACACCGCTCTGAAGTCTGGCTCTGGAGCAGGTCTCCTTAACCCCAGATGTGGTGACTACCACAACATTGCTGACAGTGCCTCTCCAGGATCTGCATTTCCACTCTGCCCGACATACTTCCAGATCACTTCCCCCTTACCAGAGTCAGACATCCCCCTAACAAATTTGTTGTGTGTTTTTTTAATGAAAAATAAAGATCTTTTTCACTACAGTCTATTTTCATCTAGTAGTCTTCATGAAATAGCTGATGGGTGGGCCACTTTCCCACATGTGTCAGCTCTACAAGTTCATGTGCTTTTTTATTACCCGTCACGGTTGCTTGACATAATCCAAATGATCTCAAGATACTTCAGCAGTTCATTTATAGTAGACATCTGAAAAAACAAGGAATCCCCTATCTTTGTGGTGACTCGGTTTCTCTCAGTCCTTGCTTTTTACTTCATTTACAACCTTGTTTGGAATTTCCTGTACTGCAGACAGGCCCATACATTCTATTTAGAAGATCACCATCTCATTGAAAGATTTAGAATGGAACTCTGTGAACCACATCCTATTGTACCCAGGTATAGCACTATAATAGAGCTTCACAAGTCCGCACACTCAGTTCTGTAGGTTCTTTCATCTGTAGTACATAATGCTGGAGTCTGACATGTGTTTGTGAGGATGGGTGTGGTGCAGAAGGGAGAGCATTCTAGTCGGGAACTAGATTCAACAGATGAACTCCATTGGAGGGGGTCATTGCATATGCATCAAGGTCCAAGCAAAATGTGTGTGGAGTTTTGCTAGACAAAATATTGCTTACTTTTCGAAGCAGAATCTAGGGCTGTCCACCATGTGTGTGAGTCTGGGCTACTGAGGCAACCGGCGTGAGCCCCAACGGCGACGAGACAACAGCACAAGCTCACAGAGCTTGAGAAGCCCGGGCTGGTATTGCAAGAAGAGCCGGCGCCACATGAACCTGAGAGCACCGTGAAACCAGTGAATGCTAGCACAGTTGCCGGTGCCTGGAACAGCTTTGTTACTAGGGAAGACTACGTGTCTGCCTGCTGTGGCCGCTGTGCCCGACATGTCTGACCCTGCCGGACGCAGCGACCATGGTAGGCAGACTGTTCACGGAAGCGCTGGCACCATTAACAACGGTGCAGGCACTTCCGATTCCCCACTCCCATAGAGTCCTATGGGAACGGGGACCTACGTTTTACCGGCGCCTGACTTCCCGGAACGCTGGTAAAGTTTTACAAGCACCGGCAAGGTTACCGCCGGACCTGTAATGAGGTCCAATTCCTGGTTGAGAGGGTGCACTGTGTGTCACAGGCCAGAGCCTCCACCCGATAATAGCTTGCCTACTAAATTACAAGGACCAGGACACAATTCTTCGTAGAGCCCGTGAGCTTGGAGACTTGCAAAATGATAACACCCGGGTGTCCTCCTACCCAGACTTTACTCCATCATGCCAGAAGGCTCAACTCTCTTTCCTGGTGGCAAAACGCGTCCTCCGTGACCGCGGATTACAATATCCTATGCTGTATCCGTCCAAATGCGTGTGCAGCATGGACACCAGGCACACTTTTTTACTGACCTGGGGGCAGTGCAGGACTTCCTAGAGGTGCTCCCAAAGGATTGAGGCAGCACCTCTATCCACTCTAACAACCAGAGCTAAGTGATCATGTGATAGCACCTGTTTGAGATTGAATATTGCTGTGTGTGGGGAAATATCAACCCTGGCGGACTAATGTTAGTACAAATAGTTCTTTTTGGTGGGTTATAGATATGCTGGCCCATGTAAACAAATCAGTCCAGTTGCTGTTATTGTAAGAGCCTCCCCCTGCGGGTAGGCCCCTTGGGCGGTGCAGTCCGGCGCCCCCAGGCTGTAGCCCATGCTGGCCTGTATGTTGTTTGGAACGATACACTGCTAGTTGGGGGTGGGCAGTGTTGGTGTGGAAGGGTACACTGGGTGACGTGTGAGATTGTTATTTCAAAATGATTCACGTCTTGTGTGTCTGAGTTCCAATTGTGGTGAGGTGCTGGTGTACACAGAGGCTGGGCTGCTCTGTCCAGAACAAATTGGGGTCTATGGCTAGCTGCAAGATAGCTGGAACGTGTGAAGGTTCAACAACCCGCATAAGGTCTGCAAGGTGATCCACTATTGTGAAAGACATGGAGCCAAGGTCCTGGGGTGATTGCAAATATTACACCTCTTACTCCACATACTCGGCTAGGATCATAAGTCAATTCTGTTTCGTACCACAGAAACAGTGATTGATGCAATGGGGAGGTTTGTGATTGGCTCAGGGTGCTGGGGACTCACACTGGTGACTTTCGTCAACATCTATGGCCCTAATCTGGATGACCCCTCTTTCTTGAGTCACTATTATCCAGATGCCACAAGTACTTCCATACCAACATTTCGTGGGCGGGGGATCTCAATGTCACCCTAGACCGAGTGAGAGATAGATCAGCTGGTGGATTCCCCCCTTAATCGCAGGCAGCAGAGATGGTGCAGAGGTGCATGGCTGAGTTGAGGGATGTATGGAGGTTGCTCAATCCGGAGGGTAGGGAAGATTAGTTCCATTCGTCAGTCCACTACACCTCCTCTCACTTAGATTAGATGATGGTGAGCCCGCCCCTCGTACGCAGAACAATCGACTGTATCCTTCTCCCTAAAACACTGTCTGACCATTTGCCTGTTGTCTAGTCCCTAGACTAGACGCAGACTGTGAAGGTATCCCTCTGCCCTTCTGGAGATTCAAAGCCACAGCCTTATCTTGTATGGCTCTTATCAACAGAAGAGAACACATACCTCAACACGAGAGCACATATCTCAATACAGAAGAGATGCTCACTGGCTTCCAGTTCAAGCAAGAATTCTCCACAAAACTCTATCACCCATAAATGCATTTCTGACAACGCCCCCATCTACCTCCGCCAAAGTATCTCTCGCAAAACCACGGCCAGATCACTCAGATCCAGCGCTTATACACACCTCCACATCACGCGCTTCACTACCACCAGAGTAGGTAACGCTAGCTTCCCCACAGCAGCCATGCGTATCTGGAACTCACTTCCCACCCACCTAAGCAATGAAACCTCCTTCCCGAAATTTAAGAAGCTACTAAAAACCTGGCTGTTTAAAAAATACTAACAGTGCATGACTAGCCCATTACGTCTCTTCAGCCTTCATGTCTCCAATCTGCAAGTACCTCGATTTGCTTTTATGTGGAACCTACCTGTCTATTATATACCTAAGTAACTGTTCAAGATGCCTTAAGATGTATGTAACCTACGCCATGATACCCAAGGGTTTGGGCGTATAATCAAATGTAATAAATAAAATAAATAACTAAATACTTCCAGGAAAACTTGAGTTCTGTTTTGACATGGAGGCATTCAAGGTGGTTCTGCGGGGGAATGTCTGTCCCTTGAATTGGGAATGTTGAAGATGATTCCTAGGCAACTATCCGAAGTACAGTTGTAAATCAAGAGCCACAAGTGTGGGGTTGAGGAAGGGGGATGCATTAGACCGCTACAATAATCTGGCTGAACGTGAAGTCAAATACCTAGCTCGTCCGGCAACGACTCGTCGATATGGGGAGGAGGGCCAGCCGGGTACACTGTTAGCAGCAATGATTAGATGCAAAAGGGGTGCCACAGATATAGCTGCCGTACGTGCTGAGGATGGTATTGTGGTGGTAAAGCTGAAATGCCATACAGGTGCCTTCCGCCAATACTAAGAACGGCTGTACGCGTCAAGGGGGTCTTTACCAAAGGAAGAGCTAGTGAGATACGTGAGCGAAGCGTCACTGCCTGTGCTAAAGTGGGAGGCGATTAAGGCCTTGGCCAAGCCTATAACGCATAATGTTATCCTGCTGGCAATACAAGCCCTGCCTTCTGCCAAAGCGCCCGGTACAGACGGTATAACGGCAGAATTTTACAAGGAGCTTGGCCCAGAGGTAGTTCAACACCTGCTGTCGTTGTGGGAGGAAGGGATGAAGGTGGGGCAGCTCCCCCAAACTAGGCAAGAGGCAGTGGTCACTCCGATTCTGAAGCCTGAGAAGGATCCTCTGGACTGTGCCTCGTATCGCCCTATCTCCTTGCTGAACCTAGATACCAAAATCTTTGCTAAGGTACTGGCAAACCGACTGCTCCCGTACGTCTCGACCATTGTCCATGCAGACCAGTCAGGCTTCATCCCTGGGATATCGACCTCACTGAACCTGCGCAGGCTCTTTGCCATCCTGGATCAGATTGACCCCAAAGGGCATGCAAGGGTAGTGCTACTTGACATGGAGAAAGCATTTGACGCAGTCGAGTGGAGCTACCTATTTGAGGTATTACGACAGGTGGGCATCCGAGACTACTATCTGATGGCGCCAACTGTATGCTGGAGCGATCGCTCGGACAGGGCTAGACGGCAAGCGATCCAGGGCCTTCGACTCGGGTCACGGAACCAGACAGGGTTGCCCACTATCGCCACTGGTCTTCATGATTGAGCCACCGACGGCCCGGCTACGTAAATTCCACCTGACAAGGAGCCTTGCACTGGGAGGGGCCAGGGAAAAGGTGTCGCTGTACGCGGACGATGCAATCCTATATTTCAAAGATCTGGCGATCAACTTGCAACCGCTGTTGCAGGAGATAGCAGTGTTCGGTTGGGCCTCAGGCCTTAGAATAAACTGGTCAAAGTTGATCTTGTTCCCACTGAATGAGTCTACTGTTAAACCCCCTAATACTGGAGGTTACAGATGGGAGCAGAACACAGTCACGTACCTAGAGGTGCAGGTAAGCCGTGATGCCAGAACATTATTGGAGGATAACCACATAATGCACCTGCATGCTCTGAAGTCCAGTTTAGAGGGGTGGTGCAGACTCCCACTCTTGCTGCTAGCTCACATCACGGTCACCAAAATGGTAGTGGCCCCCAAACTGCTTTACATTTTCCCAAACATCCCTTTGTGGCTGGGAGTCAGTTACTTTGCTGAGTTAAAGGCCCAGTTAGTTAAGCTGGCATGGCAACCACGGGTCACCTGGGTAAGCTGGGACACTCCGGTTCGAGTTATATTTCCTTGTAGCGCAGCTGTACTTTGTGTCCTACGGGATGCAAGATGCCCCCTATTACTATGCTTGGTGTGACCTTTCGTACTGCAAGGGGCCTGGTATCGACGAGAGTGTCGGATAAATGCAAATTCGACCCAGTGACATGCATGGAACAGGTTTCTGAAGCGACTGCGGGTCGACATCCCGTTTGACTATGAAATATTGAGTGCCTACCACCAACATGAGATGAATCCATAGATCATGAGTGGCGGGGAGTGGGGAATGAACACATGGCTGATTTATACCCTGAGGGAACATTTGCATCACAGGAGCAATGTTCCGCTAAAATGGGTGTTGGGTTCAAACACAGACTGCAGTACTTCAGAATCCGGGCCGCCTTTATACAGTGGTCCCCGTCGTTCCCTAATATGGCACCTGAACTCCCGCTGCTAACATAACTACTGGCAGCCACCGGCTGCGAGGCGGGTGGTCTCTGTGCTATATGGGCTAATCCAACATGACTCCCCCCGAGAGACCCTGAAGCGTAGACATAGATGGGAGGAGGCTGTTGGGGTTCCCTTCACAGATAAACAATGGGCAATGCTCTGTGAGAGCACATAATGGTGCATTCAACACACAATTACAACTGATTCAATCCAAAACCCTACACAGGGCGTACCTAGCCCCAGCTCGCCTCCATCTGTTTAATCACACCAGGGCGGGCAGCTGGTCGAGATGTAATGCTGAATCATTCGGCTGACTTTATTCATATGTTGTGACTGTGCCCCAAATTGTGGGATTTCTGGGAAGGGGTGGTGGAAGCAGTCTCCAATATGCTGGGATGTGCAGTACCCTGCAAATTACTGTGCTGTATGTTAGGCTGGCTCCCCGGGACAACAAGCAGAACTGGAAACTGCCTGCGACATGCATGATAGCTGCAAGGCGATGGCTCAACCCTTCCTGGAATACGGACTTGGCTCGAGGATTTGGTTTGGCTTAGCGACACTGATTAAGAGTATGGTCTTCTATGTGGACAGCTGAACAGACCCAATAATATTTTGGACCCATTTGTGCCCTACCTGCTGGCTCAATGGCCTGAGTCGGAATTAGGGGAGTCACTGACTGCACCGCAGGAAATGGATCTGAGTGCAAGCCTAGCAGAAGAACATAATGCTATGCCACTGTGTGACTTATGAACAAGACCTGCCTCTCACATTAGACAATATCAGTTTGATCCTGCTGCTTCTTTGTTGGTACTTTGCTTATACTGTGCTTCTGTTACACAACCTCATTGCAATAATGTATTGTTGAACGGTTTGAGACGTGAATCTCTAAATAAAGAACGTTTAAAGCAAAAAGACATATGCCTCTAAAAGGCTACAGTGCTGCCTGAGTGTGTGCGACACCCCCGCCCCCTGGGCTTTAGATCTCCTGGCAGTTTGTGGGAATGAGATATGCTTGAAACATTCTATCTAGGGTTATCTTACCTGCTTTTCTGGCTGTGGAAAAGTACATTGAGTTAAAAAGAAAGCGTTATGCACCATAGTGACTTCTGTACTCCTAGTCCACAGTCTTCTGACCAGGGACGAGATCATACTCGAGATCAAGAGTTCACTGCCGCAGGAGAAACGGGGGAGACTGTGGGTATACAGAAAGCTTGGAAAAAGAGTATTTAAACGAATGAGCAGAACACACATCAACCCAGGGAGGTATCAGTGGGACCAGTTGGGTGCCATGATAGGGCCATCCCATTTCAAAATGAGGGCAGGGCGCACAGATAAAGCAATGAGTCGTACAAACACTACTAGGTACTGACTGGCAGGAGGAGGGCTCACTGGCTTTCTGACAATCACAGGGACATCCCTCAAAAGGGACCAGGAGTCCCCAGTAAGGTACAATTCCATAAAAAACAGCAAAGCAAGAATATAGAAAGCTCTAGAACAAGATAATTTTGAGATAAATCAACAGCAAGAATGTGCAGAAAGAGAGCCAGAGAGGATCAGTGAGGAGGAAGCACTAGGAAGAGGTTGGAGGTGGAGAAGAGCAAGACAAGGAAGGAAAACCTATCGGGCAGTGGACCAAGTTGGAGAATGGGAAGACTAGAAAGCAGGAGGGAGTTAGAGTGTTGGAGAAGAGGTAAGAAAGGAGATGTTTGACAGAAATTGAGAGAAGAAAGAGGACTTCATCAAAGGGGGAGGTTGGATATGGATAAGGCAGAACATGGAGGATGGGGAGGTGGGAAAAGAAATTAGAATGGAAACACACATTGGCCAAGCCAGGCGGACTGAGGCCCGATAGGTTTGCTGATGGTGAGATCAGTGCGGCCTGTGCTTTTGCAAGGCTACAGTACAAGTGCTTGAGAGAGGAAATACTTGTTCTCCTAGACCATGAAATTGGCAGGACCAAAGGTCCATATGCTGTGAGACAGAGATCGAGAGAAGAGAGACAGAGGGAGACATAAATACAGTGAAAGAGAGAGCGAGAGAGAGACAGAGTGTGCATGTCTCTCTCTCTCTCTCTAGAGTCAGGAGCCATAATACATATTCTGTTGGGACTGCCAAATCAACCCCAGGTAATAAGCAATACTTGCTGGTAGAGAAACAGAGAAAGTGATAAAGAGTTGAAGAGTGAGATGAGCTAGCCATGATGTATTGTACATATTCTGGGGGGACTGCCATACCCACCAAGAGGTAGATCACCCAAGCCAGGTGGGCTTGTTGAGCATAAGAGTCAGAAAAGCTCCAAGCCAGGGGGATTTGCCAAAACGCCAGAGTCTGCAATGGGCGTGTGAGAATTCAGAACCAATCATTGCTGCCCGATTGACCCTAACTAGTGTTTATCTATGAGCACAGCACACTGCCCTTGTCTAGGGGCTGCAACAATAATGACTAAACCCTAAAACCTGAATATACAAAAGGGGAAAGCAGGGCCAATTTCAACTTTAATCTGGAGGCCAAATGACTGATGCCCAGGAGGATCTATGTTCAACAACGGTCTCTATAGAATGGTCCTGGACCTGAAGACCCCACAAGAACTGTGTGCCACTCTATACAATTCCTCCAGGTATTCTAACCCTGAACCCAAACTATTGAAGGCTAGGGCACTTTCACTTTGGACATGGCCCTGTTTTAGATGAGGACTTGATTTGCAAATATCCATTTTACGTGTTTATGTCCAGCTTGGACCTCGCATGATTATGCAGATATACATCCTTGTTTGCTTATATTCTTTCTCCAACCCATGTGTTTGAAATTTAAAAAAACCCTTTTCTTTTACAATATATTTGAATCTCAACACGTCCATTAATCCCTTGGCCTGTAGAAGGCGCTGCTGGTAATGTAGTAAACTCTGACACTAAATGGGGATGAATGTTCCTTGATGGTAAGGAGAGTTGACCTTTACATCTTAACAGCTGCTGGTGTTCAATTAATCAGACTTGTATCGATTTGTGGATATGGCGGAAATATTTAACGGAGGGATATTAATGCCACACTGTTTGGCCTTGTATCACGCAAAACTTGTTAGCAAACGGAAATAAAAAGTGTATTGCCATCGAAAAGAGCATCAAGAACATTGACCTGATAGTCCTACTAAAATGAAGAATTGCCTAGAACGCTTTTCTCGGATCGGTGAGGAGAAACATCTCTCGAGCTCTTGTCTTCGGACGATTTAGCAGTCAACTGAGTGATCAAAGCAGATTTGGGGGGGCCGGTTTCCCCTTCCTCTCTTGTAAGGCTTTCACCGTCATTGATTGGCACGAGCCACAGTCACACACAACCATTTTCATATCAGTCTTGTCCCACCCACAAAGGAAGTCCAGCACCGAAATGCTAGACAATTCTCCTCTAACAAGAATACCATCAGCAACCCCAGACACGTTTTTCAGCCTTGTTGGGCCTGCTCAGTGCGGTGAAGCTGAGCCTCTCTAAGCACAGTTACCAAGGGGTCATGGACACTGTTAAATATCGACAACAGATTGAATCACAATTATCCGATGTGGAAACCTATATGGAAGTATACAGTGACCCAAATGACCAAGTACGTAACATCATTAAAACAGTTCTTGATGAAGCAAAGATGAATGAATATATTACTCATCATCCTAAGGCATTCCTCACAAATAACCATCGAACGATGCCTGGCAAGTATATACTTCCAAAAAAAACATACAAATGTGCTAAATCCACCAAGTCATCAAATCATTGCAATAACAGTCTTCTAGAGCCATTAGCCAAATAAATAGACTGAATCATTGCACTATTGGTCAAAACCATCAGAACCTACCTCAGAGACACAAATGATGTTTTATTAAAAATCCAACCAATACATTTTGAGATCGAGAAAGACATTTACGTTTGATGTAACCAGCATCTATACAAAGCAGGATTTGAGGCTGTCGAATGGTTACTGTTGTTAACACCTGAATGTAACGCAGACAAGATCTTCTTACTGAGTTTCCTTACAATCGTTCAGAGTAATAACTTCTTTATGTTTGCAGATACTTTATACAAATAGCTGGAACATCTATGGGGGCAGCTATGACTCCCAGCTATGCCAATGGATGGCTTACTTAGAGGAAAAACATATCTTCAATTGTACTTGTTGGGCCACACACTTGAAATCTTTCTATCGATTCATCAATAAAAACAGCATTGTACTTTCTTCAGGTTTTCACCCGAAAAACACCATTGAAAGCATTCCTTTCAGACAATTTTTGAGGTGTAAACAAATTATATCTGAAGCTGAACAGTACACCCAAAAATCTTGTGATTTGAGAAACACATCTTTGAAGAGAGGTTATTCTCAGACAATTTTGGAAACAGGCGGCCATGTAAGCAGAAAAAGTATTAAGACAATAACATTTCACGAAAAAGGTGAAAGAATCAAAATCCAATCTAGTGTACATAACTACTAACTCACCCCAAAGCACTCAAATCAGAAGAATATTAAAATGTCACTGGAAACTGCTACATTTGGATCCTATTACTGCTGAATTATTTCCAACTTTATTTTATTTATTTGACATTTATATAACACCCACACCCTGCAGCATCACAGCATTTGTAACAGAGTAAAGACAATTGGGTTAGTGTCAGACATCATTCATACTTCTTGAAAAGCCAGGTTATTTCAAGTATTTTAATACATTATACGATTGCTTATTTCTGATATCCATGGGGAGGGTGTTCCAGAGTGTGGGTGCAGTGACCCCAAAACTATAGCCTCCAGCCCATTTGCTCCTAAAGTGGGGGGTGACCAAGGAAATACTAGCATCTGGGAGAGTGTGTCATTGAGGTAAGTGGATGCTACTTTATAGATGCATTTGTGTGCGAAATATAGCGTTGTAAACTCGATTCGTATAGGCAGCCAGTGTACATCTCGTCTTATGGCAGAGATATGGTCAGAACGCTTAAGCCCAAGTGCCGCTCAGAGTGCTATGTTCTGCATTAGCTGTAGTTTGACTAGGTTAGAGGCTGAGGTGCCCATGTTGCAATAGTCCAATTTTGATAGGATGAGAGCATGAGCGAGTGTGAGGCAGTTGATGGAGTCAGAAATGGTCTGCTCAGTGATGTAAGTTGCGAGGTATAGGCCGTAGCAGATGACAGCGCATGTATGTGTTTCGTCATGGTTAGCTCTGCTTCAAGGTGTGCTCCTGAGGTTCTTACCTGTTTCGGGGGAGGGATGGTGGTATGATCTATGGAGAGGGAGGCGAAGGAATGGTGTAGGTTTTTTAGGCGCCAGGGAGAGCCGACAATAAGGAGCTTGGTTTCTTCGTCGTTTGGGCACAAGTAGTGTGTGGCTATACAATTTTGTAGGATACTGTAAACGGAATTGATAGTGTTGGTGTCCTGGGAAAAATTACCTGTGATAAGTATGGGCATTTGGGTAACATCTGCCAAGTTATGTAGATATGATATGATAGGCTCTTTATGACGTGCTTAATACCCAGAGGTTTCTAAGCACGGACCCGGGGATCGAACCTGTGTTGCTCCGTGTCACCTTGCTTCCAATGCAAGCACGTTGCCCTCTGAGCAATCCTCCCGAGACACATGACACCCAAATAATACAGTTTGTCGAAGAGGGGTTTGGTATAAGTATTGTAAAGCACGGTGAGAAGCAAGATCCCTGTGATACACCTAAGGGAACCGGGATAGGGTCAGCAGTAGCTTCCCCGATGAAAACTCTAGTGGTCTGGTCACTGAGGAAGAAGTGCATCGAAGCAGTGGCATCTGGAGGGTGGAAATGCTGGCTTAAGTGCTGGTAGACTATGCCGCTGTCGACTAAATTGAAGGTGGCAGATACGTCTAGTAATAGTAGAATGCCTAAGTGGCCTCATTTCCTGATGAGATCCATTTGGTTTTTAAGGTCCAGTAGTGCTGTTTCTGTGCTATGTTTGGGACGGAAGTCTGATTGCAGCCTTCCAAGCAGATGATTTAGCACTAGGAAATGCTGTACTTGTGTGTAGGCCATACGGTCAAGTATCTCGAGAAGAGAGGGGACTGTTGTGATTGCAGGTAGTTGGTCGGAATGTAGGGGTCAAGGGATGTTGTGATTGGCCAGTAGTTGGTTGGAATGGAGGGGTTGAGGTATGGTTTTTTTAAGTGATAGGGTGATCCATGCTGATTTAATATTGGGTGGGACTTCATTGGTTAGGAAGGAGGCATTGATGAAGTTCATGATAATTGGTGACAAAGTGGGTGCAAAGAGTTTCACTACATGGGCCGGACAGGCGCCACCTTTGCAGTTGAATGGTTTAAGTGCAAGGATGGTGGCAAGCACTTACTCTTGTGTGACTTTGTTGAATTTGAACGGAGCAATGATGGAAGGGTAGGCCTTCGGGGGATGGTGAAATGTGGTGAGCGTGGGTGCGTTGGTGGCAAGATTGGCTTTATTAGTAGTGATATTCACTTGCAGGTAGGTGATTTTGAGAGCTAGGGTGTCTTGTATAGTAGTGCACCAGGTTTTGACTGTGAGGCCAGAGGGTGATGTGAATTGGAGTCTGTAGCTCTCTCAAGATAACAAAAAGTTCTTTAGTGTTTGAGCATGTGCTGTCGATGTGCTCATAAAAGAAATTGGCTTTGGTGGTGAAGATAGCAGCCTTGTAGTTGTGTGCGGGCGTCGCAGGGGAGTTGCTGTTGCCGGGGGAGGGCTTCTTTTTGTAGAGATGTCCCAGGGCTCTTTTGTTCCTACACAGGGAGATGAGGTCCTTGTTGAACCAGTTATTTGCCTTGAGAGGTTTAGGTATTTTAGCACGGCTGGGGGCATGATATGATATGGCATTTGTAACGCGCCTATACACAAGTGTTTCAAGGCGCGACGAGGCAGGGAGGGGGGAATAAAGGGAAGACAGACAACGATTCTACTAGCCAAGGTGTCATTCAGATCGCGCAAGTGCAAGGGGAAAGGGAGAGGGGAAAGTGCAGTACAGGGGTAGAAGAAAAACAAAATAAATAATACGGCCCAGCTGGTGGCAAATGCAAAGTAAGTGCAGACAAGTGCTGGGAAGGGGGGCTGTAGGGATACAGAGACAGTCCCGCAGTGCAGGGTTGCCCGGGAGGCAGTGCAAGGGGAGAGTGGCTGGGCCAAGGACAGAGATCGGTGAGAGTGGCCCAGTTGCAGAATCAGTGCAGTTTCAGTAAGAAATTTTGCAGGGGACAGGGGGAGAGAAAGCAGAAGCAAAGAGGAAGGTTTTGAGGTGTTGCCGGAACCGGAGATGGTTCTCCTCAAGTTTCAGCGATGCAGGAAGGCTGTTCCAGAGGGAGGCCCCTGCCGCGGAGAGAGATCTACCCCCAACTCGTTGCTTGGAGAAGCGGCTGACCCTGAGGGAGTTGGATGCGGATGAGCGAAGAGCTCGAGAAGGAAGGTATTTAGGAAGAGAGAGTTGAAGGTATTTTGGCCCCAGGCCCCAGAAGGCTTGTGGACAATGCAGAGGGTTTTGGACTTAATCCTCGCAGCCACTGGGAGCCAGTGTAGATAATTCAGCCCTGGAGAGATACGGACCCTGGGCTTGAGGCCAAGGACAAGTCTTGCAGTCCTGTTGTGGATGAGTTGCAGAGGGCGGAGAGTAGAGGCAGGCCGATTTAGATAGAGGCTGTTAAAGTAGTCCAGCTTGGAGAGAACCAGGGCTCTGGAGACAGTGAGCTTCTGGGGGAAGGAGAGAAAAGGAAGAATACCTCTGAGGAGGTGCAACTGGCAGTGTGACTTCTTAGAGACGTTAGATATGTGAGGAGAGAAGGAGAGTGTGGAGTCGAAGATGACCCCGAGGTTTTTTGCCTTGCAGGTAGGAGCAGGAAGAGGGCCAAGAGAGGCCGGCCTGCTTGCCAAGGGTGATGTGCAGACAGTCGTAATATTGGTTAGCAATATCATAAGGGATCAAGTTAGAACATGGGGGGACCTGATTCCAGAGTAACTGTCACAGTGGGCTTTAGAGCCTCATGCAACAGTTTGCTGATGTTTCTGGCAAATATGGGACTCAGCATCCGAGTCTGGGTGGTGATGGGGTCGAGATGACTAGATTGAAGAGGATCATTAAGTGATCTGTCCTCAGGATTCCATCGATAGCAGTGATTTCTGCAGTAACATTGGGTGTGAGAAGAAAATAAAGTATACAGCCGTTGGCGTCTATTAGTTGGGTGAAGTTCATGTCTTCCAGGGCAAGAGCGAGGGCAGTGGCTTTGGGGTCAGACGTGTCATTACATCCCAAATTAATATCGCCTAGGATAATGCATTTGGTGACAGGTTTTAAGAGGGGTGTGATCAGTTAGGGGATTTCCAGGTCTGGGTGATTGGCATTGTTGGGTTGACGATAGATAAAGAGTTTATTATGGTGATCTTTGGGTTGGTTGACAGTTTCAGTAGGTGCATTTCATACCCAGGGGTGGTGGGGATGGGGCAGGCTCTGAACTGTAGGAAGGATTTGGCTATGAGTGCCACTCTATCTCTTATGGCATTCAGCGGTTAGCCCTGAAGTTGGTATAATTGACGGGATAGCCAAGGAGAGGCTAGGGCCTGAGGCATCATGGAGCCAAGATTCCTTGGTGGCTAGGAAGTCAAGTTGGTGATCAAATATAAGGTCATGGATGTCTATAGCATGGGCTCCCAGTGATTGAATGTTCAGCAGGGAACTTTTGAGGCAGTTGGGTTGTTTAGTCAATGGTTGTTAGGGGGCCTGTTGCAATTCCAAGGTGGGCGGAGGTGAGAAGGGTTTTAAGTGGGACGGAGGTGTGAAGGGTCTACTGTACCCAGACAGTCGTTTGTTAATGGGGAAGTGTGGCTGATGGGCTGTTCTGGTTCTAAGTCTGGCAAGCCGCGAGTCACCCAAACAAGGCTGGGTTTCTCCTGGATGTGTAGGAGGATGGAATGCTAGATGGGGGGGGGAGTAGGGTGGTGGATTGTAGAGGGACAGGAATGGTGTAGGCCAACGAAGCGGAGATGTACACGGGCAGGACGAGATGTAGGAGTAGCTATTGGAGGCCAAGGCCTTGCTAGTGAGCTTATTACCTGTGACAGCACATATTACCTGCACAATAGCCTCCAGTAAATCACCATGTCATCACTCATGGGTATGGAATTGGCAGGTGGGTATTTAGTGGGAACAGCGAACAATATGAGCGCGGGGGCACACATTTTTCAGAAGTAGCATCCCTGGAAACTAGTCATGCAGGAAAACTGTTTTTGGCCACAGTCTCCATACTGGCAGGGCATGCGGGCAGACATTTGTCAGTATTGGCAACCAAATGGTCTAAACATGCATGTAGGCATTTATCAGTTAAAGCAACAAAATTGTTACAGTAAGTGAGCAAGCGTTTAACAATAGCAATTTCTTTGGGAACTAGATATGGCAAGCGTTTAACAATAGCATTTTCTTTGGGAACTAGATATGCAGGCATGCATTTATTGGCATCTGAATCAATTGTAATAGGGCAGGAGTGCAAACATTTTCCAGAGGCAGCATCTAGAACGTATGTGCAAACAGGGCACTCATTTAACAATACCATTGACTTTAGGTGTGTCAGCATCAATTGTAATAGGGCAGGTGGGCAAACATTCTTCAGAGGCGGCATCTAGAATGTTTGGATATACGGGCAAGTATGTAACAGTATCATTGACTTTAGGAACATCAATTGTGATAGGGCAGGTGTGCAAACTTTTCTTCAGAGTCAGCATCTAGAACGTTTAGGCATACTGGTTTGCATTTAACAATACCTTTGATATTAGGTGCGTCAGCATCAATTGTAATAGGGCAGGTGGGCAGACATTTTTCAGAGGCAGCAACTAGAACATTTAGGGATAGGGGCACGCATTTAACAACACCATTGCATTTAGGTGCGTCAGCATCAACTGTAATAGGGCAGGTGGGCAAACATTTTTCAGAGGCAGCATCTAGAATGGTAATTAATTTCCTGTATGCATAAACAATGTCATTCATTTTAGGTGCTATATATACAGGCAAGCAATTTTTGGGGTTAGCCTAAGTTGCAATAAGCCAGGTGGGCAGACATTTTTCTATAGCCACATTTAGCTCTTCTAAGCATGCGGTGCGCGCTTTGCAAAAGTAGTGAACATAGGTTTAGGGGATGAAGTCACAACGAAATTCTCGACAGGGTCCATGACAAAGACGTGCAGGCATACATTTTTGTGTGACAACATTTAGCTTGTTTAGGCATGCAGGCAAGCACATTTCGTTAAGGGTGCAAATGGCGTTAGGGCAGCAGTGTTTGTGATAGTGGGCAGGCATACAGCAAATATTTTTCAATGGCAGCATCAGTATAATTTATGCATGCACTCAGGCATTTGACAAGAGTAATCTCCATGTTGCCATTACTCTCCAGTAAGGAAGCTCTGGAGGAGTCTTGGGCAAGAGTGCGGCGAGCGGGAGTTTTGTATCGTCAGAGGACTCTGACAAGTTACGAGGTGCTTGGGGGGGTTTCAGTGGCCGGAACATCATGCAAGCATGCAGCCATGGATGGTGCTGCGGGATAGTGTTAATAGGCATTGCTTTAGCGGTACGCGCTTGTGGAGATAGGTGGTCCCATAGGACAGTTGGTAGTGGCAAACAGGATGCGATAGAGAATACCACCAGGTGGGAATATTGGGAGAAGCACAGGTAGATTAATAGAGGGGGTGTCCGCAATGCGGGAGCAGGTAACCTGTAGTGTGGCAACTTAGTGGTCGTGCTCGCAATCAGAGGCATGCTCTGCAACAAAGAGATCCGGTGATGAGTCACGAGTAGTGGGCGGCGATGAGGGATTGTGGAACGGCTGGTGGGAGGCCCTCCACTGCCTGCCATGTCCAGACCGGCCAAGACAGGCAAAGGCCTTTTATGTGGGCCTTCTGTGGGGGTCGCCGGCCAAGCCTTCCGGCTTGCTGGTTTGTCGTGCATTTCTTTGACTTCCAGCCAATCGGAGTGACGGCATCTGATGGCAGAAGGTGGCGTGCCGCATCATGCTGTTGTGTTGAGCTCAGTGCGGCAGCCATATTCAAAATGAGCTTGTAAATAATTATGCATCAACTTCCTCCTGGAGTGTGTGATTCGACAGGAGGGGCACAGATAACTGACTCCTAATTAGGTAAACTCTGACTTTACCTACCTTTGCATATCATAAAAGCCAGTCAATACGGGATGCTCTGATTAGAGCTTACATTAATACACCCAAGAGCAGAGAAACGCCACAGTGTTAGTAAAGGCAACTCAATCAATGTGTCAGGGGTTGCTGGTGGTACTCTTGTCCAGAGGAGAATTGCCTAGCATTTCGGTGTTGGACTGCCTCAGGGCAGGACAAAGACTGATATGTTTGGGCTATTTCTTCTCTGTGAAAAAATAGTGAGCTAAAGACTCTGGGTAAGACTCTCGTAACCAGGACTAATGTCTGGCAGAGACACTCCCAGACCCAACTTGGTAATTTGCAACTCAATCAACCATCCATGTACAGGTATAAAAATTCCCCTTTACCATTCCTCGACTTGTTGTCTATGGCAATAAATGCCCTTGTGCTAGGTCTGAAGAGGTTCATGAAGTCCTGGTCGAAACTGCCACTGTCGCTATTAGGCAGGGTAGCCATCAACAAAATGATTATTCTCCCAAGGTTCCTGTACTTCAACAACATGCACAACTACACACAAGCATCCTTCTTTCGCTCCCTAGAGAAAATGCTTCGGGACTTCTTGTGGGGCACTGCGCGTCACAGACTCTCATTGGCAATACTGTACTTGCCGTTCGACAAGGGCGGGGTGAAACGCCCCAATCTGGAAAAGTATTACCTGGCGGCCCAACTTAACCATGTAGTCAAATGGCTAGCAGACGAAACCGACCCTAGAAATAGACTTACTACAACACCTAGTGGCCCCCACCCAACTGAAAGAAGCACTATGGGTCAAACTTGAGGGCCCACAACATACACCACTATTGATAACACTTGGCAGGAGGGTCTGGAAGAGAGCACGCGACTTACTAAAACTAGTAAACCCCTATTCACCAGAGGTGCTGATAGCAGCCGACACATGCAGGGAAGGTTCAGACATGCTGATAGTGAGAAAATGGGAAGAGATGGGGATATACACATGGGGCGATGTATATGAAGACAGGACTTTCTGGGAATTTGCTTCACTGCAAGAAAAAGAGGGGCTACTGACTGGGCAATTCCTCTGGTACCACAGAGTCCGGGAAACTGCTAGAGAAAAATGGGAAGGTTGGCCGGAGGAACCACAAGAGAGCCTGCTACTGACCCTGATGTACAACCTGAATGATGGCTGGAGACCGACATCTAGGCTGTATTGCATTCTGATAGATACACCCAACCCCAAAAATACATCGTTGAAAGAGCAACGGGAAAAAGACTTAGGACAACCATAACAGAGATGGAATGGGAGAGAACATTGGGCTTTCCTAAAGCCGTCTCCAGGAACCAATGCTTCAAACTAATACAATTGAATGTGCTGTACCGCACATACATGACACCACACAGAATAGCCATGTTCAAAAAGGAAGCGAGTTCCCAGTGCCCATGGTGTAAGGGTGAGAGTGCCGACATGCTACATATGTTTTGGGAGTGTGTGTGAGTGTGCAATTTTTGGGTACGAATAAAGCAAGCATGTAGTGAAGCGGGTATAAGGAGATATGAGTGGTCACTGAAGGAATGCCTGCTCAGCGCCTATCCCCGGATCAGCAAGCACAATCACGTAACCAGGTTCATGGACCTGGCCTGCATTATGGCCAAATGAACCATTGCCATGGCCTGGAAAACACCTACGGGCCACAATATGGAAAGTGGCGCAAAGAATTTGAAAGGTGGGCAGAGGCGGAGACCAAGGTGTGGGTAAAGGGAGTGATCAGATCAGAGCCAGATGTCATTGACAAATGTGTGGCATGGAAAGCATTACTATGTGACATGTTTCACCCGTCCAATGATAAGCCCCCATGAACTCTCCCACTGAAGTAAATTACACCTGAAGACTGCCCAGATAATCAAACCGCTGCGATACACAAACACCCCCCAACCGAGATAAGGGACCGGTAACCACCTCCCCAAACACTACATGCACGTGTAGGAAGTTGTTGTTAAAGGTTATTTGTTGTTGTTGAAGAAATATTTGAATAATGGGAATGTTTAACAGTTGTAATTAACAAGCATAGGCATGCGATGAGAGAATTGAAATGCACAACTGTAACTAAGCAAATGGCAATAAAAACATTCAAAAATAAATGGCAATAAATGCCTTTGTGGCATTTTTTACGTAGGCATCACCACACCTAAGGCCAAGACACGGTGAACAGAACCGCATCAGAACCAGATCTGGAAAATCCCCATTATCACAAAATTTCATCCAGTTACATCCTACCATTCCACAAATGAAAGTGGTCTTATTAGAACGGGTCAAACCATGTCGGAGGCGCTGTCACACGGCATCAGCAATGGCCGCAGCCTGAAAGCGCTCAATCTGAGACTCTGGAATCCTGCAACAATTTGGCCGCACCGCTGCAGCTAAAGACCTGCAACCTTCAAATATTTGCATCGGAATACTGTGGGGACATCTGCTATGAGTCCTAGCACCCACGGAATCTCGGAGGCACGGAGCTGAGGGGCTGCGCTGGGGCCTGTGGAGACTGCGACGTTGGTGATCGAGGTGTGCCCCTCCCCAGGTGTGGAAGATTTTGGCGCCAAGGTTCTCCGGGCGGACCTTTCCATGCGCGGCCCCCATGGTTGTGGTCTGCCGCTGGGCCTGGCACCCCTGACTTGGCTCTCTACAGGAGCACACCTGGTGGACATGCGGACCCTGGCCCCCAAACTGGGATCCCAACCTGGTTTCTTGGTGCCCTGGCCACACGATCGGCCTCTTCGCCCTCCTCCTTGGCGGTCCCTGAGCAGTGGGGGTGGTGGCCCTTGCCTCACCTTGACATCAGACGGGTGCCTTAGATGAAGTGACCCGTGTGGTTGGCCGGCGCCGGAGCACACCATCAGCGCGAGGAGTGAGTGGAGGAGGCGCGCCTGGAGGCAAGGCACAGCGGTAGGATGGGGTGGCGGGAGGAGCCCTGGAGCATCTCTATACACCGCGCACCCTCTCCCACATAAACAGATTAGGCCACTGACGGCTATTTGGGCCTGCGAGTCACTAATTTTTTTCATACCCTGACCAGATCTGCATGTCCGAAGAACGGCACAGAGACTTCCTTCACATTGCAGCCTACTTCTGATTGGGAATGCCTCCTATGATGTAATCCTGCTACCCGCAACCTCTGTCTAGGAGCCATAGCACGCACATAGTTTCTTCTGGCAGGTAGCACCTGGGAGACCCTGGTCGTAAGATAAGGAATCAAACTATTTTTGATCAATTGGGGGTCACTCCCTGCAGACCCCTGGGCCCAACAACAGTGGGTTCCAACTGTGGGCACCGAGAAACGCAATACGGCCTCTTCCCTATCCTGGTTCAGGGTGGCCGCCTCTCCCTGCAGTTTGGTGCCATAAGGCTCTGCCATAGTGAGTTTTTCCAGTACAGGTGTCACGACACTGAGGATTCGAACACACTATGTGCATAGGTCAATCATAAACCATAGACCTGGGGAGTGAACAGTAATTTGGCATTACCGCATTAGGCTTCTGTTGGAATGGGAAATCAGAAACGGCAGTCCAAAATGGAGCAATTCGCCAAGTCAGACCGAGATCAACCTGTGCAGGAATCTCCCAGAGCTAATCATCTCGATATCTCAGCCTTAAACCAAACTCTATTGGCCCTGCAGGAGAGCACAGATAATCTTGGGGCTAAAATAGATGCTTTGACCTGCAAAGTGGACGTTTCAGCGGTTCAAATTGAGAAACTATGTGGCAGGATATCGGAGGCTGAGCTGAGGATCGGGGAGGGGGAAGATAAGATCGCTGCACTCCAAATAGAGGTGGCTTCCCTGCAGCAAACTGTTAAAAGAGTGCCCGCTAAAAACGACAAACTTGAAGGGAGATCTAGGAGGAACAACATTCGAATTACAGGGGTGGCCGAGAGCACTCATATTGAAAACATGGAACTGTTTGTTGAAAAACTTCTTAAGGAGATACTGGATGACCCGCCTGTCACGAATATGTTCATGGTCGAAAGGGCCCACCACTTGCTTGCAACTAGACCACCGCCGGGTGCCCCCGAACAGGCCATAATAGACTGGATCTTTAATTATAGATACCGCGACACCCTGTTGAGAGTGCCGAGAGAAAAGCAAACTCTGCAATGTGGTTCATCGACGATACGCTTATTCCCAGATTTCAGCTAGCAAGTGCAGGATTAGAGAAAGACATTCCAAAATGTTAAAAACATTCTGAGGAAAGGTGTACGCTATTCGATGATGTACCCAGCAAAGCTCAGGGTGGTAACGCCTCTTTCTTCACTAACCCCGAAGAGGCTGAAAGATATGCTATGAATATCTCCGGTCCAGGGCCCTCCCCTCTGGCGACCCCTTGAAACGGCGGCCCGGCCCACAAGGTTAAACACGCGGGATCGGTGGGCACCACAGTGTCATTAGTAGGGTGACGGGTGTCTCCAACTGTTAAAAACGGTTTAGAAAATAGAGTCACCGGGATACCAAGATGGCGGCCATTGACGGAGGACGTGTCTAACAGTCTCTCCTTTTCGGGCTGACACAACAAGCTCATTAATGAAGAGAATCGAGTACCCCCGCGTGTAAATTACACTGGCGGGGTGGCGACAGCGCTCCCTCCCCCTGGGAAACAAAATAAAAAAGAAGCAAGAAGGAAGACTCATGGCTGCCGGGCCCCCGGAGGAACGATGGCGGATTAGTGAGCAGAGCCGCGCACGGAGCCCGGCGTGGGGAGGGGCGGTGGCGCCGGCTCTGCGGCGACTGAGAAAAGAACAGTGGACCCCCTCGGTCACAATATCCCGGGCCGCAGGATTAGACTTCCTTGTGACTGCAGCCGGCGTCCCCTCGGGGGACGAGAACGCAGCAGCCCGCAAGTACTGACCCGCCTCGCGCTGAAGAAGAGCTGCTCGAGGGTGCACCCAGGGGGTGTCTGACTCTCTCCCCTGCCGCTGCAGGAGATCTGTGGGAGAGCGTGTGGGGCGCCCGAGGCAGTGGTAGTGTCAGAGGGACACAAGGCTCTGTGCCCCAGGCAATGGCGGGCTATGAGGAGAGAAAGAGCCGCCCTGAGAGCAGCGGAGGTAAGGCCCAAGAAGGAACTTGTCGGACGGTGCATGGACTTCCATCAAGCGGAGAGAGTCCTCTGAGCACCCGGGTGGAGCCTGAAGCAGACCCCCCCGATCACAACATTCCGAGCTATGAGATTGGACTTCCTCGCGATTGCGGCGGGCGCCCCCCGGGGGCTAGGACGCGGCGGCCTGCGGGTGGCGGCCCACCGCCCGCCGAGAAGGAGCTGCACGGGGGTGCACCCGGGGGGGTGCCTGACTCCTTCCCCCACCGATACCTGAGATCTGGGGGGTTGTGTATTGGGCTCCCGAGGCGGTGGTTGTCCCCTCTGTTTGGTGCCTGCGTGGGGGGGGGGGGAGAGAGGCCCATATCCCCCAGCAATAGGTTGGAACTGGCACCGACCGCCGTCTGGCAATATCATTCCTGGCAATTAAAAGGTGATAGAGTTGGCAAACACAGCAAAGAGAATCCTTTATCGGCGAAGCCCCCCTCAGGACCACGTCGGACGGCTTCACAGGGTATATTCGAATGCACCCGAGACCCCCCACACACTATACTGCCATCGGTCTTCGTGGGAATATAAATGTCTAAAGCACAGGCCAGATCCTCCAAGCAATCCTCCCTGCAGAGAAGAAATTTGAGGCACTTCTGGGGACGCAGAACGACGATACCGCTGCATCGGAAGACTTACCCCCACTGAACCCCACCCAAGAAAAGATGGAAGGAAATGCAATGAGCAAGGAAGAGATGCAAGTATGTTTTAAAGAATTGCAATCACAACTACTAAGTTCAGTGCAAGAGCAATTTAAACTTCTTCGGGGGGGGATTGATGCAATCAATCCATGAAGTCCGCCAAGATGTCTCCAAATTGGGGGAGAGAACGGACGCAATTGAGCGAGCACACCAGCAGCTAGAGGATGACTCCCAGAAATCTGAGGAGACATTGGACAGAATAGCCCAGACCACTATGAATACTGAATGCCGGGCTTAAGGATACAGTTGGTCTGTTTGGCGACTAAAGGGTCAAATGAAACTGAAAAATGCTGTTGATCCACGTAACTGGAGAGTGTTCAAATGGTTGGAGGGGAGTAGGGAGCCCCTGCTTCCCCTAGTGTTAATATTTGGTTAAGTTCGCAGATTCACTGGATTGACGGTAAGCCACTAGAAACCCGTCCAAACTATGCAACACACACAAAAATGAAGATCCAGGATTCTGCGCCCAGTCATATCAAAAAATGTTTTAATATGTTGCCCTTTGGATAACACGTGTTTCGGCCTTCCTTGGCCTTTCTCAAATTAGGGCTATTGATTGGTAAAATTAACATCATTAAACCAATATTTAAGTCCAACAGTACGTAACCAACCCAAACATCAACAAACATAGGAAAAACATCCATTAGGAACCATTGTAACATCATAGAAGAGAAAAATGCATTTGTAGTGTATCCATGACGTTGTTTTTAGATCAACACAGACAGAGAAATAAGGGTTGGTGTAGGGAATGGATGCATGGGTTGAGAAAAAAATTAATTAATTTTCCATTTTCATATATATTCCATCCGTACAAAATGAAGAATAAATAATAAACAATAAACATGTAGCAGTGGGAGAGGTTCGAAAGATGGACAGGGACATAAGAAACAAGAAAAAGGAAGGGGGGAAAAAGAGAAAAAAAAGTATATTATTTTGAAATCCCATTTCAAAATTCAGCATTCAGAGTAATGTCGCTGTATTGCACTAAAGTTACCCTAAATTGGGTTCATTTGGTTATTGTTAGCCTTTTGCTCATGCTCTCGAGTTACTGGTGTAAGCCCATGTTCTTAACTCTGTTAAGGTTTTATTATCAATAAAAAAAACCATTAGGTCCTATTTTAAAGTATTTGATGTTTATATAATCAATGTGAGCCATAAATGACTATTCAAGCAACCCCAAATGTAAATCAATACACAAAATTATTATTTTAAAGCTATTAATGATCAAGATTGCATTACGTTAGCAAGTCACCCTAAACGCTTAACCGAATAGTAAGTGCCATCATGAAGAATTGCTGGTACCGGTAAGCATCTTTGCCCCATTTAAAAAGTCAAAAAATGCTACTAGTCTCCAAGTTTAATATGCCATGTACTCCTAATAGTATTATTCGATCGAAAGAGCTCCTAATGCTTGTTTCCATTGTTACAAGCAAATATTAAAATGTTACTGGTCCATTAAAGTATCTACGTTGTGATTGCATATATAATTCTATACAAAAGTTCCTGTAACTCACCTGCGCTCCGGTCATTCGCGTTGGCTCCTTGCTGTTAGTTCACAGCGTCCGCCATTTTGGGGCTATTTATATGTTGTCATGGCAATACGATGCCATGACAACAATTGAAACAATGAATGCTAATTTCCCCTTTTAAATCCATCACTAAATGGATAACATGAAGTATACATAGGTTGACTGCCTCTGAGACAAAAAATGTCTTCTATTCGTTAAATGTGTGACACTGATTAATAAAATCATACAGACTCGTGAGGATAGCATAGCAATGAAGTGAAAACACTTCCTTAATGATGTGGGAACAGCCATTCCCCTTAGGTCTGAGTATCTCTTGAATTATAAAAAAGGTGGCCTGCAAAAAATATTGATGCTGCCCAAATGTTCTTGGTTTTGGTAAAATTATATTCAAGTTACCTCTGGGGTGCAAGGCGGGCGCAAAACATTATGGGAACCGTAGTTTGTATATAAGACATTTAGAAAGCTCACCAGTTCTTAGGTTTGGTAATAGTTATTTAGTTTACTACTGCTGTGACTATTTAAGTTACCCCTGACGTGCAAAGGGGGTGCAATGTATTATGGGAACTGTACTTTAAGTATAATGGCATTTGGACTACTCACAGGTTCTTGGGTTTCGTCATTAATATTTAATTTATTCCTGACGTGTAAGGCAGGAACAATGCATTATGGGGATTGCAGTTTAGAAAGGCCAAAGTACACTCCCTGTAAAATATATACTTGAGATTTTAAGTCAAAACTACTGCAGGTGAACCCCATTACCGGTGTACCTGTAACTTATTCAACCGTTGATAGTCACAATCAGATATTTAATGATGTGGATATGCACATCGTGACCGCCGTTCTCCTCCTAAATAGTGTATTGATTATCTTATTTGTTATTAAATTCCTTATACCTTGTTTGATCAATGTATTTTAATATTTGACACTTGCTCCTTAACACAGAAAAATGTAGCTCTGTTACATAGTTTGTAATAGTTTGAATATGAGATCTCTTTCTTTGTATCTAGAAGGTGACAGCTACAGATTGCCATCATTAGGATTTGTTCGTGCACGTTGATAGTCACAATCAGATATTTAATGATGTGGATATGCACATCTAAAGGCGTGACCGCCGTTCTCCTCCTAAATAGTGTATTGATTATCTTATTTGTTATTAAATTCCTTATCTATATTCAAAGTGCACGAACAAATCCTAATGATGGCAATCTGTAGCTGTCACCTTCTAGATACAAAGAAAGAGATCTCATATTCAAACTATTACAAACTATGTAACAGAGCTACATTTTTCTGTGTTAAGGAGCAAGTGTCAAATATTAAAATACATTGATCAAACATTCCACCCAGACTTTGATCCGGTATTGTCATACATATTCGAAGGTCTACTCCAGTAGTGCTACAGGAACGACACCATTTCTATATCAAAATTCAAGCCTAACACTGTTGTGTTAAATAAACAAATTCATCTGGTTTCAGCTTGGCGTAGGGCTTTCACTCTATCGCCTCCTCTTTTAGATAATGTTACTTGCTTTACGCCTACGAATCTAATAGAGTTCTTGTCATCCAATTGGTGTTTCTTTTGCCAATGCATGGCTAGTGGTAACGTCGAGTCTTGGCTTCCAATCTTCATCAGGTGCTCCCGAATCCTAATTCTGAGATCCCTTTTGGTACTGCCTATGTACATCTTTTTACAGGTACAAATTATTACATACACCACCCACTTGGTTCTGCAATTGATCATTTCTTGTATTGTAATGATTTTTCCGTTTTGGCGTACTAGTTCATTTGTTTTGTCTTCTGCAAATTTACACATTGTGCAAAACCCGCTTTTCCTGAAACCTGGTAGTTTAGTATTCTACCATGTGTGTTAAACTTCCTCTTTCTGGTCCGGTAATAACGATGGGCAAATGATTGATTTTAGAGTACTTACTTTCTTGAAAGTGATAGTAGGTCTCTCATTGATATGATGGTGTAAGTGTTCATCCAGATGTAGTAGTTACCAATGTTTGTGTAGAATCTTCCTGATTTTTTGATGATCCTTATTATATTGTGTTATGAACACTGTTGACCTTAGTTGATCTTCTGGTTTACTTTTTGGATATAAAGGTATCCTGTTGACTGAGGTTTTTAGTTTTCTCGAAAGCCTTCTGTAAGCATTTGTTTGGATATCCTCTTTTTTGCATCTATTTCTGAGGAAATTACATTCCTGATGAAATTTCAGGTCATCTTTGCAATTGCGTCTCGCTGTAGTATATTCCCCAAGTGGAATGTTGCAAATGGTTGTGCGTTGGTGACAGCTGTTAGCATGCACAATGGAGTTGACTTCGGTTGGTTTCCTAAAAGTGTAAGTTTCCAAGTGGTCATCCTTGACATGTATGGTAAGATCCAAGAAATTAATTCAATGAACATTGTTCTCTCCAGTGAAAGTTATATCAAAAGGGTTCTGATTGAGTCTGTCAGTGAATTCATGAGGTAATAGGTCTGGTCCATCCAAAATCAGAAAGATATCATCAATATATCTTATCCACAATTTAGCTCTCTCCTGAAAGCATGGGTATTGATATACTGTGAAATCTTCTAGCATACCCATGAAGATGTTAGCTAGTGCGGTGGCATATTTCGTCCCCATTGCTACTCCTCTGAGTTGTTGATACAAGCAATTGTTAAAAGTGAACAAGTTAGACTCAAGTGTTATCTGTAACATCTCCTTGAGCATGTCAATTTGTAAATAGTACGAAGCAGAGTCGTTCCTGAAAGCAAAATCTATAGAGGCGAGTGCCCATTTATGCTGAATTGATGTATAAAGTGCTTTTACATCCAGAGTAGCCAATCTAAAGGAATCTTGCCAAGTAAATGGTTGAAGTATATTGATCACGCTGGACGAGTCCCGTAGATAAGATTGTACTTTACTTGCTCTTGGTTTTAAAATATCATCCAAGTATTCAGATAGCTTTTCAGTCACCCATCCTATGCCACTTAGAATTGGGCGACCCTAAGGGATATTTTCGTAGTCTTTATGAATTTTCGATAGAAAATACATAGTTGGAGTCACTGGATTTTTAATTATGAGATAAGATCTTTCTTCATCAGTAATTAAACCTTTCCTGTGCCAGCTCATTATCGATTGTTCAATATTGATTAGTGTTGTTTGATGTACTTCACTGTTGATTAACCTGTAACATCCTGGTATTGTTAGGTGGTTCACAGCCATAGTTAGGTAATCCTCTCTGTCCATAATAACAATATTACCCCCTTTATCTGCCTCCTTGATCATTATAGAGGTATCCTCTGAAAGATTCTTGAGAGCTTTCCGTTCTCCTTTTGTCAGGTTGTCTTGTACCGAAGTGGGGCATTGTGTATCATGTGTACTACATTGAGAAAGATTATATAGATCTTGCGTAACTGCTCTGTAAAATGTATTGATAATATTATCATTGGATAATTGAGGAATGAATTTGGATTTAGTTTTCAACTCCTTAGTGGTCAAGGGATCTGGTTTGATTCGTAGTTCATGTAGTAAGTTCCGTATCTCGAAATTCTCATCTTCTGTCAATGATTTGTGTGTTGCACTATGTATCTAGAGCAGCAATGCGAGGACCTTGAAAAAAGATCAAGGAGATCCAATATTAGAATCAAAAACTTGCCGGAAACAGTAGGGGAGGCGGACTTGAAGTCTACAGTTACACAATTGTTTGTCAAGATCCTGGCTGAAGAGGCGGACCCTGAGATCGGGTTAGAACAAGTCCATAGAGTGGGACCAAAAAGAGGGCCGGAACCGGGAATAAGACCTAGGGATGTCCTAGTGGCCATGACATCCTACACACAGAAAGAACAAATACTGCGCAAGGCCAGACAGTCCCCTCCGACAAGAGTGAATGGCAAGGAAATAGTTATACCAGGACCCTTCCCAGTCCACCTTGCTTAAAAGACGGCTGATGGGCCTGGTAGTTTGCCACCTAATTGCGGCCAAGTTAAAATACAAGTGGACTTTCCCGTTTGGACTCTTGTTCACATGGGAGGGAGTCCAGCACAGAATCACTTCCTGTGAAGAGTGAGAAACGCTACTGGGCACAGTGAGCGAAGAAGATGGGGTGTGCCCAGGGTCCCAGAGGAGGCCTAAAGGAACACACCAGTGGGAAAGATGGGAGATGGTACACAAGAAAAGAGGAAGAAGGAAGGCTCAGTAAGCCCGGGGGTGGGCTACATGCCCTCTGAACACAGACTAAACTGAAGTTTGGTGATGCAACACCACCTGGAAAAGAAGAAAGTGGTTGATGTACTCGATGGACAAATAACAGGCCATGGAAAGTTAGCGGAAGGAATCCAATGGAATATCCAGTGGGGTTTAGGATCCCCCACGTAAGGTGTCTGAGGGTAATCACGAGCCGGGAGCACGGGACATGTCGTCCCAGGGAATATAGCAACCCGGCTCTGACCTCAGGGGTTTTGTCGGGAGGGGTGGGATTTGGGAGAGGTTCTCAAGTTAGAAGTGACGGGGCGACCACTGGCAGAGCGTAGAATACACATGAAATGCGAGGCAGATGCAGCAAATTAATTCACCAATCATCCAATTAATACAAATCATAAGACTCTGGTGACTGTACTCTCGCAAAATGTAAGAGGCATGAACACCCCCATAAAAATGGCCAAACTGGACAGACAGGCTTGGAAGCAAAATGAAAATCTATTACTGTACCAGGAGAAGCATATCAAGAAAAGTGATAAAACCTGTGTGAAGATAAAAGGGGCGAGACACATCTTACAGTCAAATGCAGAGGGAAAGAGGACTGGAGTCCTGGTGGCCGTAATGGACACTCTGAAAGCACAGATACATGACCACAAATCAGATAAAGAGGGGAGATATGTCTTTCTAAATATCACGTTGGAAGCGAGACGGATCACCTCGGCATCGGTCTATGCCCCCAACGTTGGCCAAGAAGCGTTCCTTAAGGACATGTTACGATCTTTAGAACAATTTGCGACGGGGGAAATCATACTGGGAGGAGACCTGAATTTAGCCTGGAATCCTGCCCAGGACAGATCAGGTAGAACCAGCGATGGATCAAAAGCCCCCTCGGAGGCATTAAAGAGACCTTTAAACACCCTCTCCCTGCTTGATGTCTGGCGGGCAAAGTACCGAGTCCAACAAGAATTCACACACTACTCTCATGTTCACAACTCCCTATCGCGAATAGACTGCATCTGGGTCTCCGTGACCCTTCCAGGTGCAATCAGAGAAGTGGAGACGGGCCCCATTGTTCTTTCAGACCACGCCACAATAACGTTATCCATGACATTTAACCCTAGAGAAAGTAGGGAGTGGGCCTGGCGATTTCCCACAGACCTTCTGCAGGACCCAGTGCTGGCAGAGGAAATCAGGGAGAAGATTGACACCTACTTCATCGAAAACAACACGGAGGAGACCGGACAGGACATTGTGTGGGATGCCTTCAAGGCGGTTCTAAAGGGAGAGTGAATAGCAATGAAATCCAAGAGAGATAAGCAACTAGCGCAGTGGGAGTGGGACCTGGAAGCCCAACTAAGAGATGCGCAGAGAGAAGATGCGGCTAACCCCAGCAGGGCCAAAAGGCGGGCCATGCAGTATATCCAAGGTCAATTGGAGCTTCTGCACACCCGGAGGGTAGGCCACGCGCTCCTGAGAACGAAGAAGAAATACTATATCCTTGCTAACAAAGCAGAAGCCCTACTTGCCCGACAGCTTCGTGAGAAGACTAAGGAAAAATTCATCCTGGCTCTGCTGGATCCCTCTGGTACCCGGAAAACGACCAACGAAGGAATGGGTGAGATTATGAGATCCTATTTTCAGACACTACAGACACCCCAAAAGAGGAGGACAAAGAACTCTACCTTTAGGGAGTGCCCCTTTCCCCGAATATCAGAGGAGGCCCGGGAGGCTCTCGATTGGGACATCTCACAAGAGGAAGTGTTACAGGCTATTAAACAACTCCACAAGAACAAAGCACTGGGTCCGGATGGATACACTGACACCTTCTACAAGCAATATCGGCATGTACTAGCCCCTAGACTTACGAATCTCTTCAACACTTTCAAATCAAGGGGTACTGTTACAACATCAATGAACGAGGCAAAACTGGTGCTCTTTGCAAAACCGGGAAAAGATCCCACTCTCCCAGGTTCATACAGACCGATTGCATTGATAAACCTAGATGCAAAACTCTTAACTAAAGTTCTAGCGAATAGACTAGCACCACACTTGTCCACGATGGTGGATGCGGACCAGTCGGGCTTTGTCCCCACAAGACAATCGGCGGACAACACCAGGAGAGTATGTCATATAATAGAGAAAGTCGAACGCATGGACCTGGAGGCTATAATGGTAGCCTTAGACGCTGAAAAAGCGTTCGACCGTGTAGAATGGTCGCAGCTCTTCCGAACAATGCAACACATGGGCTTTGGAGATTCCTACATGAGGATGATGAGATCAAATTACAAAAACCCCTCCTTGAGAATCTCCATCAATAGCTACCTATCCAAGGCCGTTTGCACAAACGAGGGGTACAAAACAAGGATGCTCGCTCTCCCCCCTTCTCTACGCCCTATTTCTGGAACCTCTCCTAGCAAGGATTCGGCGGCATCACTTAATCTGGGGAGTCCAGATGGGCGGAATGGAGCATAAAACAATGGCATTTGCTGATGATATGCTGTTGGCCCTGACGGACCCGGCCAGATCACTCCCCACCTTGATGAATGAGCTGGAAGCATTTCGAACAGTCTCGGGCCTTAAAATAAACAAAGCGAAATCAGAGGTACTGAACTTGTCGGCGGACCCTGTAACCATCTCACGCATAACACAGGAGCAAGGAGTGAAGCTATCGCGAGAAAAGATCACCTATCTCGGAATTAAACTTGCCGCTAAAATGAGCCATCTCTACGCTGCAAACTATCCAGATCTGCTCATCCACCTCCAAAAAATGCTGATGAAATGGACACCTCTTTCCACTTCATGGTGGGGGCGCATGGCGGCAGTGAGGATGTCGATTCTCCCTAAAGTTTTGTACTACTTTCAAACCCTTCCGATCAGGGTCCCAGGAACGTTCTTCCACTCCTTGAACAAGATGACGCCTCCATACGTGTTGCAGTGCAAAAGAGCGAGATTAGCAATGGCCACGATGACAGCAGCCGTTCAAGAGGGGGGACTGGCTTATCCGCATTTCAAGAAGTACTATGAAGCGGTGCAGCTGAGAGTCATCAAGGAATGGGTGGCCAATACCCCACAGACCAAATGGGCACTCCAGGACATGGCAGTGGCGGGGGGCCCTCTAACGAACCTCCTGTGGTCCCACAAACACCACAGGCACGTGAATACCCGAATAAGCGAACTACTGTGCGCTCCCCTTTATGTATGGGACTCAGCGATAAGGAGAGGTAAATTAACGACGCACCCCTCCCCATTTGCGCCACTTTTTAATAACCCTGACTTTCCACCGGGGATGGATCCGAAGGCCTTTACCTCCTGGAAAAAGGCAAATTGTACCGTTATACTCAACTATGTCACTGGCTAACCACCCCGACCAATGCTGAAGCAGGAACAAGGGATCTCACGCAGTTTGAGGCTTTCATGATAACGGACCCAGGTACACGAGGACTGATATCCACCCTTTATGGCCATCTGAACTAACAAGGAGAAGAAATTAGATGGCTATATATGAGGAAATGGGAAGGGACGCTTGGGAAGCAAATTCTGCGTTCCCACTGGGAAGGAACGTGGCGAAATGTCATCACCTTGACGAGATCCATTCACCTACGGGAAATGTGGCAAAAAGTTCTGCTGCAATGGCATCTAACACCACAGAGGCTGAAGGACATATTTCCCAACACTGACGGCTTATGTTGGCGTGGATGTCAACAGGAAGGTGACTGGAGACATGTCTGGAGAAGATGCCCGAACATTGACCCTTTTTGGAACGAAGTCAAGGCTCAGGCGGGGAGAATGGTTCGTGGATCTGACCAACTAGGGGACGATGTGTGGATGGCAGGCATATGGGACCCCACACAGAAGGTGTACTCTAAGCGCCAGAGGAAGGTGATCATGATTCTGATCGTTGCAGCCTGGCTGGTCATAGGCCAAGACTGGAAAAAGCAGAGGCTCCCGTCACAACTTCAATGGCTGCGAAAGGTATGGCACTTTGTAACTATGGAATGGATGACATGCAAACTACAGGGGGTCACCGAGACTTTTCGTAGGGACTGGGGACCAGTTCTCCAATACCTCCAAAGTGACTATATGCTCGAATGGTGCCCCCATAACATCCGCATTCTTAACTTGTTTTAGAGTTTTACACTGTGCTCTGCATATGTGTGATCACAATGGCTACTTATCTTGAACCCGAGGGATCTAAGGGGCGAGAGGGGGGAGGAAAGAAAGGGGGTGGGGTTTCTGCAGCTGTCATATTTTATACCTTAAAACTTAATAAAAAGATTTGAAAAAAAATAGAAAATAGAGTCACCGAAGCCGTGTGTAATATATGGTAGGGAGTCTGCGGCCACAAGGAGGCGCAGAAGCCACCAGTGTCAGGGCTGGAGTCAATGGTAGAGTTGTGGGGGACCTGGGAGGAGTTAAGGAGGCCTGGGGTTGTGCCAGCAGCTTCTCCAGGCGAGTTCTCCGTCCTTTTTTCAGAAAGAAGGCCCAGGGATGGAGAACCGCCCGGAAACTACATCTCCCAGCAGGCCGTGAGCTTCACAGACCTGCTGGGAGCAATCGGATCCCACGCGCACAACTGCGCATGCGCGAGCCGCGCCCAGGGAGCTCCGCTCGCAATCCTGGCCTTCGGCGAGAGAGGACGTGTTCTTCCCGAGCTCCAGGAGGCACGCCTACACGGGGCACCGCCCGCCTGCCACATCCCCGGCCCCGCGTACAAGAAAAAGCTAAGTACACGTTTAACTTCTGTCGGAGTGAGACGCGCTGAGTGAGTCGCGCTACGCGCGGCAGGATCTAAGTTCCTAGGCTGAAGTGAAGCACAGGAAACTCGATTATTAGTTGCATGCAGAGCATGATTACTAACCCCAAGTCGGAGTGGGCTAGGCGGTGAAGTAACCGCACTAATTAACAATCTTGTAATCTCGCAGGGAACGTTCTAAAGGAACGACTTTTTGCACGCACGTGCATTGACTTTGTTTTACTGTTCACAGCCTGTAGTTGCGTCGGACCAGGTGAGAAGTCTCACAGCCCATCAACACAGAAAGGCCCAAGGACCTCGAACTCACGCAGAAGCCAGAGCTAAGTGTTTAGCACTTGTTTGCATGTTATTGTTGTTTGCCTACACATGGGGTAAATGTGGGGTACTTGTGATTGCACATCTTTTATGATATCTTGGGCAAGCATTACAAAAGTGACACCAGAGCACAAGGTGATCATTGGTTAGAGGCTCCAATACAAAAGCCTCCCAAGAAATAGTCTCTGAGTTGAATATGTGGTACTAGAGGTGCATGTATGAGAGGGCGGTGTATCTCAACTGAATACCTGCAAGATCGGCACAGGAGTCGAGGAGTACGTTACCCCTATTTCCCCCCAACCCATCCATTGTTCATTCCTAAACCTCTTTCCGGTCATCCTGAACTCCCTCTACCTATCCACTCTACGGACCCTAACCCTCTTTCCCCAGAGGGTTGCAGAGGCCTGTGGTGTCTATTTCCCAGGTGCCAAAACCCAATGGGAAGGGAGGCGTTTGTGCTGCTTCTGCGCCTGTCAAGAGGAGTGAGGATCTGACAGAATTGCGAGCCCACGTATCTTTTGGCGCCCAGGCAGCACAATCATGGCAGACGTAGTAGCCCTTCTCCAGGAGTTGAAAGCCGAATTGGCGGCAACCAGGCAGGATTACCAAAATCTAGCAGGCCAAGTTCATACCTTGACTGTCCAGACCCAGGCCCAAGCAACGCCTTTGCCTAGACAACCCCCACCAACTCCGGTACAAGTACAGGTAGCCACGGAGCCAACCTTGCCGCTTGCTGCTCCTGAGCGGTATCATGGGGACCCACAGAATTTTAACCAGTTCATCATGCAATGCCAATTACATTTTTTGACCAAACCCGTAGTGTCAGAACAGCTCAATCTCGTAAGGCATTTGTGATTTCCTACCTGACGGGAGATGCAGCTTCATGGGCGACACCTTTGGTGCGCAAGGACGGTGCCTTGTTGTACAGTTGGGACATTCTTAGAAGAATTTGGTAAAATATTCAACCGTAGGGCAGCAACCTTACTCAAGGATCGGGAGTTGCTGCAGCTGCGACAAGGGAACAAGGATTTGGTGACGTATGTGACAGCTTTCAATCGGTTGGCAGTAGAGACCGACTGGCCTCAGGAGAAAAGAATGGCCCTGTTTTATCAGGGTCTAAGAGAAGAGCTAAAGGATTTAGTGGCCCAAGTCGACCCCCAGCCTGAAGACTGTTCTACTATGATAGATTTGGCACTACGGTTAGACCAGAGACTAAGTGAACGTCGCCAGGACCGTCGCAAATGGGACAACAAACCTATGGTCCGGCTAGATCAACAAAAAACTAGCAAGGCATCGAAAAAAGGAACTGAAGAACCGATGCAGATTGGAACTGTACGAGGCCCTTTGACTAAAGAGGAGAAGGAGAGAAGAAGAAGAGACAAATTATGTCTCTATTGTGGTAAATCGGGCCACTTTGTCCGAGAATGTACAACTAAACCACCCGGTAAAGGAACTTCGTCGGGAAACGCGGCAGCTCGTCCATGAAGGGGGTGAGGGCGAGCAAATCTGAAGACACCCCAAAGATGTTAGCAAACGTACACCATACTCCGTCTGTTCACATAATGCTGGCTGGTCATCTAAATGTGCAGGGGAAACGTATACCAGTGTCACTGATGGTCGACTCCGGGGCCACGGGTAACTTCGTGGATGACCAAGTAGGAAGAAGATTAGGGCTTCCATTGAGAACTAAGAAACAACCAGAACCAGTGAAGTCAGTGGACGGATCGCCATTGGTTTCGGGTCCCATCACTCAACACATGCAATCCATGGAGCTTGAGTGTGGAAAAAGACATCGAGAGATCATCGATTTCGATGTCATCACAGCACCTCAATTTGGGTTCATTTTGGGCTTAGAATGGTTACGACTACATAACCCAATCGTGGATTGGATCACAGGAACTTTACAGTTCACCTCAAAGTATTGCCAGACTAGTTGTAGTGTGGAGGAACGTTGTCCCCATTTTGTAGGAGGCAGTACAGATGTAGTTCTACCAGAGGAATATGAGGAGTATCGGGACGTCTTCAGTAAGGTGGCCGCTGAGACCCTACCACAACACAGGCCTTTTGATTGTCGCATAGACTTGGAAGCGGGTGCGGTACTACCTTGTAGTAGGATTTATGCGCTCACTGAAGCCGAGAACGAGCACCTGAAGGAGTACATCGAGACCAACCTGGCAAACGGTTTCATACGGCATTCAACATCCCCAGTATCCTCTCCTTTGTTCTTCATACCAAAAAAAAAACGGAGACCTAAGGACTTGTATTGATTACAGGGCGATCAATCGCATTACCATCAAGAACCGTTACCCGCTGCCTTTGATTCCCGTGTTATTAGACCAGGTACGGGGATCCACCATATACACGAAGTTGGATTTGCGGGGCGCGTATCATTTGGTGCGCGTCAGAGAGGGCGATGGATGGAAAACGGCATTCAGGACCAAGTTCGGCCTGTACGAATATCAGGTCATGCCCTTTGGGCTCTGCAATGCCCCTGCAGCTTTTCAACACTTCTTGGATGAGGTGTTACGAGGTTATTTAGATGTATTTGCCATCGTATACATCGACGACATCCTTATCTATTCTCACAACGCAGAGGAACATCAGGGTCATGTGAAGGCTGTCCTACAGAGGTTGCGAGAACATAAGCTGTATGCGAAACTCGAAAAATGCCAATTCCACCAAACCACAGTAGAGTTTTTAGGATTCATCTTATCACCTCAAGGAGTTACTATGGATCGAAAGAAAGTGCAGGCCATTGCAACCTGGCCCTCCCCAAGCTCCGTGAAAGAAGTGCAAACAGTATTGGGATTTGCCAATTTCTATCGCCGGTTTATCGAAGGATTCGCAAAAAAGGTACGACCCATCACTCAGTTGTTGCGAAAAGGTGTTCCTTTCCAATGGAACGAAAAGGCTGAAGCAAGTTTCCAAGACTTGAAAGAAGCATTTGTGACAGCACCTGTCTTGCAACATCCAGACCCTGCTAAGCCTTACATCATAGAAACTGACGCATCCAGTTATGCGGTGGGTGCTATCCTGTCGCAGCGAGACGATCATGGACAACTACATCCAGTTGCTTATTATTCAAGAACATTACTACCAGCAGAACAAAATTATGTGATAGCAGATAAAGAGCTGTTAGCCATAAAGGTAGCCTTTGACGAGTGGCGTCATTACCTCATGGGAGCTGGCCACCCAATCACCATCTATACAGATCATCGAAATTTACAATTCTTGAAATCCGCTAGAGCCCTTAGTCCGAGACAACTTAGATGGGCTATGCAGTTCTCAGAATATGACTTCATCGTCACATATCGACCTGGAGTGGAAAACCGGAAGGCAGATATACTATCTCGGTATCCAGAGTCAAATTCGCTTCTGCCAAAAGACTTGGATGAACCCAAACCGATTGTGGACCCAATCCGTGTAGTGGGAAGTGTGGTGGTGGACGTCATATTCGAAAAGATTTGGAAGGCAATGTCTGCACAGGATCTGATAAGATGGGCTAGTGGAGGTCAAGAACAGACCATAAAAGAGGGCTTACCATTTTACAAATCTGCACTGTACTTACCTACCAAACCGCTCCGACAACAAGCTATTAAATGGTGCCATGACTCCCCTTTTGTGGGTCATCCTGGAGCATGGAAAACCAAGGAGCTACTCAAACGCCATTTCTGGTGGCCTAGTTTACAAAAGGATGTGCTCCAGTACATATCAGGATGTGAAATCTGTTTGAGAAACAAGACCGAACACAGGAAACCTGCAGGTACATTGCAACCCCTTACCACTCCTCCAGCACCGTGGCATACAGTGTCCTTGGATTTAATTGTTGATCTGCCACCCAGTCAAGGATTTTCAGCTATCCTGGTCGTGGTGGACTATTTATCCAAGATGGCTCATTTTATACCATGTAAGGGCACTCCAACTGCCAGCTCAATAGCGAACCTATTTCTACAACATGTGGTGCGACTCCACGGCCTACCTTATGGAATAGTTTCAGATCGGGGACCTCAGTTCACTTCACGATTCTGGCAAGCGTTTTGCAAAACTGTAGGAATCGAGATTCGATTATCCACCAGCTACCACCCAGAAACCGATGGTCAAACCGAGAGATTAAATCAAACTCTGGAACAGTATTTGCGGTGCTTAACACAAGGAAAAGAAAACGAATGGGCAGAAGTGATTTGGCTGGCCGAATTAGCTTACAACAATGCAGTACACGCATCAACCAAGGTTACCCCGTTTTATTGTGCCTATGGCTATCATCCCCGATTTCAACCTGTGCCTTTGGAATCAATACCCGAAGTACCAGCAGTCTGTGAGAAGCAGAAACAGTTGGAGAACATTTGGCGAATCGCACAACACAACCTGAATCTCGCCAAAGCGACTGATAAACGTCATGCAGATAAGAAAAGAAGACCAGGTCCACAATATCGGGTGGGGGACCGGGTGTGGCTTTCTACGCGCAATTTGCATTTACGAGGGTCTCGCAAGTTCTGCCCACGCCACATTGGTCCATTCCCAATCGAGGCTTTTGTGGGTCCTGTGGCAGTGAAACTAACCCTACCCTCATCCATGAAGATACACCCCGTGTTTCACGTCTCTTTGATAAAACCAGCCCCAGCCTCCATAAGATCCAAAAAATCCTTGCCTATTCTAATAGATGGCGTCCCAGAATACGAAGTGCACAATATCCTGGATTCACGCCGAAGACAGGGGTCCCTTTGGTATTTGGTGGACTGGAAAGGGTACGGCCCAGAAGATCGCTCTTGGGAGCCCGCAGGTAACATTCATGCTCCTCGACTCCTCCGCCAGTTTCATCTGTTAAATCCTGCTAAACCAGGGCCTGCTGGAGGGAGGGGGAGTATTGTCAGGGCTGGAGTCAATGGTAGAGTTGTGGGGGGCTGGGAGGAGTTAAGGAGGCCTGGGGTTGTGCCAGCAGCTTCTCCAGGCAAGTTCTCCATCCTTTTTTCAGAAAGAAGGCCCAGGGATGGAGAACCGCCCGGAAACTACATCTCCCAGCAGGCCGTGTGCTTCACAGACCTGCTGGGAGCAATCGGATCCCACGCGCACAACTGCGCATGCGCGAGTCGCGCCCAGGGAGCTCCGCTCGCAATCCTGGCCTTCGGCGAGAGAGGACGTGTTCTTCCCGAGCTCCAGGAGGCACGCCTCCGCGGGGCACCGCCCGCCTGCCACATCCCCGGCCCCGCGTACAAGAAAAAGCTAAGTACACGTTTAACTTCTGTCGGAGTGAGATGCGCTGAGTGAGTCGCGCTACGCGCGGCAGGATCTAAGTTCCTAGGCTGAAGTGAAGCACAGGAAACTCGATTATTAGTTGCATGCAGAGCATGATTACTAACCCCAAGTCGGAGTGGGCTAGGCGGTGAAGTAACCGCACTAATTAACAATCTTGTAATCTCGCAGGGAACGTTCTAAAGGAACGACTTTTCGCACGCACGTGCATTGACTTTGTTTTACTGTTCACAGCCTGTAGTTGCGTCGGACCAGGTGAGAAGTCTCACAGCCCATCAACACAGAAAGGCCCAAGGACCTCGAACTCACGCAGAAGCCAGAGCTAAGTGTTTAGCACTTGTTTGCATGTTATTGTTGTTTGCCTACATATGGGGTAAATGTGGGGTACTTGTGATTGCACATCTTTTATGATATCTTGGGCAAGCATTACAAAAGTGACACCAGAGCACAAGGTGATCATTGGTTAGAGGCTCCAATACAAAAGCCTCCCAAGAAATAGTCTCTGAGTTGAATATGTGGTACTAGAGGTGCATGTATGAGAGGGCGGTGTATCTCAACTGAATACCTGCAAGATCGGCACAGGAGTCGAGGAGTATGTTACCCCTATTTCCCCCCAACCCATCCATTGTTCATTCCTAAACCTCTTTCCGGTCATCCTGAACTCCCTCTACCTATCCACTCTACGGACCTTAACCCTCTTTCCCCAGAGGGTTGCAGAGGCCTGTGGTGTCTATTTCCCAGGTGCCAAAACCCAATGGGAAGGGAGGCGTTTGTGCTGCTTCTGCGCCTGTCAAGAGGAGTGAGGATCTGACAACCAGCACCCCTCCGCGTTCCTTGGTAATTTAGTTCGACTTAAGTTGATGTTGGCTATGTTTAGGGTGGGGGGTGGGTTAGGGGAGCCGGTAGGTTGGTGTTTCTGTTGTGGGTGGGGGAGGAGGCGAAGGGTTAATGGATCAAGCTTGAGTAAGTTTCTAAAAAAGGGAAGGGGGGCACATACACTTCCGTTGGCATGCACAGTTACACACGATTGAATGCTGAAACGCACAAGACACACTACCTGATACAGAGAGTCCATACAGCGCCAGTAAGGTTGCATGGTCCAATCATACATGGCAAACTATGTAGGGGATAATGCCTAGTTGGGAGGGGTCATAACCATACTAACTTGGAATAAACAAGGGTTTACTAATAGTAAAAAAGCATGTCTGATTACGAACTACGCTAGCAACCACCGGATGAATGTTTTGTGTATTCAAGAGACTCACTTGGGGATAGCGCAAAAAAAACCTCCCCAGTTTCACCGGTTGGGGGGTGCATATATATGGTTCTTTTTTATTCTTCTCAATCTCGGGGAGTGGCTATATATATTCATCGATCCTTGGAATTTTAACTCCATAAAGTTATTACAGACAAAGAAGGTTGTTTCATCCTTTTTGCAGTGGAGATAAAGGGATGGCGTATCATCTTTATTAGTATCTATGATCCTAATTACGACTGCCCAGACTTCTTTCAAACGTGCAGAATCCTTACCTTCCTTCCCTAGCTATGAAGTGGTATGGGCGGGTGAATTTAATATGGTATTGACAGTAGATAGGGATAGATCCTCCACCGCCCAAACAACAGTCTCATAGGCTGTCCAGAAATGGAAGGCCATAGCGAGAGATCACTCTTTTATAGATACGTGGAGACTCTTACACCCTACCGACCGGGAGTTCACTTTCTACCCCGGGGTACAAGGTAGATCCTCTAGGATTGATTATATCCAAATGTCTCCAGAGTTAGCCCAGGGGAACTAGAACGCCAGTATTCTTCCCCATACATTATCGGATCACTCCCTGGTGTTGGCCAAATTTGAGAAACCCCAGGTTCCACATAAACAGCTTATATGGAGGTTTAGAGCCCGGGCTCTGGAGGATGTTGCTTTTAGGGAAGATTTTCATTAACATATCATTGAATTCTTCCACATGAATGTGGACTCTGTCCCTGACCCTAGGATAATATGGGAAACCTTTAAAGTTTATATACGTTGTTGTTGCATTTCTAAGGAAGGGGGTGTCCTGAAAAGTATCTGTAGGTCTATCTCAGCCTTAGAAGGGGAAATTAAGAGCCTGGAGGCAACGCAGGTACAGACAGACACTCAGGAACTACAGTCCCTGTTAGGGAAAAAGAGGGAGGAGATCCGCATGCTAATGTCTAGTGAGGAACGCTTCTTGGGAGATCCTATTGTGACAGCCAGATTTAGGAGGGGGATCGCCCTAGTAGAACACTAGCCTGAGCAATTAAACAGGAAAGGCATCCCGACCCTATATTGGAGGTAGAGAGGGAATCTGAGGACATTGTTAGAGACAATGAAGAAATCAATGAGGTATTTCGGGCCTTCTATGAGAGGCTGTACTCGACGCGCCTTACCGCAGGCCATGATGCCATTGTACAATACTTGTATAGGACTGCACTGGGGTGGCTCGACCCAGAGCAGGACGCTTCACTGAATGATCATCCTTCGGATGAGGAATTCCTCAAGGTGATTCGTTCCCTCCCAAATGGTAAGGCCCCTGGTTTAGACAGTATCACGGCTGAAATGTACAAGGCTTTCCCTGATCTCCTTATTCCGCAGTAACGAAATATGTTCGAGTTCACCAGGTCAGCTGATACACTTCCAGAATTTACCAAGAGCCCAACAAAGACCCATGAAAATGATCCTCATATAGACCCCTGTCCTTGATAAATACTGCTAATAAGATCCCTGCCAAACTCCTAGCTGACAGACTCCTCTCTCATATGCCCAGCCTGGTCCTCCTGGAGCAGGCAGGCTTCATTCCAGGTCAGTCCACTCAAAATAACCTGCGAAGATTATTTACACTGATGCATAATAGTAACACCGAAGTCCTAATGGCCGTGGCCGCCCTCGCTGCAAAGAAGGCCTTTGACTCGGTCGAATCGCCCTTGCTGTTCGAGATTCTCCGTCGGACAGGCATCGGCAATACTTTCTTACAGTGGATAGCTTGCTGTAGACAGCCCCCAAGGCAAGGGTGTATACCAATCAAATGCTAATGTGCATAATATTTCCTACTAGGGGGACTAGACAGGGCTGCCTCCTTTCCCCCATCCTATTCGCCTTAGCGATTGAACCCGTGGCCTGCGCTCTGCGTGAATTTCATTCCCATAGGGGGATCAGCCAGCCCATGTGTACGTCAATAGTATCGTTATACGCGGACGACATGATGCTTTATGTTAAGCACCCACGAAACAATCTAATCCCGATAATGGAGGAGATTGCAGACTTTGGTACACTTTCTGGTTTACAAATTAACTGATCCAAGTCGGAGATTCTCCCTCTTTCCAAGTCTAACACAACTAGACATTGGAGACGCTTTCGCTTGGTGCCCACAGGGTATCCGATACTTTGGCATCCAGGTCTCCATGTCCCTCGTCAAGTTATACGAAGAAAACTACGTGGTAGCCGTGGAGAACCTGGAACACAAGGTGGATACTTGGAGAAGACTCCCCATCTCCCAGGCGGCGAGGATCTCCCTTTCCAAAATGGTGATTTTACCTCAATTGGTATACATTTTAAATAACGTCCAGTCAGGCCGCCTGCTAGATTCTGGACTCGCCTCAGAGCCATGATGAATAGGTTGCTATGGGCAGGAGGTCACCCTCAGGCTTCCTTAGACCCGCTTTGCCGTCCATACTCACAAGGGGGGCGAGATGTCCCGGATCTTTTCCTATTATCTGATAGCGGAAGTCCAGTAAACTGTTTGGTGGTGGTCCCCCACGGCTGATCTACCGCCCACACGTTTAGAAAGGACAATCGCCAGACCGGATGATTTAAGGGGATTGTTTTGGGGAACCCGGGATCAGCATGACAGGACGGAGGTACAACCACTGGTAATTACACTTAAAGCATGGGACCGCTTGCCAGACCTGGTTGGTGTAGACCAGTGGTATTCTCCGCATATGACCACTTACCAAGTCCGGAGCCTCTCTCTTACACATTAAGAAGTATTCCGGAGACACTTCACAAACCTACATGTGCATACGTTTGGCAACTTAATAGTGGAGGGTAGACTTATTACGTGGGATGAACTTAAAGAAAGAGGAGATTGGACACCCATATCGCTGCTCTTGTATTATCGGCTGCGAGAGGTGATGTGTACCAAATGGCCTCTCTTCTCGGTTACCCCGGTCCCCTCTCATGTTATGTCATTTATAGAGGCTCCACAGCATACGAGTAGATTGGTATTCATGTTATACAAACGAGTTTGTTCCAACACACCACCCCAGGTGAGCGTGTACAGAAATAAATGGGAGGATGATTTGGGTTACACAATGACAGCAGCGCAATGGGATATAATATGTGCACAAACTAGGCATGTATCAATGGTTAATAGGTTTCGTTTGATACATTTAAGTATGTGCATCAGGTATACTATTCTTCTTATCGCTTGAACAAGTTCTACCCGGACAGATCCCCCAATTTTAAAAGATGTGGTCAGAAACCAGCTGACTTTTATCATATGGTTTGGATGTGCTCTCCAATACAGGTATTTTGGAAGAAGATTGCGCAAACTATGTCTGCTGATTTAAATGTGTCAATCCCATGTTACCCACTGGTGTGGCTGCTAGCGCTGATAGAATCCGGCACCCGAAATGAGAAGTGTTTAATGGGTATGGCATCTATAGTTGCAAGATCATTAATAGCCAGGATCTGGGGTGCGAATAGTCCCCCTGGATTTCAAGAATGGCTCTCCGCTATGAAAAGATGTGAGAAACTAGAGACACAGTATAATCAGATGCTCCCCTCGGGCGGGAGACCCAAGGATTACTGGGCACTGTTTAGACATTATGTGATGGAACTTGTGGTCCTCACTGACCGCATAAGCCCATTGAACCCCGACCAGGGGGGAACCCGACCTCTGGTACCCTCATCAACGTCGCTCTCGCCTCCCCCCGAGGGCGGGTAACATACCGGGAAGTGACAGAAGTACCATTATTTGGCAAGATGGGGACTGCTCTCAAGTACTTCATTGTGCTAGTCGCTTACGGTAGTGAAGGAAATGCTTGGGAACTCATGTTTTTGATATATGTGCAAGTCTGTGCTAGGAACTGTGCCAACCGGGAAGTGAGGAGGAGGGTGGTTTTGTATTTTCTTCTCTTGTTTGGGTTTGAGTTATTATGCTATTGTCAACTGTTAACAAGCATAAAAAGATAATACAAAAATAAATAAAAACAAACAGGTCAAACCATACAGACATGGCAGTGATCTACTTAGAGCCTTGCTTTAAAAAGAGATTGGGTGGATACAACACCTAGACAGTCTAATGCCACATGCCATTAGCACAAATTTGACCTCACCTGTTACCTGCAAATCCTGGGTAACTATTGGCATGTTGTGAAGCATAAGTATCACTGTATTGTAAAGAAATGTGACCTTTACAGTTATTATGACAATTCCGACCAACAGATTGATAAATTTAAATGAGTGATCTAATAAGTTAATTTGCCTTTACCAAAATGGAAATGTTAGTACAGCACTGTGCCCCATTCAACAGGATTTGTTACTAATGATTATAACACACAGCATTATTTGACAAGATTGTAATTTGGCATCTAATTTTACAAATTAAATAATGTGTTGGGGCGTGGCCTAGAGCGCCATCGATGTGGCTGCTCCTCTAATGGCCTCCGCGTGAAGCCTGCAAATTACCTATATATCATGCGGTTCCAGTAGTCATGCTGAGATAAAAAATGCTCCATCAATCACCGGAACATCAGGGCAGCTGCTGAGGCGGAGCTGGCTCTTATCGCGGGCCGAACCAGAGTTTGAAGCCTTTTGAGCCCCCCGGAAGCATCTGCCGCCGAGGCATCCAAAATGGCGGACCCAGGCATTACATCTAAGCCTCTCGACATAGCCTGCAATGCGCCTGCCCGGAGGAACGCTGGTTTGCAGAGAGGCCCCCCGCCTCCTCATCTCAGCAGGGAAGGAGGAGAGAGACCCCCGTGGCCCCTGGAGCTGCGCAGTGAGCCGTCATAAGACGCAGCCCCGCCGTCGGCTGCCTGCTACAGCTGATCGACCCGAAGCTGTTGCCCCGCTCATCCCTGACCCGCTCTCCGGATGGTGCCCTGGGCAATGCGGTTCCGCCCCCTTCCCTCGCCACCTACTGGCGCTGGCTGCGGCCCGCGGTTCGAGCCCACACAGCTCAGTCAGACAAACTCGGGCAGCACTCCTGAGAGCGCGGGCTCTGCAGCACCTGCTGTCCGCCACAGCACGATGAACTGAGGCACTCAACCCGCCTGCTAGGACGGCACTTTACATCTCTTTGCCCTGCCTCCCCCAGCCATCCTACACAGCTCGCGCCCCACGCACTGGGCTGCATCCAATGAACCGGAGCTCACCCCTCACCATATACAACTGGGAATCACAAGCCCAATACCCAGTGACTTGTGGGCGCCCCCTCCATCAGCACTGGCCCCTCTGAGAGGTGACCCTGGCCTCGGTGGCCCCTGGGACCAGCTGCTTCACCTAGGGTCCCGGATCCATCCTGAAACACCCCAGTCCTGACTATCAGGCCTCACCTGGACCCTGCGGAATTCTGGGCTACAACCAGGCTAAGTTCACCTGAGAACCCACAGAGGGGAGCATACAAGCAGCAACGCAGAGACAGTGAGTGAATAACTCCATGGAGGACAACTATCGGGAAAGCATGGATGGAAATCTGCTGAATACCTAAAGGGGCACCACGCAGTATTCTCCCATCTAACGGACCAGAGGAAAGTGCACATACAGGGAAGTTGCCTTGGCCTTTACAACCCCGCTGCCTCAGAACTCTGCCTAAACTTCCGCCCAGGCATCGGCCACCAGCAGCTGCCAGGACCACACAACTAACTGCACCTACTGAAGAGGGGCGTCCTCACACATAGCTAAGATCGGGGAGACTCTGCTCAGGACACAGTCTCAACTTTACCACCTCACTCCAGCTTGGAACCCCCGAGAACATCGACCCCTCGCCAGCAAGCCGGTCTCCTCCCCCTCACCCCCGACACCCTTTCGCAACGAGGATCCAGCTTGATGTAGATGGCTTTTGCCCAGCTCCCACACAGGACTCTACCCCCCGCCCAGTCCTCAAAGCCACTTCCACCTCACCGGGCCTGCAGGGGTTTCCACAGTGTATCCCAGCTGACTGAGGGGAGTGCCCCCGCCGACACCCTTCGGCACCACCCTCACCGCCCCGAAGGTCACGCAAGGACCCCTGGGTGTGAACCGTGGAAATGGCAAAGCATCTGAAACCCCCTAAACATGCAGACATCACCACCATGCTACTTGACGCTAACAAAGGAAGAAAATCGGGAATCCCGAAATCCTCACCTCAGAAATACTCGTAAGATAGGGGGCAGCTGGCGACCAAGGAAGATCTTCCAAGCCTTCATGTCTGATATCAAACTCTAATTCAGATCCTGCATGTCGGAGCTCACTACTAAGTTGGAGCAAACGGACCAAAGGGTCACAGACGTGGAACCAAGATTGGGTGAAGTAGAGGATTTGACCCAGGAACACTCCGCAAAGTTGGTAGAGGTTCACCGCTCAATCCAGGTGCTTCTTGACAAAAATGAAATCCTCGAATTTAAACATTAAGACCTTGAAAACAGGGCCCAACGCAACAAACTGCAGATCCGGGGGGTGCCCTCCTCTGTCATAGACGAGCAAAACGATCCCTGCTCCTTCAAGCAATGCAAGGCCGCCTTCCATTTAGCAGAAACAGACAGGTTTACATACTCACAACTCCTACACTGGTGCTCCCACCCGCTGACCCGATCAGCAGCGATGTGCGCCCCGGCCCCCTCAAACTTACCATGAAAGACTTATCATGAGAAAATATCTCTGCTCTCTATAAACTATTACAAGAAAACCCCGAGACCGCTAGGGCCCCCTACACGTCACAGTGGGAAGCGGACATAGGGCACTCCATAGAGGACCAATCCTGGGTGGACATCTGGTCGAGGACCCAAGCTTCTTCCCTCTGCGTCACCAACCGAGAATGCGCCTACAAGCTACTCCTACGATGGTAATATCCCTTGACTTGCTTGCACCACTTTCACCGGGCACTGGATCCCTTGTGCTGGCGCCGTTGTGGTCTCCCGGGCTCCTACTTTCATATGTGGTGGACTTGACTGACAGTGAGGGAGTTCTGGTCCCAATGCATTGCCACATAACCCAAATGGCGATTCCCCTAGATCCCGAATCTGTCCTCCTGGGAGTCCCTGTCCCGGGTGTCTACTCAAGGGCCGGCAGAAAGGCTACTCTTATAACGCAACTCTTGCTGGCCACAAAAATCACAATAGCGCGCACATCGAAATCTGCAGAGGGCCCCTTGATAACCTTTCGGTGGCTAAAACTCTGGGACATTTTAAAAGCCGAGAAAATCACTGCAGCCAAAGTAGTCTTTCTACACCGCTAACTGAACACTTGGGAACCCTTCCTGGAATATGACCAGAACTTTCCGGCACAAACCTTATCTGCTTAGCACAAACTGCGTCTCATCGTAAGGGCCCTCTAGTTGAACTGCAATTAGCCAAATCCTAGCCATGCCTAACTGGATCACAACAAGCCCTGATTTGGGGAGGGGGGTTTGAGGACTCATGTCTAACATTGATGCTTATACTTTGTTTTCTGTCACTGATCATGCTGTCATCTGTGTGCTGGTTTAAAATAAACACATACAAAAAAAATAATAATGTGCTCAGCAGATAAGTTGGGAAATTCTTATGTTTTCTGTACTGTAAATGTATTGCCATAACTGTGCGTTAAGCGCAAGGTTCTTATTGCCATTATTGTGGTGTAGATTCTCGTTAGGATAGCTGGACGTACATTTTTCAGTTTTGTTTGGCTTTTAGTTATTTAATTGCACATACGTGCTTTTTGGCATTGTTACTGCACGCGGAGTGGACCAGAGCCATGAGTGAAAGCCCTATCTTAAGGCTGCGTGCATATCACAAGGCTGCAGTGAGGCATTCAAAGCCTCTGCAGCAAGCACGAGAAGTGCTCTGGGCACGGCGTCGGGACCGCAACATCTGTCATAACGAGTTCGACTCATTTTACGACGACGTGGTCCGCGTCATTTCCGCTCTTTCATGCCAGCATTTCTTCAGAGCAAAGTCACAAGCTACACAGTCTTCCCGGCCTGATTTAGACTCTAAAATTAGCAGACCATTTTTCCCAGCATTTTACAGACTGAGCACTGTTTCAGTTCATTTGAAAGCATCCAGCGTTGCACCATATATATATATATGGGATATATTACTCAGCGCAATTGTATTTCTGATGCTTGTATCTGCTTAGATTCACATGCTGTGCATAGGCCGACATCTAGTGGAAGCTGCAGAGTATTACAGTTGTTGTTTTCGAAACTCGAAAAGGGATGTCAACCGGGCGTGCCAGTAATACTATCCCTAGTGTGACGTTCCCTGTACCCATGGTCCTTCACGCGTCGAGGTCCCTCCGATTTCTTTGTTTCTGACATGAGGTAGCATGAAGTATAGCGTGAGTACAGGTGTATTAAAGCAGATATATATCATATAAAGCTCAGATAAACACCTATGTACCTTCTTTCCAAGGGGTGAATTGTGTTCACCACCCTGTTCATTAGAGGAGTTGGCGGAAAAGCGTAAGCAGATTTCCCTGACCAACTCATCCATAGGGCGTTCCCCTTGGAGTCTGTCTGGCCATTGCTTGTTACCTCTTGTAGCAAACAGGTCTATTGTGGAGTAACCCCACTGTGAGAAGATGTGATCTACGATACCTGTGTTGAGTCGCCATTGATGTTCTTCTGGTAGGGGATCTCTGCTTAGCGGATCTGCTAGGGTGTTGAGGTCCCCTGGAACATGTTGGGAAGTTAGGAACATCCCCTGTTTGAGTGCCCATTTCCATTTTTTCTGTTCTAGTTTGGACTGATTTGGAGAAGGTGTGCCCTCTGCTTGTTGATCTAGAACATTGCAATGGTGCTGTCGGTTAGGATCTGTACCGACTGATTTGTCAGCTGTGCTTTGAATGCTTGAAGCGCCTTGAATTCTGATAGAAGTTCCAGCAGGTTGAGACAGTTCTGTGCAGTGATGTCAGACCATGTACTGTGAGATGAAGGTGATGTTCCCCCCACCCGGAGAGTGATGCGTCTGTTGTAACTACCGCTTGCACCGCTGGACCGTGGAAGGATTTTGCCTTTAACAGATTCTCCTTTGTCCACCAGCAAAGGGCTTGTACTTGTGTTGCCGAAACGACCACTAGATCGACCCACTGTCCGCTTGCCTGAGACCACTGTTTCGCCACCCACACCTGCTTCTGGCGCATGCGCAAACGTGTGTGTGGGACCAGGTAAATGCAAGATGTTGTGATGCCGAGCAAACGCATAGCTTTGCGTACGCTTATCTGGTGACCAGCTTGATACTGAGGTATTTGCAGTAGTATGTTTTGGATTCTTTCCTTTGATGGAAAGACTAGCCCTTCTTCCATGTTAATGACCGCTCCAAGGAACTGTTTGGTCTTGTTTGGTATAAGGCGTGATTTGTTCTCGTTTATTGAGAAACCCAATTGGAAAAGGTGTATTGTTCTCTCTGTATTTTGCCTGCAAATTTGGGGAGACACCCCTGTGATCAGCCAGTCTTCCAGGTAGGGGTACACTGGAATTGCCTTCCTGTGCAGGTACGCTGCCACCACCGCCAGTACCTTGGTGAATACCCTTGGAGTGGATGCTATTCCGAAGGGTAGCAACTTGAATTGGTAGTGCTGGTTTGCTATCTTGAAACGCAAGGATATTATGTGCGCTGGGAACATTGAAATATGAAAATAGGCATCTTTCATATCCAAGGTTACCATGTAGTCCCGTTTTAGCAGTGGGATTACTTCTTATAGTGTTGTCATGCAGAATTTTTGTGGCATGATATAGGTATCTGCAGGGCGCAGGTCTAACACTGGGCGCATTGTTAGATCTTTTTTTGGCACAAGGAAGTAGGTTGAATAGATACCCTTCTATACCTGGTTCCCTGGGACGATTTCGATGGCGTCCTTGAGCAGCAGCATTGCAACCTCTTCCAGAAGGATGCGTTGTTCCTCCTTCATGGGTTGATTTCTGACAGGGGCGGATGGTTTGAGGGTTGCTGTGGTTAACTCCATGCAATAACTGCCTGCCACGTTTGATAGCACCCACTTGTCTGAGGTGCTTCTCTCCCATGCGGGGATGAAGTGTGTGTCATGATGCCTACCCCCGGAGCAACACGCCAGGCCCAGCACCCCCGGGAGCAGGCATCACGCCCCCGGGTAAAAGCCCAGCGGCCCTTTGGACTCTGTCCGCTCATGTTGGACATCAGTCCTGGCGCCAAAGGCGCCAGGCTCATAAGGGTAAGTGTTTGGTGCACTTACCTGAAGCAGACCATGCTGCACACTCACCTGATGCAGACCATCCTGCATGAAGAACCAAGCCAAATGAGGCTTAGGAGGGACTATTTTTCTGAAGGAACTATTTTGTTGCTTGGGTGGGGCTCTGGAAGAATACTCACCTGGAACTTCTTCCAAGGCTATTTAAGCCACGCCCGGACAGCCACACGTGCTTCGCGTTGTTCTGCATCCCAGCAGCTGAATGCTCACCGTGTCTGCTCCTGCACCTGGACTCCATCCATGCCCGCCTCGAACCTGGAACACCTGTAAGGAAAGAAGAGAAGAGAAAGGTGAAAACCAAGAACTTATTCAACCTTCTTACCTGCATCCGGAATCTTCACGCCAGCATTCCTGAAGGAAGACTTCCATTTAAAAGCACTGCGTTGCTCGCTGCAGCGCCGCGCTTCACTCACCTGTTCCCGAGACGCCGCCCGGCTCCATCGCGGCTCTCAGCACCGGTCGCCACATCTCTGCACCTAGGGGAAAGAAGAAGAGACAAAAGGTGAGCAAGGGAGCACAAGAGGAAAGCCGAATTTTCAGCCATATTACTTACCAGCCTTTCTTGGTGAACCAATCGACATCCCGGGTCGGCGCCCCATCTTTGGCAGGTACCGCACCCTGGCCCCTAAGGGGAAAGCACAAATGACATTACTGGGGAATTATAAAGACATTTAGAGGGGTCGCCCTCATCACTAACTCACCTGATTTTACCACCGGCAATTTAACCCCTCAACGCATCGCCTTTGTTCTGCACTTGAAATAAAGGACAGATCACAGGTTAGGAAAAACAACATAAAAGGAGGCTCACACTTGAACTTTTGCATCTTCATACTTATGGCGTATCGCTCAGAAAAGTCAAGTGGATTTGCCAGCGCCATTCTGAAAACCAGTGAAGTAACTGGACGAACGTGCGCCCCTGCACCAGAAGCAGGATGGAGAGTTCATCCTTCCAAAGCATAAATTAATCCCCTTTCTCATCTGCAGAAGGATATTCCTACGGGCCAGACAAGCAAGATTTGGGGGTCCTGTTCAATCGGTGGTCCGAATTCTGCGCATCACGCTTGAAGAGGCCACAGCAATCCAGACCAGACCAACGCCTCCGTGGGAGCCAGGTGAGCGTTACAGAATGCGAAGCCTTCCTACAAATTTCCACCCAGGCGCTATGGAAACTTCTGAGACTGACCAGTTGGCCCAACTACTGGGGGAATTACGGGCCGAAGTACACGCCGCTCGTAAAGAGACTAATGCTCTCAGGAGGGAAGTGATTGTAACAAAGGAAAGAGCTGATGACCTGGCTAGACAGCTTTTGCAAGGTCAAGCTGGACAAACTCCTTTACCCGGTTCCGGAGGGAACCCCGCTCCTGTGCTTTCCAGTAACCCGGTGCAGATTAATCTACCTGGAAACATGCCGCTGGCCCCACCCGAACGCTTTGCTGGGGACCCCAAACGATTCGCCGTATTCATTAATCAGTGTCGTTTGCATTTCCTGTGCAGACCTAGGGCCTTCCCTAATGACCAGACCAAGGTAGCCTTTGTATTGTCATATCTCAGCGGCAGTGCTGCCGATTGGTCAGTTCCACTGGTAACTCAAGATGACCCGATTCTTCGTGATTTTCAAGGATTTCAAGCAAGCATGGAAAGGTTATTTGCTCGTCACTCCCAGGGGCAGGCTTTAGATGACGAACTTCTATCTCTGCGACATGGCAATCAAGACCTCCTTTTCCTACATTGCAACCTTTAATAGACTAATTGTGGAAACTGGGTGGCCAGAGGATAAAAGAATCATGTTATTTTATCGAGGTCTACGCGGAGAACTTAAAGATGTCCTGGCCCAAGTTGTAAATCTGCCCCAAGAATGCTCAGAATATATAGACTTAGTGGTCCAATTGGATCACAGACTGCAAAACAGAAAAGTAGATCGGTCCAAGTTTGAGACCCAGGTGTTAGTCAAGACCCACGCTAACCTCAAGGGGGCTGAAGCCTCTGAGCCAATGCAAATAGGAGGAGTAAAAGGACCTTTAACTCAAAAGGAACGTGAAAGAAGACGGCAGATACACTTATGTCTTTATTGTGGATCCTCTGGAAACTTTCTACGAGATTGCCCGGCAAAGCCGCCCAGGAAGGTGGTAGGAGCCGCTGATAAAATCCATGAAACCTCTGTATCGGGAAACGACCCCGCCCGACAAGCGTAGGGGTCCGCTTGCCGAGCTTGAAAACAAACTCTCAGACCTCGCATTTCATTGTGCCAATGGTCCTCGTAGATCCGGAACAGCCTAAGCGGTTGCATGCAATAAAGGCATACATCGATAGTGGGGCTATAGGAAACTACGTGGATCGTGAATTGGTCTCCAGGATTTACCTCCCTCTGCGTCCTAAAACCAGCAAAGATGTCATCACCACAGTTGATGAAACCGAAATTGCCTTGGGACCGGTAACACATTCCACAGCTGAGGTGACACTTGTAGGTCCGGACGGCCATCGGGAGGCAGTTGTGTTTGATGTAATCAAGGCTCCACAGTTTCAGGTTATTATCGGAATCCCTGGGTTAGAGACACATAATCCTCGAATTGATTGGCGAGCGAAGAGAATAACCTTTCCGGAGTGTGCACGAACCTGCTACCCAGAAAATCTGAAGATCAGTCTAGCATCAGTAACCTCTGTCTCCATGCAACTACCTCCGGAATACCAAGACTTTCAGGACGTCTTCCAAAAGGAACAGGCCAACACGTTACCTCCTCACAGATCGTACGATTGCCAAATCGATCTGGTGCCCGGTGCACAACCCCCTTGTAGGTGGATTTATGCCCTTACGGTGCCGGAGAATCTGCATTTGAGACAATATTTAGATCGATACCTAGCCAATGGTTTCATTCGCCCGTCAAAGTCTCCGGCATCCTCGGCTTTGTCCTTCGTGCCAAAAAAAGAAGGCGACCTTAGAACTTGTATCGATTGCCGCGCATTGAACCAGATAACTGTTAAAAATCGCTACCCTCTGCCTTTGATCCCTGAACTCCTAGACCAGTTGAAGGACGCTTGCATATACACCAAGTTAGATCTCCGGGGGGCTTATCATCTGGTACGAGTAAATGAAGGTGACGAATGGAAAACGGCCTTCCGTACAAAATATGGACTATTCGAATACCAGGTGATGCCTTTCGGGTTGTGCAACGCGCCTGCTGCCTTCCAATTTTTGATGAACGATGTCCTTCGGGAAGTCATCGATGTCTGTGTTGTCGTGTATATCGATGACATTCTGGTGTACTCCTCTTCGGACTCAGATAACAGAAAACATGTCAGGGCCGTCCTTGAGAAATTGCGCCAGCACAAACTGTTTGCAAAGCTGGAAAAATGCGTTTTCCATACCACCGAGGTTGAGTTTCTTGGATTCATCCTGACACCTAAAGTGGTCCGAATGGACTCACGGAAAGTGGATGCCATCCTCAAATGGCCATCACCTAGTTCGGTGAAAGGTGCCCAAAGCATGCTTGGTTTTGCCAATTTTTATCACAGGTTTATCCCGGAATTTTCACGGGTGGTGCAACCCATCACTGCACTCTTGCAGAAGAATAAACGTTTTGAATGGACCGAGGAAGCTGAACAGGCCTTTCAGGAATTAAAAGCTAAATTTACGTCCGCACCTATTTTGAAACACCCGCGTCCTGATCTCCTATATATAGTCGAAACCGACGCATCCAGCTTAGCCATGGGAGCTGTCCTGTCTCAGAGAGACCCCGAAACCAACCAACTGCACCCCATAGCATTTTGGTCCAGAAAGTTCTCGCTGACGGAGATAAATTATGCAATCACTGATAAGGAATTATTAGCCATTAAGTCCGCCTTTAAGGCTTGGCGGCATTATCTTCTTGGCGCCAGGCACACCATCACCGTGATCACTGATCACCGAAATTTACAATTTAAAAACTGCCAAGGCTCAGTCTTCACGACAGCTCCGATGGGCTTTATTCTTTGCTGAGTTCGATTTTGTAATCACTTACCGTCCCGGCTGTAAGGATGGCATTGGAATGGGAGAAATGGACACAAACTCAGAACCTGTGCCGATAATTCCCGAACAAAGAATCTTGGGATAACCACTTTACAAACCCATGAAGACATTCAAGCACAGGTAAAACTATTCCTGGACTCTTCAGCCTTGCAGGATTGGATCAAAAGGGTGTCTGAATTTTCAATCAACGATCGCTTACGTTACTTCCAAGGACGGTTATTTTTGCCAGAAAAGGAATTGCAAGAACTGGTTATTTACCGTCATCACGATACTCTGATGGAAGGACATCCTGGCATTGCCAAAACAGAGGAAAAAATTAAACGACAATTCTGGTGGCCGTCCTGGCGAAAGGATATTAAATCTTTCGTGATGTCCTGTGGAGTTTGCGCCCAAAACAAAGGTCAAAAAACAAAACCCGCCGGTCTTCTTCAACCCTTAGACATTCCACCAGCACCTTGGCACACCTTGTCACTAGATTTTATCACGGACCTGCCCTCTTGTAATGGATACAATACTATTCTGGTTGTGGTGGATTTATTTTCCAAGATGGCCCATTTTATTCCGTTGAAAGGATTACCTTCAGCTTTTGTTCTTGCCAAGGAATTCCTCGAAAATATCATCCGTCTGCATGGATTCCCGTCCATACTAATCTCTGTTCGGGGAAGCCAGTTTATTTCTCATTTTTGGAAAAAGTGTTGTCAACTGGCACAAATCAACGTAAGACTCTCAACCAGCCACCACCCACAGACCGATGGTCAGGCGGAGAGAACGAACCAGACCCTTGAACGATATCGTCGATGTATGTTGCACCAATCGGAGGGTAATTGGAAGGATATTTTATGGGTGGCTGAATATGCATACAATAACTCGATACACTCTGGAACTGGTCAGAGCCCCTTTTATACCCTATATGGACATCACCCTCGTACTTCAGACTTGGACTCACCTTTTAGCCTCGAAATGCCCGCAGTGGACCATTTGCATTCTACGATTACTCAAGCCTTCAAGGATGCTGCTGCACACTTACAACATGTGAAAGGGAAATACAAAAAGAATGTGGATCTGCATCGAAAGGAGGCGCCTCCATACCAAATAGGGGATCAAGTATGGTTGGCTACCAAACACTTATCGCTAAAGGGACCTCAGACTTTTAATCCAAGGTATTTAGGCCCTTAGTCGATGAAAGCTATAATTAACCCAGTGGCAGTCAAGCTAGATCTACCAGCTAACATGCGGATTCACCCAGTTTTTCATGTGTCGCTTTTGAAACCAGTGCAACCAGGAACCAGATTAATAAAGCCACCAGAACCAATCCAGATAGATGGGGAGCCTGAATTTGAGGTGAAGAACATTTTGGACTCTAAGATCTCAAAATCAAAACTTTTCTATCTAATTGATTGGAAGGGGTACGGGCCTCAGGAAAGATCTTGGGAACCCAGCGACCACGTACATGCACCTCGGCTAGTAAAAAGGTTCCATCGGAATTTCCAGAACAAACCGAAACCTCCTGAGGGAACGGCCTTGGGTGGGGAGTGCTGTCATGATGCCTACCCCCGGAGCACCAGGCGAGGCCCTGCACCCCCGGGAGCAGGCATCACGCCCCCGGGTAAAACCCAGCGGCCCTTTATATGGGCTCTTTGGACTCTGTCCTGGCGCCGTTGGCGCCAGGCTCATGTTGGACATCAGTCCTGGCCCCATAGGCGCCAGGCTCATAAGGGGAAGTGTTTGGTGCACTTACCTGAAGCAGACCATGCTGCACACTCACCTGATGCAGACCGTGCTGCATAAAGAACCAAGCCAAATAAGGCTTAGTAGGGACTATTTTTCTGAAGGAACTATTTTGTTACTTGGGTGGGGCTGTGGAAGAATACTCACCTGGAACTTCTTCCAAGGCTATTTATGCCACGCCCGGACAGCCACACGTGCTTCGCGTTGTTCTGCATCCCAGCAGCTGAACGCTCACCGTGTCTGCTCCTGCACCTGGACTCCAGCCACGCCCGCCTCGAACCTGGAACACCTGTAAGGAAAGAAGAGAAGAGAAAGGTGAAAACCAAGAACTTATTCAACCTTCTTACCTGCATCCGGAATCTTCACGCCAGCATTCCTTAAGGAAGACTTCCATTTAAAAGCACTGCGTTGCTCGCTGCAGCGCCGCGCTTCACTCACCTGTTCCCGAGACGGTGCCCGGCTCCATCGCGGCTCTCAGCACCGGTCGCCACATCTCTGCACCTAGGGGAGAGAAGAAGAGACAAAAGTTGAGCAAGAGAGCACAAGAGGAAAGCCGAATTTTCAGCCATATCACTTACCGGCTTTTCTTGGTGAACCATTTCACATCTCGGGTCGGCGCCGCATCTTTGGCAGGTACCGCACCCCTGCCCCTATGGGGAAAGGACAAAAGACATTACTGGGGAATTATAAAGACATTTAGAGGGGTCGCCCTCATCACTAACTCACCTGATTTTACCACCGGCAATTTAACCCCTCAACGCATCGCCTTTGTTCTGCACCTGAAATAAAGGACAGATCACAGGTTAGGAAAAACAACATAAAAGGAGGCTCACACTTGAACTTTTGCATCTTCATACTTACGGTGTATCGCTCAGAAAAGTCAAGTGGATTTGCCAGCGCCATTCTAAAAACCAGTGAAGTAACTGGACGAACGCGCGCCCCTGCACCAGAAGCAGGATGGAGAGTTCATCCTTCCAAACCATAAGTTAATCCCCTTTCTCATCTGCAGAAGGATATTCCTACGGGCCAGACAAGCAAGATTTGGGGGTCCTGTTCAATCGGTGGCCCAAATTCTGCGCATCACGCTTGAAGAGGCCACACCAACCCAGACCAGCGCCTCCGTGGGAGCCAGGTGAGCGTTACAGTGTGTTAAACGCCCTCTTACTGGAGAGGCAAGGGAGGGGACCTGAAGCGGGTGTTCATTGTTTCAGAGGTGTTGCTCCACCTCTGGAAGTGGAGGAACTCCCACGGCCGCGAGATCTACATTGGCCCCTATGGAAGCCTTGAGAGGTATGTCCCCGAATTAGATCCCTAGGATGAGCCCTGATTTTGGCTATTACCGGAACCCCTCTGTGAGTTTTGTTCTCGAAAGCGACGAAAAAATGTTCTGCCTCTTTGGCCTGGTGGCTTATTCGTGAGTTGATCTAATGATTTAAGAGTGTCATACTCTTCCTTCGCAGACTTTAACGCATCTTCAACTGCTTTTCCGAATAGAACATTCGGTTCGATAGGCATGTTGAGGAGTGTTGCCTGTGTATCCAATTAAAATCCTGATTGGCGTTTTATGATTGTCCCTTCTGCGGGGATTCTTCCTGCGTTATCTCCAGCATCCAACTTATTTTTTAGGCTGCAGTTCGACACCGCCTTTCCCTCCACTACTGTGAGAGACAGCTGGGACTTTAGGGGTTCTGGGGCTGAGTCCATTAAAGTTTCAATCTCACCCCAATTATGGCAGTTGTAACTTGTCAGCACAGTGGTATTGTTGGCAATCCTGGATTGAAAAGCTGCTGAGGTGGCCACTTTCCTCCCGAGAGTGTAACGTTTCTTGCTTTCTTTATCGGGGGGTGCTTCCGACGAAGCTAGTGGTGGTCCTGCCCTTTTCCGTGTTGTGGTCACTACTTGTGAATCTTGCTTCAATTGGCCCATGATGTAAAGTGGGTCTGTGGGTGCGGGGGAGCGGTACATTTTCTCAATACTTGGGTTCGCCGCCCATGTTTGACTCAGTTTCTAAAGGGGGCTGAATTCTCCATTGTATTGATTGTAGAAGGGGTATAAACTGGGAAACAGCTTTTTTGTCCCCTAATATGTCCTCTACAAAATCTTTGTCCAATTGCGTTTCCTGGGTCTAAATGTGGAAATGTTCTGCTGCTTTTATAGCATATCATTAAAGGCTCAGGTGCTTGAGGGTGATCTACTTAGGAACCATGCTGCAAGGGCTAACTTCTGAGGAGCGGGGTGGAGGACTCTGCCCCCCTGCTAGGACAGAAGATGTGCTGGGACCAGTGGAAGGTGAATGGGTGGCCTGTCCGTGAGGCTGAGCAGCTCGGAGAACCACGGTTTCGCCGGCCACCAGGGAGCTATCAAGAAGATGCTGAGGTGACAAGCTTTCTTTACACCGCGGATTACCCTGGGGACCAGGGGTATGGGAGGTAAGGCATAGGCTGTCATGCCCTCCATAGAATCTGCAATGTGTCACCCGGGGAAGCGGGGACCTGCCAATACACAAACTGATGGCACTTCCAGTTCTTCGAGGAGGCAAATAGATCCACCCAACGGTGGCCCCATGTGTTGAAGACCACCTGCAGCACCTGGTTGTTAAATTGCCATTGGTAATTGTCCGCTCCCAGACTGCTGAGCCTGTCCGCTTCCAAGTTGAACAGCCGTGAGGTAGATGTTGTTCTCCAGGGCCCATTCCCACATGCTGACCGGTAAGCTGAACAGCGGAAGGGACCTGCTACCCACCCCTGCTTGTTGACATAGTACATGCTGGTTGAGTTGTCGGTTTGGATAAGGACGGTATGCCTCCAATGAACGGAAGGAAGGCTCTGAGGGCTAGCCAGATGGCCCATCGCTCCAGCCAACTGATATGTGACTCCTGCTCCTGCCGGGTCCAGACTCTGTGGACGCTGTGGCTGTCCAGAAAGGCACCCCAGCCTTCCAGGGAGGAGTCCGTAGTGATGGTGACCTGCGAGAGCGGCTGCTGAAAGGGCCTGCCCATCCACAGGTTGCAGTCCTTTGAAAACCATGTGAGGTCCTTGTAGAGAGATGAGGAATGCTGATAAGCCCAGCTTGGGAGCCCCGCTCCTGATTCCATGAGGCTGCGAAGAGCAGCTGTAGTCTCTCATCCTGAGTCTCATGTGGGGGACGGCCAGGAGGACCGCCGCCATGAGTCCCAGTAAGTGTTGATGCCACCAAGCCAAAGTCACTTCTCAGGAGAGGAAGTGAGCTGTGGCCACCTTGATGGCCCTGATCTTGTCCTCCGAGGGGAAAACTTTCTCTGAGCACGTGTCCCAGATGAGGCCCAGGAAAGTAAGTTTCTGCGTGAGCTGCAGCTTAGACTTCCTGCGGTTGAGTGGAAATCTAAGAGCGGAGGAAGAGTAGTGCACCGCCTCCAGAGATGTTGCTCTGACAAGCCAGTTGTCGAGGTACGGGTAGATGTAGTGGCCCTGGGCATTGAGGAGGGTCGGCACTGCATTAATGAGTCTGGTAAACACCCTGGGAGCCGAGTTGAGGCTGAAGGGTAGTACCTTGTATTGGAAATGGCAGCCCATGATCCTGAACCAAAGGATAGAACGGTGCAGCTGCCAAATCGGGACGTGTAGGTACGTGCCCTTCAGATCGAGGGAGCACATCCATTCTCCCCTGCACAATGTCTCCACTATAAGTGCTGGCGTAAATATCTTGCATTTTTGAAGAGGAAGGGAGAGTTTGAGGGAAGAAAGGTCCAACACAACTCTCAGGCCAGCCTGGTTCTTCTGTATGGCGAAAATCCTGGACTAGAATCCCAATCCTCGCTGGGAGGATGGGACTTCTTCCACTGCCTGGCTCTCGACGAGCGACCGAATCTCTGCCAACAAAGAGTTGCTGTTCCAATCTGTGAGAGTGGAGGGGAGAAGTGAGGAGAGGAAGGGATCGTTATGCGGTACTCCGTGGATACTACAGAGAGAATGAATGGCTCTGCAAAATACTGACTCCAGAACTGTGCGTGAAGGGCAAGCCTGCCCCCCAGCGGAGACACGTGGAACCGAAAGGGCCCGTCATGCTTTCTTTCCCTCAGAGGCTGTTGCTGAGGAGGGGTCTGGAAAAAGCCTATACCCCCCTGCTTTTTCTTGCTTCTGCCGGTTTCGACTCGGTGAGCGGTCAGGCTACCTGGACCTCCGATCTTAGTAGCTGCGGAACCATCCAAACGTCTGCCCCTTGTTGAAGCGTTGATGTGACTGGGTGTACTCCTTGGGCGTGGCCTTAGGAAGGATTAAGACTTTGCAGTCTGCAAACTGTTTTGCTTTTTTAGCTAACTCTCGTTGGTGGTGGTGGAGTGGAAGAGGTCGCCACCCTCGAACGGAAGGTTCAATATGCGTTCCTGGACGTTCGGATTGAATTTAGTAGCCTGGAGTCAGGCCTTCCTTCTCATATCCGTGGCGATGCATATGGCCTGGCCAGAGGTGTCGATATGGGCCACGGTGGACTCCATGACGACCCGCGCCAACATTTTAGCCTCTGCCATTCTCGCTTTGGAGCATAACTGGATCTGCACCTGAAGTTCTGGAAGAAAGTCGGCTATTTCCCGCCAAAGCCGTGTTGGCCTGTCGAATATGTAGCGAGGCATTGGAATTAAGCTTCTTCCCATACGCCTCCAAGATCTTCCCCTCCTTGACTAGTAGCGCCAAGGACGAGGTGGTTGAGGACTACTGAGGCTTTGAGTAGAGTGATGCTGCAGCAATCACTGAGGAGTGTGGTTAAGGGTGGGCTGACAGCAAAGGTGTATCCCCCTCCATTTGCCTGTACTTGGCATCCAGGCGACAAGTGACCGGCTCGACCGAGTGGGGGTTGAGCCACCCCTTTTTGGCCAAGGCGACAATGTCCTTTTGCATCGGGATCCCCGTCCTCGCCGAGGGGCGTAGAGCGAGGACCTCGGCAAGAACACCTTCCGCTGGATGTTCAACTTCTGGGTGAGGAAGGCCCAGGTACTCAGCCAGCCCTGCAAGTCGCTTGTGGAAGGCTTTGGCTGATGATGGTGTGTCAGGGTTTTCTTTCTCGTCCGTGTCCACCTGAGCATCTGACTAGTCTGGCGCAGAAGGAGCAGTGCTGGGCGCCGAGGGCTGGGGTGTGGAGACCGGAGCCAGAGGCTGCAGTGGAGGCTGGTACGGAACCGCCTGAGCTGTGTGAGGCAGGGGAAACCGAATGGAAGGAGCCGGTTGAGGTAGCAGTGGCTGCACCAGGGCCTGCAGCGCTGGAGCCATAGGAGGAATGATTACGGGCGCAGGCGGTGGGGCCGGAGGGAGCATGTCCTTGATAGCATCCCTGAGGATGGCCCCCATCTGAGGAGATGTCATGAGGGTGAGGAACTTTTCAAAAAACCTGTCCTCACAGGCCGGTGGAGTGGCAGGGGATATTGACGGAATCGCGAGCGGCTGTTGGGGCCAGTGTGTATACCGTCTCGGTTGCAGAGGGAACCTGCCCTGCGCTGCTGACGGATAAACTGTCAGATAAACTGTACACCACGTACCTGGTTGACCCCATTCCCACCTTGTAACTCGTTCACCCACCTGCGCCATTCCTTGGGGAGGTATCGGAAGAGCAACCATCTTGTTTGGCGCATCGGCCATCTTGTTGAGCTGCATGCCACGTGCCGAAGTGCTGCATGTAGGCGCCCCCTCGGTCATGATGCTGATAAAAGGGCGTAACCCCACGGGTGTACCACCGGTAAAAGATGCTTCTGGTCCCTCAGCACTATCTTTCGGGAGAGACTACTGACCCCTTATCCTAGCGGCCGGTAGCTGAACTAGCCTCGGTATTCGTGCTGGTACGAGAACCTGAGAGGTTCCTCCCGCTCGGGTGCTTCCATGGAAAGGAGTCTCCCTTGCGGGGTGCACTGGAAAAGAGCAGCCCTACCTCGGGCCTTGATCAATGTATGACAAAGTCCTTCATGTCCTCTAGAGGCGACCTCTCAAAGAGCTCCCTCCATCTAGCTAGTCTATTCTCCAGGGCGCGCAAGGAAAGTGCGTCACAAGCGGTACAACCTTCCCATCCATGGTCATGGCCAAAGCAGCGGAGGAAAAGGGGTGGGGATCTGGTGTAGGGAAGAGCCCCTTGCAGACTGGACACCTGCTGAAGTTGACATACACCGGGGGACGAGTGTGGCACCAGAGGACCAAGTACCTGATTGACAAAAGAAGACACAAAGGTAGAGGAAAGTCTCTGGGGAAGAGCGCGTGGTATTACATGACCAAAGCCAAGCCCAGGAGCGCTGGTGAAATCGACCCGTTCCCGTCAACGCGGAAAAGGGAACTGAGGTGTGGCGCCGGTGGGCGTAGTCCGGGTAGCGCATGCTCACAGGACCACACCCCGGGGCACCTCTAAATTTAAAGGGGAAGAAGGTTTTTTCTGGTGAAAAGTTCCATCTCCCGGCCCAAGGAAGGGAGGCACATGCAGTATGGAGGAAAGGGGACAAGACGTAAGAGTACACAGTGGAGATGATTATGATGATTCAACAACATCATGAAGACATAACATTTGACCTAATCAAAAGTGTTTGATCATTCATAACCCCTTCATTAACTGGGCCGCCAAATCATTGTTTTTGGGGTCTGAAAGATGTGTAACCACTTGTCTGGCTCAAAAGAAGACAAGGACACCACCATTCATGGAGTCTCCCTTCCCAAGAACAACCCCTTATTGATCTCCAATCTAGTGCCATGCAAGTACCAACAGTATCAAGGTGCGTTTACAGAAGAAAAGGTGCTTCCCCTCATCATCCCGATGATTGTGCTCTGGAACTTCTTCCAGGTTCCACGGTTCCCTTCAGTCGAATGTGTATCCTGTCCCAAGGGGAAAAGATCGGTCTATCGAAGTATCTGGGTGACAATTTAAAGAACGGATTGATCACGGAGGAAAAATCATCAGGAGACGCTACCTTATTTTTAATCGCAAAAAAAGACCCCAACACAATTACGTCCCTGTATCGATTATAGAGGATTGAATCAAGTAACTATGAAAGACAAATACCCACTGCCACTTATACCTGACATCTTGGAGGCCGTAAGAACAGCTCAGAACAGCTCAGATCTTCACAAAACTTCACTTACGTGGAGCCTACCATCTGGTTTGAATTTGCATGGGAGATGTGTGGAAGAAGGCTTCAGAACCCCATTTGGTAATTTTCAATGTTAAGTAAAGCCTTTTAGCCTCGCTAACGCTCCCAGTGTGTTTTTGACAGACTCTGTTCCCTATTTGGGTTTCATCATTTCCAAACAAGGTATCGCTGTGGATCAAAGAAAAGTCAAGGTGGTGTTACAGATGAAGGCACTGCGTTCAGTTAAGGAATTGCAACGTTTTCTGGGCATGACCAACTTTTACCAGAATTTCACTTATGGATTTTCAGAGACGGTGATACCACTAACCACTCTACTTAAGAAAAACACTCATTTTCTCTGGAATGATAAGACGGAGTCAGCTTTTCAAAAATATCTTCTTTTACTGAAGCACCTCTTTTAAGACAACCCAATACGATAAACAGTTTATCATGGAATCCGATGCCTCTGACTTTGCTGTGGGGGCAGTGTTAAAAAAGCAGCAGCAAAGGGAAGAACACCCAGTGGCCTAATTTTCAAAAACCTTGAGTGATGCGGAATGTGAATATTCATCTTATGTGGTTACTGGTGGTAATAGGTGATGCTGCTCGGGACTACTCCTGCATGGAGAATAGGGGGCGTGAGTATGTCAGCTTGTGCGCCTGATCCCCTTCCAGACCCATTCTCCCAAACCGTGGTACCTGTGGGATGTGCTGTCCCTGGAAAGCTCACCTGTTGATTAGTTTTGACAAGCACACCGTCCTGCTGCTTCTGGCAGGAGCACTTTTATGATCTGGACCAAGTTACTTCACTGGTCCCTTGCACATGGTAGTCCAGTCCTCCTGTGACTAAGCCACTATACTTCAGGTAAGTGTTCCTGTTTGCCTTTGTCTTTCCTTGTCTGTTTTTGTTGTATTGTAAAGTTGGTTGTCTTGTATTGCTGTCAGTTCCACTTTTGATGTTTGCTCTTTTGCTTTCTTCCCTTGAAGGTGATGTTGCCGGTCCGGCAGAAGCTGGGGAGCTCGAGGCAGCAGCCGGAGGGAACGAGGAAGGAAGCTGCAGCGGTACAGTAGCTAGTAAATTGTTACCTAGGGGCCGCTCTCGGTTCAAATGCAGCGCGGCCCTAGGACGGATGTTCTAACCTGGTCTTTCTTCTTCTTCACAGGGTCCGAGTTTGTGGATGCGGAGCGCGGTGCTATGGCGTCGGGTTCAAGATCACTGGATGTCAAATGAGTCTGCAGGTGAAGCACCGTTTTCCTGGAGGTGAGTATGCAGGAGAACGCCTGGTAAAGGTAAGTAAACTGGTCCAAGCGGCGGTGAGCGTCACGTTGCACGCGAGCACACAGTAACGCGAAGCACCGGCCTTAAGGATGGAGCAGCTTATATAGCTGAGCTTCTGAAGCCACGTCCACCAGGTTCAGCCTGCCTGCCACACCCAATGAGTCTGCACATGAGGATGTATCAGCTCCTGGAAAGTTCTTGTAAAATAAAAGCACTCCTGCACTGAAATAAAGTGTTCCTGCTCACATCTCCATATAAGACTGGCACCAAATGCGCCAGGACTGAGTCCGGCCAGGGCCGCTGTGTTTATGGGACCCAAAGGGACATAAGTGAGTCAAGTGACCTATTGCCCCCATCACTAGTGGTGTGGTTTTTGTGTCCTATAGCCATGACATCTACCTTATCTAGTTCACCTACCCTATCTAATGTATCAACCCTATTTAATTCATCCACCCTATCAAAATCATCCACTCTATCTTGTTTATTCACCCTATCTAATTCATCCACTCTATTCACTTCATCCACTCTATCTGCTCATCCCCTTTATCCGTTTCATCCCCTTTATCCGTTTCATCCCCCTTATCTGTTTCATTCAGTTCTATTCACCTCATCCATTCTATCTGCTTCATCCATTCTATCCGCTTCATCCATTCTATCCGCTTTATCCATTCTATCCGTTTCATCCATTCTGTTCTCTTCGTCGATTCTAGCCGCTTCTTCCATTCTATCCGCTCCATCCCTTTATCCTGCTTTATGGATTTTATCTATTCTACTCCATCCACACCATCTATTCTAACTATACCATCTACTTTATCCATACCATCCACTGTATCCATATTATCCGTTCTATCTGTTAGATCAACTCTGTCCATACCATCCACTCTATCCATTCCATCTACTCTACCCATACCATCCACTCTATCCATACCATCCATTCTATCTGTTAGATCCACTCTGTCCATACCATCCACTATATCCATTCCATCCACTCTACCCATACCATCCACTCTACCCATACCATCCACTCAATCCATAGCAACCACTCTCTCCATAGCAACCACTCTCTCCATACCATCCACACTCTCCATACCATCCATTCTAATCAAACCATTCACTCTATCCATAACATTCACTCTATCTAGTCCATCCACTTTATCCATTCCATCCACTTTATCCATTCCATCCACTCTATCCATTCCAACCAATCTACCCCATCCACTTCACTCGTTCACTGTATCATATCCACTCTACTCGTTCATTCACCCTATCCATTTAGTTTATTCTACCCGCTCTACCCATTCTATTAGATCCATCCACTATGTTCATTCTATCCATTGTATTAACTATCTATTCTATGCATTCCTCCACTCAGTCCATTCCATCTACTCCATCCGTTCCATCTACTCCGTGCATTCCATCCATCCACTCCGTCCATTCCATCCACCCACTCTGTCTGCTCCACCCACTCTGTCTGCTCCACCCACTCTGTCTGCTCCACCCACTCTGTCCGCCCCATCCACTCTGTCCGCCCCATCCACTCTGTCCGCCCCATCCACTCTGTTCATTCTATCCATCCACTCTATCCCATTTAATCCATCCATGTTATCCGCCCCGTCCGCTCGGTCTACTCAGTCCGCTACATTTACTTCATCCACTCCATTCCGTCCTATCCTGTGAGAAGGATCGGAGGTCTTTGAAGGTTACACCAGGAAGATAGTCTCATTTTGAGTTTCGTTGTTGGGGGATTCAGACTTATCTTTGGGTGGTTGTTCGTTTATGGGAAGAGCCATGTTTTTAGTAATTTGCAGAATGACAAATAGTCTTGGGTGTGTCGGTGTGAGGTGGAAGAGAGTTCCACAGGCTAGGGGCCAAGACAGAGAAGGAGGATCCTGCGATCCTGACAGAGTTTGTGGTTGGGATCAATAATAGGAAGGCAGTGCTTGATCTTAGGGTGAGGGCTGGAGGTAAGGTTGTAGCTTGTCTTGCAGGTATAGAGGGTCGGTCTTGTGCACTGCACGGTGAGTGATGCATAGGGTCTTGAAAGTGGCCCTTCGTCCAACCGGCAGCCAGTGGAGGGTTCTGAGAGCTGAAGATGTGTGGTCTCTTGGGCCAAGTGCTAGGAGCATTTTGGCAGAAGCGTTTTGCGCTCTTTGCAATTTATTAAGGTGGTTTGCCGGGACGCCAAGGTAGATGGAGTTAGTATAGTCCAGTCTTGATATTACAAAAGACATAACAGCGGCAAGTCTGTTTGGGTAGGAGAGGTAGGGAAAAATGGAGTAGAACAGAGTGTGGGACTTCTGGTGTGTCCTGCCCAGTTTCTGAAGTGGCCCCTCCAATCACCAGTTAGCCCGCCCCCCAAAATGTAGGTGCCAACTCTGCCCTTTATTCTTACAAGGTCAGAAAGAATACCATTGAGTTGAGGAATAATAACATGTTATTTACTGGATTACAAAATGTTAAAAACGCACAGGTGAAAATACCCAACTAATACAAGTTGTTACATTATATTTCATCTTGCTTTTTAACAGGTTACATTTAAGTATTTGTTTTTAAAACTAACGTAAAATAGCCCAGAAACAAATCACATGGATCTGAAACAAATGCCAAAAAAGTATGACATGGATGGACTGTGCTATGGGTCCAAATGCATGTGTAGACATCTGTGTCAGGCAAATTGCATTTACTAATAATTGGTCCATTTGTGAGGGTTGCAAAATTCATTTTGGGCAAGACTGATAGGGGACAAGGGAATCATGCTGTCTCTTGGGGTAGAGAGTGCGTGTCGATGAAGGGGTTTGGTAATAATAGTAATGTATGTAAATACGTCTTAAGTAAAGTGCTTTAGATTAAATTGTTACTTAAAAAATATTAAAATATTATTTAAGCGTTTGAAAAATTGAAGCGAGATGCCATATACTTCAATTGATTGCCTTGCCTTGGTTCTGTGGAAAACATCACATTAATTTGAAGAAAGTCACATAAGACAGAAAAGCAAAACATGTTTCCATTGCCAATATGGTGTTGTGTGGACAACACAATTGACAGCTTGGTTGTCTCTTTTTTTCGTTGCAGTTTCCTTTATGGGCCAAGACCCTATAAACTGAGAACGCTGCTCAATAAATTGACGGAATGCTTCAGACAGCTGCAGTAACTGGCAAAGTCATAGGTCGAACCTCCTGCAGGGGCATATTGGCCATTCATTTTTCCGAGGTTAATAGATTGGAAAACCTTTAAGTTGGATTAGCGCTACCCATAGGCCTAAACAAAATAGCAAAAATGTATTGTGCATTTGTTAGGTGGTTATACAGCACACAAATAATGTTTTAAAGTGCCCACAGGGAAGCAGGGAGGAAACATGGGAATGAAGAAAAATAGACCATGCGAGAAGGCCTACTAGGCCTTGTGAGCATTCAGAACGCGCAAGAGCAGAGTGGGAGTGTTTTGTTGCATCAGGGAAGGTGCATGGGAGTAAGTGCTGGTTGTAAAAGGGGGGAAGTGCTGAGAGTAAGTAGTTCTAGTGCATAGGTGGGGTGGTCAGTCGAGAATAAATAAGTGCAGGCCACTAGTGGCATAGACCGGTGGGTGCCAAGATTTGAATTTGATCCTTACAGCAACCGGCGGCCAGTGGAGTTTCTAGGGTTGGAGAGTTGTGGTCCCTGGGCTTAAGGCCAAGGATAAGTCTTGCAGCTCTATTCTGGATTAGCTGGAGGGCCCGTAGAGAAGAAGAGGGTAGATTAAGGTAGAGTCTATTGCAGTAGTCTAGCCTAGAGAGAACCAGGGCTCTAGAGACTTTGAGTTTCTTGGGTAAAGTGAGCAAAGGAAGAATTCCTTTGAGGAGGTGGAGCTGAAAGTGGAAAAAATGGTTGCCCCCTGAATTCAATCAAGCATTTCTGAGATCAACATCAGAGAGTAACAATTCTTAATTGTAACCTTATTGAAGGAGCGGTAATCTATACATGTTCTTAGTTTGTCATCCTTCTTCGAAACAAAGAACAGAGGCGAAGCTGCTGGGGACTGCACATGCCTAATAAAACCCTTTGCCAGCTTCTCTGCAAATAATTCCTTCAAGTACTCCTTCTCCTGTTCAGTTAATGTGTTCACTCTATTAGTAGACAACGATGTTCCAGCCTCCAAATCCATCTTGCAGTCATAAGACCTATGTGGTGGTAACTCTCAAGCTTCGGCCTCATCAAAATCTGTAACGCTCACCTGATTCCCACGGAGGCGCTGACCCAAACTGGACTGCTACAGTTGCTTCTATGACTATGATGAGGCGTAGAACTCGGAAGACGCTCTGGGCAGGAGCTCCGAATATTGACTGTCTGGCTTGTAAGGTGAGTTTTCTGCAGGTGGAAGAAAAAGGGATAATTACAAGCTGGTTGGATAAGTTCTCCCACCAATCTTCTGCTTTTCCCACTTCTTGGTTCTCGACTGGTCTCCACGAACTCTCACCTTTGGTTTAGTAAAGCCGAGCTCTCCATCCTGCTTCTGGTGCAGGGGCGCGTGGAATCCAGTTACGTCACTGATTGATTTCAGTGTTTAGGCTCAGTGTCCTCTTGTGGCTTGTAATAGTCCTTCAGGTGCCGAGGAGCTGTTGGCGACACCACCACTGCTGTGCAAGAAGAGGCTCGTGAGTATAGAAGATCTGAGGCCGCTTCTGAAGGAGCACCCTTTTATAATGTCCTTTTCTGTCTTTCAGGTGCCGAGATGCTGTGGGCGATGCCGCCGCTGTTGCATGTGCAGTGACACGTAAGTATAACTGAATTGTGGCTGTTTCCAAATGGGCGCCTCTGATAATGTCTTTTCCATCCTTTCAGGTGCCGAAATGCTGAGGGTGATGCTGCCGCTGCTGCGAGTGAAGAAGTTCGTAAGTATTACTGAATTGTGGCCACTTCAAAATGGGCACCTCTAATAATGTCTTTTCCTTTCTTTCAGATGCCAAAATGATGAGGGCGATGCTGCCACTGCTGCGCGTGAAGAAGCGCGTAAGTATAACTGAGTTGCGAACCCTTCGGCTCGGACACCACTAACAATGTCTTTTGTCTTCCAGGTGCTGGATGCCGAAGCGAAGGCCGCGGTGAACTCCGGTGTGATCACAGATGGATAAGGTAAGCGAGCGCAGCTGCGAGCGTGTTGCCCGTTTTCTAACCTTATGTCTTTATTTGCAGGTTGTCGGAGACTGGACTCTTGTGACTGAATTCTGGTGAGTAGATGTTCCTGTGCCTTTTCTTCATCCACAGGTTGCTGCTCGAGAAGCTGAGGGTGTGTCTGGACCTGGAATGCAGGAGCCGACTCGGTGAGCGTCCTGCTGCAGTTGCAGAATAACACGAAGCACGTGAATTCTATCGGGCGTGTTTTAAATAGTGGAGAAGTGCTTTGGTGCGTATTCTTCCTCTAGCCTCACCCAGGTAAGAAAAGAGTTCCAGTGTCAGAGGATTAGCATCAGCCCCACTCAGGTAAGAAAAGAGTTCCTGTAACAGAGGATTGGTCCCTCCCAGCCAGTGTCTGGGTCTTCACCCAGCTTGGATTGTTCTAGGTGAGTATGCAGCATGGTCTGCCACAGGTAAGTCCACCCAATCACTACTGCACACTTTAAGAATATGAGCCTGGCGCCCATGGCGCCGGGACTGTGGTTCCTTATGAGCCTGGGGCCAGAGGCGCCAGGACAAGTTCCAAAGGGCCCCTGTAGGGGTCTGCTGGAACCGGGGGTGTGGATGATGAGCCTGCTTCCGGGGACGCTGGGCCAGTCTTGGCTCCTCGGGAGTAGCGCTCATGACAAAAACATCTTCAAAGGCTCTGTAAGACTTCCGCCATCAGCCAAAGCTAAAATCGTTGTCCAATTTCTCGGGAGTTCTCATAGTCAAAGCAATGTTCCCTACAAAATTCTGACTTGAATTTCACTACTCTCCTACACCAGTCAATAACAGGATTATGGAAGTTTAACCAAGGCATACCTAAAATAATCTGTAACTGTGGTGCATCTATCAATTCGAAAACAATATCCTCCCCATGATTTCCTTCCATGAACATCACCAGCGGATCTGTCTTGTGATGGCCATAAGTGAAACTAGAGCCATCAACAGCTCTTACCTTCCCCACCATCTCCTTCTGGACAGGAGGAATTCTCAATGATTTAGCTAACCCCGAGTCCATAAAGTTGCCAGTGGCGCCTGAATCAATCATTAACGGGCCTGGCCCCTTCAACGTACCCATAAAATGCAAGGATACATTTACAGTGATGTGCGGCACAGCTGCCTGGAGAGTGTTTGCGACCTGTTGCATTCTCTGTTGTATTTTGTTACTTGATGGCTGAAATATTGTGGGGTTATTCGGACAATTTCTCTAAAAATGACTACTTCTATCGCAATACAAATATACATTATTTGCCCTGTGCCTGTCCTCCTCCTCCTTGGGCAAGGGACCCCGCTCCTTGCTACCATGCTGAACAACCTTGTCTCTCTCCTCCTTACTGCTAGATGAATCCACCCTGGCTCTATCAAATCGCTGTGTCCCCTTACCATCTCCCCAGACACTCCTTCGCACACTCTTTCTTTCACCCAGGCGAAAATCCACCTGCATAACCAAGTCGTTAAGAGAATCAAAAGACGTATGTCGGTCAATAATAACCGCCAAAGCATCCTTTAATTCATCCCACAAACCACAATAGAATAAAGAGGTTCTCTTTTCTTTTGCCCACCGACTCTCCAAAATCAAAGACTTGAACTGTGTGATTTAACTCACAAGATCCCTATTCCCCTGTTGCAATTCCAGAAGCTCCCCATCAACCTCCAAAGAAATGTGTCTCTTATCAAGCATCTTCTTAAATTCCTCATTGAACTGAATGAAATGCTTCAACGCTTGGCTCCCCTGACCTAAAAGCAGCACCGACCATGCTGCCACCTTCCCCGTTAAATAAGTTAAAACAAGCTACTCTGGCAGTCTCAGTGGGGAATCCCTCTGGTCTACAAAGGAAGTGCAACTCACACTGGTTCATAAAAGTTTAATACCTCTAAGGATCACCGGCATAAAGTTCCGGAGGCCTCAAGCGACAGGTACTTGAAAAAACCCAAGTCCCCCTACAGATCCCCTCCCAACACCAGAGTCATCTCTAGCACCTTCTCTTACCCAAACTGGAGGCTAGGCTACTACCCCTGAACTCCTGCATCCGAAGGTTGCAGTCTGAGTGAAGCCTGCATTTGGGTCCCCCCCCCTAACTCCTTGACCCTCTTGTTGAACTTAGCATTCTCCTGATGGGCGACCCTTAACTCATCTCTTAACTCCTCAATGAAATCCCCAATCAATGAGTGATTTAAGGTTATTTAGGAGGTTTTATTTTGTACTTCGTTTAGGACACCATTAGTTTTATTTAAAGAATAGGATATCTATTCTGGTTGTTTTCAATTGGGAATGGCCCTTAACTATTCTGTCTGCAAAAGGAATGTTCCCCAAACAATCATGGCTGTGATGGACCAGGCGGCCGATTGTAGAAAAATGAGCCAGGCTGATGACTGGTGGGTTATAACTTTTAACTTGTACTGGCATTCTCAAGTGCTTTTCATTGTTCTTCCTCAAGCAGGAAGGTCCTGTGTTTGTGAAGTCCATATTTTGTAGCCTTTCCATGAAAAGCAGAGCAACAGAACCAGGAAGAGGACATTAGTAAACCCAAGCGGCATTGGACAAGCAACATGTGTTACTGGTGGGAGCACCGTGCTCTAGCTTGAAGAAAAGATATTATTTGGAACATGACTTACCAGGGTTCTGTAAATTAGGTTCTTTAAGCTCTTCAGTTAGTAGTGTAGGTATTTAGCAATTAGGTTAAGGCAGAGCGTATTGCTTCTTGAGGAGTTTTCAAAGGACATTCAGTTCATTTGAAGAAGATGCCTCGCGCATGTTAGTTTAGGGCAAGCAGACATGTTAAATTGAAGCATGCGTGGAAAAGTGACAAGCATTTCACATGGGCGCCAGCCAAAATACTTTCTACCAAGTCCCTTCTCATGAGCATGCTCCGAGATATATATATTTTTTTTAAACTCTTTTTTATTAGTGGTCCAGAAAACACAAAACACAGTTACAGCTTCATCGTGTAAATTGGAGTCAACATTGCAAGGTAAGAGAAAGAAAAAAAACAACAAAAAAAAACAGTACATATATCATGCATCTTCCCGAGGTGGGGCGTCTACACATTGCCGTCATCATCAGAGATCATATCACAAAGAAACATTCTGAGGGGTCCCCAAATATCCTTAGGTCTGCATAACGAAGGGCGGGTGAGGACAAACTGTTCTTCAGCCTCGTTTACATAAACCAGCTCCTGGAGGAACTGCTTAACAGTGGGTGGCGCCGGACTTTTCCATTGTTGCAGAATACATTTTTTGGCCACTGCACATGCGACACTGAACAGTCTTCTGATCTTTTCAGAGCACTTTCCTATATCTCCAAATAAATATTTCTGTGGAGTCAATACTGGGGGGATTTGCGTGATTTCCTCAAGTATATCCGCCACCTCCCTCCAGAACCCAGCCACCACCGGGCAGCTCCAATACATGTGAAGCGAGCCAGCATAATCCGCTTTACATTTAGGGCATTGACTTGGACCATCTGAAACAAACTTGGCTATCTTGGCCGGGGTATAGTGCAATCTGTTAAGAATTTTAAACTGAATCACACGTAGTCCAGCATTCAGGGAAACCTTCTTGGTAAGAGAACAGTACCTGTCCCAGGTCTTGTCGTCTATAGGGAACTGGAGATCTTTTTCCCATTTATCCATCTTCAAATTAGAAGTGGGTGTGTGCGCTTGTCCTATGGCATATAGGCTGGAGACCCTCAAGCGGTTCCCGGCCGTGATCATCTGCACGCATGGGTGTGTAGAGGGTTCATCAGGGAAAGACGCCCAGTGTTTCTGGAAGGCCGATCTCATACGATAGAATTGCAGAACCCTGAGTGGGCCCCTGCCAAACGCCCCAGTTATCTGTTGAAGGGTAGCAAACTTTCCCTCGATAAACATATCTCCCAGGCGCATCTCGTCATTGGGGTCCCAGGCTGAACGTAGGCAGACATCTTGTGTCGGAGGGATACCAGGGTAGTTCCAGAGGGAGACCTCCGGATTATACAAGGTCGATAATCCCAGTTTTTTTAATATTGCCCTCCAGGCAGCAATCGTACAACTTACCGGGTTGAAATCGCATGTATCCCTATAATGAGTATCAAAAATTACAGACTGTATGTTCGTGGGGGAGGTGGTGAGCTCTTCTACATCCACGTGCGGGGGGCCCCCATCCCCGGAATACCAATATTTAGAGAATTGGGCCTGGGACACATAATAATACAGGTGAAAGTCGCTGCTAGGCCACCCGAGGAGTATGGTTCAATTATCTTACCCCACCCTATTCTAGGAGTCTGCCCATGCCATAGGAAGGCTGTAGCCATTGACCTAAGTTTAGTGAAAAAGAGTCTTCCCGGCCAAATCGGTATGTTCACAAACAGGTACAATAATTTAGGTAGAACTATCATTTTAAGAACTGCTATCCTGCCAGGGAGTGATATCGGAAGGCGGTCCCATAATAGCAGTTTAGTCTTCAAGGCCTGTAGTGTGACATCGTGATTGCCAGTGTATAACCTATTTGTCCCGTGCTAAACAATTATTCCCAAATATCTGATGGACTCATTGGACCACTTCAGCCCGCCCAGAGAGCTAGGGCAGCCAGTTGCCGGTGTGAGAGGGAAAACCTCTGACTTATCCTTGTTTATGGAGTAGCCAGAGTGTGCAGTAAATTCTTGAATCTCCGCCAATATGGGCGCTAGGTTGTTTTCCGGTTCACAGATATATAAGAGCGTGTCATCCGCATAGAGGGATATTAGCTGGGTGGCCCCTTTCAGGTTAATGCCCCTGTTGGAATGCCGGAGCCTGACCGCTATTGCCATTGGTTCTATTGTTAAGGCAAATAGTATAGGCGAAAATGGGCAGCCCTGCCTAGTGCCCCTACCCAATAGGAACATATCCGAGATCAACTGATTAGTCAGAACCCTGGCACCGGGTTTCGTATAGAGCAATTTCACGTACCTAATGAAGTTCGGGCCTATCCCAAATGACTCCAGTACTGCTAGTAAGTAGGTCCAGGACACAGAGTCGAAGTCCTTCTCAGCATCTAATGATACGGCCACAGCATTCCTGCCCGGGTCAATTTGGGCCATTATGCCAAAGAGCCTACGCAGGTTAAGTGCCATAGATCTAGCGAGGATAAACCCGTTCTGGTCAGGGTGAACAAGTGCAGGGCCCGCCGGTAAAAGCCTGTGGGCCAGTACCTTGGCGAATATTTTGGCATCTGTATTAATGAGAGATAGCGGCCTATAGGACGACATGTCCTGTGGCGGGCGGCGAGGTTTAGGGAGAACAGTTCTTAACGCCTCTCTCATGGATGGAGGCAATATATTACATTGGAGGGATTCCTGCCAGACCCACAATAACAATGGAACAAGCTCAGCACTGTACCCCTTGTAGAACTATGCACCCAGGCCGTCTAACCCAGGAGCTTTATTGGACGATAAATCTTTAATCGCCTCAGCAATCTCATCTGTAGTGAGAGGTTGGTCCAGTGCAAGACGGGTCTCCTCATGGAGTTTCGGCATCGTCAGTGCCTCAAGATATGCCCTTATCTCAGTAGCCGATTTAGTGTCTCTATTTCTATACAGTTGTTCGTAAAACCCAGCATTTACCTCGTTCTCATTTATTAGCACCACGCCATTAGGCGTATGTATGCTGGTAATTCGATTAGGGTGTCTGTTCTGTTTGAGTAGTTTAGATAGTGTCCTACCCGCCTTGTTGCCCTTGCCATACCTACGGGCTCGGATCGGGCCGCCATGTACTGTACTTCCCTAGAGGCTAGTCTGCCAAATTCCTGGAGATGTTGCTGTATGTCCGCTAGTATGGCCTTATCATGGGTGTGTGCATAAGTGTCCTCCAGTAATTTCAGTTCACCTTCAGTCTGGGTCAGTTCAGCCCCGACTCCTTTAAGCAGACCCACAGATTTGGACAGTAGTGTGCCTCTAATCCAGACCTTGAAGGATTCCCACACCGTAGAACACCTATCAACTGAGTCGATGTTAATTTCAAGGAACTCCGAGATTTCAGCGTGCAACCCCTCCACCACCCCGGGGTCCCTCAGAAAACCCTCGGGCATCCTCCATCTCCTAGGGGGTCTAGGGCAATTGTGAAGTGTGACCTCATGTTATAGGGGCATGGTCAGACAGTGTGCGGGACAGTATTTCACAAGACTTTGTTCCAGCAATCAAAGAGGGGGAGACAAACCAGTAATCGATTCTGGACTTGGAATCATGCACTGATGAATAGTACGTGTAACCCCTCGCAGTCGGGTGGAGAACTCACTAGGCATCTTCGAGGGAGAGCTGGGAAAGGACACTTTGCATATTGAGAACAGCCCTACTCAGTGCTCTAATAATCGTGCTGGATCTATCAAATACCTGGTCCATAGCCATATTGAAACCTCCTCCCCAGACTATAGTAGGGATATCGATAGCAGCGATCAATTGGTATACATCTGTATAAAAGGAGGGATCATCAATGTTCGGACCATAAGTGTTGACCAGCAATATCCGCTGACCTGCAATCGAGCCCCAAACAAGAACATATCTACCCTGAGGGTCTAGTCTATGGCCATCAAGCCGGAGCCCAAGATTCGGGTGTATGAGCGTAGTGACACCCCTGGACTGGGATGAGTAGTTGGTACAGAACCTGGACTTGCCCCAACCAGGCAACATGAGCTCGTTATCGGTGCCAATAGTATGATTTTCCTGTAGCATAACAATTTGGGCACCGTGCCTGACAATGTAATTTCCCAACTTCTTGACCTTCAAACGGTTATTCAGTCCCCTTACATTCCATGAGACAAGTTTAACCCTCAGAGCATGAGCAGAGCTTTACAAAAAAAACATGTACGGATAGTAACGCAAACTCTCAGACGCAGTATCAGCTGTTATGGGCCGTGTCTCTGCATTCCAGACCACTTGTGTCAACAGTAACTTATAACCATTTCCCACAAGAACTTTCTCAGAACAGAGACCCATGCAGTGGGGGAACCTTCCCATTACAAACCATGGGGTTTGAAAAAAACAATCCCCCATTTTCCACCCCCAATCCTGCCCACCACCCTCACCGTCTCCCCCAACTCGACAGTGTCTGACCCCAAACTTGTGGAATACTCCCGGGGTAGCCATGTTGCCTCACATGACCGCCATCCCCGGCTTCCAGCACCACCACTCAAAGAAGATGGCTGCCTGTAATATCAGATCAAAGGGGCCCGTAAGATAGGGCCAGCAACCACCGGATTCCAAAATACTAAAGTATGTAAATCTTAGTCTGCCAGCCGAGGTCTATTGTTCTGGGCAGGTCGCTCCCCTCTTGGAGGGAGGGGTATGGAGGACTCTATATATGATAGGGCTTCAGATGGGTTTCCAAAAAAGTGTGATCTTCCAGCATGCTGAATTCTCATTTTGCCTGGAAACATCAAGGCGTATGTGACCTGTCGTTCTCTGAGGAGCTTCTAGACCGGTTTATAAGAGCGTCTGCTAGCCTGGACAGAGGCGGAGAAGACGGGATAAATATGTATACGGTTGCCTTCATAGTGCAATGTGCCGGTCTCTCTGGCTAAACGGAGGATTGTGTCTCTGTCCCTGTAGTTCAGGAGACAAGCGATTATTGTTCGTGGCGGTGCCCCCGGCTTGGGTGCTGGTGCTAGGGTGCGGTGCGCTCTCTCAACCAGGAAGTGCTCGGGCAGTGCCTCGGGTCCAAATAAGGATTTGAAAAGTTCTTCCACATGTTTCTCCATTTGGCCCTTGCCGAAGGATTCGGCCACACCAACCACGCGAACATTGTTCCTCCTGGACCTGGATTCAAGGTCCTCACACTTGCTCTGAAGCTTGCTCATCATGTCTTTGATGTAGGATATATCACGACTGTGGTGCCCAATAGTATCTTCGTTAGCACTTATCCTGCCTTCAGCCTCTGTGACACGCGCACTCTCCTTATCGATTCTGGCCTTCAAGGAGCCTATGGTAGCAACAATCTCATCCAGCTTGGTATTCACAGCCAGGAATCCGTTCTGAACTAGCGTGGCCAGTTTATCCTCCCTGTCCAACACATCCAGTTCGCCCTGTTCTCCCTCATCCAGCTGCGTGCCAATTGTCACCGCGTGGCTAGCAGTATTGGTGAATGTGTGCATAGGGCCCCTCTTCTTGCCACCAAGGGTCTTAGAGGCTCTGTTTGACTTGCTCGGCTCACCCATGTTTATGTCGAGTCTGTGCGTATATTGGGTCCGTCGAAGGAACTCCATAGGGTCGAGGCCCCCACTCCAGAGAGCGGGCAAAGGGGATCTCAGCTAGTGCGCCACCGCAGGATTGCAAGATCAGGATGGATTGTGTCCTCCCACGTATATGGTGTCCAGCAAAACCACCAGTATAGTGGCTCCCAGGGGTCTTCCCCAGCGTCAGGGCAGAATCAGAATGGCCGCGTGGCAATGGTAGTGAGGGGGTGAGTAATCGTGCCAGCCAGCCAGGATCGGACACTGGCAACACGAAGGGTGCACTGCAGACTAATATACAAAGCGACTGTGGGTCTAGAGTGGCAGGTAGAAATCAGGGGGTCTGCAGCCCCAGATCAGGAGGTCTCGAGTGGTACTCTGCAACCCAGCACCGGATGCCGCCTCACCAAATGACCGAGAGGATCCAGGAGTAGTCCCAGTTGTTCAGCCCAGTTGACAACGGCTGTTCATAGGGTTACCGGCATTCAGCGACACGGCAACCGAATATCAATTGAAGCACACCAATTCAATAGGTGAGAGCATGCGCTCATCGGTCCATGTGTATAGCCGGCCCCCTGCCGCCAAGCCAAGCAGAGGGGCTCAAAGGGAAGTAAGCGGCGCAGTAGGGGCACACGTTTGCTGGAGGAACTCAGAACCAAGAGGGAGCAACCCTTGCGGCCCCGACAGGGCACCGTGTCTCCTCCTCCCACTCCTGGCAGCAGCTTACTTGTTTCGTCGGGTCCGGCGTTGTCCGGATCCAGCACCGGCAGGAGTCGCGTACCACCAGAGTGAGGGAGGGAGGACAGCCCAGCAGCGATGGGTCGAGGCAGGGACCGGGACACGGTCAGACCATCCAGAGCAGCGACGAGTCAACCGCAACGTCTTCTCCGCAGGATATCAGAGTCGGGCACCAAGGAGATGGCTCCGCCCAACAGCGGCGTTCAGCTACCAGCATCCACGCCAGTCGGGTGAGTTCCTCCGGAGCCGCGAGTCAGCCTGGGAGCGCCACCCGTGTCGGCTGAACTTCTCGAGGGCAGAACTCAGCAATGCAGCACCGTGGGGGACTCAAATTTCCACCATCCGCATATGAGCCCGACTGGAACTGGCACATCGAATTACAGCAAGCTAGCCAGCCTGTGTGCAGATCTATAAGCACAGGATGTAAAGGTGACGCGGGAGCTTCGGGCTTAAGCGGCCATTTTCTCCGTGCGCAACAGCACCCCCCACGCATGCTCCGAGATATTAGTGGCAGTTACTTGCAGTACCTCATTGTGCATGACAGCGGCACCTGGTGGGAAGTAGAGTTTCAAGGACAGGACCCTTCTGAGTCTTCTCTCACTCACGAAATAGTGTTCCCCAAAATCAATGCACGCACGCAATGTTTCCATAACGCTTCCACAGTTCAAGGAAAGAATTACGAGCAGTGCAACCTTTTGAATGAGGGACATTAAAAACAGGAATACTTTTCATTTCTAAGGAGTAGTGACTACCCAGATGTAAATGTACTCCAAGTAGGATTTAAAGGCAAAGTTGGATAATCCAAAAGATAAAGACAGACAGAAAATGTTTTCAGAACAGTGGAAAATTATTTTCATTAGTAAGTAAGGTTAAATTCTTAAGAAGCAATTCATAGCAGGAAATTGAAACAGATTCTTCTTAAGTAAGGTATTGAAGTCTTCAGGAAGGTGTGTGTGTCAAGACAAGAAAGTCTTTTCACTAAGGAAGTTTAATTTAAGTAATAATACTTTGCAACTTCCCGGACTTTATTCATCACCTGCTCATTGAGAAGGTATAACAGGGAATAGCTGTAAACTTGGGGTTTGGAAGGAGGGGTATGGGTCAGGATTGGGGAGTAATTTTGCCTCTTGTTGTTTTTCGCCCTCTGCAGGTTAACTAAGTAGAAGATAGAAGTATGTCACTTTTTTATTTATTCCACTTCCCCTTTTCCTCGAGGGTGTTGGGATTTCTGCTGTTGATACAATCAGTAGTAGACCGAAGGCATCAGAGGGTCTGTGGGGTTCACAAGCTCCCAAGGACAGAAACATCAGGACTGAACATAGGTTAAGCGTGTGAAGGTCAGCATAGGGTTTTGGACATAGGACAGAAAACCTTAACTTTGGACCTCTTGACAAAGACCATAGTTCGTAGTTAGTTTAGTTGAGGCAGGGGAACCCCTCCTAGAGAAAGGGAAAGATAGACTTTTCAAGCAACCCATTTCTTTAAATAAAAATGTATAGCAAGCAACAGTATATCTCTGTGTCCGAGTCTTACACACAATACTTCACATGCTGCACAGTAAGAGATCAAAAACGTTTAGAATCACTGTGCTAGGCATCTGCAAGTTACCTAAATCAATTTGTAGTAATCTGATGAAAACACTTCGGTATTTGCAGTACCCTTGTGGGAAACAAGTGTGTTGGAACCTGGTTGCAATGGAATTGAGAAAAATACATTATTTAGATCTATTACTGTGAAGTACATTGCTCCTGTGGGAATGTTACACAAAATGGTGGTTGCATTCGGCAGAAGTGAAAAATCTGCCTCCACTATGTTATTTAAAGGACAGAGGTCCTGAATCATCCTCAAGAGCCTGGTTTCACTTTCTTTACAGGTTATATGGCCATATTAGATGGGGATTCTAAGATCTTAACAATTCCTTGTAGCCACAGAACCAAGATTGTTTCATTCTTGTGTGCTTATGGTAAGCGGCACATTTTCACTGACAGGAACCATTACAACAGCCCCACAGAATCCATGTGTGTCCATTACTTTATCCGTCAGGGTAAACCTTCCCTCGCTTATTCAGGACTTGGTAGCTCCTGTGTTGACTAAACATGAAAATTCCTTATTACCTATTTTCAATGCAACCTCTGGGAACAGTGCTGCTCCTTTGTAGTGTGGTACTGCATTCTGGGGAAACAAATTATTGCCCCATGGCAGGGCCGATGTTTGTGATTGTGCTTGTAGGGTGTTTGGTTGTGGTTATTGAGGCAATTGCTGTTGCTGGATAGTGCTTTGCAGACCTTGTACTACTTGGGGCAGCTGCTGCATAGTGTTTGCGGGGAAACTGTACTTGTGTCTGCAGGGCTGTATCTGTGGCTGTTGCATCTATTGCGTCTGTGGCTATATTTGCATCGAACAGGGCTGCATCTGTGGGGCATTGGTGAGTGTCTAATATGCTTGCGATCACCGTGGCCATACAGTGCTTGGGATCTGCTACTACATTCTCATGCAAAGTGTCCCACCTTCCTACAGATAAAACATGGACTGCCAAACCTGGGTCTTGCACTCCATACCCAAATCCCCTCCCATATTGGGAAGTTTCCCCTTCCTTTCAGGAAATACCCCTAACCCCTGTGTATCACACCCCCTTGCTGATAGTACCCGAGTGGGTAATAGCTTCCCTGCTTGACATATCCAAACCCCTGTGGATAATAGCCTCCCTGCTGTCCAAACCCCCTCTCCCTGCATGACGCTGATCTCAGGTTGCCCTGGAGCAGTATTTGCACTGCCCCTTCCATGCTGAATTGAGCTAATTTCTTTTGCACTAATGTTGCTTCTGCCTTTAGTGCATGCTCCGCAGTATTTCTATCCTTCTACTTCTTCATTCTACAATGGTGTATTATGTTTACTTGCATTTCAGGCCATCCTTATGTCTCAATTCCTACCACCTTACCCAACTCTGCCTGCACGTCTGCAGGGAGAACCCTAAGTAATATGTGATATTAAAAAAAAAATGGGAATGTTCCTATCCCATGGCTGTTGCGTCTTCAAACTCCACATCTCCTGTATCTGCTGTATGTATGATTCAGGGTCCTCATCTGGTCTCATAGTGCATGCTAAAATGGACTGCATATCTGAGGTGTCTGGAACATATCCCTTACCACTTTCCACACGTGTGCTTAATAGTTATTGAATGGCGCGCTGTCATGGGCATTACCACTCAACGTAGCCCTGTTGCCATCGTCCCCTTTTTACTCCTCTACTCAGGGTTCGAAACTGAGGGGAGCTGGAAGATATTTATATCTTGTTTGTGGCCTAAAGGAGCCTGGTTAGCTTGACATTAATAGCTACCAGGAGCTACGATTGCCTCCCCAGGCCAATTAATGTCGAACAAACATACCAATGTGGATTTATTTCTGTGCGTTTGTGGAAATCTATAAATACACATTAGGACACATCTATACACCATTTAAAGCATAAGGGGTCGTAAATAATGGACAAAGTGATATGCTTGCATCTTATGTGGAAGCTAGATTCACAGAACTCTATGTAGTAGCTCCTAGGTCTGCAATGGTAGCTCCTGGTAACTGGTTACCGCTGGATACCCAGGAGCTGCTTTTAGCTCTGGAGCATCCTCTGACAAACTGGCCTGCTGCTGGCTCCAAAGACAATACAGACTTCTCTGTCCTGTCCAAGAAGTGAGCCCACATCCAAGCCTGTGTCTCTCTGCCCTCAAACAGCACAGCCAAACTATTCAGAATCTGCAAGGAGCTGCCCAATCCTACTGCAGTCTCCACCTCTCCTGTTCCCTCCCATACCCTCTACATGGCTCTGGCTTCTCACTTCACCACTAAAACTCAGGACTTCCTGTCCTCTCTCTCCTCGCCCTCTCCCGGGGCTCCTCAGGCCGTCTCTCCCTCTCCTCTTCCTTTCTGATCACACCTGGCAATGTCTCTAGACAAGTATGATCTATGAAAGTGTTGTCTAAGCAGCTGCTCCTCCAGAACCATCAAGGATCACATTGCCACCCTCGCTCCAGCCTTGGCCGATTTCTGCAATTACTCTTTTGCCAGTGGAACGTTCCCCTCCCCCCTAAAGCACTCCCTTGTGCACCACCTCCTGAAATAAAAACTTCAGCTGATCCTTCCTGTCCGGCAAACTACCGCCTGATCTCTATCACTCCTTTGAATGGCAAATTCCTTGAAAAGCTGGCCATCTCCCAAGTTACACTCCAAATTGAATCTGTTGGTTGTCATCATGACCGTCAGTCTGACTTCAGAGTAGCCAGAGGCACAGAAACTGTTCTCCTGAACACCAGTGAAGATCTGCTCATTAATCTCGACTCTAGCCTTTCCCCTGCCTCATCCTCCTTGATTTTCCCTCTGCTTTCGACACAGTCAATCTTGCCATCCTAATCAATCATCTCAGTGAGAACCTGGGCATCACAGATCAGGCCCTGGTTTGCTTGACCACCTTCCTTCTGGACCATCCCTCCCAGGTCCAACTTGGGTCATTTCTCTCCACCAACTCTCTCTCCAAATGTGGTGTTCTCCAGGGCTCTAACCTCTCACCCTGGCTTTTAAACATCTATTTGGCCCCTTTGGCCCACCGCATCTCTACCTACATTCCCCTCTAACTTTCAGTGTTATGCGGATGACACTCAGCTTTCCTTCAGGCTCCCCTCAGCCTCCTCTCTTGTTCATTCCTGACTGTCTATCTGCGATTCAGAAGTGGTGTATCTTCAACAATCTCTACCTTAATGCCAGTAAGACGGAGTACCTTCTCATTGGGACCCCTGCTCCCGATTTCCCTCTTTCACTCTGGATGCCCTCATTGGGCACTCTTCCTGCGCCTTCCTGTGAGGCTAAAAAATTTTGGTGACATCTTTGACTCCACTCTCTCCTTCTCTGCTGACATCACGGACCTCGCTAAGAAGTCCCACTATCAGCTGCAAAATATCAAACACTATGTTTAGAGGGTCCCTTGCCTGTTAGGCTTTCGCCCTACTGGCTCACCCTTCTTAGCAGCTTCTTTTAAGCTTCAAGTCCAAAGATTCACTTAGGACTTGTAACCCATACAATTTCAAATAAATTAGTGAATCCCGATTACAAAATACAAAAAAAATATCTTTATTCAATTTGCCTTAAAACAACCCTAGACATTATCACATAATGCTTTTCATTTTTTTACAGGGGGAAAAACAATTTTTTTCATCTCTCTGCTTTCATCTATTAAAAAAGTCAGCACAATCAAGTTACAATCGGTCTACATAAAGCTATTTCTTCTATCATTACTTTGAAGTAAATTCAACAGATCTACATCACTTTTCCACCACGTTATCTGGTAAAACACAGAATAGTCCTAACAAACCTTTCAAATTCATCCACTTTCTCTCCATAAACCCTCAACACCCAACATGTTTCATTCCTCAAACAACCTTCTATCCACTATGTTGAGGAAATTCATCAGGGGTAGACAAACTACAAAATGATTGTACAATTTCTTTGTATCAAACTGTTTCCTTATGTCTGTACATTGTGAAGTGTTTGGTCCTGATCCTCACTTCATTTGACTTGTGAGCCAGTTTGGATTTCAACCTAAGAAAAGCAAGCAAGACAAAGGCTTGTTATAATGTTAACAAACCTAGTTGTATTTCATTTACAACATACTAGCCATGTTTCATACACGGCACGGTGGAGATTTTTACCTTCTACCATTTACCTAGTCTTATATCTCTCTCCTGGTTAGACCTCATGCAGGCATGACAACCTTCAAATTACATTCTATTAATTTCCAAGATGTTTGTCATTTATTCTTTAAATTTCCTTCATTTTCGTTCATGATATCTCATGGGACCTGGCTCCTTCATGTACAGACCGTTTGAGGAAAAACTTAATTAGTTTTCCCTTTCTTATGACTGCTGGTCTTCCAAACCTTAGTCTTATAACTAACATTGATCTTGCCTCTAGTGGTAAACAAATCATCTAGGGGAGCACAAAGGCCCGCCCTCGCAATAAAGACGTAGTGTCCTTCGCGTCTTCGCATCAATGCCTTTTCGTCAGTCACACTATATTTTATCTCAACTCGTCAATGCTGTAAAAGAGGGGAAGAATAATGAGGGGCGACCTGTTAGTTGTTGTGCCCTTTAATCTTGTGTCTACATAAACGGCTTGTCTATGTCTTTTACGACGCTTGCTCATAGGTCTTTACCGTCTTTGCAGATTCAGCTCCTAGTCCTAAATCCTTTCCCGTTTTAACATTAGGGCCTTCTGCGGGGCGGGACTGCGTTCTAAAGTACTATCTTTATCTTTGGATTCTTACGCCACACTGTAGAATGACAGCATTGGAAAACTACATCAATCCCTCTTTTTCAAATGAGTTGCGTCATTTCGAACTAGTCAATCTTCATTTGGCTTTTCTTTTTCCGTTACTAGCAGTTTTTAATTCATTCAACCTCATTAGTTGTTTTCCACCTCTTAACGGCTAGTCGTCCACTTCACGTCTCTCCATCCATCCTTAAACTGGGCAAGAACTTCTCTCCACGGCCTCACAGGATCTTCTTTCTTACTGCGCATAGCTTCCTTTTGCTGCATTGTTTCCAATTTGAATTTATTCTCTGCCGCTTCCGTGCTGTGTCGTACATCAGAACTTTTGTTGACACATACTATGCAGGTCCTCTTTTCTAACTATCAACTCGGGCTCCTTGTTGCCTTGGTTACTAGGCTTCACATCAGCACGTTCGTTGTCACGTACTCTGCAGGTCCTCGTTTCTAACTGTCAACTCGGTTTCCTTGTCGCCTTGTTTAGTAGGCTTCACTGTCACCCGGCATGACTGACCTAATAGTACAACAACACGCTCTTTCTCTCACACTGTTTGAGATTTTTTTTCGTTTGGGCCTTATTTCAATTTGCAACTATCTAGTTGTTGATTTCCTGTTTGCTCATATAAACACCCTCCAAGTCTCCAACATTATGGGAGCTACTGCGGTCCCCGTCAGGTCCATTCAAGCATTTCACCTCTTATCTAATCGCCGAAACATTAAGTACCACCTTCAGTTTTGTCTCAGAACAAGTACTCTGATCGGCTCAGTCAAACTCTGTTATTCTCCAGATAGGTACCTAGAATTAAACTTCTGCTGTAGTAATCTGTCCTCTGTCCCCTTGGGTCTGGTACTGTTTTGCATATTTATATTATGTTTCAGATGTTGTAAATAGCTCTACATTAAACCGGTCTCTCATTCAGTCCCAATTCCATACTCTGTCAGAAAAACAAATTCCTTACACTACCTGCTGCACCTCCTCAGAGGTATTCTTCCTTTTCTCACATTCTCCCAGAGGCTCACTGTCTCTAGAGCTCCTGTTGTCTCTAGGCTGGACTACAGCAACAACCACTTTCTAAATCTGCCTTCCTCTACTATCCACCCTCTGCAACTAATCCGGAACAGGACTGCAAGCAATGGAGAAACTTTGCAAAAAATGTTGGGGGGGGACATGACCTCTGAAGAAAAGGTGCCCCATTTAAATGAATGGTGACAAAATAGTGTGCCATGAAAGTTGGGGGGACAAACGCCCCCGTCCCCCTCTAAAATTACGCCCATGACTGCAAGACTTGTCCTTCACATCAAGCCCAGGGATCGTATCTCTCCATCCCTGAAATCTCTCCACTGGCTCCCTGTTGCAACAAGGATCAAGTTCAAGACCCTGTGCATTACCCACAAAGCTTTCTGTGGTTGGGGCCCACAGTACATCCAACTCTCTCTTACTAAACACTTTCCTTTCACTCAGCCACCTCCGAATCTCTGAGGGTCGATGCTTCTCCAGGCAGAGAATGGGTGGTAGATCTACTCTGTAGATCTCTTCTGTAGGTGCCTCTCTTTGGAATAGCCTCCGTGTCCCTCTCAAACATGAGCCGGACCACCTGAGGTTCTGGAACAGCTTAAGACCATCCTTTTTGCTTCTGCTTTCTCTCTCCCCTGCTGACCTACCTGTCTGCGGCACTGTCGGGTTGCCTGGCTACCCCCAGAATCCACTGGGCACCAGGCACCACCACGACTAGTAGCCCCTGCACTGCCTCCTGGCCTACGGTGCATTGGGGCCGTATCTGTAACCCCAGAGCTCCCTGCCTCCTTGCACTTAACTAGAGCAGCGCTGCCCTGGCTGCACTTTCGTAGAGCAGTGCTGCCCTGATTGCACTCCCCCTACCCGCCCCCTGGCACTTCTCCTCTCGCTTACCCCCCGCACTTGCACAATCTGAATGACACAAGGCCTAGTAAGATTTTTGTTTTGTCCGCCTTCCGCCTTCCCTACCTTGTATTGTCGCTCTTAGAAACACTTGTGTACAGGTGCGTCATCAATGACTCATCGTATCATATCATTATCAAATCTTAATTTCGATCCCTGTCTACTTAACAATTGTCACCTGCAGAGACACACTCCACTGGTTCTAAAGTGGCGCATTCAGCGTCTGAACTGGGTTTACTGTCCAAATTAAACATCATTTTCCCTGTCGTCCATGTGTGCAGTGTGATGACTGCATGCCGCCCCTTTTCCTGTTTCTGCGCGGCCCTCGCAATCTACCTGTCTGCTTCTTTCAATACATCCTCTATCTTTCTTTGTGCACTCTTCTCTATCTTCGAGCATAATGTGTACTAACAGTGTCTGCTGCTGTGGGGGCACTAGTACTGTTACTAGAGGTGTCCGCTGAAGTAGTCATACTAGCTTATGGTTTCTTCTTGGCCTCCCCTTTTTGATCCACAGCTGTAGGTACGTGACAGGGGTTGGTGTAGCCCGTTGCAGATGGCAATGCCGGAAAGAATGCATGAGGGGGCGGGGTTGATGGTACAATAACCAAATCATTACTGTTATCTTCTGTTTTAGAGGGAGCATCCTCCTCTTCCTTAAACATTTTCCACAACTCTAGGATGCTTTTTCTACTCTTGCGTTGTTTTCCCTTTGTGTATGGCCAGTAAATATGAGTACATGCTCTCTACAATCTCCCTTTCATTGGTACTCTCTCCGGACCAAAGATTTGAAAATCTTTCCTTTAGTGTCCTGCACCAAGATGTGGTAATTTATTATTGTATCTCTATACTGTAATACCAATTAACCTCATCCTTCCCCGCTGCATGACCACAGACACTTCACACAGGGTCCTGTATCCCTCGGCTTCTATGGCACTGCAATAACCAAGTTTGGAAAAACTTAAATCATTTTACAAATCCCCCAAATCCTCAAAACAATTTCAACTGTTTTTCTTCTTTTCACCGCGCCACCACTCACCTTCCAATCACCACACACCTTTCCCTTCTTTTCACACCTTCTTTTCATACCAACCAAAACACTCCTCGCTCACTCCAAAACATTTATACCCACACCACCAACTAACATACAATCCTAGAACACTTCAACAAATCCACTGTACTCCTACACACCTAAACCACCTTACCTACATAAAACAAAACTCACTCCTATACACAATATTTTCTTGCACCGCTGATTGGGCCAGCAAAACTAATATTCTACCTCGAAGTTCCCAATCCAATTCACAATTCTATACTACTTATGTCCTCACCGTTCCTCCCAATGGAGGAGCTCCCTTCAATATCTCATCAAAACTCTTACGTACTATACAGTGCCGTATTTCCCCCCAAAAGGAGGAGTCCTTTCGATCCACTTTACTAACCAATATAATAATCAATAAAAACATGCAGATTTCATGCTCTGGTACACTCACTTGCACTAGAAACTGATTCCCAGCCAGTCTCCCATCTCTACAGCCTGCACCACCAGGGTCATGGTCTGCCCACATAATCAGGCAGACTTTCAGGAAACTCGGCGTCTGCCGAACCGCCTCGATTAGTGCTCTGTTTCTGGTCTCTGCAGGCCGGTGCCGTACCCCCAATGTGTGCGGCAAGGAGCCCCTATTCTCGCCAGGGAACTGGAGATCTCGCTGAGGGATCCAAATGTAATGTTTTCACTTTTCACAACCTTAAGAAATACTGCCCCTTTATGCTGGGCAGCACACAACTTGGCATACTGATTGGATGGCATCCTTCATAGCGCAAGGCGAGACAATGCTGGATGGTAATGGGTCAATATATTGGAGACAGCACGGGCAGTAGCATCTCACCGAAACTGATCAATGACATTATGTGTGGAAATGAGTCAGAGCATCTTCTCACGAGGAACAGCTTTATGAAAGAAATGTGTGCGTTGCATGCTTCTGGAAATTAATTCCTTCTATTTATCGGTTCTACCATACACTTTTATTCCTGATCCAAATGCCATGTGGTCAATGGGGGCACTGTTGCTCCCTTCCTAGTGCTATATTTTGGCATTGCTGGGATTTGAGCTCTCTTGTGCATCCTACTGCGTCTTTCACAATCACTGTGTATTCATTAGTTTATTGACAGGGAAGGCACCTGCTGGAGAGAAACTTCATGACCATGAGAAAATACTCCCTCGCAACAATTCTTGCACCCCTTTGGCATCGCTTTCCATTCTGACCATCGCTCCATGAGCTCCTCTACCCATCAGCGAAAATAAAATTCAACTGAACTGATACAGAAGCCTTTAGCAAAACCATGATACGCTACAACGTTCAACACTAACCAACCCAAATATCGCCGTCTGCTTGCACCCTGCAGCAACTAACAATGCAACCTAATACAGTTCAACCTACATAATAAAACCAAGTCCCACCTACCTGCCCTTTTACCTACTAATATAGGAATATTGACCCAAGTTCGCTCTAAAACTACTCCTCTGCAGGTGTGGTTTCTGCATCGCCCCCAGCCCTCCCAGCTGCCTGATGTGTTGAACAGCTATATGTATATTCTAATTACGCTATGACATCACTAACTCACGTGACCCACCGCGGTATTGGGTAAAAATACCTTTTTATTTTTTCCAAAAGGAAAAAAGACTGATTTAGAAAGACTGCTCTGTGACCACACAAAGCAGTCTGTCTAAATTGAACTGTCACTCCCCTGCCGCACACGAGTGCACGCCGGGGCTGACAGACTGTGTGACCCCCGGCGGACTCGTTGTGGGAGAGGTGAGTGTTTGACTGCATGTGTGTGTTCGTGTCTGTGTGCGTATGTGTAGGGAGGATGCGTGTTTTGAGGTGGGAATGGGCGGTGGGTGCACAAAGGGTACGGGGGTTAAACCCTCCCGATTAACATGAGAATGAGCGGGATAGGGTGGGGGTGAGGAAGGAGGTAGGCAGGATGTAATATTTCCGCATTTCAAAATCTGTACAAAAACAGGCAAAATAAATCAGTTTATTTTGTGTCCGGGCTTTAAAATGAAGAAATATGAAATAGAAACGACCCCTGCATCACTATCTGGGTCTAGGCCTAGCTAAAATACAATTCCTAGCTTGTTCTAGCTCCCCCCTGTGGAACGCTGGATCCATATCGTCACACTATTCTTTCTTATAACAACCTTATGCCAACGTCACTTGGTTTGATTTTACTGTACCGTGGGTTAGGAAGTTGATAGACGTAATTATGCTGGCCTTAAATTATATAATTTCCCAGAGATATCGCCTCATTAGGGAGTTTGGTTTCAAACTGTTGACTTTTCAAAACAATAGCACAGGCTCTCTTCGGCTTGAAGACAGTGCTATTTAAAATGCAGCCCCTTGGATGGGCTGTGTGGAAACGTACTTAAACCTGATAAGATTCCATTCGCACTTTGACCACTGTATGAGTCGGACACAGTGGTGGTATATTTTTGGGATAAGACTTATCAATACAAAAAAGTTTGAAAAAAGGTCTTAAACCCTAAATGCTATGAGGGGTTTCCCTGCCTGAAAGTAAACTAATGAAAATGTCAGGATCTCCGAGAGTAAAATGCATGTCTCTGCCGGGTCTCTAACACTCACAAACAAGGCAAGGGTATTCTTTACTAAAAGAAACCGTGTTCTTAGTGTTGTCAATAAACATAAAAGTTACCAAATGTGCTAGAAGTAAAGTGTTGAAAAGAAATGTTTAAAACACAAAAGTTCCAAGACTGGGGCTCCTTTCCCCTAGACTTATTCTTCTATTATTTATTTATTGATTAATATTGCGCCGAAAGCCCACAGGCATCGGGGGGGCAGACATATATACTTCAACATAAAAGACGGTAAAGGGCCCTACTTGAGTGCCGAGACAATTGGGCTCATAATCCTTATTTAACAAGAAACGTTTTAAGATGTCTTCTGAAGATGGCATAGTTCGGCCCCAGTCAGAGCGATAGAGGCAGTCTGTTCATTTTTGTGTAGATAGCACCGGGAATGCTCTCCCCAACCCATGTGTTTATCTGTGAGGTAGGACTGAAATCTGGTCTAGTGCCTCTGATCTAAGAGCACCACGGGACGTGTAAAATGATCCTCTCCTTCAGATATTTTGGAGCTTCCACATGGAGGCTCTTGGTTTTCTTTCTTATTATTCTTACCGCGTTGTTTTCAATGACCTGGCGCTAGGAGTAGCGCATTGCCGTAATCGAGTCGGGAAAGAATGGTAGCCCTTGCAATGATTGCAGCGTTCTCTTCGCTTAGGTAAGGTCAAATAGCTCTAAGTAGGCGGAGATGGCAAAGACAACTTGGGCACCTGCGCCCAGGGAAGCTTCCATGACAAGTCGTAGGGTTTTCACTTTGCCTGCAACATGGATGGGAGTATCTTTGATGATGAATGATTTATATTCGAGTCTCAGTTTGGCTTGTAGTGAGGATTGGGTATGTAAAGGTGCACACAGGTCTAAATTAATTAGTTCATAAGAAAATCACGTGCACATTCAATACAAATGAGGTATATATTCAAGGTGCTCCCAGTTAGTAGAGTGCTACCTCTACCGAATACATGTTAGTCTGGGTGGTTCATCATAGCAGCACAAGGAACAAACTGGGGCACAGCAGTAAGCAAATAGATATTTTTGCTATAATCATTAAATTAATTCAATCACATCATTCAAATTAATAACTGTTCACATATAGACAGTAGACTTAGTAATTTTCATCTGTATATTTTTACAGTGCATGAGTCATAAAAATTCAATAATCAATTGTTTCACATGTAAGTACATGAAGTTTTTGTTCATATTCAGAAGAACAAAGTTAATCATTCCATAGCCAAATGATCTTGTTGACAAATTCAATTCATATGTCACAAAATGTGTTTCACATTTATTGCAATCCAATTATCTTGATAGCGGCCGGTTTCTGCTCTCTATAGGTAGATCGAGAGTGGAATACCCTATCTACAAATACGCGTATGATAAAGATATTGGATTTTCTTTTCTGTATTCTGTAAAACAAATAAAATATTCCCAATTACTACACTGCGTGTCACTTGACATTGAGTACTATCCTTTTGTGCCAAAGCTAATGTTCACTAACCTTCAGATTGGTCTTCTGCTGTAGGCTGTCTGCCTAAACTGGTAAGACGTGATTTTGTAGCTGTAAAACAAGAATAAATTCAAGTGTGACTTACATGTTCCATTGTTTTAAGGTGGAGGTGAGCAGAGGGACAAGGCGCTCTTTAGAGAGCTGGGTCCCCCTGCGCTCCGCCTGAAATCTGTGATTCCTTATAGAACGTATTTCTGTTTAAAGAGACTTACCAATAGTGCGGTCTGTGCTGTGTCAGAATCTATGTGGCAATGCACATTCCGTGATGCCGATCACGTTCTTCCTTAAATGCTTTGGTTGTGCTCCTAAAAATAACAATAATGGTGATGTTACATAAGGTAACTATCTGTAAACCTGTCCATTGCACTGGATTAAGTAATGAGGCTGAATGCCTACCTTCGAGTGACTAAAGTTATGTTTGTCGGGTTCCGTCTCGTTTCCACGGGAACGCTGGTCGTCCTAGCGACCGGTGTACGGGTATTTGCAGATGTTTAACGGATTTTGGAAAGCGTGATCCTAAAAAAAGGAAATGAGATTCACTATCAAGCATCGCGTCTCGCTAAAACTTACCTACGCGAGTAGAAAGCTGTTCCTCAACGGGAGATCCGCTCGCGTGTCCTGCACTGACTGCTGCGCTGCACAAAATGCATCACTAAGCAACCGGTCAACATTTCTCTATTAGAGTGCTCGCTCTAGTCAATTTGGGGCAAGTTGGTCGCCATCTTGGGGGAATATTAAAATCCAGTACATGGATTAACAAATCTAGGGCGTGTATATACAAGTAATGTGATAAGTGAGAATTCCGTTTTGTTTGTGTTTGTTTGGCGCTAGATATTTTACCAAGAAGTGTATTAGATAATCTCTATACGTTTTTGTATTTGTTTATTATTTTTAGTTGGGAACTATGAATCTGGCTCTATATCACTCTGGGAATCCTAATAAATTCTGCCGGTTTCCTAGTCTTGGTTAGGTGTTAGAAACCCTGATTGCCTCTGTAAATGTAAGTCACTTACTCCCCAACTGGTAAAGGTGCACCGTTAGCGTTGTGGGATAAATCGCATCTCTTATGACCAAACTGTAGATGCGGTAATTCACCTCAATTATATGACTGAACAGACCCAAGTCTATATGGTACATCTGTCTGTAATTATGCTAACAATATGTGAATACATACATGTTTACAATAAGTCCAAATCACAAATAGCAATTCAAGTCCCATTCAAAATTCATCCCCCAAGGGTACATTGTGTCAAGTTTCTCTATCCAAAATATTTCTCTCTGCTGGAGAAGCTTAGTGAAATTTACACCACTTCTTGGGAGTTTGACAGGTTCCAAGATTACAAATTGGATCTGGGCAATGGAATGTTTTTGTGCAAAGTGTTGGGCCACTGGGGATTTGATAGAATGATTACGAATATTCGACTTGTGTTCTCCCCATCTTGTTTTCACTTTTCTACTTGTAAGTCCAACGTAGTAGAGACCACATCAGCATTTAATGCTATATATAATGTTCATTGTATCGCAAGTGGAAGTATGCATTAATGGGATCTTCTGTCCACTATGTGGATTCTGAATGGAATTCCCTTTCATTACATTATGGCAGCAACTGCAATTATTGCATAGTATGGTACCTCTGAATTGTCCTTTTGTTTTCTTGTTTCTTTGACTGAAATCTAATTTGATCATATGATCCTTCAATGATGGTCAGCCAGTGTAGCGCCTTTCTATCATTTGTGATAGGATCACTCTTGGTTTTCTTTCTTATTATTCTTACCACATTGTTTTCAATGACCTGACATTTTGCAATGGACTGTTTATTGGCACCTAGGAGTAGCGCACTGCCATAACCGAGTCGGGAAAGAATAGTAGCCCTTGCAATGATTGCAGCGTTCTCTTAGCTTAGGTAAAGTCAAATAGCTCTAATTAGGCAGATATGGTAAAGACAATTCTTGTTAACGTTCTCGACTTGGGCACCTGCGCCCAGGGAAGCTTCCATGACAAGTCCTAGGTTTTTCACTTTGCCTGCAACAAGGATGGGAGTATCTTTGATGATTAATGATTTATATTCGGGTCCCAGTTTGGCTTCTGCCTGCTGGGATCCGAAGATCATCATCTCAGTTTTATTGCAGTTAAGGCACATACAGTTTGATTCCATCCATACCTCAATAATGTTATATATTTCCACCTTTGTGTTGTCTTCTGAGTAGTTGGTGCTTAGTTACACTACCAACTGGGTGTCATCTGCGAAGTTTGTGAAAAATGCTCCAATATTGTCAAGCACAACACCTGATGTAGAGGTTGAACAGCAGAGGCGACAAACTAGCACCCTGCGGAACGCCGCAAATTAGGGGCGCCTTTTTGGAGAATTTATCTCCCAAATGTGTTTCAGATTTACTGTCAGCTAAAAATGAGACCAGCCATCTGGTGGCTTCCTTGGAGCAGTTTGCAACATTCTCTAATGCCCATTGGAGTTGTTTGTGATCAAATAGGTTGAAGGCTGCTCTAAGGTCCAGGAGTATGCATAGTCCTGTCTTACCCTTGTCCAAGATGCTCTGCATCCGCGTCTGCAAGTCCAACATTGCGGTTTCCTTACTATGTGCTGTCCGGAAAGCAGACTGCTGGCTATGTAGTATGTTTTTCGACTCTACGTATTCTTGCAGCTGTTCAGTAGCTACCTTGTCCATCACCTTAAGTAAAAAATGACAATTGATGATGGGTTGCATGTTCACGGGGTCCTTTTGATCTAAACCCGGTTTCTTCATCAGAGGCGTGACGCTGACTGTTTTGATGTTATTGGGTATGGTAGCGTCTCTGAAAGATGCATTTACCATTTTGGTGGGTATGGGTGCGAACATCTCTTTGTTTTCAAATATGATTTTTGGGGAATAACATTTTCTTCACATGATGTGGGTTTCATGGAGGAAAGTATTTTTTATCATGTCCTCTGATGTGATGGCGTGAAAACTTAAGTTTCCTTGCAGAGACTATATTAGATCAGGGCACAGCCGGTCTGGCTTGTCATCTGACGTTTTTTGGGCAGCTATTATTTTCTCCTTTGCATTCAAGATCTTATTAGCAAAGGCCTCATGAAACTAATCACAGTCCTCCTGAGACGGGGTGAAAGGTGGTGAGAGGGTCTTTGATTTTTCAACAGATTTAAGGATTTCAAAAAGCTTGCTCGTTGAGTTGGTGGCTAACTTAATCTGATTATTAAAATAGTCTTTCTTGGCTTTGGAAGTGCCTTTCTTGTAGATTTTCTCGGTTCTCTTCCAACTCTTCTTGTTGTCCTGGGAGGGTTGTTTCAACCATCTGCCCTCTTTTCCCTCTTGATTTCAGTAAGATTTGCATTAAACCTTTTTTGGTGGTTATTATTGACTCTGACCAATTTGGCCTTTATTTTTATTTTTTATTTTATTTTTGGATTTGTAGAGCGCACTACAGCCAATGCGCATTGAGGCGCTATAAGGAGATGCAAGAGGACTTGCTTAAGGGTTACAGGAGTGCCGCCCAACAGAAAAATACTTAGTACAAGTTGCTTGGTTACATACTCAATTGTTACATTGCATAATATACTAGATGGATGTTGCACAGATACATATACATGGATGCATAGGGTAGGGAGCAGGGCCCATTCAGACAAATAGCCTCGTCTTGATGGCCTTCCGGAAAGCTGCATGAGAGTCGAACATCCTGATCTGGGCTAGGAGGGTATTCCAGAAGGTTGCAGCCATGGTTGGGAAACTGGTGCCACCTGAACACACACTGCATGTGGGAGGAACAGTGATACGATTTGAATATGCCATTCTGGAAGGTCTAGTTGATGCCTGTTTGACGATCCTTTGTGCTAGGTACAGGGGGGCAGGCTGTGAAGACATTTATGTGTCATGGCAAGTGTTTTGAAAACAATCCTTTCCTTAACGGGTAGCCAGTGTACCTGCCTCCTGACCCCAGAGATGTGGTCCCTCCGTGAGATGCCTGCTGCGGCCTTTAAGGCATTGTTCCGAGCTAATTGGAGTTTTGCCAGATTCTTTTGGGAAGTCCCAACAAAGAGGACATTGCAATAGTCCAGCCTTGAACCAATGATAGCTCTAGCGATTGTTCTGTTGGGAGTGGAAGGGCCTGACTGCATTGAGCAGTTTAGAGCGATATGCTGCAAAGGATGCGATAGCATTGACCTGCCTATCCATAGTAAGGCTAAGTTCGAGATACACGCCCAGAGTCTTGATGACTTGTGACACTGTGATGGGGATGTTGTCAACGGTGAATGAACAGTACTACTTGTCCAATTTACCCAAGGTGGAGGGGGAGCCAATTAGCAGAAGTTCGGTTTTCTCTCTGTTGAGACACAACCAGTGTTCTGCAATCCAGGATTGATTTGTGGAGTAAATGGAGTTAAGGGTGTTCATGTCAGTTGGATAGTCACCAGATAGTGGGATGAGCACCTGGGTGTCATCTGCATAGTTAGTATATGAGATGCCAAGGCATCCAGGATTTTGAACAGGGGCCTCTTAAAGAGGTTATAGAGGGTGGGAGCAATGCATGATCCCTGTGGGACCCCGCATTTTATGGTACTGGGGTTGGCACAGGAGGATTCAGAGAAAACATTTATCACTCTTTCCTTTAGAAAAGAGGTTATCCAGGCACAGGCCTTCGGATAGAAGTTGGCTGTGGAGGAGAGATGATGGCATAGGGTTTTATGATCTACCAGATCAAAGGCTGCTAAAAGATGTAATAAAAGGAGGAGCGCAGGTTTGCCTGCGTCTCTGAGGCCATCCATTTGATTTTTTAGGTCAATTAGTACCATTTCGGCATCATGCCGTGGCTGGAAGCCAGACTGGCTTAGTCCAAGGAGGTGATTGTCTTCAGGGAATTTTAGGACTTGCAGGTAGGCTGCTTTGTTCACAATCTTAAGCAAAAAAGGGACAGTGGTTATGGGCCTGTAGTTCTCTGTGGGTCAAGAGAAGGTTTTTTTCAGGAGCGGTCGGACCCACGCCTCCTTGAGTGCAGTCAGGACATGGGCCGACTGGAAGGATGAATTAATGAAGGCAGTGAGGAATGGGGCAAGGCCTGGGGCACTGTCTTTGATGAGGTAGGCTGGGCAGGCGTCACCTTTACAATTAGACGGCTTGATAGACTTGATGAGGGCAATGACTTCCGGTTCGCTCATGTCCGAGTATTCAAACATCGGAGCCTGACTGGGAGAGGTGGGTGCCGGGGATGCAGTGGGACTATTGTGGAAGGTGTCCAGTTTGTCAAAGATCGCAGCTTGAATTTTGATGCACCAGGTTTCGTCTTTTATAAGGGAGGAAGGTGGGCGTGAGGGTGTCTCCAGTTCTCTAAAGATTGAAAAAATGTCCTTAGTCCCAGAGCTGGCGTTGTTAATCCTAGTGTTGAAGGGATGCAGCTTTGGCCTGGTTGATGGCCGTTTTATAGTCTCTGGAGATAGTCTTGAATGCTGCTTTGGAGGCGTCATTGTTTTTTTTTCCAAGTGGCAAGCGATGCCCTCTTTTTGGAGCAAAGGTCCATTAGTTCTTGAGAGAGCCAAATTGTTCTACAAGCCCGCGAGCCCTGTGCAAGTATTTCAGAATGATAGCAGCGCAAGAGTCACACTCCTTGTGCTACTCCAGAAACCTTTCTATGGGTTCATTGTTACTTGTTTTTTTTTAAATGTATAGAAAAAGTCACTTTGAAGTGGTCAGACAAGATACACAGTGAGGTCTCTTTCACCTGGGTATCCAGATTGTGTGTGATGACCCAATCAAGTTGGTTCCCTTGGACCGTTGTTGGTTTCTCATTAACAACCTTAAATTCAATGTTATTAAGGGCTTTCTCAAAATGGACCCCAAATCTAGTGGGTTACCTCTCCATCTGTCAAGTCTCCTAGCAGCAACATGGCAATATTAGCACTTTTCAGATTATTCATTTGTTGGATCATCTGTAAAATCTGATGTTAGTGAGGGAGCTCTGTATACTACAATTATGTTAATGCAGCTGGTTTCTGTAGGGGTGTGTTTGAGGTGAAGTACCTCACAACCTAGGCATGTAGTTGTAGATGGGAACACATGTATTGTTTCCCTTGCTATAACTGCCACCCCCAGGTCCGGATCTCTCTATTTTTATAAAACATAGTATATCTTTTTAAGTGAGAAGTAGTAGATCTAAATTCTCTTCCAAAATGAAATCATGTACGCACTGCACTGCGCGTGCTTATTGAACGACCTAGTGTTGAGTAAGCAGGTTTTTAGTACTTTGGGTTCCTCCTCCTTTAATTGTGTTTTCCCTATTTGGTGTGTGTATGGCTTCTTCAGTTTTTGTTGTTTTTGAGGTTTACTCTGATATTCAATGTATTTAACCGGGGTGGGTGGCCTACATGCTGTCTGTCCGGTGCCCGGAAACTGATTTCCGCCATGGCATTGTGTGCCACCTTTTGCACAGTTGATATGTGATGTATGTGTTGTACGTCAAAAGGTAGATTCCCCTTTTGTAAAGCAGGCATCCTTACCTCTAGTGGGATAGTGGTGCGGGTCCACTGTGAGAGAAGCCTATTAGGGCAGCACTTTGTGGCCTGGGCCATCGCGGACGGTGAAGACCGGTGAAGACCGGCTTGGCTGTGAAGAATGCTGAATCTCAGATAGAGTACAGTCTCTTATATTTTCAGTCTTAATATCCTGCGCCCAAGAATAGGATTCAGTTTATTAATGCCAGGGTCTTTGTCTACCTGGTTTCCAATCTTCTGTGTGGGTGTTAGTCCCAGACTGAAGAAGGTAGTTTGGCGTCTTCCCTTGCCAAACCTGGTGATCCTCAAATAAATGTCTCTTTCACAGAGTACCAGACACTCTGGACTTCTCACCTTGGTTTCTGACATGGGTGCAGGTCCCACACTTGCACAACAGCGTCACTCCCCCTTGGTTCACTCTCCTGCCAAGTGGATAACTTGCTTTGATTCAGTTTTGGGTCCCAGACCCTCTCTTTTGGGTGCAGGCCCAGACTCGCACAACAACATTACTCCCCTTTGGTTCACTCTCCAGCTTCACCGGACTTCCAACACATTCTGGTAAATCTGGTAAACCTGCCTACCGGTTTTCTTTTTCTTGAACGTTACCACAGTTTGCCCAGTATCTGCGTTGCTCGCTGAGGCTCCGACAGCTTCTGGGAGAGCAGCTGGGTCTGTAGTGCTTCGGGCAGCGTCTCTCTCCTCTCGTCTACATGTCCTGCCTTCGAAGTGCTTGGGTAGCCTCAAGGTAAGTACTGGCAACAACCCACTCGGTCCTTTCAACTTGGACCTTTGTCACGCTTTCGTTTACCTTGCCCCGTGGCTTCACATTCGGCTTCCCTCTGTCTGCCTGATGCAGGGAACCTGCTATACCTCTTTGAAGAACTTTTCTCCTGGGACTTGTTCTCGGAAGGTACGTCTTCCTCAGGCTTGTCTCTCAGCTGTTCGACAGCCGAGTTCTTTGTGAACTCCTGCGTCGGCCAGCTACCTCCATTCTGGCAATTGACGTCTCGAGATAAACTAGACCGCTGACTTTGCTTCCTTGGTGTGATCTTCTTTGTCCCAGTACTAGTATTCACCTCTGAAGCGAGATGCTTACAATTCTTGGATATTTTATATTTGTCAAGTAGGTTAAGATGGTAACCCTTGCAACAGAGTATATTAGTTCTCCCTCCAATGGGGGTGGGGTATTTGGTATTGGAAAAGAGCCTGATTTTGTCAAGGTGGAGGAATGCCACATTCCCTGAGAATAATCGTCCCTAAATCCATAAAGGGCTTCCCCTCTCATGTGATCCTCCCTCAGTGCTGCACCCGCAGGGAGATTACTATACTGTGGACGCACCTTCCTGCCCCATGGGAAAGGTCTCCCCCTAAGATATAGCCACTTTCTGTGAGTAGTTCTGTGATGAATTTGCAGAGGTGCCAGCTGGCATACTTCGTTACCAGTGATCTTTTTGCAGGGTTAACATTTAAGCCATTTTGCACTTATCGTTTTAGGGTCTGGCTGGTTCGAGTGTTGCTCACTGTAAGGGAGAGCTAATAAAGATACATAAAGCAAGATGGCCTGGTGTCAGTGAACTGCTCGGTTATGCTTAACCAGTTGATCCCACCCAAATCTCTTTTACAGCACTGGCCACATTGTAAGTGAGACTTGATGAATGCTGTTTGTTTTGTCTCTATGCTGCTTGGTCATGTATGTGTTCTTTAACTGTTGTGCTATATCACAGCATAGCTACTGATATAGGGCCATGTAACAGAATCTTTCACTGTTGCAAGTGCAACTTTGCACAGTATTAGCACTTTGGCAAAGTATGCCCTAGTGCAAAAATGATGGTGGCGATATTAGAACCATAAAACATCGTCGTTTTCATGGTGCAAAGGTTTACTAATATGGCCCCAATGTTTTTGCACTACGGCAGACTTTGCCAGAGTGCCAATACCGTGCACATTTGCACTTGGACCGGTGCACACATTCAGTAATCTGGCCCCTGGTGCTCTATCAATTTACTTATCAGCTCCCAGATAACTAAACTAACCGGTACAGAAGACCAATAAGTAGTGTTGCTTTTCTTTCCATTGCTCCCCTTATGTGTGAGAAAAAAAGCAGGGTAACACATCTCATGCCTATCATTTAAAAATGTTCTTATTGTGTAAGATACAAGTATACCCACCCCCACATGGTGAAGTGCGAGAAATGTAGGATGCTGGGGAGAAGCCAAAGGCTAGAAAAAGCAAACCATGCAGCTGTCATTTTTTGCATCCAGTGTTAATTTAATACTTTATTTATGGCAGAATATGAACTATGGAGAAAGCATAAGGAATACCTCAGTGGCATAAATCACCTGCTACAATTAATGATGAGCATACAACTTAAAAGCGATTGAGGTTTATTAAGTTGGAAATGCCAGTGAGTAAGCCCTCAGGAAAAACTGGCAAGCTAAAAGAGGACATCAGGCGGTTAAGGCACCTAATGAAAAGATGGCAGATGAGCATGCAGTTCACAAATGTGTGATAATTTATAAATTGGGAGCGGTAGGTTAAATTAGCCGCCACAAAAGCTCGTGCATATGTACATTTGGGGCAATATAGTAGAATAGGAGAAGTGGAAAAAATGCCAGACTCAGATACCAGTAAGGTCCATACAGTGTTTGATGCTCATTAATTTGGAAATGGTAAAGTAGACCTACCACAAACTGTGCACAAGTAGGACTTGTGGAGCAAGTTAATATAATAGCTCAGCTTGGTACTGGCCTGCGATGTGTATGCAGTTCTGAGACAGTATTAGCAAGGGTTGATTTAACACAGGTGTACCAGTACACCATAATGAGTATGTAATTATGTATAAGAACCGTCCAATGGCAAAGGATAGTGGGAGTTGAAAAAAGGACTGAGTGTGTCTTGCCCAAACTCCATCAGCACAGGTGGTGGCATATTGGGATGCCTACAGGAAATTGCAGTGGCATAACATGGTTACGGATCAAAACACCACAAAAAAGAATTTAGGATGCGCTGGTTCACCTTAAAAGGGGTTGTGCGCAATGACGGACAAGGGGTGTGATACAATGAAATGACGGAATCAGTGGTTAGGGCAGCAAGCTAGATAGTTGATGAGGAGGATCAGAAAGAGGCGGACGCTGTACAGACATTTTCACTATATAGTTTATTTAATGTAAAATAAGACCTGTCTTTCCCTATGGCTACGGAGTATTCCCTACTTATTTTACTAAGGTGCTCGTCAGTTAATGGGAATGTCCAAACCAAGTCTGTCCACTGTCCAAATCTAACCTATCGGACCCTACAACTAATATAACTGACTAAGGCCAGGAGAATGACCCCCTTCTCACAGCTTTCTTGATTCTATTGTTCCACTCAGTAGACCACTCGTAAACAATCTCAGGTTATCCTCTGGATTAAGTTCTGCAGTTCTTTTTTGGGATTGGTATTTCCCCTCCCTCTTTCTTGCAGATTGTCATAGGTCTCTTCAGATTCTTTCTCTCTCACTATTGTAGGGGTTGAGAGCCTCCTGTATATTGCTCTCCTCTCGAATATTTTGGTTGCTCAACTTCCAATTATAATCCACCTCTTCCCAGGGTGCAGGTTCATGTATGAGATTTACGTGTATGAGGCTTATTTTCCTGAGATCGCGGGTCCTTATTACCCAAGTGTCTTTCTCCAGTGTGCTCTCTTTCTTATCGTCCGGATATTGGTTAATCTTTCCCTTTCCCCAAGGTAACAAGTTTCCAACTTTGTTTCTCTCCCCTAAAGGTTTTTGTGTCTCTCCCGATATCATTAACACAGTTCTGGTTTATCATATTATTTTCACATTATTACTGGGGCGAGTTTCATTTCACTTGTAACGAGTCCCTCTTGACCTAATGGTATTCCCATTCCCCATATTACCTTCAATTATTAGGGGCAACAGCTCTGGTACTTGTAGGAAGCTGGACTCTCTCTTGCTTTCTTCGTAGGTCTGCGGCTTACTTTCGGCAGCATCTCTCTCCTTGGCGTCCCACTCCTGCCTTCTGGATAGCAATAGTGCTGGGACTCGGATCTGGAGTTCCTTCTTCCGACTTTGTTGTACGGGTAGGCTGCCCACCACGACTGCTTTGTGATCACGCCACAAACAAATCCTCTGTTCCACCATATTTGGATTTCCTCTGCCTTCATACGCCAGCTCTGCAGCATTTCTTGTTCTGCGTCAGAGCTGCTCTGGTTTACGCAGGCTCAATGCTCTGAGACAGCCTTGACTCCTTCCGCTCTGCTACATATAGGGGGCATCCCCTGGTTCTCTCAGCCTCTCGCTCTCTCAGCTTTCTTCCGTTTCTCGCTGATTCTTGAGCATATAATCCCTTTTCAGTATCCTTGGAACACTCCATTGGAGACTTTGATTTAAAGGGATAGCATTGGTTTCGTGTCACTGAAACTGATAACCTTCTTATGTATTACAAAAGTCAAAATAAGCCAGATCTTGGAGGGCAACAAGGAGTTCCTCAAGGGAATGGGAGTCCTTGTTCACAAAGGGGGGATCTATCCCACTTGCCCCAACCCCCAATGGAGGGTGTTGTGGAGCGGGCTCACCTCCCTAACCTCACAGCTGGGGGTGGGAGGGCTCGGACTTGGGGAAAAGGGATGAATTCCCTCAATTCTTGCACACTGAATATTAATGAATATGCGAAATATCAGGAATGGTACAGCCCGTGGTACAGACTCCACAGCTTCCCAGCTAGTTTTGCACTTTTAAATTACATATATACAGACATAAAAGGACCGCCAGACAGTTATTTAACAAAAACAGGACGCTCAACCAGCTCACAGGGCATGATGTTGTTCGGTACGATGTGGCCTCTTTAAATAGAAAATATTAAATATATTAAATGGCTGATATGGCTAGCCAGCTGCCTAATAGAGCATAGTGATTACATTACCTAGCAGTTCCATGAAAAGGGCACAAGCGCGGCTATTCAATGGGCAGTCCACCACTGTAGGATCAACAGTTAAAGTGGATGAGATGGATGACACAAACAGTTATTTGTTGGGTGAGAGATAGTGTCCTGAAGAAGAGGTAGTATGAGACTAGAAATGGCTGCCCCAATGGGCCAGCATGAGCTTTTGGATATTTAACATTAAAATGAAATGGTTTATGAAGTATGAAATAGAGGACTTGAGCATTTAAATATGCGGTGCAAGAGTGTTTCTGAATTAGCCTGCCAGAGAAGTGTGGGCCAACATGAAATGTGTAGCCCGGATCGTAGCCTGTCTGTGCAGTGCAAATTGAGATGGCGTACTGAACGTACCAGCACAATAATGAGTTGGTGGCCTGAACGGGCCAGTGCAAAATGAGATGGAAGCATGGACGGTATTGCAAAGCTGGTGCCTTCTTGAGTCAAGGACTATGCTGGATTCCAAAGTACGTTTTCGGTTAAGTAGTTACAAATATTTAACCAGTTCCAGATAAATAAAAAAAGACATAGGTACATGCAACCACTGGTAACTGTCCCCCACATTCAAATCACCATATTCTATACACTCATGACATCATTAATTTAACATTCTGCGCTCAGTCATAGAAGAGGGGCAATAAGCAGAAAAGTAATATAATAAATGTCTCTTGACTATCGGGTTGTAAGAGGTGAAGACCTCCTCCTTCGAATTTCTGTAGGCCTCTATGGCCGCCAAATAAGTGCGGCATGTGTCCACCTGCACGCCTGAGAGAGCCAGATGAGCAAGGAAGGAGAGCACATCATCCAACGTTCACGGATCTCCTTATAGTCCGCCCAATGACAGAACCAAGTCCACTTACTCTTATACTGGCTCCTGGTAGCTTTGCTCCTAGCACCCTGAATGATCTCTAAGTTAGCCTCAGAGAGGCTGAGGTGCTTCAGCGTGACCTGCTCAGGAACCACGCTGTGAGGGCTAATTTCTGTGGCGCTGGGTGGATGACCCTGCCCCCCTCCTGTGCCAGAAGATGAGCTGGACCCGTCAGAAAGGTGAATGGGTGGCCTGTCCGAGAGGCTGAGAAGCTCTGAGAACCACGGTCTCGCCGGCCACCACAGAGCTATCAGAATGATGCTGAGGTGACAAGATTCCTGTATCTTGCAGATCACCCTGTGGACCAGGGGTGTGGGCAGGAAGGCATATGCCGTTCCACTGAATCTGGAATGCATCCCCCAGAGAGCCGGGCCTGCCAGGACACAAACTGCAGGCAATTCTTGTTGTCCCAGGAGGCAAAAAGGTCCACCTGAGGATGCACCCACCTACTGAAGATCTTTAGCAGCACAGGGTCGTTCAATTGCCACTCGTATTTGTTCGCTCCCAGTCTGTTGAGCCTGTAGGCCTCCAAGTTGGACTTACCCGGATGGTGGACGGCAGTGAGGTAGATTTTGTTCTCCAGGACCCATTCCTACCAGCTGACAGCTATGCTGCACAGTGGAGGGTACCAGGTACCTCCCTGCTTGTTGACATAGTACATGCTGGTGGAGTTGTCCGTTTGGATGAGGATGACCTTGCCCCTAATGAGCGGGAGCAAAGCTCTGAGCGCTAGCCAGATGGTCTTCAGTGCTAGCCAGTTGATGTGGGACTCCTGTCAGTTCCAGACATCATGGACACTGTTGCTGCCCAGAGTAGAGTAGCCTTCTAGCCCTCGAGAGAGGAGTGCATAGTGATGGTGACCTGTGGGGCCGTTTGACAGTAGGGCTTGCCCGTCCGCAGGTTGCATTCCTTGGACCACCATGTGAGGTCCTAGTGGAGAGAAAAAGGGATGTTGACGAGCTCCGCTTGGGAGCCCCGCACCTGATTCCATGCTGCTGCGAAGTGCAGCTGTAATCTCCTCATCCTGAATCTCGTGTGGGGTACGGCCAGCAGGACCGCCGCCAGTAGACCTAACAGATGCTGGTACCACCAGGCCAATGCCACTTCTCGGGTGCAGAAGTGAGTAGTGGCCCTCTTGATAACCGTGATCTTGTCCTCCGAGGGGAAACCCCTCTCTGAGCCTGTGTCCCAGATGAGACCGGCAAAGTTAGTCTCTGCGTATGCTGCAGCTTAGAGTACTTGAGGTTGAGCGAAAAAGACAGGTCGTGGTGTGCGCTCATAAAGGCGGAGGAAGTGTGGTCAACCGCCTCCGGGGATTTCGCCCTGACGAGTTAGTTGCCCTGGTACTGGTATAGATGGTGGCCCTGAGGAGGGCTGTCACTGCATTCATGAGTCTGGTAAAGAGCCCGGTAGCCGAAATTGAGGCAGAAGGGTAGCACCTAGTATTGGAAATGGCAGCCCACGATCCTGAACCGCAGGAAGGAACAATGCAGCTGGGATTTGTAGACAGGTGTCCTTCAGATTCAGGGAGCACATCCTATCTCCCCCTGCACAATGTCTCCGCTATGAGTGTTGGCGTAACCATCTTGAATTTTTGAAGAGGGAGGGAGAGGTTGAGGGTGAAAAGGTCCAACACAACTCTCAGGCCAGCCTGGTGGTTCTTCTGTATGGCAGAAATGCTGGAGTAGAAGCCCAAGCCCCGCTGGGAGGCTGGTACCTCTTCCACTGCCCGGCTCTCGACGAGCGACCAAATCTCTGCCAACAGAGTTGCTGTCCCAATCTGTGGGAGTGGAGAAGGGAGGAGAGGAAGGGATCGGTAAGCGGTACCCTGTAGATACTAGAGACGATCCAGGGGTCCGCAAACGTCTGATGCCAGAACTGTGCGTGAAGGGCAAGCCTGTCCCCCAACCGAGACATGTGGACCCGAAGAGACGAGTCATGCCTTCTTTCCCTCTGAGGCTATTGCAGAGGAGGGGGACTGAAAAAAGCCCTTACCCACCCCCTTTGTTGTTTACGCCTGTGTTGACTCGGTGAACGTTCCAGGCTGCCTGGACCTCCGCTCTTGGTTAGCCAAGGAACCCTCCAAACGTTTGCCTCTTGTCGAAGCGCTGATGTGACTGGGTGTACACCTTGGGCGTGGCCTTCATGAGGATAAAGAATTTGCAGTTTTACCCAGCTCCTCATCGGTGGTGGAGTGAAAGAGGTTGCCACCGTCCAATGAAAGGTCCAATATGCGTTCATGGACGTCCGGGTTGAATGTAGTAGCCTCATGTTCGTGGCGATGCCTCTGGCCCTGCCAGAGGTGTCGATGTGGGCAATGGTGGACTCTAAGATGTCTTGCGCCACCATTTTAGCCTCTGCCAGTTCCGTCTTGAAGAGTGACTGGCTCTGCACTGGAAGTTCTGGAAGGAAGTCGGTTCTTTCTCTCCAAATCCTCTGGTTAACTGCTGCCAGCATGGCAACCGTGTTGGCTTGACAAAGATGCAGCCAAGCGTTGTAATAAAGCTTCTTCCCGTACGCCTCCAAGATCTTATCCTCCTTGCCTAGCAGCGCTGGGGACGAGGTGGCCGAGGACGACTGAGGCTTTGAGTAGAGTGACGCCACAGCAATCTCCTAAGAGTGTGGTTGAGGGTGGGTTGACAACAAGTGTGTATCACCTCCATTTGCCTATATTTCGCATCCAGACATCAATTTCCCAGCTGGTCAGAGTGGGGTTTGAGCCAGCCCTTTTTGGCCAAGGCAACTATGTCCTTCTGCATCGGAATCCCCGTCCTAGCCGTGGGGCGTAGGGTGATGACTTCTGCAAGTACTCCTGCCTCTGGTTGTTCAACTTCTGGTTGCAGAAGGCCCAAGTACTCTGCCAGGCCTGCAAGTCATTCGTGGAATACCTTGGCTGATGATGGTGTGTCCGGGTCTTCTTCCTCGTCTGTGTCCACCTGCAAGTCTGGCTGATCTGGCATGAGTGGAGGGGTGCTGGGCGGCAAGGGCTGAAGTGTGAAGACCGGAGCCGAACGGCTTGAACTGTGGGAGGCAGGAGAGCCAGAATCGAAGGAGCCAGCGGGGGCTGTGGCGCTGCAGGCATAGGAGGAATTACTATGGGCGTGGACGACATGGCCGGAGGGAGCAGGTCCCTGATAACATCCCTGAGGATGGCCCCCATCTGATGAGATCTCATGAGTGTGAGGAACTTATCAAAGATCCTGTCCTCGCCGTATAGCGGGCGGCTGCTGGGGCAGTTCCGTGTTCTGTCTAGCTGGCTGGAAAGGGAACCTGCCCTGCGATGCTGATGGATAAGCTGTAGGCCACGTACCTGGTTGACACCAGTCCCACCTGTAACTTGTTCTCCCACCTGCTCCTTTCCTCTGGCGGTATCGGACGATCGGCCATCTTTTGTCGCACATCGGCCATTTTGTCAAACTGTGCGCCACATGCCGAAGTTGTGGTGCTTGGCTTGCTGGGCCCAGGCCTCCTCCAGGACTCTTGACGGTGGAGCATGAGACCTACCCTGCACCTCAGGCCGAGGCCTGGTAGGCGTGTTGCCGGTAGTGCTGCGTGTAGGCGCCCCCTCGGCCATGTTGCCGGTACAAGAGCGTAGCCCCTCGGGTGTACACCCAGTAAAAGAACCTTGTGCTCCCTCATCACTGCTTCTGGAAGGATCTACTGACCCCTCGGCCTGGTGGCTGGTAGCTGAAGCAGCCTCAGACCCTGTGCTGGCCTGAGAACCTGAAAGGTTCCTCCCACTCTGTGGCGTTTTCTTGGTAACGAGTCATCCTTGTGAGGTGCACTGGAAAAGGGTGGCCCTCCCTTGGGCCTTGACTTATGTCTGATTAAGTCCTTTAAGTCCTCTGGAGGCGACTGGTTGAAGAGCTCCCTCCACCCAGCTAGTCTGTTCTTCAAAGCATGCAAAGAAAGTGCGTTGCACACGGTGCAACCCTCCCATCTTCGGTCGAGGCCAAGGCGGCAGAGGCAAAGAGCGTGGGGATCTGATGTAGGGAAGAGCCCCTCGCAGGCTGGACACCTGCTCAAGCCCACTGAAGTCGACACGTGCCGGGGAGGAGTGTGGCGCCAGAGGACCGCATAGCGGATTGATAAAAGACAAAAAAAGATAGAAGAAAGTATCCGTGAAAGAGCGCGTGGTATTGCATTGCCAAAGCCAAACACAGGTGCGCTGGTGAAATCGGCACATTCCTGTCAATTCTGAAAAGGGGACTGAGGAGTGGCGCCGGTGGGCGGAATCAGGAGAGCGCATGCTCCCAGGGCCGCACCTCTAAATTTAAAGGGGAAGAAGGTTTCTTTCTTGTGAAAAAGGTTCTGTCTCCCGTCCCTAGCGAGGAATGCCCATGCAGTATGGAGGAAAGGGGACGGGATTTAAGAGTAAGGGGTGCTGTGAGACACAGAAAATCAGGTATACGCCCTGAATACACCTGCACTCACATGGTGTCCTCCCCTGGATCAGTGCTTTCCTTTCCAAAAAGTGCATGGATATATTATTTATTTTTTCTACCCAGTACACTGAATGAAAAACCTTGGACGTTTCAAAGGCAATTATTCACACATACACACACTCAGTTAAATTATAAAATGGCTCTTATATGGCCTCTTTATTCACCTATAAAACATGCATAAATTAATAAATGCAACAAGAATAAACATAGTTTAGATAGAATACTTCACCGTTGGCGCAGCAGCAAAGCACATCATTATCTCGCCAAGACATCCCTAGAAATCTCCACACCTGGTAGGGAGAGAGGTATTCACAACTGGATGCAAAAGCGATGCGTCCACCCATTTCACAGAAGCTTTCTCTGTCTGGCCGTGTGGATGCCTTTCAGTTTTAAGCCATCCGCAACTGAGCGATGGCATTTTCCAAGTTTCAACCTGCTGCCAATTCCCATGAGCCCGTGGACGATGTGGCCCGTGGCAATCATAAGAGGCAAACACTCTAACTTCACTTTCTCGAGAAAGCAGCAAAAATAACCACATCGTTATCAGGATCCAGTGTGCACCGGCTCAGCCTTTGCGTGCATCTTCTCTCCAACGTGTCCTTGGAGCAATGCAAAATAACATAAGCAATATGCAGCGCTGAAAACAGATTTGCCAGTGGAATTATACAAACCACAAACTTTCACTGCAGCAAGAAGAAAATGTGCAGATTTCACTGAGGAATAAAATGTCTATTGCTGCTCTGGGTGAACCCAGAATGCATTTCACACAAACTCCATGTTTTAGTCAAAGACATTACAATTCAATAAGCATTACAATGAGCATGAAATTGAACAGAACCAGTGAAGGCGCCCTCCAGGCTACCCACTCTCTCCACCCAGAACGAATGTTGAGCACAGCCACCTAACATAGGGTTGAAGAAAATGGTACACGTGCAGTTCCCAACTCATCCAGGGAATACAAGACAACAGGTAAGAGCCCACTCCCTCTTATATCAATTGGCAGGTTGCTACACTACGCACCCTGCAATAATTATACCATATAGCAGGTTGACTTACTGCAGAGCCCACAACCCAACTTTTAACTTTTAAAACTACCGCAGCCACTACTAATAGCAGGCAGAACTTCACATAACGAGCTCACTATACAGTTTACAATTTATTATTTATTCTGTATAATATCCTACTCTAATTGGAAGACACAACATGAACCACAACCATTGGCCACCCACCTGCATACACCTGGAATAAACCACCACTCGACCTGAAAATGCGCATCACCTTTGCCACTAGAATGCAGCTGAGTCCCCCGAAAAATATTCAGTCCAGCTGTGCAAATAATATCGCATACCCTCCAGACAGCCTATACATAACAGTGCATACCCTCCAGACAGCCTATCTCAGCACCCATCCCTTAGTCAGATCTCCATGGGTCGCTAGCAGCGACTTTGCTTCCTCTTCCTAAATTCATCTGGCTAAAATGAACACACACATTCACATTGCTTATTTATGTCAATTTGAACAGTGCCAGAAACAATCTTCAATTAAATGATCAGTTTTTCTAGCATGGCAGCTAGATGGAACAATGAGCAGCCACTGTGAATATATAATTACTGGTGGGTAGGGTTCACTGGTATGGTGAGCTGGACCAGCCCGCCACAAATTGGGGCAAAGAAAGGGCAACCCGCCACACAGGCCTGTTGTCATAAAGTGGGTGTCACAAAGGACAGATTGGTGTGTGTAGCCACAACAAAATATTACGTTATTGTGGAACGGCCCATACAATGGCAATGCAAGGAAAGGTCAGCACATGCTGCATGCTGGATGAATTAATAATAAAATATAAGTGGTAAAGAATGATCCAGCGAGAGACCAAAACATCTATTCTGAGAAGAATGAAAAAAACGCATCCAGCAAGAGGGCACTGGGATACCTGGGGCTAGAACAAATGAAGAAACATGGCCATAGTTCTTTCATCCTATGACATCTTTCAGAAAGACAAGGGTAGTTTGCGCAATTGCCCTTCACCATGGTTATAGACCGTTCAAAGGGGATTCATTTGGGGGAAAGGGACACCAATTTCTCGCCACACAAATAGTACATTTGCACACTATCCTCTGTTTAATGATTCACTTATTTTCTGGGAATCATGATAGATGCAGTTCTTTTTTGAAAAGCAGAAAACACATTTATTCAGAAATCATTACCTTCATCCACTACTGAACTTCTTTTCAGCAGCTCTTGGAATGCTCAGGATATTAGAGCAATATGTATATTAGTTTGAGTAAAACTACCATCCCAGCATGCTAAAAGAAGTTGCTTTAAAAACAGGATTAAATAAAAGGTGAATCTGATAACATGTGGCTGGTTGGAAACTACGATTTGTCCGCGGAGCATGGGCAAATCTGAGCAGGCTCACTGACAAAGTTGGCTTTGCACTGTATGTAAATGTAATGCAGTTTTATTGGCCATTATAGTTTGTCTAATCTGCTGCTTGTGGATTATACTTAGGTTAGCCTGCTTGCTGAATTGTGAGGTGTCTGAATTTGCATGATGTTTAATAATGGAAAATGCACCACTGAAATGTAGATGTTTTCAGGCATTTTGTTATGCACAGCTCCCGATTTCAGGTGTGAGATGTTCAGCCGGTGCAGTCATTTTCCTTTGTCACTAGACTTTGGGGTGCTTGTAGTCCATCATTAGTAATAGCAACTACGTACCAAATTCCAAATATATCCTGCGTGTTATGGGGGATACATGCGATCCTACTTGTATTTCCATAGTGAATGTTTGTGTCATGCAGGTCACCTTCCTTTGATCCTAGTTTTTTTAGTCAACAGCACTGTAGTATTGTTTTTCATTCAAGAAGCATTGGACTACAAGTCCTAGCATGCAAAGGGCCCTTGATTAAAAATACAAGACCAGAGGATTAGTTGTGTCAACGAATACTGAGATGAGAGCAGTTGGAAACGACTCCATGTTCCACAACTTGGGGGATTAATATTTTGAAGATACATCTCAAAAAGAAACCCAAAGGGATAAAGTGCACAAAACGACAATATACGATTAGCTTCTGTGTATTAACCCTCTCTGTGAATTGGTGATGGATCCTAGAATTGAGTTTCTTACTGTTGTAACCCTTTTCAGTCACTTGATGAATGCCCCATAGTTCCCCATGCATGAAAGAAGTATGTGCACTTGCATTCAACCTGGGGTGTCAAAGGAGAGTTGCTTATGGCTTAAATTCCGGGAACATCTAAAGGGCATTTGGCTGACTCTAACAGAGCACCTTCTGCCACCAGGACTAAGAGTGATGTAAACACCCGGCGCATTCTCACAGCGGTTCCCCAAGCTTTGGTGGCTCTACACCCCTTCTGCTAGGTTAGGAGATAACAGGTCCCACAGTTAGATGACTCACTTCTGCCTATTCTCTTTGTGATGGTTTTATTTTCCTACTAGGAGGCCCTGCAATGTGCTGGCCTCAAGTTATTGAAATAATTGTAGCTTATCCCACGCACCTTAAACATAGAAAAAAGTAATAGGCTAAAAATTCAAACACAAAGTACGGATACATCAAATGCAAAAATCCCCCACCTACATATTATTATACATACACTTAAAAAAGACAGATCAATAAGGTTGGGCATTGCTGGTTTACTTTATCCCTCCAAGATGTGAACAGAATATAATAATCACTTTTATAATCACTTGTAAATGCTTACCCCTGCCTCAATACCGTGGTCAGTTTTAAAGATTGTGCTGATGTTTTCAGCAAATGCAAGCTGTTAGATATTTCTGGTCAAATAACTTGACTTCAGAAGTTGGTCTTACGCACTCATTGGTTCCCTGAACCAGATGGGGGGAAAGTATATGTTTGCAAGTACCAAAAGATACGTTGATGTTTCACACAACATTATCAGACCTAGGCGAGCTTATCATTGTGTTTTACAATAATGACTGAGTTTTGTACAAATATCGGTTAAGGCAACTTTTGGTCTGCAGATCAGGAAAAGGAAAAAGAGGGCAAGTCCACAGCAGGGCATCTGCTCCACTGTTGCCTAGCACGGAGCAAGGGGTTTCTGAACCTGGCAGTTGCTGCCAGTCCAGAATCTCTGGCAACGTCAGCGCTGGCCCTGCCAAGCATTTTCCACTCATGTTAGCAGAGCTTAGTAGAACCTGGTGAAGAGGGTTCCAGTGCTGGGCACAGGTCAGAAACAGAAAAACACACTGAGTAAACTATGCCACTGGTTGCTGCTGCAGCACATTTGCCGGATATCCTGTTCAAAGGGTAGACACATGAGCATCCAGCAAGCAAATGGTTTGCTGGCTACTTATCACATTCAAAAGAACCGGTCAAGAGTCACTGCAAAATCTGTCTAGTTTTTGGAATAATTTTACATTCCATTCTCTGTCTCCAGGTGATAATGTTCCTAAAAAAGGGTTTTTTAAGGCCACAATATCAAACCTTCTTTAGCGGCATATAGAGACAGAATGCACAAAGCTGACATACTTGAATATTTTTTTGTACACATTGCTAAATGATTTCTTTCTGCACGTGAACAAGCCAACAGCAAACCATAAATCACGAACAACATTATTTTATAAAAAAGCCTGTTAGATTTATTTTTTTGTTTAAACGACCATCGCACAAAGGGTTCAAACAGACCTCTTGATACTCGGGAGTCCTTGTAAGGGCCTATGTAGAAAAGCCAGTTTTAGGAGTCTGAGTCGTTTTTCACCATAAACAAATACGGCGTTAACGTACAGCCTGATTAAGTTCTTTGCAAACTCTACATACATTTCGAATACAGCTGCACATACTCCTGCTTTTGACATCTAATATTCCCATATGTACTTTGATGTACTACATACAACCAATTGTTAATTCCTAATTTTTTCATCTGGACCAGCTACTGAAGATAACACTGATTACCACAATCTAAGGACAATCAATTCATTATGTTTGATGTATGTCAGATGGGCCAAAGAGAATTCTAGCACATGGCTTTATCATTCTCATGCTAAAGTTAAACGTCCACTTAAAATGCTGATTTGTACTTGCGCTAAAGAACGAGACATGATAAACTTTGCTACTAAGTCTATTTTTAGAACACTGGTCGACTGATGCAAAAAAAACTAATTTTAAAATGAGTTTCCTCATTGTACAACTGTTAGGTGCTATTTATTGTTTAAATTTAATAAGCAAAATACGATGGAAATCCTAGGAACGAAATTTGGGATCGCAACCATTTTGACACTATGTGGACTGTGTGGTACTGGGAATATTGAAACTGCCAAACATCTTATGTGCCACTGTGAGAGTCTCAATCACCTGCATCATAAGTATTTGAAGAGATATAATAACACCAGCACAACGGAAAATATTGCTGTGATATGGCAAATGTTGGTAGAAGGTAATGATGTGAATCTCAGAAAATATTGATGTGATATGGCAAATGTTGGTAGAAGGTAATGATGTGAATCTCAGAAAATATTGATGTGATATGGCAAATGTTGGTAGAAGGTAATGATGTGAATCTCAGAAAATATTGATGTGATATGGCAAATGTTGTTAGAAGGTAATGATGTGAATCTCAGAAAATATTGCTGTGATATGGCAAATGTTGTTAGAATGTAATGATGTGAATCTCAGAAAATATTGCTGTGATATGGCAAATGTTGTTAGAAGGTAATGATGTGAATCTCAGAAAATATTGATGTGATATGGCAAATGTTGTTAGAAGGTAATGATGTGAATCTCAGAAAATATTGCTGTGATATGGCAAATGTTGTTAGAAGGTAATGATGTGAATCTCAGAAAATATTGCTGTGATATGGCAAATGTTGTTAGAAGGTAATGATGTGAATCTCAGAAAATATTGATGTGATATGGCAAATGTTGTTAGAAGGTAATGATGTGAATCTTATTTGCCATATGATGAAATTTTATGAGCTAATTTTAACGATTTTAGAAGAATTGTTTTTTGGTATTATGGTTTTATAAATGGCATCTTTTATGTGATTTTATTTAGTGATGTACATATGTTTTTAAGAATTGTCGGTTTGTAATATTTAAAGCCACTTGTTGGCTAAATGCATATTAAACAAATCAATCATTCAAAAAAGGTAGCAGGCGCTCCTCTCCAGAAGGAACATGGCATGATAACCTGTTCTTACATGAGAGTTTGTAGCACACGCTTTTTGCTCACTGTACCTTTCACAGATGGGAAATATCCATTTGCATATCAGTCTTTGTTGCGCCCACATGGGCCGTCCAGCACTGAAATGCCATGGCAATTCCTCTCTGAACAAGAGTACCAACAGCAACCCCATACACGTGTTTCAGACTTGTTGGGCCTCATCAGTGAGGTGAAGCTGTGCCACTGAGCATCATGAGCAGGGAGTCCACATCTGGTTGCTCCCAGGTAACTTAGGGTGACAAACCCCAAGTTCCTTACAAATATTTCAAAAAAGGTAGCAGGCGCTGCTCTCCAGAAAGTACATGGCATGATAACCCGTTCTGAGATGAGAGTTTGCAGCACACGCCTTTTGCTCACTGTACCTTTCCCAGAGGGAAATAACCATTTGCATATCAGTCTGTGTCCCGTCCACATGGGCTGTCCAGCATGTTCTTTCTGGAGAAGAGCGCCTGCTACCTTTTTTGAAATAACACTGAAAGACCACATATTATCTAGAATAATGGAGTAAAAGAAAATGGCGAGTTCCTCTTCGCACTAGTTTTCAATTTGAGTCTTGAGAGCGATGCAGTGAATTCCACATTACTTACTAATACTGAAGAGAAGCAATGCCTTCATGCAGAGGAATTCTTCCGTAGTAATTTGGAGCCATCCAAACTCCTGGGAGAGATGGCGTAGCCTCACACACTGGCTGTACATTCTAGATTTGTGCATCCGGTACCTAAAAATGATAAAAATTACATTTTTTAATTTCTTTGCAAGTCTGTGTTTGTTTGCTAAATAGATTTTTTAATACACTAAAGCAAAAACAGAGCTAATATGTTATATGAAATGTATAGAAATGTACTGAATGGTCAACAGCCCAGCTTCATACATGGCACCTAGTTGTAAGTGTAAGAATCTGCAAGAGGGTTTATATTAAAATACCATTATGGGCAGAGGGAGGGGGGTTTGCTTTGGCCTATAATTTGGTGGCAGGTCATTATACCACAACAATGAAACCTCCAGAGGTCTATAAGGCCACAACAATGAAACCTCCTGAGGTCTATAAGGTTATTAGCAAATATTGGTAGTAGCAATACATGTTTCGTAGTTTTGGTGGATTGGTACACATTTTACTCTAATAGTGAGTAAAGTAAATAGAGAAACTGAGTTAGCAAAGTAAATGTGGCTTTATTTTGTAGTGTTTAAATGACAAGGGCATTGACATAAGAGAAGTATTATAATTGCAAACTTGATTAAACTGGAGTAGATTTAACATCTGTATGTATTAAGCCTCATGTAAATGTACACAGCTTATCTATAAGAAAGTGAAAGCATATTGCCAAGTTTTAACATCCTTTCTGGTGTGTTGATTAGGATGTTCCTGCAGGAAAAAAGTCCTCCCAGAAAGCAAGTGTCTTATTGAAAGAAACCTTCCCTGGAAAATGCATTGTGGTTTCCTGATCTTTTTTTGAAGTCATAATCTTCAGAATGCAGTCAATATTAGCAGTTATATACTGCAGTCTGCACATTCTGATTGGTTGAGAGGGCAATAACGATCTCCATGAGCTAATAACCCTGAATAAAAATTAAACAGTAAAAATAGAGAGTTAAAAACACAATATATATTGAAAGAACAAGTAAATAGTAAAAGTAAAGTAATTTTAAAAGAAGTAAGAATAAAAGTTACTCACCGTAGTGACTACCTTTCGCCTAGTCCATAGTCCCCTTTCCTCCATATTATTGGGACATTCCGTCCATCGGGACTGAGTACTTTTGAAGCATCAAAAATAATGTGCTGTCCTTTTATTTTGACGTGGGGCCACTGCATGTGACCGTATCCCCGCCTTCCTGAGCTCCGCCTTGCGCATCACTGTTCAGTCCTTTTCTATCGCTAAAGTCGAAGGACCATTAGAAAAATAGAGGATACATATTAGAGTGGACGGCGGGCGGGCCTATGGAGGAAATGGGACTATGGACAAGGAGTAAGGTAGTCACTACAGTGAGTAACTTTGTTATACTCCTACGTCCCATCTCCTTTTCTCCATACCTTTGGGAGATTCCAAGCTCTGACCAAAGAAACGGGTGGATGGAAACTGCCCTTACTGGAACAGGCTCTTAAGAAGTGCCTGGGCAAACTAGGCATCAGCCGGGAGCTCAGGTCAAGACAAAAGTGTCTGCAAAAAGCTGAAGGAGAAGCCCACTTAGCTGCCTTGGCTATGGACGCTCAAGGGACATATTTCTAGAAGGCAACAGCATCTGCTTTGCCACAGACCAAATGTGCATGAACACCCCTTGAGGGCTGCAGGCCTTGAATTGTGTAAGCCTCTGAGATGCATGAAGCAATACAGTGTAAGATGGACGCTTTTGAAGCATGTTTCGCATCTGGGTCACCAAAGGTAACAGAGTTGTGAAGAACTTCTTGTTCTGTCGAGGTAAAACCTCAGAGCTCGTCTGACGTCTAGATTATATAGAACCCTCTCTGCATCCGAGACCGGATTCGGAAAGAAAACCGGTAAGGATATTGATTGATGTGGAACTCAGACAATCTTTGGAAGGAAAGAAGGATGAGTGTGAAGCACAACCTTATCCTTGTGGAAAGTCAGGAACGGATGTTCGACAGAGAGAGCTTGAAGCTCACTTATTCTTCTCGCAGATGTTACCACAATCAAGAAGGCCACTTGACAATAAAGGAACTTGAGCTCAGTAGTGGACATAGGTTCAAATGGCTTGTGACACAAAGCGGTGAGGACCATGTTCAGATCCCATTTTCGGGTGAGGAGGCCTGACCGGCGGAAAGAGGTGAAGAAGAACTGCAAAGTGCCTCTTGATTACTGGTTTTGCCAGTGAAAAGGAGCAACTGTCTGCAGACAGATAAGCTGCAAAGGTTAACAGATATGTTCCGCAGGATAGGACATGAATGCCAGAGGCTGCAAGGTCTGATATAAAAGATAAGACACAGTCAATAGAAGCCTGTCGAGGATCAAGCTGTTTAACTGGACACCAATGACAAAAACAAAGCCATTTACTTTTGTACTGAGCCCTCGTAGAAGGCTTACGTGCCGCCTGAATTATTCGCCTATTATCCCCTGAAAGATTAAACTGAGTTAAGGACCTGAACTCAGATACCAGGGCACCGAGCTGAAGGGTTGTGGAGAGTGGTGCCACACCTGGTGATTGCTCTGGTGAAGGTGGTCGGGAATCTGTTGCAACCTGATCAGGTCGCGTATTGATAGGTGCTGAAGCTCTGAAATGCAGAACCTGGCTGGCCACCAAGGGGCTATGAAGAGGAAAGTGTAGTTGGAGGCACTCCTGAGTTTCCAGAGCGACCAATTAATCAAAGGCAGGAAGACCCAAGGAATCTCAAGAGCATCTCTCAAGGAAGATGCTCAGAGACCGTCCCAGGAAGCATAGAGTGGTAGTTTCCTGTTTGTTGGAGTCGCAAAGAGGTCCACCGTTGGAGAATCCCTTTGCTGGAAAGGTTTGGTAAGAACATGGCTGTTCATTTCCCATTTGTAATTCACCGCAGACTGGTGGCTCAGGGAATCTGCCGCAACATTGATCTGGCCCGGAATGTGCACAGCCTGTAGCCAGACATTGTGTTGGACTGCCCAATTCCAAATCTGGATAGCTAGATCTAACAAGGGGAGGAGCCCTGGTGCCCCCTTGCTTGTTGATATAGAACATAGCTACAGAATGGTTCGTGCAAATTCGCACCACTTTGTTGATGACAGGAGGCTGGAAAGCTTTCAATGCCAGAAAGATTGACAGGAGTTCTAGGTACTTGATATGAGACATTCTGTCCAAGGGTGTCCACAGATCGTACACCTCGAGGTGCCCCAGCATCGCTCCGCGCCCTAAGAGGGAGGAGTCTGCTATAACCGTAATTTGTGGGCAGGGCTCCGGAAGGAGGTTCCCACTGAAAGGTTGCTGGCGGTTGACCACCAATGAAGATCCACCATCAAGGAGGATGGTATCGGAATCATTTTGGTGTCTGGGTCCACAGCTCAGGACCAACAGCGCTACATGTGTGCGCCTCATTTTCCATTCTCGCAAGAGGTAGGGCTAACACGCAAGAAGCCATCAGGCCCAAGAGTCTCTGGAACCACCAGGCTGTTATGTGGCAGGAATTCAGAAAAAAATGTCACGTGTCCTATAAATCTGCAATTCTGTCCTCCGTCAGGAACACTCTGGCACTGACAGTATCCCAACGGAAACCCAGAAAAATCAGGTCTTGAGCAACCATCATAGACTATTTCCGTCAGTTCACTGACAGCCCCAGTTGGAACAGGAGCTGGAGGAGTGACTGAGGATTGGCTGTTGCAGCCCGTGGACAAGGACGCCCCAGAAGTCAATTGTCCAAATATGGACAGACATGAACTTCCTGCAGTCTGAGAGGAATGCTGCGATAACCACCATCATCTTTGTGAAGACACGCAGTGCCGAGCCGAGACCAAATGGCGGCACTCGATGCTGGAAGTGTTCTGTTCCCATGGAAAACCAAAAGGTATTTCCGATGTGGGCCCCAGATCAGGATGTGCATGTAAGCATCCTGAAGATCTACCACACTGAGCCAATCGCCCTTCCGGAGAGAGGACCTTACTTGGCTGGGCGTGATCATCTTGATTTTCTCTTGGGGTAGGAAGAGATTGAAGTTGGAGAGGTCGAGGATAGTGCGGATGCCAGCCTGGTTGGGCCTGGGCACTGTAAACAGAGAGGAGTAATAGCCCTCCCTTTGCT